>NC_060125.1:128829649-130055807 GCF_021461395.2 Schistocerca americana
TTTTTGTGTTTTATACTTTTGGAATTATGGTTTGTCATGTTGACTTTAAAATGACCATTTTCATGTTTGACGTCTACTAACTGGTTTCTTCCTCACAGCAGGTCAACTTGTGTGTGGTTGCAACATTACGATCCCATTGAGTACATTTTTGGAGAAAGGGACATCTGTTGCACCACAGGGCGGGTGGAGGGAACGTGGCACGATACGTTTTCTTTCATTGGTAAGGATTTTTTTGTGTTTTATACTTTTGGAATTATGGTATTTGATGTTGACTTTAAAATGACCATTTTCATGTTTGACGTCTTCTAACTCGTTTATTCCTCACAGCAGGTCAACTTGTGTGTGGTTGCAACATTACGATCCCATTGAGTACATTTTTGGAGAAAGGGACATCTGTTGCACCACAGGCCGGGTGGAGGGAACGTGGCACGATACATTTTCTTTCATTTGTAAGGATTTTTTTGTGTTTTATACTTTTGGAATTATGGTTTTTCATGTTGACTTTAAAATGACCATTTTCATGTTTGACGTCTACTAACTCGTTTCTTCCTCACAGCAGGTCAACTTGTGTGTGGTTGCAACATTACGATCCCATTGAGTACATTTTTGGAGAAAGGGACATCTGTTGCACCACAGGGCGGGTGGAGGGAACGTGGCACGATTCATTTTCTTTCTCTTGGTAAGGATTTTTTTGTGTTTTATACTTTTGGAATTATGGTTTTTCATGTTGACTTTAAAATGACCATTTTCATGTTTGACGTCTTCTAACTCGTTTCTTCCTCACAGCAGGTCAACTTGTGTGTGGTTGCAACATTACGATCCCATTGAGTACATTTTTGGAGAAAGGGACATCTGTTGCACCACAGGGCGGGTGGAGGGAACGTGGCACGATACATTTTCTTTCATTGGTAAGGACTTTTTTGTATTTTATACTTTTGGAATTATGGTTTTTCATGTTGACTTTAGAATGACCATTTTCATGTTTGACGTCTACTAACTCGTTTCTTCCTCACAGCAGGTCAACTTCTGTGTGGTTGGAACATTACGATCCCATTGAGTACATTTTTGGAGAAAGGGGCATCTGTTGCACCACAGACGGGTGGAGGGAACGTGGCACGATACATTTTCTTTCATTGGTAAGGATTTTTTTGTGTTTTATACTTTAGGAATTATGGTTTTTCATGTTGACTTTAAAATGACCATTTTCATGTTTGACGTCTACTAACTCGTTTCTTCCTCACAGCAGGTCAACTTGTGTGTGGTTGCAACATTACGATCCCATTGAGTACATTTTTGGAGAAAGGGACATCTGTTGCACCACAGGGCGGGTGGAGGGAACGTGGCACGATACATTTTCTTTCATTGGTAAAGATTTTTTTGTTTTTTATGCTTTTGGAATTATGGTTTTTCATGTTGACTTTAAAATGACAATTTTCATGTTTGACGTCTACTAACTCGTTTCTTCCTCACAGCAGGTCAACGTGTGTGTGGTTGCAACATTACGATCCCATTGAGTACATTTTTGGAGAAAGGGACATCTGTTGCACCACAGGGCGGGTGGAGGGAACGTGGCACGATACATTTTCTTTCATTGGTAAGGATTTTTTTGTGTTTTATACTTTTGGAATTATGGTTTTTCATGTTGACTTTAAAATGACCATTTTCATGTTTGACGTCTACTAACTCGCTTCTTCCTCACAGCAGGTCAACTTGTGTGTGGTTGCAACATTACGATCCCATTGAGTACATTTTTGGAGAAAGGGACATCTGTTGCACCACAGGGCGGGTGGAGGGAACGTGGCACGATACATTTTCTTTCATTGGTAAGGATTTTTTTGTGTTTTATACTTTTCGAATTATGGTTTTTCATGTTGACTTTAAAATGACCATTTTCATGTTTGACGTCTACTAACTCATTTCTTCCTCACAGCAGGTCAACTTGTGTGTGGTTGCAACATTACGATCCCATTGAGTACATTTTTGGAGAAAGGGACATCTGTTGCACCACAGGGCGGGTGGAGGGAACGTGGCACGATACATTTTCTTTCTCTTGGTAAGGATTTTTTTGTGTTTTATACTTTTGGAATTATGGTTTTTCATGTTGACTTTAAAATGACCATTTTCATGTTTGACGTCTACTAACTCGTTTCTTCCTCACAGCAGGTCAACTTGTGTGTGGTTGCAACATTACGATCCCATTGAGTACATTTTTGGAGAAAGGGACATCTGTTGCACCACAGGGCGGGTGGAGGGAACGTGGCACGATACATTTTCTTTCATTGGTAAGGACTTTTTTGTGTTTTATACTTTTGGAATTATGGTTTTTCATGTTGACTTTAGAATGACCATTTTCATGTTTGACGTCTACTAACTCGTTTCTACCTCACAGCAGGTCAACTTGTGTGTGGTTGCAACATTACGATCCCATTGAGTACATTTTTGGAGAAAGGGGCATCTGTTGCACCACAGACGGGTGGAGGGAACGTGGCACGATACATTTTCTTTCATTGGTAAGGATTTTTTTGTGTTTTATACTTTTGGAATTATGGATTTTCGTGTTGACTTTAAAATGACCATTTTCATGTTTGACGTCTACTAACTCGTTTCTTCCTCACAGCAGGTCAACTTGTGTGTGGTTGCAACATTACGATCCCATTGAGTACATTTTTGGAGAAAGGGACATCTGTTGCACCACAGGGCGGGTGGAGGGAACGTGGCACGATACATTTTCTTTCATTGGTAAGGATTTTTTTGTGTTTTATACTTTTGGAATAATGGTTTTTCATGTTGACTTTAAAATGACCATTTTCATGTTTGACGTCTACTAACTCGTTTCTTCCTCACAGCAGGTCAACTTGTGTGTGGTTGCAACATTACGATCCCATTGAGTACATTTTTGGAGAAAGGGACATCTGTTGCACCACAGGGCGGGTGGAGGGAACGTGGCACGATACATTTTCTTTCATTGGTAAGGATTTTTTTGTGTTTTATACTTTTGGAATTATGGTTTTTCATGTTGACTTTAAAATGACCATTTTCATGTTTGACGTCTACTAACTGGTTTCTTCCTCACAGCAGGTCAACTTGTGTGTGGTTGCAACATTACGATCCCTTTGAGTACATTTTTGGAGAAAGGGACATCTGTTGCACCACAGGGCGGGTGGAGGGAACGTGGCACGATACATTTTCTTTCATTGGTAAGGATTTTTTTGTGTTTTATACTTTTGGAATTATGGTTTTTCATGTTGACTTTAAAATGACCATTTTCATGTTTGACGTCTACTAACTCGTTTCTTCCTCACAGCAGGTCAACTTGTGTGTGGTTGCAACATTACGATCCCATTGAGTACATTTTTGGAGAAAGGGACATCTGTTGCACCACAGGGCGGGTGGAGGGAACGTGGCACGATACATTTTCTTTCATTGGTAAGGACTTTTTTGTGTTTTATACTTTTGGAATTATGGTTTTTCATGTTGACTTTAGAATGACCATTTTCATGTTTGACGTCTACTAACTCGTTTCTACCTCACAGCAGGTCAACTTGTGTGTGGTTGCAACATTACGATCCCATTGAGTACATTTTTGGAGAAAGGGGCATCTGTTGCACCACAGACGGGTGGAGGGAACGTGGCACGATACATTTTCTTTCATTGGTAAGGATTTTTTTGTGTTTTATACTTTTGGAATTATGGTTTTTCGTGTTGACTTTAAAATGACCATTTTCATGTTTGACGTCTACTAACTCGTTTCTTCCTCACAGCAGGTCAACTTGTGTGTGGTTGCAACATTACGATCCCATTGAGTACATTTTTGGAGAAAGGGACATCTGTTGCATCACAGGGCGGGTGGAGGGAACGTGGCACGATACATTTTCTTTCATTGGTAAGGATTTTTTTGTGTTTTATACTTTTGGAATAATGGTTTTTCATGTTGACTTTAAAATGACCATTTTCATGTTTGACGTCTACTAACTCGTTTCTTCCTCACAGCAGGTCAACTTGTGTGTGGTTGCAACATTACGATCCCATTGAGTACATTTTTGGAGAAAGGGACATCTGTTGCACCACAGGGCGGGTGGAGGGAACGTGGCACGATACATTTTCTTTCATTGGTAAGGATTTTTTTGTGTTTTATACTTTTGGAATTATGGTTTTTCATGTTGACTTTAAAATGACCATTTTCATGTTTGACGTCTACTAACTGGTTTCTTCCTCACAGCAGGTCAACTTGTGTGTGGTTGCAACATTACGATCCCTTTGAGTACATTTTTGGAGAAAGGGACATCTGTTGCACCACAGGGCGGGTGGAGGGAACGTGGCACGATACATTTTCTTTCATTGGTAAGGATTTTTTTGTGTTTTATACTTTTGGAATTATGGTTTTTCATGTTGACTTTAAAATGACCATTTTCATGTTTGACGTCTACTAACTCGTTTCTTCCTCACAGCAGGTCAACTTGTGTGTGGTTGCAACATTACGATCCCATTGAGTACATTTTTGGAGAAAGGGACATCTGTTGCACCACAGGGCGGGTGGAGGGAACGTGGCACGATACATTTTTTTTCATTGGTAAGGATTTTTTTGTGTTTTATATTTTTGTAATTATGGTTTTTCATGTTGACTTTAAAATGACCATTTTCATGTTTGACGTCTACTAACTCGTTTCTTCCTCACAGCAGGTCAACTTGTGTGTGGTTGCAACATTACGATCCCATTGAGTACATTTTTGGAGAAAGGGACATCTGTTGCACCACAGGGCGGGTGGAGGGATCGTGGCACGGTACATTTTCTTTCATTGGTAAGGATTTCTTTGTGTTTTATACTTTTGGAATTATGGTTTTTCATGTTGACTTTAAAATGACCATTTTCATGTTTGATGTCTACTAACTCGTTTCTTCCTCACAGCAGGTCAACTTGTGTGTGGTTGCAACATTACGATCCCATTGAGTACATTTTTGGAGAAAGGGACATCTGTTGCACTACAGGGCGGTCGGAGGGAACGTGGCACGATACATTTTCTTTCATTGGTAAGGATTTATTTGTGTTTTATACTTTTGGAATTATTTTTTTTCATGTTGACTTTAAAATGACCATTTTCATGTTTGACATCTACTAACTCGTTTCTTCCTCACAGCAGGTCAACTTGTGTGCGGTTGCAACATTACGATCCCATTGAGTACATTTTTGGAGAAAGGGACATCTGTTGCACCACAGGGCGGGTGGAGGGAACGTGGCACGATACATTTTCTTTCATTGGTAAGGATTTTTTTGTGTTTTTTACTTTTGGAATTATGGTTTTTCATGTTGACTTTAAAATGACCATTTTCATGTTTGACGTCTACTAACTCGTTTCTTCCTCACAGCAGGTCAACTTGTGTGTGGTTGCAACATTACGATCCCATTGAGTACATTTTTGGAGAAAGGGACATCTGTTGCACCACAGGGCGGGTGGAGGGAACGTGGCACGATACATTTTCTTTCATTGGTAAGGATTTTTTTGTGGTTTATACTTTTGGAATTATGGTTTTTCATGTTGACTTTAAAATGACCATTTTCATGTTTGACGTCTACTAACTCGTTTCTTCCTAACAGCAGGTTAACTCGTGTGTGGTTGCAACATTACGATCCCATTGAGTACATTTTTGGAGAAAGGGACATCTGTTGCACCACAGGGCAGGTGGAGGGTACGTGGCACGATACATTTTCTTTCATTGGTAAGGATTTTTTTGTGTTTTATACTTTTGGAATTATGGTATTTCATGTTGACTTTAAAATGACCATTTTCATGTTTGACGTCTTCTAACTCGTTTCTTCCTCACAGCAGGTCAACTTGTGTGTGGTTGCAACATTACGATCCCATTGAGTACATTTTTGGAGAAAGGGACATCTGTTGCACCACAGGGTGGGTGGAGGGAACGTGGCACGATACATTTTCTTTCATCGGTAAGGATTCTTTTGTGTTTTATATTTTTGGTATTATGGGTTTTCATGTTGACTTTAAAATGACCATTTTCATGTTTGACGTCTACTAACTCGTTTCTTCCTCACAGCAGGTCAACTTGTGTGTGGTTGCAACATTACGATCCCATTGAGTACATTTTTGGAGAAAGGGACATCTGTTGCACCACAGGGTGGGTGGAGGGAACGTGGCACGATACATTTTCTTTCATCGGTAAGGATTTTTTTGTGTTTTATATTTTTGGTATTATGGGTTTTCATGTTGACTTTAAAATGACCATTTTCATGTTTGACGTCTACTAACTGGTTTCTTCCTCACAGCAGGTCAACTTGTGTGTGGTTGCAACATTACGATCCCATTGAGTAAATTTTTTGGAGAAAGGGTCATCTGTTGCACCACAGGGCGGGAGGAGGGAACGTGGCATGATACATTTTCATTCATTGGTAAGGATTTTTTTGTGTTTTATACTTTTGGAATTATGGTTTTTCATGTTGACTTTAAAATGACCATTTTCATGTTTGACGTCTACTAACTCGTTTCTTCCTCACAGCAGGTCAAATTGTGTGTGGTTGCATCATTACGATCCCATTGAGTACATTTTTGGAGAAAGGGACATCTGTTGCACCACAGGGCGGGTGGAGGGAACGTGGCACGATACATTTTCTTTCATTGGTAAGGATTTTTTTGTGTTTTACACTTTTGGAATTATGGTTTTTCATGTTGACTTTAAAATGACCATTTTCATGTTTGACGTCTACTAACTCGCTTCTGCCTCACAGCAGGTCAACATGTGTGTGGTTGCAACATTACGATCCCATTGAGTACATTTTTGGAGAAAGGGACATCTGTTGCACCACTGGGCGGGTGGAGGGAACGTGGCACGATACATTTTCTTTCATTGGTAAGGATTTTTTTGTGTTTTATACTTTTGGAATTATGGTTTTTCATGTTGACTTTAAAATGACCATTTTCATGTTTGACGTCTACTAACTCGTTTCTTCCTCACAGCAGGTCAACTTGTGTGTGGTTGCAACATTACGATCCCATTGAGTACATTTTTGGAGAAAGGGACATCTGTTGCACCACAGGGGGGTGGAGGGAACGTGGCACGATACATTTTCTTTCATTGGTAAGGATTTTTTTGTGTTTTATACTTTTGGAATTATGGTATTTCATGTTGACTTTAAAATGACCATTTTCATGTTTGACGTCTTCTAACTCGTTTCTTCCTCACAGCAGGTCAACTTGTGTGTGGTTGCAACATTACGATCCCATTGAGTACATTTTTGGAGAAAGGGACATCTGTTGCACCACAGGGCGGGTGGAGGGAACGTGGCACGATACATTTTCTTTCATTGGTAAGTATTTTTTTGTGTTTTATACTTTTGGAATTATGGTTTTTCATGTTGACTTTAAAATGACCATTTTCATGTTTGACGTCTACTAACTCGTTTCTTCCTCACAGCAGGTCAACTTGTGTGTGGTTGCAACATTACGATCAAATTGAGTACATTTTTGGAGAAAGGGACATCTGTTGCACCACAGGGCGGGTGGAGGGAACGTGGCACGATACATTTTCTTTCATTGGTAAGTATTTTTTTGTGTTTTATACTTTTGTAATTATGGTTTTTCATGTTGACTTTAAAATGACCATTTTCATGTTTGACGTCTACTAACTCGTTTCTTCCTCACAGCAGGTCAACTTGTGTGTGGTTGCAACATTACGATCCCATTGAGTACATTTTTGGAGAAAGGGACATCTGTTGCACCACAGGGCGGGTGGAGGGAACGTGGCACGATACATTTTCTTTCATTGGTAAAGATTTTTTTGTGTTTTATGCTTTTGGAATTATGGTTTTTCATGTTGACTTTAAAATGACCATTTTCATGTTTGACGTCTACTAACTCGTTTCTACCTCACAGCAGGTCAACTTGTGTGTGGTTGCAACATTACGATCCCATTGAGTACATTTTTGGAGAAAGGGACATCTGTTGCACCACAGGGCGGGTGGAGGGAACGTGGCACGATACATTTTCTTTCATTGGTAAGGATTTTTTTGTGTTTTATACTTTTGGAATTATGGTTTTTCATGTTGACTTTAAAATGACCATTTTCATGTTTGACGTCTACTAACTCGCTTCTTCCTCACAGCAGGTCAACTTGTGTGTGGTTGCAACATTACGATCCCATTGAGTACATTTTTGGAGAAAGGGACATCTGTTGCACCACAGGGCGGGTGGAGGGAACGTGGCACGATACATTTTCTTTCATTGGTAAGGATTTTTTTGTGTTTTATACTTTTGGAATTATGGTTTTTCATGTTGACTTTAAAATGACCATTTTCATGTTTGACGTCAACTAACTCGTTTCTTCCTCACAGCAGGTCAACTTGTGTGTGGTTGCAACATTACGATCCCATTGAGTACATTTTTGGAGAAAGGGACATCTGTTGCACCACAGGGCGGGTGGAGGGAACGTGGCACGATACATTTTCTTTCATTGGTAAGGATTTTTTTGTGTTTTATACTTTTGGAATTATGGTTTGTCATGTTGACTTTAAAATGACCATTTTCATGTTTGACGTCTACTAACTGGTTTCTTCCTCACAGCAGGTCAACTTGTGTGTGGTTGCAACATTACGATCCCATTGAGTACATTTTTGGAGAAAGGGACATCTGTTGCACCACAGGGCGGGTGGAGGGAACGTGGCACGATACGTTTTCTTTCATTGGTAAGGATTTTTTTGTGTTTTATACTTTTGGAATTATGGTATTTGATGTTGACTTTAAAATGACCATTTTCATGTTTGACGTCTTCTAACTCGTTTATTCCTCACAGCAGGTCAACTTGTGTGTGGTTGCAACATTACGATCCCATTGAGTACATTTTTGGAGAAAGGGACATCTGTTGCACCACAGGCCGGGTGGAGGGAACGTGGCACGATACATTTTCTTTCATTTGTAAGGATTTTTTTGTGTTTTATACTTTTGGAATTATGGTTTTTCATGTTGACTTTAAAATGACCATTTTCATGTTTGACGTCTACTAACTCGTTTCTTCCTCACAGCAGGTCAACTTGTGTGTGGTTGCAACATTACGATCCCATTGAGTACATTTTTGGAGAAAGGGACATCTGTTGCACCACAGGGCGGGTGGAGGGAACGTGGCACGATTCATTTTCTTTCTCTTGGTAAGGATTTTTTTGTGTTTTATACTTTTGGAATTATGGTTTTTCATGTTGACTTTAAAATGACCATTTTCATGTTTGACGTCTTCTAACTCGTTTCTTCCTCACAGCAGGTCAACTTGTGTGTGGTTGCAACATTACGATCCCATTGAGTACATTTTTGGAGAAAGGGACATCTGTTGCACCACAGGGCGGGTGGAGGGAACGTGGCACGATACATTTTCTTTCATTGGTAAGGACTTTTTTGTATTTTATACTTTTGGAATTATGGTTTTTCATGTTGACTTTAGAATGACCATTTTCATGTTTGACGTCTACTAACTCGTTTCTTCCTCACAGCAGGTCAACTTCTGTGTGGTTGGAACATTACGATCCCATTGAGTACATTTTTGGAGAAAGGGGCATCTGTTGCACCACAGACGGGTGGAGGGAACGTGGCACGATACATTTTCTTTCATTGGTAAGGATTTTTTTGTGTTTTATACTTTAGGAATTATGGTTTTTCATGTTGACTTTAAAATGACCATTTTCATGTTTGACGTCTACTAACTCGTTTCTTCCTCACAGCAGGTCAACTTGTGTGTGGTTGCAACATTACGATCCCATTGAGTACATTTTTGGAGAAAGGGACATCTGTTGCACCACAGGGCGGGTGGAGGGAACGTGGCACGATACATTTTCTTTCATTGGTAAAGATTTTTTTGTTTTTTATGCTTTTGGAATTATGGTTTTTCATGTTGACTTTAAAATGACAATTTTCATGTTTGACGTCTACTAACTCGTTTCTTCCTCACAGCAGGTCAACGTGTGTGTGGTTGCAACATTACGATCCCATTGAGTACATTTTTGGAGAAAGGGACATCTGTTGCACCACAGGGCGGGTGGAGGGAACGTGGCACGATACATTTTCTTTCATTGGTAAGGATTTTTTTGTGTTTTATACTTTTGGAATTATGGTTTTTCATGTTGACTTTAAAATGACCATTTTCATGTTTGACGTCTACTAACTCGCTTCTTCCTCACAGCAGGTCAACTTGTGTGTGGTTGCAACATTACGATCCCATTGAGTACATTTTTGGAGAAAGGGACATCTGTTGCACCACAGGGCGGGTGGAGGGAACGTGGCACGATACATTTTCTTTCATTGGTAAGGATTTTTTTGTGTTTTATACTTTTCGAATTATGGTTTTTCATGTTGACTTTAAAATGACCATTTTCATGTTTGACGTCTACTAACTCATTTCTTCCTCACAGCAGGTCAACTTGTGTGTGGTTGCAACATTACGATCCCATTGAGTACATTTTTGGAGAAAGGGACATCTGTTGCACCACAGGGCGGGTGGAGGGAACGTGGCACGATACATTTTCTTTCTCTTGGTAAGGATTTTTTTGTGTTTTATACTTTTGGAATTATGGTTTTTCATGTTGACTTTAAAATGACCATTTTCATGTTTGACGTCTACTAACTCGTTTCTTCCTCACAGCAGGTCAACTTGTGTGTGGTTGCAACATTACGATCCCATTGAGTACATTTTTGGAGAAAGGGACATCTGTTGCACCACAGGGCGGGTGGAGGGAACGTGGCACGATACATTTTCTTTCATTGGTAAGGACTTTTTTGTGTTTTATACTTTTGGAATTATGGTTTTTCATGTTGACTTTAGAATGACCATTTTCATGTTTGACGTCTACTAACTCGTTTCTACCTCACAGCAGGTCAACTTGTGTGTGGTTGCAACATTACGATCCCATTGAGTACATTTTTGGAGAAAGGGGCATCTGTTGCACCACAGACGGGTGGAGGGAACGTGGCACGATACATTTTCTTTCATTGGTAAGGATTTTTTTGTGTTTTATACTTTTGGAATTATGGATTTTCGTGTTGACTTTAAAATGACCATTTTCATGTTTGACGTCTACTAACTCGTTTCTTCCTCACAGCAGGTCAACTTGTGTGTGGTTGCAACATTACGATCCCATTGAGTACATTTTTGGAGAAAGGGACATCTGTTGCACCACAGGGCGGGTGGAGGGAACGTGGCACGATACATTTTCTTTCATTGGTAAGGATTTTTTTGTGTTTTATACTTTTGGAATAATGGTTTTTCATGTTGACTTTAAAATGACCATTTTCATGTTTGACGTCTACTAACTCGTTTCTTCCTCACAGCAGGTCAACTTGTGTGTGGTTGCAACATTACGATCCCATTGAGTACATTTTTGGAGAAAGGGACATCTGTTGCACCACAGGGCGGGTGGAGGGAACGTGGCACGATACATTTTCTTTCATTGGTAAGGATTTTTTTGTGTTTTATACTTTTGGAATTATGGTTTTTCATGTTGACTTTAAAATGACCATTTTCATGTTTGACGTCTACTAACTGGTTTCTTCCTCACAGCAGGTCAACTTGTGTGTGGTTGCAACATTACGATCCCTTTGAGTACATTTTTGGAGGAAGGGACATCTGTTGCACCACAGGGCGGGTGGAGGGAACGTGGCACGATACATTTTCTTTCATTGGTAAGGATTTTTTTGTGTTTTATACTTTTGGAATTATGGTTTTTCATGTTGACTTTAAAATGACCATTTTCATGTTTGACGTCTACTAACTCGTTTCTTCCTCACAGCAGGTCAACTTGTGTGTGGTTGCAACATTACGATCCCATTGAGTACATTTTTGGAGAAAGGGACATCTGTTGCACCACAGGGCGGGTGGAGGGAACGTGGCACGATACATTTTCTTTCATTGGTAAGGACTTTTTTGTGTTTTATACTTTTGGAATTATGGTTTTTCATGTTGACTTTAGAATGACCATTTTCATGTTTGACGTCTACTAACTCGTTTCTACCTCACAGCAGGTCAATTTGTGTGTGGTTGCAACATTACGATCCCATTGAGTACATTTTTGGAGAAAGGGGCATCTGTTGCACCACAGACGGGTGGAGGGAACGTGGCACGATACATTTTCTTTCATTGGTAAGGATTTTTTTGTGTTTTATACTTTTGGAATTATGGTTTTTCGTGTTGACTTTAAAATGACCATTTTCATGTTTGACGTCTACTAACTCGTTTCTTCCTCACAGCAGGTCAACTTGTGTGTGGTTGCAACATTACGATCCCATTGAGTACATTTTTGGAGAAAGGGACATCTGTTGCATCACAGGGCGGGTGGAGGGAACGTGGCACGATACATTTTCTTTCATTGGTAAGGATTTTTTTGTGTTTTATACTTTTGGAATAATGGTTTTTCATGTTGACTTTAAAATGACCATTTTCATGTTTGACGTCTACTAACTCGTTTCTTCCTCACAGCAGGTCAACTTGTGTGTGGTTGCAACATTACGATCCCATTGAGTACATTTTTGGAGAAAGGGACATCTGTTGCACCACAGGGCGGGTGGAGGGAACGTGGCACGATACATTTTCTTTCATTGGTAAGGATTTTTTTGTGTTTTATACTTTTGGAATTATGGTTTTTCATGTTGACTTTAAAATGACCATTTTCATGTTTGACGTCTACTAACTGGTTTCTTCCTCACAGCAGGTCAACTTGTGTGTGGTTGCAACATTACGATCCCTTTGAGTACATTTTTGGAGAAAGGGACATCTGTTGCACCACAGGGCGGGTGGAGGGAACGTGGCACGATACATTTTCTTTCATTGGTAAGGATTTTTTTGTGTTTTATGCTTTTGGAATTATGGTTTTTCATGTTGACTTTAAAATGACCATTTTCATGTTTGACGTCTACTAACTCGTTTCTTCCTCACAGCAGGTCAACTTGTGTGTGGTTGCAACATTACGATCCCATTGAGTACATTTTTGGAGAAAGGGACATCTGTTGCACCACAGGGCGGGTGGAGGGAACGTGGCACGATACATTTTTTTTCATTGGTAAGGATTTTTTTGTGTTTTATATTTTTGTAATTATGGTTTTTCATGTTGACTTTAAAATGACCATTTTCATGTTTGACGTCTACTAACTCGTTTCTTCCTCACAGCAGGTCAACTTGTGTGTGGTTGCAACATTACGATCCCATTGAGTACATTTTTGGAGAAAGGGACATCTGTTGCACCACAGGGCGGGTGGAGGGATCGTGGCACGGTACATTTTCTTTCATTGGTAAGGATTTCTTTGTGTTTTATACTTTTGGAATTATGGTTTTTCATGTTGACTTTAAAATGACCATTTTCATGTTTGATGTCTACTAACTCGTTTCTTCCTCACAGCAGGTCAACTTGTGTGTGGTTGCAACATTACGATCCCATTGAGTACATTTTTGGAGAAAGGGACATCTGTTGCACTACAGGGCGGGTGGAGGGAACGTGGCACGATACATTTTCTTTCATTGGTAAGGATTTATTTGTGTTTTATACTTTTGGAATTATTTTTTTTCATGTTGACTTTAAAATGACCATTTTCATGTTTGACATCTACTAACTCGTTTCTTCCTCACAGCAGGTCAACTTGTGTGCGGTTGCAACATTACGATCCCATTGAGTACATTTTTGGAGAAAGGGACATCTGTTGCACCACAGGGCGGGTGGAGGGAACGTGGCACGATACATTTTCTTTCATTGGTAAGGATTTTTTTGTGTTTTATACTTTTGGAATTATGGTTTTTCATGTTGACTTTAAAATGACCATTTTCATGTTTGACGTCTACTAACTGGTTTCTTCCTCACAGCAGGTCAACTTGTGTGTGGTTGCAACATTACGATCCCTTTGAGTACATTTTTGGAGAAAGGGACATCTGTTGCACCACAGGGCGGGTGGAGGGAACGTGGCACGATACATTTTCTTTCATTGGTAAGGATTTTTTTGTGTTTTATACTTTTGGAATTATGGTTTTTCATGTTGACTTTAAAATGACCATTTTCATGTTTGACGTCTACTAACTCGTTTCTTCCTCACAGCAGGTCAACTTGTGTGTGGTTGCAACATTACGATCCCATTGAGTACATTTTTGGAGAAAGGGACATCTGTTGCACCACAGGGCGGGTGGAGGGAACGTGGCACGATACATTTTTTTTCATTGGTAAGGATTTTTTTGTGTTTTATATTTTTGTAATTATGGTTTTTCATGTTGACTTTAAAATGACCATTTTCATGTTTGACGTCTACTAACTCGTTTCTTCCTCACAGCAGGTCAACTTGTGTGTGGTTGCAACATTACGATCCCATTGAGTACATTTTTGGAGAAAGGGACATCTGTTGCACCACAGGGCGGGTGGAGGGATCGTGGCACGGTACATTTTCTTTCATTGGTAAGGATTTCTTTGTGTTTTATACTTTTGGAATTATGGTTTTTCATGTTGACTTTAAAATGACCATTTTCATGTTTGATGTCTACTAACTCGTTTCTTCCTCACAGCAGGTCAACTTGTGTGTGGTTGCAACGTTACGATCCCATTGAGTACATTTTTGGAGAAAGGGACATCTGTTGCACCACAGGGCGGGTGGAGGGGACGTGGTACAATACATTTTCTTTCATTGGTAAGGATTTTTTTGTGTTTTATACTTTTGGAATTATGGTTCTTCATGTTGACTTTAAAATGACCATTTTCATGTTTGACGTCTACTAACTCGTTTCTTCCTCACAGCAGGTCAACTTGTGTGTGGTTGCAACATTACGATCCCATTGAGTACATTTTTGGAGAAAGGGACATCTGTTGCACCACTGGGCGGGGGGAGGGAACGTGGCACGATACATTTTCTTTCATTGGTAAGGATTTTTTTGTGTTTTATACTTTTGGAATTATGGTTTTTCATGTTGACTTTAAAATGACCATTTTCATGTTTGACGTTTTCTAACTCGTTTCTTCCTCACAGCAGGTCAACTTGTGTGTGGTTGCAACATTACGATCCCATTGAGTACATTTTTGGAGAAAGGGACATCTGTTGCACCACTGGGCGGGTGGAGGGAACGTGGCACGATACATTTTCTTTCATTGGTAAGGATTTTTTTGTGTTTTATACTTTTGGAATTATGGTTTTTCATGTTGACTTTAAAATGACCATTTTCATGTTTGACGTCTACTAACTCGTTTCTTCCTCACAGCAGGTCAACTTGTGTGTGGTTGCAACGTTACGATCCCATTGAGTACATTTTTGGAGAAAGGGACATCTGTTGCACCACAGGGCGGGTGGAGGGAACGTGGCACGATACATTTTCTTTCATTGGTAAGGATTTTTTTGTGTTTTATACTTTTGGAATTATGGTTTTTCATGTTGACTTTAAAATGACCATTTTCATGTTTGACGTCTACTAACTCGTTTCTTCCTCACAGCAGGTCAACTTGTGTGTGGTTGCAACATTACGATCCCATTGAGTACATTTTTGGAGAAAGGGACATCTGTTGCACCACAGTCCGGGAGGAGAAAACGTGGCACGATACATTTTCTTTCATTGGTAAGGATTTTTTTGTGTTTTATACTTTTGGAATTATGGTTTTTCATGTTGACTTTAAAATGACCATTTTCATGTTTGACGTCTACTAACACGTTTCTTCCTCACAGCAGGTCAACTTGTGTGTGGTTGCAACATTACGATCCCATTGAGTACATTTTTGGAGAAAGGGACACCTGTTGCACCACAGGGCGGGAGTAGGGAACGTGGCACGATACATTTTCTTTCATTGGTAAGGATTTTTTTGTGTTTTATACTTTTGGAATTATGGTTTTTCATGTTGACTTTAAAATGACCATTTTCATGTTTGACGTCTACTAACTCGTTTCTTCCTCACAGCAGGTCAACTTGTGTGTGGTTGCAACATTACGATCCCATTGAGTACATTTTTGGAGAAAGGGACATCTGTTGCACCACAGGGCGGGTGGAGGGAACGTGGCACGATACATTTTCTTTCATTGGTAAGGATTTTTTTGTGTTTTATACTTTTCGAATTATGGTTTTTCATGTTGACTTTAAAATGACCATTTTCATGTTTGACGTCTACTAACTCGTTTCTTCCTCACAGCAGGTCAACTTGTGTGTGGTTGAAACATTACGATCCCATTGAGTACATTTTTGGAGAAAGGAACATCTGTTGCACCACAGGGCGGGTGGAGGGAACGTGGCACGATACATTTTCTTTCATTGGTAGGATTTTTTTGTGTTTTATACTTTTGGAATTATGGTTTTTCATGTTGACTTTAAAATGACCATTTTCATGTTTGACGTCTACTAACTCGTTTCTTCCTCACAGCAGGTCAGCTTGGGTGTGGTTGCAACATTACGATCCCATTGAGTACATTTTTGGAGAAAGGGACATCTGTTGCACCACAGTTCGGGTGGAGGGAACGTGGCGCGATACATTTTGTTTCATTGGTAAGGATTTTTTTGTGTTTTATACTTTTGGAATTATGGTTTTTCATGTTGACTTTAAAATGACCATTTTCATGTTTGACATCTACTAACTCGTTTCTTCCTCACAGCAGGTCAACTTGTGTGTGGTTGCAACATTACTATCCCATTGAGTACATTTTTGGAGAAAGGGACATGTGTTGCACCACAGGGCGGGTGGAGGGAACGTGGCACGATACATTTTCTTTCATTGGTAAGGATTTCTTTGTGTTTTATACTTTTGGAATTATGGTTTTTCATGTTGACTTTAAAATTACCATTTTCATGTTTGACGTCTACTAACTGGTTTCTTCCTCACAGCAGGTCAACTTGTGTGTGGTTGCATCATTACGATCCCTCTGAGTACATTTTTGGAGAAAGGGACATCTGTTGCACCACAGGGCGGGTGGAGGGAACGTGGCACGATACATTTTCTTTCATTGGTAAGGATTTTTTTGTGTTTTATACTTTTGGAATTATGGTTTTTCATGTTGACTTTAAAATGACCATTTTCATGTTTGACGTCTACTAACTCGTTTCTTCCTCACAGCAGGTCAACTTGTAAGTGGTTGCAACATTACGATCCCATTGAGTACATTTTTGGAGAAAGGGACATCTGTTGCACCACAGGGCGGGTGGAGGGAACGTGGCACGATACATTTTCTTTCATTGGTAAGGATTTTTTTGTGTTTTATACTTTTGGAATTATGGTTTTTCATGTTGACTTTAAAATGACCATTTTCATGTTTGACGTTTTCTAACTCGTTTCTTCCTCACAGCAGGTTAACTTGTGTGTGGTTGCAACATTACGATCCCATTGAGTACATTTTTGGAGAAAGGGACATCTGTTGCACCACTGGGCGGGTGGAGGGAACGTGGCACGATACATTTTCTTTCATTGGTAAGGATTTTTTTGTGTTTTATACTTTTGGAATTATGGTTTTTCATGTTGACTTTAAAATGACCATTTTCATGTTTGACGTCTACTAACTCGTTTCTTCCTCACAGCAGGTCTACTTGTGTGTGGTTGCAACGTTACGATCCCATTGAGTACATTTTTGGAGAAAGGGACATCTGTTGCACCACAGGGCGGGTGGAGGGAACGTGGCGCGATACATTTTCTTTCATTGGTAAGGATTTTTTTGTGTTTTATACTTTTGGAATTATGGTTTTTCATGTTGACTTTAAAATGACCATTTTCATGTTTGACGTCTACTAACTCGTTTCTTCCTCACAGCAGGTCAACTTGTGTGTGGTTGCAACATTACGATCCCATTGAGTACATTTTTGGAGAAAGGGACATCTGTTGCACCACAGTCCGGGAGGAGAAAACGTGGCACGATACATTTTCTTTCATTGGTAAGGATTTTTTTGTGTTTTATACTTTTGGAATTATGGTTTTTCATGTTGACTTTAAAATGACCATTTTCATGTTTGACGTCTACTAACACGTTTCTTCCTCACAGCAGGTCAACTTGTGTGTGGTTGCAACATTACGATCCCATTGAGTACATTTTTGGAGAAAGGGACACCTGTTGCACCACAGGGCGGGAGTAGGGAACGTGGCACGATACATTTTCTTTCATTGGTAAGGATTTTTTTGTGTTTTATACTTTTGGAATTATGGTTTTTCATGTTGACTTTAAAATGACCATTTTCATGTTTGACGTCTACTAACTCGTTTCTTCCTCACAGCAGGTCAACTTGTGTGTGGTTGCAACATTACGATCCCATTGAGTACATTTTTGGAGAAAGGGACATCTGTTGCACCACAGGGCGGGTGGAGGGAACGTGGCACGATACATTTTCTTTCATTGGTAAGGATTTTTTTGTGTTTTATACTTTTCGAATTATGGTTTTTCATGTTGACTTTAAAATGACCATTTTCATGTTTGACGTCTACTAACTCGTTTCTTCCTCACAGCAGGTCAACTTGTGTGTGGTTGCAACATTACGATCCCATTGAGTACATTTTTGGAGAAAGGAACATCTGTTGCACCACAGGGCGGGTGGAGGGAACGTGGCACGATACATTTTCTTTCATTGGTAGGATTTTTTTGTGTTTTATACTTTTGGAATTATGGTTTTTCATGTTGACTTTAAAATGACCATTTTCATGTTTGACGTCTACTAACTCGTTTCTTCCTCACAGCAGGTCAGCTTGGGTGTGGTTGCAACATTACGATCCCATTGAGTACATTTTTGGAGAAAGGGACATCTGTTGCACCACAGGGCGGGTGGAGGGAACGTGGCGCGATACATTTTGTTTCATTGGTAAGGATTTTTTTGTGTTTTATACTTTTGGAATTATGGTTTTTCATGTTGACTTTAAAATGATCATTTTCATGTTTGACATCTACTAACTCGTTTCTTCCTCACAGCAGGTCAACTTGTGTGTGGTTGCAACATTACGATCCCATTGAGTACATTTTTGGAGAAAGGGACATGTGTTGCACCACAGGGCGGGTGGAGGGAACGTGGCACGATACATTTTCTTTCATTGGTAAGGATTTCTTTGTGTTTTATACTTTTGGAGTTATGGTTTTTCATGTTGACTTTAAAATTACCATTTTCATGTTTGACGTCTACTAACTGGTTTCTTCCTCACAGCAGGTCAACTTGTGTGTGGTTGCAACATTACGATCCCTCTGAGTACATTTTTGGAGAAAGGGACATCTGTTGCACCACAGGGCGGGTGGAGGGAACGTGGCACGATACATTTTCTTTCATTGGTAAGGATTTTTTTGTGTTTTATACTTTTGGAATTATGGTTTTTCATGTTGACTTTAAAATGACCATTTTCATGTTTGACGTCTACTAACTCGTTTCTTCCTCACAGCAGGTCAACTTGTAAGTGGTTGCAACGTTACGATCCCATTGAGTACATTTTTGGAGAAAGGGACATCTGTTGCACCACAGGGCGGGTGGAGGGAACGTGGCACGATACATTTTCTTTCATTGGTAAGGATTTTTTTGTGTTTTATACTTTTGGAATTATGGTTTTTCATGTTGACTTTAAAATGACCATTTTCATGTTTGACGTTTACTAACTCGTTTCTTCCTCACAGCAGGTCAACTTGTGTGTGGTTGCAACATTACGATCCCATTGAGTACATTTTTGGAGAAAGGGACATCTGTTGCACCACAGGGCGGGTGGAGGGAACGTGGCACGATACATTTTCTTTCATTGGTAAGGATTTCTTTATGTTTTATACTTTTGGAATTATGGTTTTTCATGTTGACTTTAAAATGACCATTTTCATGTTTGATGTCTACTAACTCGTGTCTTCCTCACAGCAGGTCAACTTGTGTGTGGTTGCAACATTACGATCCCATTGAGTACATTTTTGGAGAAAGGGACATCTGTTGCACCACAGGGCGGGTTGAGGGAACGTGGCACGATACATTTTCTTTCATTGGTAAGGATTGTTTTGTGTTTTATACTTTTGGAATTATGTTTTTTCATGTTGACTTTAAAATGACCATTTTCATGTTTGACGTCTACAAACTGGTTTCTTCCTCACAGCAGGTCAACTTGTGTGCGGTTGCAACATTACGATCCCATTGAGTACAATTTTAGAGAAAGGGACATCTGTTGCACCACAGGGCGGGTGGAGGGAACGTGGCACGATACATTTTCTTTCATTGGTAAGGATTTTTTTGTGTTTTTTACTTTTGGAATTATGGTTTTTCATGTTGACTTTAAAATGACCATTTTCATGTTTGACGTCTACTAACTCGTTTCTTCCTCACAGCAGGTCAACTTGTGTGTGGTTGCAACATTACGATCCTATTGAGTACATTTTTGGAGAAAGGGACATCTGTTGCACCACAGGGCGGGTGGAGGGAACGTGGCACGATACATTTTCTTTCATTGGTAAGGATTTTTTTGTGTTTTATACTTTTGGAATTATGGTTTTTCATGTTGACTTTAAAATGACCATTTTCATGTTTGACGTCTACTAACTCGTTTCTTCCTCACAGCAGGTCAACTTGTGTGTGGTTGCAACATTACGATCCTATTGAGTACATTTTTGGAGAAAGGGACATCTGTTGCACCACAGGGCGGGTGGAGGGAACGTGGCACGATACATTTTCTTTCATTGGTAAGGATTTCTTTGTGTTTTATACTTTTGGAATTATGGTTTTTCATGTTGACTTTAAAATTACCATTTTCATGTTTGACGTCTACTAACTTGTTTCTTCCTCACAGCAGGTCAACTTGTGTGTGGTTGCAACATTACGATCCCATTGAGTACATTTTTGGAGAAAGGGGCATCTGTTGCACCACAGGGCGGGTGGAGGGAACGTGGCAGGATACATTTTCTTTCATTGGTAAGGATTTTTCTGTGTTTTATACTTTTGGAATTATGGTTTTTCGTGTTGACTTTGAAATGACCATTTTCATGTTTGACGTCTAGTAACTCTTTTCTTCCTCACAGCAGGTCAACTTGTGTGTGGTTGCAACATTACGATCCCATTGAGTACATTTTTGGAGAAAGGGACATCTGTTGCACCACAGGGCGGGTGGAGGGAACGTGGCACGATACATTTTCTTTCATTTGTAAGGATTTCTTTGTGTTTTATACTTTTGGAATTATGGTTATTCATGTTGACTTTAAAATGACCATTTTCATGTTTGACGTCTACTAACTGGTTTCTTCCTCACAGCAGGTCAACTTGTGTGTGGTTGCAACATTACGATCCCTTTGAGTACATTTTTGGAGAAAGGGACATCTGTTGCACCACAGGGCGGGTGGAGGGAACGTGGCACGATACATTTTCTTTCATTGGTAAGGATTATTTTGTGTTTTATACTTTTGGAATTATGGTTTTTCATGTTGACTTTAAAATGACCATTTTCATGTTTGACGTCTACTAACTCGTTTCTTCCTCACAGCAGGTCAACTTGTGTGTGGTTGCAACATTACGATCCCATTGAGTACATTTTTGGAGAAAGGGACATCTGTTGCACCACAGGGCGGGTGGAGGGAACGTGGCACGATACATTTTCTTTCATTGGTAAGGATTTTTTTGTGTTTTATACTTTTGGAATTATGGTTTTTCATGTTGACTTTAAAATGACCATTTTCATGTTTGACGTCTACTAACTCGTTTCTTCCTCACAGCAGGTCAACTTGTGTGTGGTTGCAACATTACGATCCCATTGAGTACATTTTTGGAGAAAGGGACATCTGTTGCACCACAGGGCGGGTGGAGGGAACGTGGCACGATACATTTTCTTTCATTGGTAAGGATTTCTTTGTGTTTTATACTTTTGGAATTATGGTTTTTCATGTTGACTTTAAAATGACCATTTTCATGTTTGATGTCTACTAACTCGTGTCTTCCTCACAGCAGGTCAACTTGTGTGTGGTTGCAACGTTACGATCCCATTGAGTACATTTTTGGAGAAAGGGACATCTGTTGCACCACAGGGCGGGTTGAGGGAAAGTGGCACGATACATTTTCTTTCATTGGTAAGGATTTTTTTGTGTTTTATACTTTTGGAATTATGTTTTTTCATGTTGACTTTAAAATGACCATTTTCATGTTTGACGTCTACAAACTGGTTTCTTCCTCACAGCAGGTCAACTTGTGTGCGGTTGCAACATTACGATCCCATTGAGTACAATTTTGGAGAAAGGGACATCTGTTGCACCACAGGGCGGGTGGAGGGAACGTGGCACGATACATTTTCTTTCATTGTTAAGGATTTTTTTGTGTTTTTTACTTTTGGAATTATGGTTTTTCATGTTGACTTTAAAATGACCATTTTCGTGTTTGACGTCTACTAACTCGTTTCTTCCTCACAGCAGGTCAACTTGTGTGTGGTTGCAACATTACGATCCCATTGAGTACATTTTTGGAGAAAGGGACATCTGTTGCACCACAGGGCGGGTGGAGGGAACGTGGTTCGATACATTTTCTTTCATTGGTAAGGATTTTTTTGTGTTTTATACTTTTGGTATTATGGTTTTTCATGTTGACTTTAAAATGACCATTTTCATGTTTGACGTCTACTAACTCGTTTCTTCCTCACAGCAGGTCAACTTGTGTGTGGTTGCAACATTACGATCCCATTGAGTACATTTTTGGAGAATGGGACATCTGTTGCACCACAGGGCGGGTGGAGGGAACGTGGCAAGATACATTTTCTTTCATTGGTAAGGAATTTTTTGTGTTTTATACTTTTGGAATTATGGTTTTTCATGTTGACTTTAAAATGACCATTTTCATGTTTGACGTCTTCAAACTCGTTTTTTCCTCACAGCAGGTCAACTTGTGTGTGGTTGCAACATTACGATCCCATTGAGTACATTTTTGGAGAAAGGGACATCTGTTGCACCACAGGGCGGGTGGAGGGAACGTGGCGCGATACATTTTCTTTCATTGGTAAGGATTTTTTTGTATTTTATACTTTTGGAATCATGGTTTTTCATGTTGACTTTAAAATGACCATTTTCATGTTTGACGTCTACTAACTCGTTTCTTCCTCACAGCAGGTCAACTTGTGTGTGGTTGCAACGTTACGATCCCATTGAGTACATTTTTGGAGAAAGGGACATCTGTTGCACCACAGGGCGGGGGGAGGGAACGTGGCACGATACGTTTTCTTTCATTGGTAAGGATTTTTTTGTGTTTTATACTTTTGGAATTATGGTTTTTCATGTTGACTTTAAAATGACCATTTTCATGATTGACGTCTACTAACTCGTTTCTTCCTCACAGCAGGTCAACTTGTGTGTGGTTGCAACATTACGATCCCATTGAGTACATTTTTGGAGAAACGGACATCTGTTGCACCACAGGGCGGGTGGAGGGAACGTGGCACGATACATTTTCTCTCATTGGTAAGGATTTTTTTGTGTTTTATACTTTTGGAATTATGGTTTTTCATGTTGACTTTAAAATGACCATTTTCATGTTTGACGTCTACTAACTCGTTTCTTCCTCACAGCAGGTCAACTTGTGTGTGGTTGCAACATTACGATCCCATTGAGTACATTTTTGGAGAAAGGGACATCTGTTGCACCACAGGGCGGGTGAAGGGAACGTGGCACGATACATTTTCTTTCATTGGTAAGGATTTTTTTGTGTTTTATACTTTTGGAATTATGGTTTTTCATGTTGACTTTAAAATGACCATTTTCATGTTTGACGTCTACTAACTCGTTTCTTCCTCACAGCAGGTCAACTTGTGTGTGGTTGCAACATTACGATCACATTGAGTACATTTTTGGAGAAAGGGACATCTGTTGCACCACAGGGCGGGTGGAGGGAACGTGGCACGATACATTTTCTTTCATTGGTAAGGATTTTTTTGTGTCTTATACTTTTCGAATTATGGTTTTTCATGTTGACTTTAAAATGACCATTTTCATGTTTGACGTCTACTAACTCGTTTCTTCCTCACAGCAGGTCAACTTGTGTGTGGTTGCAACATTACGATCCCATTGAGTACATTTTTGGAGAAAGGGACATCTGTTGCACCACAGGGCGGGTGGAGGGAACGTGGCACGATACATTTTCTTTCATTGGTAAGGATTTTTTTGTGGTTTATACTTTTGGAATTATGGTTTTTCATGTTGACTTTAAAATGACCATTTTCATGTTTGACGTCTACTAACTCATTTCTTCCTCACAGCAGGTCAACTTGTGTGTGGTTGCAACATTACGATCCCATTGAGTACATTTTTGGAGAAAGGGACATCTGTTGCACCACAGGGCGGGTGGAGGGAACGTGGCACGATACATTTTCTTTCATTGGTAAGGATTTTTTTGTGTTTTATACTTTTGGAATTATGGTTTTTCATGTTGACTTTAAAATGACCATTTTCATGTTTGACGTGTACTAACTCGTTTCTTCCTCACAGCAGGTCAACTTGTGTGTGGTTGCAACATTACGATCCCATTGAGTACATTTTTGGAGAAAGGGACATCTGTTGCACCACAGGGCGGGTGGAGGGAACGTGGCACGATACATTTTCTTTCATTGGTAAGGATTTCTTTGTGTTTTATACTTTTGGAATTATGGTTTTTCATGTTGACTTTAAAATTACCATTTTCATGTTTGACGTCTACTAACTTGTTTCTTCCTCACAGCAGGTCAACTTGTGTGTGGTTGCAACATTACGATCCCATTGAGTACATTTTTGGAGAAAGGGACATCTGTTGCACCACAGGGCGGGTGGAGGGAACGTGGCACGATACATTTTCTTTCATTGGTAAGGATTTTTTTGTGTTTTATACTTTTGGAATTATGGTTTTTCATGTTGACTTTAAAATGACCATTTTCATGTTTGACGTCTACTAACTCGTTTCTTCCTCACAGCAGGTCAACTTGTGTGTGGTTGCAACATTACGATCCCATTGAGTACATTTTTGGAGAAAGGGACATCTGTTGCACCACAGGGCGGGTGGAGGGAACGTGGCACGATACATTTTCTTTCATTGGTAAGGATTTTTTTGTGTTTTATACTTTTGGAATTATGGTTTTTCATGTTGACTTTAAAATGACCATTTTCATGTTTGACGTCTACTAACTCGTTTCTTCCACACAGCAGGTCAACTTGTGTGTGGTTGCAACATTACGATCCCATTGAGTACATTTTTGGAGAAAGGGACATCTGTTGCACCACAGGGCGGGTGGAGGGAACGTGGCACGATACATTTTCTTTCATTGGTAAAGATTTTTCTGTGTTTTATACTTTTGGAATTATGGTTTTTCGTGTTGACTTTAAAATGACCATTTTCATGTTTGACGTCTACTAACTCGTTTCTTATTCACAGCAGGTCAACTTGTGTGTGGTTGCAACATTACGATCCCATTGAGTACATTTTTGGAGAAAGGGACATCTGTTGCACCACAGGGCGGGTGGAGGGAACGTGGCACGATACATTTTCTTTCATTTGTAAGGATTTCTTTGTGTTTTATACTTTTGGAACTATGGTTTTTCATGTTGACTTTAAAATGTCCATTTTCATGTTTGACGTCTACTAACTCGTTTCTTCCTCACAGCAGGTCAACTTGTGTGTGGTTGCAACATTACGATCCCATTGAGTACATTTTTGGAGAAAGGGGCATCTGTTGCACCACAGGGCGGGTGGAGGGAACGTGGCACGATACATTTTCTTTCATTGGTAAGGATTTCTTTGTGTTTTATACTTTTGGAATTATGGTTTTTCCTGTTGACTTTAAAATGACCATTTTCATGTTTGACGTCTACTAACTCGTTTCTTCCTCACAGCAGGTCAACTTGTGTGTGGTTTCAACATTACGATCCCATTGAGTACATTTTTGGAGAAAGGGGCATCTGTTGCACCACAGGGCGGGTGGAGGGAACGTGGCACGATACATTTTCTTTCATTGGTAAGAATTTTTTTGTGTTTTATATTTTTGGAATTATGGTTTTTCATGTTGACTTTAAAATGACCATTTTCATGTTTGACGTCTACTAACTCGTTTCTTCCTCACAGCAGGTCAACTTGTGTGTGGTTGCAACATTACGATCCCATTGAGTACATTTTTGGAGAAAGGGACATCTGTTGCACCACAGGGCGGGTGGAGGGAACGTGGCACGATACATTTTCTTTCATTTGTAAGGATTTCTTTGTGTTTTATACTTTTGGAATTATGGTTTTTCATGTTGACTTTAAAATGACCATTTTCATGTTTGATGTCGACTAACTGGTTTCTTCCTCACAGCAGGTCAACTTGTGTGTGGTTGCAACATTACGATCCCATTGAGTACATTTTTGGAGAAAGGGACATCTGTTGCACCACAGGGCGGGTGGAGGGAACGTGGCACGATACATTTTCTTTCATTGGTAAGGATTTTTTTGTGTTTTATACTTTTGGAATTATGGTTTTTCATATTGACTTTAAAATGACCATTTTCATGTTTGACGTCTACTAACTCGTTTCTTCCTCACAGCAGGTCAACTTGTGTGTGGTTGCAACATTACGATCCCATTGAGTACATTTTTGGAGAAAGGGACATCTGTTGCACCACAGGGCGGGTGGAGGGAACGTGGCACAATACATTTTCTTTCATTTGTAAGGATTTCTTTGTGTTTTATACTTTTGGAATTATGGTTTTTCATGTTGACTTTAAAATGACCATTTTCATGTTTGACGTCTACTAACTCGTTTCTTCCTCACAGCAGGTCAACTTGTGTGTGGTTGCAACATTACGATCCCATTGAGTACATTTTTGGAGAAAGGGACATCTGTTGCACCACAGGACGGGTGGAGGGAACGTGGCTTGATACATTTTCTTTCATTGGTAAGGATTTTTTTGTGTTTTATACTTTTGGAATTATGGTTTTTCATGTTGACTTTAAAATGACCATTTTCATGTTTGACGTCTACTAACTGGTTTCTTCCTCACAGCAGGTCAACTTGTGTGCGGTTGCAACATTACGATCCCATTGAGTACATTTTTGGAGAAAGGGACATCTGTTGCACCACAGGGCGGGTGGAGGGAACGTGGCACGATACATTTTCTTTCATTGGTAAGGATTTTTTTGTGTTTTATACTTTTGGAATTATGGTTTTTCATGTTGACTTTAAAATGACCATTTTCATGTTTGACGTCTACTAACTCGTTTCTTCCTCACAGCAGGTCAACTTGTGTGTGATTGCAACATTACGATCCCATTGAGTACATTTTTGGAGAAAGGGACATCTGTTGCACCACAGGGCGGGTGGAGGGAACGTGGCACGATACATTTTCTTTCATTGGTAAGGATTTTTTTGAGTTTTATACTTTTGGAATTATGGTTTTTCATGTTGACTTTAAAATGACCTTTTTCATGTTTGACGTCTACTAACTCGTTTCTTCCTCACAGCAGGTCAACTTGTGTGTGGTTGCAACATTACGATCCCATTGAGTACATTTTTGGAGAAAGGGACATCTGTTGCACCACAGGGCGGGTGGAGGGAACGTGGCACGATACATTTTCTTTCATTGGTAAGGATTTTTTTGTGTTTTATACTTTTGGAATTATGGTTTCTCATGTTGACTTTAAAATGACCATTTTCATGTTTGACGTCTAGTAACTCGTTTCTTCCTCACAGCAGGTCAACTTGTGTGTGATTGCAACATTACGATCCCATTGAGTACATTTTTGGAGAAAGGGACATCTGTTGCACCACATGCCGGATGGAGGGAACATGGCACGATACATTTTCTTTCATTGGTAAGGATTTTTTTGTGTTTTATACTTTTGGAATTATGGTTTTTCATGTTGACTTTAAAATGACCATTCTCATGTTTGACGTCTACTAACTCGTTTTCTTCCTCACAGCAGGTCAACTTGTGTGTGGTTGCAACATTACGATCCCATTGAGTACATTTTTGGAGAAAGGGACATCTGTTGCACCACAGGGCGGGTGGAGGGAACGTGGCACGATACATTTTCTTTCATTGGTAAGGATTTTTTTGTGTTTTATACTTTTGGAATTATGGTTTTTCATGTTGACTTTAAAATGACCATTTTCATGTTTGACGTGTACTAACTCGTTTCTTCCTCACAGCAGGTCAATTTGTGTGTGGTTGCAACATTACGATCCCATTGAGTACATTTTTGGAGAAAGGGACATCTGTTGCACCACAGGGCGGGTGGAGGGAACGTGGCACGATACATTCTCTTTCATTGGTAAGGATTTTTTTGTGTTTTATACTTTTGGAATTATGGTTTTTCATGTTGACTTTAAAATGACCATTTTCATGTTTGACGTCTACTAACTCGTTTCTTCCTCACAGCAGGTCAACTTGTGTGTGGTTGCAACATTACGATCCCATTGAGTACATTTTTGGAGAAAGGGACATCTGTTGCACCACAGGGCGGGTGGAGGGAACGTGGCACGATACATTTTGTTTCATTGGTAAGGATTTCTTTGTGTTTTATACTTTTGGAATTATGGTTTTTCATGTTGACTTTAAAATGACCATTTTCATGTTTGACGTCTACTAACTCGTTTCTTCCTCACAGCAGGTCAACTTGTGTGTGGTTGCAACATTACGATCCCATTGAGTACATTTTTGGAGAAAGGGACATCTGTTGCACCACAGGGCGGGTGGGGGGAACGTGGCACAATACATTTTCTTTCATTGGTAAGGATTTTTTTGTGTTTTATACTTTTGGAATTATGGTTTTTCATGTTGACTTTAAAATGACCATTTTCATGTTTGACGTCTACTAACTCGTATCTTCCTCACAGCAGGTCAACTTGTGTGTGATTGCAACATTACGATCCCATTGAGTACATTTTTGGAGAAAGGGACATCTGTTGCACCACAGGGCGGGTGGAGGGAACGTGGCACGATACATTTTCTTTCATTGGTAAGGATTTTTTTGAGTTTTATACTTTTGGAATTATGGTTTTTCATGTTGACTTTAAAATGACCTTTTTCATGTTTGACGTCTACTAACTCGTTTCTTCCTCACAGCAGGTCAACTTGTGTGTGGTTGCAACATTACGATCCCATTGAGTACATTTTTGGAGAAAGGGACATCTGTTGCACCACAGGGCGGGTGGAGGGAACGTGGCCCGATACATTTTCTTTCATTGGTAAGGATTTTTTTGTGTTTTATACTTTTGGAATTATGGTTTCCCATGTTGACTTTAAAATGACCATTTTCATGTTTGACGTCTACTAACTCGTTTCTTCCTCACAGCAGGTCAACTTGTGTGTGGTTGCAACATTACGATCCCATTGAGTACATTTTCGGAGAAAGGGACATCTGTTGCACCACATGGCGGGTGGAGGGAACATGGCACGATACATTTTCTTTCATTGGTAAGGATTTTTTTGTGTTTTATACTTTTGGAATTATGGTTTTTCATGTTGACTTTAAAATGACCATTTTCATGTTTGACGTCTACTAACTCGTTTCTTCATCACAGCAGGTCAACTTGTGTGTGGTTGCAACATTACGATCCCATTGAGTACATTTTTGGAGAAAGGGACATCTGTTGCACCACAGGGCGGGTGGAGGGAACGTGGCACGATACATTTTCTTTCATTGGTAAGGATTTTTGTGAGTTTTATACTTTTGGAATTATGGTTTTTCATGTTGACTTTAAAATGACCATTTTCATGTTTGACATCTACTAACTCGTTTCTTCCTCACAGCAGGTCAACTTGTGTGTGGTTGCAACATTACGATCCCATTGAGTACATTTTTGGAGAAAGGGACATCTGTTGCACCACAGCGTGGGTGGAGGGAACATGGCACGATACATTTTCTTTCATTGGTAAGGATTTTTTGTGTTTTATACTTTTGGAATTATGGTTTTTCATGTTGACTTTAAAATGACCATTTTCATGTTTGACGTCTACTAACTCGTTTCTTCCTCACAGCAGGTCAACTTGTGTGTGGTTGCAACATTACGATCCCATTGAGTACATTTTTGGAGAAAGGGACATCTGTTGCACCACAGGGCGGGTGGAGGGAACGTGGCATGATACATTTTCTTTCATTGGTAAGGATTTTTTTGTGTTTTATACTTTTGGAATTATGGTTTTTCATGTTGACTTTAAAATGACCATTTTCATGTTTGACGTCTACTAACTCGTTTCTTCCTCACAGCAGGTCAACTTGTGTGTGGTTGCAACATTACGATCCCATTGACTACATTTTTGGAGAAAGGGACATCTGTTGCACCACAGGGCGGGTGGAGGGAACGTGGCACAACACATTTTCTTTCATTGGTAAGGATTTTTTTGTGTTTTATACTTTTGGAATTATGGTTTTTCATATTGACTTTAAAATGACCATTTTCATGTTTGACGTCTACTAACTCGTTTGTTCCTCACAGCAGGTCAACTTGTGTGTGGTTGCAGCATTACGATCCCATTGAGTACATTTTTGGAGAAAGGGACATCTGTTGCACCACAGGGCGGGTGGAGGAAACGTGGCACGATACATTTTCTTTCATTGGTAAGGATTTTTTTGTGTTTTATGCTTTTAGAATTATGGTTTTTCGTGTTGACTTTAAAATGACGATTTTCATGTTTGACGTCTACTAACTCGTTTCTTCCTCACAGCAGGTCAACTTGTGTGTGGTTGCAACATTACGATCCCATTGAGTACATTTTTGGAGAAAGGGACATCTGTTGCACCACAGGGCGGGTGGAGGGAACGTGGCACGATACATTTTCTTTCATTGGTAAGGATTTTTTTGTGTTTTATACTTTTGGAATTATGGTTTTTCATGATGACTTTAAAATGACCATTTTCATGTTTGACGTCTACTAACTCGTTTCTTCCTCACAGCAGGTCAACTTGTGTGTGGTTGCAACATTACGATCCCATTGAGTACATTTTTGGAGAAAGGGACATCTGTTGCACCACAGGGCGGGTGGAGGGAACGTGGCACGATACATTTTCTTTCATTGGTAAGGATTTTTTTGTGTTTTATACTTTTGGAATTTTGGTTTTTCATGTTGACTTTAAAATGACCATTTTCATGTTTGACGTCTACTAACTCGTTTCTTCCTCACAGCAGGTCAACTTGTGTGTGGTTGCAACATTACGATTCCATTGAGTACATTTTTGGAGAAAGGGACATCTGTTGCACCACAGGGCGGGTGGAGGGAACGTGGCCCGATACATTTTCTTTCATTGGTAAGGATTTTTTTGTGTGTTATACTTTTGGAATTATGGTTTTTCATGTTGACTTTAAAATGACCATTTTCATGTTTGACATCTACTAATTCGTTTCTTCCTCACAGCAGGTCAACTTGTGTGTGGTTGCAACATTACGATCCCATTGAGTACATTTTTGGAGAAAGGGACATCTGTTGCACCACAGGGCGGGTGGAGGGAACGTGGCACTATACATTTTCTTTCATTGGTAAGGATTTATTTGTGTTTTATACTTTTGGAATTATGGTTTTTCATGTTGACTTTAAAATGACCATTTTCATGTTTGACTTCTACTAACTCGTTTCTTCCTCATAGCAGGTCAACTTGTGTGTGGTGGCAACATTACGATCCCATTGAGTACATTTTTGGAGAAAGGGACATCTGTTGCACCACAGGGCGGGTGGAGGGAACGTGGCACGATACATTTTCTTTCATTGGTAAGGATTTTTTTGTGTTTTATGCTTTTAGAATAATGGTTTTTCGTGTTGACTTTAAAATGACCATTTTTATGTTTGACGTCTACTAACTCGTTTCTTCCTCACAGCAGGTCAACTTGTGTGTGGTTGCAACATTACGATCCCATTGAGTACATTTTTGGAGAAAGGGACATCTGTTGCACCACAGGGCGGGTGGAGGGAAAGTGGCACGATACATTTTCTTTCATTGGTAAGGATTTTTTTGTGTTTTATACTTTTGGAATTATGGTTTTTCATGTTGACTTTAAAATGACCATTTTCATGTTTGACGTCTACTAACTCGTTTCTTCCTCACAGCAGGTCAACTTGTGTGTGGTTGCAACATTACGATCCCATTGAGTACATTTTTGGAGAAAGGGACATCTGTTGCACCACAGGGCGGGTGGAGGGAATGTGGCACGATACATTTTCTTTCATTGGTAAGGATTTTTTTGTGTTTTATACTTTTGGAATTATGGTTTTTCATGTTGACTTTAAAATGACCATTTTCGTGTTTGACGTGTACTAACTCGTTTCTTCCTCACAGCAGGTCAACTTGTGTGTGGTTGCAACATTACGATCCCATTGAGTACATTTTTGGAGAAAGGGACATCTGTTGCACCACAGGGCGGGTGGAGGGAACGTGGCACGATACATTTTCTTTCATTGGTAAGGATTTCTTTGTGTTTTATACTTTTGGAATTATGGTTTCTCATGTTGACTTTAAAATGACCATTTTCATGTTTGACGTCTACTAACTCGTTTCTTCCTCACAGCAGGTCAACTTGTGTGTGGTTGCAACATTACGATTCCATTGAGTACATTTTTGGAGAAAGGGACATCTGTTGCACCACAGGGCGGGTGGAGGGAACGTGGCACGATACATTTTCTTTCATCGGTAAGGATTTTTTTGTGTTTTATACTTTTGGAAATATGCTTTTTCATGTTGACTTTAAAATGACCATTTTCATGTTTGACGTCTACTAACGCGTTTCTTCCTCACAGCAGGTCAACTTGTGTGTGGTTGCAACATTACGATCCCATTGAGTACATTTTTGGAGAAGGTGACATCTGTTGCACCACAGGGCGGGTGGAGGGAACGTGGCACGATACATTTTCTTTCATTGGTAAGGATTTCTTTGTGTTTTATACTTTTGGAATTATGGTTTTTCATGTTGACTTTAAAATGACCATTTTCATGTTTGACGTCTACTAACTTGTTTCTTCCTCACAGCAGGTCAACTTGTGTGTGGTTGCAACATTACGATCCCATTGAGTACATTTTTGGAGAAAGGGACATCTGTTGCACCGCAGGGCGGGTGCAGGGAACGTGGCACGATACATTTTTTTTCATTGGTAAGGATTTTTTTGTGTCTTTTACTTTTTGGAATTATGGTTTTTCATGTTGACTTTAAAATGACCATTTTCATGTTTGACGTCTACTAACTCGTTTCTTCCTCACACCAGGTCAACTTGTGTGTGGTTGCAACATTACGATCCCATTGAGTACATTTTTGGAGAAAGGGACATCTGTTGCACCACAGGGCGGGTGGAGGGAACGTGGCACGATACATTTTCTTTCATCGGTAAGGATTTTTTGTGTTTTATACTTTTGGAATTATGGTTTTTCATTAAAATGACCATTTTCATGTTTGACGTCTACTAACTCGTTTCTTCCTCACAGCAGGTCAACTTGTGTGTGGTTGCAACATTACGATCCCATTGAGTACATTTTTGGAGAAAGGGACATCTGTTGCACCAAAGGGCGGTTGTAGGGAACGTGGCACGATACATTTTCTTTCATCGGTAAGGAGTTTTTGTGTTTTATACTTTTGGAATTAAGGTTTTTCATGTTGACTTTAAAATGACCATTATCATGTTTGACGTCTACTAACTCGTTTCTTCCTCACAGCAGGTCAACTTGTGTGTGGTTGCAACATTACGATCCCATTGAGTACATTTTTGGAGAAAGGGACATCTGTTGCACCACAGGGCGGGTGGAGGGAACGTGGCACGATACATTTTCTTTCATTGGTAAGGATTTTTTTGTGTTTTATACTTTTGGAATTATGGTTTTTCATGTTGACTTTAAAATGACCATTTTCATGTTTGACGTCTATTAACTCGTTTCTTCCTCACAGCAGGTCAACTTGTGTGTGGTTGCAACATTACGATCCCATTGAGTACATTTTTGGAGGAAGGGACATCTGTTGCACAACAGGGCGGGTGGAGGGAACGTGGCACGATACATTTTCTTTCATTGGTAAGGATTTTTTTGTGTTTTATACTTTTGGAATTATGGTTTTTCATGTTGACTTTAAAATGACCATTTTCATGTTTGACGTCTACTAACTCGTTTCTTCCTCACAGCAGGTCAATTTGTGTGTGGTTGCAACATTACGATCCCATTGAGTACATTTTTGGAGAAAGGGACATCTGTTGCACCACAGGGCGGGTGGAGGGAACGTGGCACGATACATTTTCTTTCATCGGTAAAGATTTTTTGTGTTTTATACTTTTGGAATTATGGTTTTTCATTAAAATGACCATTTTCATGTTTGACGTCTACTAACTCGTTTCTTCCTCACAGCAGGTCAACTTGTGTGTGGTTGCAACATTATGATCCCATTGAGTACATTTTTGGAGAAAGGGACATCTGTTGCACCACAGGGGGGTGGAGGGAACGTGGCACGATACATTTTCTTTCATTGGTAAGGATTTCTTTGTGTTTTATACTTTTGGAATTATGGTTTTTCATGTTGACTTTAAAATGACCATTTTCATGTTTGACGTCTACTAACTCGTTTCTTCCTCACAGCAGGTCAACTTGTGTGTGGTTGCAACATTACGATCCCATTGAGTACATTTTTGGAGAAAGGGACATCTGTTGCACCACAGGGCGGGTGGAGGGAACGTGGCATGATACATTTTCTTTCATTGGTACGGATTTTTTTGTGTTTTTTACTTTTGGAATTATGGTTTTTCATGTTGACTTTAAAATGACCATTTTCATGTTTGACGTCTACTAACTCGTTTCTTCCTCACAGCAGGTCAACTTGTGTGTGGTTGCAACATTACGATCCCATTGAGTACATTTTTGGAGAAAGGGACATCTGTTGCACCACAGGGCGGGTGGAGGGAACGTGGCACGATACATTTTCTATCATTGGTAAGGATTTTTTTGTGTTTTATACTTTTGGAATTATGGTTTTTCATGTTGAGTTTAAAATGACCATTTTCATGTTTGACTTCTACTAACTCGTTTCTTCCTCATAGCAGGTCAACTTGTGTGTGGTGGCAACATTACGATCCCATTGAGTACATTTTTGGAGAAAGGGACATCTGTTGCACCACAGGGCGGGTGGAGGGAACGTGGCACGATACATTTTCTTTCATTGGTAAGGATTTTTTTGTGTTTTATGCTTTTAGAATAATGGTTTTTCGTGTTGACTTTAAAATGACCATTTTTATGTTTGACGTCTACTAACTCGTTTCTTCCTCACAGCAGGTCAACTTGTGTGTGGTTGCAACATTACGATCCCATTGAGTACATTTTTGGAGAAAGGGACATCTGTTGCACCACAGGGCGGGTGGAGGGAAAGTGGCACGATACATTTTCTTTCATTGGTAAGGATTTTTTTGTGTTTTATACTTTTGTAATTATGGTTTTTCATGTTGACTTTAAAATGACCATTTTCATGTTTGACGTCTACTAACTCGTTTCTTCCTCACAGCAGGTCAACTTGTGTGTGGTTGCAACATTACGATCCCATTGAGTACATTTTTGGAGAAAGGGACATCTGTTGCACCACAGGGCGGGTGGAGGGAATGTGGCACGATACATTTTCTTTCATTGGTAAGGATTTTTTTGTGTTTTATACTTTTGGAATTATGGTTTTTCATGTTGACTTTAAAATGACCATTTTCGTGTTTGACGTGTACTAACTCGTTTCTTCCTCACAGCAGGTCAACTTGTGTGTGGTTGCAACATTACGATCCCATTGAGTACATTTTTGGAGAAAGGGACATCTGTTGCACCACAGGGCGGGTGGAGGGAACGTGGCACGATACATTTTCTTTCATTGGTAAGGATTTCTTTGTGTTTTATACTTTTGGAATTATGGTTTCTCATGTTGACTTTAAAATGACCATTTTCATGTTTGACGTCTACTAACTCGTTTCTTCCTCACAGCAGGTCAACTTGTGTGTGGTTGCAACATTACGATTCCATTGAGTACATTTTTGGAGAAAGGGACATCTGTTGCACCACAGGGCGGGTGGAGGGAACGTGGCACGATACATTTTCTTTCATCGGTAAGGATTTTTTTGTGTTTTATACTTTTGGAAATATGCTTTTTCATGTTGACTTTAAAATGACCATTTTCATGTTTGACGTCTACTAACGCGTTTCTTCCTCACAGCAGGTCAACTTGTGTGTGGTTGCAACATTACGATCCCATTGAGTACATTTTTGGAGAAGGTGACATCTGTTGCACCACAGGGCGGGTGGAGGGAACGTGGCACGATACATTTTCTTTCATTGGTAAGGATTTCTTTGTGTTTTATACTTTTGGAATTATGGTTTTTCATGTTGACTTTAAAATGACCATTTTCATGTTTGACGTCTACTAACTTGTTTCTTCCTCACAGCAGGTCAACTTGTGTGTGGTTGCAACATTACGATCCCATTGAGTACATTTTTGGAGAAAGGGACATCTGTTGCACCGCAGGGCGGGTGCAGGGAACGTGGCACGATACATTTTTTTTCATTGGTAAGGATTTTTTTGTGTCTTTTACTTTTTGGAATTATGGTTTTTCATGTTGACTTTAAAATGACCATTTTCACGTTTGACGTCTACTAACTCGTTTCTTCCTCACACCAGGTCAACTTGTGTGTGGTTGCAACATTACGATCCCATTGAGTACATTTTTGGAGAAAGGGACATCTGTTGCACCACAGGGCGGGTGGAGGGAACGTGGCACGATACATTTTCTTTCATCGGTAAGGATTTTTTGTGTTTTATACTTTTGGAATTATGGTTTTTCATTAAAATGACCATTTTCATGTTTGACGTCTACTAACTCGTTTCTTCCTCACAGCAGGTCAACTTGTGTGTGGTTGCAACATTACGATCCCATTGAGTACATTTTTGGAGAAAGGGACATCTGTTGCACCAAAGGGCGGTTGTAGGGAACGTGGCACGATACATTTTCTTTCATCGGTAAGGAGTTTTTGTGTTTTATACTTTTGGAATTAAGGTTTTTCATGTTGACTTTAAAATGACCATTATCATGTTTGACGTCTACTAACTCGTTTCTTCCTCACAGCAGGTCAACTTGTGTGTGGTTGCAACATTACGATCCCATTGAGTACATTTTTGGAGAAAGGGACATCTGTTGCACCACAGGGCGGGTGGAGGGAACGTGGCACGATACATTTTCTTTCATTGGTAAGGATTTTTTTGTGTTTTATACTTTTGGAATTATGGTTTTTCATGTTGACTTTAAAATGACCATTTTCATGTTTGACGTCTATTAACTCGTTTCTTCCTCACAGCAGGTCAACTTGTGTGTGGTTGCAACATTACGATCCCATTGAGTACATTTTTGGAGGAAGGGACATCTGTTGCACAACAGGGCGGGTGGAGGGAACGTGGCACGATACATTTTCTTTCATTGGTAAGGATTTTTTTGTGTTTTATACTTTTGGAATTATGGTTTTTCATGTTGACTTTAAAATGACCATTTTCATGTTTGACGTCTACTAACTCGTTTCTTCCTCACAGCAGGTCAATTTGTGTGTGGTTGCAACATTACGATCCCATTGAGTACATTTTTGGAGAAAGGGACATCTGTTGCACCACAGGGCGGGTGGAGGGAACGTGGCACGATACATTTTCTTTCATCGGTAAAGATTTTTTGTGTTTTATACTTTTGGAATTATGGTTTTTCATTAAAATGACCATTTTCATGTTTGACGTCTACTAACTCGTTTCTTCCTCACAGCAGGTCAACTTGTGTGTGGTTGCAACATTATGATCCCATTGAGTACATTTTTGGAGAAAGGGACATCTGTTGCACCACAGGGGGGTGGAGGGAACGTGGCACGATACATTTTCTTTCATTGGTAAGGATTTCTTTGTGTTTTATACTTTTGGAATTATGGTTTTTCATGTTGACTTTAAAATGACCATTTTCATGTTTGACGTCTACTAACTCGTTTCTTCCTCACAGCAGGTCAACTTGTGTGTGGTTGCAACATTACGATCCCATTGAGTACATTTTTGGAGAAAGGGACATCTGTTGCACCACAGGGCGGGTGGAGGGAACGTGGCATGATACATTTTCTTTCATTGGTAAGGATTTTTTTGTGTTTTTTACTTTTGGAATTATGGTTTTTCATGTTGACTTTAAAATGACCATTTTCATGTTTGACGTCTACTAACTCGTTTCTTCCTCACAGCAGGTCAACTTGTGTGTGGTTGCAACATTACGATCCCATTGAGTACATTTTTGGAGAAAGGGACATCTGTTGCACCACAGGGCGGGTGGAGGGAACGTGGCACGATACATTTTCTTTCATCGGTAAGGAGTTTTTGTGTTTTATACTTTTGGAATTATGGTTTTTCATGTTGACTTTAAAATGACCATTTTCATGTTTGACGTCTACTAACTCGTTTCTTCCTCACAGCAGGTCAACTTGTGTGTGGTTGCAACATTACGATCCCATTGAGTACATTTTTGGAGAAAGGGACATCTGTTGCACCACAGGGCGGGTGGAGGGAACGTGGCACGATACATTTTCTTTCATTGGTAAGGATTTTTTTGTGTTTTATACTTTTGGAATTATGGTTTTTCATGTTGACTTTAAAATGACCATTTTCATGTTTGACGTCTACTAACTTGTTTTTTCCTCACAGCAGGTCAACTTGTGTGTGGTTGCAACATTACGATCCCATTGAGTACATTTTTGGAGAAAGGGACATCTGTTGCACCACAGGGCGGGTGGAGGGATCGTGGCACGATACATTTTCTTTCATTGGTAAGGATTTTTTTGTGTTTTATACTTTTGGAATTATGGTTTTTCATGTTGACTTTAAAATGTCCTTTTTCATGTTTGACGTCTACTAACTCATTTCTTCCTCACAGCAGGTCAACTTGTGTGTGGTTGCAACATTACGATCCCATTGAGTACATTTTTGGAGAAAGGGACATATGTTGCACCACAGGGCGGGTGGAGGGAACGTGGCACGATAAATTTTCTTTCGTTGGTAAGGATATTTTTGTGTTTTATACTTTTGGAATTATGGTTTTTCATGTTGACTTTAAAATGACCATTTTCATGTTTGGCGTCTACTAACTCGTATCTTCCTCACAGCAGGTCAACTTGTGTGTGGTTGCAACATTACGATCCCATTGAGTACATTTTTGGAGAATGGGACATTTGTTGCACCACAGGGCAGGTGGAAAGAGCGTGGCTCGATACATTTTCTTTCATTGGTAAGGATTTTTTTGTGTTTTATACTTTTGGAATTATGGTTTTTCATGTTGACTTTAAAATGACCATTTTCATGTTTGACGTCTACTAACTTGTTTCTTCCTCACAGCAGGACAACTTGTGTGTGGTTGCAACATTACGATCCCATTGAGTACATTTTTGGAGAAAGGGACATCTGTTGCACCACAGGGCGGGTGGAGGGAACGTGGCACGATACATTCTCTTTCATTGGTAAGGATTTTTTTGTGTTTTATACTTTTGGAATTATGGTTTTTCATGTTGACTTTAAAATGGCCATTTTCATGTTTGACGTCTACTAACTCGTATCTTCCTCACAGCAGGTCAACTTGTGTGTGGTTGCAACATTACGATCCCATTGAGTACATTTTTGGAGAAAGGGACATCTGTTGCACCACAGGGCGGGTGGAGGGAGCGTGGCACGATACATTTTCTTTCATTGGTAAGGATTTTTTTGTGTTTTATACTTTTGGAATTATGGTTTTTCATGTTGACTTTAAAATGACCATTTTCATGTTTGACGTCCACTAACTCGTTTCTTCCTCACAGTAGGTCAACTTGTGTGTGGTTGCAACATTACGATCCCATTGAGTACATTTTTGGAGAAAGGGACATCTGTTGCACCACAGGGCGGGTGGAGGGAACGTGGCACGATACATTTTCTTTCATTGGTAAGGATTTTTTTGTGTTTTATACTTTTGGAATTATGGTTTTTCATGTTGACTTTAAAATGACCATTTTCACGTTTGATGTCTACTAGCTCGTTTCTTCCTCACAGCAGGTCAACTTGTGTGTGGTTGCAACATTACGATCCCATTGAGTACATTTTTGGAGAAAGGGACATCTGTTGCACCACAGGGCGGGTGGAGGGAACGTGGCACGATACATTTTCTTTCATTGGTAAGGATTTTTTTGTGTTTTATAGTTTTGGAAATATGGTTTTTCATGTTGACTTTAAAATGACCATTTTCATGTTTGACGTCTACTAACTCGTTTCTTCCTCACAGCAGGTCAACTTGTGTGTGGTTGCAACATTACGATCCCATTGAGTACATTTTTGGAGAATGGGACATCTGTTGCACCACAGGGCAGGTGGAGGGAGCGTGGCACGATAAATTTTCTTTCATTGGTAAGGATTTTTTTGTGTTTTACACTTTTGGAATTATGGTTTTTCATGTTGACTTTAAATTGACCATTTTCATGTTTGACGTCTACTAACTTGTTTCTTCCTCACAGCAGGACAACTTGTGTGTGGTTGCAACATTACGATCCCATTGAGTACATTTTTGGAGAAAGGGACATCTGTTGCACCACAGGGCGGGTGGAGGGAACGTGGCACGATACATTTTCTTTCATTGGTAAGGATTTTTTTGTGTTTTATACTTTTGGAATTATGGTTTTTCATGTTGACTTTAAAATGACCATTTTCATGTTTGACGTCTACTAACTCCTATCTTCCTCACAGCAGGTCAACTTGTGTGTGGTTGCAACATTACGATCCCATTGAGTACATTTTTGGAGAAAGGGACATCTGTAGCACCACAGGGCGGGTGGAGGGAACGTGGCACGATACATTTTCTTTCATCGGTAAGGAGTTTTTGTGTTTTATACTTTTGGAATTATGGTTTTTCATGTTGACTTTAAAATGACCATTTTCATGTTTGACGTCTACTAACTCGTTTCTTCCTCACAGCAGGTCAACTTGTGTGTGGTTGCAACATTACGATCCCATTGAGTACATTTTTGGAGAAAGGGACATCTGTTGCACCACAGGGCGGGTGGAGGGAACGTGGCACGATACATTTTCTTTCATTGGTAAGGATTTTTTTGTGTTTTATACTTTTGGAATTATGGTTTTTCATGTTGACTTTAAAATGACCATTTTCATGTTTGACGTCTACTAACTTGTTTTTTCCTCACAGCAGGTCAACTTGTGTGTGGTTGCAACATTACGATCCCATTGAGTACATTTTTGGAGAAAGGGACATCTGTTGCACCACAGGGCGGGTGGAGGGATCGTGGCACGATACATTTTCTTTCAGTGGTAAGGATTTTTTTGTGTTTTATCCTTTTGGAATTATGGTTTTTCATGTTGACTTTAAAATGACCATTTTCATGTTTGACGTCTACTAACTCATTTCTTCCTCACAGCAGGTCAACTTGTGTGTGGTTGCAACATTACGATCCCATTGAGTACATTTTTGGAGAAAGGGACATATGTTGCACCACAGGGCAGGTGGAGGGAACGTGGCACGATAAATTTTCTTTCGTTGGTAAGGATATTTTTGTGTTTTATACTTTTGGAATTATGGTTTTTCATGTTGACTTTAAAATGACCATTTTCATGTTTGACGTCTACTAACTCGTATCTTCCTCACAGCAGGTCAACTTGTGTGTGGTTGCAACATTACGATCCCATTGAGTACATTTTTGGAGAAAGGGACATCTGTTGCACCACAGGGCGGGTGGAGGGAACGTGGCACGATACATTTTCTTTCATTGGTAAGGATTTTTTTGTGTTTTATACTTTTGGAATTATGGTTTTTCATGTTGACTTTAAAATGACCATTTTCACGTTTGATGTCTACTAACTCGTTTCTTCCTCACAGCAGGTCAACTTGTGTGTGGTTGCAACATTACGATCCCATTGAGTACATTTTTGGAGAAAGGGACATCTGTTGCACCACAGGGCGGGTGGAGGGAACGTGGCACGGTACATTTTCTTTCATTGGTAAGGATTTTTTTTGTGTTTTATAGTTTTGGAAATATGGTTTTTCATGTTGACTTTAAAATGACCATTTTCATGTTTGACGTCTACTAACGCGTTTCTTCCTCACAGCAGGTCAACTTGTGTGTGGTTGCAACATTACGATCCCATTGAGTGCATTTTTGGAGAATGGGACATTTGTTGCACCACAGGGCAGGTGGAGGGAGCGTGGCACGATACATTTTCTTCATTGGTAAGGATTTTTTTGTGTTTTATACTTTTGGAATTATGGTTTTTCATGTTGACTTTAAAATGACCATTTTCATGTTTGACGTCTACTAACTTGTTTCTTCCTCACAGCAGGACAACTTGTGTGTGGTTGCAACATTACGATCCCATTGAGTACATTTTTGGAGAATGGGACATCTGTTGCACCACAGGGCAGGTGGAGGGAGCGTGGCACGATACATTTTCTTTCATTGGTAAGGATTTTTTTGTGTTTTATACTTTTGGAATTATGGTTTTTCATGTTGACTTTAAAATGACCATTTTCATGTTTGACGTCTACTAACTTGTTTCTTCCTCACAGCAGGACAACTTGTGTGTGGTTGCAACATTACGATCCCATTGAGTACATTTTTGGAGAAAGGGACATCTGTTGCACCACAGGGCGGGTGGAGGGAACGTGGCACGATACATTTTCTTTCATTGGTAAGGATTTTTCTGTGTTTTATACATTTGGAATTATGGTTTTTCATGTTGACTTTAAAATGACCATTTTCATGTTTGACGTCTACTAACTCGTATCTTCCTCACAGCAGGTCAACTTGTGTGTGGTTGCAACATTACGATCCCATTGAGTACATTTTTGGAGAAAGGGACATCTGTTGCACCACAGGGCGGGTGGAGGGAGCGTGGCACGATACATTTTCTTTCATTGGTAAGGATTTTTTTGTGTTTTATACTTTTGGAATTATGGTTTTTCATGTTGACTTTAAAATGACCATTTTCATGTTTGACATCTACTAACTCATTTCTTCCTCACAGCAGGTCAACTTGTGTGTGGTTGCAACATTACGATCCCATTGAGTACATTTTTGGAGAAAGGGACATCTGTTGCACCACAGGGCGGGTGGAGGGAGCGTGGCACGATACATTTTCTTTCATTGGTAAGGATTTTTTTGTGTTTTATACTTTTGGAATTATGGTTTTTCATGTTGACTTTAAAATGACCATTTTCATGTTTGACGTCTACTAACTCGTATCTTCCTCACAGCAGGTCAACTTGTGTGTGGTTGCAACATTACGATCCCATTGAGTACATTTTTGGAGAAAGGGACATCTGTTGCACCACAGGGCGGGTGGAGGGAACATGGCACGATACATTTTCTTTCATTGGTAAGGATTTTTTTGAGTTTTATACTTTTGGAATTATGGTTTTTCATGTTGACTTTAAAATGACCATTTTCATGTTTGACGTCTACTAACTTGTTTCTTCCTCACAGCAGATCATCTTGTGTGTGGTTGCAACATTACCATCCCATTGAGTACATTTTTGCAGAAAGGGACATCTGTTGCACCACAGGGCGGGTGGAGGGAACGTGGCACGATACATTTTCTTTCATTGGTAAGGGTTTTTTTGAGTTTTATACTTTTGGATTTATGGTTTTTCATGTTGACTTTAAAATGACCATTTTCATGTTTGACGTCTACTAACTTGTTTCTTCCTCACAGCAGGTCAACTTGTGTGTGGTTGCAACATTACGATCCCATTGAGTACATTTTTGGAGAAAGGGACATCTGTTGCACCACAGGGCGGGTGGAGGGAACGTGGCACGATACATTTTCTTTCATTGGTAAGGATTTTTTTGTGTTTTATACTTTTGGAATTATGGTTTTTCATGTTGACTTTAAAATGACCATTTTCATGTTTGACGTCTACTAACTCGTTTCTTCCTCACAGCAGGTCAACTTGTGTGTGGTTGCAACATTACGATCCCATTGAGTACATTTTTGGAGAAAGGGACATCTGTTGCACCACAGGGCGGGTGGAGGGAGCGTGGCACGATACATTTTCTTTCATTGGTAAGGATTTTTTTGTGTTTTATACTTTTGGAATTATGGTTTTTCATGTTGACTTTAAAATGACCATTTTCATGTTTGACGTCTACTAACTCATTTCTTCCTCACAGCAGGTCAACTTGTGTGTGGTTGCAACATTACGATCCCATTGAGTACATTTTTGGAGAAAGGGACATCTGTTGGACCACAGGGCGGGTGGAGGGAACGTTGCACAATACATTTTCTTTCATTGGTAAGGATTTTTTTGAGTTTTATAGTTTTGGAATTATGGTTTTTCATGTTGACTTTAAAATGACCATTTTCATGTTTGACGTCTACTAACTCATTTCTTCCTCACAGCAGGTCAACTTGTGTGTGGTTGCAACATTACGATCCCATTGAGTACATTTTTGGAGAAAGGGACATCTGTTGCACCACAGGGCGGGTGGAGGGAGCGTGGCACGATACATTTTCTTTCATTGGTAAGGATTTTTTTGTGTTTTATACTTTTGGAATTATGGTTTTTCATGTTGACTTTAAAATGACCATTTTCATGTTTGACGTCTACTAACTCATTTCTTCCTCACAGCAGGTCAACTTGTGTGTGGTTGCAACATTACGATCCCATTGAGTACATTTTTGGAGAAAGGGACATATGTTGCACCACAGGGCAGGTGGAGGGAACGTGGCACGATAAATTTTCTTTCGTTGGTAATGACATTTTTGTGTTTTATACTTTTGGAATTATGGTTTTTCATGTTGACTTTAAAATGACCATTTTCATGTTTGACGTCTACTAACTCGTATCTTCCTAACAGCAGGTCAACTTGTGTGTGGTTGCAACATTACGATCCCATTGAGTACATTTTTGGAGAAAGGGACATCTGTTGCACCACAGGGCGGGTGGAGGGAACGTGGCACGATACATTTTCTTTCATTGGTAAGGATTTTTTTGTGTTTTATACTTTTGGAATTATGGTTTTTCATGTTGACTTTAAAATGACCATTTTCATGTTTGACGTCTACTAACTCGTTTCTTCCTCACAGCAGGTCAACTTGTGTGTGGTTGCAACATTACGATCCCATTGAGTACATTTTTGGAGAAAGGGACATCTGTTGCACCACAGGGCGGGTGGAGGGAGCGTGGCACGATACATTTTCTTTCATTGGTAAGGATTTTTTTGTGTTTTATACTTTTGGAATTATGGTTTTTCATGTTGACTTTAAAATGACCATTTTCATGTTTGACGTCTACTAACTCATTTCTTCCTCACAGCAGGTCAACTTGTGTGTGGTTGCAACATTACGATCCCATTGAGTACATTTTTGGAGAAAGGGACATATGTTGCACCACAGGGCAGGTGGAGGGAACGTGGCACGATAAATTTTCTTTAGTTGGTAAGGATATTTTTGTGTTTTATACTTTTGGAATTATGGTTTTTCATGTTGACTTTAAAATGACCATTTTCATGTTTGACGTCTACTAACTCGTGTCTTCCTCACAGCAGGTCAACTTGTGTGTGGTTGCAACATTACGATCCCATTGAGTACATTTTTGGAGAAAGGGACATCTGTTGCACCACAGGGCGGGTGGGGGGAACGTGGCACGATACATTTTCTTTCATTGGTAAGGATTTTTTTGAGTTTTATACTTTTGGAATTATGGTTTTTCATGTTGACTTTAAAAAGACCATTTTCACGTTTGATGTCTACTAACTCGTTTCTTCCTCACAGCAGGTCAACTTGTGTGTGGTTGCAACATTACGATCCCATTGAGTGCATTTTTGGAGAATGGGACATTTGTTGCACCACAGGGCAGGTGGAGGGAGCGTGGCACGATACATTTTCTTTCATTGGTAAGGATTTTTTTGTGTTTTATACTTTTGGAATTATGGTTTTTCATGTTGACTTTAAAATGACCATTTTCATGTTTGACGTCTACTAACTTGTTTCTTCCTCACAGCAGGACAACTTGTGTGTGGTTGCAACATTACGATCCCATTGAGTACATTTTTGGAGAATGGGACATCTGTTGCACCACAGGGCAGGTGGAGGGAGCGTGGCACGATACATTTTCTTTCATTGGTAAGGATTTTTTTGTGTTTTATACTTTTGGAATTATGGTTTTTCATGTTGACTTTAAAATGACCATTTTCATGTTTGACGTCTACTAACTTGTTTCTTCCTCACAGCAGGACAACTTGTGTGTGGTTGCAACATTACGATCCCGTTGAGTACATTTTTGGAGAAAGGGACATATGTTGCACCACAGGGCAGGTGGAGGGAACGTGGCACGATAAATTTTCTTTCGTTGGTAAGGATATTTTTGTGTTTTATACTTTTGGAATTATGGTTTTTCATGTTGACTTTAAAATGACCATTTTCATGTTTGACGTCTACTAACTCGTATCTTCCTCACAGCAGGTCAACTTGTGTGTGGTTGCAACATTACGATCCCATTGAGTACATTTTTGGAGAAAGGGACATCTGTTGCACCACAGGGCGGGTGGAGGGAACGTGGCACGATACATTTTCTTTCATTGGTAAGGATTTTTTTGAGTTTTATACTTTTGGAATTATGGTTTTTCATGTTGACTTTAAAAAGACCATTTTCATGTTTGACGTCTACTAACTTGTTTCTTCCTCACAGCAGATCATCTTGTGTGTGGTTGCAACATTACCTTCACATTGAGTACATTTTTGCAGAAAGGGACATCTGTTGCACCACAGGGCGGGTGGAGGGAACGTGGCACGATACATTTTCTTTCATTGGTAAGGATTTTTTTGTGTTTTATACTTTTGGAATTATGGTTTTTCACGTTGACTTTAAAATGACCATTTTCACGTTTGATGTCTACTAACTTGTTTCTTCCTCACAGCAGGACAACTTGTGTGTGGTTGCAACATTACGATCCCATTGAGTACATTTTTGGAGAATGGGACATCTGTTGCACCACAGGGCAGGTGGAGGGAGCGTGGCACGATACATTTTCTTTCATTGGTAAGGATTTTTTTGTGTTTTATACTTTTGGAATTATGGTTTTTCATGTTGACTTTAAAATGACCATTTTCATGTTTGACGTCTACTAACTTGTTTCTTCCTCACAGCAGGACAACTTGTGTGTGGTTGCAACATTACGATCCCATTGAGTACATTTTTGGAGAAAGGGACATCTGTTGCACCACAGGGCGGGTGGAGGGAACGTGGCACGATACATTTTCTTTCATTGGTAAAGATTTTTTTGTGTTTTATACTTTTGGAATTATGGTTTTTCATGTTGACTTTAAAATGACCATTTTCATGTTTGACGTCTACTAACTCGTATCTTCCTCACAGCAGGTCAACTTGTGTGTGGTTGCAACATTACGATCCCATTGAGTACATTTTTGGAGAAAGGGACATCAGTTGCACCACAGGGCGGGTGGAGGGAGCGTGGCACGATACATTTTCTTTCATTGGTAAGGATTTTTTTGTGTTTTATACTTTTGGAATTATGGTTTTTCATGTTGACTTTAAAATGACCATTTTCATGTTTGACGTCTACTAACTCGTTTCTTCATCACAGCAGGTCAACTTGTGTGTGGTTGCAACATTACGATCCCATTGAGTACATTTTTGGAGAGAGGGACATCTGTTGCACCACAGGGCGGGTGGAGGGAACGTGGCACGATACATTTTCTTTCATTGGTAAGGATTTTTTTGTGTTTTATAGTTTTGGAAATATGGTTTTTCATGTTGACTTTAAAATGACCATTTTCATGTTTGACGTCTACTAACTCGTTTCTTCCTCACAGCAGTTCAACTTGTGTGTGGTTGCAACATTACGATCCCATTGAGTACATTTTTGGAGAAAGGGACATCTGTTGCACCACAGGGCGGGTGGAGGGAACGTGGCACGATACATTTTCTTTCATTGGTAAGGATTTTTTTGTGTTTTATACTTTTGGAATTATGGTTTTTCATGTTGACTTTAAAATGACCATTTTCATGTTTGACGCCTACTAACTCGTATCTTCCTCACAGCGGGTCAACTTTTGTGTGGTTGCAACATTACGATCCCATTGAGTACATTTTTGGAGAAAGGGACATCTGTTGCACCACAGGGCGGGTGGAGGGAGCGTGGCACGATACATTTTCTTTCATTGGTAAGGATTTTTTTGTGTTTTATACTTTTGGAATTATGGTTTTTTCATGTTGACTTTAAAATGACCATATTCATGTTTGACGTCTACTAACTCGTTTCTTCCTCACAGCAGGTCAACTTGTGTGTGGTTGCAACATTACGATCCCATTGAGTACATTTTTGGAGAAAGGGACATCTGTTGCACCACAGGGCGGGTGGAGGGAACATGGGACGATACATTTTCTTTCATTGGTAAGAATTTTTTTGTGTTTTATACTTTTAGAATTATGGTTTTTCATGTTGACTTTAAAATGACCATTTTCATGTCTGATGTCTACTAACTCGTTTCTTCCTCACAGCAGGTCAACTTGTGTGTGGTTGCAACATTACGATCCCATTGAGTACATTTTTGGAGAAAGGGACATCTGTTGCACCACAGGGCGGGTGGAGGGAGCATGGCACGATACATTTTCTTTCATTGGTGAGGATTTTTTTGTGTTTTATACTTTTGGAATTATGGTTTTTCATGTTGACTTTAAAATGACCATTTTCATGTTTGACGTCTACTAACTCGTTTCTTCCTCACAGCAGGTCAACTTGTGTGTGGTTGCAACATTACGATCCCATTGAGTACATTTTTGGAGAAAGGGACATCTGTTGCACCACAGGGCGGGTGGAGGGAACATGGGACGATACATTTTCTTTCATTGGTAAGGATTTTTTTGTGTTTTATACTTTTGGAATTATGGTTTTTTCATGTTGACTTTAAAATGACCATTTTCATGTTTGACGTCTACTAACTTGTTTCTTCCTCACAGCAGGTCAACTTGTGTGTGGTTGCAACATTACGATCCCATTGAGTACATTTTTGGAGAAAGGGACATCTGTTGCACCACAGGGCGGGTGGAGGGAACATGGGACGATACATTTTCTTTCATTGGTAAGGATTTTTTTGTGTTTTATACTTTTGGAATTATGGTTTTTCATGTTGACTTTAAAATGACCATTTTCATGTTTGACGTCTACTAACTTGTTTTTTCCTCACAGCAGGTCAACTTGTGTGTGGTTGCAACATTACGATCCCATTGAGTACATTTTTGGAGAAAGGGACATCTGTTGCACCACAGGGCGGGTGGAGGGAACATGGCACAATACATTTTCTTTCATTGGTAAGGATTTTTTTGTGTTTTATACTTTTAGAATTATGGTTTTTCATGTTGTTTATAAAATGACCATTTTCATGTCTGATGTTTACTAACTCGTTTCTTCCTCACAGCAGGTCAACTTGTGTGTGGTTGCAACATTACGATCCCATTGAGTACATTTTTGGAGAAAGGGACATATGTTGCACCACAGGGCGGGTGGAGGGAACGTGGCACGATAAATTTTCTTTCAATGGTAAGGATATTTTTGTGTTTTACACTTTTGGAATTATGGTTTTTCATGTTGACTTTAAAATGACCATTTTCATGTTTGACGTCTACTAACTCGTATCTTCCTCACAGCAGGTCAACTTGTGTGTGGTTGCAACATTACGATCCCATTGAGTACATTTTTGGAGAAAGGGACATCTGTTGCACCACAGGGCGGGTGGAGGGAACGTGGCACGATACATTTTCTTTCATTGGTAAGGATTTTTTTGTCTTTTATACTTTTGGAATTATGGTTTTTCATGTTGACTTTAAAATGACCATTTTCATGTTTGACGTCTACTAACTCGTTTCTTCCACACAGCAGGTCAACTTGTGTGTGGTTGCAACATTACGATCCCATTGAGTACATTTTTGGAGAAAGGGACATCTGTTGCACCACAGGGCGGGTGGAGGGAACGTGGCACGATACATTTTCTTTCATTGGTAAGGATTTTTTTGTGTTTTATACTTTTGGAATTATGGTTTTTCATGTTAACTTTAAAATGACCGATTTCATGTTTGACGTCTACTAACTCGTTTCTTCCTCACAGCAGGTCAACTTGTGTGTGGTTGCAACATTACGATCCCATTGAGTACATTTTTGGAGAAAGGGACATCTGTTGCACCACAGGGCGGGTGGAGGGAACGTGGCACGATACATTTTCTTTCATTGGTAAGGATTTTTTTGTGTTTTATACTTTTGGAATTATGGTTTTTCATGTTGACTTTAAAATGACCATTTTCATGTTGGACGTCTACTAACTTGTTTCTTCCTCACAGCAGGACAACTTGTGTGTGGTTGCAACATTACGATCCCATTGAGTACATTTTTGGAGAAAGGGACATCTGTTTCACCACAGGGCGGGTGGAGGGAACGTGGAACGATACATTTTCTTTCACTGGTTAGGATTTTTTTGTGTATTATACTTTTGGAATTATGGTTTTTCATGTTGACTTTGAAATGACCATTTTCATGTTTGACGTCTACTGACTCGTATCTTCCTCACAGCAGGTCAACTTGTGTGTGGTTGCAACATTACGATCCCATTGAGTACATTTTTGGAGAAAGGGACATCTGTTTCACCACAGGGCGGGTGGAGGGAGCGTGGCACGATACATTTTCTTTCATTGGTAAGGATTTTTTTGTGTTTTATACTTTTGGAATTATGGTTTTTCATGTTGACTTTAAAATGACCATTTTCATGTTTGACGTCTACTAACTCGTTTCTTCCTTACAGCTGGTCAACTTGTGTGTGGTTGCAACATTACGATCCCATTGAGTACATTTTTGGAGAAAGGGACATCTGTTGCACCACAGGGCGGGTGGAGGGAACGTGGCACGATACATTTTCTTTCATTGGTAAGGATTTTTTTGTGTTTTTACTTTTGGAATTATGGGTTTTCATGTTGACTTTAAAATGACCATTTTCATGTTTGACGTCTACTAACTCGTTTCATCCTCACAGCAGGTCAACTTGTGTGTGGTTGCAACATTACGATCCCATTGAGTACATTTTTGGAGAAAGGGACATCTGTTGCACCACAGGGCGGGTGGAGGGAGCGTGGCACGATACATTTTCTTTCATTGGTAAGGATTTTTTTGTGTTTTATACTTTTGGAATTATGGTTTTTCATGTTGACTTTAAAATGGCCATTTTCATGTTTGACGTCTACTAACTCGTTTCTTCCTCACAGCAGGTCAACTTGTGTGTGGTTGCAACATTACGATCCCATTGAGTACATTTTTGGAGAAAGGGACATCTGTTGCACCACAGGGCGGGTGGAGGGAACGTGGCACGATACATTTTCTTTCATTGGTAAGGATTTTTTTGTGTTTTAGACTTTCGGAATTATGGTTTTTCATGTTGACTTTAAAATGACCATTTTCATGTTTGACGCCTACTAACTCGTATCTTCCTCACAGCAGGTCAACTTGTGTGTGGTTGCAACATTATGATCCCATTGAGTACATTTTTGGAGAAAGGGACATCTGTTGCACCACAGGGCGGGTGGAGGGAGCGTGGCACGATACATTTTCTTTCATTGGTAAGGATTTTTTTGTGTATTATACTTTTGGAATTATGGTTTTTCATGTTGACTTTAAAATGACCATTTTCATGTTTGACGTCTACTAACTCGTTTCTTCCTCACAGCAGGTCAACTTGTGTGTGGTTGCAACATTACGATCCCATTGAGTACATTTTTGGAGAAAGGGACATCTGTTGCACCACAGGGCGGGTGGAGGGAACGTGGCACGATACATTTTCTTTCATTGGTAAGGATTTTTTTGTGTTTTATACTTTTGGAGTTATGGTTTTTCATGTTGACTTTAAAATGACCATTTTCATGTTTGACGCCTACTAACTCGTATCTTCCTCATAGCAGGTCAACTTGTGTGTGGTTGCAACATTATGATCCCATTGAGTACATTTTTGGAGAAAGGGACATCTGTTGCACCACAGGGCGGGTGGAGGGAGCGTGGCACGATACATTTTCTTTCATTGGTAAGGATTTTTTTGTGTTTTATACTTTCAGAATTATGGTTTTTCATGTTGATTTTAAAATGACCATTTTCATGTCTGATGTCTACTAACTCGTTTCTTCCTCACAGCAGGTCAACTTGTGTGTGGTTGCAACATTACGATCCCATTGAGTACATTTTTGGAGAAAGGGACATCTGTTGCACCACAAGGCGGGAGGAGGGAACGTGGCACGATACATTTTTTTTCATTGCTAAGGATTTTTTTGAGTTATATACTTTTGGAACTATGGTTTTTCATGTTGACCTTAAAATGACCATTTTCATGTTTGACATCTACTAACTCGTTTCTTCCTCACAGCAGGTCAACTTGTGTGTGGTTGCAACATTACAATCCCATTGAGTACATTTTTGGAGAAAGGGACATCTGTTGCACCACAGGGCGGGTGGAGGGAACGTGGCACGATACATTTTCTTTCATCGGTAAGGAGTTTTTGTGTTTTATACTTTTGGAATTATGGTTTTTCATGTTGACTTTAAAATGACCATTTTCATGTTTGACATCTACTAACTTGTTTTTTCCTCACAGCAGGTCAACTTGTGTGTGGTTGCAACATTACGATCCCATTGAGTACATTTTTGGAGAAAGGGACATCTGTTGCACCACAGGGCGGGTGGAGGGATCGTGGCACGATACATTTTCTTTCATTGGTAAGGATTTTTTTGTGTTTTATACTTTTGGAATTATGGTTTTTCATGTTGACTTTAAAATGACCATTTTCATGTTTGACGTCTACTAACTCATTTCTTCCACACAGCAGGTCAACTTGTGTGTGGTTGCAACATTACGATCCCATTGAGTACATTTTTGGAGAAAGGGACATATGTTGCACCACAGGGCAGGTGGAGGGAACGTGGCACGATAAATTTTCTTTCGTTGGTAAGGATATTTTTGTGTTTTATACTTTTGGAATTACGGTTTTTCATGTTGACTTTAAAATGACCATTTTCATGTTTGACGTCTACTAACTCGTATCTTCCTCACAGCAGGTCAACTTGTGTGTGGTTGCAACATTACGATCCAATTGAGTACATTTTTGGAGAAAGGGACATCTGTTGCACCACAGGGCGGGTGGAGGGAACGTGGCACGATACATTTTCTTTCATTGGTAAGGATTTCTTTGAGTTTTATACTTTTGGAATTATGGTTTTTCATGTTGACTTTAAAATGACCATTTTCATGTTTGACGTCTACTAACTTGTTTTTCCTCACAGCAGATCATCTTGTGTGTGGTTGCAACATTACCATCACATTGAGTACATTTTTGCAGAAAGGGACATCTGTTGCACCACAGGGCGGGTGGAGGGAACGTGGCACGACTTATTTTCTTTCATTGGTAAGGATTTTTTTGTGTTTTATACTTTTGGAATTATGGTTTTTCATGTTGATCTTAAAATGACCATTTTCACGTTTGATGTCTACTAACTCGTTTCTTCCTCACAGCAGGTCAACTTGTGTGTGGTTGCAACATTACGATCCCATTGAGTACATTTTTGGAGAAAGGGACATCTGTTGCACCACAGGGCGGGTGGAGGGAACGTGGCACGATACATTTTTTTTCATTGGTAAGGATTTTTTTGTGTTTTATAGTTATGGAAATATGGTTTTTCATGTTGACTTTAAAATGACCATTTTCATGTTTGACGTCTACTAACTCGTTTCTTCCTCACAGCAGGTCAACTTGTGTGTGGTTGCAACATTACGATCCCATTGAGTACATTTTTGGAGAATGGGACATTTGTTGCACCACAGGGCAGGTGGAGGGTGCGTGGCACGATACATTTTCTTTCATTGGTAAGGATTTTTTTGTGTTTTATACTTTTGGAATTATGGTTTTTCATGTTGACTTTAAAATGTTCATTTTCATGTTTGACGTCTACTAACTTGTTTCTTCCTCACAGCAGGACAACTTGTGTGTGGTTGCAACATTACGATCCCATTGAGTACATTTTTGGAGAAAGGGACATCTGTTGCACCACAGGGCGGGTGGAGGGAACGTGGCACGATACATTTTCTTTCATTGGTAAGGATTTTTTTGTGTTTTATACTTTTGGAATTATGGTTTTTCATGTTGACTTTAAAATGACCATTTTCATGTTTGACGTCTACTAACTCGTATCTTCCTCACAGCAGGTCAACTTGTGTGTGGTTGCAACATTACGATCCCATTGAGTACATTTTTGGAGAAAGGTACATCTGTTGCACCACAGGGCGGGTGGAGGGAGCGTGGCACGATACATTTTCTTTCATTGGTAAGGATTTTTTTGTGTTTTATACTTTTGGAATTATGGTTTTTCATGTTGACTTTAAAATGACCATTTTCATGTTTGACGTCTACTAACTCGTTTCTTCCTCACAGCAGGTCAACTTGTGTGTGGTTGCAACATTACGATCCCATTGAGTACATTCTTGGAGAAAGGGACATCTGTTGCACCACAGGGCGGGTGGAGGGAACGTGGCACGATACATTTTCTTTCATTGGTAAGGATTTTTTTGTGTTTTATACTTTTGGAATTATGGTTTTTTATGTTGACTTTAAAATGGCCATTTTCACGTTTGATGTCAACTAGCTCGTTTCTTCCTCACAGCAGGTCAACTTGTGTGTGGTTGCAACATTACGATCCCATTGAGTACATTTTTGGAGAAAGGGACATCTGTTGCACCACAGGGCGGGTGGAGGGAACGTGGCACGATACATTTTCTTTCATTGGTAAGGATTTTTTTGTGTTTTATAGTTTTGGAAATATGGTTTTTCATGTTGACTTTAAAATGACCATTTTCATGTTTGACGTCTACTAACTCGTTTTTTCCTCACAGCAGGTCAACTTGTGTGTGGTTGCAACATTACGATCCCATTGAGTACATTGTTGGAGAATGGGACATCTGTTGCACCACAGGGCGGGTGGAGGGAGCGTGGCACGATACATTTTCTTTCATTGGTAAGGATTTTTTTGTGTTTTATACTTTTGGAATTATGGTTTTTCATGTTGACTTTAAAATGACCATTTTCATGTTTGACGTCTACTAACTCATTTCTTCCTCACAGCAGGTCAACTTGTGTGTGGTTGCAACATTACGGTCCCATTGAGTACATTTTTGGAGAAAGGGACATATGTTGCACCACAGGGCAGGTGGAGGGAACGTGGCACAATAAATTTTCTTTCGTTGGTAAGGATATTTTTGTGTTTTATACTTTTGGAATTATGGTTTTTCATGTTGACTTTAAAATAAACCATTTTCATGTTTGACGTCTACTAACTCGTATCTTCCTCACAGCAGGTCAACTTGTGTGTGGTTGCAACATTACGGTCCCATTGAGTACATTTTTGGAGAAAGGGACATCTGTTGCACCACAGGGCGGGTGGAGGGAACGTGGCACGATACATTTTCTTTCATTGGTAAGGATTTTTTTGTGTTTTATACTTTTGGAATTATGGTTTTTCATGTTGACTTTAAAATGACCATTTTCACGTTTGATGTCTACTAACTCGTTTCTTCCTCACAGCAGGTCAACTTGTGTATGGTTGCAACATTACGATCCCATTGATTACATTTTTGGAGAAAGGGACATCTGTTGCACCACAGGGCGGGTGGAGGGAACGTGGCACGATACATTTTCTTTCATTGGTAAGGATTTTTTTGTGTTTTATAGTTTTGGAAATATGGTTTTTCATGTTGACTTTAAAATGACCATTTTCATGTTTGACGTCTACTAACTCGTTTCTTCCTCACAGCAGGTCAACTTGTGTGTGGTTGCAACATTACGATCCCATTGAGTACATTTTTGGAGAATGGGACATTTGTTGCACCACAGGGCAGGTGGAGGGAGCGTGGCACGATACATTTTCTTTCATTGGTAAGGATTTTTTTGTGTTTTATACTTTTGGAATTATGGTTTTTCATGTTGACTTTAAAATGACCATTTTCATGTTTGACGTCTACTAACTTGTTTCTTCCTCACAGCAGGACAAGTTGTGTGTGGTTGCAACATTACGATCCCATTGAGTACATTTTTGGAGAAAGGGACATCTGTTGCAACACAGGGCGGGTGGAGGGAACGTGGCACGATACATTTTCTTTCATTGGTAAGGATTTTTTTGTGTTTTATACTTTTGGAATTATGGTTTTTCATGTTGACTTTAAAATGACCATTTTCATGTTTGACGCCTACTAACTCGTATCTTCCTCACAGCAGGTCAACTTTTGTGTGGTTGCAACATTACGATCCCATTGAGTACATTTTTGGAGAAAGGGACATCTGTTGCACCACAGGGCGGGTGAAGGGAGCGTGGCACGATACACTTTCTTTCATTGGTAAGGATTTTTTTGTGTTTTATACTTTTGGAATTATGGTTTTTTCCTGTTGACTTTAAAATGACCATTTTCATGTTTGACGTCTACTAACTCGTTTCTTCCTCACAGCAGGTCAACTTGTGTGTGGTTGCAACATTACGATCCCATTGAGTACATTTTTGGAGAAAGGGACATCTGTTGCACCACAGGGCGGGTGGAGGGAACATGGGACGATACATTTTCTTTCATTGGTAGGAATTTTTTTTGTTTTTTATACTTTTAGAATTATGGTTTTTCATGTTGACTTTAAAATGACCATTTTCATGTCTGATGTCTACTAACTCGTTTCTTCCTCGCAGTAGGTCAACTTGTGTGTGGTTGCAACATTACGATCCCATTGAGTACATTTTTGGAGAAAGGGACATCTGTTGCACCACAGGGCGGGTGGAGGGAGCGTGGCACGATACATTTTCTTTCATTGGTAAGGATTTTTTTGTGTTTTATACTTTTGGAATTATGGTTTTTCATGTTGACTTTAAAATGACCATTTTCATGTTTGACGTCTACTAACTCGTTTCTTCCTCACAGCAGGTCAACTTGTGTGTGGTTGCAACATTACGATCCCATTGAGTACATTTTTGGAGAAACGGACATCTGTTGCACCACAGGGCGGGTGGAGGGAACGTGGCACGATACATTTTCTTTCATTGGTAAGGATTTTTTTGTGTTTTATACTTTTGGAATTATGGTTTTTCATGTTGACTTTAAAATGACCATTTTCACGTTTGATGTCTACTAGCTCGTTTCTTCCTCACAGCAGGTCAACTTGTGTGTGGTTGCAACATTACGATCCCATTGAGTACATTTTTGGAGAAAGGGACATCTGTTGCACCACAGGGCGGGTGGAGGGAACGTGGCACGATACATTTTCTTTCATTGGTAAGGATTTTTTTGTGTTTTATACTTTTGGAATTATGGTTTTTCATGTTGACTTTAAAATGACCATTTTCACGTTTGATGTCTACTAGCTCGTTTCTTCCTCACAGCCGGTCAACTTGTGTGTGGTTGCAACATTACGATCCCATTGAGTACATTTTTGGAGAATGGGACATCTGTTGCACCACAGGGCAGGTGGAGGGAGCGTGGCACGATACATTTTCTTTCATTGGTAAGGATTTTTTTGTGTTTTATACTTTTGGAATTATGGTTTTTCATGTTGACTTTAAAATGACCATTTTCATGTTTGACATCTACTAACTTGTTTCTTCCTCACAGCAGGACAACTTGTGTGTGGTTGCAACATTACGATCCCATTGAGTACATTTTTGGAGAAAGGGACATCTGTTGCACCACAGGGCGGGTGGAGGGAACGTGGCACGATACATTTTCTCTCATTGGTAAGGATTTTTTTGTGTTTTATACTTTTGGAATTATGGTTTTTCATGTTGACTTTAAAATGACCATTTTCATGTTTGACGTCTACTAACTCGTATCTTCCTCACAGCAGGTCAACTTGTGTGTGGTTGCAACATTACGATCCCATTGAGTTCATTTTTGGAAAAAGGGACATCTGTTGAACCACAGGGCGGGTGGAGGGAGCGTGGCACGATACATTTTCTTTCATTGGTAAGGATTTTTTTGTGTTTTATACTTTTGGAATTATGGTTTTTCATGTTGACTTTAAAATGACCATTTTCATGTTTGACGTCTACTAACTCGTTTCTTCCTCACAGCAGGTCAACTTGTGTGTGGTTGCAACATTACGATCCCATTGAGTACATTTTTGGAGAAAGGGACATCTGTTGCACCACAGGGCGGGTGGAGGGAATGTGGCACGATACATTTTCTTTCATTGGTAAGGATTTTTTTGTGTTTTATACTTTTGGAATTATGGTTTTTCATGTTGACTTTAAAATGACCATTTTCATGTTTGACGTCTACTAACTCGTTTCTTCCTCACAGCAGGTCAACTTGTGTGTGGTTGCAACATTACGATCCCATTGAGTACATTTTTGGAGATAGGGACATCTGTTGCACCACAGGGCGGGTGAAGGGAGCGTGGCACGATACACTTTCTTTCATTGGTAAGGATTTTTTTGTGTTTTATACTTTTGGAATTATGGTTTTTCATGTTGACTTTAAAATGACCATTTTCATGTTTGACGCCTACTAACTCGTATCTTCCTCACAGCAGGTCAACTTTTGTGTGGTTGCAACATTACGATCCCATTGAGTACATTTTTGGAGAAAGGGACATCTGTTGCACCACAGGGCGGGTGAAGGGAGCGTGGCACGATACACTTTCTTTCATTGGTAAGGATTTTTTTGTGTTTTATACTTTTGGAATTATGGTTTTTTCCTGTTGACTTTAAAATGACCATTTTCATGTTTGACGTCTACTAACTCGTTTCTTCCTCACAGCAGGTCAACTTGTGTGTGGTTGCAACATTACGATCCCATTGAGTACATTTTTGGAGAAAGGGACATCTGTTGCACCACAGGGCGGGTGGAGGGAACATGGGACGATACATTTTCTTTCATTGGTAGGAATTTTTTTGTGTTTTATACTTTTAGACTTATGGTTTTTCATGTTGACTTTAAAATGACCATTTTCATGTCTGATGTCTACTAACTCGTTTCTTCCTCACAGCAGGTCAACTTGTGTGTGGTTGCAACATTACGATCCCATTGAGTACATTTTTGGAGAAAGGGACATCTGTTGCACCACAGGGCGGGTGGAGGGAACATGGCACGATACATTTTCTTTCACTGGTAAGGATTTTTTTGTGTTTTATACTTTTAAAATTATGGTTTTTCATGTTGTTTATAAAATGACCATTTTCATGTCTGATGTTTACTAACTCGTTTCTTCCTCACAGCAGGTCAACTTGTGTGTGGTTGCAACATTACGATCCCATTGAGTACATTTTTGGAGAAAGGGACATATGTTGCACCACAGGGCGGGTGGAGGGAACGTGGCACGATAAATTTTCTTTCAATGGTAAGGATATTTTTGTGTTTTATACTTTTGGAATTATGGTTTTTCATGTTGACTTTAAAATGACCATTTTCATGTTTGACGTCTACTAACTCGTATCTTCCTCACAGCAGGTCAACTTGTGTGTGGTTGCAACATTACGATCCCATTGAGTACATTTTTGGAGAAAGGGACATCTGTTGCACCACAGGGCGGGTGGAGGGAACGTGGCACGATACATTTTCTTTCATTGGTAAGGATTTTTTTGTGTTTTATACTTTTGGAATTATGGTTTTTCATGTTGACTTTAAAATGACCATTTTCATGTTTGACGTCTACTAACTCGTTTCTTCCACACAGCAGGTCAACTTGTGTGTGGTTGCAACATTACGATCCCATTGAGTACATTTTTGGAGAAAGGGACATCTGTTGCACCACAGGGCGGTAGGAGGGAACGTGGCACGATACATTTTCTTTCATTGGTAAGGATTTATTTGTGTTTTATACTTTTGGAATTATGGTTTTTCATGTTAACTTTAAAATGACCGATTTCATGTTTGACGTCTACTAACTTGTTTCTTCCTCACAGCAGGTCAACTTGTGTGTGGTTGCAACATTACGATCCCATTGAGTACATTTTTGGAGAAAGGGACATCTGTTGCACCACAGGGCGGGTGGAGGGAACGTGGCACGATACATTTTCTTTCATTGGTAAGGATTTCTTTGTGTTTTATACTTTTGGAATTATGGTTTTTCATGTTGACTTTAAAATGACCATTTTCATGTTGGACGTCTACTAACTTGTTTCTTCCTCACAGCAGGACAACTTGTGTGTGGTTGCACCATTACGATCCCATTGAGTACATTTTTGGAGAAAGGGACAGCTGTTTCACCACAGGGCGGGTGGAGGGAACGTGGAAGGATTTATTTTCTTTCATTGGTTAGGATTTTTTTGTGTATTATACTTTTGGAATTATGGTTTTTCATGTTGACTTTAAAATGACCATTTTCATGTCTGATGTCTACTAACTCGTTTCTTCCCCACAGCAGGTCAACTTGTGTGTGGTTGCAACATTACGATCCCATTGAGTACATTTTTGGAGAAAGGGACATCTGTTGCACCACAGGGCGAATGGAGGGAGCGTGGCACGATACATTTTCTTTCATTGGTAAGGATTTTTTTGTGTTTTATACTTTTGGAATTATGGTTTTTCATGTTGACTTTAAAATGACCATTTTCACGTTTGACGTCTACTAACTCGTTTCTTCCTCACAGCAGGTCAACTTGTGTGTGGTTGCAACATTACGATCCCATTGAGTACATTTTTGGAGAAAGGGACATCTGTTGCACCACAGGGCGGGTGGAGGGAACGTGGCACGATACATTTTCTTTCATTGGTAAGGATTTTTTTGTGTTTTATACTTTTGGAATTATGGGTTTTCATGTTGACTTTAAAATGACCATTTTCATGTTTGACGTCTACTAACTCGTTTCTTCCTCACAGCAGGTCAACTTGTGTGTGGTTGCAACATTACGATCCCATTGAGTACATTTTTGGAGAAAGGGACATCTGTTGCACCACAGGGCGGGTGGAGGGAGCGTGGCACGATACATTTTCTTTCATTGGTAAGGATTTTTTTGTGTTTTATACTTTTGGAATTATGGTTTTTCATGTTGACTTTAAAATGACCATTTTCATGTTTGACGCCTACTAACTCGTATCTTCCTCACAGCAGGTCAACTTGTGTGTGGTTGCAACATTACGATCCCATTGAGTACATTTTTGGAGAAAGGGACATCTGTTGCACCACAGGACGGGTGGAGGGAACGTGGCACGATACATTTTCTTTCATTGGTAAGGTTTTTTTTTTTCGGTTTTATACTTTTGGAATTATGGTTTTTCATGTTGACTTTAAAATGACCATTTTCATGTTTGACGCCTACTAACTCGTATCTTCCTCACAGCAGGTCAACTTGTGTGTGGTTGCAACATTATGATCCCATTGAGTACATTTTTGGAGAAAGGGACATCTGTTGCACCACAGGGCGGGTGGAGGGAGCGTGGCACGATACATTTTCTTTCATTGGTAAGGATTTTTTTGAGTTTTATACTTTTGGAATTATGGTTTTTCATGTTGACTTTAAAATGACCATTTTCATGTTTGACGTCTACTAACTCGTTTCTTCCTCACAGCAGGTCAACTTGTGTGTGGTTGCAACATTACGATCCCATTGAGTACATTTTTGGAGAAAGGGACATCTGTTGCACCACAGGGCGGGTGGAGGGGACGTGGCACGATACATTTTCTTTCATTGGTAAGGATTTTTTTGTGTTTTATAGACTTTTGGAATTATGGTTTTTCATGTTGACTTTAAAATGACCATTTTCATGTTTGACGCCTACTAACTCGTATCTTCCTCACAGCAGGTCAACTTGTGTGTGGTTGCAACATTATGATCCCATTGAGTACATTTTTGGAGAAAGGGACATCTGTTGCACCAAAGGGTGGGTGGAGGGAGCGTGGCACGATACATTTTCTTTCATTGGTAAGGATTTTTTTGTGTATTATACTTTTGGAATTATGGTTTTTCATGTTGACTTTAAAATGACCATTTTCATGTTTGACGCCTACTAACTCGTTTCTTCCTCACAGCAGGTCAACTTGTGTGTGGTTGCAACATTACGATCCCATTGAGTACATTTTTGGAGAAAGGGACATCTGTTGCACCACAGGGCGGGTGGAGGGAACGTGGCACGATACATTTTCTTTCATTGGTAAGGATTTTTTTGTGTTTTATACTTTTGGAGTTATGGTTTTTCATGTTGACTTTAAAATGACCATTTTCATGTTTGACGCCTACTAACTCGTATCTTCCTCATAGCAGGTCAACTTGTGTGTGGTTGCAACATTATGATCCCATTGAGTACATTTTTGGAGAAAGGGACATCTGTTGCACCACAGGGCGGGTGGAGGGAGCGTGGCACGATACATTTTCTTTCATTGCTAAGGATTTTTTTGTGTTTTATACTTTTGGAATTATGGTTTTTCATGTTGACTTTAAAATGACCATTTTCATGTTTGACGTCTACTAACTCATTTCTTCCTCACAGCAGGTCAACTTGTGTGTGGTTGCAACATTACAATCCCATTGAGTACATTTTTGGAGAAAGGGACATCTGTTGCACCACAGGGCGGGTGGAGGGAACATGGCACGATACATTTTCTTTCATTGGTAAGGATTTTTTTGTGTTTTATACTTTTGGAATTATGGTTTTTCATGTTGACTATAAAATGACCATTTTCATGTTTGATGTCTACTAACTCGTTTCTTCCTCACAGCAGGTCAACTTGTGTGTGGTTGCAATATTACGATCCCATTGAGTACATTTTTGGAGAAAGGGACACCTGTTGCACCACAGGGCGGGAGGAGGGAACGTGGCACGATACATTTTCTTTCATTGCTAAGGATTTTTTTTGCGTTATATACTTTTGGAACTATGGTTTTTCATGTTGACTTTAAAATGACCATTTTCATGTTTGACGTCTACTAACTCGTTTCTTCCTCACAGCAGGTCAACTTGTGTGTGGTTGCAACATTACGATCCCATTGAATACATTTATGGAGAAAGGGACATCTGTTGCACCACAGGGCGGGTGGAGGGAACGTGGCACGATACATTTTCTTTCATTGGTAAGGATTTTTTTGTGCTTTATACTTTTGGAATTATGGTTTTTCATGTTGACTTTAAAATGACCATTTTCATGTTTGACGTCTACCAACTCGTTTCTTCCTCACAGCAGGTCAACTTGTGTGTGGTTGCAACATTACGATCCCATTGAGTACATTTTTGGAGAAAGGGACATGTGTTGCAGCACAGGGCGGGTGGAGGGAACGTGGCACGATACATTTTCTTTCATTGGTAAGGATTTTTTTGTGTTTTATACTTTTAGAATTATGGTTTTTCATGTTGACTTTAATATGACAATTTTCATGTTTGACGTCTATTAACTCGTTTCTTCCTCACAGCAGGTCAACTTGCGTGTGGTTGCAACATTACGATCCCATTGAGTACATTTTTGGAGAAAGGGACATCTGTTGCACCACAGGGCGGGTGGAGGGAACGTGGCACGATACATTTTCTTTCATTGGTAAGGATTTTTTTTTGTGTGTTATACTTTTGGAATTATGGTTTATCATGTTGACTTCAAAATGACCATTTTCATGTTTGATGTCTACTAACTCGTTTCTTCCTCACAGCAGGTCAACTTGTGTGTGGTTGCAACATTACGATCCCATTGAGTACATTTTTGGAGAAAGGGACATCTGTTGCACCACAGGGCGGGAGGAGGGAACGTGGCACGATACATTTTCATTCATTGGTAAAGATTTTTTTGAGTTTTATACTTTTGGAATTATGGTTTTTCATGTTGACTTTAAAATGACCATTTTCATGTTTGACGTCTACTAACTCGTATCTTCCTCACAGCAGGTCAACTTGTGTGTGGTTGCAACATTACGATCCCATTGAGTACATTTTTGGAGAAATGGGCATCTGTTGCACCACAGGGCGGGTGGAGGGAACGTGGCACGATACATTTTCTTTCATTGGTAAGGATTTTTTTGTGTTTTATACTTTTAAAATTATGGGTTTTCAAGTTTACTTTAAAATGACCATTTTCATGTTTGACGTCTACTAACTCGTTTCTTCCTCACAGCAGGTCAACTTGTGTGTGGTTGCAACATTACGATCCCATTGAGTACATTTTTGGAGAAAGGGACATCTGTTGCACCACAGGGCGGGTGGAGGGAACGTGGCACGATACATTTTCTTTCATTGGTAAGGATTTTTTTGTGTTTTATACTTTTGGAATTATGGTTTTTCATGTTGACTTTAAAATGACGATTTTCATGTTTGACGTCTACAAACTCGTTTCTTCCTCACAGCAGGTCAACTTGTGTGTGGTTGCAACATTACGATCCCATTGAGTACATTTTTGGAGAAAGGGAAATCTGTTGCACCACAGGGCGGGTGGAGGGAACGTGGCACGATACATTTTCTTTTATTGGTAAAGATTTTTTTGTGTTTTATACTTTTGGAATTATGGTTTTTCATGTTGACTTTAAAATGACCATTTTCATGTTTGACGTCTACTAACTCGTTTCTTCCTCACAGCAGGTCAACTTGTGTGTGGTTGCAACATTACGATCCCATTGAGTACATTTTTTAGAAAGGGACATCTGTTGCACCACAGGGCGGGTGGAGGGAACGTGGCACGATACATTTTCTTTCATTGGTAAGGATTTTTTTGTGTTTTATACTTTTGGAATTATGGTTTTTCATGTTGACTTTAAAATGACCATTTTCATGTCTGATGTCTACTAACTCGTTTCTTCCTCACAGTAGGTCAACTTGTGTGTGGTTGCAACATTACTATCCCATTGACTACATGTTTGGAGAAAGGGACATCTGTTGCACCACAGAGCGGGAGGAGGGAACGTGGCACGATACATTTTCTTTCATTGGTAAGGATTTTTTTGAGTTTTATACTTTTGGAATTATGGTTTTTCATGTTGAATTTAAAATGACCATTTTCATGTTTGACGTCTACTATCTCGTTTCTTCCTCAGAGCAGGTCAACTTGTGTGTGGTTGCAACATTACGATTACATTGAGTACATTTTTGGAGAAAGGGACATCTGTTGCACCACAGGGCGGGTGGAGGGAACGTGGCACGATACGTTTTCTTTCATTGGTAAGGATTTTTTTGTGTTTTATACTTTTGGAATTATGGGTTTTCATGTTGACTTTAAAATGACCATTTTCATGTTTGACGTCTACTAACTCATTTCTTCCTCACAGCAGGTCAACTTGTGTGTGGTTACAACATTACGATCCCATTGAGTACATTTTTGGAGAAAGGGACGTCTGTTGCACCACAGGGCGGGAGGAGGGAACGTGGCACGATACATTTTCTTTCATCGGTAAGGATTTTTTTGTGTTTTATACTTTTGGAATTATGGTTTTTCATGTTGACTTTAATATGACCAATTTCATGTTTGACGTCTACTAACTCGTTTCTTCCTCACAGCAGGTCAACTTGTGTGTGGTTGCAACATTACGATCCCATTGAGTACATTTTTGGAGAAAGGGACATCTGTTGCACCACAGGGCGGGTGGAGGGAACGTGGCACGATACATTTTCTTTTATTGGTAAGGATATTTTTGTGTTTTATACTTTTGGAATTATGGTTTTTCATGTTGACTTTAAAATGACCATTTTCGTGTTTGATGTCTACTAACTCGTTTCTTCCTCACAGCAGGTCAACTTGTGTGTGGTTGCAACATTACGATCCCATTGAGTACATTTTTGGAGAAAGGGACATCTGTTACACCACAGGGAGGGAGGAGGGAACGTGGCACGATACATTTTCTTTCATTGGTAAGGATTTTTTTGAGTTTTATACTTTTGGAATTATGGATTTTCATGTTGACTTTAAAATGACCATTTTCATGTTTGATGTCTACTAACTCGTATCTTCCTCACAGCAGGTCAACTTGTATGTTGTTGCAACAATACGATCCCATTGAGTACATTTTTGGAGAAAGGGACATCTGTTGCACCACAGGGCGGGTGGAGGGAACGTGGCACGATACATTTTCTTTCATTGGTAAGGATTTTTTTGTGTTTTATACTTTTGGAATTATGGGTTTTCATGTTGACTTTAAAATGACCATTTTCATGTTTGACGTCTACTAACTCGTTTCTTCCTCACAGCAGGTCAACTTGTGTGTGGTTGCAACATTACGATCCCATTGAGTACATTTTTGGAGAAAGGGACATCTGTTGCACCACAGGGCGGGTGGAGGGAACGTGGCACGATACATTTTCTTTCATTGGTAAGGATTTTTTTGTGTTTTATACTTTTGAAATTATGGTTTTTCATGTTGACTTTAAAATGACCATTTTCATGTTTGATGTCTACTAACTCGTTTCTTCCTCACAGCAGATCAACTTGTGTGTGGTTGCAACATTACGATCCCATTGAGTACATTTTTGGAGAAAGGGACATCTGTTGCACCACAGGGCGGGTGGAGGGAACGTGGCACGAAACATTTTCTTTCATTGGTATGGATTTTTTTGTGTTTTATACTTTTGGAATTATCGTTTTTCATGTTGACTTTAAAATGACCATTTTCATGTTTGACGTCTACTAACTCGTTTCTTCCTCACAGCAGGTCAACTTGTGTGTGGTTGCAACATTACGATCCCATTGAGTACATTTTTGGAGAAAGGGACATCTGTTGCACCACAGGGTGGGAGGAGGGAACGTGGCACGATACATTTTCTTTCATTGGTAAGGATTTTTTTGTGTTTTATACTTTTGGAATTATCGTTTTTCATGTTGACTTTAAAATGACCATTTTCACGTTTGACGTCTACTAACTCGTTTCTTCCTCACAGCAGGTCAACTTGTGTGTGGTTGCAACATTACGATCCCATTGAGTACATTTTTGGAGAAAGGGACATCTGTTGCACCACAGGGCGGGAGAAGGGAACGTGGCACGATACTTTTTTTTTCATTGGTAAGGATTTTTTTGTGTTTTATACTTTTGGAATTATGGTTTTTCATGTTGATTTTAAAATTACCATTTTCATGTTTGACGTCTACTAACTCGTTTCTTCCTCACAGCAGGTCAACTTGTGTGTGGTTGCAACATTACGATCCCATTGAGTACATTTTTGGAGAAAGGGACATCTGTTGCACTACAGGGCGGGTGTAGGGAACGTGGCACGATACATTTTCTTTCATTTGTAAGGATTTTTTTGTGTTTCATTCTTTTGGAATTATAGTTTTTCATGTGGACTTTAAAATGACCATTTTCATGTTTGACGTCTACAAACTCGTTTCTTCCTCACAGCAGGTCAACTTGTGTGTGGTTGCAACATTACGATCCCATTAAGTACATTTTTGGAGAAAGGGACATCTGTTGCAACACAGGGCGGGTGGAGGGAACGTGGCACGATACATTTTCTTTCATTGGTAAGGATTTTTTTGTGTTTTATACTTTTGGAATTATGGTTTTTCATGTTGACTTTAAAATGACCATTTTCATGTTTGACGTCTACTAACTCGTTTCTTCCTCACAGCAGGTCAACTTGTGTGTGGTTGCAACATTACGATCCCATTGAGTACATTTTTGGAGAAAGGGACATCTGTTGCACCACAGGGCGGGTGGAGGGAACGTGGCACGATACATTTTCTTTCATTGGTAAGGATTTTTTTGTGTTTTATACTTTTGGAATTATGGTTTATCATGTTGACATTAAAATGACCATTTTCATGTTTGACGTCCACTAACTCGTTTCTTCCTCACAGCAGATCAACTTGTGTGTGGTTGCAACATTACGATCCCATTGAGTACATTTTTGGAGAAAGGGACATGTGTTGCAGCACAGGGCGGGTGGAGGGAACGTGGCACGATACATTTTCTTTCATTGGTAAGGATTTTATTGTGTTTTATACTTTTGGAATTATGGTTTTTAATGTTGACTTTAAAATGACCATTTTTATGTTTGACGTCTACTAACTCGTTTCTTCCTCACAGCAGGTCAACTTGTGTCTGGTTGCAACATTACGATCCCATTGAGTACATTTTTGGAGAAAGGGACATCTGTTGCACCACAGGGTGGGAGGAGGGAACGTGGCACGATACATTTTCTTTCATTGGTAAGGATTTTTTTGTGTTTTATACTTTTGGAATTATGGTTTTTCATGTTGACTTTAAAATGACCATTTTCACGTTTGACGTCTACTAACTCGTTTCTTCCCCACAGCAGGTCAACTTGTGTGTGGTTGCAACATTACGATCCCATTGAGTACATTTTTGGAGAAAGGGACATCTGTTGCACCACAGGGCAGGAGGAGGGAACGTGGCACGATACATTTTCTTTCATTGGTATGGATTTTTTTGTGTTTTATACTTTTGGAATTATCGTTTTCCATGTTGACTTTAAAATGACCATTTTCATGTTTGACGTCTACTAACTCGTTTCTTCCTCACAGCAGGTCAACTTGTGTGTGGTTGCAACATTACAATCCCATTGAGTACATTTTTGGAGAAAGGGACATCTGTTGCACCACAGGGCAGGAGGAGGGAACGTGGCACGATACACTTTCTTTCATTGGTAAGGATTTTTTTGTGTTTTATACTTTTGGAATTATGGTTTTTCATGTTGACTTTAAAATGACCATTTTCACGTTTGACGTCTACTAACTCGTTTCTTCCTCACAGCAGATCAACTTGTGTGTGGTTGCAACATTACGATCCCATTGAGTACATTTTTGGAGAAAGGGACATGTGTTGCAGCACAGGGCGGGTGGAGGGAACGTGGCACGATACATTTTCTTTCATTGGTAAGGATTTTTTTGTGTTTTATACTTTTGGAATTATGGTTTTTCATGTTGACTTTAAAATGACCATTTTTATGTTTGACGTCTACTAACTCGTTTCTTCCTCACAGCAGGTCAACTTGTGTGTGGTTGCAACATTATGATCCCATTGAGTACATTTTTGGAGAAAGGGACATCTGTTGCACCACAGGGCGGGAGGAGGGAACGTGGCACGATACATTTTCTTTCATTGGTAAGGATTTTTTTGTGTTTTATACTTTTGGAATTATGGTTTTTCATGTTGACTTAAAAATGACCATTTCATGTTTGACGTCTACTAACTCGTTTCTTCCTCACAGCAGGTCAACTTGTGTGTGGTTGCAACATTACGATCCCATTGAGTACATTTTTGGAGAAAGGGACATCTGTTGCACCACAGGGCAGGAGGAGGGAACGTGGCACGATACATTTTCTTTCATTGGTATGGATTTTTTTGTGTTTTATGCTTTTGGAATTATCGTTTTCCATGTTGACTTTAAAATGACCATTTTCATGTTTGACGTGTACTAACTCGTTTCTTCCTCACAGCAGGTCAACTTGTGTGTGGTTGCAACATTACGATCCCATTGAGTACATTTTTGGAGAAAGGGACATCTGTTGCACCACAGGGCGAGAGGAGGGAACGTGGCACGATACATTTTCCTTCATTGGTAAGGATTTTTTTGTGTTTTATACTTTTGGAATTATGGTTTTTCATGTTGACTTTAAAATGACCATCTTCACGTTTGACGTCTACTAACTCGTTTCTTCCTCACAGCAGGTCAACTTGTGTGTGGTTGCAACATTACGATCCCATTGAGTACATTTTTGGAGAAAGGGACATCTGTTGCACCACAGGGCGGGAGGAGGGAACGTGGCACGATACATTTTCTTTCAATGGTAAGGATTTTTTTGATTTTTATACTTTTGGAATTGTGGTTTTTCATGTTGACATTAAAATGACCATTTTCATGTTTGACGTCTACTAACTCGTTTCTTCCTCACAGCAGGTCAACTTGTGTGTGGTTGCAACATTACTATCCCATTGAGTATATTTTTGGAGAAAGGGACATCTGTTGCACCACAGGGCGGGTGGAGGGAACGTGGCACGATACATTTTCTTTAATTGGTAAGGATTTTTTTGTGTTTTATACTTTTGGAATTATGGTTTTTCATGTTGACTTTAAAATGACCATTTTCATGTTTGACGTCTACTAACTCGTTTCTTCCTCACAGCAGGTCAACTTGTGTGTGGTTGCAACATTACGATCCCATTGAGTACATTTTTGGAGAAAGGGACATCTGTTGCACCACAGGGCGGGAGGCGGGAACGTGGCACGATACAATTTCTTTCATTGGTAAGGATTTTTTTGTGTTTTATACTTTTGGAATTATGGTTTTTCATGTTGACTTTAAAATGACCATTTTCATGTTTGACGTCTACTAACTCGTTTCTGCCTCACAGCAGGTCAACTTCTGTGTGGTTGCAACATTACGATCCCATTGAGTACATTTTTGGAGAAAGGGACATCTGTTGCACCACAGGGCGGGTGGAGGGATCCTAGCACGATACATTTTCTTTCATTGGTAAGGATTTTTTTGTGTTTTATACTTTTGGAATTATGGTTTATCATGTTGACTTTAAAATGGCCATTTTCATGTTTGACGTCTACTAACTCGTTTCTTCCTCACAGCAGGTCAACTTGTGTGTGGTTGCAACATTACGATCCAATTGAGTACATTTTTGGAGAAAGAGACATCTGTTGCACCACAGGGCGGGTTTAGGGATCGTGGCACGATGCATTTTCTTTCATTGGTAAGGATTTTTTTGTGTTTTATACTTTTGGAATTATGGTTTTTCATGTTGACTTTAAAATGACCATTTTCATGTTTGACGTCTACTAACTCGTTTCTTCCTCACAGCAGGTCAACTTGTGTGTGGTTGCAACATTACGATCCCATTGAGTACATTTTTTGAGAAAGGGACATCTGTTGCAACACAGAGCGGGTGGAGGGAACGTGGCACGATACATTTTCTTTCATTGGTAAGGATTTATTTGTGTTTTATACTTTTGGAATTATGGTTTTTCGTGTTGACTTTAAAATGACCATTTTCATGTTTGATGTCTACTAACTCGTTTCTTCCTCACAGCAGGTCAACTTGTGTCTGGTTGCAACATTACGATCCCATTGAGTACATTTTTGGAGAAAGGGACATCTGTTGCACCACAGGGCGGGAGGAGGGAACGTGGCACGATACATTTTCTTTCATTGGTAAGGATTTTTTTGTGTTTTATACTTTTGGAATTATGGTTTTTCATGTTGACTTTAAAATGACCATTTTCACGTTTGACGTCTAGTAACTCGTTTCTTCCTCACAGCAGGTCAACTTGTGTGTGGTTGCAACATTACGATCCCATTGAGTACATTTTTGGAGAAAGGGACATCTGTTGCACCACAGGGCAGGAGGAGGGAACGTGGCACGATACATTTTCTTTCATTGGTAAGGATTTTTTTGTGTTTTATACTTTTGGAATTATCGTTTTCCATGTTGACTTTAAAATGACCATTTTCATGTTTAACGTCTACTAACTCGTTTCTTCCTCACAGCAGGTCAACTTGTGTGTGGTTGCAACATTACGATCCCATTGAGTACATTTTTGGAGAAAGGGACATCTGTTGCACCACAGGGCAGGAGGAGGGAACGTGGCACGATACACTTTCTTTCATTGGTAAGGATTTTTTTGTGTTTTATACTTTTGGAATTATGGTTTTTCATGTTGACTTTAAAATGACCATTTTCACGTTTGACGTCTACTAACTCGTTTCTTCCTCACAGCAGATCAACTTGTGTGTGGTTGCAACATTACGATCCCATTGAGTACATTTTTGGAGAAAGGGACATGTGTTGCAGCACAGGGCGGGTGGAGGGAACGTGGCACGATACATTTTCTTTCATTGGTATGGATTTTTTTGTGTTTTATACTTTTGGAATTATGGTTTTTCATGTTGACTTTAAAATGACCATTTTTATGTTTGACGTCTACTAACTCGTTTCTTCCTCACAGCAGGTCAACTTGTGTGTGGTTGCAACATTATGATCCCATTGAGTACATTTTTGGAGAAAGGGACATCTGTTGCACCACAGGGCGGGAGGAGGGAACGTGGCACGATACATTTTCTTTCATTGGTAAGGATTTTTTTGTGTTTTATACTTTTGGAATTATGGTGTTTCATGTTGACTTTAAAATGACCATTTTCACGTTTGACGTCTACTAATTCGTTTCTTCCTCACAGCAGGTCAACTTGTGTGTGGTTGCAACATTACGATCCCATTGAGTACATTTTTGGAGAAAGGGACATCTGTTGCACCACAGGGCAGGAGGAGGGAACGTGGCACGATACATTTTCTTTCATTGGTATGGATTTTTTTGTGTTTTATGCTTTTGGAATTATCGTTTTCCATGTTGACTTTAAAATGACCATTTTCATGTTTGACGTCTACTAACTCGTTTCTTCCTCACAGCAGGTCAACTTGTGTGTGGTTGCAACATTACGATCCCATTGAGTACATTTTTGGAGAAAGGGACATCTGTTGCACCACAGGGTGGGAGGAGCGATCGTGGCACGATACACTTTCTTTCATTGGTAAGGATTTTTTTGTGTTTTATACTTTTGGAATTATGGTTTTTCATGTTGTCTTTAAAATGACCATTTTCACGTTTGACGTCTACTAACTCGTTTCTTCCTCACAGCAGGTCAACTTGTGTGTGGTTGCAACATTACGATCCCATTGAGTACATTTTTGGAGAAAAGGTCATCTGTTGCACCACAGGGCGGGAGGAGGGAACGTGGCACGATACATTTTCTTTCATTGGTAAGGATTTTTTTGAGTTTTATACTTTTGGAATTACGGTTTTTTATGTTGACTTTAAAATGACCATTTTCATGTTTGACGTCTACTAACTCGTTTCTTCCTCACAGCAGGTCAACTTGTGTGTGGTTGCAACATTACGATCCCATTGAGTACATTTTTGGAGAAAGGGACATCTGTTGCACCACAGGGCGGGTGGAGGGAACGTGGCACGATACATTTTCTTTCATTGGTAAGGATTTTTTTGTGTTTTATACTTTTGGAATTATGGTTTTTCGTGTTGACTTTAAAATGACCATTTTCATGTTTGACGTCTACTAACTCGTTTCTTCCTCACAGCAGGTCAACTTGTGTGTGGTTGCAACATTACGATCCCATTGAGTACATTTTTGGAGAAAGGGACATCTGTTGCAACACAGGGCGGGTGGAGGGAACTTGGCACGATACATTTTCTTTCATTGGTAAGGATTTATTTGTGTTTTATACTTTTGGTATTATGGTTTTTCATGTTGACTTTAAAGTGACCATTTTCATGTTTGACGTCTACTAACTCGTTTCTTCCTCACAGCAGGTCAACTTGTGTGTGGTTGCAAAATTACGATCCCATTGAGTACATTTTTGGAGAAAGGGACATCTGTTGCACCACAGGGCGGGTGGAGGGAACGTGGCATAATACATTTTCTTTCATTGGTAAGGATTTTTTTGTGTTTTATACTTTTGGAATTATGGTTTATCATGTTGACTTTAAAATGACCATTTTCATGTTTGACGTCCACTAACTCGTTTCTTCCTCACAGCAGATCAACTTGTGTGTGGTTGCGACATTACGATCACAATGAGTACATTTTTGGAGAAAGGGACATCTGTTGCACCACAGGGCGGGTGGAGGGAACGTGGCACGATACATTTTCTTTCATTGGTAAGGATTTTTTTGTGTTTTATACTTTTGGAATTATCGTTTTTCATGTTGACTTTAAAATGACAATTTTCATGTTTGACGTCTACTAACTCGTTTCTTCCTCACAGCAGGTCAACTTGTGTGTGGTTGCAACATTACGATCCCATTGAGTACATTTTTGGAGAAAGGGACATCTGTTGCACCACAGGGTGGGAGGAGGGAACGTGGCACGATACATTTTCCTTCATTGGTAAGGATTTTTTTGTGTTTTATACTTTTGGAATTATGGTTTTTCATGTTGACTTTAAAATGACCATCTTCACGTTTGACGTCTACTAACTCGTTTCTTCCTCACAGCAGGTCAACTTGTGTGTGGTTGCTACATTACGATCCCATTGAGTACATTTTTGGAGAAAGGGACATCTGTTGCACCACAGGGCGGGAGGAGGGAACGTGGCACGATACATTTTCTTTCAATGGTAAGGATTTTTTTGATTTTTATACTTTTGGAATTGTGGTTTTTCATGTTGACATTAAAATGACCATTTTCATGTTTGACGTCTACTAACTCGTTTCTTCCTCACAGCAGGTCAACTTGTGTGTGGTTGCAACATTACTATCCCATTGAGTACATTTTTGGAGAAAGGGACATCTGTTGCACCACAGGGCGGGTGGAGGGAACGTGGCACGATACATTTTCTTTCATTGGTAAGGATTTTTTTGTGTTTTATACTTTTCGAATTATGGTTTTTCATGTTGACTTTATAATGACCATTTTCATGTTTGACGTCTACTAACTCGTTTCTTCCTCACAGCAGGTCAACTTGTGTGTGGTTGCAACATTACGATCCCATTGAGTACATTTTTGGAGAAAGGGACATCTGTTGCACCACAGGGCGGGAGGCGGGAACGTGGCACGATACATTTTCTTTCATTGGTAAGGATTTTTTTGTGTTTTATACTTTTGGAATTATGGTTTTTCATGTTGACTTTAAAATGACCATTTTCATGTTTGACGTCTACTAACTCGTTTCTTCCTCACAGCAGGTCAACTTCTGTGTGGTTGCAACATTACGATCCCATTGAGTACATTTTTGGAGAAAGGGACATCTGTTGCACCACAGGGCGGTAGGAGGGATCGTAGCACGATACATTTTCTTTCATTGGTAAGGATTTTTTTGTGTTTTATACTTTTGGAATTATGGTTTATCATGTTGACTTTAAAATGACCATTTTCATGTTTGACGTCTACTAACTCGTTTCTTCCTCACAGCAGGTCAACTTGTGTGTGGTTGCAACATTACGATCCAATTGAGTACATTTTTGGAGAAAGGGACATCTGTTGCGCCACAGGGCGGGTGGAGGGATCGTGGCACGATGCATTTTCTTTCATTGGTAAGGATTTTTTTGTGTTTTATACTTTTGGAATTATGGTTTTTCATGTTGACTTTAAAATGACCATTTTCATGTTTGACGTCTACTAACTCGTTTCTTCCTCACAGCAGGTCAACCTGTGTGTGGTTGCAACATTACGATCCCATTGAGTATATTTTTTGAGAAAGGGACATCTGTTGCAACACAGGGCGGGTGGAGGGAACGTGGCACGATACATTTTCTTTCATTGGTAAGGATTTATTTGTGTTTTATACTTTTGGAATTATGGTTTTTCGTGTTGACTTTAAAATGACCATTTTCATGTTTGATGTCTACTAACTCGTATCTTCCTCACAGCAGGTCAACTTGTGTGTGGTTGCAACATTACGATCCCATTGAGTACATTTTTGGAGAAAGGGACATCTGTTGCACCACAGGGCGGGTGGAGGGAACGTGGCACGATACATTTTCTTTCATTGGTAAGGATTTTTTTGTGTTTTATACTTTTGGAATTATCGTTTTTCATGTTGACTTTAAAATGACCATTTTCATGTTTGACGTCTACTAACTCGTTTCTTCCTCACAGCAGGTCAACTTGTGTGTGGTTGCAACATTACGATCCCATTGAGTACATTTTTGGAGAAAGGGACATCTGTTGCACCACAGGGCGGGAGGAGGGAACATGGCACGATACATTTTCTTTCATTGGTAAGGATTTTTTTGTGTTTTATACTTTTGGAATTATGGTTTTTCATGTTGACTTTAAAATGACCATTTTCATGTTTGACGTCTACTAACTCGTTTCTTCCTCACAGCAGGTCAACTTGTGTGTGGTTGCAACATTACGATCCCATTGAGTACATTTTTGGAGAAAGGGACATCTGTTGCACCACAGGGCGGGTGAAGGGAACGTGGCACGATACATTTTCTTTCATTGGTAAGGATTTTTTTGTGTTTTATACTTTTGGAATTATGGTTTATCATGTTGACTTTAAAATGACCATTTTCATGTTTGACGTCTACTAACTCGTTTCTTCCTCACAGCAGGTCAACTTGTGTGTGGTTGCAAAATTACGATCCCATTGAGTACATTTTTGGAGAAAGGGACATCTGTTGCACCACAGGGCGGGTGGAGGGAACGTGGCATAATACATTTTCTTTCATTGGTAAGGATTTTTTTGTGTTTTATACTTTTGGAATTATGGTTTATCATGTTGACATTAAAATGACCATTTTCATGTTTGACGTCCACTAACTCGTTTCTTCCTCACAGCAGATCAACTTGTGTGTGGTTGCGACATTACGATCCCAATGAGTACATTTTTGGAGAAAGGGACATCTGTTGCACCACAGGGCGGGTGGAGGGAACGTGGCACGATACTTTTCTTTCATTGGTAAGGATTTTTTTGTGTTTTATACTTTTGGAATTATCGTTTTTCATGTTGACTTTAAAATGACAATTTTCATGTTTGACGTCTACTAACTCGTTTCTTCCTCACAGCAGGTCAACTTGTGTGTGGTTGCAACATTACGATCCCATTGAGTACATTTTTGGAGAAAGGGACATCTGTTGCACCACAGGGCGGGAGGAGGGAACGTGGCACGATACATTTTCCTTCATTGGTAAGGATTTTTTTGTGTTTTATACTTTTGGAATTATGGTTTTTCATGTTGACTTTAAAATGACCATCTTCACGTTTGACGTCTACTAACTCGTTTCTTCCTCACAGCAGGTCAACTTGTGTGTGGTTGCAACATTACGATCCCATTGAGTACATTTTTGGAGAAAGGGACATCTGTTGCACCACAGGGCGGGAGGAGGGAACGTGGCACGATACATTTTCTTTCAATGGTAAGGATTTTTTTGATTTTTATACTTTTGGAATTGTGGTTTTTCATGTTGACATTAAAATGACCATTTTCATGTTTGACGTCTACTAACTCGTTTCTTCCTCACAGCAGGTCAACTTGTGTGTGGTTGCAACATTACTATCCCATTGAGTACATTTTTGGAGAAAGGGACATCTGTTGCACCACAGGGCGGGTGGAGGGAACGTGGCACGATACATTTTCTTTCATTGGTAAGGATTTTTTTGTGTTTTATACTTTTCGAATTATGGTTTTTCATGTTGACTTTATAATGACCATTTTCATGTTTGACGTCTACTAACTCGTTTCTTCCTCACAGCAGGTCAACTTGTGTGTGGTTGCAACATTACGATCCCATTGAGTACATTTTTGGAGAAAGGGACATCTGTTGCACCACAGGGCGGGAGGCGGGAACGTGGCACGATACATTTTCTTTCATTGGTAAGGATTTTTTTGTGTTTTATACTTTTGGAATTATGGTTTTTCATGTTGACTTTAAAATGACCATTTTCATGTTTGACGTCTACTAACTCGTTTCTTCCTCACAGCAGGTCAACTTCTGTGTGGTTGCAACATTACGATCCCATTGAGTACATTTTTGGAGAAAGGGACATCTGTTGCACCACAGAGCGGTAGGAGGGATCGTAGCACGATACATTTTCTTTCATTGGTAAGGATTTTTTTGTGTTTTATACTTTTGGAATTATGGTTTATCATGTTGACTTTAAAATGACCATTTTCATGTTTGACGTCTACTAACTCGTTTCTTCCTCACAGCAGGTAAACTTGTGTGTGGTTGCAACATTACGATCCAATTGAGTACATTTTTGGAGAAAGGGACATCTGTTGCACCACAGGGCGGGTGGAGGGATCGTGGCACGATGCATTTTCTTTCATTGGTAAGGATTTTTTTGTGTTTTATACTTTTGGAATTATGGTTTTTCATGTTGACTTTAAAATGACCATTTTCATGTTTGACGTCTACTAACTCGTTTCTTCCTCACAGCAGGTCAACCTGTGTGTGGTTGCAACATTACGATCCCATTGAGTACATTTTTTGAGAAAGGGACATCTGTTGCAACACAGGGCGGGTGGAGGGAACGTGGCACGATACATTTTCTTTCATTGGTAAGGATTTATTTGTGTTTTATACTTTTGGAATTATGGTTTTTCGTGTTGACTTTAAAATGACCATTTTCATGTTTGATGTCTACTAACTCGTATCTTCCTCACAGCAGGTCAACTTGTGTGTGGTTGCAACATTACGATCCCATTGAGTACATTTTTGGAGAAAGGGACATCTGTTGCACCACAGGGCGGGTGGAGGGAACGTGGCACGATACATTTTCTTTCATTGGTAAGGATTTTTTTGTGTTTTATACTTTTGGAATTATCGTTTTTCATGTTGACTTTAAAATGACCATTTTCATGTTTGACGTCTACTAACTCGTTTCTTCCTCACAGCAGGTCAACTTGTGTGTGGTTGCAACATTACGATCCCATTGAGTACATTTTTGGAGAAAGGGACATCTGTTGCACCACAGGGCGGGAGGAGGGAACATGGCACGATACATTTTCTTTCATTGGTAAGGATTTTTTTGTGTTTTATACTTTTGGAATTATGGTTTTTCATGTTGACTTTAAAATGACCATTTTCACGTTTGACGTATACTAACTCGTTTCTTCCTCACAGCAGGTCAACTTGTGTGTGGTTGCAACATTACGATCCCATTGAGTACATTTTTGGAGAATGGGACATCTGTTGCACCACAGGGCGGGAGGCGGGAACGTGGCACGATACATTTTCTTTCATTGGTAAGGATTTTTTTGTGTTTTATACTTTTGGAATTATGGTTTTTCATGTTGACTTTAAAATGACCATTTTCATGTTTGACGTCTACTAACTCGTTTCTTCCTCACAGCAGGTCAACTTGTGTGTGGTTGCAACATTACGATCCCATTGAGTACATTTTTGGAGAAAGGGACATCTGTTGCACCACAGGGCGGGTGGAGGGAACGTGGCACGATACATTTTCTTTCATTGGTAAGGATTTTTTTGTGTTTTATACTTTTGGAATTATGGTTTATCATGTTGACTTTAAAATGACCATTTTCATGTTTGACGTCTACTAACTCGTTTCTTCCTCACAGCAGGTCAACTTGTGTGTGGTTGCAACATTACGATCCCATTGAGTACATTTTTGGAGAAAGGGACATCTGTTGCACCACAGGGCGGGTGGAGGGAACGTGGCACGATACATTTTCTTTCATTGGTAAGGATTTTTTTGTGTTTTATACTTTTGGAATTATGGTTTTTCATGTTGACTTTAAAATGACCATTTTCATGTTTGACGTCTACTATCTCGTTTCTTCCTCACAGCAGGTCAACTTGTGTGTGGTTGCAACATTACGATCCCATTGAGTACATTTTTGGAGAAAGGGACATCTGTTGCACCACAGGGCGGGAGGAGGGAACGTGGCACGATACATTTTCTTTCATTGGTAAGGATTTTTTTGTGTTTTATACTTTTGGAATTATGGTTTTTCATGTTGACTTTAAAATGGCCATTTTCATGTTTGACGTCTACTAACTCGTTTCTTCCTCACAGCAGGTCAACTTGTGTGTGGTTGCAACATTACGATCCCATTGAGTACATTTTTGGAGAAAGGGACATGTGTTGCACCACAGGGCGGGTGCAGGGAACGTGGCACGATACATTTTCTTTCATTGGTAAGGATTTTTTGTGTTTTATACTTTTGGAATTATGGTTTTTCATGTTGACTTTAAAATGACCATTTTCATGTTTGACGTCTACTAACTCGTTTCTTCCTCACAGCAGGTCAACTTGTGTGTGGTTGCAACATTACGATCCCATTGAGTACATTTTTGGAGAAAGGGACATCTGTTGCACCATAGGGCGGAAGGCGGGAACGTGGCACGATACATTTTCTTTCATTGGTAAGGATTTTTTTGTGTTTTATACTTTTGGAATTATGGTTTATCATGTTGACTTTAAAATGACCATTTTCATGTTTGACGTCTACTAACTCGTTTCTTCCTCACAGCAGGTCAACTTGTGTGTGGTTGCAACATTACGATCCCATTGAGTACATTTTTGGAGAAAGGGACATCTGTTGCACCATAGGGCGGAAGGCGGGAACGTGGCACGATACATTTTCTTTCATTGGTAAGGATTTTTTTGTGTTTTATACTTTTGGAATTATGGTTTTTCATGTTGTCTTTAAAATGACCATTTTCATGTTTGACGTCTACTAACTCGTTCCTTCCTCACAGCAGGTCAACTTGTGTGTGGTTGCAACATTACGATCCCATTGAGTACATTTTTGGAGAAAGGGACATCTGTTGCACCACAGGGCGGGTGGAGGGAACGTGGCACGATACATTTTCTTTCATTGGTAAGGATTTTTTTGTGTTTTATACTTTTGGAATTATCATTTTTCATGTTGACTTTAAAATGACCATTTTCATGTTTGACGTCTACTAACTCGTTTCTTCCTCACAGCAGGTCAACTTGTGTGTGGTTGCAACATTACGATCCCATTGAGTACATTTTTGGAGAAAGGGACATCTGTTGCACCACAGGGCGGGAGGAGGGAACGTGGCACGATACATTTTCTTTCATTGGTAAGGATTTTTTTGAGTTTTATACTTTTGGAATTATGGTTTTTAATGTTGACTTTAAAATGACCATTTTCACGTTTGACGTCTACTAACTCGTTTCTTCCTCACAGCAGGTCAATTTGTGTGTGGTTGCAACATTACGATCCCATTGAGTACATTTTTGGAGAAAGGGACATCTGTTGCTCCACAGGGCGGGAGGAGGGAACGTGGCACGATACATTTTCTTTCATTGGTAAGGATTTTTTTGAGTTTTATACTTTTGGAATTATGGTTTTTCATGTTGACTTTAAAATTACCATTTTCATGTTTGACGTCTACTAACTCGTTTCTTCCTCACAGCAGGTCAACTTGTGTGTGGTTGCAACATTACGATCCCATTGAGTACATTTTTGGAGAAAGGGACATCTGTTGCACCACGGGGCGGGTGGAGGGAACGTGGCACAATACATTTTCTTTCATTGGTAAGGATTTTTTTGTGTTTTATACTTTTGGAATTATCATTTTTCATGTTGACTTTAAAATGACCATTTTCATGTTTGACGTCTACTAACTCGTTTCTTCCTCACAGCAGGTCAACTTGTGTGTGGTTGCAACATTACGATCCCATTGAGTACATTTTTGGAGAAAGGGACATCTGTTGCACCACAGGGCGGGTTGAGGGAACGTGGCACGATACATTTTCTTTCGTTGGTAAGGATTTTTTTGTGTTTTATACTTTTGGAATTATGGTTTTTCATGTTGACTAAAAATGACCATTTTCATGTTTGACGTCTACTAACTCGTTTCTTCCTCACAGCAGGTCAACTTGTGTGTGGTTGCAACATTACGATCCCATTGAGTACATTTTTGGAGAAAGGGACATCTGTTGCACCACAGGGCGGGTGAAGGGAACGTGGCACGATATATTTTCTTTCATTGGTAAGGACTTTTTTTGTGTTTTATACTTTTGGAATTATGGTTTTTCATGTTGATTTTAAAATGACCATTTTCATGTTTGACGTCTACTAACTCGTTTCTTCCTCACAGCAGGTCAACTTGTGTGTGGTTGCAACATTACGATCCCATTGAGTACATTTTTGGAGAAAGGGACATCTGTTGCACCACAGGGCGGGAGGAGGGAACGTGGCACGATACATTTTCTTTCATTGGTAAGGATTTTTTTGTGTTTTATACTTTTGGAATTATGGTTATTCATGTTCACTTTAAAATGACCATTTTCATGTTCGACGTCTACTAACTCGTTTCTTCCTCACAGCAGGTCAACTTGTGTGTGGTTGCAACATTACGATCCCATTGAGTACATTTTTGGAGAAAGGGACATCTGTTGCAACACAGTGCGGGTGGAGGGAACGTGGCACGATACATTTTCTTTCATTGGTAAGGATTTATTTGTGTTTTATACTTTTGGAATTATGGTTTTTCATGTTGACTTTAAAATGACCATTTTCATGTTTGACATCTACTAACTCGTTTCTTACTCACAGCAGGTCAACTTGTGTGTGGTTGCTACATTACGATCCCATTGAGTACATTTTTGGAGAAAGGGACATCTGTTGCACCACAGGGCGCGTGGAGGGAACGTGGCACGATACATTTTCATTCATTGGTAAGGATTTTTTTGTGTTTTATACTTTTGGAATTATGGTTTATCATGTTGACTTTAAAATGACCATTTTCATGTTTGACGTCTACTAACTCGTTTCTTCCTCACAGCAGGTCAACTTGTGTGTGGTTGCAACATTACGATTCCATTGAGTACATTTTTGGAGAAAGGGACATCTGTTGCACCATAGGGCGGAAGGCGGGAACGTGGCACGATACATTTTCTTTCATTGGTAAGGATTTTTTTGTGTTTTATACTTTTGGAATTATGGTTTTTCATGTTGTCTTTAAAATGACCATTTTCATGTTTGACGTCTACTAACTCGTTCCTTCCTCACAGCAGGTCAACTTGTGTGTGGTTGCAACATTATGATCCCATTGAGTACATTTTTGGAGAAAGGGACATCTGTTGCACCACAGGGCGGGTGGAGGGAACGTGGCACGATACATTTTCTTTCATTGGTAAGGATTTTTTTGTGTTTTATACTTTTGGAATTATGGTTTTTCATGTTGACTTTAAAGTGACCATTTTCATGTTTGACGTCTACTAACTCGTTTCTTCCTCACAGCAGGTCAACTTGTGTGTGGTTGCAACATTACGATCCCATTGAGTACATTTTTGGAGAAAGGGACATCTGTTGCACCACAGGGCGGGAGGAGGGAACGTGGCACGATACATTTTCTTTCATTGGTAAGGATTTTTTTGTGTTTTATACTTTTGGAATTATGGTTTTTCATGTTGACTTTAAAATGACCATTTTCACGTTTGACGTCTACTAACTCGTTTCTTCCTCACAGCAGGTCAATTTGTGTGTGGTTGCAACATTACGATCGCATTGAGTACATTTTTGGAGAAAGGGACATCTGTTGCACCACAGGGCGGGAGGAGGGAACGTGGCACGATACATTTTCTTTCATTGGTAAGGATTTTTTTGAGTTTTATACTTTTGGAATTATGGTTTTTCATGTTGACTTTAAAATTACCATTTTCATGTTTGACGTCTACTAACTCGTTCCTTCCCCACAGCAGGTCAACTTGTGTGTGGTTGCAACATTGCGATCCCATTGAGTACATTTTTGGAGAAAGGGACATCTGTTGCACCACGGGGCGGGTGGAGGGAACGTGGCACGATACATTTTCTTTCATTGGTAAGGATTTTTTTGTGTTTTATACTTTTGGAATTATGGTTTTTCATGTTGACTTTAAAATGACCATTTTCATGTTTGACGTCTACTAACTCGTTTCTTCCTCACAGCAGGTCAACTTGTGTGTGGTTGCAACATTACGATCCCATTGAGTACATTTTTTGAGAAAGGGACATCTGTTGCAACACAGGGCGGGTGGAGGGAACGTGGCACGATACATTTTCTTTCATTGGTAAGGATTTATTTGTGTTTTATACTTTTGGAATTATGGTTTTTCGTGTTGACTTTAAAATGACCATTTTCATGTTTGATGTCTACTAACTCGTATCTTCCTCACAGCAGGTCAACTTGTGTGTGGTTGCAACATTACGATCCCATTGAGTACATTTTTGGAGAAAGGGACATCTGTTGCACCACAGGGCGGGTGGAGGGAACGTGGCACGATACATTTTCTTTCATTGGTAAGGATTTTTTTGTGTTTTATACTTTTGGAATTATCGTTTTTCATGTTGACTTTAAAATGACCATTTTCATGTTTGACGTCTACTAACTCGTTTCTTCCTCACAGCAGGTCAACTTGTGTGTGGTTGCAACATTACGATCCCATTGAGTACATTTTTGGAGAAAGGGACATCTGTTGCACCACAGGGCGGGAGGAGGGAACATGGCACGATACATTTTCTTTCATTGGTAAGGATTTTTTTGTGTTTTATACTTTTGGAATTATGGTTTTTCATGTTGACTTTAAAATGACCATTTTCACGTTTGACGTCTACTAACTCGTTTCTTCCTCACAGCAGGTCAACTTGTGTGTGGTTGCAACATTACGATCCCATTGAGTACATTTTTGGAGAATGGGACATCTGTTGCACCACAGGGCGGGAGGCGGGAACGTGGCACGATACATTTTCTTTCATTGGTAAGGATTTTTTTGTGTTTTATACTTTTGGAATTATGGTTTTTCATGTTGACTTTAAAATGACCATTTTCATGTTTGACGTCTACTAACTCGTTTCTTCCTCACAGCAGGTCAACTTGTGTGTGGTTGCAACATTACGATCCCATTGAGTACATTTTTGGAGAAAGGGACATCTGTTGCACCACAGGGCGGGTGGAGGGAACGTGGCACGATACATTTTCTTTCATTGGTAAGGATTTTTTTGTGTTTTATACTTTTGGAATTATGGTTTATCATGTTGACTTTAAAATGACCATTTTCATGTTTGACGTCTACTAACTCGTTTCTTCCTCACAGCAGGTCAACTTGTGTGTGGTTGCAACATTACGATCCCATTGAGTACATTTTTGGAGAAAGGGACATCTGTTGCACCACAGGGCGGGTGGAGGGAACGTGGCACGATACATTTTCTTTCATTGGTAAGGATTTTTTTGTGTTTTATACTTTTGGAATTATGGTTTTTCATGTTGTCTTTAAAATGACCATTTTCATGTTTGACGTCTACTAACTCGTTTCTTCCTCACAGCAGGTCAACTTGTGTGTGGTTGCAACATTACGATCCCATTGAGTACATTTTTGGAGAAAGGGACATCTGTTGCACCACAGGGCGGGAGGAGGGAACGTGGCACGATGTATTTTCTTTCATTGGTAAGGATTTTTTTGTGTTTTATACTTTTGGAATTATGGTTTTTCATGTTGACTTTAAAATGGCCATTTTCATGTTTGACGTCTACTAACTCGTTTCTTCCTCACAGCAGGTCAACTTGTGTGTGGTTGCAACATTACGATCCCATTGAGTACATTTTTGGAGAAAGGGACATGTGTTGCACCACAGGGCGGGTGGAGGGAATGTGGCACGATACATTTTCTTTCATTGGTAAGGATTTTTTGTGTTTTATACTTTTGGAATTATGGTTTTTCATGTTGACTTTAAAATGACCATTTTCATGTTTGACGTCTACTAACTCGTTTCTTCCTCACAGCAGGTCAACTTGTGTGTGGTTGCAACATTACGATCCCATTGAGTACTTTTTTGGAGAAAGGGACATCTGTTGCACCACAGGGCGGGTGGAGGGAACGTGGCACGATACATTTTCTTTCATTGGTAAGGATTTTTTTGTGTTTTATACTTTTGGAATTATGGTTTTTCATGTTGACTTTAAAATGACCATTTTTATGTTTGACGTCTACTAACTCGTTTCTTCCTCACAGCAGGTCAACTTGTGTGTGGTTGCAACATTACGATCCCATTGAGTACATTTTTGGAGAAAGGGACATCTGTTGCACCACAGGGCGGGAGGAGGGAACGTGGCACGAAACATTTTCTTTCATTGGTAAGGATTTTTTTGAGTTTTATACTTTTGGAATTATGGTTTTTCATGTTGACTTTAATATGACCATTTTCATGTTTGATGTCTACTAACTCGTATCTTCCTCACAGCAGGTCAACTTGTGTGTGGTTGCAACACTACGATCCCATTGAGTACATTTTTGGAGAAAGGGACATCTGTTGCACCACAGGGCGGGTGGAGGAAACGTGGCACGATACATTTTCATCCATTGGTAAGGATTTTTTTGTGTTTTATAGTTTTGGAATTATGGGTTTTCATGTTGACTTTAAAATGACCATTTTCATGTTTGACATCTACTAACTCGTTTCTTCGCCACAGCAGGTTAATTTGTTTGTGGTTGCAACATTACGATCCCATTGAGTACATATTTGGAGAAAGGGACATCTGTTGCACCACAGGGCTTGTGGAGGGAACGTGGAACGATACATTTTCTTTCATTGGTAAGGATTTTTTTGTGTTTTATACTTTTGGAATTATGGTTTTTCATGTTGACTTTAAAATGACCATTTTCATGTTTGACGTCTACTAACTCGTTTCTTCCTCACAGCAGGTCAACTTGTGTGTGGTTGCAACATTACGATCCCATTGAGTACATTTTTGGAGAAAGGGACATCTTTGGTTCACCACAGGGCGGGTGGAGGGAACGTGGCACGATACATTTCCTTTCATTGGTAAGGATTCTTTTGTGTTTTATACTTTTGGAATTATGGTTTATCATGTTGACTTTAAAATGACAATTTTAATGTTTGACGTCCACTAACTCGTTTCTTGCTCACAGCAGATCAACTTGTGTGTGGTTGCAACATTACGATCCCATTGAGTACATTTTTGGAGAAAGGGACATCTTTGGTTCACCACAGGGCGGGTGGAGGGAACGTGGCACGATACATTTTCTTTCATTGGTAAGGATTTTTTTGTGTTTTATACTTTTGGAATTATGGTTTATCATGTTGACTTTAAAATGACCATTTTCATGTTTGACGTCTACTAACTCGTTTCTTCCTCACAGCAGGTCAACTTGTGTGTGGTTGCAACATTACGATCCCATTGAGTACATTTTTGGAGAAAGGGACATCTGTTGCACCATAGGGCGGAAGGCGGGAACGTGGCACGATACATTTTCTTTCATTGGTAAGGATTTTTTTGTGTTTTATACTTTTGGAATTATGGTTTTTCATGTTGTCTTTAAAATGACCATTTTCATGTTTGACGTCTACTAACTCGTTCCTTCCTCACAGCAGGTCAACTTGTGTGTGGTTGCAACATTACGATCCCATTGAGTACATTTTTGGAGAAAGGGACATCTGTTGCACCACAGGGCGGGTGGAGGGAACGTGGCACGATACATTTTCTTTCATTGGTAAGGATTTTTTTGTGTTTTATACTTTTGGAATTATGGTTTTTCATGTTGACTTTAAAATGACCATTTTCATGTTTGACGTCTACTAACTCGTTTCTTCCTCACAGCAGGTCAACTTGTGTGTGGTTGCAACATTACGATCCCATTGAGTACATTTTTGGAGAAAGGGACATCTGTTGCACCACAGGGCGGGAGGAGGGAACGTGGCACGATACATTTTCTTTCATTGGTAAGGATTTTTTTGTGTTTTATACTTTTGGAATTATGGTTTTTCATGTTGACTTTAAAATGACCATTTTCACGTTTGACGTCTACTAACTCGTTTCTTCCTCACAGCAGGTCAATTTGTGTGTGGTTGCAACATTACGATCCCATTGAGTACATTTTTGGAGAAAGGGACATCTGTTGCACCACAGGGCGGGAGGAGGGAACGTGGCACGATACATTTTCTTTCATTGGTAAGGATTTTTTTGAGTTTTATACTTTTGGAATTATGGTTTTTTATGTTGACTTTAAAATTACCATTTTCATGTTTGACGTCTACTAACTCGTTTCTTCCTCACAGCAGGTCAACTTGTGTGTGGTTGCAACATTACGATCCCATTGAGTACATTTTTGGAGAAAGGGACATCTGTTGCACCACGGGGCGGGTGGAGGGAACGTGGCACGATACATTTTCTTTCATTGGTAAGGATTTTTTTGTGTTTTATACTTTTGGAATTATGGTTTTTCATGTTGACTTTAAAATGACCATTTTCATGTTTGACGTCTACTAACTCGTTTCTTCCTCACAGCAGGTCAACTTGTGTGTGGTTGCAACATTACGATCCCATTGAGTACATTTTTGGAGAAAGGGACATCTGTTGCACCACAGGGCGGGTTGAGGGAACGTGGCACGATACATTTTCTTTCGTTGGTAAGGACTTTTTTGTGTTTTATACTTTTGGAATTATGGTTTTTCATGTTGACTAAAAATGACCATATTCATGTTTGACGTCTACTAACTCGTTTCTTCCTCACAGCAGGTCAACTTGTGTGTGGTTGCAACATTACGATCCCATTGAGTACATTTTTGGAGAAAGGGACATCTGTTGCACCACAGGGCGGGTGAACGGAACGTGGCACGATATATTTTCTTTCATTGGTAAGGACTTTTTTTGTGTTTTATACTTTTGGAATTATGGTTTTTCATGTTGATTTTAAAATGACCATTTTCATGTTTGACGTCTACTAACTCGTTTCTTCCTCACAGCAGGTCAACTTGTGTGTGGTTGCAACATTACGATCCCATTGAGTACATTTTTGGAGAAAGGGACATCTGTTGCACCACAGGGCGGGAGGAGGGAACGTGGCACGATACATTTTCTTTCATTGGTAAGGATTTTTTTGTGTTTTATACTTTTGGAATTATGGTTATTCATGTTCACTTTAAAATGACCATTTTCATGTTCGACGTCTACTAACTCATTTCTTCCTCACAGCAGGTCAACTTGTGTGTGGTTGCAACATTACGATCCCATTGAGTACATTTTTGGAGAAAGGGACATCTGTTGCAACACAGTGCGGGTGGAGGGAACGTGGCACGATACATTTTCTTTCATTGGTAAGGATTTATTTGTGTTTTATACTTTTGGAATTATGGTTTTTCATGTTGACTTTAAAATGACCATTTTCATGTTTGACATCTACTAACTCGTTTCTTACTCACAGCAGGTCAACTTGTGTGTGGTTGCAACATTACGATCCCATTGAGTACATTTTTGGAGAAAGGGACATCTGTTGCACCACAGGGCGGGAGGAGGGAACGTGGCACGAAACATTTTCTTTCATTGGTAAGGATTTTTTTGAGTTTTATACTTTTGGAATTATGGTTTTTCATGTTGACTTTAAAATGACCATTTTCATGTTTGATGTCTACTAACTCGTATCTTCCTCACAGCAGGTCAACTTGTGTGTGGTTGCAACATTACGATCCCATTGTGTACATTTTTGGAGAAAGGGACATCTGTTGCACCACAGGGCGGGTGGAGGGAACGTGGCACGATACATTTTCTTTCATTGGTAAGGATTTTTTTGTGTTTTATACTATTGGAATTATGGTTTATCATGTTGACTTTAAAATGACCATTTTCATGTTTGACGTCTACTAACTCGTTTCTTCCTCACAGCAGGTCAACTTGTGTGTGGTTGCAACATTACGATTCCATTGAGTACATTTTTGGAGAAAGGGACATCTGTTGCACCATAGGGCGGAAGGCGGGAACGTGGCACGATACATTTTCTTTCATTGGTAAGGATTTTTTTGTGTTTTATACTTTTGGAATTATGGTTTTTCATGTTGTCTTTAAAATGACCATTTTCATGTTTGACGTCTACTAACTCGTTCCTTCCTCACAGCAGGTCAACTTGTGTGTGGTTGCAACATTACGATCCCATTGAGTACATTTTTGGAGAAAGGGACATCTGTTGCACCACAGGGCGGGTGGAGGGAACGTGGCACGATACATTTTCTTTCATTGGTAAGGATTTTTTTGTGTTTTATACTTTTGGAATTATGGTTTTTTATGTTGACTTTAAAGTGACCATTTTCATGTTTGACGTCTACTAACTCGTTTCTTCCTCACAGCAGGTCAACTTGTGTGTGGTTGCAACATTACGATCCCATTGAGTACATTTTTGGAGAAAGGGACATCTGTTGCACCACAGGGCGGGAGGAGGGAACGTGGCACGATACATTTTCTTTCATTGGTAAGGATTTTTTTGTGTTTTATACTTTTGGAATTATGGTTTTTCATGTTGACTTTAAAATGACCATTTTCACGTTTGACGTCTACTAACTCGTTTCTTCCTCACAGCAGGTCAATTTGTGTGTGGTTGCAACATTACGATCCCATTGAGTACATTTTTGGAGAAAGGGACATCTGTTGCACCACAGGGCGGGAGGAGGGAACGTGGCACGATACATTTTCTTTCATTGGTAAGGATTTTTTTGAGTTTTATACTTTTGGAATTATGGTTTTTCATGTTGACTTTAAAATTACCATTTTCATGTTTGACGTCTACTAACTCGTTCCTTCCTCACAGCAGGTCAACTTGTGTGTGGTTGCAACATTGCGATCCCATTGAGTACATTTTTGGAGAAAGGGACATCTGTTGCACCACGGGGCGGGTGGAGGGAACGTGGCACGATACATTTTCTTTCATTGGTAAGGATTTTTTTGTGTTTTATACTTTTGGAATTATGGTTTTTCATGTTGACTTTAAAATGACCATTTTCATGTTTGACGTCTACTAACTCGTTTCTTCCTCACAGCAGGTCAACTTGTGTGTGGTTGCAACATTACGATCCCATTGAGTACATTTTTGGAGAAAGGGACATCTGTTGCACCACAGGGCGGGTGAAGGGAACGTGGCACGATATATTTTCTTTCATTGGTAAGGACTTTTTTTGTGTTTTATACTTTTGGAATTATGGTTTTTCATGTTGATTTTAAAATGACCATTTTCATGTTTGACGTCTACTAACTCGTTTCTTCCTCACAGCAGGTCAACTTGTGTGTGGTTGCAACATTACGATCCCATTGAGTACATTTTTGGAGAAAGGGACATCTGTTGCACCACAGGGCGGGAGGAGGGAACGTGGCACGATACATTTTCTTTCATTGGTAAGGATTTTTTTGTGTTTTATACTTTTGGAATTATGGTTATTCATGTTCACTTTAAAATGACCATTTTCATGTTCGACGTCTACTAACTCGTTTCTTCCTCACAGCAGGTCAACTTGTGTGTGGTTGCAACATTACGATCCCATTGAGTACATTTTTGGAGAAAGGGACATCTGTTGCACCACAGGGCGGGAGGAGGGAACGTGGCACGATACATTTTCTTTCATTGGTAAGGATTTATTTGTGTTTTATACTTTTGGAATTATGGTTTTTCATGTTGACTTTAAAATGACCATTTTCATGTTTGACATCTACTAACTCGTTTCTTACTCACAGCAGGTCAACTTGTGTGTGGTTGCAACATTACGATCCCATTGAGTACAAGTTTGGAGAAAGGGACATCTGTTGCACCACAGGGCGGGAGGAGCGAACGTGGCACGAAACATTTTCTTTCATTGGTAAGGATTTTTTTGAGTTTTATACTTTTGGAATTATGGTTTTTCATGTTGACTTTAAAATGACCATTTTCATGTTTGATGTCTACTAACTCGTATCTTCCTCACAGCAGGTCAACTTGTGTGTGGTTGCAACATTACGATCCCATTGAGTACATTTTTGGAGAAAGGGACATCTGTTGCACCACAGGGGGGGTGGAGGAAACGTGGCACGATACATTTTCTTTCATTGGTAAGGATTTTTTTGTGTTTTATACTTTTGGAATTATCGTTTTTCATGTCGACTTTAAAATGACCATTTTCATGTTTGACGTCTACTAACTCGTTTCTTCCTCACAGCAGGTCAACTTGTGTGTGGTTGCAACATTACGATCCCATTGAGTACATTTTTGGAGAAAGGGACATCTGTTGCACCACAGGGCGGGAGGGGGGAACGTGGCACGATACATTTTCTTTCATTGGTAAGGATTTTTTTGTGTTTTATACTTTTGGAATTATGGTTTTTCATGTTGTCTTTAAAATGACCATTTTCACGTTTGACGTCTACTAACTCGTTTCTTCCTCACAGCAGGTCAACTTGTGTGTGGTTGCAACATTACGATCCCATTGAGTACATTTTTGGAGAAAGGGACATCTGTTGCACCACAGGGCGGGAGGAGGGAACGTGGCACGATACATTTTCTTTCATTGGTAAGGATTTTTTTGTGTTTTATACTTTTGGAATTATGGTTTTTCATCTTGACTTTAAAATGGTCATTTTCATGTTTGACGTCTACTAACTCGTTTCTTCCTCACAGCAGGTCAACTTGTGTGTGGTTGCAACATTACGATCCCATTGAGTACATTTTTGGAGAAAGGGACATCTGTTGCACCACAGGGCGGGTGGAGGGAACGTGGCACGATACATTTTCTTTCATTGGTAAGGATTTTTTGTGTTTTATACTTTTGGAATTATGGTTTTTCATGTTGACTTTAAAATGACCATTTTCATGTTTGACGTCTACTAACTCGTTTCTTCCTCACAGCAGGTCAACTTGTGTGTGGTTGCAACATTACGGTCCCATTGAGTACTTTTTTGGAGAAAGGGACATCTGTTGCACCACAGGGCGGGTGCAGGGAACGTGGCACGATACATTTTCTTTCATTGGTAAGGATTTTTTTGTGTTTTATACTTTTGGAATTATGGTTTTTCATGTTGACTTTAAAATGACCATTTTCATGTTTGACGTCTACTAACTCGTTTCTTCCTCACAGCAGGTCAACTTGTGTGTGGTTGCAACATTACGATCACATTGAGTACTTTTTTGGAGAAAGGGACATCTGTTGCACCACAGGGCGGGTGGAGGTAACGTGGCACGATACATTTTCTTTCGTTGGTAAGGATTTTTTTGTGTTTTATACTTTTGGAATTATAGTTTTTCATGTTGACTTTAAAATGACCATTTTCATGTTTGACGTCTACTAACTCGTTTCTTCCTCACAGCAGGTCAACTTGTGTGTGGTTGCAACATTACGATCCCATTGAGTACATTTTTGGAGAAAGGGACATCTGTTGCACCACAGGGCGGGTGAAGGGAACGTGGCACGATATATTTTCTTTCATTGGTAAGGACTTTTTTTGTGTTTTATACTTTTGGAATTATGGTTTTTCATGTTGATTTTAAAATGACCATTTTCATGTTTGACGTCTACTAACTCGTTTCTTCCTCACAGCAGGTCAACTTGTGTGTGGTTGCAACATTACGATCCCATTGAGTACATTTTTGGAGAAAGGGACATCTGTTGCACCACAGGGCAGGAGGAGGGAACGTGGCACGATACATTTTCTTTCATTGGTAAGGATTTTTTTGTGTTTTATACTTTTGGAATTATGGTTATTCATGTTCACTTTAAAATGACCATTTTCATGTTCGACGTTTACTAACTCGTTTCTTCCTCACAGCAGGTCAACTTGTGTGTGGTTGCAACATTACGATCCCATTGAGTACATTTTTGGAGAAAGGGACATCTGTTGCAACACAGTGCGGGTGGAGGGAACGTGGCACGATACATTTTCTTTCATTGGTAAGGATTTATTTGTGTTTTATTCTTTTGGAATTATGGTTTTTCATGTTGACTTTAAAATGACCATTTTCATGTTTGACATCTACTAACTCGTTTCTTACTCACAGCAGGTCAACTTGTGTGTGGTTGCAACATTACGATCCCATTGAGTACATTTTTGGAGAAAGGGACATCTGTTGCACCACAGGGCGGGAGGAGGGAACGTGGCACGAAACATTTTCTTTCATTGGTAAGGATTTTTTTGAGTTTTATACTTTTGGAATTATGGTTTTTCATGTTGACTTTAAAATGACCATTTTCATGTTTGATGTCTACTAACTCGTATCTTCCTCACAGCAGGTCAACTTGTGTGTGGTTGCAACATTACGATCCCATTGAGTACATTTTTGGAGAAAGGGACATCTGTTGCACCACAGGGCGGGTGGAGGGAACGTGGCACGATACATTTTCTTTCATTGGTAAGGATTTTTTTGTGTTTTATACTTTTGGAATTATGGTTTATCATGTTGACTTTAAAATGACCATTTTCATGTTTGACGTCTACTAACTCGTTTCTTCCTCACAGCAGGTCAACTTGTGTGTGGTTGCAACATTACGATCCCATTGAGTACATTTTTGGAGAAAGGGACATCTGTTCCACCATAGGGCGGAAGGCGGGAACGTGGCACGATACATTTTCTTTCATTGGTAAGGATTTTTTTGTGTTTTATACTTTTGGAATTATGGTTTTTCATGTTGTCTTTAAAATGACCATTTTCATGTTTGACGTCTACTAACTCGTTCCTTCCTCACAGCAGGTCAACTTGTGTGTGGTTGCAACATTACGATCCCATTGAGTACATTTTTGGAGAAAGGGACATCTGTTGCACCACAGGGCGGGTGGAGGGAACGTGGCACGATACATTTTCTTTCATTGGTAAGGATTTTTTTGTGTTTTATACTTTTGGAATTATGGTTTTTCATGTTGACTTTAAAGTGACCATTTTCATGTTTGACGTCTACTAACTCGTTTCTTCCTCACAGCAGGTCAACTTGTGTGTGGTTGCAACATTACGATCCCATTGAGTACATTTTTGGAGAAAGGGACATCTGTTGCACCACAGGGCGGGAGGAGGGAACGTGGCACGATACATTTTCTTTCATTGGTAAGGATTTTTTTGTGTTTTATACTTTTGGAATTATGGTTTTTCATGTTGACTTTAAAATGACCATTTTCACGTTTGACGTCTACTAACTCGTTTCTTCCTCACAGCAGGTCAATTTGTGTGTGGTTGCAACATTACGATCCCATTGAGTACATTTTTGGAGAAAGGGACATCTGTTGCACCACAGGGCGGGAGGAGGGAACGTGGCACGATACATTTTCTTTCATTGGTAAGGATTTTTTTGAGCTTTATACTTTTGGAATTATGGTTTTTCATGTTGACTTTAAAATTACCATTTTCATGTTTGACGTCTACTAACTCGTTCCTTCCTCACAGCAGGTCAACTTGTGTGTGGTTGCAACATTGCGATCCCATTGAGTACATTTTTGGAGAAAGGGACATCTGTTGCACCACGGGGCGGGTGGAGGGAACGTGGCACGATACATTTTCTTTCATTGGTAAGGATTTTTTTGTGTTTTATACTTTTGGAATTATGGTTTTTCATGTTGTCTTTAAAATGACCATTTTCATGTTTGACGTCTACTAACTCGTTTCTTCCTCACAGCAGGTCAACTTGTGTGTGGTTGCAACATTACGATCACATTGAGTACATTTTTGGAGAAAGGGACATCTGTTGCACCACAGGGCGGTTTGAGGGAACGTGGCACGATACATTTTCTTTCGTTGGTAAGGATTTTTTTGTGTGTTATACTTTTGGAATTATGGTTTTTCATGTTGACTTAAAAATGACCATTTTCATGTTTGACGTATCCTAACTCGTTTCTTCCTCACAGCAGGTCAACTTGTGTGTGGTTGCAACATTACGATCCCATTGAGTACATTTTTGGAGAAAGGGACATCTGTTGCACCACAGGGCGGGTGAATGGAACGTGGCACGATATATTTTCTTTCATTGGTAAGGACTTTTTTTGTGTTTTATACTTTTGGAATTATGGTTTTTCATGTTGATTTTAAAATGACCATTTTCATGTTTGACGTCTACTAACTCGTTTCTTCCTCACAGCAGGTCAACTTGTGTGTGGTTGCAACATTACGATCCCATTGAGTACATTTTTGGAGAAAGGGACATCTGTTGCACCACAGGGTGGGAGGAGGGAACGTGGCACGATACATTTTCTTTCATTGGTAAGGATTTTTTTGTGTTTTATACTTTTGGAATTATGGTTATTCATGTTCACTTTAAAATGACCATTTTCATGTTCGACGTCTACTAACTCGTTTCTTCCTCACAGCAGGTCAACTTGTGTGTGGTTGCAACATTACGATCCCATTGAGTACATTTTTGGAGAAAGGGACATCTGTTGCACCACAGGGCGGGAGGAGGGAACGTGGCACGATACATTTTCTTTCATTGGTAAGGATTTATTTGTGTTTTATACTTTTGGAATTATGGTTTTTCATGTTGACTTTAAAATGACCATTTTCATGTTTGACATCTACTAACTCGTTTCTTACTCACAGCAGGTCAACTTGTGTGTGGTTGCAACATTACGATCCCATTGAGTACATTTTTGGAGAAAGGGACATCTGTTGCACCACAGGGCGGGAGGAGCGAACATGGCACGAAACATTTTCTTTCATTGGTAAGGATTTTTTTGAGTTTTATACTTTTGGAATTATGGTTTTTCATGTTGACTTTAAAATGACCATTTTCATGTTTGATGTCTACTAACTCGTATCTTCCTCACAGCAGGTCAACTTGTGTGTGGTTGCAACATTACGATCCCATTGAGTACATTTTTGGAGAAAGGGACATCTGTTGCACCACAGGGCGGGTGGAGGAAACGTGGCACGATACATTTTCTTTCATTGGTAAGGATTTTTTTGTGTTTTATAGTTTTGGAATTATGGGTTTTCATGTTGACTTTAAAATGACCATTTTCATGTTTGACGTCTACTAACTCGTTTCTTCCTCACAGCAGGTCAACTTGTGTGTGGTTGCAACATTACGATCCCATTGAGTACATTTTTGGAGAAAGGGACATCTGTTGCACCACAGGGCGGGAGGCGGGAACGTGGCACGATACATTTTCTTTCATTGGTAAGGATTTTTTTGTGTTTTATACTTTTGGAATTATGGTTTTTCTTGTTGACTTTAAAATGACCATTTTCATGTTTGACGTCTACTAACTCGTTTCTTCCTCACAGCAGGTCAACTTGTGTGTGGTTGCAACATTACGATCCCATTGAGTACATTTTTGGAGAAAGGGACATCTGTTGCACCACAGGGCGGGTGGAGGGAACGTGGCACGATACATTTTCTTTCATTGGTAAGGATTTTTTTGTGTTTTATACTTTTGGAATTGTGGTTTATCATGTTGACTTTAAAATGACCATTTTCATGTTTGACGTCTACTAACTCGTTTCTTCCTCACAGCAGGTCAACTTGTGTGTGGTTGCAACATTACGATCCCATTGAGTACATTTTTGGAGAAAGGGACATCTGTTGCACCACAGGGCGGGTGGAGGGAACGTGGCACGATACATTTTCTTTCATTGGTAAGGATTTTTTTGTGTTTTATACTTTTGGAATTATGGTTTTTCATGTTGTCTTTAAAATGACCATTTTCATGTTTGACGTCTACTAACTCGTTTCTTCCTCACAGCAGGTCAACTTGTGTGTGGTTGCAACATTACGATCCCATTGAGTACATTTTTGGAGAAAGGGACATCTGTTGCACCACAGGGCGGGAGGAGGGAACGTGGCACGATACATTTTCTTTCATTGGTAAGGATTTTTTTGTGTTTTATACTTTTGGAATTATGGTTTATCATGTTGACTTTAAAATGACCATTTTCATGTTTGACGTCTACTAACTCGGTTCTTCCACACAGCAGGTCAACTTGTGTGTGGTTGCAACATTACGATCCCATTGAGTACATTTTTGGAGAAAGGGACATCTGTTGCACCACAGGGCGGGTGGAGGGAACGTGGCACGATACATTTTCTTTCATTGGTAAGGATTTTTTTGTGTTTTATACTTTTGGAATTATGGTTTTTCATGTTGTCTTTAAAATGACCATTTTCATGTTTGACGTCTACTAACACGTTTCTTCCTCACAGCAGGTCAACTTGTGTGTGGTTGCAACATTACGATCCCATTGAGTACATTTTTGGAGAAAGGGACATCTGTTGCACCACAGGGCGGGAGGAGGGAACGTGGCACGATACATTTTCTTTCATTGGTAAGGATTTTTTTGTGTTTTATACTTTTGGAATTATGGTTTTTCATCTTGACTTTAAAATGGCCATTTTCATGTTTGACGTCTACTAACTCGTTTCTTCCTCACAGCAGGTCAACTCGTGTGTGGTTGCAACATTACGATCCCATTGAGTACATTTTTGGAGAAAGGGACATCTGTTGCACCACAGGGCGGGTGGAGGGAACGTGGCACGATACATTTTCTTTCATTGGTAAGGATTTTTTGTGTTTTATACTTTTGGAATTATGGTTTTTCATGTTGACTTTAAAATGACCATTTTCATGTTTGACGTCTACTAACTCGTTTCTTCCTCACAACAGGTCAACTTGTGTGTGGTTGCAACATTACGATCCCATTGAGTACTTTTTTGGAGAAAGGGACATCTGTTGCACCACAGGGCGGGTGCAGGGAACGTGGCACGATACATTTTCTTTCATTGGTAAGGATTTTTTTGTGTTTTATACTTTTGGAATTATGGTTTTTCATGTTGACTTTAAAATGACCATTTTCATGTTTGACGTCTACTAACTCATTTCTTCCTCACAGCAGGTCAACTTGTGTGTGGTTGCAACATTACGATCACATTGAGTACTTTTTTGGAGAAAGGGACATCTGTTGCACCGCAGGGCGGGTGGAGGGAACGTGGCACGATACATTTTCTTTCGTTGGTAAGGATTTTTTTGTGTTTTATACTTTTGGAATTATGGTTTTTCATGTTGACTTTAAAATGACCATTTTCATGTTTGACGTCTACTAACTCGTTTCTTCCTCACAGCAGGTCAACTTGTGTGTGGTTGCAACATTACGATCCCATTGAGTACATTTTTGGAGAAAGGGACATCTGTTGCACCACAGGGCGGGTGAAGGGAACGTGGCACGATATATTTTCTTTCATTGGTAAGGACTTTTTTTGTGTTTTATACTTTTGGAATTATGGTTTATCATGTTGATTTTAAAATGACCATTTTCATGTTTGACGTCTACTAACTCGTTTCTTCCTCACAGCAGGTCAACTTGTGTGTGGTTGCAACATTACGATCCCATTGAGTACATTTTTGGAGAAAGGGACATCTGTTGCACCACAGGGCGGGAGGAGGGAACGTGGCACGATACATTTTCTTTCATTGGTAAGGATTTTTTTGTGTTTTATACTTTTGGAATTATGGTTATTCATGTTCACTTTAAAATGACCATTTTCATGTTCGACGTCTACTAACTCGTTTCTTCCTCACAGCAGGTCAACTTGTGTGTGGTTGCAACATTACGATCCCATTGAGTACATTTTTGGAGAAAGGGACATCTGTTGCACCACAGGGCGGGAGGAGGGAACGTGGCACGATACATTTTCTTTCATTGGTAAGGATTTATTTGTGTTTTATACTTTTGGAATTATGGTTTTTCATGTTGACTTTAAAATGACCATTTTCATGTTTGACATCTACTAACTCGTTTCTTACTCACAGCAGGTCAACTTGTGTGTGGTTGCAACATTACGATCCCATTGAGTACATTTTTGGAGAAAGGGACATCTGTTGCACCACAGGGCGGGAGGAGGGAACGTGGCACGAAACATTTTCTTTCATTGGTAAGGATTTTTTTGAGTTTTATACTTTTGGAATTATGGTTTTTCATGTTGACTTTAAAATGACCATTTTCATGTTTGATGTCTACTAACTCGTATCTTCCTCACAGCAGGTCAACTTGTGTGTGGTTGCAACATTACGATCCCATTGAGTACATTTTTGGAGAAAGGGACATCTGTTGCACCACAGGGCGGGAGGAGGGAACGTGGCACGATACATTTTCTTTCATTGGTAAGGATTTTTTTGTGTTTTATACTTTTGGAATTATGGTTTTTCATGTTGACTTTAAAATGACCATTTTCATGTTTGACGTCTACTAACTCGTTTCTTCCTCACAGCAGGTCAACTTGTGTGTGGTTGCAACATTACGATCCCATTGAGTACATTTTTGGAGTAAGGGACATCTGTTGCAACACAGGGCGGGTGGAGGGAACGTGGCACGATACATTTTCTTTCATTGGTAAGGATTTTTTTGTGTTTTATACTTTTGGAATTATGGTTTTTCATGTTGACTTTAAAATGACCATTTTCATGTTTGACGTCTACTAATTCGTTTCTTCCTCACAGCAGGTCAACTTGTGTGTGGTTGCAACATTACGATCCCATTGAGTACATTTTTGGAGAAAGGGACATCTGTTGCACCACAGGGCGGGTGGAGGGAACGTGGCACGATACATTTCCTTTCATTGGTAAGGATTCTTTTGTGTTTTATACTTTTGGAATTATGGTTATTCATGTTCACTTTAAAATGACCATTTTCATGTTCGACGTCTACTAACTCGTTTCTTCCTCACAGCAGGTCAACTTGTGTGTGGTTGCAACATTACGATCCCATTGAGTACATTTTTGGAGAAAGGGACATCTGTTGCACCACAGGGCGGGAGGAGGGAACGTGGCACGATACATTTTCTTTCATTGGTAAGGATTTATTTGTGTTTTATACTTTTGGAATTATGGTTTTTCATGTTGACTTTAAAATGACCATTTTCATGTTTGACATCTACTAACTCGTTTCTTACTCACAGCAGGTCAACTTGTGTGTGGTTGCAACATTACGATCCCATTGAGTACATTTTTGGAGAAAGGGACATCTGTTGCACCACAGGGCGGGAGGAGGGAACGTGGCACGAAACATTTTCTTTCATTGGTAAGGATTTTTTTGAGTTTTATACTTTTGGAATTATGGTTTTTCATGTTGACTTTAAAATGACCATTTTCATGTTTGATGTCTACTAACTCGTATCTTCCTCACAGCAGGTCAACTTGTGTGTGGTTGCAACATTACGATCCCATTGAGTACATTTTTGGAGAAAGGGACATCTGTTGCACCACAGGGCGGGAGGAGGGAACGTGGCACGATACATTTTCTTTCATTGGTAAGGATTTTTTTGTGTTTTATACTTTTGGAATTATGGTTTTTCATGTTGACTTTAAAATGACCATTTTCATGTTTGACGTCTACTAACTCGTTTCTTCCTCACAGCAGGTCAACTTGTGTGTGGTTGCAACATTACGATCCCATTGAGTACATTTTTGGAGTAAGGGACATCTGTTGCAACACAGGGCGGGTGGAGGGAACGTGGCACGATACATTTTCTTTCATTGGTAAGGATTTTTTTGTGTTTTATACTTTTGGAATTATGGTTTTTCATGTTGACTTTAAAATGACCATTTTCATGTTTGACGTCTACTAATTCGTTTCTTCCTCACAGCAGGTCAACTTGTGTGTGGTTGCAACATTACGATCCCATTGAGTACATTTTTGGAGAAAGGGACATCTGTTGCACCACAGGGCGGGTGGAGGGAACGTGGCACGATACATTTCCTTTCATTGGTAAGGATTCTTTTGTGTTTTATACTTTTGGAATTATGGTTTATCATGTTGACTTTAAAATGACAATTTTCATGTTTGACGTCCACTAACTCGTTTCTTACTCACAGCAGATCAACTTGTGTGTGGTTGCAACATTACGATCCCATTGAGTACATTTTTGGAAGAAAGGGACATCTGTTGCACTACAGGGCGGGTGGAGGGAACGTGGCACGATACATTTTCTTTCATTGGTAAGGATTTTTTTGTGTTTTATACTTTTGGAATTATGGTTTTTCATGTCGACTTTAAAATGACCATTTTCATGTTTGACGTCTACTAACTCGTTTCTTCCTCACAGCAGGTCAACTTGTGTGTGGTTGCAACATTACGATCCCATTGAGTACATTTTTGGAGAAAGGGACATCTGTTGCACCACAGGGTGGGTGGAGGGAACGTGGCACGATACATTTTCTTTCGGTGGTAAGGATTTTTTTGTGTTTTATACTTTTGGAATTATGGTTTTTCATGTTGACTTAAAAATGACCATTTTCATGTTTGACGTCTACTAACTCGTTTCTTCCTCACAGCAGGTCAACTTGTGTGTGGTTGCAACATTACGATCCCATTGAGTACATTTTTGGAGAAAGAGACATCTGTTGCACCACAGGGCGGGAGGAGGGAACGTGGCACGATACATTTTCTTTCATTGGTAAGGATTTTTTTGTGTTTTATACTTTTGGAATTATGGTTATTCATTTCCACTTTAAAATGACCATTTTCATGTTCGACGTCTACTAACTCGTTTCTTCCTCACAGCAGGTCAACTTGTGTGTGGTTGCAACATTACGATCCCATTGAGTACATTTTTGAAGAAAGGGACATCTGTTGCACCACAGGGCGGGAGGAGGGAACGTGGCACGATACATTTTCTTTCATTGGTAAGGATTTATTTCTGTTTTATACTTTTGGAATTATGGTTTTTCATGTTGACTTTAAAATGACTATTTTCATGTTTGACATCTATTAACTCGTTTCTTACTCACAGCAGGTCAACTTGTGTGTGGTTGCAACATTACGATGCCATTGAGTACATTTTTGGAGAAGAGGACATGATTTGCACCACAGGGCGGGAGGAGGGAACGTGGCACGATACATTTTCTTTCATTGGTAAGGATTTTTTTGTGTTTTATACTTTTGGAATTATGGTTATTCATTTCCACTTTAAAATGACCATTTTCATGTTTGACGTCTACTAACTCGTTTCTTCCTCACAGCAGGTCAACTTGTGTGTGGTTTCAACATTACGATCCCATTGAGTACATTTTTGGAGTAAGGGACATCTGTTGCAACACAGGGCGGGTGGAGGGAACGTGGCACGATACATTTTCTTTCATTGCTAAGGATTCATTTGTGTTTTATACTTTTGGAATTATGGTTTTTCATGTTGACTTTAAAATGACCATTTTCATGTTTGACGTCAACTAACTCGTTTCTTCCTCACAGCAGGTCAACTTGTGTGTGGTTGCAACATTACGATCCCATTGAGTACATTTTTGGAGAAAGGGACATCTGTTGCACCACAGGGCGGGTGGAGGGAACGTGGCACGATACATTTCCATTCATTGGTAAGGATTCTTTTGTGTTTTATACTTTTGGAATTATGGTTTATCATGTTGACTTTAAAATGACAATTTTCATGTTTGACGTCCACTAACTCGTTTCTTCCTCACAGCAGATCAACATGTGTGTGGTTGCAACATTACGATCCCATTGAGTACATTTTTGGAGAAAGGGACATCTCTTGCACCACAGGGCGGGTGGAGGGAACGTGGCACGATACATTTTCTTTCGTTGGTAAGGATTTTTTTGTGTTTTATACTTTTGGAATTATGGTTTTTCATGTTGACTTAAAAATGACCATTTTCATGTTTGACGTCTACTAACTCGTTTCTTCCTCACAGCAGGTCAACTTGTGTGTGGTTGCAACATTACGATCCCATTGAGTACATTTTTGGAGAAAGGGACATCTGTTGCACCACAGGGCGGGAGGAGGGAACGTGGCACGATACATTTTCTTTCATTGGTAAGGATTTTTTTGTGTTTTATACTTTTGGAATTATGGTTATTCATTTCCACTTTAAAATGACCATTTTCATGTTCGACGTCTACTAACTCGTTTCTTCCTCACAGCAGGTCAACTTGTGTGTGGTTGCAACATTACGATCCCATTGAGTACATTTTTGAAGAAAGGGACATCTGTTGCACCACAGGGCGTGAGGAGGGAACGTGGTACGATACATTTTCTTTCATTGGTAAGGATTTTTTTGAGTTTTATACTTTTGGAATTATGGTTTTTCATGTTGACTTTAAAATGACCATTTTCATGTTTGACGTCTACTAACTCGTATCTTCCTCACAGCAGGTCAACTTGTGTGTGGTTGCAACATTACGATCCCATTGAGTACATTTTTGGAGAAAGGGACATCTGTTGCACCACAGGGCGTGTGGAGGAAACGTGGCACGATACATTTTCTTTCATTGGAAAGGATTTTTTTGTTTTTTATAGTTTTGGAATTATGGGTTTTCATGTTGACTTTAAAATGAGCATTTTCATGTTTGACGTCTACTAACTCGTTTCTTCGCCACAGCAGGTTAACTTGTGTGTGGTTGCAACATTACGATCCCATTGAGTACATATTTGGAGAAAGGGACATCTGTTGCACCACAGGGTGTGTGGAGGGAACGTGGCACGATACATTTTCTTTCATTGGTAAGGATTTTTTTGTGTTTTATACTTTTGGAATTATGGTTTTTAATGTTGACTTTAAAATGACCATTTTCATGTTTGACATCTACTAACTCGTTTCTTCCTCACAGCAGGTCAACTTGTGTGTTGTTGCAACATTACGATCCCATTGAGTACATTTTTGGAGTAAGGGACATCTGTTGCAACACAGGGCGGGTGAAGGAACGTGGCACGATACATTTTCTTTCATTGGTAAGGATTTATTTGTGTTTTATACTTTTGGAATTATGGTTTTTCATGTTGACTTTAAAATGACCATTTTCATGTTTGACGTCTACTAACTCGTTTCTTCCTCACAGCAGGTCAACTTATGTGTGGTTGCAACATTACAATCCCATTGAGTACATTTTTGGAGAAAGGGACATCTGTTGCACCACAGGGCGGGTGGAGGGAACGTGGCACGATACATTTCCTTTCATTGGTAAGGATCCTTTTGTGTTTTATACTTTTTTAATTATGGCTTATCATGTTGACTTTAAAATGACAATTTTCATGTTTGACGTCCACTAACTCGTTTCTTCCTCACAGCAGATCAACTTGTGTGTGGTTGCAACATTACGATCCCATCGAGTACATTTTTGGAGAAAGGGACATCTGTTGCACCACAGGGCGGGTGGAGGGAACGTGGCACGATACATTTTCTTTCATTGGTAAGGATTTTTTTGTGTTTTATACTTTTGGAATTATCGTTTTTCATGTTGACTTTAAAATGACCATTTTCATGTTTGACGTCTACTAACTCGTTTCTTCCTCACAGCAGGTCAACTTGTGTGTGGTTGCAACATTACGATCCCATTGAGTACATTTTTGGAGAAAGGGACATCTGTTGCACCACAGGGCGGGAGGGGGGAACGTGGCACGATACATTTTCTTTCATTGGTAAGGATTTTTTTGTGTTTTATACTTTTGGAATTATGGTTTTTCATGTTGACTTTAAAATGACCATTTTCACGTTTGACGTCTACTAACTCGTTTCTTCCTCACAGCAGGTCAACTTGTGTGTGGTTGCAACATTACGATCCCATTGAGTACATATTTGGAGAAAGGGACATCTGTTGCACCACAGGGCGGGAGGAGGGAACGTGGCACGATACATTTTCTTTCATTGGTAAGGATTTTTTTGAGTTTTATACTTTTGGAATTATGGTTTTTCATGTTGACTTTAAAATTACCATTTTCATGTTTGACGTCTACTAACTCGTTTCTTCCTCACAGCAGGTCAACTTGTGTGTGGTTGCAACATTACGATCCCATTGAGTACATTTTTGGAGAAAGGGACATCTGTTGCACCACAGGGCGGGTGGAGGGAACGTGGCACGATACATTTTCTTTCGTTGGTAAAGATTTTTTTGTGTTTTATACTTTTGGAATTATGGTTTTTCATGTTGACTTTAAAATGACCATTTTCATGTTTGACGTCTACTAACTCGTTTCTTCCTCACAGCAGGTCAACTTGTGTGTGGTTGCAACATTACGATCCCATTGAGTACATTTTTGGAGAAAGGGACATCTGTTGCACCACAGGGCGGGAGGAGGGAACGTGGCACGATACATTTTCTTTCATTGGTAAGGATTTTTTTGTGTTTTATACTTTTGGAATTATGGTTTTTCATGTTGACTTTAAAATGACCATTTTCATGTTTGACGTCTACTAACTCGTTTCTTCCTCACAGCAGGTCAACTTGTGTGTGGTTGCAACATTACGATCCCATTGAGTACATTTTTGGAGAAAGGGACATCTGTTGCACCACAGGGCGGAAGGCGGGAACGTGGCACGATACGTTTTCTTTCATTGGTAAGGATTTTTTTGTGTTTTATACTTTTGGAATTATGGTTTTTCATGTTGTCTTTAAAATGACCATTTTCATGTTTGACGTCTACTAACTCGTTTCTTCCTCACAGCAGGTCAACTTGTGTGTGGTTGCAACATTACGATCCCATTGAGTACATTTTTGGAGAAAGGGACATCTGTTGCACCACAGGGCGGGAGGAGGGAACGTGGCACGATACATTTTCTTTCATTGGTAAAGATTTTTTTGTGTTTTATACTTTTGGAATTATGGTTTTTCATGTTGACTTTATAATGGCCATTTTCATGTTTGACGTCTACTAACTCGTTTCTTCCTCACAGCAGGTCAACTTGTGTGTGGTTGCAACATTACGATCCCATTGAGTACATTTTTGGAGAAAGGGACATCTGTTGCACCACAGGGCGGGTGGAGGGAACGTGGCACGATACATTTTCTTTCATTGGTAAGGATTTTTTTGTGTTTTATACTTTTGGAATTATGGTTTTTCATGTTGTCTTTAAAATGACCATTTTCATGTTTGACGTCTACTAACTCGTTTCTTCCTCACAGCAGGTCAACTTGTGTGTGGTTGCAACATTACGATCCCATTGAGTACATTTTTGGAGAAAGGGACATCTGTTGCACCACAGGGCGGGAGGAGGGAACGTGGCACGATATATTTTCTTTCATTGGTAAGGATTTTTTTGTGTTTTATACTTTTGGAATTATGGTTTTTCATGTTGACTTTAAAATGGCCATTTTCATGTTTGACGTCTACTAACTCGTTTCTTCCTCACAGCAGGTCAACTTGTGTGTGGTTGCAACATTACGATCCCATTGAGTGCATTTTTGGAGAAAGGGACATCTGTTGCACCACAGGGCGGGTGGAGGGAACGTGGCACGATACATTTTCTTTCATTGGTAAGGATTTTTTTGTGTTTTATACTTTTGGAATTATGGTTTTTCATGTTGACTTTAAAATGACCATTTTCATGTTTGACGTCTACTAACTCGTTTCTTCCTCACAGCAGGTCAACTTGTGTGTGGTTGCAACATTACGATCCCATTGAGTACATTTTTGGAGAAAGGGACATCTGTTGCACCACAGGGCGGGTGGAGGGAACGTGGCACGATACATTTCCTTTCATTGGTAAGGATCCTTTTGTGTTTTATACTTTTTTAATTATGGCTTATCATGTTGACTTTAAAATTACCATTTTCATGTTTGACGTCCACTAACTCGTTTCTTCCTCACAGCAGATCAACTTGTGTGTGGTTGCAACATTACGATCCCATTGAGTACATTTTTGGAGAAAGGGACATCTGTTGCACCACAGGGCGGGTGGAGGGAACGTGGCACGATACATTTTCTGTCATTGGTAAGGATTTTTTTGTGTTTTATACTTTTGGAATTATCGTTTTTCATGTTGACTTTAAAATGACCATTTTCATGTTTGACGTCTACTAACTCGTTTCTTCCTCACAGCAGGTCAACTTGTGTGTGGTTGCAACATTACGATCCCATTGAGTACATTTTTGGAGAAAGGGACATCTGTTGCACCACAGGGCGGGAGGGGGGAACGTGGCACGATACATTTTCTTTCATTGGTAAGGATTTTTTTGTGTTTTATACTTTTGGAATTATGGTTTTTCATGTTGTCTTTAAAATGACCATTTTCACGTTTGACGTCTACTAACTCGTTTCTTCCTCACAGCAGGTCAACTTGTGTGTGGTTGCAACATTACGATCCCATTGAGTACATTTTTGGAGAAAGGGACATCTGTTGCACCACAGGGCGGGTGGAGGGAACGTGGCACGATACATTTTCTTTCATTGGTAAGGATTTTTTTGTGTTTTATACTTTTGGAATTATGGTTTTTCATGTTGACTTTAAAATGACCATTTTCATGTTTGACGTCTACTAACTCGTTTCTTCCTCACAGCAGGTCAACTTGTGTGTGGTTGCAACATTACGATCCCATTGAGTACATTTTTGGAGAAAGGGACATCTGTTGCACCACAGGGCGGGAGGCGGGAACGTGGCACGATACATTTTCTTTCATTGGTAAGGATTTTTTTGTGTTTTATACTTTTGGAATTATGGTTTTTCATGTTGACTTTAAAATGACCATTTTCATGTTTGACGTCTACTAACTCGTTTCTTCCTCACAGCAGGTCAACTTGTGTGTGGTTGCAACATTACGATCCCATTGAGTACATTTTTGGAGAAAGGGACATCTGTTGCACCACAGGGCGGGTGGAGGGAACGTGGCACGATACATTTTCTTTCATTGGTAAGGATTTTTTTGTGTTTTATACTTTTGGAATTATGGTTTATCATGTTGACTTTAAAATGACCATTTTCATGTTTGACGTCTACTAACTCGTTTCTTCCTCACAGCAGGTCAACTTGTGTGTGGTTGCAACATTACGATCCCATTGAGTACTTTTTTTGGAGAAAGGGACATCTGTTGCACCACAGGGCGGAAGGCGGGAACGTGGCACGATACGTTTTCTTTCATTGGTAAGGATTTTTTTGTGTTTTATACTTTGGGAATTATGGTTTTTCATGTTGTCTTTAAAATGACCATTTTCATGTTTGACGTCTACTAACTCGTTTCTTCCTCACAGCAGGTCAACTTGTGTGTGGTTGCAACATTACGATCCCATTGAGTACATTTTTGGAGAAAGGGACATCTGTTGCACCACAGGGCGGGAGGAGGGAACGTGGCACGATACATTTTCTTTCATTGGTAAGGATTTTTTTGTGTTTTATACTTTTGGAATTATGGTTTTTCATGTTGACTTTAAAATGGCCATTTTCATGTTTGACGTCTACTAACTCGTTTCTTCCTCACAGCAGGTCAACTTGTGTGTGGTTGCAACATTACGATCCCATTGAGTACATTTTTGGAGAAAGGGACATCTGTTGCACCACAGGGCGGGTGGAGGGAACGTGGCACGATACATTTTCTTTCATTGGTAAGGATTTTTTGTGTTTTATACTTTTGGAATTATGGTTTTTCATGTTGACTTTAAAATGACCATTTTCATGTTTGACGTCTACTAACTCGTTTCTTCCTCACAGCAGGTCAACTTGTGTGTGGTTGCAACATTACGATCCCATTGAGTACATTTTTGGAGAAAGGGACATCTGTTGCACCACAGGGCGGGTGGAGGGAACGTGGCACGATACATTTTCTTTCATTGGTAAGGATTTTTTTGTGTTTTATACTTTTGGAATTATGGTTTTTCATGTTGACTTTAAAATGACCATTTTCATGTTTGACGTCTACTATCTCGTTTCTTCCTCACAGCAGGTCAACTTGTGTGTGGTTGCAACATTACGATCACATTGAGTACTTTTTTGGAGAAAGGGACATCTGTTGCACCACAGGGCGGGTGGAGGGATTGTGGCACGATACATTTTCTTTCGTTGGTAAGGATTTTTTTGCGTTTTATACTTTTGGAATTATGGTTTCTCATGTTGACTTTAAAATGACAATTTTCATGTTTGACGTCCACTAACTCGTTTCTTCCTCACAGCAGATCAACTTGTGTGTGGTTGCAACATTACGATCCCATTGAGTACATTTTTGGAGAAAGGGACATCTGTTGCACCACAGGGCGGGTGGAGGGAACGTGGCACGATACATTTTCTTTCATTGGTAAGGATTTTTTTGTGTTTTATACTTTTGGAATTATCGTTTTTCATGTTGACTTTAAAATGACCATTTTCATGTTTGACGTCTACTAACTCGTTTCTTTCTCACAGCAGGTCAACTTGTGTGTGGTTGCAACATTACGATCCCATTGAGTACATTTTTGGAGAAAGGGACATCTCTTGCACCACAGGGCGGGTGGAGGGAACGTGGCACGATACATTTTCTTTCGTTGGTAAGGATTTTTTTGTGTTTTATACTTTTGGAATTATGGTTTTTCATGTTGACTTAAAAATGACCATTTTCATGTTTGACGTCTACTAACTCGTTTCTTCCTCACAGCAGGTCAACTTGTGAGTGGTTGCAACATTACGATCCCATTGAGTACATTTTTGGAGAAAGGGACATCTGTTGCACCACAGGGCGGGAGGAGGGAACGTGGCACGATACATTTTCTTTCATTGGTAAGGATTTTTTTGTGTTTTATACTTTTGGAATTATGGTTATTCATTTCCACTTTAAAATGACCATTTTCATGTTCGACGTCTACTAACTCGTTTCTTCCTCACAGCAGGTCAACTTGTGTGTGGTTGCAACATTACGATCCCATTGAGTACATTTTTGAGGAAAGGGACATCTGTTGCACCACAGGGCGGGAGGAGGGAACGTGGCACGATACATTTTCTTTCATTGGTAAGGATTTATTTCTGTTTTATACTTTTGGAATTATGGTTTTTCATGTTGACTTTATAATGACTATTTTCATGTTTGACATCTATTAACTCGTTTCTTACTCACATTAGGTCAACTTGTGTGTGGTTGCAACATTATGATCCCTTTGAGTACATTTTTGGAGAAAGGGACATCTGTTGCACCACAGGGCGGGAGGAGGGAACGTGGCACGAAACATTTTCTTTCATTGGTAAGGATTTTTTTGAGTTTTATACTTTTGGAATTATGGTTTTTCATGTTGACTTAAAAATGACCATTTTCATGTTTGATGTCTACTAACTCGTATCTTCCTCACAGCAGGTCAACTTGTGTGTGGTTGCAACATTACGATCCCATTGAGTACATTTTTGGAGAAAGGGACATCTGTTGCACCACAGGGCGTGTGGAGGAAACGTGGCACGATACATTTTCTTTCATTGGTAAGGATTTTTTTGTGTTTTATAGTTTTGGAATTATGGGTTTTCATGTTGACTTTAAAATGAGCATTTTCATGTTTGACGTCTACTAACTCGTTTCTTCGCCACAGCAGGTTAACTTGTGTGTGGTTGCAACATTACGATCCCATTGAGTACATATTTGGAGAAAGGGACATCTGTTGCACCACAGGGCGTGTGGAGGGAACGTGGCACGATACATTTTCTTTCATTGGTAAGGATTTTTTTGTGTTTTATACTTTTGGAATTATGGTTTTTCATGTTGACTTTAAAATGACCATTTTCATGTTTGACTTCTACTAACTCGTTTCTTCCTCACAGCAGGTCAACTTGTGTGTGGTTGCAACATTACGATCCCATTGAGTACATTTTTGGAGAAAGGGACATCTGTTGCACCACAGGGCGGGTGAAGGGAACGTGGCATGATACATTTTCTTTCATTGGTAAGGATTTTTTTGTGTTTTATACTTTTTGAATTATCGTTTTTCATGTTGACTTTAAAATGACCATTTTCATGTTTGACGTCTACTAACTCGTTTCTTCCTCACAGCAGGTCAACTTGTGTGTGGTTGCAACATTACGATCCCATTGAGTACATTTTTGGAGAAAGGGACATCTGTTGCACCACAGGGCGGGAGGGGGGAACGTGGCACGATACATTTTCTTTCATTGGTAAGGATTTTTTTGTGTTTTATACTTTTGGAATTATGGTCTTTCATGTTGACTTTAAAATGACCATTTTCACGTTTGACGTCTACTAACTCGTTTCTTCCTCACAGCAGGTCAACTTGTGTGTGGTTGCAACATTACGATCCCATTGAGTACATTTTTGGAGAAAGGGACATCTGTTGCACCACAGGGCGGGAGGAGGGAACGTGGCACGATACATTTTCTTTCATTGGTAAGGATTTTTTTGAGTTTTATACTTTTGGAATTATGGTTTTTCATGTTGACTTTAAAATTACCATTTTCATGTTTGACGTCTACTAACTCGTTTCTTCCTCACAGCAGGTCAACTTGTGTGTGGTTGCAACATTACGATCCCATTGAGTACATTTTTGGAGAAAGGGACATCTGTTGCACCACAGGGCGGGTGGAGGGAACGTGGCACGATACATTTTCTTTCATTGGTACGGATTTTTTTGAGTTTTATACTTTTGGAATTATGGTTTTTCATGTTGACTTTAAAATTACCATTTTCATGTTTGACGTCTACTAACTCGTTTCTTCCTCACAGCAGGTCAACTTGTGTGTGGTTGCAACATTACGATCCCATTGAGTACATTTTTGGAGAAAGGGACATCTGTTGCACCACAGGGCGGGTGGAGGGAACGTGGCACGATACATTTTCTTTCATTGGTAAGGATTTTTTGTGTTTTATACTTTTGGAATTATGGTTTTTCATGTTGACTTTAAAATGACCATTTTCATGTTTGACGTCTACTAACTCGTTTCTTCCTCACAACAGGTCAACTTGTGTGTGGTTGCAACATTACGATCCCATTGAGTACATTTTTGGAGAAAGGGACATCTGTTGCACCACAGGGCGGGTGGAGGGAACGTGGCACGAAACATTTTCTTTCATTGGTAAGGATTTTTTTGAGTTTTATACTTTTGGAATTATGGTTTTTCATGTTGACTTAAAAATGACCATTTTCATGTTTGATGTCTACTAACTCGTATCTTCCTCACAGCAGGTCAACTTGTGTGTGGTTGCAACATTACGATCCCATTGAGTACATTTTTGGAGAAAGGGACATCTGTTGCACCACAGGGCGTGTGGAGGAAACGTGGCACGATACATTTTCTTTCATTGGTAAGGATTTTTTTGTGTTTTATAGTTTTGGAATTATGGGTTTTCATGTTGACTTTAAAATGAGCATTTTCATGTTTGACGTCTACTAACTCGTTTCTTCGCCACAGCAGGTTAACTTGTGTGTGGTTGCAACATTACGATCCCATTGAGTACATATTTGGAGAAAGGGACATCTGTTGCACCACAGGGCGTGTGGAGGGAACGTGGCACGATACATTTTCTTTCATTGGTAAGGATTTTTTTGTGTTTTATACTTTTGGAATTATGGTTTTTCATGTTGACTTTAAAATGACCATTTTCATGTTTGACTTCTACTAACTCGTTTCTTCCTCACAGCAGGTCAACTTGTGTGTGGTTGCAACATTACGATCCCATTGAGTACATTTTTGGAGAAAGGGACATCTGTTGCACCACAGGGCGGGTGAAGGGAACGTGGCACGATACATTTTCTTTCATTGGTAAGGATTTTTTTGTGTTTTATACTTTTTGAATTATCGTTTTTCATGTTGACTTTAAAATGACCATTTTCATGTTTGACGTCTACTAACTCGTTTCTTCCTCACAGCAGGTCAACTTGTGTGTGGTTGCAACATTACGATCCCATTGAGTACATTTTTGGAGAAAGGGACATCTGTTGCACCACAGGGCGGGAGGGGGGAACGTGGCACGATACATTTTCTTTCATTGGTAAGGATTTTTTTGTGTTTTATACTTTTGGAATTATGGTTTTTCATGTTGACTTTAAAATGACCATTTTCACGTTTGACGTCTACTAACTCGTTTCTTCCTCACAGCAGGTCAACTTGTGTGTGGTTGCAACATTACGATCCCATTGAGTACATTTTTGGAGAAAGGGACATCTGTTGCACCACAGGGCGGGAGGAGGGAACGTGGCACGATACATTTTCTTTCATTGGTAAGGATTTTTTTGAGTTTTATACTTTTGGAATTATGGTTTTTCATGTTGACTTTAAAATTACCATTTTCATGTTTGACGTCTACTAACTCGTTTCTTCCTCACAGCAGGTCAACTTGTGTGTGGTTGCAACATTACGATCCCATTGAGTACATTTTTGGAGAAAGGGACATCTGTTGCACCACAGGGCGGGTGGAGGGAACGTGGCACGATACATTTTCTTTCATTGGTAAGGATTTTTTGTGTTTTATACTTTTGGAATTATGGTTTTTCATGTTGACTTTAAAATGACCATTTTCATGTTTGACGTCTACTAACTCGTTTCTTCCTCACAACAGGTCAACTTGTGTGTGGTTGCAACATTACGATCCCATTGAGTACATTTTTGGAGAAAGGGACATCTGTTGCACCACAGGGCGGGTGGAGGGAACGTGGCACGATACATTTTCTTTCATTGGTAAGGATTTTTTTGTGTTTTATACTTTTGGAATTATGGTTTTTCATGTTGACTTTAAAATGACCATTTTCATGTTTGACATCTACTAACACGTTTCTTCCTCACAGCAGGTCAACTTGTGTGTGGTTGCAACATTACAATCACATTGAGTACTTTTTTGGAGAAAGGGACATCTGTTGCACCACAGGGCGGGTGGAGGGAACGTGGCACGATACATTTTCTTTCGTTGGTAAGGATTTTTTTGCGTTTTATACTTTTGGAATTATGGTTTTTCATGTTGACTTAAAAATGACCATTTTCATGTTTGACGTCTACTAACTCGTTTCATCCTCACAGCAGGTCAACTTGTGTGTGGTTGCAACATTACGATCCCATTGAGTACATTTTTGGAGAAAGGGACATCTGTTGCACCACAGGGCGGGTGAAGGGAACGTGGCACGATATATTTTCTTTCATTGGTAAGGACTTTTTTTGTGTTTTATACTTTTGGAATTATGGTTTTTCATGTTGATTTTAAAATGACCATTTTTATGTTTGACGTCTACTAACTGGTTCTTCCTCACAGCAGGTCAACTTGTGTGTGGTTGCAACATTACGATCCCATTGAGTACATTTTTGGAGAAAGGGACATCTGTTGCACCACAGGGCGGGAGGAGGGAACGTGGCACGATACATTTTCTTTCATTGGTAAGGATTTTTTTGTGTTTTATACTTTTGGAATTATGGTTATTCATGTTCACTTTAAAATGACCATTTTCATGTTCGACGTCTACTAACCCGTTTCTTCCTCACAGCAGGTCAACTTGTGTGTGGTTGCAACATTACGATCCCATTGAGTACATTTTTGGAGAAAGGGACATCTGTTGCACCACAGCGCGGGAGGAGGGAACGTGGCATGAAACATTTTCTTTCATTGGTAAGGATTTTTTTGAGTTTTATACTTTTGGAATTATGGTTTTTCATGTTGACTTTAAAATGACCATTTTCATGTTTGATGTCTACTAACTCGTATCTTCCTCACAGCAGGTCAACTTGTGTGTGGTTGCAACATTACGATCCCATTGAGTACATTTTTGGAGAAAGGGACATCTGTTGCACCACAGGGCGGGTGGAGGGAACGTGGCACGATACATTTTCTTTCATTGGTAAGGATTTTTTTGTGTTTTATACTTTTGGAATTATGGTTTTTCATGTTGACTTTAAAATGGCCATTTTCATGTTTGACGTCTACTAACTCGTTTCTTCCTCACAGCAGGTCAACTTGTGTGTGGTTGCATCATTACGATCCCATTGAGTACATTTTTGGAGAAAGGGACATCTGTTGCACCACAGGGCGGGTGGAGGGAACGTGGCACGATACATTTTCTTTCATTGGTAAGGATTTTTTGTGTTTTATACTTTTGGAATTATGGTTTTTCATGTTGACTTTAAAATGACCATTTTCATGTTTGACGTCTACTAACTCGGATCTTCCTCACAGCAGGTCAACTTGTGTGTGGTTGCAACATTACGATCACATTGAGTACTTTTTTGGAGAAAGGGACATCTGTTGCACCACAGGGCGGATGGAGGGAACGTGGCACGATACATTTTCTTTCGTTGGTAAGGATTTTTTTGTTTTTTATACTTTTGGAATTATGGTTTTTCATGTTGACTTAAAAATGACCATTTTCATGTTTGACGTCTACTAACTCTTTTCATCCTCACAGCAGGTCAACTTGTGTGTGGTTGCAACATTACGATCCCATTGAGTACATTTTTGGAGAAAGGGACATCTTTTGCACCACAGGGCGGGTGAAGGGAACGTGGCACGATACATTTTCTTTCATTGGTAAGGATTTTTTTTGTGTTTTATAGTTTTGGAATTATGGGTTTTCATGTTGACTTTAAAATGACCATTTTCATGTTTGACGTCTACTAACTCGTTTCTTCGCCACAGCAGGTTAACTTGTGTGTGGTTGCAACATTACGATCCCATTGAGTACATATTTGGAGAAAGGGACATCTGTTGCACCACAGGGCGTGTGGAGGGAACGTGGCACGATACATTTTCTTTCATTGGTAAGGATTTTTTTGTGTTTTATACTTTTGGAATTATGGTTTTTCATGTTGACTTTAAAATTACCATTTTCATGTTTGACGTCTACTAACTCGTTTCTTCCTCACAGCAGGTCAACTTGTGTGTGGTTGCAACATTATGATCCCATTGAGTACATTTTTGGAGTAAGGGACATCTGTTGCAACACAGGGCGGGTGGAGGGAACGTGGCACGATACATTTTCTTTCATTGGTAAAGATTTATTTGTGTTTTATACTTTTGGAATTATGGTTTTTCATGTTGACTTTAAAATGACCATTTTCATGTTTGACGTCTACTAACTCGTTTCTTCCTCACAGCAGGTCAACTTGTGTGTGGTTGCAACATTACGATCCCATTGAGTACATTTTTGGAGAAAGGGACATCTGTTGCACCACAGGGCGGGTGGAGGGAACGTGGCACGATACATTTTCTTTCATTGGTAAGGATTTTTTTGTGTTTTATACTTTTGGAATTATGGTTTTTCGTGTTGACTTTAAAATGACCATTGTCATGTTTGACGTCTACTAACTCGTTTCTTCCTCACAGCAGATCAATTTGTGTGTGGTTGCAACATTACGATCCCATTGAGTACATTTTTGGAGAAAGGGACATCTGTTGCACCACAGGGCGGGTGGAGGGAACGTGGCACGATACATTTTCTTTCATTGGTAAGGATTTTTTTGTGTTTTATACTTTTGGAATCATTGTTTTTCATGTTGACTTTAAAATGACAATTTTCATGTTTGATGTCTACTTACACGTTTCTTCCTCACAGCAGGTCAACTTGTGTGTGGTGTCAACATTACGATCCCATTGAGTACATTTTTGGAGAAAGGGACATCTGTTGCACCACAGGGCGGGAGGAGGGAACGTGGCACGATACATTTTCTTTCATTGGTAAGGATTTTTTTGTGTTTTATACTTTTGGAATTACGGTTTTTCATGTTGACTTTAAAAAGACCATTTTCACGTTTGACGTCTACTAACTCGTTTCTTCCTCACAGCAGGTCAACTTGTGTGTGGTTGCAACATTACGATCCCATTGAGTACATTTTTGGAGAAAGGGACATCTGTTGCACCACAGGGCAGGAAGAGGGAACGTGGCACGATACATTTTCTTTCATTGGTAAGGATTTTTTTGAGTTTTATACTTTTGGAATTATGGTTTTTCATGTTGACTTTAAAATGACCATTGTCATGTTTGACGTCTACTAACTCATTTCTTCCTCACAGCAGGTCAACTTGTGTGTGGTTGCAACATTACGATCCCATTGAGTACATTTTTGGAGAAAGGGACATCTGTTGCACCACAGGGCGGGTGGAGGGAACGTGGCACGATACATTTTCTTTCATTGGTAAGGATTTTTTTGTGTTTTATACTTTTGGAATTATGGTTTTTCATGTTGACGTTAAAATGACCATTTTCATGTTTGACGTCTACTAACTCGTTTCTTCCTCACAGCAGGTCAACTTGTGTGTGGTTGCAACATTACGATCCCATTGAGTACATTTTTGGAGAAAGGGACATCTGTTGCACCACAGGGCGGGTGGAGGGAACGTGGCACGATACATTTTCTTTCATTGTTAAGGATTTTTTTGTGTTTTATACTTTTGGAATTATGGTTTTTCATATTGACTTTTAAATGACCATTTTCATGTTTGACGTCTACTAACTCGTTTCTTCCTCACAGCAAGTCAACTTGTGTGTGGTTGCAACATTACGATCCCATTGAGTACATTTTTGGAGAAAGGGACATCTGTTGCACCACAGGGCGGGTGGAGGGAACATGGCACGATACATTTTCATTCATTGGTAAGGATTTTTTTGTGTTTTATACTTTTGGAATTATGGTTTTTCATGTTGACTTTAAAATGACCATTTTCATGTTTGACGTCTAATAACTCGTTTCTTCCTTACAGCAGGTCAACTTGTTTGTGGTTGCAACATTACGATCCCATTGAGTACATTTTTGGAGAAAGGGACATCTGTTGCACCACAGGGCGGGTGGAGGGAACGTGGCACGATACATTTTCTTTCATTGGTAAGGATTATTTTGTGTTTTATACCTTTGGAATTATGGTTTTTCATGTTGACTTTAGAATGACCATTTTCATGTTTGACGTCTACTAACTCGTTTCTTCCTCACAGCAGGTCAACTTGTGTGTGGTTGCAACATTACGATCCCATTGAGTACATTTTTGGAGAAAGGGACATCTGTTGCACCACAGGGCGGGTGGAGGGAACGTGGCACGATACAATTTCTTTCATTGGTAAGGATTTTTTTGTGTTTTATACTTTTGGAATTATGGTTTTTCATGTTGAGTTTAAAATGACCATTTTCATGTTTGACGTCTACTAACTCGTTTCTTCCTCACAGCAGGTCAACTTGTGTGTGGTTGCGACATTACGATCCCATTGAGTACATTTTTGGAGAAAGGGACATCTGTTGCACCACAGGGCGGGTGGAGGGAACGTGGCACGATACATTTTCTTTCATTGGTAAGGATTTTTTTGTGTTTTATACTTTTGGAATTATGGTTTTTCATGTTGACGTTAAAATGACCATTTTCATGTTTGACGTCTACTAACTCGTTTCTTCCTCACAGCAGGTCAACTTGTGTGTGGTTGCAACATTACGATCCCATTGAGTACATTTTTGGAGAAAGGGACATCTGTTGCACCACAGGGCGGGTGGAGGGAACGTGGCACGATACGTTTTCTTTCATTGTTAAGGATTTTTTTGTGTTTTATACTTTTGGAATTATGGTTTTTCATATTGACTTTTAAATGACCATTTTCATGTTTGACGTCTACTAACTCGTTTCTTCCTCACAGCAAGTCAACTTGTGTGTGGTTGCAACATTACGATCCCATTGAGTACATTTTTGGAGAAAGGGACATCTGTTGCACCACAGGGCGGGTGGAGGGAACATGGCACGATACATTTTCATTCATTGGTAAGGATTTTTTTGTGTTTTATACTTTTGGAATTATGGTTTTTCATGTTGACTTTAAAATGACCATTTTCATGTTTGACGTCTAATAACTCGTTTCTTCCTTACAGCAGGTCAACTTGTTTGTGGTTGCAACATTACGATCCCATTGAGTACATTTTTGGAGAAAGGGACATCTGTTGCACCACAGGGCGGGTGGAGGGAACGTGGCACGATACATTTTCTTTCATTGGTAAGGATTATTTTGTGTTTTATACCTTTGGAATTATGGTTTTTCATGTTGACTTTAGAATGACCATTTTCATGTTTGACGTCTACTAACTCGTTTCTTCCTCACAGCAGGTCAACTTGTGTGTGGTTGCAACATTACGATCCCATTGAGTACATTTTTGGAGAAAGGGACATCTGTTGCACCACAGGGCGGGTGGAGGGAACGTGGCACGATACATTTTCTTTCATTGGTAAGGATTTTTTTGTTTTTTATACTTTTGGAATTATGGTTTTTCATGTTGACTTTAAAATGACCATTTTCATTTTTGACGTCTACTAACTCGTTTCTTCCTCACAGCAGGTCAACTTGTGTGTGGTTGCAACATTACGATCCCATTGAGTACATTTTTGGAGAAAGGGACATCTGTTGCACCACAGGGCGGGTGGAGGGAACGTGGCACGATACATTTTCTTTCATTGGTAAGGATTTTTTTGTGTTTAATACTTTTGGAATTATGGTTTTTCATGTTGACTTTAAAATGACCATTTTCATGTTTGACGTCTACTAACTCGTTTCTTTTTCACAGCAGGTCAACTTGTGTGTGGTTGCAACATTACGATCCCATTGAGTACATTTTTGGAAAAAGGGACATCTGTTGCACCACAGGGCGGGTGGAGGGAACGTGGCACGATACATTTTCTTTCATTGGTAAGGATTTTTTTGTGTTTTATACTTTTGGAATTATGGTTTTTCATGTTGACTTTAAAATGACCATTTTCATGTTTGACGTCTACTAACTCGTTTCTTCCTCACAGCAGGTCAATTTGTGTGTGGTTGCAACATTACGATCCCATTGAGTACATTTTTGGAGAAAGGGACATCTGTTGCACCACAGGGCGGGTGGAGGGAACGTGGCACGATACATTTTCTTTCATTGGTAAGGATTTTTTTGTGTTTTATACTTTTGGAATTATGGTTTTTCATGTTGACTTTAAAATGACCATTTTCATGTTTGACGTCTACTAACTCGTTTCTTCCTCACAGCAGGTCAACTTGTGTGTGGTTGCAACATTACGATCCCATTGAGTACATTTTTGGAGAAAGGGACATCTGTTGCACCACAGGGCGGGTGGAGGGAACGTGGCACGATAAATTTTCTTTCATTGGTAAGGATTTTTTTGTGTTTTATACTTTTGGAATTATGGTTTTTCATGTTGACTTTAAAATGACCATTTTCATGTTTGACGTCTACTAACTCGTTTCTTCCTCACAGCAGGTCAACTTGTGTGTGGTTGCAACATTACGATCCCATTGAGTACATTTTTGGAGAAAGGGACATCTGTTGCACCACAGGGCGGGTGGAGGGAACGTGGCACGATAAATTTTCTTTCTTTGGTAAGGATTTTTTTGTGTTCTATACTTTTGGAATTATGGTTTTTCATGTTGACTTTAAAATGACCATTTTCATGTTTGACGTCTACTAACTCGTTTCTTCCTCACGGCAGGTCAACTTGTGTGTGGTTGCAACATTACGATCCCATTGAGTACATTTTTGGAGAAAGGGACATCTGTTGCACCACAGGGTGGGAGGAGGGAACGTGGCACGATACACTTTCTTTCATTGGTAAGGATTTTTTTGTGTTTTATACTTTTGGAATTATGGTTTTTCATGTTGACTTTAAAATGACCATTTTCATGTTTGACGTCTACTAACTCGTTTCTTCCTCACAGCAGGTCAACTTGTGTGTGGTTGCAAAATTACGATCCCATTGAATACATTTTTGGAGAAAGGGACATCTGTTGCACCACAGGGCGGGTGGAGGGAACGTGGCACGATACATTTTCTTTCATTGGTAAGGATTTTTTTGTGTTTTATACTTTTGGAATTATGGTTTTTCATGTTGACTTTAAAATGACCATTTTCATGTTTGACGTCTACTAACTCGTTTCTTCCTCACAGCAGGTCAACTTGTGTGTGGTTGCAACATTACGACCCCATTGAGTACATTTTTGGAGAAAGGGACATCTGTTGCACCACAGGGTGGGAGGAGGGAACGTGGCACGATACATTTTCTTTCATTGGTAAGGATTTTTTTGTGTTTTATACTTTTGGAATTATGGTTTTTCATGTTGACTTTAAAATGACCATTTTCATGTTTGACGTCTACTAACTCGTTTCTTCCTCACAGCAGATCAACTTGTGTGTGGTTGCAACATTACGATCCCATTGAGTACATTTTTGGAAAAAGGGACATCTGTTGCACCACAGGGCGGGTGGAGGGAACGTGGCACGATACATTTTCTTTCATTGGTAAGGATTTTTTTGTGTTTTATACTTTTGGAATTATGGTTTTTCATGTTGACTTTAAAATGACCATTTTCATGTTTGACGTCTACTAACTCGTTTCTTCCTCACAGCAGGTCAATTTGTGTGTGGTTGCAACATTACGATCCCATTGAGTACATTTTTGGAGAAAGGGACATCTGTTGCACCACAGGGCGGGTGGAGGGAACGTGGCACGATACATTTTCTTTCATTGGTAAGGATTTTTTTGTGTTTTATACTTTTGGAATTATGGTTTTTCATGTTGACTTTAAAATGACCATTTTCATGTTTGACGTCTACTAACTCGTTTCTTCCTCACAGCAGGTCAACTTGTGTGTGGTTGCAACATTACGATCCCATTGAGTACATTTTTGGAGAAAGGGACATCTGTTGCACCACAGGGCGGGTGGAGGGAACGTGGTACGATAAATTTTCTTTCATTGGTAAGGATTTTTTTGTGTTTTATACTTTTGGAATTATGGTTTTTCATGTTGACTTTAAAATGACCATTTTCATGTTTGACGTCTACTAACTCGTTTCTTCCTCACAGCAGGTCAACTTGTGTGTGGTTGCAACATTACGATCCCATTGAGTACATTTTTGGAGAAAGGGACATCTGTTGCACCACAGGGCGGGTGGAGGGAACGTGGCACGATAAATTTTCTTTCTTTGGTAAGGATTTTTTTGTGTTCTATACTTTTGGAATTATGGTTTTTCATGTTGACTTTAAAATGACCATTTTCATGTTTGACGTCTACTAACTCGTTTCTTCCTCACGGCAGGTCAACTTGTGTGTGGTTGCAACATTACGATCCCATTGAGTACATTTTTGGAGAAAGGGACATCTGTTGCACCACAGGGTGGGAGGAGGGAACGTGGCACGATACACTTTCTTTCATTGGTAAGGATTTTTTTGTGTTTTATACTTTTGGAATTATGGTTTTTCATGTTGACTTTAAAATGACCATTTTCATGTTTGACGTCTACTAACTCGTTTCTTCCTCACAGCAGGTCAACTTGTGTGTGGTTGCAAAATTACGATCCCATTGAGTACATTTTTGGAGAAAGGGACATCTGTTGCACCACAGGGCGGGTGGAGGGAACGTGGCACGATACATTTTCTTTCATTGGTAAGGATTTTTTTGTGTTTTATACTTTTGGAATTATGGTTTTTCATGTTGACTTTAAAATGACCATTTTCATGTTTGACGTCTACTAACTCGTTTCTTCCTCACAGCAGGTCAACTTGTGTGTGGTTGCAACATTACGATCCCATTGAGTACATTTTTGGAGAAAGGGACATCTGTTGCACCACAGGGTGGGAGGAGGGAACGTGGCACGATACATTTTCTTTCATTGGTAAGGATTTTTTTGTGTTTTATACTTTTGGAATTATGGTTTTTCATGTTGACTTTAAAATGACCATTTTCATGTTTGACGTCTACTAACTCGTTTCTTCCTCACAGCAGATCAACTTGTGTGTGGTTGCAACATTACGATCCCATTGAGTACATTTTTGGAAAAGGGGACATCTGTTGCACCACAGGGCGGGTGGAGGGAACGTGGCACGATACATTTTCTTTCATTGGTGAGGATTTTTTTGTGTTTTATACTTTTGGAATTATGGTTTTTCATGTTGACTTTAAAATGACCATTTTCATGTTTGACGTCTACTAACTCGTTTCTTCCTCACAGCAGGTCAATTTGTGTGTGGTTGCAACATTACGATCCCATTGAGTACATTTTTGGAGAAAGGGACATCTGTTGCACCACAGGGCGGGTGGAGGGAACGTGGCACGATACATTTTCTTTCATTGGTAAGGATTTTTTTGTGTTTTATACTTTTGGAATTATGGTTTTTCATGTTGACTTTAAAATGACCATTTTCATGTTTGACGTCTACTAACTCGTTTCTTCCTCACAGCAGGTCAACTTGTGTGTGGTTGCAACATTATGATCCCATTGAGTACATTTTTGGAGAAGGGGACATCTGTTGCACCACAGGGCGGGTGGAGGGAACGTGGCACGATAAATTTTCTTTCATTGGTAAGGATTTTTTTGTGTTTTATACTTTTGGAATTACGGTTTTTCATGTTGACTTTAAAATGACCATTTTCATGTTTGACGTCTACTAACTCGTTTCTTCCTCACAGCAGGTCAACTTGTGTGTGGTTGCAACATTACGATCCCATTGAGAACATTTTTGGAGAAAGGGACATCTGTTGCACCACAGGGCGGGTGGAGGGAACGTGGCACGATAAATTTTCTTTCTTTGGTAAGGATTTTTTTGTGTTTTATACTTTTGGAAATATGGTTTTTCATGTTGACTTTAAAATGACCATTTTCATGTTTGACGTCTACTAACTCGTTTCTTCCTCACGGCAGGTCAACTTGTGTGTGGTTGCAACATTACGATCCCATTGAGTACATTTTTGGAGAAAGGGACATCTGTTGCACCACAGGGTGGGAGGAGGGAATGTGGCACGATACACTTTCTTTCATTGGTAAGGATTTTTTTGTGTTTTATACTTTTGGAATTATGGTTTTTCATGTTGACTTTAAAATGACCATTTTCATGTTTGACGTCTACTAACTCGTTTCTTCCTCACAGCAGGTCAACTTGTGTGTGGTTGCAACATTACGATCCCATTGAGTACATTTTTGGAGAAAGGGACATCTGTTGCACCACAGGGCGGGTGGAGGGAACAATGCACGATACATTTTCTTTCATTGGTAAGGATTTTTTTGTGTTTTATACTTTTGGAATTATGGTTTTTCATGTTGACTTTAAAATGACCATTTTCATGTTTGACGTCTACTAACTCGTTTCTTCCTCACAGCAGGTCAACTTGTGTGTGGTTGCAACATTACGATCCCATTGAGTACATTTTTGGAGAAAGGGACATCTGCTGCACCACAGGGTGGGAGGAGGGAACGTGGCACGATACATTTTCTTTCATTGGTAAGGATTTTTTTGTGTTTTATACTTTTGGAATTATGGTTTTTCATGTTGACTTTAAAATGACCATTTTCATGTTTGACGTCTACTAACTCGTCTCTTCCTCACAGCAGGTCAACTTGTGTGTGGTTGCAACATTACGATCCCATTGAGTACATTTTTGGAGAAAGGGACATCTGTTGCACCACAGGGCGGGTGGAGGGAACGTGGCACGATACATTTTCTTTCATTGGTAAGGATTTTTTTGTGTTTTATACTTTTGGAATTATGGTTTTTCATGTTGACTTTAAAATGACCATTTTCATGTTGACGTCTACTAACTCGTTTCTTCCTCACAGCAGGTCAACTTGTGTGTGGTTGCAACATTACGATCCCATTGAGTACATTTTTGGAAAAAGGGACATCTGTTGCACCACATGGCGGGTGGAGGGAACGTGGCACGATACATTTTCTTTCATTGGTAAGGATTTTTTTGTGTTTTATACTTTTGGAATTATGGTTTTTCATGTTGACTTTAAAATGACCATTTTCATGTTTGACGTCTACTAACTCGTTTCTTCCTCACGGCAGGTCAACTTGTGTGTGGTTGCAACATTACGATCCCATTGAGTACATTTTTGGAGAAAGGGACATCTGTTGCACCACAGGGTGGGAGGAGGGAACGTGGCACGATACATTTTCTTTCATTGGTAAGGATTTTTTTGTGTTTTATACTTTTGGAATTATGGTTTTTCATGTTGACTTTAAAATGACCATTTTCATGTTTGACGTCTACTAACTCGTTTCTTCCTCACAGCAGGTCAACTTGTGTGTGGTTGCAACATTACGATCCCATTGAGTACATTTTTGGAGAAAGGGACATCTGTTGCACCACAGGGCGGGTGGAGGGAACGTGGCACGATACATTTTCTTTCATTGGTAAGGATTTTTTTGTGTTTTATACTTTTGGAATTATGGTTTTTCATGTTGACTTTAAAATGACCATTTTCATGTTTGACGTCTACTAACTCGTTTCTTCCTCACAGCAGGTCAACTTGTGTGTGGTTGCAACATTACGATCCCATTGAGTACATTTTTGGAGAAAGGGACATCTGTTGCACCACAGGGTGGGAGGAGGGAACGTGGCACGATACATTTTCTTTCATTGGTAAGGATTTTTTTGTGTTTTATACTTTTGGAATTATGGTTTTTCATGTTGACTTTAAAATGACCATTTTCATGTTTGACGTCTACTAACTCGTTTCTTCCTCACAGCAGGTCAACTTGTGTGTGGTTGCAACATTACGATCCCATTGAGTACATTTTTGGAGAAAGGGACATCTGTTGCACCACAGGGCGGGTGGAGGGAACGTGGCACGATACATTTTCTTTCATTGGTAAGGATTTTTTTGTGTTTTATACTTTTGGAATTATGGTTTTTCATGTTGACTTTAAAATGACCATTTTCATGTTTGACGTCTACTAACTCGTTTCTTCCTCACAGCAGGTCAACTTGTGTGTGGTTGCAACATTATGATCCCATTGAGTACGTTTTTGGAAAAAGGGACATCTGTTGCACCACAGGGTGGGAGGAGGGAATGTGGCACGATACACTTTCTTTCATTGGTAAGGATTTTTTTGTGTTTTATACTTTTGGAATTATGGTTTTTCATGTTGACTTTAAAATGACCATTTTCATGTTTGACGTCTACTAACTCGTTTCTTCCTCACAGCAGGTCAACTTGTGTGTGGTTGCAACATTACGATCCCATTGAGTACATTTTTGGAGAAAGGGACATCTGTTGCACCACAGGGCGGGTGGAGGGAACAATGCACGATACATTTTCTTTCATTGGTAAGGATTTTTTTGTGTTTTATACTTTTGGAATTATGGTTTTTCATGTTGACTTTAAAATGACCATTTTCATGTTTGACGTCTACTAACTCGTTTCTTCCTCACAGCAGGTCAACTTGTGTGTGGTTGCAACATTACGATCCCATTGAGTACATTTTTGGAGAAGGGGACATCTGCTGCACCACAGGGTGGGAGGAGGGAACGTGGCACGATACATTTTCTTTCATTGGTAAGGATTTTTTTGTGTTTTATACTTTTGGAATTATGGTTTTTCATGTTGACTTTAAAATGACCATTTTCATGTTTGACGTCTACTAACTCGTCTCTTCCTCACAGCAGGTCAACTTGTGTGTGGTTGCAACATTACGATCCCATTGAGTACATTTTTGGAGAAAGGGACATCTGTTGCACCACAGGGCGGGTGGAGGGAACGTGGCACGATACATTTTCTTTCATTGGTAAGGATTTTTTTGTGTTTTATACTTTTGGAATTATGGTTTTTCATGTTGACTTTAAAATGACCATTTTCATGTTGACGTCTACTAACTCGTTTCTTCCTCACAGCAGGTCAACTTGTGTGTGGTTGCAACATTACGATCCCATTGAGTACATTTTTGGAAAAAGGGACATCTGTTGCACCACAGGGCGGGTGGAGGGAACGTGGCACGATACATTTTCTTTCATTGGTAAGGATTTTTTTGTGTTTTATACTTTTGGAATTATGGTTTTTCATGTTGACTTTAAAATGACCATTTTCATGTTTGACGTCTACTAACTCGTTTCTTCCTCACGGCAGGTCAACTTGTGTGTGGTTGCAACATTACGATCCCATTGAGTACATTTTTGGAGAAAGGGACATCTGTTGCACCACAGGGTGGGAGGAGGGAACGTGGCACGATACATTTTCTTTCATTGGTAAGGATTTTTTTGTGTTTTATACTTTTGGAATTATGGTTTTTCATGTTGACTTTAAAATGACCATTTTCATGTTTGACGTCTACTAACTCGTTTCTTCCTCACAGCAGGTCAACTTGTGTGTGGTTGCAACATTACGATCCCATTGAGTACATTTTTGGAGAAAGGGACATCTGTTGCACCACAGGGCGGGTGGAGGGATTGTGGCACGATACATTTTCTTTCATTGGTAAGGATTTTTTTGTGTTTTATACTTTTGGAATTATGGTTTTTCATGTTGACTTTAAAATGACCATTTTCATGTTTGACGTCTACTAACTCGTTTCTTCCTCACAGCAGGTCAACTTGTGTGTGGTTGCAACATTACGATCCCATTGAGTACATTTTTGGAGAAAGGGACATCTGTTGCACCACAGGGTGGGAGGAGGGAACGTGGCACGATACATTTTCTTTCATTGGTAAGGATTTTTTTGTGTTTTATACTTTTGGAATTATGGTTTTTCATGTTGACTTTAAAATGACCATTTTCATGTTTGACGTCTACTAACTCGTTTCTTCCTCACAGCAGGTCAACTTGTGTGTGGTTGCAACATTACGATCCCATTGAGTACATTTTTGGAGAAAGGGACATCTGTTGCACCACAGGGCGGGTGGAGGGAATGTGGCACGATACATTTTCTTTCATTGGTAAGGATTTTTTTGTGTTTTATACTTTTGGAATTATGGTTTTTCATGTTGACTTTAAAATGACCATTTTCATGTTTGACGTCTACTAACTCGTTTCTTCCTCACAGCAGGTCAACTTGTGTGTGGTTGCAACATTATGATCCCATTGAGTACATTTTTGGAAAAAGGGACATCTGTTGCACCACAGGGCGGGTGGAGGGAACGTGGCACGATACATTTTCTTTCATTGGTAAGGATTTTTTTGTGTTTTATACTTTTGGAATTATGGTTTTTCATGTTGACTTTAAAATAACCATTTTCATGTTTGACGTCTACTAACTCGTTTCTTCCTCACAGCAGGTCAACTTGTGTGTGGTTGCAACATTACGATCCCATTGAGTACATTTTTGGAGAAAGGGACATCTGTTGCACCACAGAGCGGGTGGAGGGAACGTGGCACGATACATTTTCTTTCATTGGTAAGGATCTTTTTGTGTTTTATACTTTTGGAATTATGGTTTTTCATGTTGACTTTAAAATGACCATTTTCATGTTTGACGTCTACTAACTCGTTTCTTCCTCACAGCAGGTCAATTTGTGTGTGGTTGCAACATTACGATCCCATTGAGTACATTTTTGGAGAAAGGGACATCTGTTGCACCACAGGGCGGGTGGAGGGAACGTGGCACGATACATTTTCTTTCATTGGTAAGGATTTTTTTGTGTTTTATACTTTTGGAATTATGGTTTTTCATGTTGACTTTAAAATGACCATTTTCATGTTTGACGTCTACTAACTCGTTTCTTCCTCACAGCAGGTCAACTTGTGTGTGGTTGCAACATTACGATCCGATTGAGTACATTTTTGGAGAAAGGGACATCTGTTGCACCACAGGGCGGGTGGAGGGAACGTGGCACGATAAATTTTCTTTCATTGGTAAGGATTTTTTTGTATTTTATACTTTTGGAATTATGGTTTTTCATGTTGACTTTAAAATGACCATTTTCATGTTTGACGTCTACTAACTCGTTTCTTCCTCACAGCAGGTCAACTTGTGTGTGGTTGCAACATTACGATCCCATTGAGTACATTTTTGGAGAAAGGGACATCTGTTGCACCACAGGGCGGGTGGAGGGAACGTGGCACGATAAATTTTCTTTCTTTGGTAAGGATTTTTTTGTGTTCTATACTTTTGGAATTATGGTTTTTCATGTTGACTTTAAAATGACCATTTTCATGTTTGACGTCTACTAACTCGTTTCTTCCTCACGGCAGGTCAACTTGTGTGTGGTTGCAACATTACGATCCCATTGAGTACATTTTTGGAGAAAGGGACATCTGTTGCACCACAGGGTGGGAGGAGGGAACGTGGCACGATACACTTTCTTTCATTGGTAAGGATTTTTTTGTGTTTTATACTTTTGGAATTATGGTTTTTCATGTTGACTTTAAAATGACCATTTTCATATTTGACGTCTACTAACTCGTTTCTTCCTCACAGCAGGTCAACTTGTGTGTGGTTGCAAAATTACGATCCCATTGAGTACATTTTTGGAGAAAGGGACATCTGTTGCACCACAGGGCGGGTGGAGGGAACGTGGCACGATACATTTTCTTTCATTGGTATGGATTTTTTTGTGTTTTATACTTTTGGAATTATGGTTTTTCATGTTGACTTTAAAATGACCATTTTCATGTTTGACGTCTACTAACTCGTTTCTTCCTCACAGCAGGTCAACTTGTGTGTGGTTGCAACATTACGATCCCATTGAGTACATTTTTGGAGAAGGGGACATCTGCTGCACCACAGGGTGGGAGGAGGGAACGTGGCACGATACATTTTCTTTCATTGGTAAGGATTTTTTTGTGTTTTATACTTTTGGAATTATGGTTTTTCATGTTGACTTTAAAATGACCATTTTCATGTTTGACGTCTACTAACTCGTCTCTTCCTCACAGCAGGTCAACTTGTGTGTGGTTGCAACATTACGATCCCATTGAGTACATTTTTGGAGAAAGGGACATCTGTTGCACCACAGGGCGGGTGGAGGGAACGTGGCACGATACATTTTCTTTCATTGGTAAGGATTTTTTTGTGTTTTATACTTTTGGAATTATGGTTTTTCATGTTGACTTTAAAATGACCATTTTCATGTTGACGTCTACTAACTCGTTTCTTCCTCACAGCAGGTCAACTTGTGTGTGGTTGCAACATTACGATCCCATTGAGTACATTTTTGGAAAAAGGGACATCTGTTGCACCACAGGGCGGGTGGAGGGAACGTGGCACGATACATTTTCTTTCATTGGTAAGGATTTTTTTGTGTTTTATACTTTTGGAATTATGGTTTTTCATGTTGACTTTAAAATGACCATTTTCATGTTTGACGTCTACTAACTCGTTTCTTCCTCACGGCAGGTCAACTTGTGTGTGGTTGCAACATTACGATCCCATTGAGTACATTTTTGGAGAAAGGGACATCTGTTGCACCACAGGGTGGGAGGAGGGAACGTGGCACGATACATTTTCTTTCATTGGTAAGGATTTTTTTGTGTTTTATACTTTTGGAATTATGGTTTTTCATGTTGACTTTAAAATGACCATTTTCATGTTTGACGTCTACTAACTCGTTTCTTCCTCACAGCAGGTCAACTTGTGTGTGGTTGCAACATTACGATCCCATTGAGTACATTTTTGGAGAAAGGGACATCTGTTGCACCACAGGGCGGGTGGAGGGATTGTGGCACGATACATTTTCTTTCATTGGTAAGGATTTTTTTGTGTTTTATACTTTTGGAATTATGGTTTTTCATGTTGACTTTAAAATGACCATTTTCATGTTTGACGTCTACTAACTCGTTTCTTCCTCACAGCAGGTCAACTTGTGTGTGGTTGCAACATTACGATCCCATTGAGTACATTTTTGGAGAAAGGGACATCTGTTGCACCACAGGGTGGGAGGAGGGAACGTGGCACGATACATTTTCTTTCATTGGTAAGGATTTTTTTGTGTTTTATACTTTTGGAATTATGGTTTTTCATGTTGACTTTAAAATGACCATTTTCATGTTTGACGTCTACTAACTCGTTTCTTCCTCACAGCAGGTCAACTTGTGTGTGGTTGCAACATTACGATCCCATTGAGTACATTTTTGGAGAAAGGGACATCTGTTGCACCACAGGGCGGGTGGAGGGAATGTGGCACGATACATTTTCTTTCATTGGTAAGGATTTTTTTGTGTTTTATACTTTTGGAATTATGGTTTTTCATGTTGACTTTAAAATGACCATTTTCATGTTTGACGTCTACTAACTCGTTTCTTCCTCACAGCAGGTCAACTTGTGTGTGGTTGCAACATTATGATCCCATTGAGTACATTTTTGGAAAAAGGGACATCTGTTGCACCACAGGGCGGGTGGAGGGAACGTGGCACGATACATTTTCTTTCATTGGTAAGGATTTTTTTGTGTTTTATACTTTTGGAATTATGGTTTTTCATGTTGACTTTAAAATAACCATTTTCATGTTTGACGTCTACTAACTCGTTTCTTCCTCACAGCAGGTCAACTTGTGTGTGGTTGCAACATTACGATCCCATTGAGTACATTTTTGGAGAAAGGGACATCTGTTGCACCACAGAGCGGGTGGAGGGAACGTGGCACGATACATTTTCTTTCATTGGTAAGGATCTTTTTGTGTTTTATACTTTTGGAATTATGGTTTTTCATGTTGACTTTAAAATGACCATTTTCATGTTTGACGTCTACTAACTCGTTTCTTCCTCACAGCAGGTCAATTTGTGTGTGGTTTCAACATTACGATCCCATTGAGTACATTTTTGGAGAAAGGGACATCTGTTGCACCACAGGGCGGGTGGAGGGAACGTGGCACGATACATTTTCTTTCATTGGTAAGGATTTTTTTGTGTTTTATACTTTTGGAATTATGGTTTTTCATGTTGACTTTAAAATGACCATTTTCATGTTTGACGTCTACTAACTCGTTTCTTCCTCACAGCAGGTCAACTTGTGTGTGGTTGCAACATTACGATCCGATTGAGTACATTTTTGGAGAAAGGGACATCTGTTGCACCACAGGGCGGGTGGAGGGAACGTGGCACGATAAATTTTCTTTCATTGGTAAGGATTTTTTTGTATTTTATACTTTTGGAATTATGGTTTTTCATGTTGACTTTAAAATGACCATTTTCATGTTTGACGTCTACTAACTCGTTTCTTCCTCACAGCAGGTCAACTTGTGTGTGGTTGCAACATTACGATCCCATTGAGTACATTTTTGGAGAAAGGGACATCTGTTGCACCACAGGGCGGGTGGAGGGAACGTGGCACGATAAATTTTCTTTCTTTGGTAAGGATTTTTTTGTGTTCTATACTTTTGGAATTATGGTTTTTCATGTTGACTTTAAAATGACCATTTTCATGTTTGACGTCTACTAACTCGTTTCTTCCTCACGGCAGGTCAACTTGTGTGTGGTTGCAACATTACGATCCCATTGAGTACATTTTTGGAGAAAGGGACATCTGTTGCACCACAGGGTGGGAGGAGGGAACGTGGCACGATACACTTTCTTTCATTGGTAAGGATTTTTTTGTGTTTTATACTTTTGGAATTATGGTTTTTCATGTTGACTTTAAAATGACCATTTTCATGTTTGACGTCTACTAACTCGTTTCTTCCTCACAGCAGGTCAACTTGTGTGTGGTTGCAAAATTACGATCCCATTGAGTACATTTTTGGAGAAAGGGACATCTGTTGCACCACAGGGCGGGTGGAGGGAACGTGGCACGATACATTTTCTTTCATTGGTAAGGATTTTTTTGTGTTTTATACTTTTGGAATTATGGTTTTTCATGTTGACTTTAAAATGACCATTTTCATGTTTGACGTCTACTAACTCGTTTCTTCCTCACAGCAGGTCAACTTGTGTGTGGTTGCAACATTACGATCCCATTGAGTACATTTTTGGAGAAAGGGACATCTGTTGCACCACAGGGTGGGAGGAGGGAACGTGGCACGATACATTTTCTTTCATTGGTAAGGATTTTTTTGTGTTTTATACTTTTGGAATTATGGTTTTTCATGTTGACTTTGAAATGACCATTTTCATGTTTGACGTCTACTAACTCGTTTCTTCCTCACAGCAGATCAACTTGTGTGTGGTTGCAACATTACGATCCCATTGAGTACATTTTTGGAAAAAGGGACATCTGTTGCACCACAGGGCGGGTGGAGGGAACGTGGCACGATAAATTTTCTTTCATTGGTAAGGATTTTTTTGTGTTTTATACTTTTGGAATTATGGTTTTTCATGTTGACTTTAAAATGACCATTTTCATGTTTGACGTCTACTAACTCGTTTCTTCCTCACAGCAGGTCAACTTGTGTGTGGTTGCAACATTACGATCCCATTGAGTACATTTTTGGAGAAAGGGACATCTGTTGCACCACAGGGCGGGTGGAGGGAACGTGGCACGATAAATTTTCTTTCTTTGGTAAGGATTTTTTTGTGTTTTATACTTTTGGAATTATGGTTTTTCATGTTGACTTTAAAATGACCATTTTCATGTTTGACGTCTACTAACTCGTTTCTTCCTCACGGCAGGTCAACTTGTGTGTGGTTGCAACATTACGATCCCATTGAGTACATTTTTGGAGAAAGGGACATCTGTTGCACCACAGGGTGGGAGGAGGGAACGTGGCACGATACACTTTCTTTCATTGGTAAGGATTTTTTTGTGTTTTATACTTTTGGAATTATGGTTTTTCATGTTGACTTTAAAATGACCATTTTCATGTTTGACGTCTACTAACTCGTTTCTTCCTCACAGCAGGTCAACTTGTGTGTGGTTGCAACATTACGATCCCATTGAGTACATTTTTGGAGAAAGGGACATCTGTTGCACCACAGGGCGGGTGGAGGGAACGTGGCACGATACATTTTCTTTCATTGGTAAGGATTTTTTTGTGTTTTATACTTTTGGAATTATGGTTTTTCATGTTGACTTTAAAATGACCATTTTCATGTTTGACGTCTACTAACTCGTTTCTTCCTCACAGCAGGTCAACTTGTGTGTGGTTGCAACATTACGATCCCATTGAGTACATTTTTCGAGAAAGGGACATCTGTTGCACCACAGGGTGGGAGGAGGGAACGTGGCACGATACATTTTCTTTCATTGGTAAGGATTTTTTTGTGTTTTATACTTTTGGAATTATGGTTTTTCATGTTGACTTTAAAATGACCATTTTCATGTTTGACGTCTACTAACTCGTCTCTTCCTCACAGCAGGTCAACTTGTGTGTGGTTGCAACATTACGATCCCATTGAGTACATTTTTGGAGAAAGGGACATCTGTTGCACCACAGGGCGGGTGGAGGGAACGTGGCACGATACATTTTCTTTCATTGGTAAGGATTTTTTTGTGTTTTATACTTTTGGAATTATGGTTTTTCATGTTGACTTTAAAATGACCATTTTCATGTTTGACGTCTACTAACTCGTTTCTTCCTCACAGCAGGTCAACTTGTGTGTGGTTGCAACATTACGATCCCATTGAGTACATTTTTGGAGAAAGGGACATCTGTTGCACCACAGGGTGGGAGGAGGGAACGTGGCACGATACATTTTCTTTCATTGGTAAGGATTTTTTTGTGTTTTATACTTTTGGAATTATGGTTTTTCATGTTGACTTTAAAATGACCATTTTCATGTTTGACGTCTACTAACTCGTTTCTTCCTCACAGCAGGTCAACTTGTGTGTGGTTGCAACATTACGATCCCATTGAGTACATTTTTGGAGAAAGGGACATCTGTTGCACCACAGGGCGGGTGGAGGGAACGTGGCACGGTACATTTTCTTTCATTGGTAAGGATTTTTTTGTGTTTTATACTTTTGGAATTATGGTTTTTCATGTTGACTTTAAAATGACCATTTTCTTTCATTGGTAAGGATTTTTTTGTGTTTTATACTTTTGGAATTATGGTTTTTCATGTTGACTTTAAAATAACCATTTTCATGTTTGACGTCTACTAACTCGTTTCTTCCTCACAGCAGGTCAACTTGTGTGTGGTTGCAACATTACGATCCCATTGAGTACATTTTTGGAGAAAGGGACATCTGTTGCACCACAGAGCGGGTGGAGGGAACGTGGCACGATACATTTTCTTTCATTGGTATGGATTTTTTTGTGTTTTATACTTTTGGAATTATGGTTTTTCATGTTGACTTTAAAATGACCATTTTCATGTTTGACGTCTACTAACTCGTTTCTTCCTCACAGCAGGTCAATTTGTGTGTGGTTGCAACATTACGATCCCATTGAGTACATTTTTGGAGAAAGGGACATCTGTTGCACCACAGGGCGGGTGGAGGGAACGTGGCACGATACATTTTCTTTCATTGGTAAGGATTTTTTTGTGTTTTATACTTTTGGAATTATGGTTTTTCATGTTGACTTTAAAATGACCATTTTCATGTTTGACGTCTACTAACTCGTTTCTTCCTCACAGCAGGTCAACTTGTGTGTGGTTGCAACATTACGATCCCATTGAGTACATTTTTGGAGAAAGGGACATCTGTTGCACCACAGGGCGGGTGGAGGGAACGTGGCACGATACACTTTCTTTCATTGGTAAGGATTTTTTTGTGTTTTATACTTTTGGAATTATGGTTTTTCATGTTGACTTTAAAATGACCATTTTCATGTTTGACGTCTACTAACTCGTTTCTTCCTCACAGCAGGTCATCTTGTGTGTGGTTGCAACATTACGATCCCATTGAGTACATTTTTGGAGAAAGGGACATCTGTTGCACCACAGGGCGGGTGGAGGGAACGTGGCACGATAAATTTTCTTTCTTTGGTAAGGATTTTTTTGTGTTTTATACTTTTGGAATTATGGTTTTTCGTGTTGACTTTAAAATGACCATTTTCATGTTTGACGTCTACTAACTCGTTTCTTCCTCACGGCAGGTCAACTTGTGTGTGGTTGCAACATTACGATCCCATTGAGTACATTTTTGGAGAAAGGGACATCTGTTGCACCACAGGGTGGGAGGAGGGAACGTGGCACGATACACTTTCTTTCATTGGTAAGGATTTTTTTGTGTTTTATACTTTTGGAATTATGGTTTTTCATGTTGACTTTAAAATGACCATTTTCATGTTTGACGTCTACTAACTCGTTTCTTCCTCACAGCAGGTCAACTTGTGTGTGGTTGCAAAATTACGATCCCATTGAGTACATTTTTGGAGAAAGGGACATCTGTTGCACCACAGGGCGGGTGGAGGGAACGTGGCACGATACATTTTCTTTCATTGGTAAGGATTTTTTTGTGTTTTATACTTTTGGAATTATGGTTTTTCATGTTGACTTTAAAATGACCATTTTCATGTTTGACGTCTACTAACTCGTTTCTTCCTCACAGCAGGTCAACTTGTGTGTGGTTGCAACATTACGATCCCATTGAGTACATTTTTGGAGAAAGGGACATCTGTTGCACCACAATGGTGGGAGGAGGGAACGTGGCACGATACATTTTCTTTCATTGGTAAGGATTTTTTTGTGTTTTATACTTTTGGAATTATGGTTTTTCATGTTGACTTTAAAATGACCATTTTCATGTTTGACGTCTACTAACTCGTTTCTTCCTCACAGCAGATCAACTTGTGTGTGGTTGCAACATTACGATCCCATTGAGTACATTTTTGGAAAAAGGGACATCTGTTGCACCACAGGGCGGGTGGAGGGAACGTGGCACGATACATTTTCTTTCATTGGTAAGGATTTTTTTGTGTTTTATACTTTTGGAATTATGGTTTTTCATGTTGACTTTAAAATGACCATTTTCATGTTTGACGTCTACTAACTCGTTTCTTCCTCACAGTAGGTCAATTTGTGTGTGGTTGCAACATTACGATCCCATTGAGTACATTTTTGGAGAAAGGGACATCTGTTGCACCACAGGGCGGGTGGAGGGAACGTGGCACGATACATTTTCTTTCATTGGTAAGGATTTTTTTGTGTTTTATACTTTTGGAATTATGGTTTTTCATGTTGACTTTAAAATGACCATTTTCATGTTTGACGTCTACTAACTCGTTTCTTCCTCACAGCAGGTCAACTTGTGTGTGGTTGCAACATTACGATCCCATTGAGTACATTTTTGGAGAAAGGGACATCTGTTGCACCACAGGGCGGGTGGAGGGAACGTGGCACGATAAATTTTCTTTCATTGGTAAGGATTTTTTTGTGTTTTATACTTTTGGAATTATGGTTTTTCATGTTGACTTTAAAATGACCATTTTCATGTTTGACGTCTACTAACTCGTTTCTTCCTCACAGCAGGTCAACTTGTGTGTGGTTGCAACATTACGATCCCATTGAGTACATTTTTGGAGAAAGGGACATCTGTTGCACCACAGGGTGGGAGGAGGGAACGTGGCACGATACACTTTCTTTCATTGGTAAGGATTTTTTTGTGTTTTATACTTTTGGAATTATGGTTTTTCATGTTGACTTTAAAATGACCATTTTCATGTTTGACGTCTACTAACTCGTCTCTTCCTCACAGCAGGTCAACTTGTGTGTGGTTGCAACATTACGATCCCATTGAGTACATTTTTGGAGAAAGGGACATCTGTTGCACCACAGGGCGGGTGGAGGGAACGTGGCACAATACATTTTCTTTCATTGGTAAGGATTTTTTTGTGTTTTATACTTTTGGAATTATGGTTTTTCATGTTGACTTTAAAATGACCATTTTCATGTTGACGTCTACTAACTCGTTTCTTCCTCACAGCAGGTCAACTTGTGTGTGGTTGCAACATTACGATCCCATTGAGTACATTTTTGGAAAAAGGGACATCTGTTGCACCACAGGGCGGGTGGAGGGAACGTGGCACGATACATTTTCTTTCATTGGTAAGGATTTTTTTGTGTTTTATACTTTTGGAATTATGGTTTTTCATGTTGACTTTAAAATGACCATTTTCATGTTTGACGTCTACTAACTCGTTTCTTCCTCACGGCAGGTCAACTTGTGTGTGGTTGCAACATTACGATCCCATTGAGTACATTTTTGGAGAAAGGGACATCTGTTGCACCACAGGGTGGGAGGAGGGAATGTGGCACGATACATTTTCTTTCATTGGTAAGGATTTTTTTGTGTTTTATACTTTTGGAATTATGGTTTTTCATGTTGACTTTAAAATGACCATTTTCATGTTTGACGTCTACTAACTCGTTTCTTCCTCACAGCAGGTCAACTTGTGTGTGGTTGCAACATTACGATCCCATTGAGTACATTTTTGGAGAAAGGGACATCTGTTGTACCACAGGGCGGGTGGAGGGAACGTGGCACGATACATTTTCTTTCATTGGTAAGGATTTTTTTGTGTTTTATACTTTTGGAATTATGGTTTTTCATGTTGACTTTAAAATGACCATTTTCATGTTTGACGTCTACTAACTCGTTTCTTCCTCACAGCAGGTCAACTTGTGTGTGGTTGCAACATTACGATCCCATTGAGTACATTTTTGGAGAAAGGGACATCTGTTGCACCACAGGGTGGGAGGAGGGAACGTGGCACGATACATTTTCTTCCACTGGTAAGGATTTTTTTGTGTTTTATACTTTTGGAATTATGGTTTTTCATGTTGACATTAAAATGACCATTTTCATGTTTGACGTCTACTAACTCGTTTTTTCCTCACAGCAGGTCAACTTGTGTGTGGTTGCAACATTACGATCCCATTGAGTACATTTTTGGAGAAAGGGACATCTGTTGCACCACAGGGCGGGTGGAGGGAACGTGGCACGATACATTTTCTTTCATTGGTAAGGATTTTTTTGTGTTTTATACTTTTGGAATTATGGTTTTTCATGTTGACTTTAAAATGACCATTTTCATGTTTGACGTCTACTAACTCGTTTCTTCCTCACAGCAGGTCAACTTGTGTGTGGTTGCAACATTACGATCCCATTGAGTACATTTTTGGAGAAAGGGACATCTGTTGCACCACAGGGTGGGAGGAGGGAACGTGGCACGATACATTTTCTTTCATTGGTAAGGATTTTTTTGTGTTTTATACTTTTGGAATTATGGTTTTTCATGTTGACTTTAAAATGACCATTTTCATGTTTGACGTCTACTAACTCGTTTTTTCCTCACAGCAGGTCAACTTGTGTGTGGTTGCAACATTACGATCCCATTGAGTACATTTTTGGAGAAAGGGACATCTGTTGCACCACAGGGCGGGTGGAGTGAACGTGGCATGATACATTTTCTTTCATTGGTAAGGATTTTTTTGTGTTTTATACTTTTGGAATTATGGTTTTTCATGTTGACTTTAAAATGACCATTTTCATGTTTGACGTCTACTAACTCGTTTCTTCCTCACAGCAGGTCAACTTGTGTGTGGTTGCAACATTACGATCCCATTGAGTACATTTTTGGAAAAAGGGACATCTGTTGCACCACAGGGCGGGTGGAGGGAACGTGGCACGATACATTTTCTTTCATTGGTAAGGATTTTTTTGTGTTTTATACTTTTGGAATTATGGTTTTTCATGTTGACTTTAAAATAACCATTTTCATGTTTGACGTCTACTAACTCGTTTCTTCCTCACAGCAGGTCAACTTGTGTGTGGTTGCAACATTACGATCCCATTGAGTACATTTTTGGAGAAAGGGACATCTGTTGCACCACAGAGCTGGTGGAGGGAACGTGGCACGATACATTTTCTTTCATTGGTAAGGATTTTTTTGTGTTTTATACTTTTGGAATTATGGTTTTTCATGTTGACTTTAAAATGACCATTTTCATGTTTGACGTCTACTAACTCGTTTCTTCCTCACAGCAGGTCAACTTGTGTGTGGTTGCAACATTACGATCCCATTGAGTACATTTTTGGAGAAAGGGACATCTGTTGCACCACAGGGCGGGTGGAGGGAACGTGGCACGATACATTTTCTTTCATTGGTAAGGATTTTTTTGTGTTTTATACTTTTGGTATTATGGTTTTTCATGTTGACTTTAAAATGACCATTTTCATGTTTGACGTCTACTAACTCGTTTCTTCCTCACAGCAGGTCAACTTGTGTGTGGTTGCAACATTACGATCCCATTGAGTACATTTTTGGAGAAAGGGACATCTGTTGCACCACAGGGCGGGTGGAGGGAACGTGGCACGATACATTTTCTTTCATTGGTAAGGATTTTTTTGTGTTTTATACTTTTGGAATTATGGTTTTTCGTGTTGACTTTAAAATGACCATTTTCATGTTTGACGTCTACTAACTCGTTTCTTCCTCACAGCAGGTCAACTTGTGTGTGGTTGCAACATTACGATCCCATTGAGTACACTTTTGAAGGAAGGGACATCTGTTGCACCACAGGGCGGGTGGAGGGAACGTGGCACGCTACTTTTTCTTTCATTGGTAAGGATATTTTTGTGTTTTATACTTTTGGAATTATGGTTTTTCATGTTGACTTTAAAATGACCATTTTCATGTTTGACGTCTACTAACTCGTTTCTTCCTCACAGCAGGTCAACTTGTGTGTGGTTGCAACATTACGATCCCATTGAGTACATTTTTGGAGAAAGGGACATCTGTTGCACCACAGGGCGGGTGGAGGGAACGTGGCACGATACATTTTCTTTCATTGGTAAGGATTTTTTTGTGTTTTATACTTTTGGAATTATGGTTTTTCATGTTGACTTTAAAATGACCATTTTCATGTTTGACGTCTACTAACTCGTTTCTTCCTCACAGCAGGTCAACTTGTGTGTGGTTGCAACATTACGATCCCATTGAGTACATTTTTGGAGAAAGGGACATCTGTTGCACCACAGGGCGGGTGGAGGGAACGTGGCACGATACATTTTCTTTCATTGGTAAGGATTTTTTTGTGTTTTATACTTTTGGAATTATGGTTTTTCATGTTGACTTTAAAATGACCATTTTCATGTTTGACGTCTACTAACTCGTTTCTTCCTCACGGCAGGTCAACTTGTGTGTGATTGCAACATTACGATCCCATTGAGTACATTTTTGGAGAAAGGGACATCTGTTGCACCACAGGGCGGGTGGAGGGAACGTGGCACGATACATTTTCTTTCATTGGTAAGGATTTTTTTGTTTTTTATGCTTTTGGAATTATGGTTTTTCATGTTGACTTTAAAATGACCATTTTCATGTTTGACGTCTACTAACTCGTTTCTTCCTCACAGCAGGTCAACTTGTGTAAGGTTGCAACATTACGATCCCATTGAGTACATTTTTGGAAAAAGGGACATCTGTTGCACCACAGGGCGGGTGGAGGGAACGTGGCACGATACATTTTCTTTCATTGGTAAAGATTTTTTTGTGTTTTATACTTTTGGAATTATGATTTTTCATGTTGACTTTTAAATGACCATTTTCGTGTTTGACGTCTACTAACTCGTTTCTTCCTCACAGCAGGTCAACTTGTGTGTGGTTGCAACATTACGATCCCATTGAGTACATTTTTGGAGAAAGGGACATCTGTTGCACCACAGGGCGGGTGGAGGGAACGTGGCACGATACATTTTCTTTCATTGGTAAGGATTTTTTTGTGTTTTATACTTTTGGAATTATGGTTTTTCATGTTGACTTTAAAATGACCATTTTCATGTTTGACGTCTACTAACTCGTTTCTTCCTCACGGCAGGTCAACTTGTGTGTGATTGCAACATTACGATCCCATTGAGTACATTTTTGGAGAAAGGGACATCTGTTGCACCACAGGGCGGGTGGAGGGAACAGGGCACGATACATTTTCTTTCATTGGTAAGGATTTTTTTGTGTTTTATACTTTTGGAATCATGGTTTTTCATGTTGACTTTAAAATGACCATTTTCATGTTTGACGTCTACTAACTCGTTTCTTCCTCACAGCAGGTCAACTTGTGTGTGGTTGCAACATTACGATCCCATTGAGTACATTTTTGGAAAAAGGGACATCTGTTGCACCACAGGGCGGGTGGAGGGAACGTGGCACGATACATTTTCTTTCATTGGTAAGGATTTTTTTGTGTTTTATACTTTTGGAATTATGATTTTTCATGTTGACTTTAAAATGACCATTTTCATGTTTGACGTCTACTAACTCGTTTCTTCCTCACAGCAGGTCAACTTGTGTGTGGTTGCAACATTACGATCCCATTGAGTACATTTTTTGAGAAAGGGACATCTGTTGCACCACAGGGCGGGTGGAGGGAACGTGGCACGATACATTTTCTTTCATTGGTAAGGATTTTTTCGTGTTTTATACTTTTGGAATTATGGTTTTTCATGTTGACTTTAAAATGACCATTTTCAAGTTTGACGTCTACTAACTCGCTTCTTCCTCACAGCAGGTCAACTTGTGTGTGGTTGCAACATTACGATCCCATTGAGTACATTTTTGGAGAAAGGGTCATCTGTTGCACCACAGGGCGGGTGGAGGGAACGTGGCACGATACATTTTCTTTCATTGGTAAGGATTTTTTTGTGTTTTATACTTTTGGAATTATGGTTTTTCATGTTGACTTTAAAATGACCATTTTCATGTTTGACGTCTACTAACTCGTTTCTTCCTCACAGCAGGTCAACTTGTGTGTGGTTGCAACATTACGATCCCATTGAGTACATTTTTGGAGAAAGGGACATCTGTTGCACCACAGGGTGGGAGGAGGGAACGTGGCACGATACATTTTCTTTCATTGGTAAGAATTTTTTTGTGTTTTATACTTTTGGAATTATGGTTTTTCATGTTGACTTTAAAATGACCATTTTCATGTTTGACGTCTACTAACTCGTTTCTTCCTCACAGCAGGTCAACTTGTGTGTGGTTGCAACATTACGATCCCATTGAGTACATTTTTGGAGAAAGGGACATCTGTTGCACCACAGGGCGGGTGGAGGGAACGTGGCACGATACATTTTCTTTCATTGGTAAGGATATTTTTGTGTTTTATACTTTTGGAATTATGGTTTTTCATGTTGACTTTAAAATGACCATTTTCATGTTTGACGTCTACTAACTCGTTTCTTCCTCACAGCAGGTCAACTTGTGTGTGGTTGCAACATTACGATCCCATTGAGTACATTTTTGGAGAAAGGGACATCTGTTGCACCACAGGGCGGGTGGAGGGAACGTGGCACGATACATTTTCTTTCATTGGTAAGGATTTTTTTGTGTTTTATACTTTTGGAATTATGGTTTTTCATGTTGACTTTAAAATGACCATTTTCATGTTTGACGTCTACTAACTCGTTTCTTCCTCACGGCAGGTCAACTTGTGTGTGGTTGCAACATTACGATCCCATTGAGTACATTTTTGGAGAAAGGGACGTCTGTTGCACCACAGGGTGGGAGGAGGGACCGTGGCACGATACATTTTCTTTCATTGGTAAGGATTTTTTTGTGTTTTATACTTTTGGAATTATGGTTTTTCATGTTGACTTTAAAATGACCATTTTCATGTTTGGCGTCTACTAACTCGTTTCTTCCTCACAGCAGGTCAACTTGTGTGTGGTTGCAACATTACGATCCCATTGAGTACATTTTTGGAGAAAGGGACATCTGTTGCACCACAGGGTGGGAGGAGGGAACGTGGCACGATACATTTTCTTTCATTGGTATAGATTTTTTTGTGTTTTATACTTTTGGAATTATGGTTTTTCATGTTGACTTTAAAATGACCATTTTCATGTTTGACGTCTACTAGCTCGTTTCTTCCTCACAGCAGGTCAACATGTGTGTGGTTGCAACATTACGATCCCATTGAGTACATTTTTGGAGAAAGGGACATCTGTTGCACCACAGGGTGGGAGGAGGGAACGTGGCACGATACATTTTCTTTCATTGGTAAGGATTTTTTTGTGTTTTATACTTTTGGAATTATGGTTTTTCATGTTGACTTTAAAATGACCATTTTCATGTTTGACGTCTACTAACTCGTTTCTTCCTCACAGCAGGTCAGCTTGTGTGTGGTTGCAACATTACGATCCCATTGAGTACATTTTTGGAGAAAGGGACATCTGTTGCACCACAGGGTGGGAGGAGAGAACGTGGCACGATACATTTTCTTTCATTGGTAAGGATTTTTTTGTGTTTTATACTTTTGGAATTATGGTTTTTCATGTTGACTTTAAAATGACCATTTTCATGTTTGACGTCTACTAGCTCGTTTCTTCCTCACAGCAGGTCAACTTGTGTGTGGTTGCAACATTACGATCCCATTGAGTACATTTTTGGAGAAAGGGACATCTGTTGCACCACGGGGCAGGAGGAGGGAACGTGGCACGATACATTTTCTTTCATTGGTAAGGATTTTTTTGAGTTTTATACTTTTGGAATTATGGTTTTTCATGTTGACTTTAAAATGACCATTGTCATGTTTGACATCTACTAACTCATTTCTTCCTCACAGCAGGTCAACTTGTGTGTGGTTGCAACATTACGATCCCATTGAGTACATTTTTGGAGAAAGGGACATCTGTTGCACCACAGTGCGGGTGGAGGGAACGTGGCACGATACATTTTCTTTCATTGGTAAGGATTTTTTTGTGTTTTATACTTTTGGAATTATGGTTCTTCATGTTGACTTTAAAATGACCATTTTCATGTTTGACGTCTACTAACTCGTTTCTTCCTCACAGCAGGTCAACTTGTGTGTGGTTGCAACATTACGATCCCATTGAGTACATTTTTGGAGAAAGGGACATCTGTTGCACCACAGGGCGGGTGGAGGGAACGTGGCACGATACAATTTCTTTCATTGGTAAGGATTTTTTTGTGTTTTATACTTTTGGAATTATGGTTTTTCATGTTGACTTTAAAATGACCATTTTCATGTTTGACGTCTACTAACTCGTTTCCTCCTCACAGCAGGTCAACTTGTGTGTGGTTGCAACATTATGATCCCATTGAGTACATTTTTGGAGAAAGGGACATCTGTTGCACCACAGGGCGGGTGGAGGGAACGTGGCACGATACATTTTCTTTCATTGGTAAGGATTTTTTTGTGTTTTATACTTTTGGAATTATGGTTTTTCATGTTGACTTTAAAATGACCATTTTCATGTTTGACGTCTACTAACTCGTTTCTTCCTCACAGCAGGTCAACTTGTGTGTGGTTGCAACATTACGATTTCATTGAGTACATTTTTGGAGAAAGGGACGTCTGTTGCACCACAGGGCGGGTGGAGGGAACGTGGCACGATACATTTTCTTTCATTGGTAAGGATTTTTTTGTGTTTCATACTTTTGGAATTATGGTTTTTCATGTTGACTTTAAAATAACCATTTTCATGTTTGACGTCTACTAACTCGTTTCTTCCTCACAGCAGGTCAACTTGTGTGTGGTTGCAACATTACGATCCCATTGAGTACAATTTTGGAGAAAGGGACATCTGTTGCACCACAGGGCGGGTGGAGGGAACGTGGCACGATACATTTTCTTTCATTGGTAAGGATTTTTTTGTGTTTTATACTTTTGGAATTATGGTTTTTCATGTTGACTTTAAAATGACCATTTTCATGTTTGACGTCTACTAACTCGTTTCTTCCTCACAGCAGGTCAACTTGTGTGTGGTTGCAACATTACGATCCCATTGAGTACATTTTTGGAGAAAGGGACATCTGTTGCACCACAGTGCGGGTGGAGGGAACGTGGCACGATACATTTTCTTTCATTGGTAAGGATTTTTTTGTGTTTTATACTTTTGGTATTATGTTTTTTCATGTTGACGTTAAAATGACCATTTTCATGTTTGACGTCTACTAACTCGTTTCTTCCTCACAGCAGGTCAACTTGTGTGTGGTTGCAACATTACGATCCCATTGAGTACATTTTTGGAGAAAGGGACATCTGTTGCACCACAGGGCGGGTGGAAGCAACGTGGCACGATACATTTTCTTTCATTGGTAAGGATTTTTTTGTGTTTTATACTTTTGGTATTATGGTTTTTCATGTTGACTTTAAAATGACCATTTTCATGTTTGACGTCTACTAACTCGTTCCTTCCTCACAGCAGGTCAACTTGTGTGTGGTTGCAACATTACGATCCCATTGAGTACATTTTTGGAGAAAGGGACATCTGTTGCACCACAGGGTGGGAGGAGGGAGCGTGGCTCGATACATTTTCTTTCATTGGTAAGGATTTTTTTGTGTTTTATACTTTTGGAATTATGGTTTTTCATGTTGACTTTAAAATGACCATTTTCATGTTTGACGTCTACTAACTCGTTTCTTCCTCACAGCAGGTCAACTTGTGTGTGGTTGCAACATTACGATCCCATTGAGTACATTTTTGGAGAAAGGGACATCTGTTGCACCACAGTGCGGGTGGAGGGAACGTGGCACGATACATTTTCTTTCATTGGTAAGGATTTTTTTGTGTTTTATACTTTTGGTATTATGGCTTTTCATGTTGACGTTAAAATGACCATTTTCATGTTTGACGTCTACTAACTCGTTCCTTCCTCACAGCAGGTCAACTTGTGTGTGGTTGCAACATTACGATCCCATTGAGTACATTTTTGGAGAAAGGGACATCTGTTGCACCACAGGGCGGGTGGAAGCAACGTGGCACGATACATTTTCTTTCATTGGTAAGGATTTTTTTGTGTTTTATACTTTTGGTATTATGGTTTTTCATGTTGACTTTAAAATGACCATTTTCATGTTTGACGTCTACTAACTCGTTCCTTCCTCACAGCAGGTCAACTTGGGTGTGGTTGCAACATTACGATCCCATTGAGTACATTTTTGGAGAAAGGGACATCTGTTGCACCACAGGGTGCGAGGAGGGAACGTGGCACGATACATTTTCTTTCATTGGTAAGGATTTTTTTGTGTTTTATACTTTTGGAATTATGGTTTTTCATGTTGACTTTAAAATGACCATTTTCATGTTTGACGTCTACTAACTCGTTTCTTCCTCACAGCAGGTCAACTTGTGTGTGGTTGCAACATTACGATCCCATTGAGTACATTTTTGGAAAAAGGGACATCTGTTGCACCACAGGGCGGGTGGAGGGAACGTGGCACGATACATTTTCTTTCATTGGTAAGGATTTTTTTGTGTTTTATACTTTTGGAATTATGGTTTTTCATGTTGACTTTAAAATGACCATTTTCATGTTTGACGTCTACTAACTCGTTTCTTCCTCACAGCAGGTCAACTTGTGTGTGGTTGCAACATTACGATCCCATTGAGTACATTTTTGGAGAAAGGGACATCTGTTGCACCACAGGGCGGGTGGAGGGAACGTGGCACGATAAATTTTCTTTCATTGGTAAGGATTTTTTTGTGTTTTATACTTTTGGAATTATGGTTTTTCATGTTGACTTTAAAATGACCATTTTCATGTTTGACGTCTACTAACTCGTTTCTTCCTCACAGCAGGTCAACTTGTGTGTGGTTGCAACATTACGATCCCATTGAGTACATTTTTGGAGAAAGAACATCTGTTGCACCACAGGGCGGGTGGAGGGAACGTGGCACGATACATTTTCTTTCATTGGTAAGGATTTTTTTGTGTTTTATACTTTTGGAATTATGGTTTTTCATGTTGACTTTAAAATGACCATTTTCATGTTTGACGTCTACTAACTCGTTTCTTCCTCACAGCAGGTCAACTTGTGTGTGGTTGCAACATTACGATCCCATTGAGTACATTTTTGGAGAAAGGGACATCTGTTGCACCACAGGGCGGGTGGAGGGAACGTGGCACGATAAATTTTCTTTCATTGGTAAGGATTTTTTTGTGTTTTATACTTTTGGAATTATGGTTTTTCATGTTGACTTTAAAATGACCATTTTCATGTTTGACGTCTACTAACTCGTTTCTTCCTCACAGCAGGTCAACTTGTGTGTGGTTGCAACATTACGATCCCATTGAGTACATTTTTGGAGAAAGGGACATCTGTTGCACCACAGGGTGGGAGGAGGGAACGTGGCACGATACATTTTCTTTCATTGGTAAGGATTTTTTTGTGTTTTATACTTTTGGAATTATGGTTTTTCATGTTGACTTTAAAATGACCACTTTCATGTTTGACGTCTACTAACTCGTTTCTTCCTCACAGCAGGTCAACTTGTGTGTGGTTGCAACATTACAATCCCATTGAGTACATTTTTGGAGAAAGGGACATCTGTTGCACCACAGGGTGGGAGGAGGGAACGTGGCACGATACATTTTCTTTCATTGGTAAGGATTTTTTTGTGTTTTATACTTTTGGAATTATGGTTTTTCATGTTGACTTTAAAATGACCATTTTCATGTTTGACGTCTACTAACTCGTTTCTTCCTCACAGCAGGTCAACTTGTGTGTGGTTGCAACATTACGATCCCATTGAGTACATTTTTGGAGAAAGGGACATCTGTTGCACCACAGGGCGGGTGGAGGGAACGTGGCACGATACATTTTCTTTCATTGGTAAGGATTTTTTTGTGTTTTATACTTTTGGAATTATGGTTTTTCATGTTGACTTTAAAATGACCATTTTCATGTTTGACGTCTACTAACTCGTTTCTTCCTCACAGCAGGTCAACTTGTGTGTGGTTGCAACATTACGATCCCATTGAGTACATTTTTGGAAAAAGGGACATCTGTTGCACCACAGGGCGGGTGGAGGGAACGTGGCACGATACATTTTCTTTCATTGGTAAGGATTTTTTTGTGTTTTATACTTTTGGAATTATGGTTTTTCATGTTGACTTTAAAATAACCATTTTCATGTTTGACGTCTACTAACTCGTTTCTTCCTCACAGCAGGTCAACTTGTGTGTGGTTGCAACATTACGATCCCATTGAGTACATTTTTGGAGAAAGGGACATCTGTTGCACCACAGAGCGGGTGGAGGGAACGTGGCACGATACATTTTCTTTCATTGGTAAGGATTTTTTTGTGTTTTATACTTTTGGAATTATGGTTTTTCATGTTGACTTTAAAATGACCATTTTCATGTTTGACGTCTACTAACTCGTTTCTTCCTCACAGCAGGTCAACTTGTGTGTGGTTGCAACATTACGATCCCATTGAGTACATTTTTGGAGAAAGGGACATCTGTTGCACCACAGGGCGGGTGGAGGGAACGTGGCACGATACATTTTCTTTCATTGGTAAGGCATTTTTTGTGTTTTATACTTTTGGTATTATGGTTTTTCATGTTGACTTTAAAATGACCATTTTCATGTTTGACGTCTACTAACTCGTTTCTTCCTCACAGCAGGTCAACTTGTGTGTGGTTGCAACATTACGATCCCATTAAGTACATTTTTGGAGAAAGGGACATCTGTTGCACCACAGGGCGGGTGGAAGCAACGTGGCACGATACATTTTCTTTCATTGGTAAGGATTTTTTTGTGTTTTATACTTTTGGACTTATCATTTTTCATGTTGACTTTAAAATGACCATTTTCATGTTTGACGTCTACTAACTCGTTTCTACCTCACAGCAGGTCAACTTGTGTGTGGTTGCAACATTACGATCCCATTGAGTACATTTTTGGAGAAAGGGACATCTGTTGCACCAGAGTGCGGGTGGAGGGAACGTGCCACGATACATTTTCTTTCATTGGTAAGGATTTTTTTGTGTTTTATACTTTTGGTATTGTGGTATTTCATGTTGACGTTAAAATGACCATTTTCATGTTTGACGTCTACTAACTCATTTCTTCCTCACAGCAGGTCAACTTGTGTGTGGTTGCAACATTACGATCCCATTGAGTACATTTTTGGAGAAAGGGACATCTGTTGCACCACAGGGCGGGTGGAAGCAACGTGGCACGATACATTTTCTTTCATTGGTAAGGATTTTTTTGTGTTTTATACTTTTGGAATTATGGTTTTTTATGTTGACTTTAAAATGACCATTTTCATGTTTGACGTCTACTAACTCGTTTCTTCCTCACAGCAGGTCAACTTGTGTGTGGTTGCAACATTACGATCCCATTGAGTACATTTTTGGAAAAAGGGACATCTGTTGCACCACAGGGCGGGTGGAGGGAACGTGGCACGATACATTTTCTTTCATTGGTAAGCATATTTTTGTGTTTTATACTTTTGGAATTATGGTTTTTCATGTTGACTTTAAAATGACCATTTTCATGTTAGACGTCTACTAACTCGTTTCTTCCTCACAGCAGGTCAACTTGTGTGTGGTTGCAACTTTACGATCCCATTGAGTACATTTTTGGAGAAAGGGACATCTGTTGCACCACAGGGCGGGTGGAGGGAACGTGGCACGATAAATTTTCTTTCATTGGTAAGGATTTTTTTGTGTTTTATACTTTTGGAATTATGGTTTTTCATGTTGACTTTAAAATGACCATTTTCATGTTTGACGTCTACTAACTCGTTTCTTCGTCACAGCAGGTCAACTTGTGTGTGGTTGCAACATTACGATCCCATTGAGTACATTTTTGGAGAAAGGGACATCTGTTGCACCACAGGGCGGGTGGAGGGAACGTGGCACGATAAATTTTCTTTCATTGGTAAGGATTTTTTTGTGTTTTATACTTTTGGAATTATGGTTTTTCATGTTGACTTTAAATTGACCATTTTCATGTTTGACGTCTACTAACTCGTTTCTTCCTCACAGCAGGTCAACTTGTGTGTGGTTGCAACATTACGATCCCATTGAGTACATTTTTGGAGAAAGGGACATCTGTTGCACCACAGGGTGGGAGGAGGGAACGTGGCACGATACATTTTCTTTCATTGGTAAGGATTTTTTTGTGTTTTATACTTTTGGAATTATGGTTTTTTATGTTGACTTTAAAATGACCATTTTCATGTTTGACGTCTACTAACACGTTTCTTCCTCACAGCAGGTAAACTTGTGTGTGGTTGCAACATTACGATCCCATTGAGTACATTTTTGGAGAAAGGGACATCTGTTGCACCACAGGGCGGGTGGAGGGAACGTGGCACGATACATTTTCTTTCATTGGTAAGGATTTTTTTGTGTTTTATACTTTTGGAATTATGGTTTTTCATGTTGACTTTAAAATGACCATTTTCATGTTTGACGTCTACTAACTCGTTTCTTTCTCACAGCAGGTCAACTTGTGTGTGGTTGCAACATTACGATCCCATTGAGTACATTTTTGGAGAAAGGGACATCTGTTGCACCACAGGGTGGGAGGAGGGAACGTGGCACGATACATTTTCTTTCATTGGTAAGGATTTTTTTGTGTTTTATACTTTTGGAATTATGGTTTTTCATGTTGACTTTAAAATGACCATTTTCATGTTTGACGTCTACTAACTCGTTTCTTCCTCACAGCAGGTCAACTTGTGTGTGGTTGCAACATTACGATCCCATTGAGTACATTTTTGGAGAAAGGGACATCTGTTGCACCACAGGGTGGGAGGAGGGAACGTGGCACGATACATTTTCTTTCATTGGTAAGGATTTTTTTGTGTTTTATACTTTTGGAATTATGGTTTTTCATGTTGACTTTAAAATGACCATTTTCATGTTTGACATCTACTAACTCGTTTCTTCCTCACAGCAGGTCAACTTGTGTGTGGTTGCAACATTACGATCCCATTGAGTACATTTTTGGAAAAAGGGACATCTGTTGCACCACAGGGCGGGTGGAGGGAACGTGGCACGATACATTTTCTTTCATTGGTAAGGATTTTTTTGTGTTTTATACTTTTGGAATTATGGTTTTTCATGTTGACTTTAAAATGACCATTTTCATGTTAGACGTCTACTAACTCGTTTCTTCCTCACAGCAGGTCAACTTGTGTGTGGTTGCAACATTACGATCCCATTGAGTACATTTTTGGAGAAAGGGACATCTGTTGCACCACAGGGCGGGTGGAGGGAAGCTGGCACGATAAATTTTCTTTCATTGGTAAGGATTTTTTTGTGTTTTATACTTTTGGAATTATGGTTTTTCATGTTGACTTTAAAATGACCATTTTCATGTTTGACGTCTACTAACTCGTTTCTTCCTCACAGCAGGTCAACTTGTGTGTGGTTGCAACATTACGATCCCATTGAGTACATTTTTGGAGAAAGGGACATCTGTTGCACCACAGGGCGGGTGGAGGGAACGTGGCACGATAAATTTTCTTTCATTGGTAAGGATTTTTTTGTGTTTTATACTTTTGGAATTATGGTTTTTCATGTTGACTTTAAAATGACCATTTTCATGTTTGACGTCTACTAACTCGTTTCTTCCTCACGGCAGGTCAACTTGTGTGTGGTTGCAACTATACGATCCCATTGAGTACATTTTTGGAGAAAGGGACATCTGTTGCACCACAGGTTGGGAGGAGGGAACGTGGCACGATACATTTTCTTTCATTGGTAAGGATTTTTTTGTGTTTTACACTTTTGGTATTATGGTTTTTCATGTTGACGTTAAAATGACCATTTTCATGTTTGACGTCTACTAACTCGTTTCTTCCTCACAGCAGGTCAACTTGTGTGTGGTTGCAACATTACGATCCCATTGAGTACATTTTTGGAGAAAGGGACATCTGTTGCACCACAGGGCAGGTGGAGGGAACGTGGCACGATAAATTTTCTTTCATTGGTAAGGATTTTTTTTTTGTTTTATACTTTTGGAATTATGGTTTTTCATGTTGACTTTAAAATGACCATTTTCATGTTTGACGTCTACTAACTCGTTTCTTCCTCACAGCAGGTCAACTTGTGTGTGGTTGCAACATTACGATCCCATTGAGTACATTTTTGGAGAAAGGGACATCTGTTGCACCACAGGGTGGGAGGAGGGAACGTTTCACGATACATTTTCTTTCATTGGTAAGGATTTTTTTGTGTTTTATACTTTTGGAATTATGGTTTTTCATGTTGACTTTAAAATGACCATTTTCATGTTTGACGTCTACTAACTCGTTTCTTCCTCACAGCAGGTCAACTTGTGTGTGGTTGCAACATTACGATCCCATTGAGTACATTTTTGGAGAAAGGGACATCTGTTGCACCACAGGGCGGGTGGAGGGAACGTGGCACGATACATTTTCTTTCATTGGTAAGGATTTTTTTGTGTTTTATGCTTTTGGAATTATGGTTTTTCACGTTGACTTTAAAATGACCATTTTCATGTTAGACGTCTACTAACTCGTTTCTTCCTCACAGCAGGTCAACTTGTGAGTGGTTGCAACATTACGATCCCATTGAGTACATTTTTTGGAGAAAGGGACATCTGTTGCACCACAGGGCGGGTGGAGGGAACGTGGCACGATACATTTTCTTTCATTGGTAAGGATTTTTTTGTGTTTTATACTTTTGGAATTATGGTTTTTCATGTTGACTTTAAAATGACCATTTTCATGTTTGACGTCTACTAACTCGTTTCTTCCTCACAGCAGGTCAACTTGTGTGTGGTTGCAACATTACGATCCCATTGAGTACATTTTTGGAGAAAGGGACATCTGTTGCACCACAGGGCGGGTGGAGGGAACGTGGCACGATACATTTTCTTTCATGGGTAAGGATTTTTTTGTGTTTTATACTTTTGGAATTATGGTTTTTCATGTTGACTTTAAAATGACCATTTTCATGTTTGACGTCTACTACCTCGTTTCTTCCTCACAGCAGGTCAACTTGTGTGTGGTTGCAACATTACGATCCCATTGAGTACATTTTTGGAGAAAGGGACATCTGTTGCACCACAGGGTGCGAGGAGGGAACGTGGCACGATACATTTTCTTTCATTGGTAAGGATTATTTTGTGTTTTATACTTTTGGAATTATGGTTTTTCATGTTGACTTTAAAATGACCATTTTCACGTTTGACGTCTACTAACTCGTTTCTTCCTCACAGCAGGTCAACTTGTGTGTGGTTGCAACATTACGATCCCATTGAGTACATTTTTGGAGAAAGGGACATCTGTTGCACCACAGGGCGGGTGGAGGGAACGTGGCACGATAAATTTTCTTTCATTGGTAAGGATTTTTTTGTGTTTTATACTTTTGGAATTATGGTTTTTCATGTTGACTTTAAAATGACCATTTTCATGTTTGACGTCTACTAACTCGTTTCTTCCTCACAGCAGGTCAACTTGTGTGTGGTTGCAACATTACGATCCCATTGAGTACATTTTTGGAGAAAGAACATCTGTTGCACCACAGGGCGGGTGGAGGGAACGTGGCACGATACATTTTCTTTCATTGGTAAGGATTTTTTTGTGTTTTATACTTTTGGAATTATGGTTTTTTATGTTGACTTTAAAATGACCATTTTCATGTTTGACGTCTACTAACTCGTTTCTTCCTCACAGCAGGTCAACTTGTGTGTGGTTGCAACATTACGATCCCATTGAGTACATTTTTGGAGAAAGGGACATCTGTTGCACCACAGGGCGGGTGGAGGGAACGTGGCACGATAAATTTTCTTTCATTGGTAAGGATTTTTTTGTGTTTTATACTTTTGGAATTATGGTTTTTCATGTTGACTTTAAAATGACCATTTTCATGTTTGACGTCTACTAACTCGTTTCTTCCTCACAGCAGGTCAACTTGTGTGTGGTTGCAACATTACGATCCCATTGAGTACATTTTTGGAGAAAGGGACATCTGTTGCACCACAGGGTGGGAGGAGGGAACGTGGCACGATACATTTTCTTTCATTGGTAAGGATTTTTTTGTGTTTTATACTTTTGGAATTATGGTTTTTCATGTTGACTTTAAAATGACCATTTTCATGTTTGACGTCTACTAACTCGTTTCTTCCTCACAGCAGGTCAACTTGTGTGTGGTTGCAACATTACGATCCCATTGAGTACATTTTTGGAGAAAGGGACATCTGTTGCACCACAGGGCGGGTGGAGGGAACGTGGCACGATACATTTTCTTTCATTGGTAAGGATTTTTTTGTGTTTTATACTTTTGGAATTATGGTTTTTCATGTTGACTTTAAAATGACCATTTTCATGTTTGACGTCTACTAACTCGTTTCTTCCTCACAGCAGGTCAACTTGTGTGTGGTTGCAACATTACGATCCCATTGAGTACATTTTTGGAGAAAGGGACATCTATTGCACCACAGGGTGGGAGGAGGGAACGTGGCACGATACATTTTCTTTCATTGGTAAGGATTTTTTTGTGTTTTATACTTTTGGAATTATGGTTTTTCATGTTGACTTTAAAATGACCATTTTCATGTTTGACGTCTACTAACTCGTTTCTTCCTCACAGCAGGTCAACTTGTGTGTGGTTGCAACATTACGATCCCATTGAGTACATTTTTGGAGAAAGGGACATCTGTTGCACCACAGGGCGGGTGGAGGGAACGTGGCACGATACATTTTCTTTCATTGGTAAGGATTTTTTTGTGTTTTATACTTTTGGAATTATGGTTTTTCATGTTGACTTTAAAATGACCATTTTCATGTTTGACGTCTACTAACTCGTTTCTTCCTCACAGCAGGTCAACTTGTGTGTGGTTGCAACATTACGATAACATTGAGTACATTTTTGGAAAAAGGGACATCTGTTGCACCACAGGGCGGGTGGAGGGAACGTGGCACGATACATTTTCTTTCATTGGTAAGGATTTTTTTGTGTTTTATACTTTTGGAATTATGGCTTTTCATGTTGACGTTAAAATAACCATTTTCATGTTTGACGTCTACTAACTCGTTTCTTCCTCACAGCAGGTCAACTTGTGTGTGGTTGCAACAATACGATCCCATTGAGTACATTTTTGGAGAAAGGGACATCTGTTGCACCACAGAGCGGGTGGAGGGAACGTGCCACGATACATTTTCTTTCATTGGTAAGGATTTTTTTGTGTTTTATACTTTTGGTATTGTGGTTTTTCATGTTGACGTTAAAATGACCATTTTCATGTTTGACGTCTACTAACTCGTTTCTTCCTCACAGCAGGTCAACTTGTGTGTGGTTGCAACATTACGATCCCATTGAGTACATTTTTGGAGAAAGGGACATCTGTTGCACCACAGGGCGGGTGGAAGCAACGTGGCACGATACATTTTCTTTCATTGGTAAGGATTTTTTTGTGTTTTATACTTTTGGTATTATGGTTTTTCATGTTGACTTTAAAATGACCATTTTCATGTTTGACGTCTACTAACTCGTTCCTTCCTCACAGCAGGTCAACCTGTGTGTGGTTGCAACATTACGATCCCATTGAGTACATTTTTGGAGAAAGGGACATCTGTTGCACCACAGGGCGGGTGGAGGGAACGTGGCACGATAAATTTTCTTTCATTGGTAAGGATTTTTTTGTGTTTTATACTTTTGGAATTATGGTTTTTCATGTTGACTTTAAAATGACCATTTTCATGTTTGACGTCTACTAACTCGTTTCTTCCTCACGGCAGGTCAACTTGTGTGTGGTTGCAACTTTACGATCCCATTGAGTACATTTTTGGAGAAAGGGACATCTGTTGCACCACAGGTTGGGAGGAGGGAACGTGGCACGATACATTTTCTTTCATTGGTAAGGATTTTTTTGTGTTTTATACTTTTGGTATTATGGTTTTTCATGTTGACGTTAAAATGACCATTTTCATGTTTGACGTCTACTAACTCGTTTCTTCCTCACAGCAGGTCAACTTGTGTGTGGTTGCAACATTACGATCCCATTGAGTACATTTTTGGAGAAAGGGACATCTGTTGCACCACAGGGCGGGTGGAGGGAACGTGGCACGATAAATTTTCTTTCGTTGGTAAGGATTTTTTTGTGTTTTATACTTTTGGAATTATGGTTTTTCATGTTGACTTTAAAATGACCATTTTCATGTTTGACGTCTACTAACTCGTTTCTTCCTCACAGCAGGTCAACTTGTGTGTGGTTGCAACATTACGATCCCATTGAGTACATTTTTGGAGAAAGGGACATCTGTTGCACCACAGGGTGGGAGGAGGGAACGTGGCACGATACATTTTCTTTCATTGGTAAGGATTTTTTTGTGTTTTATACTTTTGGAATTATGGTTTTTCATGTTGACTTTAAAATGACCATTTTCATGTTTGACGTCTACTAACTCGTTTCTTCCTCACAGCAGGTCAACTTGTGTGTGGTTGCAACATTACGATCCCATTGAGTACATTTTTGGAGAAAGGGACATCTGTTGCACCACAGGGCGGGTGGAGGGAACGTGGCACGATACATTTTCTTTCATTGGTAAGGATTTTTTTGTGTTTTATGCTTTTGGAATTATGGTTTTTCACGTTGACTTTAAAATGACCATTTTCATGTTAGACGTCTACTAACTCGTTTCTTCCTCACAGCAGGTCAACTTGTGAGTGGTTGCAACATTACGATCCCATTGAGTACATTTTTTGGAGAAAGGGACATCTGTTGCACCACAGGGCGGGTGGAGGGAACGTGGCACGATACATTTTCTTTCATTGGTAAGGATTTTTTTGTGTTTTATACTTTTGGAATTGTGGTTTTTCATGTTGACTTTAAAATGACCATTTTCATGTTTGACGTCTACTAACTCGTTTCTTCCTCACAGCAGGTCAACTTGTGTGTGGTTGCAACATTACGATCCCATTGAGTACATTTTTGGAGAAAGGGACATCTGTTGCACCACAGGGCGGGTGGAGGGAACGTGGCACGATACATTTTCTTTCATTGGTAAGGATTTTTTTGTGTTTTATACTTTTGAAATTATGGTTTTTCATGTTGACTTTAAAATGACCATTTTCATGTTTGACGTCTACTACCTCGTTTCTTCCTCACAGCAGGTCAACTTGTGTGTGGTTGCAACATTACGATCCCATTGAGTACATTTTTGGAGAAAGGGACATCTGTTGCACCACAGGGTGCGAGGAGGGAACGTGGCACGATACATTTTCTTTCATTGGTAAGGATTATTTTGTGTTTTATACTTTTGGAATTATGGTTTTTCATGTTGACTTTAAAATGACCATTTTCATGTTTGACGTCTACTAACTCGTTTCTTCCTCACAGCAGGTCAACTTGTGTGTGGTTGCAACATTACGATCCCATTGAGTACATTTTTGGAAAAAGGGACGTCTGTTGCACCACAGGGCGGGTGGAGGGAACGTGGCACGATACATTTTCTTTCATTGGTAAGGATTTTTTTGTGTTTTATACTTTTGGAATTATGGTTTTTCATGTTGACTTTAAAATGACCATTTTCATGTTTGACGTCTACTAACTCGTTTCTTCCTCACAGCAGGTCAACTTGTGTGTGGTTGCAACATTACGATCCCATTGAGTACATTTTTGGAGAAAGGGACATCTGTTGCACCACAGGGCGGGTGGAGGGAACGTGGCACGATAAATTTTCTTTCATTGGTAAGGATTTTTTTGTGTTTTATACTTTTGGAATTATGGTTTTTCATGTTGACTTTAAAATGACCATTTTCATGTTTGACGTCTACTAACTCGTTTCTTCCTCACAGCAGGTCAACTTGTGTGTGGTTGCAACATTACGATCCCATTGAGTACATTTTTGGAGAAAGAACATCTGTTGCACCACAGGGCGGGTGGAGGGAACGTGGCACGATACATTTTCTTTCATTGGTAAGGATTTTTTTGTGTTTTATACTTTTGGAATTATGGTTTTTTATGTTGACTTTAAAATGACCATTTTCATGTTTGACGTCTACTAACTCGTTTCTTCCTCACAGCAGGTCAACTTGTGTGTGGTTGCAACATTACGATCCCATTGAGTACATTTTTGGAGAAAGGGACATCTGTTGCACCACAGGGCGGGTGGAGGGAACGTGGCACGATAAATTTTCTTTCATTGGTAAGGATTTTTTTGTGTTTTATACTTTTGGAATTATGGTTTTTCATGTTGACTTTAAAATGACCATTTTCATGTTTGACGTCTACTAACTCGTTTCTTCCTCACAGCAGGTCAACTTGTGTGTGGTTGCAACATTACGATCCCATTAAGTACATTTTTGGAGAAAGGGACATCTGTTGCACCACAGGGTGGGAGGAGGGAACGTGGCACGATACATTTTCTTTCATTGGTAAGGATTTTTTTGTGTTTTATACTTTTGGAATTATGGTTTTTCATGTTGACTTTAAAATGACCATTTTCATGTTTGACGTCTACTAACTCGTTTCTTCCTCACAGCAGGTCAACTTGTGTGTGGTTGCAACATTACGATCCCATTGAGTACATTTTTGGAGAAAGGGACATCTGTTGCACCACAGGGCGGGTGGAGGGAACGTGGCACGATACATTTTCTTTCATTGGTAAGGATTTTTTTGTGTTTTATACTTTTGGAATTATGGTTTTTCATGTTGACTTTAAAATGACCATTTTCATGTTTGACGTCTACTAACTCGTTTCTTCCTCACAGCAGGTCAACTTGTGTGTGGTTGCAACATTACGATCCCATTGAGTACATTTTTGGAGAAAGGGACATCTGTTGCACCACAGGGTGGGAGGAGGGAACGTGGCACGATACATTTTCTTTCATTGGTAAGGATTTTTTTGTGTTTTATACTTTTGGAATTATGGTTTTTCATGTTGACTTTAAAATGACCATTTTCATGTTTGACGTCTACTAACTCGTTTCTTCCTCACAGCAGGTCAACTTGTGTGTGGTTGCAACATTACGATCCCATTGAGTACATTTTTGGAGAAAGGGACATCTGTTGCACCACAGGGCGGGTGGAGGGAACGTGGCACGATACATTTTCTTTCATTGGTAAGGATTTTTTTGTGTTTTATACTTTTGGAATTATGGTTTTTCATGTTGACTTTAAAATGACCATTTTCATGTTTGACGTCTACTAACTCGTTTCTTCCTCACAGCAGGTCAACTTGTGTGTGGTTGCAACATTACGATCCCATTGAGTACATTTTTGGAAAAAGGGACATCTGTTGCAACACAGGGCGGGTGGAGGGAACGTGGCACGATACATTTTCTTTCATTGGTAAGGATTTTTTTGTGTTTTATACTTTTGGAATTATGGCTTTTCATGTTGACCTTAAAATAACCATTTTCATGTTTGACGTCTACTAACTCGTTTCTTCCTCACAGCAGGTCAACTTGTGTGTGGTTGCAACATTACGATCCCATTGAGTACATTTTTGGAGAAAGGGACATCTGTTGCACCACAGAGCGGGTGGAGGGAACGTGCCACGATACATTTTCTTTCATTGGTAAGGATTTTTTTGTGTTTTATACTTTTGGTATTGTGGTTTTTCATGTTGACGTTAAAATGACCATTTTCATGTTTCACGTCTACTAACTCGTTTCTTCCTCACAGCAGGTCAACTTGTGTGTGGTTGCAACATTACGATCCCATTGAGTACATTTTTGGAGAAAGGGACATCTGTTGCACCACAGGGCGGGTGGAAGCAACGTGGCACGATACATTTTCTTTCATTGGTAAGGATTTTTTTGTGTTTTATACTTTTGGTATTATGGTTTTTCATGTTGACTTTAAAATGACCATTGTCATGTTTGACGTCTACTAACTCGTTCCTTCCTCACAGCAGGTCAACCTGTGTGTGGTTGCAACATTACGATCCCATTGAGTACATTTTTGGAGAAAGGGACATCTGTTGCACCACAGGGTGGGAGGAGGGAACGTGGCACGATACATTTTCTTTCATTGGTAAGGATTTTTTTGTGTTTTATACTTTTGGAATTATGGTTTTTCATGTTGACTTTAAAATGACCATTTTCATGTTTGACGTCTACTAACTCGTTTCTTCCTCACAGCAGGTCAACTTGTGTGTGGTTGCAACATTACGATCCCATTGAGTACATTTTTGGAGAAAGGGACATCTGTTGCACCACAGTGCGGGTGGAGGGAACGTGGCACGATACATTTTCTTTCATTGGTAAGGATTTTTTTGTGTTTTATACTTTTGGTATTATGGTTTTTCATGTTGACGTTAAAATGACCATTTTCATGTTTGACGTCTACTAACTCGTTTCTTCCTCACAGCAGGTCAACTTGTGTGTGGTTGCAACATTACGATCCCATTGAGTACATTTTTGGAGAAAGGGACATCTGTTGCACCACAGGGCGGGTGGAAGCAACGTGGCACGATACATTTTCTTTCATTGGTAAGGATTTTTTTGTGTTTTATACTTTTGGTATTATGGTTTTTCATGTTGACTTTAAAATGACCATTTTCATGTTTGACGTCTACTAACTCGTTCCTTCCTCACAGCAGGTCAACTTGTGTGTGGTTGCAACATTACGATCCCATTGAGTACATTTTTGGAGAAAGGGACATCTGTTGCACCACAGGGTGGGAGGAGGGAACGTGGCACGATACATTTTCTTTCATTGGTAAGGATTTTTTTGTGTTTTATACTTTTGGAATTATGGTTTTTCATGTTGACTTTAAAATGACCATTTTCATGTTTGACGTCTACTAACTCGTTTCTTCCTCACAGCAGGTCAACTTGTGTGTGGTTGCAACATTACGATCCCATTGAGTACATTTTTGGAAAAAGGGACATCTGTTGCACCACAGGGCGGGTGGAGGGAACGTGGCACGATACATTTTCTTTCATTGGTAAGGATATTTTTGTCTTTTATACTTTTGGAATTATGGTTTTTCATGTTGACTTTAAAATGACCATTTTCATGTTAGACGTCTACTAACTCGTTTCTTCCTCACAGCAGGTCAACTTGTGTGTGGTTGCAACTTTACGATCCCATTGAGTACATTTTTGGAGAAAGGGACATCTGTTGCACCACAGGGCGGGTGGAGGGAACGTGGCACGATAAATTTTCTTTCATTGGTAAGGATTTTTTTGTGTTTTATACTTTTGGAATTATGGTTTTTCATGTTGACTTTAAAATGACCATTTTCATGTTTGACGTCTACTAACTCGTTTCTTCCTCACAGCAGGTCAACTTGTGTGTGGTTGCAACATTACGATCCCATTGAGTACATTTTTGGAGAAAGGGACATCTGTTGCACCACAGGGCGGATGGAGGGAACGCGGCACGATAAATTTTCTTTCATTGGTAAGGATTTTTTTGTGTTTTATACTTTTGGAATTATGGTTTTTCATGTTGACTTTAAAATGACCATTTTCATGTTTGACGTCTACTAACTCGTTTCTTCCTCACAGCAGGTCAACTTGTGTGTGGTTGCAACATTACGATCCCATTGAGTACATTTTTGGAGAAAGGGACATCTGTTGCACCACAGGGTGGGAGGAGGGAACGTGGCACGATACATTTTCTTTCATTGGTAAGGATTTTTTTGTGTTTTATACTTTTGGAATTATGGTTTTTCATGTTGACTTTAAAATGACCATTTTCATGTTTGACGTCTACTAACTCGTTTCTTCCTCACAGCAGGTTAACTTGTGTGTGGTTGCAACATTACGATCCCATTGGATACATTTTTGGAGAAAGGGACATCTGTTGCACCACAGGGCGGGTGGAGGGAACGTGGCACGATACATTTTCTTTCATTGGTAAGGATTTTTTTGTGTTTTATACTTTTGGAATTATGGTTTTTCATGTTGACTTTAAAATGACCATTTTCATGTTTGACGTCTACTAACTCGTTTCTTTCTCACAGCAGGTCAACTTGTGTGTGGTTGCAACATTACGATCCCATTGAGTACATTTTTGGAGAAAGGGACATCTGTTGCACCACAGGGTGGGAGGAGGGAACGTGGCACGATACATTTTCTTTCATTGGTAAGGATTTTTTTGTGTTTTATACTTTTGGAATTATGGTTTTTCATGTTGACTTTAAAATGACCATTTTCATGTTTGACGACTACTAACTCGTTTCTTCCTCACAGCAGGTCAACTTGTGTGTGGTTGCAACATTACGATCCCATTGAGTACATTTTTGGAGAAAGGGACATCTGTTGCACCACAGGGTGGGAGGAGGGAACGTGGCACGATACATTTTCTTTCATTGGTAAGGATTTTTTTGTGTTTTATACTTTTGGAATTATGGTTTTTCATGTTGACTTTAAAATGACCATTTTCATGTTTGACATCTACTAACTCGTTTCTTCCTCACAGCAGGTCAACTTGTGTGTGGTTGCAACATTACGATCCCATTGAGTACATTTTTGGAAAAAGGGACATCTGTTGCACCACAGGGCGGGTGGAGGGAACGTGGCACGATACATTTTCTTTCATTGGTAAGGATTTTTTTGTGTTTTATACTTTTGGAATTATGGTTTTTCATGTTGACTTTAAAATGACCATTTTCATGTTAGACGTCTACTAACTCGTTTCTTCCTCACAGCAGGTCAACTTGTGTGTGGTTGCAACATTACGATCCCATTGAGTACATTTTTGGAGAAAGGGACATCTGTTGCACCACAGGGCGGGTGGAGGGAAGCTGGCACGATAAATTTTCTTTCATTGGTAAGGATTTTTTTGTGTTTTATACTTTTGGAATTATGGTTTTTCATGTTGACTTTAAAATGACCATTTTCATGTTTGACGTCTACTAACTCGTTTCTTCCTCACAGCAGGTCAACTTGTGTGTGGTTGCAACATTACGATCCCATTGAGTACATTTTTGGAGAAAGGGACATCTGTTGCACCACAGGGCGGGTGGAGGGAACGTGGCACGATAAATTTTCTTTCATTGGTAAGGATTTTTTTGTGTTTTATACTTTTGGAATTATGGTTTTTCATGTTGACTTTAAAATGACCATTTTCATGTTTGACGTCTACTAACTCGTTTCTTCCTCACGGCAGGTCAACTTGTGTGTGGTTGCAACTTTACGATCCCATTGAGTACATTTTTGGAGAAAGGGACATCTGTTGCACCACAGGTTGGGAGGAGGGAACGTGGCACGATACATTTTCTTTCATTGGTAAGGATTTTTTTGTGTTTTATACTTTTGGTATTATGGTTTTTCATGTTGACGTTAAAATGACCATTTTCATGTTTGACGTCTACTAACTCGTTTCTTCCTCACAGCAGGTCAACTTGTGTGTGGTTGCAGCATTACGATCCCATTGAGTACATTTTTGGAGAAAGGGACATCTGTTGCACCACAGGGCGGGTGGAGGGAACGTGGCACGATAAATTTTCTTTCATTGGTAAGGATTTTTTTGTGTTTTATACTTTTGGAATTATGGTTTTTCATGTTGACTTTAAAATGACCATTTTCATGTTTGACGTCTACTAACTCGTTTCTTCCTCACAGCAGGTCAACTTGTGTGTGGTTGCAACATTACGATCCCATTGAGTACATTTTTGGAGAAAGGGACATCTGTTGCACCACAGGGTGGGAGGAGGGAACGTGGCACGATACATTTTCTTTCATTGGTAAGGTTTTTTTTGTGTTTTATACTTTTGGAATTATGGTTTTTCATGTTGACTTTAAAATGACCATTTTCATGTTTGACGTCTACTAACTCGTTTCTTCCTCACAGCAGGTCAACTTGTGTGTGGTTGCAACATTACGATCCCATTGAGTACATTTTTGGAGAAAGGGACATCTGTTGCACCACAGGGCGGGTGGAGGGAACGTGGCACGATACATTTTCTTTCATTGGTAAGGATTTTTTTGTGTTTTATGCTTTTGGAATTATGGTTTTTCACGTTGACTTTAAAATGACCATTTTCATGTTAGACGTCTACTAACTCGTTTCTTCCTCACAGCAGGTCAACTTGTGAGTGGTTGCAACATTACGATCCCATTGAGTACATTTTTTGGAGAAAGGGACATCTGTTGCACCACAGGGCGGGTGGAGGGAACGTGGCACGATACATTTTCTTTCATTGGTAAGGATTTTTTTGTGTTTTATACTTTTGGAATTATGGTTTTTCATGTTGACTTTAAAATGACCATTTTCATGTTTGACGTCTACTAACTCGTTTCTTCCTCACATCAGGTCAACTTGTGTGTGGTTGCAACATTACGATCCCATTGAGTACATTTTTGGAGAAAGGGACATCTGTTGCACCACAGGGCGGGTGGAGGGAACGTGGCACGATACATTTTCTTTCATGGGTAAGGATTTTTTTGTGTTTTATACTTTTGGAATTATGGTTTTTCATGTTGACTTTAAAATGACCATTTTCATGTTTGACGTCTACTACCTCGTTTCTTCCTCACAGCAGGTCAACTTGTGTGTGGTTGCAACATTACGATCCCATTGAGTACATTTTTGGAGTAAGGGACATCTGTTGCACCACATGGCGGGTGGAGGGAACGTGGCACGATACATTTTCTTTCATTGGTAAGGATTTTTTTGTGTTTTATACTTTTGGAATTATGGTTTTTCATGTTGACTTTAAAATGACCATTTTCATGTTTGACGTCTACTAACTCGTTTCTTCCTCACAGCAGGTCAACTTGTGTGTGGTTGCAACATTACGATCCCATTGAGTACATTTTTGGAGAAAGGGACATCTGTTGCACCACAGAGCGGGTGGAGGGAACGTGGCACGATACATTTTCTTTCATTGGTAAGGATTTTTTTGTGTTTTATACTTTTGGAATTATGGTTTCTCATGTTGACTTTAAAATGACCATTTTCATGTTTGACGTCTACTAACTCGTTTCTTCCTCACAGCAGGTCAACTTGTGTGTGGTTGCAACATTACGATCCCATTGAGTACATTTTTGAAGAAAGGGACATCTGTTGCACCACAGGGCGGGTGAAGGGAACGTGGCACGATACATTTTCTTTCATTGGTAAGGATTTTTTTGTGTTTTATACTTTTGGAATTATGGTTTTTCATGTTGACTTCAAAATGACCATTTTCATGTTTGACGTCTACTAACTCGTTTCTTCCTCACAGCAGGTCAACTTGTGTGTGGTTGCAACATTACGATCCCATTGAGTACATTTTTGGAGAAAGGGACATCTGTTGCACCTCAGGGTGGGAGGAGGGAACGTGGCATGATACATTTTCTTTCACTGGTAAGGATTTTTTTGTGTTATATACTTTTGGAATTATGGTTTTTCATGTTGACTTTAAAATGACCATTTTCATGTTTGACGTCTACTAACTCGTTTCTTCCTCACGGCAGGTCAACTTGTGTGTGATTGCAACATTACGATCCCATTGAGTACATTTTTGGAGAAAGGGACATCTGTTGCACCACAGGGCGGGTGGAGGGAACAGGGCACGATACATTTTCTTTCATTGGTAAGGATTTTTTTGTGTTTTATACTTTTGGAATTATGGTTTTTCATGTTGACTTTAAAATGACCATTTTCATGTTTGACGTCTACTAACTCGTTTCTTCCTCACAGCAGGTCAACTTGTGTGTGGTTGCAACATTACGATCCCATTGAGTACATTTTTGGAAAAAGGGACATCTGTTGCACCACAGGGCGGGTGGAGGGAACGTGGCACGATACATTTTCTTTCATTGGTAAGGATTTTTTTGTGTTTTATACTTTTGGAATTATGATTTTTCATGTTGACTTTAAAATGACCATTTTCATGTTTGACGTCTACTAACTTGTTTCTTCCTCACAGCAGGTCAACTTGTGTGTGGTTGCAACATTACGATCCCATTGAGTACATTTTTGGAGAAAGGGACATCTGTTGCACCACAGGGCGGGTGGAGGGAACGTGGCACGATACATTTTCTTTCATTGGTAAGGATTTTTTTGTGTTTTATACTTTTGGAATTATGGTTTTTCATGTTGACTTTAAAATGACCATTTTCATGTTTGACGTCTACTAACTCGTTTCTTCCTCACAGCAGGTCAACTTGTGTGTGGTTGCAACATTACGATCCCATTGAGTACATTTTTGGAGAAAGGGACATCTGTTGCACCACAGGGCGGGTGGAGGGAACGTGGCACGATACATTTTCTTTCATTGGTAAGGATATTTTTGTGTTTTATACTTTTGGAATTATGGTTTTTCATGTTGACTTTAAAATGACCATTTTCATGTTTGACGTCTACTAACTCGTTTCTTCCTCACAGCAGGTCAACTTGTGTGTGGTTGCAACATTACAATCCCATTGAGTACATTTTTGGAGAAAGGGACATCTGTTGCACCATAGGGCGGGTGGAGGGAACGTGGCACGATACATTTTCTTTCATTGGTAAGGATTTTTTTGTGTTTTATACTTTTGGAATTATGGTTTTTCATGTTGACTTTAAAATGACCATTTTCATGTTTGACGTCTACTAACTCGTTTCTTCCTCACAGCAGGTCAACTTGTGTGTGGTTGCAACATTACGATCCCATTGAGTACATTTTTGGAGAAAGGGACGTCTGTTGCACCACAGGGTGGGAGGAGGGAACGTGGCACGATACATTTTCTTTCATTGGTAAGGATTTTTTTGTGTTTTATACTTTTGGAATTATGGTTTTTCATGTTGACTTTAAAATGACCATTTTCATGTTTGACGTCTACTAACTCGTTTCTTCCTCACAGCAGGTCAACTTGTGTGTGGTTGCAACATTACGATCCCATTGAGTACATTTTTGGAGAAAGGGACATCTGTTGCACCACAGGGTGGGAGGAGGGAACGTGGCACGATACATTTTCTTTCATTGGTAAAGATTTTTTTGTGTTTTATACTTTTGGAATTATGGTTTTTCATGTTGACTTTAAAATGACCATTTTCATGTTTGACGTCTACTAGCTCGTTTCTTCCTCACAGCAGGTCAACATGTGTGTGGTTGCAACATTACGATCCCATTGAGTACATTTTTGGAGAAAGGGACATCTGTTGCACCACAGGGTGGGAGGAGGGAACGTGGCACGATACATTTTCTTTCATTGGTAAGGATTTTTTTGTGTTTTATACTTTTGGAATTATGGTTTTTCATGTTGACTTTAAAATGACCATTTTCATGTTTGACGTCTACTAACTCGTTTCTTCCTCACAGCAGGTCAACTTGTGTGTGGTTGCAACATTACGATCCCATTGAGAACATTTTTGGAGAAGGGGACATCTGTTGCACCACAGGGTGGGAGGAGGGAACGTGGCACGATACATTTTCTTTCATTGGTAAGGATTTTTTTGTGTTTTATACTTTTGGAATTATGGTTTTTCATGTTGACTTTAAAATGACCATTTTCATGTTTGACGTCTACTAGCTCGTTTCTTCCTCACAGCAGGTCAACATGTGTGTGGTTGCAACATTACGATCCCATTGAGTACATTTTTGGAGAAAGGGACATCTGTTGCACCACAGGGTGGGAGGAGGGAACGTGGCACGATACATTTTCTTTCATTGGTAAGGATTTTTTTGTGTTTTATACTTTTGGAATTATGGTTTTTCATGTTGACTTTGAAATGACCATTTTCATGTTTGACGTCTACTAACTCGTTTCTTCCTCACAGCAGGTCAACTTGTGTCTGGTTGCAACATTACGATCCCATTGAGTACATTTTTGGAGAAAGGGACATCTGTTGCACCACAGGGTGGGAGGAGGGAACGTGGCACGATACTTTTTCTTTCATTGGTAAGGATTTTTTTGTGTTTTATACTTTTGGAATTATGGTTTTTCATGTTGACTTTAAAATGACCATTTTCATGTTTGACGTCTACTAACTCGTTTCTTCCTCACAGCAGGTCAACTTGTGTGTGGTTGCAACATTACGATCCCATTGAGTACATTTTTGGAGAAAGGGACATCTGTGGCACCACAGGGTGGGAGGAGGGAACGTGGCACGATACATTTTCTTTCATTGGTAAGGATTTTTTTGTGTTTTATACTTTTGGAATTATGGTTTTTCATGTTGACTTTAAAATGACCATTTTCATGTTTGACGTCTACTAACTCGTTTCTTCCGCACAGCAGGTCAACTTGTGTGTGGTTGCAACATTACGATCCCATTGAGTACACTTTTGAAGAAAGGGTCATCTGTTGCACCACAGGGCGGGTGGAGGGAACGTGGCACGATACTTTTTCTTTCATTGGTAAGGATATTTTTGTGTTTTATACTTTTGGAATTATGGTTTTTCATGTTGACTTTAAAATGACCATTTTCATGTTTGACGTCTACTAACTCGTTTCTTCCTCACAGCAGGTCAACTTGTGTGTGGTTGCAACATTACGATCCCATTGAGTACATTTTTGGAAAAAGGGACATCTGTTGCACCACAGGGCGGGTGGAGGGAACGTGGCACGATACATTTTCTTTCATTGGTAAGGATTTTTTTGTGTTTTATACTTTTGGAATTATGGTTTTTCATGTTGACTTTAAAATGACCATTTTCATGTTTGACGTCTACTAACTCGTTTCTTCCTCACGGCAGGTCAACTTGTGTGTGATTGCAACATTACGATCCCATTGAGTACATTTTTGGAGAAAGGGACATCTGTTGCACCACAGGGCGGGTGGAGGGAACAGGGCACGATACATTTTCTTTCATTGGTAAGGATTTTTTTGTGTTTTATACTTATGGAATTATGGTTTTTCATGTTGACTTTAAAATGACCATTTTCATGTTTGACGTCTACTAACTCGTTTCTTCCTCACAGCAGGTCAACTTGTGTGTGGTTGCAACATTACGATCCCATTGAGTACATTTTTGGAGAAAGGGACATCTGTTGCACCACAGGGCGGGTGGAGGGAACGTGGCACGATACATTTTCTTTCATTGGTAAGGATTTTTTCGTGTTTTATACTTTTAAAATTATGGTTTTTCATGTTGACTTTAAAATGACCATTTTCAAGTTTGGCGTCTACTAACTCGTTTCTTCCTCACAGCAGGTCAACTTGTGTGTGGTTGCAACATTACGATCCCATTGAGTACATTTTTGGAGACAGGGACATCTGTTGCACCACAGGGCGGGTGGAGGGAACGTGGCATGATACATTTTCTTTCATTGGTAAGGATTTTTTTGTGTTTTATACTTTTGGAATTATGGTTTTTCATGTTGACTTTAAAATGACCATTTTCATGTTTGACGTCTACTAACTCGTTTCTTCCTCACAGCAGGTCAACTTGTGTGTGGTTGCTACATTACGATCCCATTGAGTACATTTTTGGAGAAAGGGACATCTGTTGCACCACAGGGCGGGTGGAGGGAACGTGGCACGATACATTTTCTTTCATTGGTAAGGATTTTTTTGTGTTTTATACTTTTGGATTTATGGTTTTTCATGTTGACTTTAAAATGACCATTTTCATGTTTGATGTCTACTAACTCGTTTCTTCCTAACAGCAGGTCAACTTGTGTGTGGTTGCAACATTACGATCCCATTGAGTACATTTTTGGAGAAAGGGACATCTGTTGCACCACAGGGCGGGTGGAGGGAACGTGGCACGATACATTTTCTTTCATTGGGAAGGATTTTTTTGTGTTTTATACTTTTGGAATTATGGTTTTTCATGTTGACTTTAAAATGACCATTTTCATGTTTGACGTCTACTAACTCGTTTCTTCGTCACAGCAGGTCAACTTGTGTGTGGTTGCAACATTACGATCCCATTGAGTACATTTTTGGAGAAAGGGACATCTGTTGCACCACAGGGCGGGTGGAGGGAACGTGGCACGATACATTTTCTTTCATTGGTAAGGATTTTTTTGTGTTTTATACTTTTGGACTTATCGTTTTTCATGTTGACTTTAAAATGAGCATTTTCATGTTTGACGTCTACTAATTCGTTTCTACCTCACAGCAGGTCAACTTGTGTGTGGTTGCAACATTACGATCCCATTGAGTACATTTTTGGAGAAAGGGACATCTGTTGCACCACAGGGCGGGTGGAGGGAACGTGGCACGATACATTTTCTTTCATTGGTAAGGATTTTTTTGTGTTTTATACTTTTGGAATTATGGTTTTTCATGTTGACTTTAAAATGACCATTTTCATGTTTGACGTCTACTAACTCGTTTCTTCCTCACAGCAGGTCAACTTGTGTGTGGTTGCAACATTACGATCCCATTGAGTACATTTTTGGAGAAAGGGACATCTGTTGCACCACAGGGCGGGTGGAGGGAACGTGGCACGATACATTTTCTTTCATTGGTAAGGATTTTTTTGTGTTTTATACTTTTGGAATTATGGTTTTTCATGTTGACTTTAAAATGACCATTTTCATGTTTGACGTCTACTAACTCGTTTCTTCCTCACAGCAGGTCAACTTGTGTGTGGTTGCAACATTACGATCCCATTGAGTACATTTTTGGAGAAAGGGACATCTGTTGCACCACAGGGCGGGTGGAGGGAACGTGGCACGATACATTTTCTTTCATTGGTAAGGATTTTTTTGTGTTTTATACTTTTGGAATTATGGTTTTTCATGTTGACTTTAAAATGACCATTTTCATGTTTGACGTCTACTAACTCGTTTCTTCGTCACAGCAGGTCAACTTGTGTGTGGTTGCAACATTACGATCCCATTGAGTACATTTTTGGAGAAAGGGACATCTGTTGCACCACAGGGCGGGTGGAGGGAACGTGGCACGATACATTTTCTTTCATTGGTAAGGATTTTTTTGTGTTTTATACTTTTGGACTTATCGTTTTTCATGTTGACTTTAAAATGAGCATTTTCATGTTTGACGTCTACTAATTCGTTTCTACCTCACAGCAGGTCAACTTGTGTGTGGTTGCAACATTACGATCCCATTGAGTACATTTTTGGAGAAAGGGACATCTGTTGCACCACAGGGCGGGTGGAGGGAACGTGGCACGATACATTTTCTTTCATTGGTAAGGATTTTTTTGTGTTTTATACTTTTGGAATTATGGTTTTTCATGTTGACTTTAAAATGACCATTTTCATGTTTGACGTCTACTAACTCGTTTCTTCCTCACAGCAGGTCAACTTGTGTGTGGTTGCAACATTACGATCCCATTGAGTACATTTTTGGAGAAAGGGACATCTGTTGCACCACAGGGCGGGTGGAGGGAACGTGGCACGATACATTTTCTTTCATTGGTAAGGATTTTTTTGTGTTTTATACTTTTGGAATTATGGTTTTTCATGTTGACTTTAAAATGACCATTTTCATGTTTGACGTCTACTAACTCGTTTCTTCCTCACAGCAGGTCAACTTGTGTGTGGTTGCAACATTACGATCCCATTGAGTACATTTTTGGAGAAAGGGACATCTGTTGCACCACAGGGCGGGTGGAGGGAACGTGGCACGATACATTTTCTTTCATTGGGAAGGATTTTTTTGTGTTTTATACTTTTGGAATTATGGTTTTTCATGTTGACTTTAAAATGACCATTTTCATGTTTGACGTCTACTAACTCGTTTCTTCCTCACAGCAGGTCAACTTGTGTGTGGTTGCAACATTACGATCCCATTGAGTACATTTTTGGAGAAAGGGACATCTGTTGCACCACAGGGCGGGTGGAGGGAACGTGGCACGATACATTTTCTTTCATTGGTAAGGATTTTTTTGTGTTTTATACTTTTGGACTTATCGTTTTTCATGTTGACTTTAAAATGAGCATTTTCATGTTTGACGTCTACTAATTCGTTTCTTCCTCACAGCAGGTCAACTTGTGTGTGGTTGCAACATTACGATCCCATTGAGTACATTTTTGGAGAAAGGGACATCTGTTGCACCACAGGGCGGGTGGAGGGAACGTGGCACGATACATTTTCTTTCATTGGTAAGGATTTTTTTGTGTTTTATACTTTTGGAATTATGGTTTTTCATGTTGACTTTAAAATGACCATTTTCATGTTTGACGTCTACTAACTCGTTTCTTCCTCACAGCAGGTCAACTTGTGTGTGGTTGCAACATTACGATCCCATTGAACACATTTTTGGAGAAAGGGACATCTGTTGCACCACAGGGTGGGAGGAGGGAACGTGGCACGATACATTTTCTTTCATTGGTAAGGATTTTTTTGAGTTTTATACTTTTGGAATTATGGTTTTTCATGTTGACTTTAAAATGACCATTTTCATGTTTGACATCTACTAACTCGTTTCTTCCTCACAGCAGGTCAACTTGTGTGTGGTTGCAACATTACGATCCCATTGAGTACATTTTTGGAGAAAGGGACATCTGTTGCACCACAGGGCGGGTGGAGGGAACGTGGCACGATACATTTTCTTTCATTGGTAAGGATTTTTTTGTGTTTTATACTTTTGGAATTATGGTTTTTCATGTTGACTTTAAAATGACCATTTTTATGTTTGACGTCTACTAACTCGTTTCTTCCTCACAGCAGGTCAACTTGTGTGTGGTTGCAACATTACGATCCCATTGAGTACATTTTTGGAGAAAGGGACATCTGTTGCACCACAGGGAGGTTGGAGGAAACGTGGCACGATACATTTTCTTTCATTGGTAAGGATTTTTTTGTGTTTTATACTTTTGGAATTATGGTTTTTCATGTTGACTTTAAAATGACCATTTTCATGTTTGACGTCTACTAACTCGTTTCTACCTCACAGCAGGTCAACTTGTGTGTGGTTGCAACATTACGATCCCATTGAACACATTTTTGGAGAAAGGGACATCTGTTGCACCACAGGGCGGGTGGAGGGAACGTGGCACGATACATTTTCTTTCATTGGTAAGGATTTTTTTGTGTTTTATACTTTTGGAATTATGGTTTTTCATGTTGACTTTAAAATGACCATTTTCATGTTTGACGTCTACTAACTCGTTTCTTCCTCACAGCAGGTCAACTTGTGTGTGGTTGCAACATTACGATCCCATTGAACACATTTTTGGAGAAAGGGACATCTGTTGCACCACAGGGTGGGAGGAGGGAACGTGGCACGATACATTTTCTTTCATTGGTAAGGATTTTTTTGAGTTTTATACTTTTGGAATTATGGTTTTTCATGTTGACTTTAAAATGACCATTTTCATGTTTGACATCTACTAACTCGTTTCTTCCTCACAGCAGGTCAACTTGTGTGTGGTTGCAACATTACGATCCCATTGAGTACATTTTTGGAGAAAGGGACGTCTGTTGCACCACAGGGCAGGTGGAGGGAACGTGGCACGATACATTTTCTTTCATTGGTGAGGATTTTTTTGTGTTTTATACTTTTGGAATTATGGTTTTTCATGTTGACTTTAAAATGACCATTTTCATGTTTGACGTCTACTAACTCGTTTCTTCCTCACAGCAGGCCAACTTGTGTGTGGTTGCAACATTACGATTCCGTTGAGTACATTTTTGGAGAAACTGACACATGTTGCACCACAGGGCGGGTGGAGGGAACGTGGCACGATACATTTTCTTTCATTGGTAAGGATTTTTTTGAGTTTTATACTTTTGGAATTATGGTTTTTCATGTTGACTTTAAAATGACCATTTTCATGTTTGACATCTACTAACTCGTTTCTTCCTCACAGCAGGTCAACTTGTGTGTGGTTGCAACATTACGATCCCATTGAGTACATTTTTGGAGAAAGGGACATCTGTTGCACCACAGGGCGGGTGGAGGGAACGTGGCACGATACATTTTCTTTCATTGGTAAGGATTTTTTTTGTGTTTTATACTTTTGGAATTATGGTTTTTCATGTTGACTTTAAAATGACCATTTTCATGTTTGACGTCTACTAACTCGTTTCTTCTTCACAGCAGGTCAACTTGTTTGTGGTTGCAACATTACAATCCCATTGAGTACATTTTTGGAGAAAGGGACATCTGTTGCACCACAGGGCGGGTGGAGGGAATGTGGCATGATACATTTTCTTTCATTGGTAAAGATTTTTTTGTGTTTTATACTTTTGGAATTATGGTTTTTCATGTTGGCTTTAAAATGACCATTTTCATGTTTGACGTCTACTAACTCATTTCTTCCTCACAGCAGGTCAACTTGTATGTGGTTGCAACATTACGATCCCATTGAGTACATTTTTGGAGAAAGGGACATCTGTTGCACCTCAGGGCGGGTGGAGGGAACGTTGCACGATACATTTTCTTTCATTGGTAAGGATTTTTTTGTGTTTTATACTTTTGGAATTATGGTTTTTCATGTTCATTTTAAAATGACCATTTTCATGTTTGACGTCTACTAACTCGTTTCTTCCTCACAGCAGGTCAACTTGTGTGTGGTTGCAACATTACGATCACATTGAGTACATTTTTGGAGAAAGGGACATCTGTTGTACCGCAGGGCGGGTGGAGGGAACGTGGCACGATACATTTTCTTTCGTTGGTAAGGATTTTTTTGTGTTTTATACTTTTGGAATTATGGTTTTTCATGTTGATTTTAAAATGACCATTTTCATGTTTGACGTCTACTAACTCGTTTCTTCCTCACAGCAGGTCAACTTGTGTGTGGTTGCAACATTACGATCCCATTGAGTACATTTTTGGAGAAAGGGACATCTGTGGCACCACAGGGTGGGAGGAGGGAACGTGGCACGATACATTTTCTTTCATAAGTAAGGATTTTTCTGTGTTTCATACTTTTGGAATTATGGTTTTTCATGTTGACTTTAAAATGACCATTTTCATGTTTGACGTCTACTAACTTGTTTCTTCCTCACAGCAGGTCAACTTGTGTGTGGTTGCAACATTACGATCCCATTGAGTACATTTTTGGAGAAAGGGACATCTGTTGCACCACAGGGCGGGTGGAGGGAACGTGGCACGATACATTTTCTTTCATTGGTAAGGATTTTTTTGTGCTTTCTACTTTTGGAATTATGGTTTTTCATGTTGACTTTAAAATGACCATTTTCATGTTTGACGTCTACTAACTCGTTTCTTCCTCACAGCAGGTCAACTTGTGTGTGGTTGCAACATTACAATCCCATTGACTACATTTTTGGAGAAAGGGACATCTGTTGCACCACAGGGCGGGTGGAGGGAACGTGGCACGATACATTTTCTTTCACTGGTAAGGATTTTTTTGTGTTTTATACTTTTGGAATTATGGTTTTTCATGTTGACTTTAAAATGACCATTTTCATGTTTGACGTCTACTAACTCGTTTCTTCCTCACAGCAGGTCAACTTGTGTGTGGTTGCAACATTACGATCCCATTGAGTACATTTTTGGAGAAAGGGACATCTGTTGCACCACAGGGCGGGTGGAGGGAATGGGGCACGATACATTTTCTTTCATTGGTAAGGATTTTTTTGTGTTTTATACTTTTGGAATTATGGTTTTTCATGTTGACTTTAAAATGACCATTTCCATGTTTGACGTCTACTAACTCGTTTCTTCCTCACAGCAGGTCAACTTGTGTGTGGTTGCAACATTACGATCCCATTGAATACATTTTTGGAGAAAGGGACATCTGTTGCACCACAGGGCGGGTGGAGGGAACGTGGCACGATACATTTTCTTTCATTGGTAAGGATTCTTTTGTGTTTTATACTTTTGGAATTGTGGTTTTTCATGTTGACTTTAAAATGACCATTTTCATGTTTGACATCTACTAACTCGTTTCTTCCTCACAGCAGGTCAACTTGTGTGTGGTTGCAACATTACGATTCCATTGAGTACATTTTTGGAGAAAGGGACATCTGTTGCACCACAGGGCGGGTGGAGGGAACGTGGCACGATACATTTTCTTTCATTGATAAGGATTTTTTTGTGTTTTATACTTTTGGACTTATGGTTTTTCATGTTGACTTTAAAATGACCATTTTCATGTTTCACGTCTACTAACTCGTTTCTTCCTCACAGCAGGTCAACTTGTCTGTGGTTGCAACATTACGATCCCATTGAGTACATTTTTGGAGAAAGGGACATCTGTTGCACCACAGGGCGGGTGGAGGGAACGTGGCACGATACATTTTCTTTCATTGGTAAGGATTTTTTTGTGTTTTATACTTTTGGAATTATGGTTTTTCATGTTGAGTTTAAAATGACCATTTTCATGTTTACGTCTACTAACTCGTTTCTTCCTCACAGCAGGTCAACTTGTGGGTGGTTGCAACATTACGATCCCATTGAGTACATTTTTGGAGAAAGGGACATCTGTTGCACCACAGGGCGGGTGGAGGGAACGTGGCACGATACATTTTCTTTCATTGGTAAGGATTTTTTTGTGTTTTATACTTTTGGAATTATGGTTTTTCATGTTGACTTTAAAATGACCATTTTCATGTTTGATGTCTACTAACTCGTTTCTTCCTCACAGCAGGTCAACTTGTGTGTGGTTGCAACATTACGATCCCATTGAGTTCATTTTTGGAGAAAGGGACATCTGTGGCACCACAGGGCGGGTGGAGGGAACGTGGCACGATACATTTTCTTTCATTGGTAAGGATTTTTTTGTGTTTTATACTTTTGGACTTATCGTTTTTCATGTTGACTTTAAAATGACCATTTTCATGTTTGACGTCTACTAACCCGTTTCTACCTCACAGCAGGTCAACTTGTGTGTGGTTGCAACATTACGATCCCATTGAGTACATTTTTGGAGAAAGGGACATCTGTTGCACCACAGGGCGGGTGGAGGGAACGTGGCACGATACATTTTCTTTCATTGGTAAGGATTTTTTTGTGTTTTATACTTTTGGAATTATGGTTTTTCATGTTGACTTTAAAATGACCATTTTCATGTTTGACGTCTACTAACTCGTTTCTTCCTCACAGCAGGTCAACTTGTGTGTGGTTGCAACATTACGATCCCATTGAGTACATTTTTGAGAAAGGGACATCTGTTGCACCACAGGGCGGGTGGAGGGAACGTGGCACGATACATTTTCTTTCATTGGTAAGGATTTTTTTGTGTTTTATACTTTTGGAATTATGGTTTTTCATGTTGACTTTAAAATGACCATTTTCATGTTTGACGTCTACTAACTCGTTTCTTCCTCACAGCAGGTCAACTTGAGTGTGGTTGCAACATTACGATCCCATTGAGTACATTTTTGGAGAAAGGGACATCTGTTGCACCACAGGGAGGGTGGAGGGAACGTGGCACGATACATTTTCTTTCATTGGTAAGGATTTTTTTGTGGTTTATACCTTTGGAATTATGGTTTATCATGTTGACTTTAAAATGACCATTTTCATGTTTGACGTCTACTAACTCGTTTCTTCCTCATAGCAGGTCAACTTGTGTGTGGTTGCAACATTACGATCCCATTGAGTACATTTTTTGAGAAAGGGACATCTGTTGCACCACAGGGAGGGTGGAGGGAACGTGGCACGATACATTTTCTTTCATTGGTAAGGATTTTTTTGTGGTTTATACCTTTGGAATTATGGTTTATCATGTTGACTTTAAAATGACCATTTTCATGTTTGACGTCTACTAACTCGTTTCTTCCTCATAGCAGGTCAACTTGTGTGTGGTTGCAACATTACGATCCCATTGAGTACATTTTTGGAGAAAGGGACATCTGTTGCACCACAGGGCGGGTGGAGGGAACAGGGCACGACACGTTTTCTTTCATTGGTAAGGATTTTTTTGTGTTTTATACTTTTGGAATTATGGTTTTTCATGTTGACTTTAAAATGACCATTCTCATGTTTGACGTCTACTAACTCGTTTCTTCCTCACAGCATGTCAACTTGTGTGTGGTTGCAACATTACGATCCCATTGAGTACATTTTTGGAGAAAGGGACATCTGTTGCACCACAGGGCGGGTGGAGGGAACATGGCACGATACATTTTCTTTCATTGGTAAGGATTTTTTTGTGTTTTATACTTTTGGAATTATGGTTTTTCATGTTGACTTTAAAATGACCATTTTTATGTTTGACGTCTACTAACTCGTTTCCTACTCACAGCAGGTCAACTTGTGTGTGGTTGCAACATTACGATCCCATTGAGTACATTTTTGGAGAAAGGGACATCTGTTGCACCACAGGGAGGGTGGAGGGAACGTGGCACGATACATTTTCTTTCATTGGTAAGGATTTTTTTGTGTTTATACTTTTGGAATTATGGTTTTTCATGTTGACTTTAAAATGACCATTTTCATGTTTGACGTCTACTAACTCGTTTCTTCCTCATAGCAGGTCAACTTGTGTGTGGTTGCAACATTACGATCCCATTGAGTACATTTTTGGAGAAAGGGACATCTGTTGCACCACAGGGCGGGTGGAGGGAACAGGGCACGATACATTTTCTTTCATTGGTAAGGATTTTTTTGTGTTTTATACTTTTGGAATTATGGTTTTTCATGTTGACTTTAAAATGACCATTTTCATGTTTGACGTCTACTAACTCGTTTCTTCCTCACAGCAGGTCAACTTGTGTGTGGTTGCAACATTACGATCCCATTGAGTACATTTTTGGAGAAAGGGACATCTGTTGCACCACAGGGCGGGTGGAGGGAACGTGGCACGATACATTTTCTTTCATTGGTAAGGATTTTTTTGTGTTTTATACTTTTGGAATTATGGTTTTTCATGTTGACTTTAAAATGACCATTTTCATGTTTGACGTCTACTAACTCGTTTCCTCCTCACAGCAGGTCAACTTGTGTGTGGTTGCAACATTACGATCCCATTGAGTACATTTTTTGAGAAAGGGACATCTGTTGCACCACAGGGCGGGTGGAGGGAACGTGGCACGATACATTTTCTTTCATTGGTAAGGATTTTTTTGTGTTTTATACTTTTGGAATTATGGTTTTTCATGTTGACTTTAAAATGACCATTTTCATGTTTGACGTCTACTAACTCGTTTCTTCCTCACAGCAGGTCAACTTGTGTGTGGTTGCAACATTACGATCCCATTGAGTACATTTTTGGAGAAAGGGACATCTGTTGCACCACAGGGTGGGAGGAGGGAACGTGGCACGATACATTTTCTTTCATTGGTAAGGATTTTTTTGTGTTTTATACTTTTGGAATTATGGTTTTTCATGTTGACTTTAAAATGACCATTTTCATGTTTGACGTCTACTAACTCGTTTCTTCCTCACAGCAGGTCAACTTGTGTGTGGTTGCAACATTACGATCCCATTGAGTACATTTTTGGAGAAAGGGACATCTGTTGCACCACAGGGCGGGTGGAGGGAACGTGGCACGATACATTTTCTTTCATTGGTAAGGATTTTTTTGTGTTTATACTTTTGGAATTATGGTTTTTCATGTTGACTTTAAAATGACCATTTTCATGTTTGACGTCTACTAACTCGTTTCTTCCTCATAGCAGGTCAACTTGTGTGTGGTTGCAACATTACGATCCCTTTGAGTACATTTTTGGTGAAAGGGACATCTGTTGCACCACAGGGCGGGTGGAGGGAACGTGGCACGATACATTTTCTTTCAATGGTAAGGATTTTTTTGTGTTTTATACTTTTGGAATTATGGTTTTTCATGTTGACTTTAAAATGACCATTTTCATGTTTGACGTCTACTAACTCGTTTCTTCCTCACAGCAGGTCAACTTGTGTGTGGTTGCAACATTACGATCCCATTGAGTACATTTTTGGAGAAAGGGACATCTGTTGCACCACAGGGCGGGTGGAGGGAACGTGGCACGATACATTTTCTTTCATTGGTAAGGATTTTTTTGTGTTTTATACTTTTGGAAATATGGTTTTTCATGTTGACTTTAAAATGACCATTTTCATGTTTGACGTCTAGTAACTCGTTTCTTCCTCACAGCAGGTCAACTTGTGTGTGGTTGCAACATTACGATTCCATTGAGTACATTTTTGGAGAAAGGGACATTTGTTGCACCACGGGGCGGGTGGAGGGAACGTGGCACGATACATTTTCTTTCATTGGTAAGGATTTTTTTGTGTTTTATACTTTTGGAATTATGGTTTTTCATGTTGACTTTAAAATGACCATTTTCATGTTTGACGACTACTAACTCGTTTCTTCCTCACAGCAGGTCAACTAGTGTGTGGTTGCAACATTACGATCCCATTGAGTACATTTTTGGAGAAAGGGACATCTGTTGCACCACAGGGCGGGTGGAGGGAACGTGGCACGATACATTTTCTTTCATTGGTAAGGATTCTTTTGTGTTTTATACTTTTGGAATTGTGGTTCTTCATGTTCACTTTAAAATGACCATTTTTATGTTTGACGTCTACTAACTCGTTTCTTCCTCACAGCAGGTCAACCTGTGTGTGGTTGCAACATTACGATTCCATTGAGTACATTTTTGGAGAAAGAGACATCTGTTGCACCACAGGGCGGGTGGAGGGAACGTGGCACGATACATTTTCTTTCATTGGTAAGGATTTTTTTGTGTTTTATACTTTTGGACTTGTGGTTTTTCATGTTGACTTTAAAATGACCATTTTCATTTTTGACGTCTACTAACTCGTTTCTTCCTCACAGCAGGTCAACTTGTGTGTGGTTGCAACATTACGATCCCATTGAGTACATTTTTGGAGAAAGGGACATCTGTTGCACCACAGGGCGGGTGGAGGGAACGTGGCACGATACATTTTCTTTCATTGGTAAGGATTTTTTTGTGTTTTATACTTTTGGAATTATGGTTTTTCATGTTGACTTTAAAATGACCATTTTCATGTTTGACGTCTACTAACTCGTTTCTTCCTCACAGCAGGTCAACTTGTGTGTGAATGCAACATTACGATCCCATTGAGTACATTTTTGGAGAAAGGGACATCTCTTGCACCACAGGGTGGGAGGAGGGAACGTGGCACGATACATTTTCTTTCATTGGTAAAGATTTTTTTGTGTTTTATACTTTTGGAATTATGGTTTTTCATGTCGAATTTAAAATGACCATTTTCATGTTTGATGTCTACTAACTCGTTTCTTCCTCACAGCAGGTCAACTTGTGTGTGGTTGCAACATTACGATCCCATTGACTACATTTTTGGAGAAAGGGACATCTGTTGCACCACAGGGCGGGTGGAGGGAACGTGGCATGATACATTTTCTTTCATTGGTAAGGATTTTTTTGTGTTTTATACTTTTGGAATTATGGTTTTTCATGTTGACTTTAAAATGACCATTTTCATGTTTGACGTCTACTAACTCGTTTCTTCCTCACAGCAGGTCAACTTGTGTGTGGTTGCAACATTACGATCCCATTGAGTACATTTTTGGAGAAAGGGACATCTGTTGCACCACAGGGCGGGTGGAGGGAACGGGGCACGATACATTTTCTTTCATTGGTAAGGATTTTTTTGTGTTTTATACTTTTGGAATTATGGTTTTTCATGTTGACTTTAAAATGACCATTTTCATGTTTGACGTCTACTAACCCGTTTCTTCCTCACAGCAGGTCAACTTGTGTGTGGTTGCAACATTACGATCCCATTGAGTACATTTTTGGAGAAAGGGACATCTGTTGCACCACAGGGCCGGTGGAGGGAAAGTGGCACGATACATTTTCTTTCATTGGTAAGGATTTTTTTGTGTTTTATACTTTTGGAATTATGGTTTTTCATGTTGAATTTAAAATGACCATTTTCATGTTTGACGTCTGCTAACTCGTTTCTTCCTCACAGCAGGTCAACTTGTGTGTGGTAGCAACATTACGATCCCATTGAGTACATTTTTGGAGAAAGGGACATCTGTTGCACCACAGGGCGGGTGGAGGGAACGTGGCACGATACATTTTCATTCATTGGTAATGATTTTTTTGTGTTTTATACTTTTGGAATTATGGTTTTTCATGTTGACTTTAAAATGACCATTTTCATGTTTGACGTCTACTAACTCGTTTCTTCCTCACAGCAGGTCAACTTGTGTGTGGTTGCAACGTTACGATCCCATTGAGTACATTTTTTGAGAAAGGGACATCTGTTGCACCACAGGGCGGGTGGAGGGAACGTGGCACGATACATTTTCTTTCATTGGTAAGGATTTTTTTGTGTTTTATACTTTTGGAATTATGGTTTTTCATGTTGACTTTAAAATGACCATTTTCATGTTTGACGTCTACTAACTCGTTTCTTCCTCACAGCAGGTCAACTTGTGTGTGGTTGCAACATCACGATCCCATTGAGTACATTTTTGGAGAAACGGACATCTGTTGCACCACAGGGTGGGAGGAGGGAACGTGGCACGATACATTTTCTTTCATTGGTAAGGATTTTTTTGTGTTTTATACTTTTGGAATTATGGTTTTTCATGTTGACTTTAAAATGACCATTTTCATGTTTGACGTCTACTAACTCGTTTCTTCCTCACAGCAGGTCAACTTGTGTGTGGTTGCAACATTACGATCCCATTGAGTACATTTTTGGAGAAAGGGACATCTGTTGCACCACAGGGCGGGTGGAGGGAACGTGGCACGATACATTTTCTTTCATTGGTAAGGATTTTTTTGTGTTTATACTTTTGGAATTATGGTTTTTCATGTTGACTTTAAAATGACCATTTTCATGTTTGACGTCTACTAACTCGTTTCTTCCTCATAGCAGGTCAACTTGTGTGTGGTTGCAACATTACGATCCCTTTGAGTACATTTTTGGTGAAAGGGACATCTGTTGCACCACAGGGCGGGTGGAGGGAACGTGGCACGATACATTTTCTTTCATTGGTAAGGATTTTTTTGTGTTTTATACTTTTGGAATTATGGTTTTTCATGTTGACTTTAAAATGACCATTTTCATGTTTGACGTCTACTAACTCGTTTCTTCCTCACAGCAGGTCAACTTGTGTGTGGTTGCAACATTACGATTCCATTGAGTACATTTTTGGAGAAAGGGACATTTGTTGCACCACGGGGCGGGTGGAGGGAACGTGGCACGATACATTTTCTTTCATTGGTAAGGATTTTTTTGTGTTTTATACTTTTGGAATTATGGTTTTTCATGTTGACTTTAAAATGACCATTTTCATGTTTGACGACTACTAACTCGTTTCTTCCTCACAGCAGGTCAACTAGTGTGTGGTTGCAACATTACGATCCCATTGAGTACATTTTTGGAGAAAGGGACATCTGTTGCACCACAGGGCGGGTGGAGGGAACGTGGCACGATACATTTTCTTTCATTGGTAAGGATTCTTTTGTGTTTTATACTTTTGGAATTGTGGTTCTTCATGTTCACTTTAAAATGACCATTTTTATGTTTGACGTCTACTAACTCGTTTCTTCCTCACAGCAGGTCAACTTGTGTGTGGTTGCAACATTACGATTCCATTGAGTACATTTTTGGAGAAAGAGACATCTGTTGCACCACAGGGCGGGTGGAGGGAACGTGGCATGATACATTTTCTTTCATTGGTAAGGATTTTTTTGTGTTTTATACTTTTGGACTTGTGGTTTTTCATGTTGACTTTAAAATGACCATTTTCATTTTTGACGTCTACTAACTCGTTTCTTCCTCACAGCAGGTCAACTTGTGTGTGGTTGCAACATTACGATCCCATTGAGTACATTTTTGGAGAAAGGGACATCTGTTGCACCACAGGGCGGGTGGAGGGAACGTGGCACGATACATTTTCTTTCATTGGTAAGGATTTTTTTGTGTTTTATACTTTTGGAATTATGGTTTTTCATGTTGACTTTAAAATGACCATTTTCATGTTTGACGTCTACTAACCCGTTTCTTCCTCACAGCAGGTCAACTTGTGTGTGGTTGCAACATTACGATCCCATTGAGTACATTTTTGGAGAAAGGGACATCTGTTGCACCACAGGGCGGGTGGAGGGAACGTGGCACGATACATTTTCTTTCATTGGTAAGGATTTTTTTCTGTTTTATACTTTTGGAATTATGGTTTTTCATGTTGAATTTAAAATGACCATTTTCATGTTTGACGTCTGCTAACTCGTTTCTTCCTCACAGCAGGTCAACTTGTGTGTGGTAGCAACATTACGATCCCATTGAGTACATTTTTGGAGAAAGGGACATCTGTTGCACCACAGGGCAGGTGGAGGGAACGTGGCACGATACATTTTCATTCATTGGTAAGGATTTTTTTGTGTTTTATACTTTTGGAATTATGGTTTTTCATGTTGACTTTAAAATGACCATTTTCATGTTTGACGTCTACTAACTCGTTTCTTCCTCACAGCAGGTCAACTTGTGTGTGGTTGCAACATTACGATCCCATTGAGTACATTTTTTGAGAAAGGGACATCTGTTGCACCACAGGGCGGGTGGAGGGAACGTGGCACGATACATTTTCTTTCATTGGTAAGGATTTTTTTGTGTTTTATACTTTTGGAATTATGGTTTTTCATAATGACTTTAAAATGACCATTTTCATGTTTGACGTCTACTAACTCGTTTCTTCCTCACAGCAGGTCAACTTGTGTGTGGTTGCAACATTACGATCCCATTGAGTACATTTTTGGAGAAAGGGACATCTGTTGCACCACAGGGTGGGAGGAGGGAACGTGGCACGATACATTTTCTTTCATTGGTAAGGATTTTTTTGTGTTTTATACTTTTGGAATTATGGTTTTTCATGTTGACTTTAAAATGACCATTTTCATGTTTGATGTCTACTAACTCGTTTCTTCCTCACAGCAGGTCAACTTGTGTGTGGTTGCAACATTACGATCCCATTGAGTACATTTTTGGAGAAAGAGACATCTGTTGCACCACAGGGTGGGTGGAGGGAACGTGGCACGATACATTTTCTTTCATTGGTAAGGATTTTTTTGTGTTTTGTGCTTTTGGAGATATGGTTTTTCATGTTGACTTTAAAATGACCATTTTCATGTTTGACGTCTACTAACTCGTTTCTTCCTCACAGCAGGTCAACTTGTGTGTGGTTGCAACATTATGATCCCATTGACTACATTTTTGGAGAAAGGGACATCTGTTGCACCACAGGGCGGGTGGAGGAAACGTGGCACGATACATTTTCTTTCATTGGTAAGGATTTTTTTGTGTTTTATACTTTTGGAATTATGGTTTTTCAAGTTGACTTTAAAATGACCATTTTCATGTTTGACGTCTACTAACTCGTTTCTTCCTCACAGCAGGTCAACTTGTGTGTGGTTGCAACATTACGATCCCATTGAGTACATTTTTGGAGAAAGGGACATCTGTTGCACCACAGGGTGGGTGGAGGGAACGTGGCACGATACATTTTCTTTCATTGGTAAGGATTTTTTTGTGTTTTATACTTTTGGAATTATGGTTTTTCATGTTGACTTTAAAATGACCATTTTCATGTTTGACGTCTACTAACTCGTTTCTTCCTCACAGCAGGTCAACTTGTGTGTGGTTGCAACATTACGATCCCATTGAGTACATTTTTGGAGAAAAGGACATCTGTTGCACCACAGGGTGGGAGGAGGGAACGTGGCACGATACATTTTCTTTCATTGGTAAGGATTTTTTTGTGTTTTATACTTTTGGAATTATGGTTTTTCATGTTGACTTTAAAATGACCATTTTCATGTTTGACGTCTACTAACTCGTTTCTTCCTCACAGCAGGTCAACTTGTGTATGGTTGCAACATTACGATCCCATTGAGTACATTTTTGGAGAAAGGGACATCTGTTGCACCACAGGGCGGGTGGAGGGAACGTGGCACGATACATTTTCTTTCATTGGTAAGGATTTTTTTGTGTTTATACTTTTGGAATTATGGTTTTTCATGTTGACTTTAAAATGACCATTTTCATGTTTGACGTCTACTAACTCGTTTCTTCCTCATAGCAGGTCAACTTGTGTGTGGTTGCAACATTACGATCCCTTTGAGTACATTTTTGGTGAAAGGGACATCTGTTGCACCACAGGGCGGGTGGAGGGAACGTGGCACGATACATTTTCTTTCAATGGTAAGGATTTTTTTGTGTTTTATACTTTTGGAATTATGGTTTTTCATGTTGACTTTAAAATGACCATTTTCATGTTTGACGTCTACTAACTCGTTTCTTCCTCACAGCAGGTCAACTTGTGTGTGGTTGCAACATTACGATCCCATTGAGTACATTTTTGGAGAAAGGGACATCTGTTGCACCACAGGGCGGGTGGAGGGAACGTGGCACGATACATTTTCTTTCATTGGTAAGGATTTTTTTGTGTTTTATACTTTTGGAAATATGGTTTTTCATGTTGACTTTAAAATGACCATTTTCATGTTTGACGTCTAGTAACTCGTTTCTTCCTCACAGCAGGTCAACTTGTGTGTGGTTGCAACATTACGATTCCATTGAGTACATTTTTGGAGAAAGGGACATTTGTTGCACCACGGGGCGGGTGGAGGGAACGTGGCACGATACATTTTCTTTCATTGGTAAGGATTTTTTTGTGTTTTATACTTTTGGAATTATGGTTTTTCATGTTGACTTTAAAATGACCATTTTCATGTTTGACGACTACTAACTCGTTTCTTCCTCACAGCAGGTCAACTAGTGTGTGGTTGCAACATTACGATCCCATTGAGTACATTTTTGGAGAAAGGGACATCTGTTGCACCACAGGGCGGGTGGAGGGAACGTGGCACGATACATTTTCTTTCATTGGTAAGGATTCTTTTGTGTTTTATACTTTTGGAATTGTGGTTCTTCATGTTCACTTTAAAATGACCATTTTTATGTTTGACGTCTACTAACTCGTTTCTTCCTCACAGCAGGTCAACTTGTGTGTGGTTGCAACATTACGATTCCATTGAGTACATTTTTGGAGAAAGAGACATCTGTTGCACCACAGGGCGGGTGGAGGGAACGTGGCACGATACATTTTCTTTCATTGGTAAGGATTTTTTTGTGTTTTATACTTTTGGACTTGTGGTTTTTCATGTTGACTTTAAAATGACCATTTTCATTTTTGACGTCTACTAACTCGTTTCTTCCTCACAGCAGGTCAACTTGTGTGTGGTTGCAACATTACGATCCCATTGAGTACATTTTTGGAGAAAGGGACATCTGTTGCACCACAGGGCGGGTGGAGGGAACGTGGCACGATACATTTTCTTTCACTGGTAAGGATTTTTTTGTGTTTTATACTTTTGGAATTATGGTTTTTCATGTTGACTTTAAAATGACCATTTTCATGTTTGACGTCTACTAACTCGTTTCTTCCTCACAGCAGGTCAACTTGTGTGTGAATGCAACATTACGATCCCATTGAGTACATTTTTGGAGAAAGGGACATCTCTTGCACCACAGGGTGGGAGGAGGGAACGTGGCACGATACATTTTCTTTCATTGGTAAAGATTTTTTTGTGTTTTATACTTTTGGAATTATGGTTTTTCATGTCGAATTTAAAATGACCATTTTCATGTTTGATGTCTACTAACTCGTTTCTTCCTCACAGCAGGTCAACTTGTGTGTGGTTGCAACATTACGATCCCATTGAGTACATTTTTGGAGAAAGGGACATCTGTTGCACCACAGGGCGGGTGGAGGGAACGTGGCACGATACATTTTCTTTCACTGGTAAGGATTTTTTTGTGTTTTATACTTTTGGAATTATGGTTTTTCATGTTGACTTTAAAATGACCATTTTCATGTTTGACGTCTAGTAACTCGTTTCTTCCTCACAGCAGGTCAACTTGTGTGTGGTTGCAACATTACGATTCCATTGAGTACATTTTTGGAGAAAGAGACATCTGTTGCACCACAGGGCGGGTGGAGGGAACGTGGCACGATACATTTTCTTTCATTGGTAAGGATTTTTTTGTGTTTTATACTTTTGGACTTGTGGTTTTTCATGTTGACTTTAAAATGACCATTTTCATTTTTGACGTCTACTAACTCGTTTCTTCCTCACAGCAGGTCAACTTGTGTGTGGTTGCAACATTACGATCCCATTGAGTACATTTTTGGAGAAAGGGACATCTGTTGCACCACAGGGCGGGTGGAGGGAACGTGGCACGATACATTTTCTTTCACTGGTAAGGATTTTTTTGTGTTTTATACTTTTGGAATTATGGTTTTTCATGTTGACTTTAAAATGACCATTTTCATGTTTGACGTCTACTAACTCGTTTCTTCCTCACAGCAGGTCAACTTGTGTGTGAATGCAACATTACGATCCCATTGAGTACATTTTTGGAGAAAGGGACATCTCTTGCACCACAGGGTGGGAGGAGGGAACGTGGCACGATACATTTTCTTTCATTGGTAAAGATTTTTTTGTGTTTTATACTTTTGGAATTATGGTTTTTCATGTCGAATTTAAAATGACCATTTTCATGTTTGATGTCTACTAACTCGTTTCTTCCTCACAGCAGGTCAACTTGTGTGTGGTTGCAACATTACGATCCCATTGAGTACATTTTTGGAGAAAGGGACATCTGTTGCACCACAGGGCGGGTGGAGGGAACGTGGCATGATACATTTTCTTTCATTGGTAAGGATTTTTTTGTGTTTTATACTTTTGGAATTATGGTTTTTCATGTTGACTTTAAAATGACCATTTTCATGTTTGACGTCTACTAACTCGTTTCTTCCTCACAGCAGGTCAACTTGTGTGTGGTTGCAACATTACGATCCCATTGAGTACATTTTTGGAGAAAGGGACATCTGTTGCACCACAGGGCGGGTGGAGGGAACGGGGCACGATACATTTTCTTTCATTGGTAAGGATTTTTTTGTGTTTTATACTTTTGGAATTATGGTTTTTCATGTTGACTTTAAAATGACCATTTTCATGTTTGACGTCTACTAACCCGTTTCTTCCTCACAGCAGGTCAACTTGTGTGTGGTTGCAACATTACGATCCCATTGAGTACATTTTTGGAGAAAGGGACATCTGTTGCACCACAGGGCGGGTGGAGGGAACGTGGCACGATACATTTTCTTTCATTGGTAAGGATTTTTTTGTGTTTTATACTTTTGGAATTATGGTTTTTCATGTTGAATTTAAAATGACCATTTTCATGTTTGACGTCTGCTAACTCGTTTCTTCCTCACAGCAGGTCAACTTGTGTGTGGTAGCAACATTACGATCCCATTGAGTACATTTTTGGAGAAAGGGACATCTGTTGCACCACAGGGCGGGTGGAGGGAACGTGGCACGATACATTTTCATTCATTGGTAAGGATTTTTTTGTGTTTTATACTTTTGGAATTATGGTTTTTCATGTTGACTTTAAAATGACCATTTTCATGTTTGACGTCTACTAACTCGTTTCTTCCTCACAGCAGGTCAACTTGTGTGTGGTTGCAACATTACGATCCCATTGAGTACATTTTTTGAGAAAGGGACATCTGTTGCACCACAGGGCGGGTGGAGGGAACGTGGCACGATACATTTTCTTTCATTGGTAAGGATTTTTTTGTGTTTTATACTTTTGGAATTATGGTTTTTCATGTTGACTTTAAAATGACCATTTTCATGTTTGACGTCTACTAACTCGTTTCTTCCTCACAGCAGGTCAACTTGTGTGTGGTTGCAACATTACGATCCCATTGAGTACATTTTTGGAGAAAGGGACATCTGTTGCACCACAGGGTGGGAGGAGGGAACGTGGCACGATACATTTTCTTTCATTGGTAAGGATTTTTTTGTGTTTTATACTTTTGGAATTATGGTTTTTCATGTTGACTTTAAAATGACCATTTTCATGTTTGATGTCTACTAACTCGTTTCTTCCTCACAGCAGGTCAACTTGTGTGTGGTTGCAACATTACGATCCCATTGAGTACATTTTTGGAGAAAGAGACATCTGTTGCACCACAGGGCGGGTGGAGGGAACGTGGCACGATACATTTTCTTTCATTGGTAAGGATTTTTTTGTGTTTTGTGCTTTTGGAGTTATGGTTTTTCATGTTGACTTTAAAATGACCATTTTCATGTTTGACGTCTACTAACTCGTTTCTTCCTCACAGCAGGTCAACCTGTGTGTGGTTGCAACATTATGATCCCATTGACTACATTTTTGGAGAAAGGGACATCTGTTGCACCACAGGGCGGGTGGAGGAAACGTGGCACGATACATTTTCTTTCATTGGTAAGGATTTTTTTGTGTTTTATACTTTTGGAATTATGGTTTTTCAAGTTGACTTTAAAATGACCATTTTCATGTTTGACGTCTACTAACTCGTTTCTTCCTCACAGCAGGTCAACTTGTGTGTGGTTGCAACATTACGATCCCATTGAGTACATTTTTGGAGAAAGGGACATCTGTTGCACCACAGGGTGGGTGGAGGGAACGTGGCACGATACATTTTCTTTCATTGGTAAGGATTTTTTTGTGTTTTATACTTTTGGAATTATGGTTTTTCATGTTGACTTTAAAATGACCATTTTCATGTTTGACGTCTACTAACTCGTTTCTTCCTCACAGCAGGTCAACTTGTGTGTGGTTGCAACATTACGATCCCATTGAGTACATTTTTGGAGAAAAGGACATCTGTTGCACCACAGGGTGGGAGGAGGGAACGTGGCACGATACATTTTCTTTCATTGGTAAGGATTTTTTTGTGTTTTATACTTTTGGAATTATGGTTTTTCATGTTGACTTTAAAATGACCATTTTCATGTTTGACGTCTACTAACTCGTTTCTTCCTCACAGCAGGTCAACTTGTGTATGGTTGCAACATTACGATCCCATTGAGTACATTTTTGGAGAAAGGGACATCTGTTGCACCACAGGGCGGGTGGAGGGAACGTGGCACGATACATTTTCTTTCATTGGTAAGGATTTTTTTGTGTTTTTTACTTTTGGAATTATGGTTTTTCATGTTGACTTTAAAATGACCATTTTCATGTTTGACGTCTACTAACTCGTTTCTTCCTCACAGCAGGTCAACTTGTGTGTGGTTGCAACATTACGATCCCATTGAGTACATTTTTGGAGAAATGGACATCTGTTGCACCACAGGGCGGGTGGAGGGAACGTGGCACGATACATTTTCTTTCATTGGTAAGGATTTTTTTGAGTTTTATACTTTTGGAATTATGGTTTTTCATGTTGACTTTAAAATGACCATTTTCATGTTTGAAGTCTACTAACTCGTTTCTTCCTCACAGCAGGTCAACTTGTGTGTGGTTGCAACATTACGATCCCATTGAGTACATTTTTGGAGAAAGGGACATCTGTTGCACCACAGGGCGGGTGGAGGGAACGTGGCACGATACATTTTCTTTCATTGGTAAGGATTTTTTTGTGTTTTATACTTTTGGAATTATGGTTTTTCATGTTGACTTTAAAATGACCATTTTCATGTTTGACGTCTACTAACTCGTTTCTTCCTCACAGCAGGTCAACTTGTGTGTGGTTGCAACATTACGATCCCATTGAGTACATTTTTGGAGAAAGGGACATCTGTTGCACCACAGGGCGGGTGGAGGGAACGTGGCACGATACATTTTCTTTCATTGGTAAGGATTTTTTTGTGTTTTATACTTTTGGAATTATGGTTTTTCATGTTGACTTTAAAATGACCATTTTCATGTTTGACGTCTACTAACTCGTTTCTTCCTCACAGCAGGTCAACTTGTGTGTGGTTGCAACATTACGATCCCATTGAGTACATTTTTGGAGAAAAGGACATCTGTTGCACCACAGGGTGGGAGGAGGGAACGTGGCACGATACATTTTCTTTCATTGGTAAGGATTTTTTTGTGTTTTATACTTTTGGAATTATGGTTTTTCATGTTGACTTTAAAATGACCATTTTCATGTTTGACGTCTACTAACTCGTTTCTTCCTCACAGCAGGTCAACTTGTGTGTGGTTGCAACATTACGATCCCATTGAGTACATTTTTGGAGAATGGGACATCTGTTGCACCACAGGGCTGGTGGAGGGAACGTGGCACGATACATTTTCTTTCATTGGTAAGGATTTTTTTGTGTTTTATACTTTTGGAATTATGGTTTTTCATATTGACTTTAAAATGACCATTTTCATGTTTGACGTCTACTAACTCGTTTCTTCCTCACAGCAGGTCAACTTGTGTATGGTTGCAACATTACGATCCCATTGAGTACATTTTTGGAGAAAGGGACATCTGTTGCACCACAGGGCGGGTGGAGGGAACGTGGCACGATACATTTTCTTTCATTGGTGAGGATTTTTTTGTGTTTTATACTTTTGGAATTATGGTTTTTCATGTTGACTTTAAAATGACCATTTTCATGTTTGACGTCTACTAACTCGTTTCTTCCTCACAGCAGGTCAACTTGTGTGTGGTTGCAACATTACGATCCCATTGAGTACATTTTTGGAGAAAGGGACATCTGTTGCACCACAGGGCGGGTGGAGGGAACGTGGCACGATACATTTTCTTTCATTGGTAAGGATTTTTTTGTGTTTTATACTTTTGGAATTATGGTTTTTCATGTTGACTTTAAAATGACCATTTTCATGTTTGATGTCTACTAACTCGTTTCTTCCTCACAGCAGGTCAACTTGTGTGTGGTTGCAACATTACGATCCCATTGAGTACATTTTTGGAGAAAGAGACATCTGTTGCACCACAGGGCGGGTGGAGGGAACGTGGCACGATACATTTTCTTTCATTGGTAAGGATTTTTTTGTGTTTTATGCTTTTGGATTTATGGTTTTTCATGTTGACATTAAAATGACCATTTTCATGTTTCACGTCTACTAACTCGTTTCTTCCTCACAGCAGGTCAACTTGTGAGTGGTTGCAACATTACGATCCCATTGAGTACATTTTTGGAGAATGGGACATCTGTTGCACCACAGGGCTGGTGGAGGGAACGTGGCACGATACATTTTCTTCCATTGGTAAGGATTTTTTTGTGTTTTATACTTTTGGAATTATGGTTTTTCATGTTGACTTTAAAATGACCATTTTCATGTTTGACGTCTACTAACTCGTTTCTTCCTCACAGCAGGTCAACTTGTGTGTGGTTGCAACATTACGATCCCATTGAGTACATTATTGGAGAAAGGGACATCTGTTGCACCACAGGGCGGGTGGAGGGAACGTGGCACGATACATTTTCTTTCATTGATAAGGATTTTTTTGTGTTTTATACTTTTGGAATTATGGTTTTTCATGTTGACTTTAAAATGACCATTTTCATGTTTGACGTCTACTAACTCGTTTCTTCCTCACAGCAGGTCAACTTGTGTGTGGTTGCAACATTACGATCCCATTGAGTACATTTTTGGAGAAAGGGACATCTGTTGCACCACAGGGTGGGATGAGGGAACGTGGCACGATACATTTTCTTTCATTGGTAAGGATTTTTTTGTGTTTTATACTTTTGGAATCATGATTTTTCATGTTGACTTTAAAATGACCATTTTCATGTTGGACGTCTACTAACTTGTTTCTTCCTCACAGCAGGTCAACTTGTGAGTGGTTGCAACATTACGATCCCATTGACTACATTTTTGGAGAAAGGGACATCTGTTGCACCACAGGGCGGGTGGAGGGAACGTGGCACGATACATTTTCTTTCATTGGTAAGGATTTTTTTGTGTTTTATACTTTTGGAATTATGGTTTTTCATGTTGACTTTAAAATGACCATTTTCATGTTTGATGTCTACTAACTCGTTTCTTCCTCACAGCAGGTCAACTTGTGTGTGGTTGCAACATTACGATCCCATTGAGTACATTTTTGGAGAAAGAGACATCTGTTGCACCACAGGGCGGGTGGAGGGAACGTGGCACGATACATTTTCTTTCATTGGTAAGGATTTTTTTGTGTTTTATGCTTTTGGATTTATGGTTTTTCATGTTGACATTAAAATGACCATTTTCATGTTTCACGTCTACTAACTCGTTTCTTCCTCACAGCAGGTCAACTTGTGAGTGGTTGCAACATTACGATCCCATTGAGTACATTTTTGGAGAATGGGACATCTGTTGCACCACAGGGCTGGTGGAGGGAACGTGGCACGATACATTTTCTTTCATTGGTAAGGATTTTTTTGTGTTTTATACTTTTGGAATTATGGTTTTTCATGTTGACTTTAAAATGACCATTTTCATGTTTGACGTCTACTAACTCGTTTCTTCCTCACAGCAGGTCAACTTGTGTGTGGTTGCAACATTACGATCCCATTGAGTACATTATTGGAGAAAGGGACATCTGTTGCACCACAGGGCGGGTGGAGGGAACGTGGCACGATACATTTTCTTTCATTGATAAGGATTTTTTTGTGTTTTATACTTTTGGAATTATGGTTTTTCATGTTGACTTTAAAATGACCATTTTCATGTTTGACGTCTACTAACTCGTTTCTTCCTCACAGCAGGTCAACTTGTGTGTGGTTGCAACATTACGATCCCATTGAGTACATTTTTGTAGAATGGGACATCTGTTGCACCACAGGGTGGGATGAGGGAACGTGGCACGATACATTTTCCTTCATTGGTAAGGATTTTTTTGTGTTTTATACTTTTGGAATCATGATTTTTCATGTTGACTTTAAAATGACCATTTTCATGTTGGACGTCTACTAACTTGTTTCTTCCTCACAGCAGGTCAACTTGTGAGTGGTTGCAACATTACGATCCCATTGACTACATTTTTGGAGAAAGGGACATCTGTTGCACCACAGGGCGGGTGGAGGGAACGTGGCACGATACATTTTCTTTCATTGGTAAGGATTTTTTTGTGTTTTATACTTTTGGAATTATGGTTTTTCATGTTGACTTTAAAATGACCATTTTCATGTTTGACGTCTACTAACTCGTTTCTTCCTCACAGCAGGTCAACTTGTGTGTGGTTGCAACATTACGATCCCATTGAGTACATTTTTGGAGAAAGGGACATCTGTTGCACCACAGGGCGGGTGGAGGGAACGTGGCACGATACATTTTCTTTCATTGATAAGGATTTTTTTGTGTTTTATAATTTTGGAATTATCGTTTTTCATGTTGACTTTAAAATGACCATTTTCATGTTTGACGTCTACTAACTCGTTTCTTCCTCACAGCAGGTCAACTTGTGTGTGGTTGCAACATTACGATCCCATTGAGTACATTTTTGGAGAAAGGGACATCTGTTGCACCACAGGGCGGGTGGAGGGAACGTGGCACGATACATTTTCTTTCATTGGTAAGGATTTTTTTGTGTTTTATGCTTTTGGAATTATGGTTTTTCATGTTGACTTTAAAATGCCCATTTTCATGTTTGACGTCTACTAACTCGTTTCTTCCTCACAGCAGGTCAACTTGTGTGTGGTTGCAACATTACGATCCCATTGAGTGCATTTTTGGAGAAAGGGACATCTGTTGCACCACAGGGCGGGTGGAGGGAACGTGGCACGATACATTTTCTTTCATTGATAAGGATTTTTTTGTGTTTTATACTTTTGGAATTATGGTTATTCATGTTGACTTTAAAATGACCATTTTCATGTTTGACGTCTACTAACTCGTTTCTTCCTCACAGCAGGTCAACTTGTGTGTGGTTGCAACATTACGATCCCATTGAGTACATTTTTGGAGAAAGGGACATCTGTTGCACCACAGGGCGGGTGGAGGGAACGTGGCACGATACATTTTCTTTCATTGGTAAGGATTTTTTTGTGTTTTATACTTTTGGAATTATGGTTTTTCATGTTGACTTTAAAATGACCATTTTCATGTTTGACGTCTACTAACTCGTTTCTTCCTCACAGCAGGTCAACTTGTGTGTGGTTGCAACATTACGATCCCATTGAGTACATTTTTGGAGAAAAGGACATCTGTTGCACCACAGGGTGGGAGGAGGGAACGTGGCACGATACATTTTCTTTCATTGGTAAGGATTTTTTTGTGTTTTATACTTTTGGAATTATGGTTTTTCATGTTGACTTTAAAATGACCATTTTCATGTTTGACGTCTACTAACTCGTTTCTTCCTCACAGCAGGTCAACTTGTGTATGGTTGCAACATTACGATCCCATTGAGTACATTTTTGGAGAAAGGGACATCTGTTGCACCGCAGGGCGGGTGGAGGGAACGTGGCACGATACATTTTCTTTCATTGGTAAGGATTTTTTTGTGTTTTATACTTTTGGAATTATGGTTTTTCATGTTGACTTTAAAATGACCATTTTCATGTTTGACGTCTACTAACTCGTTTCTTCCTCACAGCAGGTCAACTTGTGTATGGTTGCAACATTACGATCCCATTGAGTACATTTTTGGAGAAAGAGACATCTGTTGCACCACAGGGCGGGTGGAGGGAACGTGGCACGATACATTTTCTTTCATTGATAAGGATTTTTTTGTGTTTTATACTTTTGGAATTATGGTTTTTCATGTTGACTTTAAAATGACCATTTTCATGTTTGACGTCTACTAACTCGTTTCTTCCTCACAGCAGGTCAACTTGTGTGTGGTTGCAACATTACTATCCGATTGAGTACATTTTTGGAGAAAGGGACATCTGTTGCACCACAGGGCGGGTGGAGGGAACGTGGCACGATACATTTTCTTTCATTGATAAGGATTTTTTTGTGTTTTATACTTTTGGAATTATCGTTTTTCATGTTGACTTTAAAATGACCATTTTCATGTTTGACGTCTACTAACTCGTTTCTTCCTCACAGCAGGTCAACTTGTGTGTGGTTGCAACATTACGATCCCATTGAGTACATTTTTGGAGAAAGGGACATCTGTTGCACCACAGGGCGGGTGGAGGGAACGTGGCACGATACATTTTCTTTCATTGGTAAGGATTTTTTGTGTTTTATGCTTTTGGAATTATGGTTTTTCATGTTGACTTTAAAATGACCATTTTCATGTTTGACGTCTACTAACTCGTTTCTTCCTCACAGCAGGTCAACTTGTGAGTGGTTGCAACATTACGATCCCATTGAGTACATTTTTGGAGAAAGGGAGATCTGTTGCACCACAGGGCGGGTGGAGGGAACGTGGCACGATACATTTTCTTTCATTGGTAAGGATTTTTTTGTGTTTTATACTTTTGGAATTATGGTTTTTCATGTTGACTTTAAAATGACCATTTTCATGTTTGACGTCTACTAACTCATTTCTTCCTCACAGCAGGTCAACTTGTGTGTGGTTGCAACATTACGATCCCATTGAGTACATTTTTGGAGAAAGGGACATCTGTTGCACCACAGGGTGGGTGGAGGGAACGTGGCACGATACGTTTTCTTTCATTGGTAAGGATTTTTTTGTGTTTTATACTTTTGGAATTATGGTTTTTCATGTTGACTTTAAAATGACCATTTTCATGTTTGACGTCTACTAACTCGTTTCTTCCTCACAGCAGGTCAACTTGTGTGTGGTTGCAACATTACGATCCCATTGAGTACATTTTTGGAGAAAGGGACATCTGTTGCACAACAGGGCGGGTGGAGGGAACGTAGCTCGATACATTTTCTTTCATTGGTAAGGATTTTTTTGTGTTTTATACTTTTGGAATTATGGTTTTTCATGTTGACTTTAAAATGACCATTTTCTTGTATGACGTCTACTAACTCGTTTCTTCCTCACAGCAGGTCAACTTGTGTGTGGTTGCAACATTACGATCCCATTGAGTGCATTTTTGGAGAAAGGGACATCTGTTGCACCACAGGGCGGGTGGAGGGAACGTGGCACGATACATTTTCTTTCATTGATAAGGATTTTTTTGTGTTTTATACTTTTGGAATTATGGTTATTCATGTTGACTTTAAAATGACCATTTTCATGTTTGACGTCTACTAACTCGTTTCTTCCTCACAGCAGGTCAACTTGTGTGTGGTTGCAACATTACGATCCCATTGAGTACATTTTTGGAGAAAGGGACATCTGTTGCACCACAGGGCGGGTGGAGGGAACATGGCACGATACATTTTCTTTCATTGGTAAGGATTTTTTTGTGTTTTATACTTTTGGAATTATGGTTTTTCATGTTGACTTTAAAATGACCATTTTCATGTTTGACGTCTACTAACTCGTTTCTTCCTCACAGCAGGTCAACTTGTGTGTGGTTGCAACATTACGATCCCATTGAGTACATTTTTGGAGAAAAGGACATCTGTTGCACCACAGGGTGGGAGGAGGGAACGTGGCACGATACATTTTCTTTCATTGGTAAGGATTTTTTTGTGTTTTATACTTTTGGAATTATGGTTTTTCATGTTGACTTTAAAATGACCATTTTCATGTTTGACGTCTACTAACTCGTTTCTTCCTCACAGCAGGTCAACTTGTGTATGGTTGCAACATTACGATCCCATTGAGTACATTTTTGGAGAAAGGGACATCTGTTGCACCACAGGGCGGGTGGAGGGAACGTGGCACGATACATTTTCTTTCATAAGTAAGGATTTTTCTGTGTTTTATACTTTTGGAATTATGGTTTTTCATGTTGACTTTAAAATGACCATTTTCATGTTTGACGTCTACTAACTCGTTTCTTCCTCACAGCAGGTCAACTTGTGTATGGTTGCAACATTACGATCCCATTGAGTACATTTTTGGAGAAAGAGACATCTGTTGCACCACAGGGCGGGTGGAGGGAACGTGGCACGATACATTTTCTTTCATTGATAAGGATTTTTTTGTGTTTTATACTTTTGGAATTATGGTTTTTCATGTTGACTTTAAAATGACCATTTTCATGTTTGACGTCTACTAACTCGTTTCTTCCTCACAGCAGGTCAACTTGTGTGTGGTTGCAACATTACGATCCCATTGAGTACATTTTTGGAGAAAGGGACATCTGTTGCACCACAGGGCGGGTGGAGGGAACGTGGCACGATACATTTTCTTTCATTGATAAGGATTTTTTTGTGTTTTATACTTTTGGAATTATCGTTTTTCATGTTGACTTTAAAATGACCATTTTCATGTTTGACGTCTACTAACTCGTTTCTTCCTCACAGCAGGTCAACTTGTGTGTGGTTGCAACATTACGATCCCATTGAGTACATTTTTGGAGAAAGGGACATCTGTTGCACCACAGGGCGGGTGGAGGGAACGTGGCACGATACATTTTCTTTCATTGGTAAGGATTTTTTTGTGTTTTATGCTTTTGGAATTATGGTTTTTCATGTTGACTTTAAAATGACCATTTTCATGTTTGACGTCTACTAACTCGTTTCTTCCTCACAGCAGGTCAACTTGTGAGTGGTTGCAACATTACGATCCCATTGAGTACATTTTTGGAGAAAGGGACATCTGTTGCACCACAGGGCGGGTGGAGGGAACGTGGCACGATACATTTTCCTTCATTGGTAAGGATTTTTTTGTGTTTTATACTTTTGGAATTATGGTTTTTCATGTTGACTTTAAAATGACCATTTTCATGTTTGACGTCTACTAACTCATTTCTTCCTCACAGCAGGTCAACTTGTGTGTGGTTGCAACATTACGATCCCATTGAGTACATTTTTGGAGAAAGGGACATCTGTTGCACCACAGGGCGGGTGGAGGGAACGTGGCACGATACATTTTCTTTCATTGGTAAGGATTTTTTTGTGTTTTATACTTTTGGAATTATGGTTTTTCATGTTGTCTTTAAAATGACCATTTTCATGTTTGACGTCTACTACCTCGTTTCTTCCTCACAGCAGGTCAACTTGTGTGTGGTTGCAACATTACGATCCCATTGAGTACATTTTTGGAGAAAGGGACATCTGTTGCACCACAGGGCGGGTGGAGGGAACGTGGCACGATACATTTTCTTTCATTGGTAAGGATTTTTTTGTGTTTTATACTTTTGGAATTATGGTTTTTCATGTTGACTTTAAAATGACTATTTTCATGTTTGACGTCTACTAACTCGTTTCTTCCTCACAGCAGGTCAACTTGTGTGTGGTTGCAACATTACGATCCCATTGAGTACATTTTTGGAGAAAGGGACATCTGTTGCACCACAGGGTGGGTGGAGGGAACGTGGCACGATACGTTTTCTTGCATTGGTAAGGATTTTTTTGTGTTTTATACTTTTGGAATTATGGTTTTTCATGTTGACTTTAAAATGACCATTTTCATGTTTGACGTCTACTAACTCGTTTCTTCCTCACAGCAGGTCAACTTGTGTGTGGTTGCAACATTACGATCCCATTGAGTACATTTTTGGAGAAAGGGACATCTGTTGCACAACAGGGCGGGTGGAGGGAACGTGGCTCGATACATTTTCTTTCATTGGTAAGGATTTTTTTGTGTTTTATACTTTTGGAATTATCGTTTTTCATGTTGACTTTAAAATGACCATTTTCTTGTATGACGTCTACTAACTCGTTTCTTCCTCACAGCAGGTCAACTTGTGTGTGGTTGCAACATTACGATCCCATTGAGTGCATTTTTGGAGAAAGGGACATCTGTTGCACCACAGGGCGGGTGGAGGGAACGTGGCACGATACATTTTCTTTCATTGATAAGGATTTTTTTGTGTTTTATACTTTTGGAATTATGGTTATTCATGTTGACTTTAAAATGACCATTTTCATGTTTGACGTCTACTAACTCGTTTCTTCCTCACACCAGGTCAACTTGTGTGTGGTTGCAACATTACGATCCCATTGTGTACATTTTTGGAGAAAGGGACATCTGTTGCACCACAGGGCGGGTGGAGGGAACGTGGCACGATACATTTTCTTTCATTGGTAAGGATTTTTTTGTGTTTTATACTTTTGGAATTATGGTTTTTCATGTTGACTTTAAAATGACCATTTTCATGTTTGACGTCTACTAACTCGTTTCTTCCTCACAGCAGGTCAACTTGTGTGTGGTTGCAACATTACGATCCCATTGAGTACATTTTTGGAGAAAAGGACATCTGTTGCACCACAGGGTGGGAGGAGGGAACGTGGCACGATACATTTTCTTTCATTGGTAAGGATTTTTTTGTGTTTTATACTTTTGGAATTATGGTTTTTCATGTTGACTTTAAAATGACCATTTTCATGTTTGACGTCTACTAACTCGTTTCTTCCTCACAGCAGGTCAACTTGTGTATGGTTGCAACATTACGATCCCATTGAGTACATTTTTGGAGAAAGGGACATCTGTTGCACCACAGGGCGGGTGGAGGGAACGTGGCACGATACATTTTCTTTCATTGGTAAGGATTTTTTTGTGTTTTATACTTTTGGAATTATGGTTTTTCATGTTGACTTTAAAATGACCATTTTCATGTTTGACGTCTACTAACTCGTTTCTTCCTCACAGCAGGTCAACTTGTGTATGGTTGCAACATTACGATCCCATTGAGTACATTTTTGGAGAAAGAGACATCTGTTGCACCACAGGGCGGGTGGAGGGAACGTGGCACGATACATTTTCTTTCATTGATAAGGATTTTTTTGTGTTTTATACTTTTGGAATTATGGTTTTTCATGTTGACTTTAAAATGACCATTTTCATGTTTGACGTCTACTAACTCGTTTCTTCCTCACAGCAGGTCAACTTGTGTGTGGTTGCAACATTACGATCCCATTGAGTACATTTTTGGAGAAAGGGACATCTGTTGCACCACAGGGCGGGTGGAGGGAACGTGGCACGATACATTTTCTTTCATTGATAAGGATTTTTCTGTGTTTTATACTTTTGGAATTATCGTTTTTCATGTTGACTTTAAAATGACCATTTTCATGTTTGACGTCTACTAACTCGTTTCTTCCTCACAGCAGGTCAACTTGTGTGTGGTTGCAACATTACGATCCCATTGAGTACATTTTTGGAGAAAGGGACATCTGTTGCACCACAGGGCGGGTGGAGGGAACGTGGCACGATACATTTTCTTTCATTGGTAAGGATTTTTTTGTCTTTTATGCTTTTGGAATTATGGTTTTTCATGTTGACTTTAAAATGACCATTTTCATGTTTGACGTCTACTAACTCGTTTCTTCCTCACAGCAGGTCAACTTGTGAGTGGTTGCAACATTACGATCCCATTGAGTACATTTTTGGAGAAAGGGACATCTGTTGCACCACAGGGCGGGTGGAGGGAACGTGGCACGATACATTTTCTTTCATTGGTAAGGATTTTTTTGTGTTTTATACTTTTGGAATTATGGTTTTTCATGTTGACTTTAAAATGACCATTTTCATGTTTGATGTCTACTAACTCATTTCTTCCTCACAGCAGGTCAACTTGTGTGTGGTTGCAACATTACGATCCCATTGAGTACATTTTTGGAGAAAGGGACATCTGTTGCACCACAGGGCGGGTGGAGGGAACGTGGCACGATACATTTTCTTTCATTGGTAAGGATTTTTTTGTGTTTTATACTTTTGGAATTATGGTTTTTCATGTTGTCTTTAAAATGACCATTTTCATGTTTGACGTCTACTACCTCGTTTCTTCCTCACAGCAGGTCAACTTGTGTGTGGTTGCAACATTACGATCCCATTGAGTACATTTTTGGAGAAAGGGACATCTGTTGCACCACAGGGCGGGTGGAGGGAACGTGGCACGATACATTTTCTTTCATTGGTAAGGATTTTTTTGTGTTTTATACTTTTGGAATTATGGTTTTTCATGTTGACTTTAAAATGACCATTTTCATGTTTGACGTCTACTAACTCGTTTCTTCCTCACAGCAGGTCAACTTGTGTGTGGTTGCAACATTACGATCCCATTGAGTACATTTTTGGAGAAAGGGACATCTGTTGCACCACAGGGTGGGTGGAGGGAACGTGGCACGATACGTTTTCTTTCATTGGTAAGGATTTTTTTGTGTTTTATACTTTTGGAATTATGGTTTTTCATGTTGACTTTAAAATGACCATTTTCATGTTTGACGTCTACTAACTCGTTTCTTCCTCACAGCAGGTCAACTTGTGTGTGGTTGCAACATTACGATCCCATTGAGTACATTTTTGGAGAAAGGGACATCTGTTGCACAACAGGGCGGGTGGAGGGAACGTGGCTCGATACATTTTCTTTCATTGGTAAGGATTTTTTTGTGTTTTATACTTTTGGAATTATCGTTTTTCATGTTGACTTTAAAATGACCATTTTCTTGTATGATGTCAACTAACTCGTTTCTTCCACACAGCAGGTCAACTTGTGTGTGGTTGCAACATTACGATCCCATTGAGCACATTTTTTGAGAAAGGGACATCTGTTGCACCACAGGGCGGGTGGAGGGAACGTGGCTCGATACATTTTCTTTCATTGGTAGGGATTTTTTTGTGTTTTATACTTTTGGAATTATGGTTTCTCATGTTGACTTTAAAATGACCATTTTCATGTTTGACGTCTACTAACTCGTTTCTTCATCACAGCAGGTCAACTTGTGTGTGGTTGCAACATTACGATCCCATTGAGTACATTTTTGGAGAAAGGGACATCTGTTGCACCACAGGGCGGGTGGAGGGAACGTGGCACGATACATTTTCTTTCATTGGTAAGGATTTTTTTGTGTTTTATACTTTTGGAATTATGGTTTTTCATATTGACTTTAAAATGACCATTTTCTTGTATGACGTCTACTAACTCGTTTCTTCATCACAGCAGGTCAACTTGTGTGTGGTTGCAACATTACGATCCCATTGAGTACATTTTTGGAGAAAAGGACATCTGTTGCACCACAGGGTGGGAGAAGGGAACGTGACACGATACATTTTCTTTCATTGGTAAGGATTTTTTTGTGTTTTATACTTTTGGAATTATGGTTTTTCATGTTGACTTTAAAATGACCATTTTCATGTTTGACGTCTACTAACTCGTTTCTTCCTCACAGCAGGTCAACTTGTGTGTGGTTGCAACATTACGATCCCATTGAGTACATTTTTGGAGAAAAGGACATCTGTTGCACCACAGGGTGGGAGGAGGGAACGTGGCACGATACATTTTCTTTCATTGGTAAGGATTTTTTTGTGTTTTATACTTTTGGAATTATGGTTTTTCATGTTGACTTTAAAATGACCATTTTCATGTTTGACGTCTACTAACTCGTTTCTTCATCACAGCAGGTCAACTTGTGTGTGGTTGCAACATTGCGATCCCATTGAGTACATTTTTGGAGAAAAGGACATCTGTTGCACCACAGGGTGGGAGGAGGGAACATGGCACGATACATTTTCTTTCATTGGTAAGGATTTTTTTGTGTTTTATACTTTTGGAATTATGGTTTTTCATGTTGACTTTAAAATGACCATTTTCGTGTTTGACGTCTACTAACTCGTTTCTTCATCACAGCAGGTCAACTTGTGTGTGGTTGCAACATTACGATCCCATTGAGTACATTTTTGGAGAAAGGGACATCTGTTGCACCACAGGGTGGGAGGAGGGAACGTGGCACGATACATTTTCTTTCATTGGTAAGGATTTTTTTGTGTTTTATACTTTTGGAATTATGGTTTTTCATGTTGACTTTAAAATGACCATTTTCATGTTTGACGTCTACTAACTCGTTTCTTCCTCACAGCAGGTCAACTTGTGTGTGGTTGCAACATTACGATCCCATTGAGTACATTTTTGGAGAAAAGGACATCTGTTGCACCACAGGGTGGGAGGAGGGAACGTGGCACGATACATTTTCTTTCATTGGTAAGGATTTTTTTGTGTTTTATACTTTTGGAATTATGGTTTTTCATGTTGACTTTAAAATGACCATTTTCATGTTTGACGTCTACTAACTCGTTTCTTCATCACAGCAGGTCAACTTGTGTGTGGTTGCAACATTACGATCCCATTGAGTACATTTTTGGAGAAAAGGACATCTGTTGCACCACAGGGTGGGAGGAGGGAACGTGGCACGATACATTTTCTTTCATTGGTAAGGATTTTTTTGTGTTTTATACTTTTGGAATTATGGTTTTTCATGTTGACTTTAAAATGACCATTTTCATGTTTGACGTCTACTAACTCGTTTCTTCCTCACAGCAGGTCAACTTGTGTGTGGTTGCAACATTACGATCCCATTGAGTACATTTTTGGAGAAAAGGACATCTGTTGCACCACAGGGTGGGAGGAGGGAACGTGGCACGATACATTTTCTTTCATTGGTAAGGATTTTTTTGTGTTTTATACTTTTGGAATTATGGTTTTTCATGTTGACTTTAAAATGACCATTTTCATGTTTGACGTCTACTAACTCGATTCTTCATCACAGCAGGTCAACTTGTGTGTGGTTGCAACATTACGATCCCATTGAGTACATTTTTGGAGAAAAGGACATCTGTTGCACCACAGGGTGGGAGGAGGGAACGTGGCACGATACATTTTCTTTCATTGGTTAGGATTTTTTTGTGTTTTATACTTTTGGAATTATGGTTTTTCATGTTGACTTTAAAATGACCATTTTCATGTTTGACGTCTACTAACTCGTTTCTTCCTCACAGCAGGTCAACTTGTGTGTGGTTGCAACATTACGATCCCATTGAGTACATTTTCGGAGAAAAGGACATCTGTTGCACCACAGGGTGGGAGGAGGGAACGTGGCACGATACATTTTCTTTCATTGGTAAGGATTTTTTTGTGTTTTATACTTTTGGAATTATGGTTTTTCATGTTGACTTTAAAATGACCATTTTCATGTTTGACGTCTACTAACTCGTTTCTTCCTCACAGCAGGTCAACTTGTGTGTGGTTGCAACATTACGATCCCATTGAGTACATTTTTGGAGAAAAGGACATCTGTTGCACCACAGGGTGGGAGGAGGGAACGTGGCACGATACATTTTCTTTCATTGGTAAGGATTTTTTTGTGTTTTATACTTTTGGAATTATGGTTTTTCATGTTGACTTTAAAATGACCATTTTCATGTTTGACGTCTACTAACTCGTTTCTTCCTCACAGCAGGTCAACTTGTGTGTGGTTGCAACATTACGATCCCATTGAGTACATTTTTGGAGAAAAGGACATCTGTTGCACCACAGGGTGGGAGGAGGGAACGTGGCACGATACATTTTCTTTCATTGGTAAGGATTTTTTTGTGTTTTATACTTTTGGAATTATGGTTTTTCATGTTGACTTTAAAATGACCATTTTCATGTTTGACGTCTACTAACTCGTTTCTTCATCACAGCAGGTCAACTTGTGTGTGGTTGCAACATTACGATCCCATTGAGTACATTTTTGGAGAAAAGGACATCTGTTGCACCACAGGGTGGGAGGAGGGAACGTGGCACGATACATTTTCTTTCATTGGTAAGGATTTTTTTGTGTTTTATACTTTTGGAATTATGGTTTTTCATGTTGACTTTAAAATGACCATTTTCATGTTTGACGTCTACTAACTCGTTTCTTCCTCACAGCAGGTCAACTTGTGTGTGGTTGCAACATTACGATCCCATTGAGTACATTTTTGGAGAAAAGGACATCTGTTGCACCACAGGGTGGGAGGAGGGAACGTGGCACGATACATTTTCTTTCATTGGTAAGGATTTTTTTGTGTTTTATACTTTTGGAATTATGGTTTTTCATGTTGACTTTAAAATGACCATTTTCATGTTTGACGTCTACTAACTCGATTCTTCATCACAGCAGGTCAACTTGTGTGTGGTTGCAACATTACGATCCCATTGAGTACATTTTTGGAGAAAAGGACATCTGTTGCACCACAGGGTGGGAGGAGGGAACGTGGCACGATACATTTTCTTTCATTGGTAAGGATTTTTTTGTATTTTATACTTTTGGAATTATGGTTTTTCATGTTGACTTTAAAATGACCATTTTCATGTTTGACGTCTACTAACTCGTTTCTTCCTCACAGCAGGTCAACTTGTGTGTGGTTGCAACATTACGATCCCATTGAGTACATTTTTGGAGAAAAGGACATCTGTTGCACCACAGGGTGGGAGGAGGGAACGTGGCACGATACATTTTCTTTCATTGGTAAGGATTTTTTTGTGTTTTATACTTTTGGAATTATGGTTTTTCATGTTGACTTTAAAATGACCATTTTCATGTTTGACGTCTACTAACTCGTTTCTTCCTCACAGCAGGTCAACTTGTGTGTGGTTGCAACATTACGATCCCATTGAGTACATTTTTGGAGAAAAGGACATCTGTTGCACCACAGGGTGGGAGGAGGGAGTGTGGCACGATACATTTTCTTTCATTGGTAAGGATTTTTTTGTGTTTTATACTTTTGGAATTATGGTTTTTCATGTTGACTTTAAAATGACCATTTTCATGTTTGACGTCTACTAACTCGTTTCTTCCTCACAGCAGGTGAACTTGTGTGTGGTTGCAACATTACGATCCCATTGAGTACATTTTTGGAGAAAAGGACATCTGTTGCACCACAGGGTGGGAGGAGGGAACGTGGCACGATACATTTTCTTTCATTGGTAAGGATTTTTTTGTGTTTTATACTTTTGAAATTATGGTTTTTCATGTTGACTTTAAAATGACCATTTTCATGTTTGACGTCTACTAACTCGTTTCTTCATCACAGCAGGTCAACTTGTGTGTGGTTGCAACATTACGATCCCATTGAGTACATTTTTGGAGAAAAGGACATCTGTTGCACCACAGGGTGGGAGGAGGGAACGTGGCACGATACATTTTCTTTCATTGGTAAGGATTTTTTTGTGTTTTATACTTTTATAATTATGGTTTTTCATGTTGACTTTAAAATGACCATTTTCATGTTTGACGTCTACTAACTCGTTTCTTCCTCACAGCAGGTCAACTTGTGTGTGGTTGCAACATTACGATCCCATTGAGTACATTTTTGGAGAAAGGGACATCTGTTGCACCACAGGGCGGGTAGAGGGAACGTGGCACGATACATTTTCTTTCATTGGTAAGGATTTTTTTGTGTTTTATACTTTTGGAATTATGGTTCTTCATGTTGACTTTAAAATGACCATTTTCATGTTTGACGTCTACTAACTCGTTTCTTCCTCACAGCAGGTCAACTTGTGTGTGGTTGCAACATTACGATCCCATTGAGTACATTTTTGGAGAAAAGGACATCTGTTGCACCACAGGGTGGGAGGAGGGAACGTGGCACGACACATTTTCTTTCATTGGTAAGGATTTTTTTGTGTTTTATACTTTTGGAATTATGGTTTTTCATGTTGACTTTAAAATGACCATTTTCATGTTTGACGTCTACTAACTCGTTTCTTCCTCACAGCAGGTCAACTTGTGTTTGGTTGCAACATTACGATCCCATTGAGTACATTTTTGGAGAAAACGACATCTGTTGCACCACAGGGTGGGAGAAGGGAACGTGGCACGATACATTTTCTTTCATTGGTAAGGATTTTTTTGTGTTTTATACTTTTGGAATTATGGTTTTTCATGTTGACTTTAAAATGACCATTTTCATGTTTGACGTCTACTAACTCGTTTCTTCCTCACAGCAGGTCAACTTGTGTGTGGTTGCAACATTACGATCCCATTGAGTACATTTTTGGAGAAAAGGACATCTGTTGCACCACAGGGTGGGAGGAGGGAACGTGGCACGATACATTTTCTTTCATTGGTAAGGATTTTTTTGTGTTTTATACTTTTGGAATTATGGTTTTTCATGTTGACTTTAAAATGACCATTTTCATGTTTGACGTCTACTAACTCGTTTCTTCCTCACAGCAGGTCAACTTGTGTGTGGTTGCAACATTACGATCCCATTGAGTACATTTTTGGAGAAAAGGACATCTGTTGCACCACAGGGTGGGAGGAGGGAACGTGGCACGATACATTTTCTTTCATTGGTAAGGATTTTTTTGTGTTTTATACTTTTGGAATTATGGTTTTTCATGTTGACTTTAAAATGACCATTTTCATGTTTGACGTCTACTAACTCGTTTCTTCCTCACAGCAGGTCAACTTGTGTGTGGTTGCAACATTACGATCCCATTGAGTACATTTTTGGAGAAAGGGACATCTGTTGCACCACAGGGTGGGAGGAGGGAACGTGGCACGATACATTTTCTTTCATTGGTAAGGATTTTTTTGTGTTTTATACTTTTGGATTTATGGTTTTTCATGTTGACTTTAAAATGACCATTTTCATGTTTGACGTCTACTAACTCGTTTCTTCCTCACAGCAGGTCAACTTGTGTGTGGTTGCAACATTACGATCCCATTGAGTACATTTTTGGAGAAAAGGATATCTGTTGCACCACAGGGTGGGAGGAGGGAACGTGGCACGATACATTTTCTTTCATTGGTAAGGATTTTTTTGTGTTTTATACTTTTGGAATTATGGTTTTTCATGTTGACTTTAAAATGACCTTTTTCATGTTTGACGTCTACTAACTCGTTTCTTCCTCACAGCAGGTCAACTTGTGTGTGGTTGCAACATTACGATCCCACTGAGTACATTTTTGGAGAAAAGGACATCTGTTGCACCACAGGGTGGGAGGAGGGAACGTGGCACGATACATTTTCTTTCATTGGTAAAGATTTTTTTGTGTTTTATACTTTTGGAATTATGGTTTTTCATGTTGACTTTAAAATGACCATTTTCATGTTTGACGTCTACTAACTCGTTTCTTCCTCACAGCAGGTCAACTTGTGTGTGGTTGCAACATTACGATCCCATTGAGTACATTTTTGGAGAAAGGGACATCTGTTGCACCACAGGGTGGGAGGAGGGAACGTGGCACGATACATTTTCTTTCATTGGTAAGGATTTTTTTGTGTTTTATACTTTTGGAATTATGGTTTTTCATGTTGACTTTAAAATGACCATTTTCATGTTTGACGTCTACTAACTCGTTTCTTCCTCACAGCAGGTCAACTTGTGTGTGGTTGCAACATTACGATCCCATTGAGTACATTTTTGGAGAAAAGGACATCTGTTGCACCACAGGGTGGGAGGAGGGAACAGGGCACGATACATTTTCTTTCATTGGTAAGGATTTTTTTGTGTTTTATACTTTTGGAATTATGGTTTTTCATGTTGACTTTAAAATGACCATTTTCATGTTTGACGTCTACTAACTCGTTTCTTCCTCACAGCAGGTCAACTTGTGTGTGGTTGCAACATTACGATCCCATTGAGTACATTTTTGGAGAAAGGGACATCTGTTGCACCACAGGGTGGGAGGAGGGAACGTGGCACGATACATTTTCTTTCATTGGTAAGGATTTTTTTGTGTTTTATACTTTTGGAATTATGGTTTTTCATGTTGACTTTAAAATGACCATTTTCATGTTTGACGTCTACTAACTCGTTTCTTCCTCACAGCAGGTCAACTTGTGTGTGGTTGCAACATTACGATCCCATTGAGTACATTTTTGGAGAAAAGGACATCTGTTGCACCACAGGGTGGGAGGAGGGAACGTGGCACGATACATTTTCTTTCATTGGTAAGGATTTTTTTGTGTTTTATACTTTTGGAATTATGGTTTTTCATGTTGACTTTAAAATGACCATTTTCATGTTTGACGTCTACTAACTCGTTTCTTCCTCACAGCAGGTGAACTTGTGTGTGGTTGCAACATTACGATCCCATTGAGTACATTTTTGGAGAAAAGGACATCTGTTGCACCACAGGGTGGGAGGAGGGAACGTGGCACGATACATTTTCTTTCATTGGTAAGGATTTTTATGTGTTTTATACTTTTGGAATTATGGTTTTTCATGATGACTTTAAAATGACCATTTTCATGTTTGACGTCTACTAACTCGTTTCTTCCTCACAGCAGGTGAACTTGTGTGTGGTTGCAACATTACGATCCCATTGAGTACATTTTTGGAGAAAAGGACATCTGTTGCACCACAGGGTGGGAGGAGGGAACGTGGCACGATACATTTTCTTTCATTGGTAAGGATTTTTTTGTGTTTTATACTTTTGGAATTATGGTTTTTCATGTTGACTTTAAAATGACCATTTTCATGTTTGACGTCTACTAACTCGTTTCTTCCTCACAGCAGGTCAACTTGTGTGTGGTTGCAACATTACGATCCCATTGAGTACATTTTTGGAGAAAGGGACATCTGTTGCACCACAGGGCGGGTTGAGGGAACGTGGCACGATACATTTTCTTTCATTGGTAAGGATTTTTTTGTGTTTTATACTTTTGGAATTATGGTTTTTCATGTTGACTTTAAAATGACCATTTTCATGTTTGACGTCTACTAACTCGTTTCTTCCTCACAGCAGGTCAACTTGTGTGTGGTTGCAACATTACGATCCCATTGAGTACATTTTTGGAGAAAAGGACATCTGTTGCACCACAGGGTGGGAGGAGGGAACGTGGCACGATACATTTTCTTTCATTGGTAAGGATTTTTTTGTGTTTTATACTTTTGGAATTATGGTTTTTCATGTTGACTTTAAAATGACCATTTTCATGTTTGACGTCTACTAACTCGTTTCTTCCTCACAGCAGGTCAACTTGTGTGTGGTTGCAACATTACGATCCCATTGAGTACATTTTTGGAGAAAAGGACATCTGTTGCACCACAGGGTGGGAGGAGGGAACGTGGCACGATACATTTTCTTTCATTGGTAAGGATTTTTTTGTGTTTTATACTTTTGGAATTATGGTTTTTCATGTTGACTTTAAAATGACCATTTTCATGTTTGACGTCTACTAACTCGTTTCTTCCTCACAGCAGGTCAACTTGTGTGTGGTTGCAACATTACGATCCCATTGAGTACATTTTTGGAGAAAAGGACATCTGTTGCACCACAGGGTGGGAGGAGGGAACGTGGCACGATACATTTTCTTTCATTGGTAAGGATTTTTTTGTGTTTTATACTTTTGGAATTATGGTTTTTCATGTTGACTTTAAAATGACCATTTTCATGTTTGACGTCTACTAACTCGTTTCTTCCTCACAGCAGGTCAACTTGTGTGTGGTTGCAACATTACGATCCCATTGAGTACATTTTTGGAGAAAAGGACATCTGTTGCACCACAGGGTGGGAGGAGGGAACGTGGCACGATACATTTTCTTTCATTGGTAAGGATTTTTTTGTGTTTTATACTTTTGGAATTATGGTTTTTCATGTTGACTTTAAAATGACCATTTTCATGTTTGACGTCTACTAACTCGTTTCTTCCTCACAGCAGGTGAACTTGTGTGTGGTTGCAACATTACGATCCCATTGAGTACATTTTTGGAGAAAAGGACATCTGTTGCACCACAGGGTGGGAGGAGGGAACGTGGCACGATACATTTTCTTTCATTGGTAAGGATTTTTTTGTGTTTTATACTTTTGGAATTATGGTTTTTCATGTTGACTTTAAAATGACCATTTTCATGTTTGACGTCTACTAACTCGTTTCTTCATCACAGCAGGTCAACTTGTGTGTGGTTGCAACATTACGATCCCATTGAGTACATTTTTGGAGAAAAGGACATCTGTTGCACCACAGGGTGGGAGGAGGGAACGTGGCACGATACATTTTCTTTCATTGGTAAGGATTTTTTTGTGTTTTATACTTTTGGAATTATGGTTTTTCATGTTGACTTTAAAATGACCATTTTCATGTTTGACGTCTACTAACTCGTTTCTTCCTCACAGCAGGTCAACTTGTGTGTGGTTGCAACATTACGATCCCATTGAGTACATTTTTGGAGAAAAGGACATCTGTTGCACCACAGGGTGGGAGGAGGGAACGTGGCACGATACATTTTCTTTCATTGGTAAGGATTTTTTTGTGTTTTATACTTTTGGAATTATGGTTTTTCATGTTGACTTTAAAATGACCATTTTCATGTTTGACGTCTACTAACTCGTTTCTTCCTCACAGCAGGTCAACTTGTGTCTGGTTGCAACATTACGATCCCATTGAGTACATTTTTGGAGAAAAGGACATCTGTTGCACCACAGGGTGGGAGGAGGGAACATGGCACGATACATTTTCTTTCATTGGTAAGGATTTTTTTGTGTTTTATACTTTTGGAATTATGGTTTTTCATGTTGACTTTAAAATGACCATTTTCATGTTTGACGTCTACTAACTCGTTTCTTCCTCACAGCAGGTCAACTTGTGTGTGGTTGCAACATTACGATCCCATTGAGTACATTTTTGGAGAAAAGGACATCTGTTGCTCCACAGGGTGGGAGGAGGGAACGTGGCACGATACATTTTCTTTCATTGGTAAGGATTTTTTTGTGTTTTATACTTTTGGAATTATGGTTTTTCATGTTGACTTTAAAATGACCATTTTCATAATTGACGTCTACTAACTCGTTTCTTCCTCACAGCAGGTCAACTTGTGTGTGGTTGCAACATTACGATCCCATTGAGTACATTTTTGGAGAAAGGAACATCTGTTGCACCACAGGGCGGGTGGAGGGAACGTGGCACGATACATTTTCTTTCATTGGTAAGGATTTTTTTGTGTTTTATACTTTTGGAATTATGGTTTTTCATGTTGACTTTAAAATGACCATTTTCATGTTTGACGTCTACTAACTTGTTTCTTCCCCACAGCAGGTCAACTTGTGTGTGGTTGCAACATTACGATCCCATTGAGTACATTTTTGGAGAAAAGGACATCTGTTGCACCACAGGGTGGGAGGAGGGAACGTGGCACGATAAATTTTCTTTCATTGGTAAGGATTTTTTTGTGTTTTATACTTTTGGAATTATCGTTTTTCATGTTGACTTTAAAATGACCATTTTCATGTTTGACGTCTACTAACTCGTTTCTTCCTCACAGCAGGTCAACTTGTGTGTGGTTGCAACATTACGATCCCATTGAGTACATTTTTGGAGACAACGACATCTGTTGCACCACAGGGTGGGAGGAGGGAACGTGGCACGATACATTTTCTTTCATTGGTAAGGATTTTTTTGTGTTTTATACTTTTGGAATTATGGTTTTTCATGTTGACTTTAAAATGACCATTTTCATGTTTGACGTCTACTAACTCGTTTCTTCCTCACAGCAGGCCAACTTGTGTGTGGTTGCAACATTACGATCCCATTGAGTACATTTTTGGAGAAAAGGACATCTGTTGCACCACAGGGTGGGAGGAGGGAACGTGGCACGATACATTTTCTTTCATTGGTAAGGATTTTTTTGTATTTTATACTTTTGGAATTATGGTTTTTCATGTTGACTTTAAAATGGCCATTTTCATGTTTGACGTCTACTAACTCGTTTCTTCCTCACAGCAGGTCAACTTGTGTGTGGTTGCAACATTACGATCCCATTGAGTACATTTTTGGAGAAAGGGACATCTGTTGCACCACAGGGCGGGTGGAGGGAACGTGGCACGATACATTTTCTTTCATTGGTAAGGATTTTTTTGTGTTTTATACTTTTGGAATTATGGTTTTTCATGTTGACTTTAAAATGACCATTTTCATGTTTGACGTCTACTAACTCGTTTCTTCCTCACAGCAGGTCAACTTGTGTGTGGTTGCAACATTACGATCCCATTGAGTACATTTTTGGAGAAAAGGACATCTGTTGCACCACAGGGTGGGAGGAGGGAACGTGGCACGATACATTTTCTTTCATTGGTAAGGATTTTTTTGTGTTTTATACTTTTGGAAGTATGGTTTTTCATGTTGACTTTAAAATGACCATTTTCATGTTTGACGTCTACTAACTCGTTTCTTCCTCACAGCAGGTCAACTTGTGTTTGGTTGCAACATTACGATCCCATTGAGTACATTTTTGGAGAAAAGGACATCTGTTGCACCACAGGGTGGGAGGAGGGAACGTGGCACGATACATTTTCTTTCATTGGTAAGGATTTTTTTGTGTTTTATACTTTTGGAATTATGGTTTTTCATGTTGACTTTAAAATGACCATTTTCATGTTTGACGTCTACTAACTCGTTTCTTCCTCACAGCAGGTCAACTTGTGTGTGGTTGCAACATTACGATCCCATTGAGTACATTTTTGGAGAAAAGGACATCTGTTGCACCACAGGGTGGGAGGAGGGAACGTGGCACGATACATTTTCTTTCATTGGTAAGGATTTTTTTGTGTTTTATACTTTTGGAATTATGGTTTTTCATGTTGACTTTAAAATGACCATTTTCATGTTTGACGTCTACTAACTCGTTTCTTCATCACAGCAGGTCAACTTGTGTGTGGTTGCAACATTACGATCCCATTGAGTACATTTTTGGAGAAAACGACATCTGTTGCACCACAGGGTGGGAGGAGGGAACGTGGCACGATACATTTTCTTTCGTTGGTAAGGATTTTTTTGTGTTTTATACTTTTGGAATTATGGTTTTTCATGTTGACTTTAAAATGACCATTTTCATGTTTGACGTCTACTAACTCGTTTCTTCCTCACAGCAGGTCAACTTGTGTGTGGTTGCAACATTACGATCCCATTGAGTACATTTTTGGAGAAAGGGACATCTGTTGCACCACAGGGCGGGTGGAGGGAACGTGGCACGATACATTTTCTTTCATTGGTAAGGATTTTGTTGTGTTTTATACGTTTGGAATTATGGTTTTTCATGTTGACTTTAAAATGACCATTTTCATGTTTGACGTCTACTAACTCGTTTCTTCCTCACAGCAGGTCAACTTGTGTGTGGTTGCAACATTACGATCCCATTGAGTACATTTTTGGAGAAAAGGACATCTGTTGCACCACAGGGTGGGAGGAGGGAACATGGCACGATACATTTTCTTTCATTGGTAAGGATTTTTTTGTGATTTATACTTTTGGAATTATGGTTTTTCATGTTGACTTTAAAATGACCATTTTCATGTTTGACGTCTACTAACTCGTTTCTTCCTCACAGCAGGTCAACTTGTGTGTGGTTGCAACATTACGATCCCATTGAGTACATTTTTGGAGAAAGGGACATCTGTTGCACCACAGGGTGGGAGGAGGGAACGTGGCACGATACATTTTCTTTCATTGGTAAGGATTTTTTTGTGTTTTGTACTTTTGGAATTATGGTTTTTCATGTTGACTTTAAAATGACCATTTTCATGTTTGACGTCTACTAACTCGTTTCTTCCTCACAGCAGGTCAACTTGTGTGTGGTTGCAACATTACGATCCCATTGAGTACATTTTTGGAGAAAAGGACATCTGTTGCACCACAGGGTGGGAGGAAGGAACGTGGCACGATACATTTTCTTTCATTGGTAAGGATTTTTTTGTGTTTTATACTTTTGGAATTATCGTTTTTCATGTTGACTTTAAAATGACCATTTTCATGTTTGACGTCTACTAACTCGTTTCTTCCTCACAGCAGGTCAACTTGTGTGTGGTTGCAACATTACGATCCCATTGAGTACATTTTTGGAGAAAAGGACATCTGTTGCACCACAGGGTGGGAGGAGGGAACGTGGCACGATACATTTTCTTTCATTGGTAAGGATTTTTTTGTGTTTTATACTTTTGGAATTATGGTTTTTCATGTTGACTTTAAAATGACCATTTTCATGTTTGACGTCTACTAACTCGTTTCTTCATCACAGCAGGTCAACTTGTGTGTGGTTGCAACATTACGATCCCATTGAGTACATTTTTGGAGAAAGGGACATCTGTTGCACCACAGGGCGGGTGGAGGGAACGTGGCACGATACATTTTCTTTCATTGGTAAGGATTTTTTTGTGTTTTATACTTTTGGAATTATGGTTTTTCATGTTGACTTTAAAATGACCATTTTCATGTTTGACGTCTACTAACTCGTTTCTTCCTCACAGCAGGTCAACTTGTGTGTGGTTGCAACATTACGATCCCATTGAGTACATTTTTGGAGAAAGGGACATCTGTTGCACCACAGGGTGGGAGGAGGGAACGTGGCACGATACATTTTCTTTCATTGGTAAGGATTTTTTTGTGTTTTATACTTTTGGAAATATGGTTTTTCATGTTGACTTTAAAATGACCATTTTCATGTTTGACGTCTTTTAACTCGTTTCTTCCTCACAGCAGGTCAACTTGTGTGTGGTTGCAACATTACGATCCCATTGAGTACATTTTTGGAGAAAACGACATCTGTTGCACCACAGGGTGGGAGGAGGGAACGTGGCACGATACATTTTCTTTCATTGGTAAGGATTTTTTTGTGTTTTATACTTTTGGAATTATGGTTTTTCATGTTGACTTTAAAATGACCATTTTCATGTTTGACGTCTACTAACTCGTTTCTTCCTCACAGCAGGTCAACTTGTGTGTGGTTGCAACATTACGATCCCATTGAGTACATTTTTGGAGAAAAGGACATCTGTTGCACCACAGGGTGGGAGGAGGGAACATGGCACGATACATTTTCTTTCATTGGTAAGGATTTTTTTGTGTTTTATACTTTTGGAATTATGGTTTTTCATGTTGACTTTAAAATGACCATTTTCATGTTTGACGTCTACTAACTCGTTTCTTCCTCACAGCAGGTCAACTTGTGTGTGGTTGCAACATTACGATCCCATTGAGTACATTTTTGGAGAAAACGACATCTGTTGCACCACAGGGTGGGAGGAGGGAACGTGGCACGATACATTTTCTTTCATTGGTAAGGATTTTTTTGTGTTTTATACTTTTGGAATTATGGTTTTTCATGTTGACTTTAAAATGACCATTTTCATGTTTGACGTCTACTAACTCGTTTCTTCCTCACAGCAGGTCAACTAGTGTGTGGTTGCAACATTACGATCCCATTGAGTACATTTTTGGAGAAAACGACATCTGTTGCACCACAGGGTGGGAGGAGGGAACGTGGCACGATACATTTTCTTTCATTGGTAAGGATTTTTTTGTGTTTTATACTTTTGGAATTATGGTTTTTCATGTTGACTTTAAAATGACCATTTTCATGTTTGACGTCTACTAACTCGTTTCTTCCTCACAGCAGGTCAACTAGTGTGTGGTTGCAACATTACGATCCCATTGAGTACATTTTTGGAGAAAACGACATCTGTTGCACCACAGGGTGGGAGGAGGGAACGTGGCACGATACATTTTCTTTCATTGGTAAGGATTTTTTTGTGTTTTATACTTTTGGAATTATGGTTTTTCATGTTGACTTTAAAATGACCATTTTCATGTTTGACGTCTACTAACTCGTTTCTTCCTCACAGCAGGTCAACTTGTGTGTGGTTGCAACATTACGATCCCATTGAGTACATTTTTGGAGAAAGGGACATCTGTTGCACCACAGGGCGGGTGGAGGGAACGTGGCACGATACATTTTCTTTCATTGGTAAGGATTTTGTTGTGTTTTATACGTTTGGAATTATGGTTTTTCATGTTGACTTTAAAATGACCATTTTCATGTTTGACGTCTACTAACTCGTTTCTTCCTCACAGCAGGTCAACTTGCGTGTGGTTGCAACATTACGATCCCATTGAGTACATTTTTGGAGAAAGGGACATCTGTTGCACCACAGGGTGGGAGGAGGGAACGTGGCACGATACATTTTCTTTCATTGGTAAGGATTTTTTTGTGTTTTATACTTTTGGAATTATGGTCTTTCATGTTGACTTTAGAATGACCATTTTCATGTTTGACGTCTACTAACTCGTTTCTTCCTCACAGCAGGTCAACTTGTGTGTGGTTGCAACATTACGATCCCATTGAGTACATTTTTGGAGAAAGGGACATCTGTTGCACCACAGGGTGGGAGGAGGGAACGTGGCACGCTACATTTTCTTTCATTGGTAAGGATTTTTTTCTGTTTTGTACTTTTGGAATTATGGTTTTTCATGTTGACTTTAGAATGACCATTTTCATGTTTGACGTCTACTAACTCGTTTCTTCCTCACAGCAGGTCAACTTGTGTGTGGTTGCAACATTACGGTCCCATTGAGTACATTTTTGGAGAAAAGGACATCTGTTGCACCACAGCGTGGGAGGAAGGAACGTGGCACGATGCATTTTCTTTCATTGGTAAGGATTTTTTTGTGTTTTATACTTTTGGAATTATGGTTTTTCATGTTGACTTTAAAATGACCATTTTCATGTTTGACGTCTACTAACTCGTTTCTTCCTCACAGCAGGTCAACTTGTGTGTGGTTGCAACATTACGATCCCATTGAGTACATTTTTGGAGAAAAGGACATCTGTTGCACCACAGGGTGGGAGGAGGGAACGTGGCACGATACATTTTCTTTCATTGGTAAGGATTTTTTTGTGTTTTATACTTTTGGAATTATGGTTTTTCATGTTGACTTTAAAATGACCATTTTCATGTTTGACGTCTACTAACTCGTTTCTTCATCACAGCAGGTCAACTTGTGTGTGGTTGCAACATTACGATCCCATTGAGTACATTTTTGGAGAAAGGGACATCTGTTGCACCACAGGGTGGCAGGAGGGAACGTGGCACGATACATTTTCTTTCATTGGTAAGGATTTTTTTGTGTTTTATGCTTTTGAAATTATGGTTTTTCATGTTGACTTTAAAATGACCATTTTCATGTTTGACGTCTACTAACTCGTTTCTTCATCACAGCAGGTCAACTTGTGTGTGGTTGCAACATTACGATCCCATTGAGTACATTTTTGGAGAAAAGGACATCTGTTGCACCACAGGGTGGGAGGAGGGAACGTGGCACGATACATTTTCTTTCATTGGTAAGGATTTTTTTGTGTTTTATGCTTTTGGAATTATGGTTTTTCATGTTGACTTTAAAATGACCATTTTCATGTTTGACATCTACTAACTCGTTTCTTCCTCACAGCAGGTCAACTTGTGTGTGGTTGCAACATTACGATCCCATTGAGTACATTTTTGGAGAAAGGGACATCTGTTGCACCACAGGGAGGGAGGAGGGAACGTGGCACGATACATTTTCTTTCATTGGTAATGATTTTTTTGTGTTTTATACTTTTGGAATTATGGTTTTTCATGTTGACTTTAAAATGACCATTTTCATGTTTGACGTCTACTAACTCGTTTCTTCATCACAGCAGGTCAACTTGTGTGTGGTTGCAACATTACGATCCCATTGAGTACATTTTTGGAGAAAGGGACATCTGTTGCACCACAGGGTGGGAGGAGGGAACGTGGCACGATACATTTTCTTTCATTGGTAAGGATTTTTTTGTGTTTTATACTTTTGGAATTATGGTTTTTCATGTTGACTTTAAAATGACCATTTTCATGTTTGACGTCTACTAACTCGTTTCTTCATCACAGCAGGTCAACTTGTGTGTGGTTGCAACATTACGATCCCATTGAGTACATTTTTGGAGAAAAGGACATCTGTTGCACCACAGGGTGGGAGGTGGGAACGTGGCACGATACATTTTCTTTCATTGGTAACGTTTTTTTTGTGTTTTATGCTTTTGGAATTATGGTTTTTCATGTTGACTTTAAAATGACCATTTTCATGTTTGACGTCTACTAACTCGTTTCTTCCTCACAGCAGGTCAACTTGTGTGTGGTAGCAACATTACGATCCCATTGAGTACATTTTTGGAGAAAAGGACATCTGTTGCACCACAGGGTGGGAGGAGGGAACGTGGCACGATACATTTTCTTTCATTGGTAAGGATTTTTTTGTGTTTTATGCTTTTGGAATTATGGTTTTTCATGTTGACTTTAAAATGACCATTTTCATGTTTGACGTCTACTAACTCGTTTCTTCCTCACAGCAGGTCAACTTGTGTGTGGTTGCAACATTACGATCCCATTGAGTACATTTTTGGAGAAAAGGACATCTGTTGCACCACAGGGTGGGAGGAGGGAACGTGGCACGATACATTTTCTTTCATTGGTAAGGATTTTTTTGTGTTTTATGCTTTTGGAATTATGGTTTTTCATGTTGACTTTAAAATGACCATTTTCATGTTTGACGTCTACTAACTCGTTTCTTCATCACAGCAGGTCAACTTGTGTGTGGTTGCAACATTACGATCCCATTGAGTACATTTTTGGAGAAAAGGACATCTGTTGCACCACAGGGTGGGAGGAGGGAACGTGGCACGATACATTTTCTTTCATTGGTAAGGATTTTTTTGTGTTTTATACTTTTGGAATTATGGTTTTTCATGTTGACTTTAAAATGACCATTTTCATGTTTGACGTCTACTAACTCGTTTCTTCCTCACAGCAGGTCAACTTGTGTGTGGTTGCAACATTACGATCCCATTGAGTACATTTTTGGAGAAAAGGACATCTGTTGCACCACAGCGTGGGAGGAGGGAACGTGGCACGATACATTTTCTTTCATTGGTAAGGATTTTTTTGTGTTTTATACTTTTGGAATTATGGTTTTTCATGTTGACTTTAAAATGACCATTTTCATGTTTGACGTCTACTAACTCGTTTCTTCCTCACAGCAGGTCAACTTGTGTGTGGTTGCAACATTACGATCCCATTGAGTACATTTTTGGAGAAAGGGACATCTGTTGCACCACAGGGTGGGAGGAGGGAACGTGGCACGATACATTTTCTTTCATTGGTAAGGATTTTTTTGTGTTTTATGCTTTTGGAATTATGGTTTTTCATGTTGACTTTAAAATGACCATTTTCATGTTTGACGTCTACTAACACGTTTCTTCCTCACAGCAGGTCAACTTGTGTGTGGTTGCAACATTACGATCCCATTGAGTACATTTTTGGAGAAAAGGACATCTGTTGCACCACAGGATGGGAGGAGGGAACGTGGCACGATACATTTTCTTTCATTGGTAAGGATTTTTTTGTGTTTTATACTTTTGGAATTATGGTTTTTCATGTTGACTTTAAAATGACCATTTTCATGTTTGACGTCTACTAACTCGTTTCTTCATCACAGCAGGTCAACTTGTGTGTGGTTGCAACATTACGATCCCATTGATTACATTTTTGGAGAAAGGGACATCTGTTGCACCACAGGGTGGGAGGAGGGAACGTGGCACGATACATTTTCTTTCATTGGTAAGGATTTTTTTGTGTTTTATACTTTTGGAATTATGGTTTTTCATGTTGACTTTAAAATGACCATTTTCATGTTTGACGTCTACTAACTCGTTTCTTCCTCACAGCAGGTCAACTTGTGTGTGGTTGCAACATTACGATCCCATTGAGTACATTTTTGGAGAAAGGGACATCTGTTGCACCACAGGGTGGGAGGAGGGAACGTGGCACGATACATTTTCTTTCATTGGTAAGGATTTTTTTGTGTTTTATACTTTTGGAATTATGGTTTTTCATGTTGACTTTAGAATGACCATTTTCATGTTTGACGTCTACTAACTCGTTTCTTCCTCACAGCAGGTCAACTTGTGTGTGGTTGCAACATTACGATCCCATTGAGTACATTTTTGGAGAAAGGGACATCTGTTGCACCACAGGGTGGGAGGAGGGAACGTGGCACGATACATTTTCTTTCATTGGTAAGGATTTTTTTGTGTTTTATACTTTTGGAATTATGGTTTTTCATGTTGACTTTAAAATGACCATTTTCATGTTTGACGTCTACTAACTCGTTTCTTCATCACAGCAGGTCAACTTGTGTGTGGTTGCAACATTACCATCCCATTGAGTACATTTTTGGAGAAAAGGACATCTGTTGCACCACAGGGTGGGAGGAGGGAACGTGGCACGATACATTTTCTTTCATTGGTAAGGATTTTTTTGTGTTTTATACTTTTGGAATTATGGTTTTTCATGTTGACTTTAAAATGACCATTTTCATCTTTGACGTCTACTAACTCGTTTCTTCCTCACAGCAGGTCAACTTGTGTGTGGTTGCAACATTACGATCCCATTGAGTACATTTTTGGAGAAAAGGACATCTGTTGCACCACAGGGTGGGAGGAGGGAACGTGGCACGATACATTTTCTTTCATTGGTAAGGATTTTTTTGTGTTTTATGCTTTTGGAATTATGGTTTTTCATGTTGACTTTAAAATGACCATTTTCATGTTTGACGTCTACTAACTCGTTTCTTCATCACAGCAGGTCAACTTGTGTGTGGTTGCAACATTACGATCCCATTGAGTACATTTTTGGAGAAAAGGACATCTGTTGCACCACAGGGTGGGAGGAGGGAACGTGGCACGATACATTTTCTTTCATTGGTAAGGATTTTTTTGTGTTTTATACTTTTGGAATTATGGTTTTTCATGTTGACTTTAAAATGACCAATTTTATGTTTGACGTCTACTAACTCGTTTCTTCCTCACAGCAGGTCAACTTGTGTGTGGTTGCAACATTACGATCCCATTGAGTACATTTTTGGAGAATAGGACATCTGTTGCACCACAGGGTGGGAGGAGGGAACGTGGCACGATACATTTTCTTTCATTGGTAAGGATTTTTTTGTGTTTTATGCTTTTGGAATTATGGTTTTTCATGTTGACTTTAAAATGACCATTTTCATGTTTGACGTCTACTAACTCGTTTCTTCATCACAGCAGGTCAACTTGTGTGTGGTTGCAACATTACGATCCCATTGAGTACATTTTTGGAGAAAGGGACATCTGTTGCACCACAGGGCGGGTGGAGGGAACGTGGCACGATACATTTTCTTTCATTGCTAAGGATTTTTTTGTGTTTTATGCTTTTGGAATTATGGTTTTTCATGTTGACTTTAAAATGACCATTTTCATGTTTGACGTCTACTAACTCGTTTCTTCATCACAGCAGGTCAACTTGTGTGTGGTTGCAACTTTACGATCCCATTGAGTACATTTTTGGAGAAAAGGACATCTGTTGCACCACAGGGTGGGAGGAGGGAACGTGGCACGATACATTTTCTTTCATTGGTAAGGATTTTTTTGTGTTTTATACTTTTGGAATTATGGTTTTTCATGTTGACTTTAAAATGACCATTTTCATGTTTGACGTCTACTAACTCGTTTCTTCCTCACAGCAGGTGAACTTGTGTGTGGTTGCAACATTACGATCCCATTGAGTACATTTTTGGAGAAAAGGACATCTGTTGCACCACAGGGTGGGAGGAGGGAACGTGGCACGATACATTTTCTTTCATTGGTAAGGATTTTTTTGTGTTTTATACTTTTGGAATTATGGTTTTTCATGTTGACTTTAAAATGACCAATTTCATGTTTGACGTCTACTAACTCGTTTCTTCCTCACAGCAGGTCAACTTGTGTGTGGTTGCAACATTACGATCCCATTGAGTACATTTTTGGAGAAAAGGACATCTGTTGCACCACAGGGTGGGAGGAGGGAACGTGGCACGATACATTTTCTTTCATTGGTAAGGATTTTTTTGTGTTTTATACTTTTGGAATTATGGTTTTTCATGTTGACTTTAAAATGACCAATTTCATGTTTGACGTCTACTAACACGTTTCTTCCTCACAGCAGGTCAACTTGTGTGTGGTTGCAACATTACGATCCCATTGAGTACATTTTTGGAGAAAAGGACATCTGTTGCACCACAGGGTGGGAGGAGGGAACGTGGCACGATACATTTTCTTTCATTGGTAAGGATTTTTTTGTGTTTTATACTTTTGGAATTATGATTTTCCATGTTGACTTTAAAATGACCATTTTCATGTTTGACGTCTACTAACTCGTTTCTTCCTCACAGCAGGTCAACTTGTGTGTGGTTGCAACATTACGATCCCATTGAGTACATTTTTGGAGAAAAGGACATCTATTGCACCACAGGGTGGGAGGAGGGAACGTGGCACGATACATTTTCTTTCATTGGTAAGGATTTTTTTGTGTTTTATGCTTTTGGAATTATGGTTTTTCATGTTGACTTTAAAATGACCATTTTCATGTTTGACGTCTACTAACTCGTTTCTTCATCACAGCAGGTCAACTTGTGTGTGGTTGCAACATTACGATCCCATTGAGTACATTTTTGGAGAAAAGGACATCTGTTGCACCACAGGGTGGGAGGAGGGAACGTGGCACGATACATTTTCTTTCATTGGTAAGGATTTTTTTGTGTTTTATGCTTTTGGAATTATGGTTTTTCATGTTGACTTTAAAATGACCATTTTCATGTTTGACGTCTACTAACTCGTTTCTTCCTCACAGCAGGTCAACTTGTGTGTGGTTGCAACATTACGATCCCATTGAGTACGATTTTGGAGAAAGGGACATCTGTTGCACCACAGGGCGGGTGGAGGGAACGTGGCACGATACATTTTCTTTCATTGGTAAGGATTTTTTTGTGTTTTATGCTTTTGGAATTATGGTTTTTCATGTTGACTTTAAAATGACCATTTTCATGTTTGACGTCTACTAACTCGTTTCTTCCTCACAGCAGGTCAACTTGTGAGTGGTTGCAACATTACGATCCCATTGAGTACATTTTTGGAGAAAGGGACATCTGTTGCACCACAGGGCGGGTGGAGGGAACGTGGCACGATACATTTTCTTTCATTGGTAAGGATTTTTTTGTGTTTTATACTTTTGGAAATATGGTTTTTCATGTTGACTTTAAAATGACCATTTTCATGTTTGACGTCTACTACCTCGTTTCTTCCTCACAGCAGGTCAACTTGTGAGTGGTTCCAACATTACGATCCCATTGAGTACATTTTTGGAGAAAGGGACATCTGTTGCACCACAGGGTGGAAGGAGGGAACGTGGCACGATACATTTTCTTTCATTGGTAAGGATTTTTTTGTGTTTTATACTTTTGAAATTATGATTTTTAATGTTGACTTTAAAATTACCATTTTCATGTTTGACGTCTACTAACTCGTTTCTTCCTCACAGCAGGTCAACTTGTGTGTGGTTGCAACATTACGATCCCATTGAGTACATTTTTGGAGAAAGGGACATCTGTTGCACCACAGAGCGGGTGGAGGGAACGTGGCACGATACATTTTCTTTCATTGGTAAGGATTTTTTTGTGTTTTATGCTTTTGGAATTATGGTTTTTCATGTTGACTTTAAAATGACCATTTTCATGTTTGACGTCTACTAACTCGTTTCTTCCTCACAGCAGGTCAACTTGTGAGTGGTTGCAACATTACGATCCCATTGAGTACATTTTTGGAGAAAGGGACATCTGTTGCACCACAGGGCGGGTGGAGGGAACGTGGCACGATACATTTTCTTTCATTGGTAAGGATTTTTTTGTGTTTTATACTTTTGGAATTATGGTTTTTCATGTTGACTTTAAAATGACCATTTTCATGTTTGACGTCTACTAACTCGTTTCTTCCTCACTGCAGGTCAACTTGTGTGTGGTTGCAACATTACGATCCCATTGAGTACATTTTTGGAGAAAGGGACATCTGTTGCACCACAGGGCGGGTGGAGGGAACGTAGCAAGATACATTTTCTTTCATTGGTAAGGATTTTTTTGTGTTTTATACTTTTGGAATTATGGTTTTTCATGTTGACTTTAAAATGACCATTTTCATGTTTGACGTCTACTACCTCGTTTCTTCCTCACAGCAGGTCAACTTGTGTGTGGTTGCAACATTACGATCCCATTGAGTACATTTTTGGAGAAAGGGACATCTGTTGCACCACAGGGCGGGTGGAGGGAACGTGGCACGATACATTTTCTTTCATTGGTAAGGATTTTTTTGTGTTTTATGCTTTTGGAATTATGGTTTTTCATGTTGACTTTAAAATGACCATTTTCATGTTTGACGTCTACTAACTCGTTTCTTCCTCACAGCAGGTCAACTTGTGAGTGGTTGCAACATTACGATCCCATTGAGTACATTTTTGGAGAAAGGGACATCTGTTGCACCACAGGGCGGGTGGAGGGAACGTGGCACGATACATTTTCTTTCATTGGTAAGGATTTTTTTGTGTTTTATACTTTTGGAATTATGGTTTTTCATGTTGACTTTAAAATGACCATTTTCATGTTTGACGTCTACTACCTCGTTTCTTCCTCACAGCAGGTCAACTTGTGAGTGGTTCCAACATTACGATCCCATTGAGTACATTTTTGGAGAAAGGGACATCTGTTGCACCACAGGGTGGGAGGAGGGAACGTGGCACGATACATTTTCTTTCATTGGTAAGGATTTTTTTGTGTTTTATACTTTTGAAATTATGATTTTTCATGTTGACTTTAAAATGACCATTTTCATGTTTGACGTCTACTAACTCGTTTCTTCCTCACAGCAGGTCAACTTGTGTGTGGTTGCAACATTACGATCCCATTGAGTACATTTTTGGAGAAAGGGACATCTGTTGCACCACAGAGCGGGTGGAGGGAACGTGGCACGATACATTTTCTTTCATTGCTAAGGATTTTTTTGTGTTTTATGCTTTTGGAATTATGGTTTTTCATGTTGACTTTAAAATGACCATTTTCATGTTTGACGTCTACTAACTCGTTTCTTCCTCACAGCAGGTCAACTTGTGAGTGGTTGCAACATTACGATCCCATTGAGTACATTTTTGGAGAAAGGGACATCTGTTGCACCACAGGGCGGGTGGAGGGAACGTGGCACGATACATTTTCTTTCATTGGTAAGGATTTTTTTGTGTTTTATACATTTGGAATTATGGTTTTTCATGTTGACTTTAAAATGACCATTTTCATGTTTGACGTCTACTAACTCGTTTCTTCCTCACAGCAGGTCAACTTGTGTGTGGTTGCAACATTACGATCCCATTGAGTACATTTTTGGAGAAAGGGACATCTGTTGCACCACAGGGCGGGTGGAGGGAACGTGGCACGATACATTTTCTTTCATTGGTAAGGATTTTTTTGTGTTTTATACTTTTGGAATTATGGTTTTTCATGTTGACTTTAAAATGACCATATTCATGTTTGACGTCTACTAACTCGTTTCTTCCTCACAGCAGGTCAACTTGTGTGTGGTTGCAACATTACGATCCCATTGAGTACATTTTTGGAGAAAGGGACATCTGTTGCACCACAGGGCGGGTGGAGGGAACGTGGCACGATACATTTTCTTTCATTGGTAAGGATTTTTTTGTGTTTTATACTTTTGGAATTATGGTTTTTCATGTTGACTTTAAAATGACCATTTTCATGTTTGACGTCTACTAACTCATTTCTTCCTCACAGCAGGTCAACTTGTGTGTGGTTGCAACATTACGATCCCATTGAGTACATTTTTGGAGAAAGGGACATCTGTTGCACCACAGGGCGGGTGGAGGGAACATGGCACGCTACATTTTCTTTCATTGGTAAGGATTTTTTTGTGTTTTATGCTTTTGGAATTATGGTTTTTCATGTTGACTTTAAAATGACCATTTTCATGTTTGACGTCTACTAACTCGTTTCTTCCTCACAGCAGGTCAACTTGTGAGTGGTTGCAACATTACGATCCCATTGAGTACATTTTTTGGAGAAAGGGACATCTGTTGCACCACAGGGCGGGTGGAGGGAACGTGGCACGATACATTTTCTTTCATTGGTAAGGATTTTTTTGTGTTTTATACTTTTGGAATTATGGTTTTTCATGTTGACTTTAAAATGACCATTTTCATGTTTGACGTCTACTAACTCGTCTCTTCCTCACAGCAGGTCAACTTGTGTGTGGTTGCAACATTACGATCCCATTGAGTACATTTTTGGAGAAAGGGACATCTGTTGCACCACAGGGCGGGTGGAGGGAACGTGGCACGATACATTTTCTTTCATGGGTAAGGATTTTTTTGTGTTTTATACTTTTGGAATTATGGTTTTTCATGTTGACTTTAAAATGACCATTTTCATGTTTGACGTCTACTACCTCGTTTCTTCCTCACAGCAGGTCAACTTGTGTGTGGTTGCAACATTACGATCCCATTGAGTACATTTTTGGAGAAAGGGACATCTGTTGCACCACATGGCGGGTGGAGGGAACGTGGCACGATACATTTTCTTTCATTGGTAAGGATTTTTTTGTGTTTTATACTTTTGGAATTATGGTTTTTCATGTTGACTTTAAAATGACCATTTTCATGTTTGACGTCTACTAACTCGTTTCTTCCTCACAGCAGGTCAACTTGTGTGTGGTTGCAACATTACGATCCCATTGAGTACATTTTTGGAGAAAGGGACATCTGTTGCACCACAGGGCGGGTGGAGGGAACGTGGCACGATACATTTTCTTTCATTGGTAAGGATTTTTTTGTGTTTTATACTTTTGGAATTATGGTTTTTCATGTTGACTTTAAAATGACCATTTTCATGTTTGACGTCTACTAACTCGTTTCTTCCTCACAGCAGGTCAACTTGTGTGTGGTTGCAACATTACGATCCCATTGAGTACATTTTTGGAGAAAGGGACATCTGTTGCACAACAGGGCGGGTGGAGGGAACGTGGCACGATACATTTTCTTTCATTGGTAAGGATTTTTTTGTGTTTTATACTTTTGGAATTATGGTTTTTCATGTTGACTTTAAAATGACCATTTTCATGTTTGACGTCTACTAACTCGTTTCTTCCTCACAGCAGGTCAACTTGTGTGTGGTTGCAACATTACGATCCCATTGAGTACATTTTTGGAGAAAGGGACATCTGTTGCACCACAGGGCGGGAGGAGGGAACTTGGCACGATACATTTTCTTTCATTGGTAAGGATTTTTTTGTGTTTTATACTTTTGGAATTATGGTTTTTCATGTTGACTTTAAAATGACCATTTTCATGTTTGACGTCTACTAACTCGTTTCTTCCTCACAGCAGGTCAACTTGTGTGTGGTTGCAACATTACGATCCCATTGAGTACATTTTTGGAGAAAGGGACATCTGTTTCACAACAGGGCGGGTGGAGGGAACGTGGCACGATACATTTTCTTTCATTGGTAAGGATTTTTTTGTGTTTTATACTTTTGGAATTATGGTTTTTCATGTTGACTTTAAAATGACCATTTTCATGTTTGACGTCTACTAACTCGTTTCTTCCTCACAGCAGGTCAACTTGTGTGTGGTTGCAACATTACGATCCCATTGAGTACATTTTTGGAGAAAGGGACATCTGTTGCACCACAGGGCGGGAGGAGGGAACTTGGCACGATACATTTTCTTTCATTGGTAAGGATTTTTTTGTGTTTTATACTTTTGGAATTATGGTTTTTCATGTTGACTTTAAAATGACCATTTTCATGTTTGACGTCTACTAACTCGTTTCTTTCTCACAGCAGGTCAACTTGTGTGTGGTTGCAACATTACGATCCCATTGAGTACATTTTTGGAGAAAGGGACATCTGTTGCACAACAGGGCGGGTGGAGGGAACGTGGCACGATACATTTTCTTTCATTGGTAAGGATTTTTTTGTGTTTTATACTTTTGGAGTTATCGTTTTTCATGTTGACTTTAAAATGACCATTTTCATGTTTGACGTCTACTAACTCGTTTCTTCCTCACAGCAGGTCAACTTGTGTGTGGTTGCAACATTACGATCCCATTGAGTACATTTTTGGAGAAAGGGTCATCAGTTGCACCACAGGGCGGGTGGAGGGAACGTGGCACGATACATTTTCTTTCATTGGTAAGGATTTTTTTGTGTTTTATACTTTTGGAATTATGGTTTTTCATGTTGACTTTAAAATGACCATTTTCATGTTTGACGTCTACTAACTCGTTTCTTCCTCACAGCAGGTCAACTTGTGTGTGGTTGCAACATTACGATCCCATTGAGTACATTTTTGGAGAAAGGGACATCTGTTGCACCACAGGGCGGGTGGAGGGAACGTGGCCCGATGCATTTTCTTTCATTGGTAAGGATTTTTTTGTGTTTTATACTTTTGGAATTATGGTTTTCATGTTGACTTTAAAATGACCATTTTCATGTTTGACGTCTACTAACTCGTTTCTTCCTCACAGCAGGTCAACTTGTGTGTGGTTGCAACATTACGATCCCATTGAGTACATTTTTGGAGAAGAGGACATCTGTTGCACCACAGGGTGGGAGGAGGGAACGTGGCACGATACATTTTCTTTCATTGGTAAGGATTTTTTTGTGTTTTATACTTTTGGAATTATTATTTTTCATGTTGACTTTAAAATGACCATTTTCATGTTTGACGTCTACTACCTCGTTTCTTCCTCACAGCAGGTCAACTTGTGTGTGGTTGCAACATTACGATCCCATTGAGTACATTTTTGGAGAAAGGGACATCTGTTGCACCACAGGGCGTGTGGAGGGAACGTGGCACGATACATTTTCTTTCATTGGTAAGGATTTTTTTGTGTTTTATACTTTTGGAATTATCGTTTATCATGTTGACTTTAAAATGAACATTTTCATGTTTGACGTCTACTAACTCGTTTCTTCCTCACAGCAGGTCAACTTGTGTGTGGTTGCAACATTACGATCCCATTGAGTACATTTTTGGAGAAAGGGACATCAGTTGCACCACAGGGCGGGTGGAGGGAACGTGGCGCGATACATTTTCTTTCATTGGTAAGGATTTTTTTGTGTTTTATACTTTTGGAATTATGGTTTTTCATAATGACTTTAAAATGACCATTTTCATGTTTGACGTATACTAACTCGTTTCTTCCTCACAGCTGGTCAACTTGTGTGTGGTTGCAACATTACGATCCCATTGAGTACATTTTTGGAGAAATGGACATCTGTTGCACCACAGGGCGGGTGGAGGGAACGTGGCACGATACATTTTCTTTCATTGGTAAGGATTTTCTTGTGTTTTAGACTTTTGGAATTATGGTTTTTCATAATGACTTTAAAATGACCATTTTCATGTTTGACGTCTACTAACTCGTTTCTTCCTCACAGCTGGTCAACTTGTGTGTGGTTGCAACATTACAATCCCATTGAGTACATTTTTGGAGAAAGGGACATCTGTTGCACCACAGGGCGGGTGGAGGGAACGTGGCGCGATACATTTTCTTTCATTGGTAAGGATTTTTTTGTGTTTTATACTTTTGGAATTATGGTTTTTCATAATGACTTTAAAATGACCATTTTCATGTTTGACGTATACTAACTCGTTTCTTCCTCACAGCTGGTCAACTTGTGTGTGGTTGCAACATTACGATCCCATTGAGTACATTTTTGGAGAAAGGGACATCTGTTGCACCACAGGGTGGGAGGAGGGAACGTGGCACGATACATTTTCTTTCATTGGTAAGGATTTTTTTGTGTTTTATGCTTTTGGAATTATGGTTTTTCATGTTGACTTTAAAATGACCATTTTCATGTTTGACGTCTACTAACACGTTTCTTCCTCACAGCAGGTCAACTTGTGTGTGGTTGCAACATTACGATCCCATTGAGTACATTTTTGGAGAAAAGGACATCTGTTGCACCACAGGATGGGAGGAGGGAACGTGGCACGATACATTTTCTTTCATTGGTAAGGATTTTTTTGTGTTTTATACTTTTGGAATTATGGTTTTTCATGTTGACTTTAAAATGACCATTTTCATGTTTGACGTCTACTAACTCGTTTCTTCATCACAGCAGGTCAACTTGTGTGTGGTTGCAACATTACGATCCCATTGAGTACATTTTTGGAGAAAGGGACATCTGTTGCACCACAGGGCGGGTGGAGGGAACGTGGCGCGATACATTTTCTTTCATTGGTAAGGATTTTTTTGTGTTTTATACTTTTGGAATTATGGTTTTTCATAATGACTTTAAAATGACCATTTTCATGTTTGACGTATACTAACTCGTTTCTTCCTCACAGCTGGTCAACTTGTGTGTAGTTGCAACATTACGATCCCATTGAGTACATTTTTGGAGAAAGGGACATCTGTTGCACCACAGGGCGGGTGGAGGGAACGTGGCACGATACATTTTCTTTCATTGGTAAGGATTTTTTTGTGTTTTATACTTTTGGAATTATGGTTTTTCATAATGACTTTAAAATGACCATTTTCATGTTTGACGTCTACTAACTCGTTTCTTCCTCACAGCTGGTCAACTTGTGTGTAGTTGCAACATTACGATCCCATTGAGTACATTTTTGGAGAAAGGGACATCTGTTGCACCACAGGGCGGGTGGAGGGAACGTGGCACGATACATTTTCTTTCATTGGTAAGGATTTTTTTGTGTTTTATACTTTTGGAATTATGGTTTTTCATGTTGACTTTAAAATGACCATTTTCATGTTTGACGTCTACTAACTCGTTTCTTCCTCACAGCAGGTCAACTTGTGTGTGGTTGCAACATTACAATCCCATTGAGTACATTTTTGGAGAAAGGGACATCTGTTGCACCACAGGGCGGGTGGAGGGAACGTGGCACGATACATTTTCTTTCATTGGTAAGGATTTTTTTGTGTTTTATACTTTTGGAATTATGGCTTTTCATGTTGACTTTAAAATGACCATTTTCATGTTTGACGTCTACTAACTCGTTTCTTCCTCACAGCAGGTCAACTTGTGTGTGGTTGCAACATTACGATCCCATTGAGTACATTTTTGGAGAAAGGGACATCTGTTGCACCACAGGGCGGGTGGAGGGAACGTGGCACGATACATTTTCTTTCATTGGTAAGGATTTTTTTGTGTTTTATACTTTTGGAATTATGGTTCTTCATGTTGTCTTTAAAATGACCATTTTCATGTTTGACGTCTACTAACTCGTTTCTTCCTCACAGCAGGTCAACTTGTGTGTAGTTGCAACATTACGATCCCATTGAGTACATTTTTGGAGAAAGGGACATCTGTTGCACCACAGGGCGGGTGGAGGAAACGTGGCACGATACATTTTCTTTCATTGGTAAGGATTTTTTTGTGTTTTATACTTTTGGAATTATGGTTTTTCATGTTGACTTTAAAATGACCATTTTCATGTTTGACGTCTACTAACTCGTTTCTTCCTCACAGCAGGTCAACTTGTGTGTGGTTGCAACATTACGATCCCATTGAGTACATTTTTGGAGAAAGGGACATCAGGTGCACCACAGGGCGGGTGGAGGGAACGTGGCACGATACATTTTCTTTCATTGGTAAGGATTTTTTTGTGTTTTATACTTTTGGAATTATCGTTTATCATGTTGACTTTAAAATGAACATTTTCATGTTTGACGTCTACTAACTCGTTTCTTCCTCACAGCAGGTCAACTTGTGTGTGGTTGCAACATTACGATCCCATTGAGTACATTTTTGGAGAAAGGGACATCAGTTGCACCACATGGCGGGTGGAGGGAACGTGGCGCGATACATTTTCTTTCATTGGTAAGGATTTTTTTGTGTTTTATACTTTTGGAATTATGGTTTTTCATAATGACTTTAAAATGACCATTTTCATGTTTGACGTATACTAACTCGTTTCTTCCTCACAGCTGGTCAACTTGTGTGTGGTTGCAACATTACGATCCCATTGAGTACATTTTTGGAGAAATGGACATCTGTTGCACCACAGGGCGGGTGGAGGGAACGTGGCACGATACATTTTCTTTCATTGGTAAGGATTTTCTTGTGTTTTAGACTTTTGGAATTATGGTTTTTCATAATGACTTTAAAATGACCATTTTCATGTTTGACGTCTACTAACTCGTTTCTTCCTCACAGCTGGTCAACTTGTGTGTGGTTGCAACATTACGATCCCATTGAGTACATTTTTGGAGAAAGGGACATCTGTTGCACCACAGGGCGGGTGGAGGGAACGTGGCGCGATACATTTTCTTTCATTGGTAAGGATTTTTTTGTGTTTTATACTTTTGGAATTATGGTTTTTCATAATGACTTTAAAATGACCATTTTCATGTTTGACGTATACTAACTCGTTTCTTCCTCACAGCTGGTCAACTTGTGTGTAGTTGCAACATTACGATCCCATTGAGTACATTTTTGGAGAAAGGGACATCTGTTGCACCACAGGGCGGGTGGAGGGAACGTGGCACGATACATTTTCTTTCATTGGTAAGGATTTTTTTGTGTTTTATACTTTTGGAATTATGGTTTTTCATAATGACTTTAAAATGACCATTTTCATGTTTGACGTCTACTAACTCGTTTCTTCCTCACAGCTGGTCAACTTGTGTGTAGTTGCAACATTACGATCCCATTGAGTACATTTTTGGAGAAAGGGACATCTGTTGCACCACAGGGCGGGTGGAGGGAACGTGGCACGATACATTTTCTTTCATTGGTAAGGATTTTTTTGTGTTTTATACTTTTGGAATTATGGTTTTTCATGTTGACTTTAAAATGACCATTTTCATGTTTGACGTCTACTAACTCGTTTCTTCCTCACAGCAGGTCAACTTGTGTGTGGTTGCAACATTACAATCCCATTGAGTACATTTTTGGAGAAAGGGACATCTGTTGCACCACAGGGCGGGTGGAGGGAACGTGGCACGATACATTTTCTTTCATTGGTAAGGATTTTTTTGTGTTTTATACTTTTGGAATTATGGCTTTTCATGTTGACTTTAAAATGACCATTTTCATGTTTGACGTCTACTAACTCGTTTCTTCCTCACAGCAGGTCAACTTGTGTGTGGTTGCAACATTACGATCCCATTGAGTACATTTTTGGAGAAAGGGACATCTGTTGCACCACAGGGCGGGTGGAGGGAACGTGGCACGATACATTTTCTTTCATTGGTAAGGATTTTTTTGTGTTTTATACTTTTGGAATTATGGTTCTTCATGTTGTCTTTAAAATGACCATTTTCATGTTTGACGTCTACTAACTCGTTTCTTCCTCACAGCAGGTCAACTTGTGTGTAGTTGCAACATTACGATCCCATTGAGTACATTTTTGGAGAAAGGGACATCTGTTGCACCACAGGGCGGGTGGAGGAAACGTGGCACGATACATTTTCTTTCATTGGTAAGGATTTTTTTGTGTTTTATACTTTTGGAATTATGGTTTTTCATGTTGACTTTAAAATGACCATTTTCATGTTTGACGACTACTAACTCGTTTCTTCCTCACAGCAGGTCAACTTGTGTGTGGTTGCAACATTACGATCCCATTGAGTACATTTTTGGAGAAAGGGACATCAGGTGCACCACAGGGCGGGTGGAGGGAACGTGGCACGATACATTTTCTTTCATTGGTAAGGATTTTTTTGTGTTTTATACTTTTGGAATTATGGTTTTTCATGTTGACTTTAAAATGACCATTTTCATGTTTGACGTCTACTAACTCGTTTCTTCCTCACAGCAGGTCAACTTGTGTGTGGTTGCAACATTACGATCCCATTGAGTACATTTTTGGAGAAAGAGACATCTGTTGCACCACAGGCTGGGTGGAGGGATCGTGGCACGATACATTTTCTTTCATTGGTAAGGATTTTTTTGTGTTTTATACTTTTGGAATTATGGTTTTTCATGTTGACTTTAAAATGACCATTTTCATGTTTGACGTCTACTAACTCGTTTCTTCCTCACAGCAGGTCAACTTGTGTGTGGTTGCAACATTACGATCCCATTGAGTACATTTTTGGAGAAAGGGACATCTGTTGCACCACAGGGCGGGTGGAGGGAACGTGGCCCGATACATTTTCTTTCATTGGTAAGGATTTTTTTGTGTTTTATACTTTTGGAATTATGGTTTTTCATGTTGACTTTAAAATGACCATTTTCATGTTTGACGTCTACTAACTCGTTTCTTCCTCACAGCAGGTCAACTTGTGTATGGTTCAACATTACGATCCCATTGAGTACATTTTTGGAGAAAAGGACATCTGTTGCACCACAGGGTGGGAGGAGGGAACGTGGCACGATACATTTTCTTTCATTGGTAAGGATTTTTTTGTGTTTTGTACTTTTGGAATTATCGTTTTTCATGTTGACTTTAAAATGAACACTTTCATGTTTGACGTCTACTAACTCGTTTCTTCCTCACAGCAGGTCAACTTGTGTGTGGTTGCAACATTACGATCCCATTGAGTACATTTTTGGAGAAAGGGACATCAGTTGCACCACAGGGCGGGTGGAGGGAACGTGGCGCGATACATTTTCTTTCATTGGTAAGGATTTTTTTGTGTTTTATACTTTTGGAATTATGGTTTTTCATAATGACTTTAAAATGACCATTTTCATGTTTGACGTATACTAACTCGTTTCTTCCTCACAGCTGGTCAACTTGTGTGTGGTTGCAACATTACGATCCCATTGAGTACATTTTTGGAGAAATGGACATCTGTTGCACCACAGGGCGGGTGGAGGGAACGTGGCACGATACATTTTCTTTCATTGGTAAGGATTTTCTTGTGTTTTAGACTTTTGGAATTATGGTTTTTCATAATGACTTTAAAATGACCATTTTCATGTTTGACGTCTACTAACTCGTTTCTTCCTCACAGCTGGTCAACTTGTGTGTGGTTGCAACATTACGATCCCATTGAGTACATTTTTGGAGAAAGGGACATCTGTTGCACCACAGGGCGGCTGGAGGGAACGTGGCGCGATACATTTTCTTTCATTGGTAAGGATTTTTTAGTGTTTTATACTTTTGGAATTATGGTTTTTCATAATGACTTTAAAATGGCCATTTTCATGTTTGACGTATACTAACTCGTTTCTTCCTCACAGCTGGTCAACTTGTGTGTAGTTGCAACATTACGATCCCATTGAGTACATTTTTGGAGAAAGGGACATCTGTTGCACCACAGGGCGGGTGGAGGGAACGTGGCACGATACATTTTCTTTCATTGGTAAGGATTTTTTTGTGTTTTATACTTTTGGAATTATGGTTTTTCATAATGACTTTAAAATGACCATTTTCATGTTTGACGTCTACTAACTCGTTTCTTCCTCACAGCTGGTCAACTTGTGTGTAGTTGCAACATTACGATCCCATTGAGTACATTTTTGGAGAAAGGGACATCTGTTGCACCACAGGGCGGGTGGAGGGAACGTGGCACGATACATTTTCTTTGATTTGTAAGGATTTTTTTGTGTCTTATACTTTTGGAATTATGGTTTTTCATGTTGACTTTAAAATGACCATTTTCATGTTTGACGTCTACTAACTCGTTTCTTCCTCACAGCAGGTCAACTTGTGTGTGGTTGCAACATTACAATCCCATTGAGTACATTTTTGGAGAAAGGGACATCTGTTGCACCACAGGGCGGGTGGAGGGAACGTGGCACGATACATTTTCTTTCATTGGTAAGGATTTTTTTGTGTTTTATACTTTTGGAATTATGGCTTTTCATGTTGACTTTAAAATGACCATTTTCATGTTTGACGTCTACTAACTCGTTTCTTCCTCACAGCAGGTCAACTTGTGTGTGGTTGCAACATTACGATCCCATTGAGTACATTTTTGGAGAAAGGGACATCTGTTGCACCACAGGGCGGGTGGAGGGAACGTGGCACGATACATTTTCTTTCATTGGTAAGGATTTTTTTGTGTTTTATACTTTTGGAATTATGGTTCTTCATGTTGTCTTTAAAATGACCATTTTCATGTTTGACGTCTACTAACTCGTTTCTTCCTCACAGCAGGTCAACTTGTGTGTAGTTGCAACATTACGATCCCATTGAGTACATTTTTGGAGAAAGGGACATCTGTTGCACCACAGGGCGGGTGGAGGAAACGTGGCACGATACATTTTCTTTCATTGGTAAGGATTTTTTTGTGTTTTATACTTTTGGAATTATGGTTTTTCATGTTGACTTTAAAATGACCATTTTCATGTTTGACGTCTACTAACTCGTTTCTTCCTCACAGCAGGTCAACTTGTGTGTGGTTGCAACATTACGATCCCATTGAGTACATTTTTGGAGAAAGGGACATCAGGTGCACCACAGGGCGGGTGGAGGGAACGTGGCACGATACATTTTCTTTCATTGGTAAGGATTTTTTTGTGTTTTATACTTTTGGAATTATGGTTTTTCATGTTGACTTTAAAATGACCATTTTCATGTTTGACGTCTACTAACTCGTTTCTTCCTCACAGCAGGTCAACTTGTGTGTGGTTGCAACATTACGATCCCATTGAGTACATTTTTGGAGAAAGAGACATCTGTTGCACCACAGGCTGGGTGGAGGGATCGTGGCACGATACATTTTCTTTCATTGGTAAGGATTTTTTTGTGTTTTATACTTTTGGAATTATGGTTTTTCATGTTGACTTTAAAATGACCATTTTCATGTTTGACGTCTACTAACTCGTTTCTTCCTCACAGCAGGTCAACTTGTGTGTGGTTGCAACATTACGATCCCATTGAGTACATTTTTGGAGAAAGGGACATCTGTTGCACCACAGGGCGGGTGGAGGGAACGTGGCCCGATACATTTTCTTTCATTGGTAAGGATTTTTTTGTGTTTTATACTTTTGGAATTATGGTTTTTCATGTTGACTTTAAAATGACCATTTTCATGTTTGACGTCTACTAACTCGTTTCTTCCTCACAGCAGGTCAACTTGTGTATGGTTCAACATTACGATCCCATTGAGTACATTTTTGGAGAAAAGGACATCTGTTGCACCACAGGGTGGGAGGAGGGAACGTGGCACGATACATTTTCTTTCATTGGTAAGGATTTTTTTGTGTTTTGTACTTTTGGAATTATCGTTTTTCATGTTGACTTTAAAATGAACATTTTCATGTTTGACGTCTACTAACTCGTTTCTTCCTCACAGCAGGTCAACTTGTGTGTGGTTGCAACATTACGATCCCATTGAGTACATTTTTGGAGAAAGGGACATCTGTTGCACCACAGGGCGGGTGGAGGGAACGTGGCCCGATACATTTTCTTTCATTGGTAAGGATTTTTTTGTGTTTTATACTTTTGGAATTATGGTTTTTCATGTTGACTTTAAAATGACCATTTTCATGTTTGACGTCTACTAACTCGTTTCTTCCTCACAGCAGGTCAACTTGTGTATGGTTCAACATTACGATCCCATTGAGTACATTTTTGGAGAAATGGACATCTGTTGCACCACAGGGCGGGTGGAGGGAACGTGGCACGATACATTTTCTTTCATTGGTAAGGATTTTCTTGTGTTTTAGACTTTTGGAATTATGGTTTTTCATAATGACTTTAAAATGACCATTTTCATGTTTGACGTCTACTAACTCGTTTCTTCCTCACAGCTGGTCAACTTGTGTGTGGTTGCAACATTACGATCCCATTGAGTACATTTTTGGAGAAAGGGACATCTGTTGCACCACAGGGCGGCTGGAGGGAACGTGGCGCGATACATTTTCTTTCATTGGTAAGGATTTTTTAGTGTTTTATACTTTTGGAATTATGGTTTTTCATAATGACTTTAAAATGGCCATTTTCATGTTTGACGTATACTAACTCGTTTCTTCCTCACAGCTGGTCAACTTGTGTGTAGTTGCAACATTACGATCCCATTGAGTACATTTTTGGAGAAAGGGACATCTGTTGCACCACAGGGCGGGTGGAGGGAACGTGGCACGATACATTTTCTTTCATTGGTAAGGATTTTTTTGTGTTTTATACTTTTGGAATTATGGTTTTTCATAATGACTTTAAAATGACCATTTTCATGTTTGACGTCTACTAACTCGTTTCTTCCTCACAGCTGGTCAACTTGTGTGTAGTTGCAACATTACGATCCCATTGAGTACATTTTTGGAGAAAGGGACATCTGTTGCACCACAGGGCGGGTGGAGGGAACGTGGCACGATACATTTTCTTTGATTTGTAAGGATTTTTTTGTGTCTTATACTTTTGGAATTATGGTTTTTCATGTTGACTTTAAAATGACCATTTTCATGTTTGACGTCTACTAACTCGTTTCTTCCTCACAGCAGGTCAACTTGTGTGTGGTTGCAACATTACAATCCCATTGAGTACATTTTTGGAGAAAGGGACATCTGTTGCACCACAGGGCGGGTGGAGGGAACGTGGCACGATACATTTTCTTTCATTGGTAAGGATTTTTTTGTGTTTTATACTTTTGGAATTATGGCTTTTCATGTTGACTTTAAAATGACCATTTTCATGTTTGACGTCTACTAACTCGTTTCTTCCTCACAGCAGGTCAACTTGTGTGTGGTTGCAACATTACGATCCCATTGAGTACATTTTTGGAGAAAGGGACATCTGTTGCACCACAGGGCGGGTGGAGGGAACGTGGCACGATACATTTTCTTTCATTGGTAAGGATTTTTTTGTGTTTTATACTTTTGGAATTATGGTTCTTCATGTTGTCTTTAAAATGACCATTTTCATGTTTGACGTCTACTAACTCGTTTCTTCCTCACAGCAGGTCAACTTGTGTGTAGTTGCAACATTACGATCCCATTGAGTACATTTTTGGAGAAAGGGACATCTGTTGCACCACAGGGCGGGTGGAGGAAACGTGGCACGATACATTTTCTTTCATTGGTAAGGATTTTTTTGTGTTTTATACTTTTGGAATTATGGTTTTTCATGTTGACTTTAAAATGACCATTTTCATGTTTGACGTCTACTAACTCGTTTCTTCCTCACAGCAGGTCAACTTGTGTGTGGTTGCAACATTACGATCCCATTGAGTACATTTTTGGAGAAAGGGACATCAGGTGCACCACAGGGCGGGTGGAGGGAACGTGGCACGATACATTTTCTTTCATTGGTAAGGATTTTTTTGTGTTTTATACTTTTGGAATTATGGTTTTTCATGTTGACTTTAAAATGACCATTTTCATGTTTGACGTCTACTAACTCGTTTCTTCCTCACAGCAGGTCAACTTGTGTGTGGTTGCAACATTACGATCCCATTGAGTACATTTTTGGAGAAAGAGACATCTGTTGCACCACAGGCTGGGTGGAGGGATCGTGGCACGATACATTTTCTTTCATTGGTAAGGATTTTTTTGTGTTTTATACTTTTGGAATTATGGTTTTTCATGTTGACTTTAAAATGACCATTTTCATGTTTGACGTCTACTAACTCGTTTCTTCCTCACAGCAGGTCAACTTGTGTGTGGTTGCAACATTACGATCCCATTGAGTACATTTTTGGAGAAAGGGACATCTGTTGCACCACAGGGCGGGTGGAGGGAACGTGGCCCGATACATTTTCTTTCATTGGTAAGGATTTTTTTGTGTTTTATACTTTTGGAATTATGGTTTTTCATGTTGACTTTAAAATGACCATTTTCATGTTTGACGTCTACTAACTCGTTTCTTCCTCACAGCAGGTCAACTTGTGTATGGTTCAACATTACGATCCCATTGAGTACATTTTTGGAGAAAAGGACATCTGTTGCACCACAGGGTGGGAGGAGGGAACGTGGCACGATACATTTTCTTTCATTGGTAAGGATTTTTTTGTGTTTTGTACTTTTGGAATTATCGTTTTTCATGTTGACTTTAAAATGAACATTTTCATGTTTGACGTCTACTAACTCGTTTCTTCCTCACAGCAGGTCAACTTGTGTGTGGTTGCAACATTACGATCCCATTGAGTACATTTTTGGAGAAAGGGACATCTGTTGCACCACAGGGCGGGTGGAGGGAACGTGGCCCGATACATTTTCTTTCATTGGTAAGGATTTTTTTGTGTTTTATACTTTTGGAATTATGGTTTTTCATGTTGACTTTAAAATGACCATTTTCATGTTTGACGTCTACTAACTCGTTTCTTCCTCACAGCAGGTCAACTTGTGTATGGTTCAACATTACGATCCCATTGAGTACATTTTTGGAGAAATGGACATCTGTTGCACCACAGGGCGGGTGGAGGGAACGTGGCACGATACATTTTCTTTCATTGGTAAGGATTTTCTTGTGTTTTAGACTTTTGGAATTATGGTTTTTCATAATGACTTTAAAATGACCATTTTCATGTTTGACGTCTACTAACTCGTTTCTTCCTCACAGCTGGTCAACTTGTGTGTGGTTGCAACATTACGATCCCATTGAGTACATTTTTGGAGAAAGGGACATCTGTTGCACCACAGGGCGGCTGGAGGGAACGTGGCGCGATACATTTTCTTTCATTGGTAAGGATTTTTTAGTGTTTTATACTTTTGGAATTATGGTTTTTCATAATGACTTTAAAATGGCCATTTTCATGTTTGACGTATACTAACTCGTTTCTTCCTCACAGCTGGTCAACTTGTGTGTAGTTGCAACATTACGATCCCATTGAGTACATTTTTGGAGAAAGGGACATCTGTTGCACCACAGGGCGGGTGGAGGGAACGTGGCACGATACATTTTCTTTCATTGGTAAGGATTTTTTTGTGTTTTATACTTTTGGAATTATGGTTTTTCATAATGACTTTAAAATGACCATTTTCATGTTTGACGTCTACTAACTCGTTTCTTCCTCACAGCTGGTCAACTTGTGTGTAGTTGCAACATTACGATCCCATTGAGTACATTTTTGGAGAAAGGGACATCTGTTGCACCACAGGGCGGGTGGAGGGAACGTGGCACGATACATTTTCTTTCATTGGTAAGGATTTTTTTTTGTTTTATACTTTTGGAATTATGGCTTTTCATGTTGACTTTAAAATGACCATTTTCATGTTTGACGTCTACTAACTCGTTTCTTCCTCACAGCAGGTCAACTTGTGTGTGGTTGCAACATTACGATCCCATTGAGTACATTTTTGGAGAAAGGGACATCTGTTGCACCACAGGGCGGGTGGAGGGAACGTGGCACGATACATTTTCTTTCATTGGTAAGGATTTTTTTGTGTTTTATACTTTTGGAATTATGGTTCTTCATGTTGTCTTTAAAATGACCATTTTCATGTTTGACGTCTACTAACTCGTTTCTTCCTCACAGCAGGTCAACTTGTGTGTGGTTGCAACATTACGATCCCATTGAGTACATTTTTGGAGAAAGGGACATCTGTTGCACCACAGGGCGGGTGGAGGAAACGTGGCACGATACATTTTCTTTCATTGGTAAGGATTTTTTTGTGTTTTATACTTTTGGAATTATGGTTTTTCATGTTGACTTTAAAATGACCATTTTCATGTTTGACGTCTACTAACTCGTTTCTTCCTCACAGCAGGTCAACTTGTGTGTGGTTGCAACATTACGATCCCATTGAGTACATTTTTGGAGAAAGGGACATCTGGTGCACCACAGGGCGGGTGGAGGGAACGTGGCACGATACATTTTCTTTCATTGGTAAGGATTTTTTTGTGTTTTATACTTTTGGAATTATGGTTTTTCATGTTGACTTTAAAATGACCATTTTCATGTTTGACGTCTACTAACTCGTTTCTTCCTCACAGCAGGTCAACTTGTGTGTGGTTGCAACATTACGATCCCATTGAGTACATTTTTGGAGAAAGAGACATCTGTTGCACCACAGGCTGGGTGGAGGGATCGTGGCACGATACATTTTCTTTCATTGGTAAGGATTTTTTTGTGTTTTATACTTTTGGAATTATGGTTTTTATGTTGACTTTAAAATGACCATTTTCATGTTTGACGTCTACTAATTCGTTTCTTCCTCACAGCAGGTCAACTTGTGTGTGGTTGCAACATTACGATCCCATTGAGTACATTTTTGGAGAAAGGGACATCTGTTGCACCACAGGGCGGGTGGAGGGAACGTGGCCCGATACATTTTCTTTCATTGGTAAGGATTTTTTTGTGTTTTATACTTTTGGAATTATGGTTTTTCATGTTGACTTTAAAATGACCATTTTCATGTTTGACGTCTACTAACTCGTTTCTTCCTCACAGCAGGTCAACTTGTGTATGGTTGCAACATTACGATCCCATTGAGTACATTTTTGGAGAAAAGGACATCTGTTGCACCACAGGGTGGGAGGAGGGAACGTGGCACGATACATTTTCTTTCATTGGTAAGGATTTTTTTGTGTTTTATACTTTTGGAATTATGGTTATTCATGTTGACTTTAAAATGACCATTTTCATGTTTGACGTCTACTAACTCGTTTCTTCCTCACAGCAGGTCAACTTGTGTGTGGTTGCAACATTACGATCCCATTGAGTACATTTTTGGAGAAAGGGACATCTGTTGCACCACAGGGCGGGTGGAGTGAACGTGGCACGATACATTTTCTTTCATTGGTAAGGATTTTTTTGTGTTTTATACTTTTGGAATTATGGTTTTTCATGTTGACTTTAAAATGACCATTTTCATGTTTGACGTCTACTAACTCGTTTCTTCCTCACAGCAGGTCAACTTGTGTGTGGTTGCTACATTACGATCCCATTGAGTACATTTTTGGAGAAAGGGACATCTGTTGCACCACAGGGCGGGTGGAGGGAACGTGGCACGATACAATTTCTTTCATTGGTAAGGGTTTTTTTGTTTTTTATACTTTTGGAATTATGGTTTTTCATGTTGACTTTAAAATGACCATTTTCATGTTTGACGTCTACTAACTCGTTTCTTCCTCACAGCAGGTCAACTTGTGTGTGGTTGCAACATTACGATCCCATTGAGTACATTTTTGGAGAAAGGGACATCTGTTGCACCACAGGGCGGGTGGAGGGAACGTGGCACGATACATTTTCTTTCATTGGTAAGGATTTTTTTGTGTTTTATACTTTTGGAATTATCGTTTTTCATGTTGACTTTAAAATGACCATTTTCATGTTTGACGTCTACTAACTCGTTTCTTCCTCACAGCAGGTCAACTTGTGTGTGATTGCAACATTACGATCCCATTGAGTACATTTTTGGAGAAAGGGACATCTGTTGCACCACAGGGCGGGTGGAGGGAACGTGGCACGATACATTATCTTACATTGGTAAGTATTTTTTTGTGTTTTATACTTTTGGAATTATGGTTTTCCATGTTGTCTTTAGAATGACCATTTTTATGTTTGACGTCTACTAACTCGATTCTTCCTCTCAGCAGGTCAACTTGTGTGTGCTTGCAACATTGCAATCCCATTGAGTACATTTTTGGAGAAAGGGACATCTGCTGCACCACAGGGCGGGTGGTGGGAACGTGGCACGATACATTTTCTTTCATTGGTAAGGATTTTTTTGTGTTTTATACTTTTGGAATTATGGTTTTTCATGTTGACTTTAAAATGACCATTTTCATGTTTGACGTCTACTAACTCGTTTCTTCCTCACAGCAGGTCAACTTGTGTGTGGTTGCAACATTACGATCCCATTGAGTACATTTTTGGAGAAAGGGACATCTGTTGCACCACAGGGCGGGTGGAGGGAACGTGGCACGATACATTTTCTTTCATTGGTAAGGATTTTTTTGTGTTTTATACTTTTGGAATTATGGTTTTTCATGTTGACTTTAAAATGACCATTTTCATGTTTGACGTCTACTAACTCGTTTCTTCCTCACAGCAGGTCAACTTGTGTGTGGTTGCAACATTACGATCCCATTGAGTACATTTTTGGAGAAAGGGACATCTGTTGCACCACAGGGCGGGTGGAGGGAACGTGGCACGATACATTTTCTTTCATTGGTAAGGATTTTTTTGTGTTTTATACTTTTGGAATTATCGTTTTTCATGTTGACTTTAAAATGACCATTTTCATGTTTGACGTCTACTAACTCGTTTCTTCCTCACAGCAGGTCAACTTGTGTGTGGTTGCAACATTACGATCCCATTGAGTACATTTTTGGAGAAAGGGACATCTGTTGCACCACAGGGCGGGTGGAGGGAACGTGGCACGATACATTTTCTTTCATTGGTAAAGATTTTTTTGTGTTTTATGCTTTTGGAATTATGGTTTTTCATGTTGACTTTAAAATGACCATTTTTATGTTTGACGTCTACTAACTCGTTTCTTCCTCACAGCAGGTCAACTTGTGAGTGGTTGCAACATTACGATCCCATTGAGTACATTTTTGGAGAAAGGGACATCTGTTGCACCACAGGGCGGGTGGAGGGAACGTGGCACGATACATTTTCTTTCATTGGTAAGGATTTTTTTGTGTTTTATACTTTTGGAATTATGCTTTTTCATGTTGACTTTTAAATGACCATTTTCATGTTTGACGTCTACTAACTCGTTTCTTCCTCACAGCAGGTCAACTTGTGTGTGGTTGGAACATTACGATCCCATTGAGTACATTTTTGGAGAAAGGGACATCTGTTGCACCACAGGGCGGGAGGAGGGAACGTGGCACGATACATTTTCTTTCATTGGTAAGGATTTTTTTGTGTTTTATACTATTGGAATTATGGTTTTTCATGTTGACTTTAAAATGACCATTTTCATGTTTGACGTCTACTAACTCGTTTCTTCCTCACAGCAGGTCAACTTGTGTGTGGTTGCATCATTACAATCCCATTGAGTATATTTTTGGAGAAAGGGACATCTGTTGCATCACAGGGCGGGTGGAGGGAACGTGGCACGATACATTTTCTTTCATTGGTAAGGATTTTTTTGTGTTTTATACTTTTGGAATTATGGTTTTTCATGTTGACCTTAAAATGACCATTTTCATGTTTGACGTCTACTAACTCGTTTCTTCCTCACAGCAGGTCAACTTGTGTGTGGTTGCATCATTACAATCCCATTGAGTACATTTTTGGAGAAAGGGACATCTGTTGCACCACAGGGCGGGTGGAGGGAACGTGGCACGATACATTTTCTTTCATTGGTAAGGATTTTTTTGTGTTTTATACTTTTGGAATTATGGTTTTTCATGTTGACTTTAAAATGACCATTTTCATGTTTGACGTCTACTAACTCGTTTCTTCCTCACAGCAGGTCAACTTGTGTGTGGTTGCATCATTACAATCCCATTGAGTACATTTTTGGAGAAAGGGACATCTGTTGCACCACAGGGCGGGTGGAGGGAACGTGGCACGATACATTTTCTTTCATTGGTAAGGATTTTTTTGTGTTTTATACTTTTGGAATTATGGTTTTTCATGTTGACTTTTAAATGACCATTTTCATGTTTGACGTCTACTAACTCGTTTTTTCCTCACAGCAGGTCAACTTGTGTGTGGTTGCATCATTACAATCCCATTGAGTACATTTTTGGAGAAAGGGACATCTGTTGCACCACAGGGCGGGTGGAGGGAACTTTTCACGATAAATTTTCTTTCATTTGTAAGGATTTTTTTGTGTTTTATACTTTTGGAATTATGGTTTTTCATGTTGACTTTAAAATGACCATTTTCATGTTTGACGTCTACTAACTCGTTTCTTCCTCACAGCAGGTCAACTTGTGTGTGGTTGCATCATTACAATCCCATTGAGTACATTTTTGGAGAAAGGGACATTTGTTGCACCACAGGGCGGGTGGAGGGAACGTGGCACGATACATTTTCTTTCATTGGTAAGGATTTTTTTGTGTTTTATACTTTTGGAATTATGGTTTTTCATGTTGACTTTAAAATGACCATTTTCATGTTTGACGTCTACTAACTCGTTTCTTCCTCACAGCAGGTCAACTTGTGTGTGGTTGCAACATTTTGATCCCATTGAGTACATTTTTGGAGAAAGGGACATCTGTTGCACCACAGGGCAGGTGGAGGGAACGTGGCACGATACATTTTCTTTCATTGGTAAGGATTTTTTTGCGTTTTATACTTTTGGAATTATGGTTTTTCATGTTGACTTTAAAATAACCATTTTCATGTTTGACGTCTACTAAATCGTTTCTTCCTCACAGCAGGTCAACTTGTGTGTGGTTGCAACATTACGATCCCATTGAGTACATTTTTGGAGAAAGGGACATCTGTTGCACCACAGGGCGGGAGGAGGGTGCGGAGCACGATACATTTTCTTTCGTTGGTAAGCATTTTTTTTGTGTCTTATACTTTTGGACTTTTGGTATTTCATGTTGATTTTAAAATTACCTTTTTCATGTTTGAAGTGTACTAACTCGTTTCTTCCTCACAGCAGGTCAACTTGTGTGCGGTTGCAACATTTCGATCCCATTGAGTACGTTTTTGGAGAAAGGGACATCTGTTGCACCACAGGGCAGGGAGGAGGGTGCGGAGCATGATACACTTTCTTTCTTTCGTAAGCATTTTTTGTGTTGTACACTTTTGGAATTTTAGTTATTCGTGTTGATTTTAAAATGTCCTTTTTCATGTTTGAAATGTAATAACTCCTTTTTTCCGCAGAGCTGGTCAACTTGTGTGTTTTTGCAATATTACGCTCCCATTGAGTACATTTTTGGAGAGTGGGACATCTGTTGCACACAGGGCAGGGAGGAGGGTGCGGAGCACGATACATTTTCTTTCGTTGGTAAGCATTTTTTTTGTGTCTTATACTTTTGGAATTTTGGTATTTCATGTTGATTTTAAAATTACCTTTTTCATGTTTGAAGTGTACTAACTCGTTTCTTCCTCACAGCAGGTCAACTTGTGTGCGGTTGCAACATTTCGATCCCATTGAGTACATTTTTTAGAAAGGAACATCTGTTGCACAACAGGGCTGGAGTAGGGTGTGGAGCATGATAGATTATCTTTCTTTGGTAAGCATTTTCTTGTGTTGTGTACTCTTGGAATGTTGGTTTTTTATTTTGATTTTAAAATGGCCATTTTCATGTTTGAAATGCACTAACTCATTTTTTCCCACAGCAGGTGTGGTTGCAACAATCCGATCCCATTGAGTACATTTTTGGAGAAATGGACATCTGTTGCACCACAGGGCTGGAGGAGGGTGTGGAGCACAACCCATTTTCTTTCTTTGGTAAGCGTTTTTTTGTGTTGTATACTTTTTGTAATTGTTGTTTTTCATGTTGAATTTAAAATGGCCTTTTTCTTGTTTGAAATGTACTTACTCGTTTTTCCTCACAGCAGGTCAACTTGTGTGTGGTTGCAACAATCCAATCCCATTGAGTACATTTTTGGAGAAATGGACATCTGTTGCACCACAGGGCGGGAGGAGGGTCCAGAGCACAATACATTTTGTTTCTTTAGTAAGCATTTTTTTGTGTTTTATGCTTTTGGGATTTTGGTTTTACATGTTGATTTTAAAATGGATTTCTTCATGTTTGAAATGTACTAACTCGTTTTTTCCTCTCAGCAGGTCAACTTGTGTGTGGTTGCAACATTACGATACCATTGAGTTCATTTTTGGAGAAAGGGACATCTGTTGCCCCATAGGGCTGGAGTAGGGTGCGGAGAACAATACACTATCTTTCTTTGGTAAGACTTTTTTTGTGTTGTATACTTTTGGAATTTTGTTTTTCACGTTGATTTTAAAATGGCCTTTTGTCATGTTTGAAATGTACTTACTCGTTTTTTCCTCACAGCAGGACAACTTATGTGTGGTTGCAACATTACGATCCCACTGAGTACATTTTTGGAGAAAGGGACATCTGTTGCACCACAGGGCGGGATGAGGGTGCGGAGCACGATACATTTTCTGTCTTTGGTAAGCATTTCTTTGTGTTTTATACTTATGGAATTTTGATGTTTCATGTTGATTTTAAAATGGCCTTTTTCATGTTTGAAATGTACTAACTCGTTTTTTCCCACAGCAGGTGTGGTTGCAACAATCCGATCCCATTGAGTATATTTTTGGAGAAAGGGACATCTGTTGCACCACAGGGCGGGAGGGGGGTGTGGAGCACGATACATTTTGTTTCTTTGGTAAGCATTTCTTTGTGTTTTATACTTATGGAATTTTGGTATTTCATGATGATTTTAAAATGACGCTTTTCTTATTTGGAATGTACTAACCTTTTTTTTCCTCTCAGCAGGTCAACTTGCTTGTGGTTGCAACACTCCAATCCCATTGAGTACATTTTTGGAGAAAGGGACATCAGTTGCACCACAGGGCGGGAGGAGGGTGCAGAGCACATTACATTTTCTGTCTTTAGTAAGCATTTTTTTGTGTTTTATACCTTTGGGATTTTGGTTTTACATGTTGATTTTGAAATGGATTTCTTCATGTTTGAAATGTACTAACTCGTTTTTTCCTCTCAATAGGTCAACTTGTGTGTGGTTGCAACATTACGATACCATTGAGTTCATTTTTGGAGAAAGGGACATCTGTTGCACCTCAGGTCTGGAGGAGGGTGCAGAGAACAATACACTATCTGTCTTTGGTAAGAATTTTTTTGTGTTGTATACTTTTGGATTTTTCGTTTTTAATGTTGATTTTAAAATGGCCATTTTAATGTTTGAAATGTACTAACTCGTTTTTTCCTCACAGCAGGTCAACTTGTGTGTGGTTGCAACAATCCGATCCCATTGAGTACGTTTTTTGGAGAAATGGACATCTGTTGCACCACAGGGCGGGGGAGGGTGCGGGGCACGATACATTTTCTTTCTTTGGTAAGCATTTCTTTGTGTTTTGTACTTATGGAATTTTGGTGTTTCATGTTGATTTTAAAATGACGTTTTTCTTATTTGAAATGTACTAACTCGTTTTTCCTCTCAGCGGGTCAACTAGGGTGTGGTTGCAACACTACAATCCCATTGAGTTCATTTTTGGAGAAAGGGACATCAGTTGCACCACAGGGAGGAAGGGGGGTGCGGAGCACGATACATTTTCTTTCTTTGGTAAGCATTTTTTTGTTTTTTCATAATTTCGGAATTTTGGTTTTTCATGTTGATTTTAAAATGAATTTTTTCTTGATTGAAATTTAGTAACTCGTTTTTCCCTCACAGCAGGTCAACTTGTGTGTGGTTGCAACAGTACAATCCCATTGAGTACATTTTTTGAGAAAGGGACATCTGTTGCACCACAGGGCGGGAGGAGGGTACGGAGCACGATACATTTTCTTTCTTTAGTATTCATTTTTTTGTGTTGTATTCTTTTGGAATTTTGGTTTTTCATGTTGATTTTAAAATTGCCTTTTTCATGTTTGAAATGTACTAACTCGTTTCTTCCTCACAGCAGGTCAACTTGTGTGTGGTTGCAACATTACGATCCCATTGAGTACATGTTTGGAGAAAGGGGCATCTGTTGCACCACAGGGCGGGACGAGAGTGCGGAGCACGATACATTTTCTTTCTTTGGTACGCATTTTTTTGTGTTGTATACTTTTGGAATTTTGGTTTTTCATGTTGATTTTAAAATTGCCTTTTTCATGTTTGAAATGTACTAACTCGTTTTTTCCTCTCAGCAGGTCAACTTGTGTGTGGTTGCAATATTACGATCCCATTGAGTACGTTTTTGGAGAAAGGGACATCTGTTGCACCACAGGGTGGGAGGTGGGTGCGGAATACGATACACTTTCTTTCTTTGGTAAGCATTTCTTTGTGTTTTATACTTATGGAATTTTGGTATTTCATGTTGATTTTAAACTGCCGTTTTTCATATTTGAACTGTACTAACTCTTTTTTTCCTCTCAGCCGGTCAACTTGGGTGTGGGTGCAACACTACAATCCCATTGAGTACATTATTGGAGGAAGGGACATCAGTTGCACCACAGGGCGGGAGGGAGGTGCGGAGCACGATACATTTTCTTTCTTTAGTAAGCATTTTTTTGTGTTTTATACTTTTGGAATTTTGGTTTTTCATGACGATTGTAAAATGTCCTTCTTTATGTTTGAATTGTACTAACTCGTTTTTTCCTCTCAGCAGGTCAACTTGTGTGTGGTTGCAACATTAAGATCCCATTGAGTACATTTTTGGAGAAAGGGACATCTGTTGCACCACAGGGCTGGAGGAGGGTGTGGAGCACGACACATTTTCTTTCTTTGGTAAGCATTTTTTTTTTTTTTAATACTTTTGTAATTTGTGGTTTTTCATGTTGATTTTAAACTGGCCTTTTTCATGTTTGAAATGTACTATCTCGTTTTTTCCTCACAGCCGGTCAACTAGTGTGTGGTTGCAACATTACGATCCCATTGAGTACGTTTTTGGAGAAAGGGACATCTGTTGCACCTCATGGCGGGAGGAGGGTGCGGAGAACAATACACTTTCTTTCTTTGGTAATAATTTTTTTGTGTTGTATACTTTTGGAATTTTCGTTTTTCATGTTGATTTTAAAATGGCCTTTTTCATGTTTGAAATGTACTTACTCGTTTTTTCCTCACAGCAGGTCAACTTGTGGGTGGTTGCAACATTACGATCCCGTTATGTACATTTTTGGAGAAAGGGACATCTGTTGCACCACAGGGCGGGAAGAGACAGCGGAGTACGAAATACTTTCTTCCTTTGGTAAGCATTTTTTAATGTTGTATACTTTTGGAATTATGGTTTTTCATGTTGATTTTAAAATGGCTTCTTCATGTTTGAAATATACTAACTCGTTTTTACCCCACAGCAGGTCATCTTATGTGTGGCTGCAACATTATGATTACATTGAGTACATTTTTTTAGAAAGGGACATCTGTTGCACCACAGGGCGGGAGGAGGGTGCGGAGCACGATACATTTTCTTTCGTTGGTAAGCATTTTTTTTGTGTCTTATACTTTTGGAATTTTGGTATTTCATGTTGATTTTAAAATTACCTTTTTCATGTTTGAAGTGTACTAACTCGTTTCTTCCTCACAGCAGGTCAACTTGTGTGCGGTTGCAACATTACGATCCCATTGAGTACATTTTTGGAGAAAGGGACATCTGTTGCACCACAGGGCAGGGAGGAGGGTGCGGTGCATGATACACTTTCTTTCTTTCGTAAGCATTTTTTGTTTGTACACTTTTGGAATTTTAGTTATTCGTGTTGATTTTAAAATGTCCTTTTTCATGTTTGAAATGTATTAACTCCTTTTTTCCTCAGAGCAGGTCAACTTGTGTGTTTTTGCAATATTACGCTCCCATTGAGTACACTTTTGGAGAGTGGGACATCTGTGTCACACAGGGCAGGGAGGAGGGTGCGGAGCTCGATACATTTTCTTTCTTTGGTAAGCATTTTTTTGTGTTTTATACTTTTGGAATTTTGGTTTTTCATGTTGATTTTAAAATGACCTTTTTCATGTTTGAAATGTACTAAGTCGTTTTTTCCTCACAGCAGGTCAACTTGTGGGTGGTTGCAACATTACGATCCCATTAAGTACATTTTTGGAGAAAGGGACATCTGTTGCACCACAGGGCTGGAGGAAGGTGCGGAGCACGATACATTTTCTTTCTTTGGTAAGCATTTCTTTGTTGTTTTATACTTATGGAATTTTAGTATTTCATGTTGATTTTAAAATGACGTTTTTCATGTTTGAAACGTACTAACTCGTTTTTTCCTCTCAGCAGGTCAACTTGGGTGTGGTTGCAACATTACGATGCCATTGATTACATTTTTGGAGAAAGGGACATCTGTTGCACCACATGGCGGGAGGAGGTTGCAGAGCTCGATACATTTTCTTTCTTTCGTAAGCATTTTTTGTGTTGTATACTTTTGGAATTTTTGTTATTCGTGTTGATTTTAAAAAGACCTTTTTCATGTTTGAAATGTAATAACTCCTTTTTTCCTCACAGCAGGCAACTTGTGTGTGGTTGCAATATTACGCTCCCATTGAGTACATTTTTGGAGAAAGGGACATCTGTTGCACCACATGGCGGGAGGAGGTTGCGGAGCTCGATACATTTTCTTTCTTTGGTAATCATTTTTTGTGTTTTATACTTTTGGAATCTTGGTTTTTCATGTTAATTTTAAAATGACCCTTTTCATGTTTGAAATGTACTAACTCGTTTTTTCCTCACAGCAGGTCAATTGTGTGTGGTTGGAACATTTTCGTCCCATTGAGTACATCCATATCATCCATATCAGTGATATCCACCAGAGGATCATCATCTTTTGTTAATGTACCACCGAGATGTACCAAAACAATGTAAATTTCAGGATCAAAATATTAAGATGTTATTAACTTCTGCAGGTTAACTTCAGGCAGTAATGATACTTACCAGAATTACGTTTGCGCTTCCTCGCAGTTGTTGTAGCACGTGAAGATTTAGTTATGTGTGAAGCAGGTATGAATCCTGATGTAGGACGACGGTTCAATCCCGCGTCCGGCCATCCTGATTTAGGTTTTCCGTGATTTCCCTAAATCACTCCAGGCAAATGCCGGGATGGTTCCTCTGAAAGGGCACGGCCGACTTCCTTCCCCATCCTTCCCTAATCCGATAAGACCGATGACCACGCTGTCTGGTCTCCTTCCCCAAAACAACCAACCAACCAATCCTGATGTAGAGGGTACACTTTCTTCTGGTGAAGCCAACAATGCTGTAGTCAGAGCAGGTGATATATTGTCTGATGGAATATCCGATGCAGGTTAACCTCAGATGGTAATGATACTTACCAAAACTGCATTTGCCCTTCTTCGCAGTTGTTGTACCACATGAAGATTCAATTAAGTGTGAAGCAGGTATGAACCCTGATGTAGAGGACGGGGTACTTTCTTCGGGTGAAGCCAATGGGGCTGTAGTCAGAGCAGGCAATACATTGTCTGATGAAATATCCGATGCAGACATTATGGTCAGTGCTTCCACAGGAAGGACAACATATTCATCCATTTCCATTGTATCTTTGTTATCTGAGTCATTCTGGGTGACTTGACCTGAATCCTGCAATACAGAGTTGCATCAGTTGAATTTAGGAAATCTTTTCTAGGCTCGCTGATCTTTACATGAGTGAAGGTAGTAACTGTACAGTTATGAAGTAAGACTCAGAGACAATGACATACACATATCTTGCATGAGGAAAAGACAGTACACTGATACCTGATGTGCTATGTTTAGGGAATCTGGTACTTCTTCATGTCCATAAACAGTGCATGGACCCAAGAAGTTAAGAAGCCGCTCCTCAGCAGGGGTCAGGGGCTTAGCTTTTGTACTTAGTTCTCCTCCTGTTTTCTGCAGTTCCTTCTATACTAGAGAAGCTTTGGCCTTTACATCACTTCTCTAGTCTTGCCAGGACTGATACAAAAAGAGACAAAAATAGAGATAAATAAATGGGCTGCAACATAGGTTAGTGAAAACAGTCTGTAATCAGTAATGCATAACAGTATTCATATGATACCTTCATCCATTTATCTGCTGGTTTTGATGTTCCATTTGGCAGGCTGTTGAGCTCTGTTGCTAGTTGGTCCAAAAGTTTCTGCTTGTGTCTGACTCCATCTGGTTCTGTGTATCTCCCAGTCGCTAGTGCTGCATGTTTCATCATGAAATCTAGCATCACTGTCCGCTGCTCCGTGGAGATACACATACTATGATATTTTTTGGACCTTACCTACAAAACCACACATACACATATAAACTTTATTCATGTTGTCTTAACAGTTCTGTTCTTTGCGTGTGGTACATTTGAAACAACACCAGCAACTATGCAGTAAGTCATTTTATTATTGTCAGGATTTTAACAGTATATCTGGCTTACATTTGCATCTAATAGCATGCTTTATCAGGAACGAGTTTAACTGATGTCATAGCTTCAGGCTAATCAAACTAAAATAAAAGACTGAACGAAGGAAGAAACCAAATCACTTTCTGATCATTTCTCTACTATTCCATTCTCGAATTATAGCTCTCAGCTGTGACATAATGGCTACAATTTTTAGCAAAGGCTACAAATACTGGTTGAAACTGATCAAGAATAAAGTGACTTACCACATCCTGAGTTGCTGGTTTTTTCCTTCAAATAAAGCAGCCATAAACAACAAACACAATATCAATCCTCAACGTCATTTCAGTGTCATTGGGATGTGAACCTTCCAACATTTCCGCTGGTATTTGAGCAATAGTATGTATTCTAAAACACATTTTTTGGTACTCTGAAGAATAGTGTGCCTGTGTTGGTTGCTAGGTGCTTTGGGTTCATGGCACTCTGTACACTGCATTGCGTATGCACGAATCTGCAGCCGCTCGCTTTCGATTGACTGGCACGAGGAGAACCAACCACAGCACCTCAGTTCTCTAGAGCCGTGTGGCATTGTTTCCAAAATGCTTACAGAATAACGTGAGGCCTCTCCTTCAATAATCAGGCAAGTCACTGCTCTCGCCTACCAAACTGAATGGCAGAGTGGTTGAAACATATGGAACAAGACACTTGGTATGAATCCCAAACACTCGAGCAATACTTAAATATACGATGCACTAGTGTCCTATATTTGGACTTCTTCACAAATGAACCACACTTTCCTAAAGCTCTTCCAATAAACCAAAGTTGACTGTTTGACTTCCCTACTACAATACTTACATGCTGACTCTATTTCTTTCATATCGCTTTGCAACGTTATGCCCAGATATTTAAACAGTGTGACTGTGAATCAGGACACTACTAATGCTGCACCCAAACATTATGGGTTGTTTTAACTACTCATCAGCATTAACTTACATTTTTCTCATTTAGGCTACCTGCCATTCATCACACCAATTAGAAGTGTTGTGCCCTCCAACAGTCACTCAACTTTGATATGCACCCACACAGTACAACATCATTAGCAAATAACCACAGATTGCTGCCCACCCTGTCCACCAGATCATTTATGCATACAGAAAATAATAGCTGTCCTGTCACACTGTCCAGGGCGCGCTCTTGCCGATATCCTTGTCTCTGATGAACACTCACCATCAAGGGCAACATACTGGGTTCTTTTACTTAAGAAGTTTTTGAGTCACTCACATATCTGTGAGTGGATGGAAGCCTTAGACTCTCTTATCAATTTTACATAGGACCAGAATTTTCTCAGATTCTTGGCAAGGTCTTTTGCTCTGGTATGATGTTGGAAGTTGTTGTACGGTTCGTGCACTGCCCTTCTTATGTACGCACGCATTTCTACTAACTTTCACCTGTAAGAAATTTGTGTGCTCTTCTTTGAACTGATAGTGCAACAATCTCTGTTACCTCAGTATTTTTCAAATTCGATTATTAAACCAGAGAAGTTTATTTCCATCCTTAATGCACTTACTGGGCGCATAGATCTTCAGTAAGTAATTTACAATCCGTTCAAGCTCTGCCCATAATCCTTTTACAAGTCATCCTGCACCTAAATGCTGTCCATTTATTGTCTAAGTGGGATGCTAACAACTGCTTATCTGCTTTTTCTAGCATAAACGCTCTCCTGCCCTTCTTGATGGATATGTTAACTTTAGTAACCATTGTCACTATAGTGACACCAAGATCACCAATACAATTCTCTATACTGTTACTATGAGGTCTGAGCTGTCTGTGCCTACAAAGTCTCAAATATTTCCAATGTGTGTGGGTTGTCTAACTAGTTTTTCAAAGCAGTTTTTGGAAAACTGTTCAGAAGTACATCACAAAACTGTCTGTCCATACCACCTGCAGTGAATCCATAGACATCCCAGTCTAAACTCGGTAGGTTATAGTCGCCCCCAACCAGTGCTGGTAGATCAGGGTATTTATACTCTACTGACTGTTGACTTTTTTGAAATGACTCTAGAACTGTTACAGAGGAATCGAGTGGCTGGTAAAAATAGCCAGAAATTAATTTCGTTTCACTTTGACTTGTTACATACAATCAAATAACTTCAACTATCACACTCAACTTCACCTCAACAGGGACAATATTTTTGTCAACTGCAATAAACATTCATGACTTGTTAAATATCTTCGATCTTTCTACTTTGGATTTCAGCCAGCTCCCAGTCTCGAGAACAACTGGAGCTGAAGAACTTTCCTTGAGGGCAGTACATTAGGGAAATTTGTTACAAATACTTTGCCAATTTACTGATGTAATTCTGACAGTCCAAGTTTCAAAAAAATGGTTCAAATGGCTCTGAGTACTATGGGACTTAACATCTGTGCTCATCAGTCCCCTAGAACTTAGAACTACTTAAACCTAACTAACCTAAGGACATCACACACATCCATGCCCGAAGCAGGATTCAAACCTACGACCATAGCGGTCGCGCAGTTCCGGACTGAGCGCCTAGAACCGCTAGACCACCACGGCCGGCAGTCCAAGTTTCGTTACTTTGAACACAGTCTGACTTCCCTTTCTGCATAACATCTGGTGAGTGTATGTCAGAGTACATCAAACTACCATCTTGCCTAAGAAACCACAATGTGCCCTCCCCAAGTACTCTGCTACCTGAGTAGCTGCTTTCTTTGTGTAGTGCACTCTTGACCTATCAACGAGAGTCCTACAAATTGCCGCCAATGCTGCAGGTGTAGAAATATGCATCCCAGACAATCACAGAGCCAGCAAAGCATTTGGTTGAGAGTTTCACTTGGCTACAAACAAAAGGACCCCAATCAATTCTGGGAACAATACTGCAAATTTCGAGCTCTGCTTGCATCTCACGTACAAAGCCAGCATTTTTCACCATCTTAGCCAGTTGCCTGTACGAATTGAGGACAGTCTCAGAATGCATGTCACAGGCATCATTTGTGCTGAAGTGAGCCACAACTTCCACACAACTGCAGCAAGCAAGACCATCTCCCCATCTCAGAAGAGGCCCCTCAGCAGACATACCAAGCACCTATTGGCTTTGTTTCCAGCCCTGAATGCTGCTATCTTCTTATGGGACTCCATATTGCACATAATATTGGAGCTCTCGATAACTAGAAAGTCCCCTTCCCCCCACCATGTGTGCCTGCTTGGACCTTGTTGAACGAACGACCACCTGTTCACTCACAGGTCAAATAGTGATGCCAGACAGGCAGCCTCCACATCCCATTTACACCCCAGATTCTCTGCCACCACTACACTCCAAGGCAGTAGCCTGAATGTTGCTGAACTTAGCACGAAGGGCATTCAGCCATTCTCAAACTACAGCCAGCTTCTCCTGTGTCTCCACACAGCATGCATGCATCCTACCCATGCAAGTAAGACTGACTGAAGAAGTAAACTATAAAAGCAGACAAAAACCTAGGTACACAACATGCTACCCTCCTGATGCATCACCAATGGACACTGATGCCTTAATGAGCTTTGTAGCTGGCTGTTCAGAGTAAACGAAAACTGTGCGACGGACTGCCTGAATTTGAACTTACAAAACATGAGACTGACCTCTTGAAAAGAAAAACATGCACAAAATTTAGGAAATATGCTGCTAGTAAAATGCAAGAAAAGTTAAACATGTAACGTGTCACTAAGGAGAGGTGTATCAGCTGACGGCTGGGCCTGCCTTGGACACAGTCCAATTGAAGCCTAAATGTCTCTTTTGATATTTGACAACACATTTGAATCTGGCCCCACAGACATCAAAAACTTTACGAGTTCCTGAAACATTTCAATATCATTAGCAATAACATCCAGTTCATCACGGAACTTGAAAATGACAATGCCTTGCTTGAAACTTCCTGGCAGACTAAAGCTGTGTGCCCGACTGAGACTCGAACTCGGGACCTTTGCCTTTCGCGGGCAAGTGCTCTACCATCTGAGCTACCGAAGCAAGACTCACGCCCAGTCTCACAGCTTTACTTCTGCCAGTATCTCGTCTCCTACCTTCCAAACTTTACAGAAGCTCTCCTGCCACACATGACTCTCCTGTGCCAACCTTTTCATCTCAGAGTACCACTTACAACCTACGTCCTCAATTGTATGCTCTATGTATTCCAATATCTGCCTTCCCCTACAGTTTTTACCCCCTGAAGCTCCCTCTGGTACCGTGAAAGTTATTCCCTGATGCCTTAACAGATGTCCTATCAGCCTGTCCCTTCTTCTTGTCAGTGTTTTCCTTATATTCCTTTCCTCACTGATTCTGCAAAGAACCTCCTCATGCCTTATCTTATCAGTCCACCTAATTTTCAACATTCTTCTGTAGCACCACATCTCAAATCTATATCTGCATCTATACTATGCGAAGCACTGTAACATGCATAGCATGTCCCATTGTACCATTTCATTCATGTATGGAGCACGGGAAGAATGAGTGTTTGAATGCATCTGTGTGTGCTGTAATTCTTGTAATCTTCTTTCCCAGGATAGTTTACGATTTTCTTCAAGAGTGTGCCATTTCAGCTCTTTCAGTATCTCTGTGACATTCTTCTGTGGATTAAACAGACCTGTGTCCATTGTGCTGCTCTTCTCTGTATACATTCAGTATCCATTGTTAGTCATATCTGCTGTGGGTCCCACCCACTTGAGCAATATGGGTTGCACGAGTGATTTGTTAGCATCTCTTTTGTAGACTGATTGCACTTCCCCAGTATTCTACCAATAAACCAAAGTTTACCACCTGCTTTACCCACGATTGAATCTATGTCATCATTTCATTTCATATCCCTACAGGGTGTTACTCCCAGGTATTTGTATGAAATGGCAAATTCTGACAGTGACTCATTGATATAATAGTCGTAGGATACTACTTATTTTTTGTTTTCATTTTGTGAAGTGCAAACTTTTACATTCTGAACATTTAGAGCAAGTTGCCATTCTCTGCACCATGTTGAAATCTTATCAAGATCTGACTGAATATTTATGCAGCTTCTCTCAGATATTACTTCATTATAGGTAACTGCATCATCTGCAGAAAGCCTGATTTTACTATTAATATTGTCATCAAGGTCATGAATATACAATTTGAACAGCAAGGGTCCCAACACACTTCCCTGGGCCACACCTGAAGTACTTCTACATCCAACAATGACTCTCCATCCAAGATAACATGCTCTGTCCTCCCTACCAAACAATCCTCAATCCAGTCACAAATTTCACTTGATACCCCATATGATTGTACTTTTGACAATAAGCATAGGTCTGAGTCCTCCCTCGGGCATGGGTGTGTGTGTTGTCCATAGCGTAAGTTAGTTTAAGTTAGATTAAGTGGTGTGTAGGCTTAGGGACCGATGACCTCAGCAGTTTGGTCCTATAAGACCTTACTACAAATTTAAAAAAAAATTTAAATGAAAGATATTGGACTGTAGTTTTGTGGATCACTTCTACTACCCTTCTTGTAGATGGGTGTGACCTGTGCCTTTGCCCAATAACTAGACACAATTTTTTGTTTGAGGGATATATGATAGATTATAGAGGTAACTGAGGCTAACTCAGCCACAAATTCTGTATTGGGCCCTGGAGATTTGTTCAATTTTAACAATTTTATCTGTTTCTCAACACCAATGACACTAATACTTACTTCATTGATTTTTTTCAGTGATATAAGGATTAAATTGGCGCAGTTCCCCTGGGTTTTCCTTTGTAAAGGAACATTTGAAAATGGAGTTAAGAATTTCAGCTTTTGCTTTGCTACCCTCAGTTACAGTTCCTGCCTCATTTGCTGGGGACTGGACACTAACTTTGGTGCCATTAACAGCCTTTACATATGACCAGAATTTCTTTGTGTTCTGTGAAAGATCACTTGACAATATTCTGCTACGGTACTCATTGAAGGGATCACGCATCGCTCTCTTGACAGCCAAATGTGTTTCATTCGGCATTTCTCTATATCTACATCTACATCTACATTTATACTCTGCAAGCCACCCAACGGTGTGTGGCGGAGGGCACTTTACGTGCCACTGTCATTACCTCCCTTTCCTGTTCCAGTCGCGTATGGTTCACGGGAAGAACGACTGTCTGAAAGCCTCCGTGCGCGCTCTAATCTCTCTAATTTTACATTCGTGATCTCCTCGGGAGGTATAAGTAGGGGGAAGCAATATATTCGATACCTCATCCAGAAACGCACCCTCTCGAAACCTGGCGAACAGCTACACCGCGATGCAGAGCGCCTCTCTTGCAGAGTCTGCCACTTGAGTTTGTTAAACATCTCCGTAATGCTATCACACTTACCAAATAACCCTGTGACGAAATGCGCCGCTCTTCTTTGGATCTTCTTTATCTCCTCCGTCAACCCGATCTGGTACGGATCCCACACTGATGAGCAATACTCAAGTATAGGTCGAATGAGTGTTTTGTAAGCCACCTCCTTTGTTGATGGACTACATTTTCTAAGGACTCTCCCAATGAATCTCAACCTTGTACCTGCCTTACCAACAATTAATTTTATATGATTGTTCCACTTCAAATCGTTCCGCACGCATACTCCCAGATATTTTACAGAAGTAACTGCTACCAGTGTTTGTTCTGCTATCATATAATCATACAATAAAGGATCCTTCTTTCTATGTATTCGCAATACATTACATATGCCTATGTTGAGGGTCAGTTGCCACTCCCTGCACCAAGTGCCTATCCGCTGCAGATCTTCCTGCATTTTGCTACAATTTTCTAATGCTGCAACTTCTCTGTATACTACAGCATCATCCGCGAAAAGCCGCATGGGACTTCCGACACTATCTACTAGGTCATTTATATATATTGTGAAAAGCAATGGTCCCATAACACTCCCCTGTGGCACGCCAGAGGTTACTTTAATGTCTGTAGACGTCTCTCCATTGATAACAACATGCTGTGTTCTGTTTGCTAAAAACTCTTCAATCCAGCCACACAGCTGGTCTGATATTCCGTAGGCTCTTACTTTGTTTATCAGGCGACAGTGCGGAACTGTATCGAACGCCTTCCGGAAGTTAAGAAAAATAGCATCTACCTGGGAGCCTGTATCTAATATTTTTTGGGTCTCATGAACAAATAAAGTCAGTTGGGTCTCACACGATCGCTGTTTCCGGAATCCATATATATAGCACTATGATTTGTTTTACATCTATTATGCAGTAATCTCTGCTTCTCTAGAAGTTTCTTTACAGTGACACCATGGAGGTTCCCTCCCATTATGAACTGTTCTACTGGTGACACGTCTATCCACTGCATGGTCGATCATTATTTTAAACATGAGCCATAGTTCCTGTATCTGCTCCTGCCGTGTGCTGAAAGCTTCAAGTTCCTTACTGAGATATGACATTACTCATTTTTTATCAAGTTTACTGAACATATATATCTTTCTGCTTCTCTTAGTTGCCCTTTGTACTTTGGTAATCATTGTTGCCACAACAACATCATGTTCACTGATACCAGTGAGGATGTGGACATCCTCAAAGAGGTCAGGTCTGTTTGTTGTCATTAGATCCAATTTATTCCAATCATGAGTACGGTTCTTAACTATCTGTTCCAGGTAGTTTTCAGAGAAGGCATTTAGTAGAGTTTCACATGATGTGTTATCAGCCCACCATTACCAAAACTGTAATTTTCTCAGTTAATTGTTGGATGACTAAAGTCTTCACCAATTATTACAGTATGATTAGGGAACTTATGCACATGTGAACTGAGGTTTTCTCTGAAGTTTTCAGTTATACCGGGAGATGAGTCTGGTGCACAATAGAAGGATCCACTTTACACTTTATGCACACCCCTGATACCGAGTCTTGCCCAAACATCTCACATGCGGCTTCAATTTCTATCTCAGTGCGTTTGAGCTTTTTGTCTATTGCAACAAATACATCTCCTCCATTTCCCATTTACCTATCCTTTTGATATACACTTAAATTTTCCTCAAAAATCTCACTGCTATCAATTTCAGGTTTCAACCAGTTTTCTGTGCCTAATATTAAGTGGACCTCACTGTTTTCCACGAGTGCTTCAAATTCTGGCACTTTATTGCGAAGTCTTTGGCAGTTTACCAGTAGGATTTTAATGCTCTCACCTATGGGAGGCATTTCTTTTGATCTTACACTGGTACTTCCAGGTTTCCTACAGCTATTATCTGGATTGGATGGGGAGTTGCCTAATCTAAAAACTCTTGTGTGCATCCCAGAGTCAGTCAGCTACTGGAGTAGCAGCCTCTGAGGTGTAGAGCACATGTGACCTATGTAGGGGGACCCTACAGCTCTCACAAGTCCAGGAAGTCACAGCCTAGTTTGTCACAGAACTTTCAGAGTCTCTGGTTCAGTCCTTCCATCAACTCAGAACCAAAGGGCCACAATCATTTCTGGGGACAATGCAGCAAATTTGTTGAAACTTCACACACAAGGCTGGTCTTCTCAACCTTCTCTACCAGTTGCTGGAATGACCCAAGAATAATTTCCAAGCCCAGATGACAGGCATCATTCGTTCCAACATGCGCCACAATCTGCAGTTAGCTACACCCTGTTACCTCAGTGGTTGCTGGAATAGCCTCTTCAACATGTCAAATGAGGCCCCCAGGCATACTCAGTGAGTGCACCTGGTGTCCTTTGTTGTCCCTTGCTGCCATTTCCCTAAGGCGTACCATCATTCACCTTATGTTTGAACTGTCGAAGATTAATATACCCCTTCCCTTTTGCATTTGCCTCCTGACACTAGACAAAACAGGTTTTCCCACAAAAGGTGAAGTGAGTCCCACTGGGTCACTTTCAGTGAAACACAGCATGTCAAACTTGTTGGTTAGGTGGATTGGTGACACATTCCCTGGTCCCCATCCACCATGTACAGGACATCTAGATCTACCATTCACACGCCACTCACAGTCAAGTGGACGAGTAATGAAAGATCCTGTACTTTCTGCAGAGGAGACAGGATCCACAGGAGAGCATAGTACTTGAGGTACCTCTGGTACACATATCACAGGCACATTACTCTAGGCAGCTCTACCAACACACCAGTTTGCAGCAGTGGTCAGCTGTTTGACAGTAGTCTGGACAATTTCCAGCTGCTTGCAAACATCAACCAACTGATCCTGTTTTTGAGAACAGCATTCTCAGTGGGTCTGCATTTTGGCTGGTGCAATGTATTACAAGTCAGTGAACAAAGGACTTTAAATTAAACCTGCTGCTTATCTTTTAATCAGTAGAGCTAAAAAGTTGCTAATTCTCTATAAGAATTGAAGCAGATACACAGAACAAGATTTCTGTTAAGGCAACACAAAAACCTGTGGTAAAAATTACTAGTTTCCTATGTTGATTATAGTTGTTAGCATACTCGAAAGCCAAGGTAATTTGTGATAAATGCAGATAATATATAAGACTACTCCTCTTAAGGGAAAACTAGATGTAACACAAAAGTTAGTTAGAAAAACTTGCTACAGTAGCTAAATAACAAACACTGATTTGTTACAAATTGCTTGTAGATTGTACAAAGGACAATGGTAGCTTCCGAAAATTCTCAAAAATGCAGTTTTATTTTCGTTGATATACAATGAAATGCAGTGATGATGTGTACTTTGGCTTCTCTTCTCTTCTATTCAGATTTTCCTACAGTCCATGTCTCATTGTCATACAATACTGTGCTGCAAACATGCATTTTCAGAAATTTCTTCCTCAAATTAAAACCATATTTGGTATCAGTAGACTTCTCTTGGCTAGGAATGCCCTTTTTGTCAGTGCTAGTCTGCTTTTCATGTCCTGCTTGCTCCATCTGTCATGGATGCTATTGCTACCTAGGTAGCACAATTCCTAAACTTCATCTACTTCATGATCACCAACTGTGATATTAAGTTTCTCGCTGTTCTCATTTCTGCTACTTCTCATTACTTTCACATATCTTCAGTTTACTCTCAAACCATATGTTGTACTCATTAGATTGGTCATTCTATTCAACAGGTCCTTTTATTCTTCTTCACTTTCACTGAGGATAGCAATGTCATCAATGAATCTTAACACTGATCTCATTTCAACATGAATTTTAATCCCACTCTTAAATCTTTCTTTTATTTCTGCCCTTGTTTCTTTGACATATAGATTGAACAGCAGGGATGAAAGACTACATCCCAGCCTTACATCCTTTTTAAACCATGCGCTTTGTTCTTGGTCTTCCATTCTTATTGTTTCCTCTTGGTTCTTGTACATATTGCATATTACCCATCTTTCCCTATAGCTTACCCCTGTTTTTCTCAGTATGTCATTCATCTTGTACCATTTTGCATAATTAAGCCCTTTTCCAAAGTCAACAAATCCTATGAACATGTCTCGATTTTCTCAAATCTTGCTTCCATTATCGATCGTAATGTCAGGACTGCCTCTCTGGTACTTTTACCTTTCCTATAGTCAAACTGATTGTCATCTAACAAAACCTTGATTTTCTTTTCTATTCTTCTGTATATTTTTCTTGTCAGCAACTTCGGTGTATGAATTGTTTAGCTGATTGTGTAATAATTCTTGCACATCTCAGCTCTCGCTATCTTGGGAATTGCTTGGTTGATGTTTTTCGAAAAGTCTGATGGTATATCACCAGACTCATACATTCTGCACACCATTATAAATAATCGTTTTTTGCCATATCTCCCAATCATTTTGAAAATTCTTATGAAATTTTCTCTGTCCCATCTGCCTTACTTGTTTTTAAGTCTTCCAAAGCTCTTCTAAAGTCTAATGCAAGATCTCCTCACTCTTCCCTATTAACTCCTGTTTCTTTTTCTGTCATGTCATGAGATAAGTCCTCCCCCTCATAGAGGCCCTCAATGTACTCTTTCCACATGTCCTCTCTCTCCTCTGCAATTGACAGTGGAATTCCGACTGCATTCATAATGTCCTTCTGACAATCATTTCTTTTTCAGTTTCTTCATTTTTTATGTAGCAATTTCACCTAAGCTTCATTGCACTTTCTATTTATTTAATTCCTAAATGACTTGTGTTTCTGTATTCCTGAACTTCTCTGAACAGTTCCCTCCTTATACATCTATGATATTATCATCTTTCTACATAGCAATTTAGAGTTATTCGAGAAAAACTGTTTCAATCACACTTATAACACAAGAAACAAAGACAATTTTATGCTTCCCACTCATCGCTTATACCTATATGCGCAGTCTCCTCAGTATATGGCAATGAAAATTCATAACAAGCTAAAAGGAAAGAACGTTTTGAGTATGAACCTAGAGACACTGAAAACAAAGTTGTATGATATACTTGTCAAACGCTGCCACTACAGTGTTGAGGAGTTCATGAAGGATGAACTGAACATTTGAGCAGGATAAATTTACATATAGTCGTGTGTGTAAATGTAGCTGTCCTTCACAAAAGGGAGGAAAGAAAAATAAAAGTTTATATTAATGTTAAAATTCATTGTACCAATTGGACCTATGTTGTGTTATCCATTTTTTGATGTGTCTCCTGTACACTAATCATATGATTAGAAATTCACTATTCGCTATTCACATTTTGGTGCTTCCTTCTTTCATCAATCAGTTGAAGTATTTCTTCTGTCAGACATGGTTTCTTTGCAGTCACCTTCCTTGTACCTATTTTTTTCTCTCCAACTTCTATAATTGCTCTTTTTAGAGATGACCATTTCTCTTCAGCTGAACTGCCTGCTGAGCTATTCTTTATATCAGTATCTATAACCTTAGAGAACTTCAAGCACATTTTTTCATTCCTTAGTACTTCCGTATCCCACTTCTTTGTGCATTTATTCTTACTGACTAGTCTCTTAAACTTTAACCTACTCTTCAGTATTGCCAAACTGTGGTTTGAGTCAATATCTGCCCCTGTGTATGCCTTACAATCCAATATTTGATTTCAGAATCTCTGCCTGGTTATAACATTTCTAACTGAAATCTTCCTGCATCTCTGGCCTTTCCCGAGTGTATCTCCTCCTCTTGTGATTCGTGAACAAAGTATTCACTCTCACCATCTGAAATAGTCTTTCTCCTCTCTCATTACTAATACCAATTCAATACTCTCACATAATCAATACTCTCCGATAACTCTTTCTTCTACTTCTTCCCCTATAACCACATTCAAATCCCCTATGACTTAGATTTTCATCTCCCTTTGTGTAATGAGTTTCACGTTCAATATCCTCACATACTTCCTCTATCTCTTGATTTTCTGCTTGTGACATCAGCTTGTATACCTGAACTATTATTGTCAATGTTGGCTTGCTGTCAGTTCTGATGAGAATAACCCTTCCTCTGAACTGTTCACAGTAACTTACTCTCTGTCCTACTTACCTATTCATAATGAATCCTGCTCTCATTATAACATTTTCTGCTGTTGTGGATAGTATCCTGTACTCATCTGACCAGAAATACTTGTCTTCTTTCCATTACACTTCACTGACATCCGCTAAATATAGAATGAAACTTAGCTTTTCCCTATTCAAATGTTGTAACTCCCCTGCCACTTTCAAACTTCCGACATTCCACACTCTGACTCATAGAACATTATCCTTTCATCACTTATTCAATCTTTTTCTCATGGTCACCTCCTCCTTAGCAGTTCCCTCCCAGAGATCTGAATGGGCTACTAATTCGGGGTCTTTTGCCAGTGGAGAGATCATGACGCTTTTTCAATTATTGGCCACATGTCCTGTGGATACTTGTTGTATGTTTTTAGTGCAGTGGCTTACATTGCCTTCTTCATCTTCAGGCAATTGATCATTACTGATTCTTCTGCCTTTTAGGGGCATTTTCCCACCCCAAGGACAAGAAAGTGCTCTGAACATCTGTCTGCTCTTCTGCCCTCTTTGACAAGGCTGTTGGCAGAATGAGGGTAACTTCTTATGATCGAAGTCTTTGGCCACCATTGCTGATGTATTTATTCAAAATTTAAGCAGTGGCAGTGTTTGAACCTGGGACTAAGGATGTTTTCATTACTAATCAAAGATGCTACCCCTAAATGATGGGTACATTAAGGATACTACTTCCAAAATGTCTAAGAAGTGCAAATGTGGCTTACAATTGACAATACAGTATGAATTTTGTACAGCATTCACACATATTCAGAAATAAACAATATATTGTCATGCACCACACACAATCAGTGAAAAATTGCAGAAAAGGACACAAACAGTAAAATATTAGCATATAGTATTTAGAGTGGGACCTTTCTTTACATGAAGTCTCACACAAAGGAAATGCTGGAAGTCAGCTTATATATGTACACAGATTTCAAAATGCATGGCTGTTTGTTTTATTTAGCTAGATTTGTGACGTATTCTATAATAGTTTTCCAAGGATTAACACAAGCATCAGTTCATCCCATTCAAAATAACAAAGTCCTAGAGCCACAATGAACAATGTCATCTGTCTGAAGTGGCTCATTTATTGGTGTTCGTCTTATAACCATTCTGTTAAACTGCTCCTTCAAGTCCCTTGTCATCTCATAAAATTGCAATGTAATCATCAATCCTCAAAAATTTTTATTTCTTCTCTTCAAACTTCAATTTCGTTTCCAGATTTCTCCTTAGTTTGTTTCACAGCTTCCTCTGTGTACAATTTGAATGACATTGGTGACAGGTTATAATCCTTTCCCACCCTCTTGTCAATCACTAATTCCCTGTCATGTCCTTCTACTCTAATAAATGCAATTTGCTTTCTGTAGAAGTTGTGACTAACCTTTTCCTCCTGGTGTTTTATTCCAGCTATCTTCTGAATTTCAAGGTCAGCAGTTTCAGAAGATTCTTCTAATATAAGTCAAAGTATCAGTATGCCCCACTTGTTCTTACATTTTGACAGAATCCAAACTGATTATCTATGAGATCAACCTCTACCAGTGTTTTCATTCTTTTGTAAATAATTTGTGTCAGTATTTTGTGAGCATGACCTATTAAACTTATAATTCAGTAATATTCACACCTGACAGCATCTGGGTTCTTTGGAATTAGAACTATTACATTCTTCATGATGTTGGAGAGCGTTTCACCTGTCTCACAGAATGCACATGAGGTGGAAGAGTTTTGTCATAGCTGGTTCCCCCATGGATCTCAATAAATCTGAGGGTATGTCATCTACTCCAGGGGCCTCATTTTGACTTAGGTCTTTCAGAGCTTTGTTGAATTCTTCTCACAGAATCACATCTTCTGTGTCGCCTATATTTACTTTCTCTTCTGTTTTTATACTATTTTCTTCAAGTTCATTTCCGTTATAAATTATAGCCCTTCTATATATTCCATCCTCCATTCAATTTTCCCTTCTTTGCTTAGTACTGACTCGCCATCTGAACTCTAGATTTTCGAAGTGCTACTTCTCTTTTCTCCAAATATCTCTCTGCTTTTCCCATAGGTTACATCTATCTTTCCCCTAATCATACATGCTTCTACAACCTTACATTTTTCATCCAGCTGTACCTTCTTAGCCATTTTGCCTTTCTGTCATGCTCAATTTTTAGAGGTCAGTATTCCATTTTTCCTGCTTCATTTGCTGCCTTTTCATATTTCCTCCTCTAATAGCCAGTGAAATACTATTTCTTCTTGTGCTGGGTCCAGAGTCAAGTAATATTTTTCAATGACAACATTCTCTATTTTGACTGTCAGCTTTACTTAAAAATCATCATAAATGTTTATATATCCGTACATACCACATGTGAACCCTTATTACAGAATACGTAAAAAAATGCATCAGAATGTTTCAGATGTGGAAGAAATTGTATGACACATTGAAGGAAAATCATTGTTGCTCAGTTACTCCTACATAAGCCATGGTAGTATGCATTTGGGTGTCAGTGTGCCTGAATGTGTGTGCTTTCTGCCAGAAGAAGAGCCAGGTGTTGAAAGCTAGTCAACATTGTGTTCTGCTGTCCACTTCTATATGTCACACATCAATCTGCTAAAGGTGATGTCTTTCCATTTACTTAATATTTTGTTCCATCCATGAACTTCCATTATTATTTAAATCCACATACAAAATTTTATGAATTTTAATAGGCCATGCCCCACTATATTAAGCATAGCCACTGATGGCTTCACTATTTATTGCCCAAAAAATCATAAATTCAGTCCAATCTGTCACTGTTCAGAATGATTTCTGTACATTGGTTTTGCAGTATTTACTGAAATAAGAGATATTTTTATTCCACAATGTTTGCACTTTATTTAATGTTTTTGCAACTGGTATTGTGTTTAATCTCATCATGAGGAAACTATCTGTACTGCAGATTCATTCTCTCAAGGAAATGAAAATATGTATTTACTGGATATCATATGATGATTTGAGCAATTCACTATGCCAAAAGAAATAAAACACTCTAATAATAAACCACAAACCATTTGAAATATTATTAAAGAAGAAACAAATAAAAATAGAAACCCATATGAAATTGGGCCCTCAGAAAATAGCTGTGGCATCAAATTCAGTGACAGAAAATGATGAACCTACTAGTAAATATCACCAAAAGACATTATTTTCGAAACTACAATCTCTAAGAAGATCAAAAACTTCACCATGTCATTAAGAAGTAGTAATTCTGCTTGCTATGATGGTGTTTCTAGCAGAATATTATCACCTTGAACTGACTTAAATTACCTTTAGGCTATCTTCATAATAAGCCAAAAAGTCAGGGCATATCCCCTGACAGACTTGAATGTGCTGTACTTATCCACAAGACTGGAGATACACAAACCACCTCTAATTATAGACCTATTTCACTCCAACCAGTTCTTTAAAAAGTAACTGAGACAGTAGCCTATGGTAGCACACTGGCTCATTTAACAGAGCAAGACTTGTTAACTGCCTGTCAATTTGGCTTTCATAAACAATTAGCAATTGGGAATGGTATACCAAGCTTCACAAATGAAGTGCTGGCTGATATGAAGCACAAAAATTATTGTTTTTGCGTGTTCTGTAACACTGACAAAGCCTTCAATTGTGTGAATCATAAAATTCTGCTTGGTAAAGTTAAGTGCTGCAACAGTAATGGCATCCCTCTTATATGGTTGGGGGTCTCACATCCTTAATAGAAAGCAAGAGTCCCACTGACAGACCATGTTACAGACACGAAACTAGACTCAGAATGTGTAATTTTTTAGAGCATTTCTCATGGAGAAACAGTTGTCAGGTAGAAAGAACTTTAAAAATGGACACAAAGAGTCTTGACTCCAAAAACATTTATTTTGACGGTAACTGGTTTCAGTCAGTTTTTGACCATCCTCAGACCCTTGTATTGAAACATGAACACAGAATGGATTTAGAGGTTGTCTAATAATAGTAGTAACATATAAAGTACATCATATACAACAATGATAGTAGCTGGTGGCAGTGAATGAAGCAGGTGTTGTAACTCCATGAACATCAACTGCTAAGGAGAGCAATGCAGTTGTTGCTTAAATACACAGTGCTCCACCTACTACATACCAAATTATGTCAGCGATAGGCAGTCAGGCATACAGGACTTAAAACAGTTGTTACAATAAGCTATATACAGAATAGTTACACGAAAGCTAACAACAAATGAAGAAATAGGTATGTTACATTATACAAAATAACTGCTATAAACAGCATTTCATCAATAGATGATAAAATATGTATAAAATACATAACCAATCATAATTTGTTGCGAGGACACTGATGGCCATCTATGGGGATTTATAACAAACTCGCACATTGTATGCCACCAAAATAGTGGTTAAGTGCTTCCAATGGTTCCTGTGGGAGCTTTTGTGTAATTATTCTGTATATAGCTTATTGTAACAACTGTTTTACATCCTGTGTGCCCGATTGGCTATTGCTGATATAATTCAGTATGCAGTGGGTGGAGCATCACATATTTAAGCAACAGCAGCATTGTTCTCCTTAGCAGTTGGCTTTCATAGAGTTACAATACCTGCTCCATTCGCTGCCCCTGCCTAACAAGATGGGCATAATTTCTTTTTCTAATATTTGTTATACCTGATGTATTTTATATGTTATTATATTATTGGAATTCCCTCTAAATCCATTCTGTGTTCTTATTTCAATATGAGGCTCTGAGGATGGCCGAAGCTGACCAAACCTGGTTACTATAAAAATAAATGTTTTTGCCGTCGAGATTGTTTGTGTCCATTTTTAAAATATAGCTTCAGAATGCAGGTAATATAAAAAAAATGGAGTTCTGCAAGGATCAGTACTCAGCCCACTTTCAGTCTTAACCTATGTTAATGGAAATGGAAATGTGTTGTGGCTAGGGCCTCCTGTCAGGTAGACCATTCACCTGCCGCAAGTCTTTCAAGTTGACGCCACTTCGGCAACTTGCATGTCAATGGGGATGAAACAAAGATGATAAGGATAACACAACACCCAGTCTCTGTGGAGAAAATCTCTGAACCAGCTGGTAATCGGACCCAGGCCATTAAGTATGACACTCCGACACGCCGAACATGTACTAATTATTTCCCAATGACTAAAACACAGTTCAAAAACTATAATGTTTGCTGATGACATAATCATACTAAGCAATGACTCAATGTCAGCCTTAGCAAGCAAAGCTTGGATGATAGCTGAATGTGCTTGCAGTTGATTCACAGCTAATGAAACTGCAAGTAAGTGGTTCATGGGTAGGTGTCACTACATCACTAGTGAGTAACGGGCTGGGAATTTGCGTCAGAAAGGAAGCACACTGTGTTGGCTGAGGCAGTTAAGCTGAATGCTCATGTAAAGCAGGAAATCTGATTTCAAGTCCCAGTCTGGCACAAATTTTCGCCTGTTACCATTTATACATTTCAATGGCCAAATGCGGCTAACATCAATCTTTGAATGATTCTTGGAAATCTTACATTTACAACTTAAAGGTTATTGTTGCTGATGGTAAAATTTCAGCTGAACTACTATATGCACAATTGCAATAGAAGATACAAAAACAGTTTCCATTTAGCTTTGCCTTCTTGTCTGGGATCCAGAGCGAAGTTGTGTATTCTGGTGCAAGGATACTCAACAGGCTCTCCTCAAACATAATGCAATAAATTAGGAATCTCTACCAGTTTAAAGAAGAATTAAGGACATAACTCATTAGGCACACCTTCTACAAATTATCTAAATCTCTAGATTTATGGGGTTGGAAAGGTCTGTTAACAGCATGGCAAATATCAGTATTAATTGTAAATCTGCGTGCAAGTAGCAATGTACTCTAAATTATACTCAGTATTTACATAAACAAGTAACTATTTTCTTTTAATAATACCATTGCAATCAAGTTAATAGTTGAACTAGCAATAGAGTAGAGTAAATCTGCCCTTCGGCATATCCCAGCCATTCATGCCATACAACTTTCTTTTACTTATCTAATGAGACAGCAGCTTTCTTTTTGATTCACTTTATTAAATTTAGCCTGTATAAGCACAGATACATTAAAGAATATAGTGATAATTTAAAGCTAATATGGTATACTGATTATACATAAATCAGGAGTAGAGCTAACAAATCACTGAATTCAGGAAAATGAAAAGGTAGATGGAATTTCAGCAAACTTGTGTCTATCACATCACAAGGAATTAACTGAAATGCAACAATCCGTCTTGATGGATACAAGCTAATATTATGTTACTGCAGAACTAATAAGAATAAAAGGGGTGGTTATATATGCAAAACATGGAATTAAATCCCAGGCTCTTCAGGTTAACAAATATTATAATGAATTAAGGTGTGCTTCTGGGTGTTCTGTGAAGTTGTTGTTTCCATTTTATGCACATTATTTCCACAGCCATCCCAGCTGTCTTCTTTAGGTACTGCAACTGTTGCTGTGATGTGTTTACACTGCCTGGACTCCAACCAGAGTGTGAACTATTTAGGAATATCAGCCCGAGTGAGGTGGCTCGATGGTTAGCACACTGGACTCACATTCAGGAAGATGATGGTTCAAAGCTGCATCCAGCTATCCAGATTTAGGTTTTCTGTAATTTCCCTAAATCACTCCAGGCAAATGCTGGGATGGTTCCTTTGAAAGGGCACAGCCAATTTCCTTCAGCATCCTTGACACAGTCCGAGCTCGTGCTTTGTCTCTAAAGACCTCACTGTCAACAGGACATTAAACCTAATAATCCTTCCTTCCTTCCTTCCCTCCCTCCTTTTTTCCTAAAGAGGTCGGTGTGCTGAGGAGTCTGTCGGAGCTTATCCAACCATGCAGAGCAAACCTGAGAGGTCACATTGTGTTGAAATCTTTTTGAAGGCTGCACTACAGTAGTGAATCAGGAAACACACAATCTTATAGTACTGACAGTTTACAGACAATTGGCAGGAAGCATGAAGCATCTAGAAATAGTTTTAATTCAGTTATGAAGACTTAACTGGAAAATCATTGTCTGTGAAGACTTGAACACCAATTTTCTGTCATATAGTACTGACCGAGTTGTTGATGTCCAGCTTTTGATTATTTTCCAAGGTACAATTCCTTACATGGATTGAAGAACATGATGCAATTGCTATACAAAGATGGCAATATAATTATTGTGGGCTATACCTGTTTGGGGAGGGGGGAGGAAAGGGGGGATGTAAGGATAAGTTAGCAGCTCTATTAGCAGACAACATAAGTGGGCCACCAGCACACAGAGGCAAATCTCAGTGGTTATTGAGATCAGGTGAGACACTGACATTAGGTCAAATTCAGAATTCATACAGACAGCATTAAAAGAAATTAAACTGACAGATTTCCAGTTTGTCTTATAATAATAGAGGTAAAAGGGGAAATCAGATTGCTTCATCAGAATATTAGAAGGTCAAAAATATAGTAAACAAGTTGCAAATTTGTTTGCAAGGCACTGATCTCAGTTGTCTGTCTGAACATCTTATAACCACAGGGCTAGCAAAACTTAATGTAAGTGGTTATAAGTTAGCTCCATATTCATGTAGATCCAATATGGGTAAGGTAGGAGTTGTAACATTAACAAAAAAGGGGGGATATTTATACAAAATTAAGATAAAAATAAATAAATAAAAATAAAAACAAAAATGTAGAAGTAAGTAAATTTTGTATAGATCAGGATATAGCTGCATGTGCTTGTGAGTTGCTATTGGAAAATGTAATATTTGTGATTGTTACAGCATATAGATTTCCAATGGGTGAGTGGGAAATTTTCATAAACAGTTTTGGTGAATTACTGTGCCTTTGCTCACAACAGACTATCAGAGGAATAACCACAAATACCAGCTAGATCCAAAGGGAATGATGACGTAGTGCATCACATGTCAGTTAATAACAAAATTACTGCCTGTTACAGAAAAGGGCTCACCATGAAGTCCACAATATAGGCATGCAATGGTTCCCCAAGCAGGCTTGCTTCCCCCAACAGTCAAGTAGCTGAAGCTCCAACTGATGTGATGTTACCAGTAACACTCCACAAACTAGGCTGCTGCCTTCCAACTATGTTTGAACCAACAGAGTGCTCACCCTTCCTAGGTAAAACTGGACCTCCAACTCTCCACACTGCTGCCATAGGTCCCTTTCCTTCTGCTTGCAGTGTATACCCCTATATCCCCACATCCCCACCTGCCACTGTTCACACATCCTCTTGCGAGCTGAAATCCTCCAGTTTCCCAGCAACAGGACAGAGACATACACAGGGTGGATACTATCGGCAACTGAGTGCCAAGGATTTTGCACACACATACCACAACTATGGAATATTGTTAAAAGAGAGTCAGGGAAAGGAGTCATAGAGGATGATATTATTTATGTTGAATAGAATGGGAAAATTTTAAAAATTATGTTTTAAAAATAGGTGAGAAAACTGGTGCCAATAATTCAGGAAATAAATCAAAACTGAAGAAGTAATACAGAGAACATTAAGTGAGTTAAAAATTAACCTCACACAACCCTCTCAACTAAGGAAGATCATTTTGACTCTAAAAACTAAAAGTTCATTTGTTGTGCATATTATTTTCAGTAAGCTACAAAAAATTTTTGGCCTTACAATATGTAATGCTCTTAGTCACTTAGGCAATGCATCATTAACTCAAGGCATTTTTCCAGAGAGAATGAATATGCCATTGTTAGACCTCTATAAAAGGGGTTAGTCCACAGATATCAATAACTACAACCTAGTGTCACTGCTTCTATCATTTTCTAAAGTTTTTGAGAAGTTAATGTACTCCAGGTTGTCAATCACCATTGTAGTAATGGGATACTTAGACAATCACAGTTTGGATTTTAAAAAAGCCAATCTATTTTGTCAGCTATTTATACATTTCCTGATCACACAATTAACTCTTTAAATGATAAAATGTCATGAACTGGAATCTTCTGTCACTTACTAAAAGCAATTGACTGTGTCAATCATAATATTTTATTATGAAAGTTAAGTTTTTATAGAGTATGTAGTTCAGCAAACAGCTGGCTTAGGTCTTATTGAAGAAACATAATGCAGAAAGGTGCCCTAGGGTCTATGGTTTGATCACTGGCCCACTGCCACCTTTGTGTTAATGATCTGCCATTTTATTTTAATCAGGAGGTAGAATAAGTCCTGTTTGCAGATGATACAAGTATTGTCGTGAAGTAAAGCAAAGACATATCAACATAGAAAACAGTAAATTATGTTTTTTTGTGAAAATAACTGAGTGGTTTTGCATAAATGAACTAGATTTAAACTTTGGGGAAAAATGCAGTTTGCTCAGTTTTGTGCTTTCACAAATACTCCACCTAACATTAATCTAGTATACTTACAAGAAATAATAAGCAGGGTAGAAAGTTATAAGTACTTATATTACCGTATTGTTGAAAACTTAAACTGGCTAAGCCATATAAATGACTTGCTAAAATGTTTTGGTTCGGCTACTTTCGCCTTAAGAATAAGTGCCAACTTTGGAGATACAGAAGTCAGTCAGTTATCATATGTCCATTGATTGGTGCCTCACAGGATAATATTCTAAAGTAACACCTTGCTTAGGCAAAAGTATTCATTGCACAAAATAAAGAAATTAGAATTATTTGTGTTCACATGTACATCTTGCATGTATCTCTTTAGGCAGCTGGAAATATTAACTACAGCCTCACAGTACATTTATCCTCTTACAAAATTTGCCATCAATAATCCATCCAAGTTTTAGAGTAGCAGAGATATTCACATTTACAACACTAGAATGAAAAATGATCTTCAGTACCATTTAATAAGTGTACCTCTGGCACAGAAAGGAGTGAAATATACAACTACAAATGTCTTTGAGAATGTACCCATGGAATTAAAGTATGTGACAAATGTGGTTTAAAGATGTTTCTCCCTAACAACTTCTTCTAGACCACAGAGGAACTCTTGAGCAAAGAAAAAAGCTGCTACCAGAGTACAAAAAATGAATCATGTTCCTGTTTATTTAAAAGACTGACTGAAAAGTGGGCCAACAACCTTGCTACAGTGTTAACAATGGTTCCTGCAAGATCACGAAAGTTAAGTACTGTTGGGCTTGGATAGCACTTGGATGGGTCACCGTCCAAGCCTGCTGAGTGCTGCTGGCAAGTGGGGTGCAAATTTTTTGAAATCTGGAAATTTGTGGTGAGTCCCTATGGGACCAATTTGATGAGGTCATCAGTCCCTAGGCTTGCACACTACTTAATCTAACTTAAACCAACTTACACTAAGGACAACAGACACACACCCATGTCCGAGGGAGGACTCGAACCTCCAACGGGGCGAGCCGTGCGAATCATGGCTAGGCGTCTTAGACCACGCGGCTATCCCGCGTGGCAGCAGGGTGCACTCAGCTTGAGGAGCTACGTGATTGAGAAGTAGCAACACCGGTCACGAAAACTGACAACAGCTGGGCGAGCAGTGTGCTGACCACATGCCCCCCTTTATCCACATCCAGTGACACCAAAGGGCTGAGGATGACACAGCAGCCAGTCAGTACTGTGGGTGTTCAACGCCTGTTTGGATGGTGTTTATTCCTTTGTTACTGAAAAGTGACAAATCAGCTGCCTCATTCTGCCTTCCTGAGAACCTTTAAAACTTTCCAAAAAGTTTAGCATGGGAACATATTTGAGCTTTTTTTAACATGCAACTCACCTCAGACTCCCACAAGCTCTTCTAACTGTAAGTCACTCACACCCACTTGTGCATTGTTGTAAGTCACTCATAGCCATCATCTCCCAGTTGCCCTTTCTCACTCACTCATTTAGCACAACTGATTGCCATTGTCTTGTATGTTGGCAGCCAAAATCTCCTTCATTCTGTACTACGACTACTGTCTCCTCCCTCTCTCTCCCTCTCCCTCTCCCTCTCTCTCTCTCTCTCTCTCTCTCTCTCTCTCTCTCTCTCTCTCTCTTATTGCTAATATGTTATTCCTTTCTTCCTACTGCTGCTGTCTCTTCTCACTGTCACTATCTCTCTATCTTCCTCATTGTCATCATTGTCACTGTCACATATTCTGTCTCTCATTATCAGTGGCTCTCACCCACGTCCACTTTCACTTTATTCTCATCTTTATTTCCCCCTCTCCCCCTTGGCACCGTCTCCTTCACTCTTCTCCTAGCACTGTTCTGTCTCTGTCAACTATGCTCCACTGCCACTGTGCCCTTCTCTTTCTCTCACACTGCCATTGTCTCCTTCCCTGTTTCTAGAATACAGCCACTGTCTACTGTCTTTCCAGCATTTATTACTTTTCTGTGTCTTTGCCACTGCCACTGTGTTCTCTCTCAGCATAAAAAAGTGTGAATATGTTCACCTACCAAAATTTTTAATGGTGCTAAGGAATGTAGATGAGGCAGCTGGTACCCCACTTTTCAGTCAGAGTCTTTTAAATAAACTGGAACATATTCACATTTTTTGTGCTTTGATAGGAGTATTTTCCTGCTGCAACAGGGCATGTAACTTACATGAAAAGAAAAGTATTATTCAGTAAAATTTAGGTTGTTTGTATATATGAAATTGAAATAACACAAGATTAATGTTACTCCTGATACCAGATTTTACATACGAAAAATTTTGTATGTTCTTCAGTACTACAACATGGTGTTCCCAGATGATAATGGAGACACTTTACAACAAATTTCTCATGCTGTCACTTTATAAACTATGTTTTTGACTCACACCAGATTTTATGTGCATAATATACATATACAAGTAGAGTAATTTTGAATCTTTGTATCTTGGAAATGAATAAAGATATGAAAGAAATTCTCAAGATTCAAGATCAAGACCTTAAGAATATAGGGCAAAAATTACAGCCATTTGCTGTGCATAGCGTTTCAGAATCCGAAGCTGAGATTTGGTGCCCAAAAATACAGAAATGTCTCTTCTAACTAAGAGACTAAGGAAAATACCTTTAAAATCTGAGCAATTTGCTGCAGCTATTTATTGTTTACATTTTACCTCATACCAAATTTTAGGTGTAAAAGAATGGTAACTTTGAATCTCCATCTTGGAAATAGATAAAGACATCAAGAAAATTTTCAAGATTGTTCCAGATCAGGATCTTAGGAACATAATGCAAAAATTTCAGCCATTTGCTGTTTATAGCCATCTTGTAATCCTCAGCTTTGTTTTGGTCTGCCAGTGACAGTGAAAATATAGTAAAAAAAAATCCTTTTTGTGGGATTTTCTGAGAAACTGCCCATGAACTAATTGTGCCTCCATAAGTCCCATCAAGCTCATGATACACCACATCAGATGCAAAAAGAACCAACCAATTTACTCCTGCTAAGCAGAAGGAATTGTGTATTAGGGGAAGAGTGTAATATTCATAATTTGGCCCCCTGACCCTAGGATAGTGACACTAAGACAATCCTTCTTTTAGGTATACTAATGACCCCTAGGGCAAGGGCTATTCGAGACACTTGACCCCACCTTTTTATCACCAACAGAACCCAAGTTATGAGCACCAGAAAACCTGGTTTTTATGCACAGTGTTTTGGAATGTATCAGGTGTGCCCACTGTCACATGCTTACTAATTAGTTACTTTTAAAGAAAAAAGAACCTTTTAATGCTCAGCATATAGCCACATAAATATTACTTTTTTTAGTTTTATACAAGTGTTCTGTTTCTTCTCTTGACATGTTCCACATCATAAAGTTTATTGTGAATTTGATCTATGAGACTAGTAACTCATTAACTAAATAAATAATAAATAACAACATAACCACAGTTTTTTGAGGGATATTACAGGAAGAACACTGGGGAGAGATTTATAGACCAGATGGCATTGACAGAAAATTTATCTCTTTCTTAAACATATTCCGCAGCACTTTGAGTTTTGTTTTGCTGTAAAACAAATAATGACAAAATAGTCCAGAAGCAATGATAAGGGGTACATAGCTCCTAGGAATAAAGTACCTTCTGCAAGGGAGCAGTAGTCAAAATTTGTAACTCCACTGCCACCAGTACTGTCAGATCCTCCATTCTGCCATTAAGAAAGCAAAATAGTCCAGGAAAAATGAGGAAAACTGTTTGAAATATTATTCAACATGAAACAAACATAACTAGATATACAAGTGATATTGAGTTCCCAGAAAATAGTTCCAGCAGAAACGGTCATGCTTTCAGATCATTGACCACCACATAATTTTTTTTTTTTTTTTTCAGACACTGCCATAGATTTAGTTAACATATACAATGCTTTAGTATTTATAAATGCATACATTGATATAATGAGTGAAGATCAGAATGTTGCAGAAAAGAACTTACAGCTATATACACTGTTTTACAAAGAGATATTATAATTTGAAATATATAGGCATATATTGATGTAAAGAGTGAAGATCAAAAATTTTCAGTTTTTTGTTTCAAAAACAAGCTTATGACTGCTTCACCATTTTATAAAGTGACATTACCAATTGAAATCTTCTATTGAAAGCACCTTTTCTCTATTAATAAATGTTTCAGTTTATACTCTAAGGTGTTTAGATTACTACCTTGAGCTATAGCATATCCTGAAAATGTTGGTGAGGCATGTCACCAGTGATAGCTACTGGTGATGTTGCTTACTCAACATGGTTCTATCTGTAGTGGTTCTGCTTGCAGAACTTCTCATAAACAGGGTCGAAAAATGGGTTTTGAATTTCACCTTTGCCATCAAATCATTTTTTATGGGCAAGATGGAGAGTGTGTACGGACAAAGTTGTGCTTGTGTATCCATAATGAAGGTCTTTATTGATTTCAGTGTGCAAAACAATCCTTCTACTGATGACAACACAGCCCAGAGGTAGTCAACCTTTTTTATCTGCTGCTCATCTTTGTATCTCTGTTTGTAACAAAATTTTCTAGCTGCTCACTGGTTCTATAGTAATGATGATTTATAAAGTAGGGAATTAACTTTACTGTATAAAATTTATAAAGCTGTGTTACAAGTTAAAGTATACAATAATAATTAATTACCAAATACTTTATGTCAAAATTTTTTGCAAACCTTATGATTTTTTTTAAAGTCACTACCACGAGCCACCAATCATGAAAGCTGGAACAGCCACTAGTGGGTGATAGGGCTCAGGCTGACTACCACTGATGTAGTCAACATGGTTAATATCAGTTCTCGGAGTTTATAGAGTTCTGGAAGTCCAGTGTGGAGTTCATTTTTATGACACAGTTTCTACTGTTTCAGTCACTTTTTACTAATATTTAATAAGCAAGTGCTACTTAAACATCACTAAAAATTAACTGAAGCAGTAGAAATTATTTCATAAATGTACAACACAGTCACAGTCCTTAGAACGTTCTGTATAACATGGGTAAATTAAAGTTCATTTTGATACAGGAAACTTTGTATTTCCTTCACAGAGTTGGCTTCAAGATGATATGACTTAACCATAGCACACATTTTTTCATATTTTAAGCTAATAATATCAAAAAACTTCCAATATACTATCCTTAATTTTTCAAACACTTCTTCTGGAAAAATGTGCAAAGGTTGAGAACTTCCCTGATCTAACCATTGCAATACTCTTTAAATGAGGCATCAAATCAAATTTGATTTTTAAGTGCATAATTACAGTACATAATGTCTCAAGGTACATCCATTCTCCTATAGTCATCCTTTGTATTGTATTGTATGTAACTGGGGACCTAGAAATGACAGAGAGGCTTCATCCCCGTCATAACCCTCAGTGGTACACAACCCCACAACAGGCTACAGCAGTCCACTCTCTCAACCACTGCCCCACACCGAACCTAGGGTTATTGTGTTAGACTGCACAGCTAATCGGGCGGGCAGTCATCCTTTACAGATGTTCCTTTGTAGTTTTCCTTTCTTTTCTCTCTTGCAGTGTTCTCAGTGCCATTGTATCTGTTAGTATGCACCTTTTCTTTCATGTCTTCCACTTCTCCACTGCAAAATGCAATGTCTAAGGGTTTTGGCTGCACCATGTTAAATATAGTGATCTCAGTGAAAACAGCTTCAGACAGGCAGAAGAGGAAGTCAAACTGAAAATCTTGTAACATCATAAGAAATCCATGTGCTTTATCAATAGCAGTTGTATTCCCATTTTGTGGATTTACCAAAATGTACTCATACAAATCTTCAAATTTAACCCAATGAGCCACCACAGTTTGTAACAAGTGACCTGAATAAGTCCATCTTGTTGGTGGAAGTTTTGTAAATCTCTCACTCACTATTGTAGCTAAGAAACAAAAAATTCTACGTGCACTAATACATGATGCTACCTCTGATAAAACCAAATTCAACTTGTGGGCATAACGGTGCACAAATATGACATGTGGAATAACTGTTTGCACACCATTTGAATGTACCTTTATGACAGCCACACCATCATATGTCAGTGTGACCAACTTATTTTTGCATGCAAGTTCTTCAAGATGATCCAGTGCAACCTCTGCCAATCTATCAATGTTAACACCTCTGAAACCTCTACTGATTTATCACTGTTAACTCTACTAAACCCTACAAATCTTTCTTAAATCTGTCTCACTTACGTATGTCTGAATACAGTTGATAATTGTGAAATATTTGTGACATCTGATGTTTCATTTAGTAAAATAGCAACAAATATCACTTCTTTCATCTAAGTTTTTAATGTGGACAGCATAACACCATGTATACTTTGAATTAAATCATTTTTAATGAGAGGAGATGATCTGATGAACACAGAAGCTATAAATAAGTGGGTTCACAACTTCTTATTAAACTCAGCCGAGATGTGAAATAACTCCATATAATTGTGACAATTTTGGAGTTGCAGCTTTCCTTGTGTCCTCGAAATGATAATTCTGGTTTCTGAAAATGCAGGTGGCTGCTGTCAATCTCTTAAGTATTTCCCAGTTGTTCCACTCCTTCACTGTGCTTGAAAGTGCTTGCATGTTTCTGTTCATTTAATTGCAATCAATGTGTCCAGGTTATGAGATTCTAATTTTTCATGTCTTGAAATTACAGTGTGCAGTTTATTCAGATCTGAATAACCATGATATTTATTGTTCCAAAGAAATTTGACCTTTCCAAGTAACAAACATGGCCAATAGAAGAGTTTACACAATGTTTCACTGTTGGATAACCAAAATGTTTTCTTGTAAATATCAGAATTAAATGTTCATATGAAATTGTTGGATTTGTTCTCTCTTTTTAAATTACTGAGACATGGGGTAGGTCAACCATTTTTAACAAATTCTAACTTTTTGCTGAATGGCTGTGAGTGGAAAGTTTGATTAAAAACACTATAAAATCACTATTACAATAACTCAGTTTGTGAAACTGCAGGCTAAAACATTATTCGTACACATTAATCATGATGTATTCATCTGTCACTAAACTCACTAATGCATGTTGAATTCAGGGTAGCAGAAGACAAAACGTGCTGAATGTCATCTTCCTATTGCATGCATCCACACATATTTCGGGCAAACTTGGTGTGATGTCACAAACAGCCAAGTGGGATTTTAGACTACCACTGCTTATCCATTTCAAGAAGTACTACAAGGAAATGCCCATTCAGGCATACCATCTGCTGTACAGCACAGAAACTATCCACCAGTTCAAAGGAAAGAAAATACAGATTCTGAAATAGATACTGTATTATGTTACGATTTAACTATTATGAATGGGCTTGTAATGAATACTTGTGGCTTACTGGCTCATGTACTAAATGGAGCAAGCAATGCATGAAATGCATTCACGGAGGATATGCCCCTGATCTTGAGATCAGATGGTGGTCTGTTGTAAAAAAAATTTCCTTTTGTGTTATGTTATGTTCTGGATTTAGTTTTACAAACATGATTGCCTGCAGGACGTACCTGGAGTAGATGGTAAGTATTTTATCTTTTATGAAAATTTCTCTACAAGGCTCTCTTGTTTATGTTATCTACCACTCTTACTACCTTCTGTTGTAGTTTAAAAAGCCTGTCTGCATAGACTGCTGGTGGCCAAACCCATATCTCAGTACCATTCTGAAGATGCAGATGTATCAGTCCAAAATATGTTTATCTTAAACTATCATGCCCCAGTAGGGCTGAGGCCAATTTCAGTAGGTATAAATTTGTACTGATTTTCTCACAAATGTGACTTACGTGCTCTTTCCATGACTGGTGTTCATCAACAATAATTCCCACAAATTTGTGTTTATTTGTACAGCTAAGTGCTAATGGAGGTATAAAGTCAGTACCATTTATATTTTGACTAGATAACTGTCTCCTAGTGGATGCAAACAATGTGCCCAGTAATAAATGGTAGATTTACTTGTGCAGACACTGCATGCACCACCAATAGACCTGTAATAATATATTGGCTCATATGACTGTGCAGAACTTGTTAACTGCCACTCACTTTGACTATCACAAAGTGTTCACCACAGAAAAAGATTACAGAACCTCATAAATGAAGTGCTAGCAGAGTACAAGCAGTGAGTACACATAGCCGCAAAACTCGCAGCACCTGAAGAAGATAGCTTGGTTGAGCATTGAAATATTGTGCATAAAATGGAAATAACAAAAAATAGAAATAGCAACTCAGCAGAACACCCAGAAGCACACTATTAATCAGTGGTACCAAGAAAACCTGAGAGATCAAATATAATCCTGAGGCTCTACTTGTATCTTGTGACCTTTTCTTGATTGTGCTGATAACAAAATTCTGCTGAGCAAACTAAAATGTTTTGTGCCATCTAATGACAAAAAATTTAGTTGTGAACAAACAGAATGTATCTTGTACCATGTATCTAGTGCCATGTAGTGGTTTATTTTATTTTATTTATTTATTGCAATACGTATTCTGTAGATACAGTTCTGCACGTTAACGCATGGATGTGGAATGAGTCAAAAACATTTAGTTCATTATTACATTAGTTTCCATAAGGACAATAAACAAAGATTAATAATACAAGTTGGAAACACAATCGGCAAGATAAAATTACACTCACAAGCAGAGTTCCAGATACAACATTCTGATTTTGTCCAAATAATTTTTTACAGATCACCAAATAATCTGATTAACACAGCAAGATATATTGAGGCAGGAATATGCAATAGTATTTGGGAAATAAAATTAGGTATCTCTGCTATAGAATTTTTATAGAGAATAGAAACTTTTTTTTAAGCAAGAACTCCTTTAGCTTATTTTTAAACAGTTCTTGTTTATCTCATAGACACTTTATATTACTTGGAAGTGCATTGAAGATTTTTGTGCTTGTGTGTTTCACACCTTTCTGCATCAGGGACAGATTTTTTAGGTCACAGTTTATGTCACATTTCCTCCTTGTGTTACGGTGATGGTACATTTCATTTGTTTCATATTGAGAAAGATTGTGAAGCATGAATGTCATGGTTGAAAAGATATATTTTGAAGTAGTGGTTAGGATCCCTATTTGCTTAAAAAGATTCTGACATGAGATTCTTGGAGACACTCCACACAAAATTCGAACAACCCTTTTCTGACTTGTAAAAACCTTTTTCGATAGTGGTGAATTGCCCCAGAAGATTATTCCATAACACATTAGTGAACGAAAATAGCCAAAGTAAGAATATTTTGAGACACTGATGTCTCCAATTTTGGTGATTATCTGAATGGAAAATGTTGCTAAACTGAGTCTTTTCAGGGTTTGGTGGATGTGCTGTTTTTAGTTAAGCCTGCTATCTATATGTATGCCCAAGAATTTCAAACAATCTGCTCTCTCTATCTGCTGGCTCTCATGCATTATGTTTATTTCCTGTGAACTTTTGTGACCAGAATGGAAATGAATATAATTAGTTTTCTGAGGTTTATTGATAAAGAATTTACTGTGAACCAGTTCAGAACATCCTCAAGTAAATGGTTGGTATTTAATTCTAGATCAGACGGTATCTTACTGTCTATCACAATACTTGTGTCATCTGCAAACGTTGTAAAATTGCTTGTTTTGTTTGACAACAATGGTAGGTCATTGATATATATGAGGAATAGCAGGGGACTAAGGACAGAACCTTGTGGAACTCCATATTTTACTGTTCTCCAGTCGGACTTTACCCCTCTTATGTGACTATTGTTACCATCTTGCTCTGTTTTCTGTTGTCTGCCCTGTAGGTAGGATTTGAGCCAGTTGCTCATTTGTCCTCGGAGTCCATAGTGGCTATTTTATGATTGACACAGTCAAAGGCTTTAGACAGATTGCAAAATATGCCCACAGGCAATGTCTTTTTGTTGAGGCATTCCAAAACATTATTCATAAACAAAAATATTGGTTTGGTTGTGAAGATATCTTCTCTGGATCCAAACTGGTTTTTACTAATTATCGCATGTTTTTCTAGGTGACTGACTATTCTGTCATATATTAACTTTTTGAGAACTTTAGAAAATGTAGTCAAAAGAGAGATAGACTGATAGTTTGTAATATCTGAGGCATTGCCTCTTTTGTAGAGGGGCTTTACAATAGCATATATCATCCTTTCAGGGAAGATACTTTGTTTTAGAGAGGCATTGAATATATGAGCTAGGACTCCACTGAACTGATTGCAGCAGGCTTTTAGCAATTTTCTAGAGATGTCATCAACACCAGTTGAATTTTTTGCATTTAAAGACATAATGGTTTTTCTTACTTCCTGTACTGTTTTAGGGGCTGTACCTATCTGCTCTATGGAGTTTTAATGCTTCTTCTAAGGAGCCATTATGTCCTGCTTTCTCAGCAACACTTAGAAAATGCTCATTGAAAATTTTTGCCACAGTATTTTGACTTTGTACTTGCCTGTCTTCATTACTGAGAACAATGTCTTGGGACCTACTGGGGCAATTTGCACCAGTCTCATTCTTTATCACTTCCCATACAGTTTTGGTTTTGTTACTAGATTTATTACTTTTGGAGCACAGATACAAACTTTTTGACTTCTGAATAATTTTGCTTAGTACTTTGCAGTATTTTTTATAGTGATTTAGCTGGGTGTAGTTGTCTGAATTTTTTGAGGCAATGTACAGTCCTCATTTCCTTTTGCATGAAATCTTAACACCAGTGGTTATCCAGGGCTTTTTGGTATGTTTTGTAGTTTGGATCTTGTATATCCTTTTTGGGAAGGTGCTTTCAAATCTCAGTGCCACTTCATTACTGAAAAAATTGTACTTCGAATAGGTCCCCAGTCTGTGGCTTGGAGATAAAGTCCACATAGTTTTAATTTTGTTCATTGACAGCAGTTTGCAATCAACTCCTAGTTAAGAATTTGGTGAGATACAATGAGTCCATTTGGCAGTTTTTTTAAGATTCACTTTATGACATAGCTTTTGGTAACCTAGAAAAAATCATATTTTACACTATGTCATTATTCACTAGTGAAAATGTAACATATTTTGTATCTTTCCTACAGGTTTTGTATTGTATTTTATGGCCTTTGAAAATGATGGAATATCAAAATGCATAAGGCGACTTTGGAAATAATAAAAAGTATTGTCAAGAGATTTGAAAGTTATTTAAGTCTTAAGGCGTTAACAGCACCCCTTTTGCACGGCTGGAATCTTACCTCTGTAACAGAAAATGGATGGTCTCATTAACAGACTGTATCCCAGGTGTGAGTGTAATGTCAGACTGTGGGAACATAACATGTGGAGTGTCACAGGGAACAGTACGGGACTAGCTCTTGTTTCTAACTTATATAAATGACTTTATGAGGAGGTTCAAAATCTAATGTTTGCCAGTGACACATGTAACCAATTGAGGGTCCAAACTCAACCCTAACAAACACAGTTCAGATATTAACTGAACTGGCGTATAAGTGGTTCACAGCTAATGTAAAATTTTTGGTGTTGAGTGAGACAACAAGTTAAAATGGAATAAACACAGGAATAAACTAATCAAGATGCTCAATTCTGTGTGTTATGTCCTCAGAAGCATCTCTCATTGTATTGACTTAAAAACATGACTGTTGGCTTGTTTTGGATATTTCCACTCCTGGTTGTCTCACAGAATTATATTCTGGAACAGTGCACCTACTATAAATGAAGTGTTGGTTCAATAGAAGCAAGAATTAAGAATATTGTGTAGTACTGGCAGTCCAGTCAGAGCAACTGGAAATAGCATTCATGAGTGTGAGAGGTTTGCCTGCTCGTATGAATGTTGTTGTATTTTCCCCTTTCTTTTTTGAAGAAGGCTTTGGCCAAAACCTCATTGTGTAAGTCTTTTTGTTGTGCCTGTCTGCAACTCAACATGTCATCTTTATGGTGAGTACTAATCTATCCTTTTCATAGTAGGTAATATTGTGTAAAGTAGATAAATATACATCTGGCAAAAGCCTTTTTAAAGATCTTGGAATTCTTACATCCACTTCCCAATTAATTATTTATTTTATTAATGGCTTATGATGTTGATAACAAAAATCAGTTCCAAATGAAATACAATATACAGAGTCACAATACAAGACACAAAAATAATTTTCATGTAGACTCTCCATTCTGGACCACAGGCCACAATGGAGTTGTGTATTCTGGTGGTAAGATATTCAATAGGCTCCCATCTAGCACAGAGTAAATATTTGACATTCCTTAGCAATTAAAGAGAAAAATTTGAAACATATTTTGTTAACCAGTCTCTCTCAATTATCTGAATATCTAGATTCATGGACTGATATGTTCTGTTTCTTTGTGGAGAGCCATTTATGAAAGCCAAACTTAGAAGTGGTTAACAAGTTCTGCTCATTTAAATGAGGTCACTTTCTCAGACGCTTTTGTTAAGACTGGTTTGAGTCAAATTTGATTGTAAGTAGTGGTGGTTTGGTTATGTCCAGTTTTATAGATAGCATATTCAAGCCTGTTGCTTTATCAAGTCAGTTTAACATTTTAATATTCTGCTATAAAAAGCATCATAGACAGTAGAATTGCTACTTTCTATTGACATTGTGATTTAAAAAAAAATCTCTTTAGGGGTCATAGTTTTGAAGCCTACTCCAGTATCCAGTGTCTGCATAAGTAAACATAACTTAGGGGTAAAGGTATCTCCTTGGGAGGTATAAGTAGGGTGAAGCAATATATTCGATACTTCATCCAGAAACGCACCCTCTCGGAATCTGGACAGTAAGCTACTCTACGATGCAGAGTGCCTCTCTTACAGAGTCTGCTACTTGAGTTTGCTAAACATCTCCGTAATGCTATCACGCTTACCAAATAACCCTGTGATGAAATGCGCCACTCTTCTTTGGATCTTCTCTATCTCCTCTGTCAACCTGACCTGGTACGGATCCCACACTGATGAGCAATGCTCAAGTATAGGTCAAACGAGTGTTTTGTTAGCCACCTCCTTTGTTGATGGACTACATTTTCTAAGGACTCTTCCAATGAATCTCAACCTGGCACCCACCTTACCAACAATTAATTTTATATGATCATTCCACTTCAAATCATTCCGTACACATACTCCCAGATATTTTACAGAAGTAACTGCTACCAGTGTTTGTTCCGCTCTCATATAATCATACAATAAAGGATCCTTCTTTCTATGTATTCGCAGTACATTACATTTGTCTATGTTAAGGGTCAGTTGCCACACCTGACACCAAGTGCCTATCCACTGCAGATCTTCCTGCATTTCACAGCAATTTTCTAATGCTGCAACTTCTCTGTATACTACAGCATCATCCACGAAAAGCCACATGGAACTTCTGACACTAGCGATGTTTATAGCCACTGTGATGAAGTAATCACTGATTTTCCAGATCTTTTTTCTAGGCTCTCCGTTTAACTTTGATGACTGCTGTTATTTGTTTCTTGTTTAACAATATTTCAAATAGTTTTTACCTTATTCATGAAGTGTTTTATTTTTTCAGTAGAATACATGAGTTTTGCTTTTTATTGACAGATTAGAAGAGTTTATAATACTGGTAATAATGGAGTTTCAACTCTTGACTACAGCTTGCCCTCTTAATTAGATAGGGTGCTCTCGTCCAAGAAAAAGATACTTTAATCCCATGAATTATCCATTCCTTATCCTTGCTCCTTTTTGATGATGCCCTCACTTGTTTTATGGGAAGGTAAGACTCAATGTAGTGTAGGAATATCATAAATATTTAAATATTCCATAACACTGTCTGCTTTAAAAATTTATCCCCATTGTTGTTCTCGTAATCACTCTCAAAACATTGTAGCTGCATCACCCTTGATGATTTTGCAGTACAATACTTTTTTCTGTGATTTGTATCTAACTGGTCAGAAAATTGTATCATTGACATTTTACCATTGTTGTCAGACAAAATCCTTATAGCTAAATCACTGCAGGTTGTTGTGTCTAAAATCAAATTGTCAATAGCTGTCACACTATGTTCTTCAGCCCTCATAAGCAATTCTACTGTAAAAAGTAATGCAAAGCTGGATATCAACTCTAGGTGCCTTTAATCAGCACTATCTGGCAGAAAAACAATGTTAATGGCTCCACAAACAATGATGCTCTAGTAAATTTTGCGTAATGTAATTAATAATGTTTGTATATGCTTTATGAATCTAAAGATGTTTCCTGCTGGTTGCCTGTAAAGTGTCAGTACTACAAGCTCGTGTGTTTCATGAGCAAGTAAAATTATGGCACGGTACTCAAAAACATGTTCAACGCAATATTTGTTAACCTCAGGATCCTTAGACTTAACTCCACTTTATTTTTATTTGTGTCCACAAAGATGAATTTGTACAATTTCAGACATTTTCATGAGATGTTCTGATGTGCACAAAAAGTCTGCAGTTCTTATTTATGAGTTTGCTGATGTTTTGATGAATAGCACTAAATGCTTGTTTCTTAACAGCCTTGGCTTTATCCAAGATGCTGTATTCTGTTTTGCTAGTTTCTTGTTTCAGTTGTACCTTATTTAATCTGCCTCACTGCCTTTTGAGTGAATCTACCCTTATAAAGGCCTTAGGAACACATTAAGGATCTGGAATAGGGTGGCTATTGCTTTAGCCAGACTTCCCAACATACTTGTCTTTTCACATCCATGAAAGAACTAACTGTAAGCTATGATAGTTTCTTGTACTTTTACATGTGTCTATCAGCAGTACTGAAAAATCTGCCACCTGAAGGTAAGTACTCACCAGCCATTCAGTACAATATAAAGAATATATGTCAAGCTGCAGACAAGCACAGTTAAAAGACACTCACATACAGGTTTTTAAAAGACACACACACACACACACAAAAGCAAGCAAGCACTCCTCACGCACACGCGACCGCCAACTCCAGCATCTTGGGCCAGAACACAACATCATGTGGGATGCAAGCAGCAATCTGGAAGGGGTGGGTAAGGGCAAGGGGAAGGGGCAGTATTGTATGGGTGGAGAGAGAGATGAACACTGTCTGGTGGAGTGTGGAGGGACTAGACAGCCAACGGGTGTTGCGTCAGGAGGCAGGGACGGGGAGATGGAGAAAAAAGGAGCAAAAAAGGAGAGGAACAGGGAAAGATGGGCGGATGCATTGTCAGAGGGCTGCAAATAAACAGGATGGGAGATGAAAATGGGGAGGAGATTAGAGGACAGAGTTGGTAGAAACTGTTGAGTGGAGGGTGTGAGGACACAGTAGATTGAGGCTGGGAGTGGAGAATGTGTTGTGAGGACAGTTCCCATATGCATAGTTCAGGGAAGCTGGCCGTGGAGAGAAGAATCCAGAAGGCATGGATAGTAAAGCAGCTTTCAAAATCAACTGTGTTATGTTCAGCTGCCTGCTGTGCCACAGGATGGTCTACTTTGGTCTTGGCCGCAGTTTGGAGGTGGCCATTCATCAAACTGTATAATCTCCAGTCTTTAGAGAAACTGGGTGTCCTAGCAGACTGCCTTAGAATGATGTATCCTACTATTTTGACATGAATCATAATACACATAAGGGTTACTTTCCAGTGAGATTGCATTCATGAATATGTTGTGCCTTATGGAAGTTTTCCCAAACAAGCACTCAAACACATGTTTGCTGCCTTTTACAAGCAACCTCTTTAGCCTTGTGCTACCTGAGGACTCTCTAAACCTGACTCCCACTTTCACTGCCACTGATATTTCCACCTACAATTTCCAGGGATGTGTGGGAATAGCACCACTGGGAAAAGGAGTTACTTGAGGATTAAGGCTTACCCTGCCACAAGCATTACATATCAACTGTTACTTAGCACTTCATCATTACAGTCAACACTGCTACCTCAGCATGAACATTTTGGTTTGAAGAAGGTTTAACTGAAATCAGTAACAAAGTATGAATAAAAAAGAGAGTGAGACGGTTTGAATATCAGTTTTTGACAATCAGTTGCTGTCATTTCATAGATGTAATGTCTAAAACTATTAAAATATTAAGCCTCCACTCCTGTAAGCAACAGTAATTGCTAAATCTCTCTACTCCTCCTACTTCTGCAAAAGCAGAGTAGTGTAGGACGTAATAAAACATGATACTGGAAAAGGTAGACACAAGTATAACAATGACAAATAAAATACAGGCAAAGTATCAACAATATAAGGAAAATACAGATTGCTGCATACCATAAAGGTGACACATTTAATTTCAAACCTTTAAAGGACTTTTTCTCACTGACCCCCCACACAGAATAATGAAAGGGAAAAAATTTATCACTTACTATATATCTGGTATTCATAAAGTAAACATGCTGCATCAGACATGAAGTTTTAATTTATTACTTGTTTACTACTGACTCTATTTGCAACACAGTTTGCAGACAGTATCCACATGTCTCACTGAATTTAGCTGCAAAATTATATCATTTTATGACACATGATTCAGGAGATACCACACCATAGACATATAGATGTGCGAAAAACTAGCTGCTGCTTCATACGGGATGCAGTAAAACTTCAGACATCAGGAATGACACTTCAATTTATTACTTTTTTACTACTAACTCTATTTCCAACACTCTTTGCAGACAGTATCTACAGGATATGCAAAATAATGCAAACAGTGGTAGTAATGTTTGATGGCCAATAATGCAGGTAAGGCACGTGTTGTGCTGGACTGTGCGTGTTCAGTACAGACTAGGCATCAGTGCAGGTTGTTTGCGAGTATTTGCATGCACAGGCCGAGATCAATGTGCAATGGAAGACCTGCCAGAGTTCCAAAGAGGGCAGATTGTAGGAGCCCAATTAGTCGGAGCATCAGTAACCACGACAGCCAACTTATTGAATTTTTCAAGAGCAACTGTTTCAACAGTCATGACAGCCTACACAGAACAGGGAAAGACATCATCGTGGAAATGTAATAGTGGGCAACATCAAAACTAAATGACAGAGATCGTCATACACTAATGCAAATTGTGTCAAAACAACACAAAACTATGGCAGCAAAGTGACTGCAGAGCTCAATAGCCATCTTCAAGACCCCGTATCTATTGACACTGTCTGCCGAGAACTCCATAAAGTGAATATTCATGGATGAGCTGCTATACCAAAACCATAAGTGATGACAACCAACATGAAGAAGCATAAAACATAGTGTCAATAGCATAAATCCTGGTCAGTTGATCAGTGTAAACACGTTATATTGTCTGACAAGTCAACATTTTCATTATTTCTAAATTGGGCTGGGTTTATGTCTTGAAAACAGCAAAAGAAGCTTACAGTCCTACTTGCTTGATTCCAACAGTTAAGCATGGAGGTGGAAGTGTAATGGTATGGATAGCCATATCATGGTATTCTGCTGGCCTCATTGTTACTCCCAAAGGCCATGTTGCAGGTGATCAGGAGCACCCCATGATTCAAATGTTGTTCCCCGACAATGACGATATATTTCAGAATGACAATGCACACATTCATGCAGCCAGGACAGTACAATCATGGGATGAGGAGCATGCAACTGAACTGCAGTGGCTTCCTGGCCAGCACAGACCCTGGACTTGAACATTACTGAACTCTTGTGGGCGGTACTGGAGCGTAGACTCTGGAGCAGATTTCCACCTCCCTGGATTTCCACATTACACTGGAAACTATACAGTCATTATATGCCAGTATTCCAAGAAGAATCACAGCTGTATTATGGACAAATGGTGGTCCAAGCCCTTATTAATAAACCATTTCCAAGTAAGTACAGGTATTCACATTATTTTGCCTATCCCCTGTACATATATCACTGAATGTGCCTGCAAAATTAAACCATTTTATATCACATATTTTAGGAGATATGACATCATAAACATTGAGATGCATGAAAAACTTACTTTTGTTTAAAATGGAGCCCAAATTATCCTCACTATATTCAGTGTTCAGTGCAGACCCAATTTCATGGAGTAATTGTTGTAAGTTATTTGGATTATCAAAAATCTGAATAACCGAATGTATGAAGAAGAGAAATTTTTGTATTAGTAACTCTGGAAAGATAACCTACATCACCCACATACAATTACTTTTAGGTAATTGTAATAAAGCTATCTTTCTACATTTAATACATCATATTAGGTGATTGTTTTTGTACAAACCAACAATACAAAGAGTCTTGCAAAAGCTCATTTCTCATTTTTTGTCACTTTTACATGTTTATTCCCTTCTTCACTATCAAGTTTGCAGGCATACTTCAAAACTGAATCTGTATTTTTCTTAATGCCTCTTATCACAGAGATAGCTACACCATACTTACTGGCTAACATGCATGCATGTGTTTGTTGTCTCTCTATTTCCAATGAAGCTCTTGTTGGTTCAAAGCTCACTTTCTCACAATCTTTTTGTTGTGCCTCTCTGCAACTCAGCATCTCTGCTGAGAAATCCACACAGCAGATTTTAGCATTTGTTGATTCTCCTACTTTATACATTGTGTACATTCCAACCTCAGTAGCGCCACAGTTAGGTAATTTTCTGTTTTGCAGGGATCTGTTTGTATTTTCTCAGTTACTCCTCACTGGTTTGTTTGCATTTTTGAGTTCTTATTCACTGTTTTATGCTGTATAATATAGATTGGGGCAGAGGTCACTGTGAACAGACACATAAAGAATTGGCTGCTATCTGTAAACAGCTGGAGACAGCATTGGCCATGATCGACAGGCTTCTGGCTACACCACAAAGCTGCGACAACATCAGGGTGCTGGTAATGAGACATGTGGCACCCTCGGTGCCATTGGAATCTCATGGTGATCTTGTTGTCACTGCATCTTCCAATTTGCAGCATCTGACCATTTTGTCTTCACTCAAGAGTGAGTGGCAGACAGTGGTGTGTTCATGTGTGACTGGGCAGAAGGTGAACAAGAGAACAGGTCGCATGGCTGCCTCCTTACACCTTCGCAACAAGTAAGAGGTGCTACCCAGTGTCGATAATACTTATGAGTCAGCACAGGATGCCTCTCCTGTTGGTCCAGTGGACAATTTTCCTGCCCAATCTGGACAAGTGCAGAGAGTGGATATGCTAGTCATTGGAAATTCCAACAATATTAGGCAGGTAATGGAGCTCCTCAGGGAAATAGCAAGCAAGGCAAGAAGAAATGCCAGTGTGTGCTCAGTATGTTTGCTGGGGGAGGGAGGGATTTCATCTGTCACATGGAGGATGCTCTGTCAGCAGCTATCCAACACACTGAATGCAACCGGTTGCCAATAGTGACATATTTCGGCACAAATGACACCTGACACCTGGGTTCTGAGACCATACTCCAGGATGGTTGCTGAGGTATTGACAACTAGCATCACACATAGACTGCAGCCTAAGTTTACTATTTGTAGCACCATTCCCAGGGTTGATCACAATCCTCTGGTTTGGAGCAGGGTGGAAGGTCTAAACTAGAGGTTCAGATGACTGGCGATAGTGTCAGATGTGAATTTCTCAACCTCTACTATTGGGTGGAAAACTTTAGGGCTCCCATCAATAGGTTTGGCATGAACAACACACATGACATGACTACTAGGTTAGTGGAGTATATTTGGCATGCACATGGCAGTTTTTTTAGGTTTGAGGAACCCCCCTCAGAATCATAGATGAATTGTCTGCCATAATCAAAGTTATATCAGCTACGACATTCTCAGAGAAGGCTCATCCTGCAAGATTGGATATATATGAAAGGTTAATATGATATTAGGAAACTGCAGGAGCATCCAAGACAAGGTTCCAGAATTAGCATTGTATATTGAAGGTTATGATGCCTACATAACATTGAGAATAGAAAATTGGTTGCAGCTGGAAGTGAATAGCGACAAAATCTTAAGTTCAGATTGGAATATTTATCATAAGAAGAGACTGGTCGCTGGTGGTGGTGGCATATTTATTGCAGTCAACTTCTAAAGTATGGTGTGACAACCAACTATCACCACCTTTCACTATCCAAAATGGATTGAGACAAGGAGATCCATTGGTGCTGATATTTTTTAACTTGGCCTTGGTAAAAGCAAGCTGTGACACTTGCTGAACCAGAGAAATGGAGGTTGTGGGAGCAGACATAATTCTGGCATTTGCTCACAATGTTGTGATCCTTGATGATACTCTACGAGGGCAGTTCAATAAGTAATGCAACACATTTTTTTTCTCGGCCAATTTTGGTTGAAAAAACCGGAAATTTCTTGTGGAATATTTTCAAACATTCCCGCTTCGTCTCGTATAGTTTCATTGACTTCCGATAGGTGGCAGCGCTGTACGGAGCTGTTAAAATGGCGTCTGTAACGGATTTGCGTTGCAAACAACAGGCAGTGATCGAGTTTCTTTTGGCGGAAAACCAGGGCGTCTCAGATATTCATAGGCGCTTGCAGAATGTCTACGGTGATCTGGCAGTGGACAAAAGCACGGTGAGTCATTGGGCAAATCGTGTGTCATCATCGCCGCAAGGTCAAGCAAGACTGATCTCCCGCGTGCGGGCCGGCCGTGCACAGCTGTGAGTCCTGCAATGGCGGAGCGTGCGAACACACTCGTTCGAGATGATCGACGGATCACCATCAAACAACTCAGTGCTCAACTTGACATCTCTGTTGGTAGTGCTGTCACAATTGTTCACCAGTTGGGATATTCAAAGGTTTGTTCCCGCTGGGTCCCTCGTTGTCTAACCGAACACCATAAAGAGCAAAGGAGAACCATCTGTGCGGAATTGCTTGCTCCTCATGTGGCTGAGGGTGACAATTTCTTGTCAAAGATTGTTACAGGCGATGAAACATGGGTTCACTTCACTTCACTTCGAACCTGAAACAAAACGGCAATCAATGGAGTGGCGCCACACCCACTCCCCTACCGAGAAAAAGTTTAAAGCCATACCCTCAGCCGGTAAAGTCATGGTTACAGTCTTCTGGGACGCTGAAGGGGTTATTCTGTTCGATGTCCTTCCCCATGGTCAAACGATCAACTCTGAAGTGTATTGTGCTACTCTTCAGAAATTGAAGAAACGACTTCAGCGTGTTCGTAGGCACAAAAATCTGAACGAACTTCTCCTTCTTCATGACAACGCAAGACCTCACACAAGTCTTCGCACCCGAGAGGAGTTCACAAAACTTCAGTGGACTGTTCTTCCTCATGCACCCTACAGCCCCGATCTCGCACCGTCGGATTTCCATATGTTTGGCCCAATGAAGGACGCAATCCGTTGGAGGCACTACGCGGATGATGAAGAAGTTATTGATGCAGTATGATGTTGGCTCCGACATCGACCAGTGGAATGGTACCGTGCAGGCATACAGGCCCTCATTTCAAGGCGGCGTAAGGCCGTAGCATTGAATGGAGATTACGTTGAAAAATAGTGTTGTGTAGCTAAAAGATTGGGGAATAACCTGGTGTATTTCAATGCTGAATAAAACAACCCCTGTTTCAGAAAAAAAATGTGTTGCATTACTTATTGAACTGCCCTCGTACATCAAACGTGTGCTGATACTTCCCGATTCTTCCAAAATGCAAAGAAAATTGGGCTGGAAGTGAATGACGACAAAACTAAATATCTTGGAGTATCACATCATCAAATTCTCTCTCCCTCCATTGTTGCAGATGGGCATACCTTTGAATGAGTTGAAGAGTTCAAGTATGTGGGCTCAATATTAACCAACAAAAGTAAAGTGACAAAAGAAGAACATCAACGCATTGCAAGGGCTAATCACATGTTCTTTAGTCTGAACAATCTTTTTAAATTTCATCTCATATCTCAGAAGAACAAAGTCCATGTGTACATGACACTGATGAGGCCAGTACTTTTATATGACTGTGAAACTTGGGCAACATTAGCAACAACAGAAGATTTAGTACGTACATTTGAAAGAAAGATACTTCAGAAGATCTATGGAGCCATCTACAATAACATGAAAGGAAAATGGGAAAGAAGAGAGAAAGAAGACCTGTACCAGAGGTTTGGAAAGCCACACATTGGACGAATATTGGGACAGAGGTGACTACAATGGTTTGGCCACATCTTACAAGTGGACAGATCCCTTCCTAAGAGAGTCCTCCACTCTCAACCCATAGGAAAACATCCAAGAGGACACCCAAGAATGCGATGGAAGGATTGATTGATGATGATTCTTCAAGAAGTGGAACCAGTGACCGTGGAGGATGATGCTAGAGACCAAAAAAGATGAAGTGCCACCTGCTGCAAATACCTCCTCTCTTGTGATTGACAGACGTTCCTTTTATTGGGGTTTTTGTGTTTGTAATGTTTTTTTTTTCCTAGTGTTCTTCTGCTGTAGGCTTCAAACGCCTGTTAATGCAGTAAATGATGATGATGAATGAATACAATAATATCTAGTGATGTTATCACAGATTTTGAATGTGAATTAATCTAGGTGAAGTTAAGAATCAGAGATCAGTCAAAAATCATAATCAGATGCTTTCATAGACCGCCTGGGTCAGGATCTGTATTGGTAGAGTGTTTTGTTAATAATTTTCCTGGTCTTGCCACTATAATAGGGGTGACTTCAACTTGCCATGTACAGATTGGAAGAGTCATGCTATCGAAACTGGTGCCAGAGACAGGGATTTGTGTGACATTAATATGATTGTAGTGTCTGAAAATTACTGTGAGCAGACAATTATTACAGTATTGACCCATGAAGGTAACATCTTAGACATCCTAGTAATGAACAGACCTGAACTTATTGACTCAGTTACCACAGAGGGAGGTATCAATAATCATAACTGCATGTTTTACAAGGGTTGTTAAGAAAGGTAGAAAAAAATTTCCCTAGAAGGAGTGACAGGATACAAATTGCAGAGTATCTGAGAAGTGAGCATCAAATATTCAGTGCAGAGAACAAAGATGTGGAGCACAAATGGAAAAAATTCAAAAGCATTAGTCAATATGCCTTAGACAAGTATACAAGTATATTCCAAGCAAGGTCTTCAGGTATGAGGAAGAGCTAGCGTGGTTTAATAGCTGTATTAGAAAACTGCTACATAAACCAAGAGAGCTTCATCATAGATTCAAGAGAACTCAAATCATAGGTAACAAACAAAAGATTACACCAACAACCTGAAAACAGCTTTCGCATCCCGCAACTACCCTCCGGACCTGGTACAGAAGCAAATATCCAGAGCCACTTCCTCATCCCTCAAACCCAGAACCTCTCACAGAAGAACCCCAAAAGTGCCCCACTTGTGACAGGATACTTCCCGGGACTGGATCAGACTCTGAATGCGGCCCTCCAGCAGGGATACGACTTCCTCAAATCCTGCCCCAAAATGAGATCCATTCTTCATGAAATCCTCCCCACTCCACCAAGAGTGTCTTTCCGCCATCCACCTAACCTCCGTAACCTCTTGGTTCATCCCTATGAAATACCCAAACCACCTTCCCTACCCTCTGGCTCCTATCCTTGTAACTGCCCCCGGTGTAAAACCTGTCCCATGCACCCTCCCACCACCACTTACTCCAGTCCTGTAACCCGGAAGGTGTACACGATCAAAGGCAGAGTCACGGGTGAAAGCACCCACATGATTTACCAACTGACCTGCCTACACTGTGACGCTTTCTATGTGGGAACGACCAGCAACAAACTGTCCATTCGCATGAATGGACACAGGCAGACAGTGTTTGTTGGTAATGAGGATCACCCTGTGGCTAAACATGCCTTGGTGCACGGCCAGCACATCTTGGCACAGTGTTACACTGTCCGGGTTATCTGGATACTTCCGACTAACACCAACTTATCCGAACTCTGGAGATGGGAACTTGCCCTTCAATATATCCTCTCTTCCCGTTATCCACCAGGCCTCAATCTCTGCTAATTTCAAGTTGCCGCCACTCATACCTCACCTGTCATTCAACAACATCTTTGCCTCTTTACTTCCGACTCGACTGACATCTCTGCCCAAACTCTTTGCCTTTAAATATGTCTGCTTGTGTCTGTATATGTGTGGATGGATATGTGTGTGTGTGTGTGTGTGTGTGTGTGCGAGTGTATACCTGTCCTTTTTCCCCCTAAGGTAAGTCTTTCCGCTCCCGGGATTGGAATGACTCCTTATCCTCTCCCTTAAAAGCCACATCCTTTCATCTTTCCCTCTCCTTCCCTCTTTCCTGACGAAGCAACTGTGGGTTGCGAAAGCTTGAAATTGTGTGTGTGTGTTTGTGTGTTTTTTTTTATTGTGCTTATCTACCAGTGCTTTCCCATCTTATATTGTTATGTAGACAAACAGACAGTCAATATGGTGTGAGTGCAAATTTCGATTTGTGAGTTAGCTATGATATAAAAATGAGATTTATTTTTATAGAGAACAAATATGACTTACATTATTATGTTGTTTGGTGACAACTATTATACTGATATTCTATTGTGTGAGCTATAGCATTATTTTACATGTAGTGAGTAAATGCAGTGAAGTGTTAACTACTATCATAATCACACATATAACAACTGGAAGTAGAGTTCCCCTGAAGTAGTGACTTCATACTGAATGACACAGAGCATTCTATTCAATCAGGTGGCATGCAACACAGTGGATCCCAACACAACCACTGCTGTGCAGACAGAGTGTCAAGACCCACCATCTGGCACACTATGCCGTAGACAACTGCTCCGAGTATCAGCTCAGGCTCTAGCAACAGCATCAAGAACTACAACATAAAAATTCTGCTTACCTGGCCTAACCAGGGTACAACTTTGGCTGACACAGGTGGAGACCATTTTGCAATTACATGTATTTGTACCTGACATGGAACAGTTTACACAGATTATATCACAGTTGGAGTTAAATGTGATTGAACAACTGGGTGATGTTTTAAACCAACAATCTTATGTTGTGTTTAAAGACTCTGTACTCCATCATTTTGGGCTATCTTCAGAATCAAGGTTACAAAAACATTGTTGAGAGTGAAGCATGTTTCAGTGATGACTCATTCCAAGTGCTTAACTCATTACATGCAATGTTGCGTAATAAACTGCCATCAGAATAGTCTTCACAATTTTTCTGGCTTCAAAGTCTGCCACAAAACATGAGGGCCATTCTTTGTGCTTTTACATGTCTCCCCCTTAACAAATTGCCATACAAATTTGATGCAGTCACAGTTGCATATAGGGGAGAGTGGATCACTCTGAACCAAGGGGCAAAATGAATCAGGTAGCATAATTTCAGTATAAGGTGGTAAATTATTTTTTCCTCTGTGCATATGTTGTCAGTACTGCTCTACCAACTGCCATTTGTTTTCTGCAGGATATAGTTCCCGCCATTAGTGCTCTACTGGTGATATGTTAGTTTTGCGACAGTGAAGTAATTTTTGGAGACGTAGATAGATTGAATTTTGTTCAGTCACCAAATTTTAGAGAAAGTAAGTCTTTGTAACAAAATCAATACTGTATTTTAATGATATAGATCTTAAAATATTAACAATGTTCATACATAACCTCACATGAGCTTTGTTTGAAATACGTACTCTTGGGGCACATTGAACTAAGCTCTCCCAGGGCACAATGAGCCAAGGTTCATTGTGCCCCAGGGTGGTCCATTGTGCCCCAGGAATCTTTTAATTATCCAATACAAGTACTCTGTACTTTGTTTCCTTAGCATGGGTAAAAACATATGTGTAGGTATTTAAGGCTTTTAAATTGCAGATGTTCAGCAGTCTTGTTTTATATTATCAGGTTTGAAGATGGTTCGTTCATACCGCAGGAAGACAGACAGAGGTAAAACTGACCACGATGTTATGCAAGAAGCTGTACAGGATGTTCTTAATAAGGGCATGGCAGTTCGCCAAGCAGCTAAATCTCATTCAATACCTTACCCTACTCTTTGACGATATGTTCAAAACATTAAATGTGGTTCCAGTGAAAGATTGATGCCAAACTATGACAATTGTAAGGTATTTTCTGTGGAGCAGGAGAAAGAATTAGTGAAGCATTTGTTGCATTCTTGTCAGATATGCTTTGGTGTTGGCACTAAAACATGCAAACGCTTGGCAAGTGAGCTGGCTTTGAAAAATGGTCTGAAATGTCCTGAGAACTGGAAGGAGGGAATGGGTGGTGTAGATTGATTCTATGGGTTCATGAAACGAAATCCCTGTTTAAGTGTCCGAACCCCAGAGGGCTGCAGCTTATCCAGAGCAACATCCTTTAATCGGTATACTGTTTGGAATTTCATCAAAAACTTGAAAGACCTTTACCAGAGATACCCTACTTTCGCTGATGGTACAAGGGTTTTCAATCTCGATGAAACCAGTACCTCAACTGTACCAGATAGACTTCCAAAGGTAGTGGCACAAAAGGGAAGTAAACAGATTTCTCAAGCTACTAGTGGAGAACATGGTGTCTTAGTGACCACCTGTTGCATAATCAGTGCAGGTGGTACTTTCCTGCCCCCAGCAATGACATTTCCTCGAGTACATTTTAAACAACATATGATAAGTAATGCACCAACAGGCACCCTGGGGTTAGCAACAAAGACTGGCTGGATGAATAGCAAACTTTTTGTGGATGTCATGAAACATTTCATCAACAAATCCAGTAGTAGCAAAGGCAATCCTGCACGTCTAATTTTAGACAATCATGAAAGCCATCTGTCAATTGAGGTAATAGATGCAGCAAAGGGCAATGGAGTGGTTATGCTAACTGTACCCCCACATACCTCAAACAAACTGCAGCCTCTAGATGTAGGAGTGTTTTCTTCATTCAATAGAACTTATTACTCAGCATCAAATTCAAAACTCCTACACAGGAAAGGCACACCTCTCACTATTTATGATGTAGCTGCATGTGTCAAAATTGCTCAACACAGATCAATGACACCCACTAACAAATGTTTGGCTTTCAAGAAATGTGGAATATTTCCATTTGATGAAGACATCTTCACTGCCGAAGACTTTATGGTCAGCAAAGTAACAGACAGGGTCGTGGAGATAAACAGAACAACTTCAGATGTTAATTCTCTCCATCATATCAAGGATGCACAATCTGCAGAACAAGCCTCAGTCGGTGTCAGCCAGTCACAAGATCTGCAGCAAGCAGGACCATCAGCAGTGCTTAACGCCCAAACAGCTTTTCCTAATGCTGTTTCTCCTGAAATAATTCGAGGATATCCACAAGCAGAGAACAGAAAGAAGAACAATAAACGTAAGATAGGATGAAGTTTAATTGCAACTGATACACCAGAGAAAGATTTGTTGCAAGCCACAAAACATCCCAATAAAAAGGTCAACCGGAAGCTTTATGACCAGGAATCAGATGATGACATTAGTGAGGCGCATTATGAAGAGAGCGATGCCAACGTGGATGTGTCTGGTGAATCTGAGTTCAACTTTGAAGACTTGGACAAATTACCAGAAACAGATGATTTCGTTTTGACCAAATTTGAACTGAAAAACAAAACACCGGTTTACTATGTGGGGAAGATTTTGAAACCAAAGGATGAAGCACGAGACTACCAGGTATCATTTTTGAGAAAAAGTGAAAAAATGGGAGGGAAGTTTTATTTTCATCAGGTAAAGGATGAAGCTTTTGTTCCAGCTAGCAACATACTTTACATGCTACCATGACCTGCTACTGGTGGTGTGACAAAGAGGCAAAAATCATATTTCAAATTTGGAATCAGCTTCGAGTGCATTGATGTTTGGTAGTTCCAAAATAAGTTACATGATTTTGTGCCTACAGATTTAATTATATGATTCACACATTGAATATATGTAAACATTATGTTTAAAGTACATGTACACTTATTTTGTATGCTAAATAGGTTCTTTCAGTGAACCTGTTTAAAGTGGTTCATTGTACCCCACATGTGTTACCTTCAGCAGAGCTGTAATTCAATGACATGATCAATGATGGAGCTGTATCAAGATCACATAGCACATGGGTGGCTCCGTTGCAAATGGTAAATAAGACATGATGTCAGTTGACCACCTAAAGCCAGCATACTCAAAACCTGTTCTGGCTGACCAGTGTATGTTCTTCAATGACAACTACTGTGTTGATATTCTATTATGTAAGCTGTGTTATTGTTTTGTGTGTAGTGAGTAAATTCAGTAATAACTACCATCATTATTGCATGTATAACGATTGAAGGTAGAGTTCCCATAAAGGGAAATAACACTCCCGCAGCTAGAAATCTCATGGCTGCAGATGCAGTGCTTCACAAAATAGTGTCTCCTAAATTTTATTGGCATTTTAAGGAGCTAGAGTAGCTTAATATAAAAGAAGAATGTGTTATGAATACAATAATGCCAAACAAGACAAGTGGTCCCTTTTTATATGAGAGCTATAAATGCCTATGGATGTTACCAATTTGCAGTTGGCAACCCTAAAATGCCACCTGACACCTGACGTTACTGTAGCAACAAAATCCTACACCTACAACCCATGTTAAGTCTGCTGTTGCTGCTATAAATGAAAAAGGCGAAGCTGCTGTAAGTGTTTGTGACTGCCTAATTGTCTTGAAGAATAGTAATGCTAACAAAGTACCTCACATAACCAAATACATCTACTTTGAGTTCATCATTAGCTACAGAGGTAGAGGACATAGCAAAATCGACAATGATGGAAATGAAGTTGCACACAGCATATTTCCCAAAAAATGGACTCTGGTTTCTTGGTGAAGTAATACCAGCATGGATGACAAGGCAATGAAAAGATCATCTTTTTAAAAACATCTGGATCCATTACAAAGAGGAATAGAAAGAAATTCTGTGTTTTGAAGTAGAACCAGAACCACAAGTTAGTGACAATGAGGATCCTGAGGAAGAACCTAACCCGCCAGCTACACCAGAACCAAAGAAGAAGATGAGAAAATTCATTTTGTGAATCATGTTGAACCCCTCCAGGCACAAACATTTTAGAAGTAGAGAATCAAATTCTTTGGCCACCATCAAATATGGACTCTCAGTAATCTATTTCTGGAGGTTTTATGAATTCACAATTTTAGGTGGTTTTGGGCCCATTAATGGCTTCAAAATCAGAATTTGGTCTAGAAGACATCACAACACAGAGTAAAAAACGAATATTTTGCCAAAAAAAAAGAGTAGTGCACTTTATACCAATTTCCTCAATTTGGCATAAATTTATTTGGTTCTAAATTTTTTTACACTATAATGTCCTCCACCCATGAACCATGGACCTTGCCGTTGGTGGGGAGGCTTGCGTGCCTCAGCGATACAGATGGCCGTACCGTAGGTGCAACCACAACGGAGGGGTATCTGTTGAGAGGCCAGACAAACATGTGGTTCCTGAAGAGGGGCAGCAGCCTTTTCAGTAGTTGCAGGGGCAACAGTCTGGATGATTGACTGATCTGGCCTTGTAACATTAACCAAAACGGCCTTGCTGTGCTGGTACTGCGAACGGCTGAAAGCAAGGGGAAACTACAGCCGTAATTTTTCCCGAGGACATGCAGCTTTACTGTATGATTAAATAATGATGGCGTCCTCTTGGGTAAAATATTCCGGAGGTAAAATAGTCCCCCATTCAGATCTCCGGGCGGGGACTACTCAAGAGGACGTCGTTATCAGGAGAAAGAAAACTGGCATTCTACGGATCGGAGCGTGGAATGTCAGATCCCTTAATCGGGCAGGTAGGTTAGAAAATTTAAAAAGGGAAATGGATAGGTTAAAGTTAGATATAGTGGGTATTAGTGAAGTTCGGTGGCAGGAGGAACAAGACTTTTGGTCAGGTGATTACAGGGTTATAAATACAAAATCAAATAGGGGTAATGCAGGAGTAGGTTTAATAATGAATAAAAAAATAGGAGTGCGGGTTAGCTACTACAAACAGCATAGTGAATGCATTATTGTGGCCAAGATAGACACAAAGCCCATGCCTACTGCAGTAGTACAAGTTTATATGCCAACTAGCTCTGCAGATGATGAAGAAATTGATGAAATGTATGACGAGATAAAAGAAATTATTCAGGTAGTGAAGGGAGACGAAAATTTAATAGTCATGGGTGAATGGAATTCGTCAGTAGGAAAAGGGAGAGAAGGAAACATAGTAGGTGAATATGGATTGGAGGGAAGAAATGAAAGAGGAAGCCGCCTTGTAGAATTTTGCACAGAGCATAACTTAATCATAGCTAACACTTGGTTCAAGAATCATGAAAGAAAGTTGCATACCTGGAAGAATCCTGGAGGTACTAAAAGGTATCAGATAGATTATATAATGGTAAGACAGAGATTTAGGAACCAGGTTTTAAATTGTAAGACATTTCCAGGGGCAGATGTGGATTCTGACCACAATCTATTGGTTATGAACTGCAGATTGAAACTGAAGAAACTGCAAAAAGGTGGGAATTTAAGGAGATGGGACCTGGATAAACTGAAAGAACCAGAGGTTGTACAGAGTTTCAGGGAGAGCATAAGGGAACAATTGACAGGAATGGGGGAAAGAAATACAGTAGAAGAAGAATGGGTAGCTCTGAGGGATGAAGTAGTGAAGGCAGCAGAGGATCAAGTAGGTAAAAAGACGAGGGCTAATAGAAATCCTTGGGTAACAGAAGAAATATTGAATTTAATTGATGAAAGGAGAAAATATAAAAATGCAGTAAATGAAGCAGGCAAAAAGGAATACAAACGTCTCAAAAATGAGATCGACAGGAAGTGCAAAATGGCTAAGCAGGGATGGCTAGAGGACAAATGTAAGGATGTAGAGGCTTGTCTCACTAGGGGTAAGATAGATACTGCCTACAGGAAAATTAAAGAGACCTTTGGAGAGAAGAGAACCACTTGTATGAATATCAAGAGCTCAGATGGAAACCCAGTTCTAAGCAAAGAAGGGAAGGCAGAAAGGTGGAAGGAGTATATAGAGGGTTTATACAAGGGCGATGTACTTGAGGACAATATTATGGAAATGGAAGAGGATGTAGATGAAGATGAAATGGGAGATAAGATACTGCGTGAAGAGTTTGACAGAGCACTGAAAGACCTGAGTCGAAACAAGGCCCCGGGAGTAGACAACATTCCATTAGAACTACTGATGGCCTTGGGAGAGCCAGTCATGACAAAACTCTACCATCTGGTGAGCAAGATGTATAAGACAGGCGAAATACCCACAGACTTCAAGAAGAATATAATAATTCCAATCCCAAAGAAAGCAGGTGTTGACAGATGTGAAAATTACCGAACTATCAGTTTAATAAGTCACAGCTGTAAAATACTAACGCGAATTCTTTACAGACGAATGGAAAAACTGGTAGAAGCAGACCTCGGGGAAGATCAGTTTGGATTCCGTATAAATGTTGGAACACGTGAGGCAATACTAACCTTACGACTTATCTTAGAAGAAAGATTAAGAAAAGGCAAACCTACGTTTCTAGCATTTGTAGACTTAGAGAAAGCTTTTGACAACGTTAACTGGAATACTCTCTTTCAAATTCTGAAGGTGACAGGGGTGAAATACAGGGAGCGAAAGGCTATTTACAATTTGTACAGAAACCAGATGGCAGTTATAAGAGTCGAGGGGCATGAAAGGGAAGCAGTGGTTGGGAAAGGAGTGAGACAGGGTTGTAGCCTCTCCTCAATGTTATTCAATCTGTATATTGAGCAAGCAGTAAAGGAAACAAAAGAAAAATTCGGAGTAGGTATTAAAATTCGTGGAGAAGAAGTAAAAACTTTGAGGTTCGCCGATGACATTGTAATTCTGTCAGAGACAGCAAAGGACTTGGAAGAGCAGTTGAATGGAATGGACAGTGTCTTGAAAGGAGGATATAAGATGAACATCAACAAAAGCAAAACGAGGATAATGGAATGTAGTCAAATTAAATCGGGTGATGCTGAAGGGATTAGATTAGGAAATGAGATACTTAAAGTAGTAAAGGAGTTTTGCTATTTAGGGAGTAAAATAACTGATGATGGTCGAAGTAGAGAGGATATAAAATGTAGACTGGCAATGGCAAGGAAATCGTTTCTGAAGAAGAGAAATTTGTTAACATCGAGTATAGATTTAAGTGTCAGGAAGTTGTTTCTGAAAGTATTTGTATGGAGTGTAGCCATGTATGGAAGTGAAACATGGACAAGAAGAGAATAGAAGCTTTCGAAATGTGGTGCTACAGAAGAATGCTGAAGATAAGGTGGGTAGATCATGTAACTAATGAGGAGGTATTGAATAGGATTGGGGAGAAGAGAAGTTTGTGGCACAACTTGACTAGAAGAAGGGATCGGTTGGTAGGACATGTTTTGAGGCATCAAGGGATCACAAATTTAGCATTGGAGGGCAGCGTGGAGGGTAAAAATCATAGAGGGAGACCAAGAGATCAATACACTAAGCAGATTCAGAAGGATGTAGGTTGCAGTAGGTACTGGGAGATGAAGAAGCTTGCACACGATAGAGTAGCATGGAGAGCTGCATCAAACCAGTCTCAGGACTGAAGACCACAACAACAACAACATAATGTCCTATAGATCTGAATGGGTTACTTACTTAATGCATCTTGTCACCATCTAATAATACATTGTTTTGCTCTAGACTGTCTCATAAAGATTATATCTATTTCCATTGAACTTTTCTCCCACTTTACTTTGCACCTTTCTCAGCAGAATACTGATCAAGTAGATCTTAATGATTGGTTCCTCCATATATTTAAAAAATATATATATGATATGAATTAGACTTCATATGCTGTAGTCAATGCCTTTTCTGGGCTTATTCTGTACGACATTTACTTTTAAACAATTTCTCAAAATCTTTTACATTCTAAAATAATTTAAAGCTGAGACATGTGGCACTGTGTTTCCCAACCTTCTAAATGAGTTACTATAAATAAAATTATCCCATTATCATTTCATGAGTCAAGTAAAGTACATTGTAATAATTTCAAAAAGAGTCACTGATTGTATTTCACTCCCTTCTTGAATGCACCATTTCAGAATGGCTCTGATTCAAAACCCTCCACCCACTGCTGTAATGCTTCTGCTTATGTAGTAGCTGTACTTAAAGTTAATGCTGCTGCACGCATCGTGGTCTGATATTCTTCACATACATTTCGCCTTTCTTGTTCTGCTTTTATAGCCTTAGTGGCCACTTCATTTTCTGGTCATCTTCTTCAGTAGGTTTTATTTCTGAAATGTCAAGTATCTTTTCATTTGTTCTGATATTTTTGGCATTCCTCATTCATAAATTCCCTTTTCATTGTTTATCATTCATTTATTTCTGGTTTAAATCATATTTTTACATTTTTTCAGTTTCTTTAAATTTTATGATTTGTGTTGCAAACTACCTCCCCAATTTCTTTTATCCATTCTACTTGTTACTTCATGTTCCAAAGTTTCTCTATCATTTTTCTTCGTAATCTGGTTTTTGGTGTCCTCAAAGTACAACCAAAAGAGTAAAAGACATCCTTTTTTTCTGTCTAGTACCTGTAATGGGCTCCAGTGTGCTGTATGCCACTTCATTTGGTACTTCTCAACGTTGTCCATCTTTTTGGTATTTCTTGTTTATGCATATTTTAGCTATTCTTCTTCCTACTTCAGGATTTTGTCAATTCAGTGTTCTGGGTGACTTTGAAAAAGAGTTTCCCTTCCTTAAGTCACCTCTGGTTCAACCACCATCTTGTTATGTTTAAATTTGGTTTTGATTGATAGACATTTTTTATTTTATGTAGACTAACTTAATTTTTGAGCTGTTGTCATTTTGTTAGTTTTTTCTTGCCCTGCAGGCTTCACATACAAGTTGTATATTGCAATTTCTCCTAGGTATTTAAATGGTTGTACTATTTTTACTTTCCTGTTATTCACTGTTGTGTGCTTGATTATTAATGGATCTGCTACCATTATCTCAGTTTTTCTAATGAGATCTGGAGTCCTATTTTTTGCAGGGCTGTTATTTAATTTCTGACATCTTGAATGTTTTTAGCTAGTAACACCAAGTCATCTGAGAATCCCATATAATTTAAGTCTGTTTGAGCTTTCTTAGTTCGAATTAATTCTCCAGAGAACAGTTGAAAAGTAATAACAATAAATCATCTACTCGTCTTAACACTACATTTAACAAACATGACTTAGATGCCTCTTCTCTGAACATTAGATTAGGCATTTGTTATCATTTTATTAATTTTGGGTGGAGACAGATTCCTTACTGTCTTCATCACTGAAGATCTGTGGATACAGTCATAAGAATTCTTGCAGTCTACAAGGATTATGACTTCAGCAAATGCAAAATCCAGAATGGAATAATGACAATATTATGAAAAGGGTAGATCACTACTCATATAGTGAAGATGTTGAGTTGCAGATAGGCACAACAAACGACTGCTAAATAACTAAGTGTTTAACCAAAAGTCCTTTTTCTCAATTAGACAACATAAACACACATATTCCTGCAAACAAAACTCACATGCACACATGACCACTGTTCAGCTGCTGATGCCATACTGCGAGCAAGTGCACACGATGGGAGAAACAATATGGGTGGTGGGGGCAAGGAGGAGTCTTGGGTGGGGAGGGGGAGGTATAGCAGGATATGAGTGGGGGATGGTAAACTGTTGCTTGTGGGAGCATACAGGCATGAGATGGAGAAAGGGCAGGGCACCTAGGTGCAGTCGGGAGGTTAGATGGAGGAAGGAGCAATGAGTGGCGGAAGGGTGGATGGGGGAAGAGGGGAGGAGAGATGTAAAAAGTCTGTGGGTGCATTGGTGGAATAGAAGGCTGTGTAGCACTGGACTGGAAACAGATAAGGGGATACATCAGTGAAGGACAATGACTAATGAAGGTTGAGGCCAGGAAGGTTACAGGAAATATTGCAGGGAGTGTTCCAACCTGCACAATTTAGAAAAGCTGGTGCTGGTAGGAAGGATCCACCAGGCATTAAAATGAAGAACATAGTGTTATGCAGTGCACTCACCAACTAAGTGGTCAAGCTGTTTCATAGCCACATGTAGGCAGACAGCTTGTGTCACATGACTGCTTTCACAGGTGGCCCTGCCATAGATGAGATAAGTGATGCTTGTGTCCGGACAGGAATAAGTGGTGGTGGGAGGATGTATGAGACAGTCTTGCATCTAGGTCTATTACAAGGGTATGAGACATGAGACAAGGGGTTAGGAGCAGGGGTTATGTACAGGTGATGAGAATATTGTGTAGGTTTGGTGGACAGCGGAATATCACTGTGGGAGGGGTGGAAAGGATAGTGGGTAGGACATTTTTCATGATGAGAGGTAATCAAAACCCTGGCAGAGAATGTGATTCAGTTGTTCCAGTTCTTAATGATAGAAAGTCATGAGGGGAATGCCCCTCTGTAGTCAGACAGTGGGATTTTGGAAGGTGGTGGATGACTGGAGACATAAGGCACAGGAGATCTGCTTCTGTACAAGGTTGGGGAGGTATGAAAGGGACATCTTGGTATGGAATGGGTGGCAGCTGTCAAAGTGTAGGTACTACTGGTGGTTGGTAGGGCCGATATGGACAAAGGTACTGATGTAGCAATCTTTGAGGCGGAGTTCAACGTCGAGGAAGGTGACTTGTCGGGTCGAGAAGGACCAGATGAAGCAAGTGGTGGAAAAGGTGTTGATCCAGATCATGAAGATGCCATCATCCAAATAGAACCAGGTGTGGGGTTATGGATTCTGAGTAGTTAGGAATAATTCCTCTAGATGGTCCATGTATAGGTTGGCATAGGATGATACCATATGGGTGCCATTTGCTGTACCCCAGATTGCTTGATTGGTGATGCCTTCAAAGGAGAAGTAATTATTATGGGTGAGATTACTGTTGGTCATGGTGATCAGGAAAGAGGTTGTAGGTCTGGAAAAGTAGTGTTCAGTAGTTAGTGATGTTAGTGTAAAGGGAGGTGGCATCAGTAGTAATGAGCAGGGCACTTTGTGATAAAGGAACAGGAACTGTGAAAATTCAGTGGAGGAAATGGTTGGTATCTTTAATGTAGGAGGGTAGGTTGCGGGTAATAGGCTGAAGGTGTTGGTCTATAAGGGCAGTGATTCTCTCGGTGGGGTACAGTAACTGATCACAATGGGGCGTCCTGGGTGGATGGGTTTATGGACTTCAGGAAACATGTAGAAGTTAGGAATCCAGGGAGTGGTAGGGGTGAGGAATGAGGTAGACTCCATGAGAGGTTCTGGGATGGGCCTAGGATTAGAGGAGAAACTGGAGATCCAGCTGGATTTCTGGAATGGAGTCACTGTGGCAGGGTTTGTAGGTGGACAAATCCGAAAACCAGCAGAGACCTTCTGTCAGATAATACTTGCAGTTCAAAACAACAGGGGTGGAGCCCTTTTCAGCAGGTAGGGTTATAAGGTCATGATCAGTTTTTAGGTGGTGGATTGTGGTTCTTTCTGCGGCTGTGAGGTTAGCTTGCATGTTGAGGGACTTGGGGAACAATGGTGAGCAAGGTTTGAGGTTAAGAAATTCTGGAAAGTTAACAAGTGGTGATTTGGGGCAGTGGGGTGGATCATGATTGGCTGGAGGAATGAACTGGTCAGGTAGGGTTCAACATTGGTCTTTTGTTGAGTCTGATTGGTAGGGTTGGTGGCAAAAAAGTGTTTCATTATAGGGACTGGGAGAAGGAGATAAGGTTTTTAAGAAGTCCAGCATGACTGAATTTGGGAATGGGGCAGAAGGTAAAGCCTTCAGAAAGGACTGATAATTCTGTGGGGTTAAGTCTTTTGGGTATAAGGTTCATGACTGTGTCTTGGGTCTATTTAGTTTCTGGACTGTATGGTGGTGGGACGTAGTTTTTGCTGGTGGGCTAAATGATTAGGTTCATGAGGCAAGGGTTTGTCAGCTATGAAGGCTGTGGGGGAGATTTGGAGGCTGTTGTAGAGATGGTGGATATTGGTAGTCCAAGGCAGGAGCAGGAAGTAAACAGGTTGGAGAGTTTTTTGAGGTGGCACTGTGCATGCTCCTGTAGTTCCTGGAGGGCTAGAGTTTCAATGTGTGACATGTCATCAGGAATTTGAGATGGTGCAGCAGGAGAATTTTGTGGATGGAGAGGGCCTGATTGACATGGTTTAACAGGACGATGTTGGTGAGGGTTGAAGACAACTGGTAGTATCTGAACAGATGGAGGTTAAAGGCCTTCTTTCCTTCTCCCTGTCCTTGCAGTGAAAGCATTTTTTCACCACCAGTCCAACGAATCAGACTCAACCAAAGACCAAAGACCCTACCATAGTGACACAATTCCAGAAACCCAGCAGGTTCTCCTGTCTCCCCTCGTATCCTCAGGCCCATCTCAGAAATTCTCCCTGGAATCTATCTCTTTCCTCACTCCTACCATTCCCCAGACTCTTACCTTCTACATGCTTCCTAAAGTCCATAAACCCAACCATCCAGGATGTCCCATTGTGACTGGTTACTGTAACTCCTCTGAGAGAATCTCTCCTCTCATAGAACATCTTCAGCATATTAACCACAACCTACCTTCTTATGTTGAAGATATCAATCATTTCCTCCACTGACTCTCCACAGTTCCTGCTCCTTTAACATATGGTGCCCTGCTCATCACTACTGGTGCCACCTCCCTTTACACTAAAATCCCCAATGTCCATGGTCTTGCCACTATTGAGCACTACCTTTCCCAACACCTGACTTCCAAACCTGCAAGCTCCTTCCCAAGCACCATCACCAACTATAGTCCAGCCGGCCACGGTGACCGAGCGGTTCTAGGCGCTTCAGTCCGGAACCGCGCGACCACTACGGTCGCAGGTTCGAATCCTGCCTCGGGCATGGATGTGTGTGATGTCCTTAGGTTTAAGTAGTTCTAAGTCTAGGGGACTGATGACCACAGATGTTAAGTCCCATAGAGCTCAGAACCATTTGAACCATTTTTGAACTATAGTCTCACCCACAATTACTTCTCCTTTGAAGGCATCACCTATTCTCATTCACTGATGACATCTTTGTGATCTAGATCGAGGGTGAAGACACCCCATCCACATTCCTCCAGAACCTCAACACCTTCTCCCCCATTCACTTTACCTGGTCCTCCTCAGCCCAACAAGCCACCTTCCTCAATGTTGACCTCCACCTCAAAGATTGCTACATCAGTACCTCCATCCATATCAGTCCTACCAATCACCAACAATATCTGCATTTCAACAGCTGCTACCCATTTCACAAAGCCTAACCACCAGTGGCTGTCACATCTGTACTGACGAGCAGTCCCTCTTCAAATATACGGTGGTCTCACTAAGGCCTTCACAGACTGTAATTACCCTCTCAACCTTGTACAGAAACAGATCTCCCTGCCTTATCTCTGCAGTCACCCACCACCTCCCAAAGTCCCACCATCTAGCCACAGAGGAGCATTCCCATCGTGTCTCGGGACCACCTTGGGCTGGAACAACTGAATCACATTCTCTGCCAGGGTTTCAATTGCTTTTCATCATCCCCTCAAATGGGGAACATCCCACCCACTATCCTTCCCATCCCTTCCACAGTGATATCCTAGTCCCCCTATACAACCTCTCCTCCCAACCTCTTGTCTCATGGCACATATCCCTATAATAAACCTAGATGCAAGACCTGTACCATACATCCTTCCACCACCACCTACTCCAGTTTGATCACAAGCCTCACCTGTCCTATCAAAGGCAGGGCTGTATGTGAAATCAGTCATGTGATCTACAAGCTTAGCTGTGACCACTGTGCTGCATTCTACATGGACATGACAACCAACAAGCTGTCTGTCCACATGAATGGGAACTGACAAACAGTGGCCAAGCAACAGATGGACCACCTAGTTGCTGAGCACACTGTCCGACATAGTGTTCTTCACTTCAGTGATAGCTTCACAGACTGTGCCATCTGGATCTTTTCTGACAACACCTGCTTTTCTGAATTGTGGATGTGGAAACTCTCTCTGTGATATATCTTAAATTTCTGTAACCCTTCTGGCCTGAAACCTCTTTAGTCACTGTGCTTTACCCACCTGTCCTATTCCCTGTTCCCAGTCCATCCTACCAATGCACCCATAGTCTTTCTACTTCTCTCTTTTTCCGCTTCCCCTAATCTCCCTCCCAACTTCACCTAGTTGCTTTACCCTTTCTCCACCTCATTCTTTTATGTCTCCACAACCAAGACTGTACTGTCTCCCACCCCTACACTTCTATCCTTCCCCTTCTGCATCCCAGACTCCTCCTGATGCCCCACAACCCAGATTGCTTCTTCCATCATATACAGTTGCATGCAGTCCAACCTTTTAACAGACTTTTTGTTGTGCCTCTATGTGACTCAAGATCTCCACTATACGGTGAGTAGCAATCTGTCTATTTCATGATATTGTCAAGGTTTTGAATTGTTGTTTTTGTCTTCCTTTGTAGTAATTCAGTACCAGTTCCGAAGCTATTATCTGTTCTGGGCAGGCATCCAAGGTCAAAATCCTCCTTGATAGTCTCCTTGTTCCAGTTCAAGACTTGATCTTCACAATAACTGTATTGAATTCTTCTGACGACTTTATAAATGATATCCAAAAGGGAAATTCCTCTATAATTGTCTGGATTAACCTCTCTTCTTTTTTGTGTGCTGGATGAATTAAAGCTGTAGTACAATATTCTGGTAGTTCTTCTTTGTTTCACATTTTCACTATACACTGATGCAGTGATATCATTACTGATTCTGATGCATATTTCCAAAGTTCCTCATATGTTCATCTCCTCCACATGCTTTTTAGTTTTCGAGCCCTTCCAAAGCTTTGTAGACTTCATGGACTGCATGAGGGTTAACATTTTCTGATGATATTTTGAAAGGATATCTGTGTTTGTTTGTGGTTGTTCTGGGGGTTCTTGACAATTTGGTAGAATGTAGAATGCAGTTTATTTGTCTCATAATGTACACTTACAAATCAAAGATTTTTGTACTGGAGACACATCAAATTACTTTATAAAAATAAGGTTATAATAATTAACATATTTAAGCACGTATTTCTGAATTTTTAGACATGAGCAATTTAACAAGAACATATATAACACTTATGGTCAATTTGCAGCTTGCAAAACAATTTGTACAATATAGCAACAATTTATTATACAATACATAATCTTTAATATGATAGAGGGAAACATTCCACGTGGGAAAAATTTATCAAAAAACAAAGATGATGTGACTTACCAAACGAAAGCGCTGGCAGGTCGAAAGACACACAAACAAACACACAAAATTCAAGCTTTTGCAACAAACTGTTGCCTCATCAGGAAAGAGGGAAGGAGAGGGAAAGACGAAAGGATGTGGGTTTTAAGGGAGAGGGTAAGGAGTCATTCCAATCCCTGGAGCGGAAAGACTTACCTTAGGGGGAAAAAAGAACGGGTATACACTCGCACACACACACATATCCATCCACACATATACAGACACAAGCTGTCTGCTTGTGTCTGTATGTGTGTGGATGGATATGTGTGTGTGTGTGTGTGTGTGTGTGTGTGTGTGTGTGTGTGTGTGTGCGAGTGTATACCCGTCCTTTTTTCCCCCTAAGGTAAGTCTTTCTGCTCCAGGGATTGGAATGACTCCTTACCCTCTCCCTTAAAACCCACATCCTTTTGTCTTTCCCTCTCCTTCCCTCTTTCCTGATGAGGCAACAGTTTGTTGCGAAAGCTTGAATTTTATGTGTATGTTTGTGTTTGTTTGTGTGTCTTTCGACCTGCCAGGGCTTTCGTTTGGTAAGTCACATCATCTTTGTTTTTTGATAAATACATAATCTTTATTGTTTCTTTTCTTTTCAAATTGCCAAACTGTCCTGCACGAATTCTTCAATTGAGTAATAATAATATTTTTCCACAAGTGTATTAAATAACAATCTATTTAGTAGGTCAAACTCCATATTTAACAGATTTGTGTTATTTAATTTATTGTAAATTTTTAATCCCATGTACATTGGTGTTTAAGGGTGAAGTTTTAAATTATGAGAGGGAAGTTTGAAACTGTATCTGTGGTGAGTACTGTAATTGTGGCTGAACTGAAAATTGTCAAGTGAATTTTGATTTTTTATATATGAAAATAAAAATTTTGCAGATGTACAGAGAAGGAATGGTAAGTTGTTAGATGTTTCAGCTAAAATTTCTGTACTCTCTGCTGTTGTTGTGGTCTTCAGTCCTGAGACTGGTTTGATGCAGCTCTCCATGCTACTCTATCCTGTGCAAGCTTCTTCATCTCCCACTACCTACTGCAACCTACATCCTTCTGAATCTGCTTAGTGTATTCATCTCTTGGTCTTCCTCTAATATTTTTACCCTCCACGCTGCCCTCCAATACTAAACTGGTAATCCCTTGATGCCTCAGAACATGTCCTACCAACCGATCCCTTCTTCTAGTCAAGTTGTGCCACAAACTCCTCTTGTCCCCAATTCTATTTAACACCTCCTCATTAGTTATGTGATCTACCCATTGAATCTTCAGCATTCTTCCGTAGCACCACATTTCAAAAGCTTTTATTCTCTTCTTGTCCAAACTATTTATCATCCATGTTTCAGTTCCATACATGGCTACACTCCATACAAATACTTTCAGAAACGACTTCCTGACACTTAAATCAATACTCGATGTTAATAAATTTCTCTTCTTCAGAAATGCTTTCCTTGCCATTGCCAGTCTACATTTTATATCCTCCCTACTTCGACCATCATCAGTTATTTTAGTCCCCAAATAGCATAATCGGAAAACCGCAAAGTTTTTATTTCTTCTCCATGGATTTTAATACCTACTCTGAATTTTTCTTTTGTTTCCTTTACTGCTTGCTCAATATACAGATTGAATAACATTGGGGAGAGGCTACAACCCTGTCTCACTCCCTTCCCAAACACTGCTTCCCTTTCATGCTCCTCGACTCTTTTAACTGCCATTTGGTTTTTGTACAAATTGTAAATAGCCTTTCGCTCCCTGTATTTTACCCCTGCCACGTTTAGAATTTGAAAAAGAGTATACCAGTCAACATTGTCAAAAGCTTTCTCTAAGTCTACAAATGCTAGAAACATAGGTTTGCCTTTCCTTAATCTATCTTCTAAGATAAGTCGTAGGGTCAGTATTGCCTCACGTGTTCCAACACTTCTACAGAATCCAAACTGATCTTCCCCGAGGCCTGCTTCTACCAGTTTTTCCATTCGTCTGTAAAGAATTCGCGTTAGTATTTTACAGCTGTGACTTATTAAACTGATAGTTCGGTAATTTTCACATCTGTCAACACCTGCTTTCTGTGGGATTGGAATTATTATATTCTTCTTAAAGTCTGTGGGTATTTCACCTGTCTCATACATCTTGCTCACCAGATGGTAGAGTTTTGTCATGACTGGCTCTCCCAAGGCTGTCAGTAGTTGTCTACTCCCGGGGCCTAGTTTCGACTTAGGTCTTTCAGTGCTCTATCAAACTCTTCACACAGTATCGTATCTCCCATTTCATCTTCATCTACATCCTCTTCCATTTCCATAACATTGTCCTAAATTACATCACCCTTGTATTGACCCTCTATATAATCCTTCCACCTTCCTGCTTTCCTGTCTTTGCTTGGACCTGGGTTTCCATCTGAGCTTTTGATATTTATACAAGTGTTTCTCTTTTCTCCAAAGGTCTCTTTAATTTTCCTGTAGGCAGTATCTATCTTACCCCTAGTGAGATAAGCCTCTACATCCTTACATTTGTCCTCTAGCCATCCCTGCTTAGCCATTTTGCACTTCCTGTCAATCTCATTTTTAGATGTTTGTATTCCTTTTTGCCTGATTCATTTACTGCATTTTTATATTTTCTCCTTTCATCAATTAAATTCAATATTTCTTCTTCTCTGCCCAAACTCTTTGTCTTTAAATATGTCTGCTTGTGTCTGTATATGTGTGGATGGATATGTGTGTGTGTGTGTGAGTGTATACCCGTCCTTTTTTCCCCCTAAGGTAAGTCTTTCCACTCCCGGGATTGGAATGACTCCTTACCCTCTCCCTTAAAACCCACTTCCTTTCGTCTTTCCCTCTCCTTTCCTCTTTCCTGATGAGGCAACAGTTTGTTGCGAAAGCTTGAATTTTGTGTGTATGTATGTGTCTGTTTGTGTTTCTATCGACCTGCCAGTGCTTTCGTATGGTAAGTCACATCATCTTTGTTTTTAAATATATTTTTCCCGAGTGGAATGTTTCCCTCTTTTATATCAATATTTCTTCTGTTACTCAAGGATTTCTACTAGCCCATGTCTTTTTACCTACTTGATCCTCTGCTGCCTTCACTACTTCATCCCTCAAAGCTACCCATTCTTCTTCTACTGTATTTCTTTGCCCCATTCCTGTCAATTGTTCCCTTATGCTCTTCCTGAAACTCTGTACAACCTCTGATTTAGTTAGTTTATCCAGGTTCCATCTCCTTAAATTCCCACCTTTTTGCAGTTTCTCCAGTTTTAATCTACAGTTCATAACCAATAGATTGTGGTCAGAGTCCACATCTGCCCCTGGAAAAGTCTTACAATTTAAAACCTGGTCCCTAATCTCTGTCTTACCATTATATAAATCTATCTGATAGCTTCTAGTATCTCCAGGCTTCTTTCATGTATACAACCTTCTTTCATGATTCTTGAACCAAGTGCTAGCTATGATTAAGATATACTCTGTGCAAAATTCTACCAGGTGACTTCCTCTTTCATTTCTTAGCCCAAATTCATATTCACCTACTACGTTTCCTTCTCTTTCTTTTCCTACTAACGAATTCCAGTCACCCATGACTATTAAATTTTCATCTCCCTTCATTATCTGAATAATTTATTTTATCTCATCATACATTTCATCAATTTCTTTGTCATCTGCAGAGCTAGTTGACATATAAACTTGTACTACTGTAGTAGGCGTGCGCTTCATGTCTATCTTGGCTACAATAATGCGTTCACTATGCTGTTTGTAGTAGCTTACCCACACTCCTGTTTTTTTATTCATTATTAAACCTACTCCTGCATTACCCCTATTTGATTGTGTATTTATAACCCTGTTTTCACCTGACCAAAAGTCTTGTTCCTCCTGCCACTGAACTTTGCTAATTCCCACTATATCTAACTTTAACCTACCCATTCCATTTTAAATTTTCTAACCTACCTGTCCTCTTGAGTAGTCCCCACCCGGAGATCTGAATGGGGGACTAGTTTACCTTCATAATATTTTACCCAAGAGAACACCACCATCATTTAACCACACAGTAAAGTTACATGCCCTCAGGAAAAATTATGGCTGTAGTTTCCCCTTGCTTTCAGTCATTCGCAGAACCAGCACAGCAAGGCCGTTTTGGCTAGTGTTACAAGGCCAGATCAGTCAACCATTCAGACTGTTGCCCCTGCAACTATTGAAGAGGCTGCTGCCCCTCTTCAGGAACCACACATTCGTCTGGCCTCTCTCGTCTGGTTGCACCTACGGTACGGCTATCTGTATTGCTGAGGCACACAAGCCTTCCCACCAATGGCAAGGTCCAAGGTTCATGCTATGGGCCATATTATTATTTTAATGTGCTAATATTGGAGGGTCATATGTTTGTAGTTGTCTGACTATATATTTTGTAGTAATCTCTTGAGTTGGTTTTCTCACTATTTGTTTCCATCATTAGAGGTGTATCTTTTTGATATTTGCATTTTACCTTTCTTATCATTTTTGTGGTTATCTTCCTTTGTTCTATGAGTTCCAAGTATGATTCTTCTGTTTTATGACTCTACCGTAAACAGGCTTGGTGTCTAACTACCACTATTTTATCACACTCATCATTCCACCATTGGTGTTTTTCCCTTGGATTTATTGGAGCTACCTGTTCATCCATTTGTTTCAACTGGAGAACTAATCCCTGTAAATCATCTGTCATTTTTGTATTCTTTGTTCTTCATACTCCTACTAACTTATCAGTTTATCAGGATTGTAGGTTATCTTCTTTTTAGAGGGGGATTTTTTCTTTGTCAATCGGATGAATTGAATTTTTATTTTTATCTTGTATTCATCTGATCCAGTACCTGCCTCTCTCAGAACATTCACATTGTAGATTTCCCTGTGGTAATTTGTATCTGTGCAGACATCATGCAGTTGCCATTCTCCTCCAGTCCAATCTGGGCTATACTCCTCCATTGCATTCTGGATGTTTCCAAGTTTTGAGTTAATTTGGTCTTCTCTAGAAGTACACTGAGTTTGAGATCATGTTATGGTTTTTGCAGAATTCCACCAGTCTAGTGCACTCCTGTTTGATGTTCTTTGTGCTGGCCATTTCCCTATTACATCTCTTTTCTCTTTCTAACTGGATATTGAAATCTCTAATTAAAATTTTGATGTAATTTTCATTTGTTTGTTGCAGTCTAAACTCCCAAAATTCATCCACAACTTCTCTGTGTTCTTTCTTATAACTAGTATTTTTATCATTCATTGGGGAATGCATATTTATTATTGTGTATATTGTATTTGCAGCTTTTATAGTTAGTGTAGCTAGCCTGGAGATTGTGATTTAAATTTTATAACACATTCAGTTATTTTGAGAATGGCCACAAATCCTGTCCTGAATTGTTGACACTGCTTTATTACCCTTTGTCCTCCTATTCCTCTTTATTAAACATCATTTAATTTTTTGTTACAATATACTTACAAACCTTCTGTTGTGTTCTGAAGCTCTGAACCACTGTTTTGCAGTTCTTGTAAAATATCACAAGTATTAGAGAATATCTGCTTTAAACCAGTTAACTCTTGATTAGGATTGCCCCACTCTTTTCCAGTTTTACAGACTAGAATTTATTTCATTCCATTTCTGATTCACTCTGTTTATTTTATTCAACTACACATTTAGGCCATCCAGTCTTTTAATATTATTTTCTGTTTCCCTGCATAATTTGGGCTTAGAATTTTTTTTAAAAAAAGCACATCTACAGTTGCTGTGTTAAGTGGTGTGACAAGTCTGCTACATAGCCACCCACTGTATTTACCCATATATACAAATATTTAGTGAAGAAGCCTCCAGAATGGAAAAAAAGAAAAATATATTGTAGATGACAGATTTATGACTAGGACTGAGGTTATATTGTTACTGTCACTCATTTATTCATTCATGTTCCTTAATACACTGACTGCCACAAGGCCGCCAGTGGACACAGCACAGGTTCACGCCTGATGCCATATGCTCACCAGTTGCCACTCATTCTAATCATTTAGTACGGTGTATCTTTTGATGGTGTGTAGAATTGCAAAAAACAAAGTTCACAACATAGAACAAGACTGTAAGTCTTACTGCACATGAAACTTCCTGGCAGATTAAAACTGTGTGCCCGGCCGAGACTCGAACTCAAACTCCGCTGCCGAGTGAAAATCTCATTCTGCTTACTGCACATGTCTGTAGAACACACCCATTTTTTTTATTTTTACCTTAGCTGTATTGTCCCAGAAGATTGTGCCACAATACAGAACTGCATAATACTGTAATAACTATCTGCCAGTCAAAGCAATGACCAATATTTTGAAGAGCAAAGAAGGCAGAACTGAGCTTTTTCATTAACTTACCCACTTGCTGGTGCTATCTCGTCTTATTACCTATCTGGATACCTAAGAATTCCCCATTGAGCTTCATCCATTGTGTGCCCATTAATGTCGACTTCTAGTACCTGTAAGATTTTTTTATTTTTATGAAACTGCATCATACGAGTCTTTTTAAGAGTAAGGATTGCACTGTTTGCTGGGAACCAGTTTTAAATCTGTTTCACTATTCTATTGGCTCTGTCTAGTATGCATGTGCTGAGGCCCTTTATGAGTACACACATGTTCTTCACAGTTTGCAAGAATTATCCAGTGCTCCTGATAAATACACTCCTGGAAATTGAAATAAGAACACCGTGAATTCATTGTCCCAGGAAGGGGAAACTTTATTGACACATTCCTGGGGTCAGATACATCACATGATCACACTGACAGAACCACCAGCACATAGACACAGGCAACAGAGAATGGACAATGTCGGCACTCGTACAGTGTATATCCACCTTTCGCAGCAATGCAGGCTGCTATTCTCCCATGGAGACGATCGTAGAGATGCTGGATGTAGTCCTGTGGAACGGCTTGCCATGCCATTTCCACCTGGCGCCTCAGTTGGACCAGCGTTCGTGCTGGACGTGCAGACCGCGTGAGACGACGCTTCATCCAGTCCCAAACATGCTCAATGGGGGACAGATCCGGAGATCTTGCTGGCCAGGGTAGTTGACTTATACCTTCTAGAGCACGTTGGGTGGCACGGGATACATGCGGACGTGCATTGTCCTGTTGGAACAGCATGTTCCCTTGCCAGTCTAGGAATGGTAGAACGATGGGTTCGATGACGGTTTGGATGTACCGTGCACTATTCAGTGTCCCCTCGACGATCACCAGTGGTGTACGGCCAGTGTAGGAGATCGCTCCCCACACCATGATGCCGGGTGTTGGCCCTGTGTGCCTCGGTTGTATGCAGTCCTGATTGTGGCGCTCACCTGCACGGCGCCAAACACGCATACTACCATCATTGGCACCAAGGCAGAAGCGACTCTCATCGCTGAAGACGACACGTCTCCATTCGTCCCTCCATTCACGCCTGTCGCGACACCACTGGAGGCGGGCTGCACGATGTTGGGGCGTGAGCGGAAGACGGCCTAACGGTGTGCGGGACCGTAGCTCAGCTTCATGGAGACGGTTGCGAATGGTCCTCGCCGATACCCCAGGAGCAACAGTGTCCCTAATTTGCTGGGAAGTGGCGGTGCAGTCCCCTACGGCACTGCGTAGGATCCTACGGTCTTGGCGTGCATCCGTGCGTCGCTGCGGTCCTGTCCCAGGTCGACGGGCACGTGCACCTTCCGCCGACCACTGGCGACAACATCGATGTACTGTGGAGACCTCACGCCCCACGTGTTGAGCAATTCGGCGGTACGTCCACCCGGCCTCCCGCATGCCCACTATACGCCCTCGCTCAAAGTCCGACAACCGCACATACGGTTCACGTCCACGCTGTCGCGGCATGCTACCGGTGTTAAGGACTGCGATGGAGCTCCGTATGCCACGGCAAACTGGCTGACACTGACGGCGGCGGTGCACAAATGCTGCGCAGCTAGCGCCATTCGACGGCCAACACCGCGGTTCCTGGTGTGTCCGCTGTGCCGTGCGTGTGATCATTGCTTGTACAGCCCTCTCGCAGTGTCCGGAGCAAGTATGGTGGGTCTGACACACCGGTGTCAATGTGTTCTTTTTTCCATTTCCAGGAGTGTATATAGCAGTACCCACCAGTACCTTGGACACAAAAGAATCAGAACTGCAGATTTTGAGATGTGATATGACAGAACTTCATTTTTTTTACTAGTACAAATGTTGTATTCACACTTTTAAAATCTTCAGAAAAGCATTAAAACAATGTTTTAAGAAGTCTAATACATGAGGTCTGTCCAAAAAGTTCCAGAACATTTGTTATTTCCTATTAATGGTGTGTTTGAGCGAACTGCGGTTGACATCCCTGCACATGCCTGTGTTTAATGTGTAACTACCAGAAGTTTCACTGTTTTATGTCTGTTAGTTATAGTTCAGTGCTGCATTGAGTAGAACATTGTGTCACACACTCTGCGAATTTCAAGAACTCAAGAATATCTTTACAGAGACACACCAAATGATGCAGAAGCCTATGATGATGAGTGCTTAAGCCATACTCAATGCTATGAATGGTTCACACTGTTTAAAAATCACCAGACAGAAGTTAAAGATGACCCTTGTTCAGAACATCCTTCAACATCTACTGATACGCTCATGTCAGGAATCTCAATGAAGCTGTGGGTGCCAATCGAAGACTGACTGTCTGAGAGATTGCAGAAGAATATAACATTTCACTTGGATATGTAATGAAATCCTGACATAGCACCTTGGAATGCATCTTGTTGCTACTAAATTTGTCCCAGGGCTCATGAGTCAAGACCAGAAAGATCTTTGCCCCACAATCTGTGAAGAGCTTTTGGATCACATAAATGAGAACAACATGTTTCTTAAGAGAATCATAACTGGTGAAGAGATGTGGGTCTACAGTTATAATGTTGAGACAAAGATTCAGTCTTCACAATGGGTCGGGGAAGTTTCTCCAAAAACCAAAAAAGTTCATCAGGTCAGATCAAATGGCAAACCATGGTGATAGTTTTCTTTGACTCTGAATGATTATTTCATCATGGATTCATGCCACATGGACAAATGTTAATTGCTGGTACTATAAGGGCATGTTGTGACGCACGTCAGAGAATGTGAGAAGGAAATGGCCTGAAATGTGGCAAGACAATTAATGGCTCTTGCATCACGATAATGCACCCACACATTCATCCCTGTTGATGTGTGACTATTGCACAAGAAATGAAATCACTGTGCTGTCTCACTCTCTGTACTCTCCAGACCTGGCCCTAGCAGATATTTTTATTTCCAAAAATGAAAACCCCATTCAAATGTTGAAGATTTGCTACAATAATGAGATAAAAGAATATTCACAGTGTTTCACGCGATCCAGCAAGAGGCATACGGAGACTGATTCTGGAAGTGGAAACTTCATTGGGAGCAGTGTTTCAATTGTGGAGGAGAATATTTCGATGGAGACCATGCATAATAAGTAAAATGCAACCATAGAAAAATTTTGTGAACTAAGTTCCGGAATTTTTTAACAGACATCATATAGTGGGTCAAACACCAAACCTTGCAGGAAATATTTAATGTTTTCCTATTCCAATCTTAATTGGTTCCTGCAGTGTTGTAGTGTGTTAATGTGATATGTTATTTAATGCCTCCTCCAACTTTATTCATCTATATTCAGATCTTAATGGTCTGAAGTTATACAGCGTAAATAAAAACCATCATTTTCAGTCACTCCTGTTGCCACTGATACATAGCCTTGTTTGTCAGCAGCAGTATTATAGTAGGCTACATAGTGGGTCAATCACCAAACCTTGCAGGATATGGCAGTAACTGTGTAAGACTCCTTGGCTGTTGGATCCATAAATTTTTTGCTCTGGATTTTGACATTACCAGGAACCTTCTTCCTCAGATGATGTGGTCAGAGGAGAGTGCCCTGGTTGCGCTGCACTGGTACCTCTGCTGGGCTTATGCACTATGCAGCTTGAAGTATAGTGAGAGAAGCAGGGCATAATTCAAATATGTCTCTCATTTCTTACAGCGTACTTAAGATCTCATACAAATCTGCATCATAGACACGATACTTGTTTAGTGATTGGATTTGAGACCTTAGACCAATAAATCACAAAGTCCTACTAAGAGGCTAAACCATCATGGCATTAAAGTAACCACTTAGCAGGATAGACACGTCTTAATAAATTGGGTTGACATTCACAAAAGATATCACAACAAAAAATGGAAACATTAAATATGTGATCTGGTAAGGTTTGGTACTTGTCCCACTAATATTCTTGATCTATATAAATTATTTAACACAGACATCAGGGAACACTTAAAAATTGTGATGTCAGCTGCTGTTGATGATGCAAGTATACTGATAAAGGATCCAAGCATATCCATAATAGTCAAATCCAAGACAATATAAGAAGCTTACAACTGGTTCACAGGAAACAGGTAGCTTAGGGTGAAATTTCAGAAAATGACCAAAACAACATTTAGGAAAAAGATGAAGCAGTAGGCATACCATCACACATGCAAGTAGTTTTCTCTTGATAGTGTTAGAGCTTGTCATCACATCAGACTGGGTCAGTCAATATAATTATGGATGTGTCTGGCAAGATTGTTACACACAGCACAGAGTGTTACAACTGCTGGCATCAGGTCATGTGGGAAAAGAGGACACTGCCAGGGACTATCTCGACCTCACTTGTCTCAGCTCACTGACATGTACCACAAGCTCTCCGGTGGACTAGCAATATTTGGCTATTTTGTTGAGAATGATTTGGACTTTTTTTATTCCCTGCCATTGATATTTCGCTTGCACAGGGTCTATTTCCCTAATGCAGTGCTTTCTTCTTTTGACCACATGTTGTGCCTCAAGTGAGCAAATTGACAGGGTCTGCATGCAGCAAAGAAGTGGTTCATATTTGAGGTCCTACCAGTCAGATTGAGTTCCCCAGCACAATCGTTTCAGTTCTTCAGTAAATCTCCAGAGTACTTTATCAACCAAGGCACCCATTTCCAGAAGTCCATTTCCATTTAGTTCAAAAGTCTGGACCTACAATATTCTGTGAGTTATTTATACTTACTTGATATTCAACAAAATCTATCCTGTTGAGGAAGCAGACTTATAACAGGGTATACTTTTGAAGAAGCTTACACAAAGGAAAATCTGACTAAATCCATCAGACCAAACAACATTCATCATACATGACTCCACAGAGTATTGCACCAAAATCGATAAGCTGTGCTCAAAATACTTATAGCGCAATATGTATGGATTGGCAGTGCAAACTATTCTGAGGTCCGCCAGAGGCGGATTCGTTGATGCCTCGTTAAATACCAGAGCACTATGCTATGGTGGATAGTTCTGTTCAGTGCACTGAGTCATGCACAGTCTCCAGTTAACGCCGAGTCTAGAAGCTGCATTGTTCGTTCGTTGTCTCTGAGGCTTAGGCTCCATAGGCATCATAGGCCAGCTCAGGACTCTACATAGGCAACACTTAGAGGCACAGTAACAGGACTTCAATATTTTAGAGGACTTGTAATAATTTCAAATGTCTAAGTGTTGGACATTTCACATGAAGAAGTATTTAAGTTGATTTTTTCTTCATATTTAATAAATATCATTTTTATACTGATTGTTGGGAATCTTTCTGATTGAAGATAATCTATGCCATCCTCCTGCATTCCCATCAAAATGGCACAGTAGGCAATTTCTGTTTGATACATCATTTTCTCTACAGTGACCAGCAGATAGCAGAAAAAACAAAGTGTAGTGCTTGTTTGTAATAATTTACTGTGCATGAGGGCAAATTTCTGTTTCAGAAAGGCAGAAAGCACAACTTAATTTAACAGTATTTCCTATTTATCATATATAGAGCATTTTGAAATGAATGTATGGGTTCTAAGGCTTTGTAGCATTTATTACATTCAACTTACAATTATAGACAATACATCAAATGAAAGAGAAGCTCGAACAGTTATTCTTACAAGTTTTCAATGTGACCACCATTCATCTCACATAGAGTTGATATGGGAGCTCTTCCCAGACCTTCAACAGTGCTCCTGGTATAATTGGTGCAACAACGCTGTTTCTTAAGTCGGGTGGATCAACCAGTAGTGGACCACATATACACAACGTCATTTACGAATCCCCAAAGGTAAAAATCACATTGAGTCAGATCACGTGTGAAGGTAGAGATCATGCAAAACAAATTCTGTCATTCAGCCTCTTGCAGCCAATCCAGCATTAAGATGCAACATCATTTAATCAATCACATACTGTTATACCAGTGAGGTGGTGCATCATCCTGCTGCCAAATAAAGTTCTGTAGTTCAGCTTCTTTCAGTTAAGGAAAGCACCACAGTTTTAGCGTATCAAGACAAGACCTATTACTCACAGTTGCTTCACTGAAAAAGAAAGGCTCATAAATTTTCCGCAGGGATACGGCACAGAAAAATTCAGCGTAGGGTAGTCTCTTTTCAATTGTACTATCTTGTAGGGATTTGTTGATCCCCAGATGTGCACATTATGCCTGTTCACATTTCCATTTAGGTGAAATGTCAATTCATAACCGAAGACAATACAATCCAGAAAATCTTCATAGTCATGCAGCAACGTTTCGTTTGCAAAGTTGGCATGTAAATCGAACTCTGTAGGCTTTAGATGTTGTAACAACTGCAAATGATTGCCATAAGCTTCTCTTTAAAAGTCTCTACACAGATGTCACTGGAAATGCTAATTCACGACTAGCCATTCGAACTGATTTCTTGGGGCTGCGCGTGAAAGGGTCTCACTGGTTCAGCACATTCTTCTCTCACTCTTTTCATCACTCCATCGTCAGGCCACAAGTGGCCCATCGGGACCATCCGACCACTGTGTCATCCTCATCTGAGGATGTGGATAGGAGGGGTGTGTGGTCAGCACACCGCTCTCCTGGTCATTACGATGGTTTTCTTTGACCGAAGCCACTACTATTCGGTCACGTAGCTCCTCAATTGGCATCACGATGCTGAATGCATCCCGAAAAATGGCAACAGTGCGTGGCGGCTTGGATGGTCACCCATCCAAGTGCCGGCCATGCCCGACAGCGCTTAACTTCGGTGATCTGACGGGAACCAGTATATCCACTGCGGCAAGGATGTTGCCTTCCCTTTTCATACAGCTACACAAACAAAACTGTTTTGAGTTGCTGTTTCATTTGGTGTACTATTTATAATTGTAAGTTAAATGTAATAAATCTGAAAAAGCCTTATAACCCGTATATTCATTTTGAAACACTCTGTATATCTGTGGGTTTCATTATTTACAATTTTAACACCTAGCAATAATGTGAATTTATGTGAATTATTTCTGTCTGTCACAACAGGTGATGCAACTTATGGCTGCTCTTCGAACATTGGTGCTTTGACAAGAGGGACAAACCAATAAAATCGATGTGCCACCTTTTCATAGTTGACGAGAAGGTAGGAGATGGAAAAATCTACCTTCAACTACTACTGCACCACTTTATGGCCTACAATATCAAAGGTGAGGATCATCGATCATTTTTTCTAAGCTGAGTTAGTGAGAAGACCTTCAGTCTCCTTGCTAAACTTTTTCCTGATTCTGACCCAGGCAAGTGCACTTACGAGCACATTATTACATCTCTGACAGGTTACTATGACAGCAAAATTTGCCAGCCGCAGTGGCCGAGCAGTTCTAGGCGCTTCAGTCCGGAACCGCGCGACTGCTATGGTCGCAGGTTCGAATCCTGCCTCGGGCATGGATGTGTGTGATGTCCTTAGGTTAGTTAGGTTTAAGTAGTTCTAAGTTCTATGGGACTGATGACCTCAGATGTTAAGTCGCATAGTGCTCAGAGCCATTTGAACCATTTTTTAACAGTTAAATTCACGTCGTTGACACTCGGCTCAAATTCTTTCACTGTACCAAATGACCACAGCAAACCTACAAGGAATGGCTTCCTGAGCTACGTCATCTTTCTAGAAACTGCAGATTTGACTGTTCCTGTGGAAAATCTTTTGCTGAGATGATATGTTCCATGACACAATTACTCAGAATGTTCCTGGTGGAAGAATCACTTCTCAAATATCACAGACCAGAACACAACCCTCTCAGATGTTGTGCAAATTCTCAAATCTTCAGCAAACACTGACATGCCATTTACTGTAATCGTTGCTGTTGACAAAGTGCCACAGCAAACAGCTGCCAGTAATGCACCTTTGGGCCAGCATAGGCACAGTGTTCTTGTAAACAAGAGACGCACTCACATGAGCCAAAACAGTCATTACGTGCATCTGTCGAAAATAAATTAAAATTATGCCCACAGTGCTTTGTCTACCAAGAATGTCAACATTGTCCTCATAAGGACACTGTATGTTTTTTCTGTAACAAACCTGATCATGTACACAAGTCTGCTCTCATAAATTACATTCACAAAAGCCTTCAGCATGTAGACAGCAAGTAGAACACATGGATATAAATGTTATTAATGTCCCCAAAATGTCAAGTTGATGCAGATGTCATAAATCTGCACCTGCGTCTGCCACTGCTTATAAAGCAAAACCTGTCCAGAGCTGATCAAAAGTTACTAGAAGTTTGAATAAATTGTTCATCTCTCTGAAGACCAGACAGCACAATTTGCTATTTCAACTGGACACAGACGCACCTCTTACATTACCAAATCAAAATACTTACACATTGCTTGGAAGTCTTTCATTTCTCCCTTCAGATACATGTGTAACAGCTTATGATGGTGCTAAACTTGACATTTTAGGAACATGTCTCTTAAATTCTGCTTGTAAGAACACCACAAAATCAGTGTCATTTACTGTCCTTCATGCAGCTTTGAGTCAGAATGTTTTTGGTTTGGATGAAAACACAGGACAATGTGCCACACCTGACTTCTCATACACCTTTTACTGATTTTCATGCCTTACGTAATGAATTTCAAATTTTATTTGGCGGATCTCTGGGGTGTGCAAAAGATTATGCTGCAGGTATTATTCTTCACCCTGACGTACGTCCAAAGTTTTGTACGGCGCATCCTGTCCCCCATGCACTTTGTGACAAATCTGCAATAGAACTATGCCACTTTGCAAAGCATTGGCATTTGGCAGCCTATTACAGCAAGTCAGTGGTCATCACCTCTCATCGTAATAACCAGACCTACTGGAGACATCAAAATTTTTGTGGATTTGAAATCTACTGTAAACGCCCAGACCATAGTTGATACTTTTCCTCTCTCTCACCCTGAAGATCTCACTGATAAACTTCAATCTGGCACATTCTTCAAAACTGATCTAAAACAAGTACCACTGGATGAAGAAATCCAACAGTTCATGGTGATCAATACTCTCATTAGCTTCTTTCATTTCCAACTTTTACCGTTCGGCAGCTCTTCTGTTCTTGCATTATTTCAAAAGCACTTAGAAATTCTAACTATTGTGTAATGTTCCATTTTGTGCCACATATCTGTATGATATTTTAGTTTCAGGAAGATCAGCTGAGGATCCCTTGAATAACCTCAGAAATGTTTTAGCTTCAATGTAATCTTGACAAGTTTGTATTTTTTGTTCCTAAGATGGAATATTTGGATAAATCAGGCATTCACCCATCTCAAAAGCATTTGGACACTATCTGTTGGTTACCAGTTCCAAAGAATACATCTGAACAACAGACTATTTTGGGGAAGTCGCCTTGTTACATTAATTCATTCTCAATGCAGCTCAAATCGTTGCTCCGCCCCACTGCCTTTGCTGGAAGCATGTACCTTTTCAGTGGGCAATGTCCTTTCCAAAAACTTAAGTATGCACCTCTCAGTGACCCTTGCCTCATGCCTTTTGATCTGGTGAAGCCATTTAACCTTGCAATGGATGCTTCTAATGTCGGTGTAGTGGCAGTGCTGTTACACAAATTGGGCTGCTTGGAACAACCCATTATGTTCGCATCCAGGTTGCTTACTGAGACGCAACGTCATTACAGCCAGATAGAGGAGGTGGTACTGGTCGTCATTTTTGGCATCTCTGAACTTAAACAGTACCTCTATGGAAAATGGTTTACTTTAATCACTGACTGTAAGTCACTGACTTTTTTGTTTCATCCGTCCAAGAATATATCAGATCGAACAGCTCAGAAACTTCAACATTGGGCAATGATCCTTTCCGACTGTAATTATGATATTGCCTATAGCCCCACCACTAAGCATGTAAATGAAGAAACACTTTCATGTCTGCCAGAAAGTGAAGACCCAGTTTTTGATTCATCGGAATATTCTTGTTGTCAACCGGATCAGTGTGAAGTTGAAACATTGCAACCCTTCCCGATCGATGTGTGGATCATTGCTTCAGTCACCACATATGATCTGCAATTGAAACGGCTTTCTCAATTCATCAAACATAGATGCCCGACTAATGGATTGGAGTTCACAGATCCTATCATTGGTTGTTACTTTCCACAACGGCAGGCACTGTCAATACAACAAGGTGTTATTCTGATTCACTCACCAAACAGACATACTCGAGTCCTAGTTTCTCGCAAGTGTCAAGCTTCTGTTTTACACCAACTCCATATGGGACACTGGGGGTCTTGTCAAGACTACACAGCTTGCTCGTCGATATTGTACTTGGTTTGCACTTGTCCTACTGTTCAATGGGAACATATTCATATTGACTTTTGTGGACCATTCTGGAATATGAGATGGCTAACTATAGTGGACACATACAGAAGATTTCCATTCTGCGCCCTACATCATCAACGAGCACTATTTGTGCATTTAAAACTATTTTCTGTTCATAGGGATTACCAAAAGTGATTGTTTCTGACAATCGACCTCAATTTGTTGCAGCAGAATTTCATAAGTTTTGTTCCCTCGATAAAATTAATCATTTGACTACACTGCCTTTTTCACCACAAAGCAATGGGGAAGCTGAACACTTCGTAAGAATGTTTTAAGATGCAGATGACAAAGCTCCGCCAAGAACATTCCAGAGAGAATTCTCTTCTCTTGTTCCTCAGTTCTTATCACTCTCTGCCTTCTGATGGCAAGTCTCCAGCAGAGCCTCTACATGGACATCCTCATGGTACTATTTTGAGCTCACTGCATCCTTGAACTATGTCATCTCCTCAGCAGTTTCTTACAAAGTTCACAGTGTCTGACAAGGTATAATCCTGCATATAAATCAGCGACACGCCTGGGAACCGGGCACTGTGGTCACCACTCATGGTCAGGCACATTATGATGTCTCGTTGGCTTTTGGTCATATCTGTCATTGGCAGAAGAACCAACTCTCCCTGCACCTGCTGCTTTTGTACAACGTCACAGTTGTCGGAGATAGCGGTCATATGTGCATGAGGCGTGCTTGTTTGTGCCAGTGTGTGTGTGTTGTCTTTGCTGAAGAAAGCTCCGGCCAAAATCTTCAACTCAGTGTACCATCTTTACAGTGAGGAGCAATTTACCCTTTTCCTAATATTGTCATTATTCCAACCTGGACTTTCCACTGCTTGAAACAAGAAAAGGAGCACCGTGTATCACACCATCACAAACTTTTTAAGCATAAGCAGAATATGATTACACAAGTAAAATCAGTTAGTGCAGTATACCAAAACATTTTCGAATAGCTGCATATGTGGATCTTCATTTGTTTCAAATCCATAGGGGGGCCATTTAGGATAGGCTCCGGAAAACGCATTAAGTGAATCAGTGGACAAACAAATTTGAGAGCAAACAGTACCTGCCCCAATAATATAAAATTACTTGTTTTACCTGCTGGCATGGTCAGGTCCGACATGACTAAAGAACGTTATTTACATACCATTTTCTACTAATTCTATGATTAATATACCAGTTAAAGGCTATGCAACATAATGCGGTGAGCAACCTTCATGGTTGGCATTGTTTCTATCACTTTACTATGGGGGGCATTCAATAAGTTATGCCACATACTTTTTTCTCCCCCAATTTCACGTGAAGTGGAGTTAAATGTGGGAGATCTTGGAATATTCCTGCTTTAGCCCCTACAGTTTCACAAAGTTCCAATAGGAGTGGGCACTATACATGGCATTCAAAAGGTGTCTGTAACGGAATTGTGTTCCAAGAAGAGAGCTGTCAGCGAGTTTCTTTTGGCAAAGAACACGAGCATCAAAGATATTCATGGCACTTGCAGAATGTCTGCAGAGAATAGCAGTTAACACAAGCACGATGAGTCACTGGGCAAGGCATCCGTCACCATCGCAACAAGGTCACACAAATCCGTCCAATCTTCCATCTCCCAATCAGTTGCACACAGCTGTGACTCCTGCAATAATGGAATGTGTGGAAACTCCCATTCAATAGATCACAATCAAACACCTAACTGCTCAACTGGATGTCTCGGTAGTGCTGACACTCTATCCAACAGTTGGGGTACTCAAAGATGTGCACCTGCTGCATTCCTCGCCACCTAACAGAAGAGCTTAAACAGCAACCACGTACCAATTATGTGGAATTGCTTGAGCATTGAGTCTGATTATGACAATTTTTTGCCAATCATCATCATAGGCAATGAAACATTGGTTTATCACTTCAAACCAGAAACAAAACAGCAGATGTTTGATGACCTCCTCCATGGTTCAACGGTCAACTCTGACGTGTATTATGTTACCCTCAGGAAATTGAAGAAACTACTTCAGGACATTCATCACCACAAAAATCCAAATAAGCTTCTCCTTCTTCATGACAACGGAAGGCTTCACACATCTGTGTACTCGAGGACACTCAAAACTTCATGGGACGGTTCTTCCTCCACCCTACAATCCGTATCTTGCACCTTCCAACTTCCATCTGTTTGGCCCAATGAAGGACACACTCTGCAGGAAGCAATACATGGTTGATAAGGTGGTTACTGCTGCAGCAATACTTTGGCTCCAACTTCAAGCTGTAGAGTGGTCCATGCAGACAAAAAGGCTTTCCCAGTAAGGTGACATAAGGTTGTCACATTGAATGGAGATTATGTTGGAAATCAGAGTTTTTAAGCCAAAAGAATGCTTTCAGATAAAAAAATGTGATGCATTACTTATTGAATGCCCTTGCATGTAATCAAGAGGAAGGGGAAAATAGGCAATATTCCACAACATTTAGAACAGCATTCACACACACAATAAAAATAGTAAGTATTTTCCTGTAATTATATCTGTTACATTAATGGCAGTAATACAGGAAATCTTATTTCCAAATAAAATGAAATTTAAAGCACAAATTATACAATATCTTTAGCACAAGATACATAACATATAAAAAGAGAAATAAAAAAGTAGAAAACAGTAATTAATTAAACTATAAATATATTATACACAGCACCAATATAACATTCATACTTCCTCTTCCACTTTCTCTATTTGTAAGCTTTGGCACAAACATATCTTAACAAATAAATATGAACCTGAAGTTAAAGTTACACAAGATTTTTGCTTAAAAAATGGATATTTTAAATTGTTGTAATGTTGTACAGACTCAAACACTTATCAGTGGCTAACAAGTGTGAATTTTAAGTAAATTGACAACTAAACCAGCCTCTCACAAATCTGGTAAAAGTTGATCTAAATTACATAAAGCTACCACATCGCTAACCTTTACACAAGAGACATGAAATATACTTCACTTTTCATAACAGTTTACACACAGGAGAGCAACAACCAATTTTGACATTGGTAATGCAGACCAGTCAGTTTGGATTCCAAACATTTTACTTTTACTCTGTCTCTGCTTTGAAATATTTAAAGTAATATAACTTTGAGAATGAACCTGCAACTACTGCACTTTTGCCAACAGCAAATCTCATTCCCAGTGTCAACCATTCTCTCACTATAGTAAATTACCACCTACATCCTTTCCTTAATTGGAAAGGCAATAATTGCACTAAAACAGTAGCCACCAATGTCATGTGAATGCATCCCAATATACTGCCCTTACAAAGTATACAAATTTTAACTTTTTTTTTAAATATTCTATGATTGGTTATCATAAAAAGATTTGATGAGTAATTTTCTGGACAATTTTTGGTTTCTTACATACAATTAAAGGAGATTCACTTTCATATGATAATGAACATATAGTGCAAGAATGATGGATGGCTAAATAAAACAACACACCAGAAGTTGTATTTATGATTTGTAGAGCATTGTTTCATAGCTACCAAACACTAGAGTTATCAGTTCAGTCAATATGACTAACATTATAACAAGCTTTTAAAATGGAAGACAAGGCACTAAGACGAAGTTCAGAATACCTTCATGTAAATGCATGTACTTGTTATTGTTCAGTCACATGGAATTTGTTTGCTACAAACACACTTTCTGCCACAACTTTAGTGACAGTTTCCTTCTGTAAAGGGCTTACAAAATTGTATTATTTTATAAATGAATAATACACTTACTAACATTAGATTCACCTGTCCTGTAAATAATTTGTTACAATTTTATCAACATTATTAGAGAAAGATTTTCCAATTCTTGCTTCACAATATTTTTTCCAGTTTGTAACAATTCACACACCAAATTGAGATTCAAATACAGACATCTTAGGACCTGTTAGCAGTACAGTACAATCTGTACAGCAATTTCTTCTCAACCTGAAATATTTCAAGGCAAGCCTGCACATTAAAAATGAGGTATGCCTTGCAATGATTTTATAATTCACTCAGGAGTACTCAGTAAATGCTGATTTTCAAAGTCTATAAATGTTAATTAAGAAATGAACTATTTTAACTAAGTACTAAACAAATGACTTCTTTCTGAAAAGCACAATTTTTAGTACTTCACAGAACAACACAAATTCCAGGCTCATCCACATATTTGCTTGGTTAGGAAAATACATTTCTGACAGCATATTCTCATCTAGAAATGTAAATTTTTAAGCTAAAAGCAAATAAGAAATATAAATTAAAATTCATCATGTCTCGCAAGAGCTTCACCAAAATCTGTAGCCTGTGAGCCAACAAATAAATCGTATTTGTTAAGTACTTCTTCTTTGGTCAGTTTTTGGTCTGCATCAGAATCTGACTCATAGATTAGATGTCTTGCTTCAGCTTCTGCATGATCAAAGTCAGGTGGAATTATCCAGTTCTTCACCTATGTAGAGGAAAAAAATTATTTTCATAAAAAAATTTGTTGTAGAACAAAGCACCACAATTTTTAGCATTAAAAGTGAAGTTCGCAAACCTCTTCCTTGTCCATAAATCCATCCCCATCCTTGTCTCTGTACTGGGAAAATTGTTCTCGTTCATTTTTCACCCATTCTGGCTCCTCTTCTCCTTCTGATCCTCTATACATATCGCCAATGTATTCAGACAAGGAGATCTTTCCATCTTTGTCCTTGTCAATGTCCTCCATGGTTTCAACTACAACAATATCTCTCATATGTCCTGTTTCTTCTGGGTGCAAGAAACCAGTGAACTCTTCCTTTGTAAGAGCACGGTCACCATCTACATCTGCCACATCCCATCTCCTTTGGTCACGACGCAACATGTTTTGGTAGGAGAATCCCTCACCCTCTTTTTCCAACTCTGATGGGTCCATGTCTGAAATGTAGAAGAGACACAATCTAAAACATAACAAAAAATAATTATATAAAACACACACACACACACACACACACACACACACACACACACACACACACACACACACACACACACAGACAGACAGAGTGTGTAAAACTTACAGTTGATGGGATAGGGCAAGGTGGTGCAATGGTAAGTAACTGAACCCACATTTGTGAAGATGACTGTTTGAATCCCCATCTAGATTTCGATTTTCTTTGATTTCCCTAAATCACTTCTCACAAATGCACAGATGACTGCCAATTTCCTACTCTAGTTCGTGCTCCATCAGTAAAGATATTGTTGCCAACAGGACATAAAAACTTAGCCTTCCTTCCTGCTTTTAATTTGTTGTTACACAAAATTTTAAACCACATTCCTTTCTTCAATATTTGTGTGCCATAATACAGTATGAGGACAACTTAATGCCAAGACAAATAGATTGAGATATAACATATTTCAGACAGAAAACTGAATCATATTCTGTAATGCAACTAACATACACATTCCACAATGTTTACACCAACATTACCAGTTCATTGTCTAATATTTATGACAGAAAAAAAACAGGATGCAGCATATGGGAAAAGAATACAAACAACACACTATCCATTTCTTGCTTACTCCCCCCCCCCCTTTTTCTTAAAAAAAAAAAAAAAAAAAAAAAAAAAAAAAAAAAAAAAAAAAAAAAGATTTGAAAATTATAGGCAAGGGATTGTACTGGCAGCTTTGTCACAGCTAGTGTATGATAAATTTCAGTGTACATCCTAACTTGTGATGGGAAATTCAGACCGACCGAAAATAAGTGCTGCGAGTAATCCAGTGGTTTTTGCTCCATGAACAGAATAGTAACACTTTCACATAAATGTCAGTTAAAGCACACAAAAACTGTTACTTAACAGTTTTATACAGAGCTGTCACACAATCAAATGAATACAACTGATGTGCCTCCCCACCCCTTTCCCTCCCTATTGGCACATGAAGTAGGTGACTTGTAATCACGGTTTCTAAATAGCTAATGGTCATATAAAATTAATGTTGCAGGAATAACATGTGCTACATGGTAACTAAAATTGAAGAAAATGCATACCATCCATAAAACCATAAACCATCTTCTTGTATTCTTCCCATGTAATTTTATCTTTATTGTCTGGATTGTGAGTCTTCCACTGCCGTTCAACATCATCAACAATATATCGCCTCTGAGTGAATTGTATCCATTCCTTAAGTTCTTCTTGAGAGATAAAACCATCCTTATCTTTGTCAATCTTGTCCACTATTAAACTGCAATTAAAAGAAGTACAAAATTGTGAATAATTTAAGTATTACCACAAAAGTATGTATCCACTGTCTTCCAGTTAAAAATTATTAAAAGTACTTGCTCTGAAAAGACAAATGCACAATACCAATGAAGAAACAAAATTTTAAGCATCATGCAAACCATTTTCATTTTTTTTTTTTTTTTCTTCTGCATCCTGAGACAATGCTGTTAACAGCAATCAGAAGCTTAAATCTGGCGATCACATAATAATACAGAAAAAGCTGTTTCCTTAATTTTTTTATCTTATCCTTCACTTTCAACAAAGGTGTTAATACTGTTTGTTGAGCAGTAGAAGGTGAAAAGCTTTTACCACTTGGTTACATATTTTCACACTTTATTTCAATCACCATCATCAATAACGACAGAAGTTAAGATTTGTTTGTCGTGACATATGGCCCCACTCTGTTCCCTATAATTTGGCCAATGTGTGATCATTGGTGTATGATGAACTCCCTTCTGATTGCATCAACCATGTTCATGGTCTAGCTGCCAACATTGTGTGAATGGCTAGTAACAGTTTGTGATGCGCTGTGTTCAGTGATCTAGCAAGTTTCATAGTTTTGGTCACCATGTTTATCTGGTTATAAGTTTAATGCATTACTTATAGAATGCTACATCCAATGTAAGAAACAAGCGAGTGAACTGGGTCAAGTTATTGGCTGGCATTATTTCAGAGCCAAAAATGATCCCAAGTATCCTAACATTGGTTTCTCAAAGACTAAGACAACAGACAATACTGAAGCGATACTTTCTACAGCAGAAAAACAATCCAGCAACAATAGGTATGACAAGATAGATAAAAGTGCAGGAATTGTGCCTTGACACGCAAAAAGTGAAAGATACCATTCACTGGTCAATAAGAAGCTCTTAAAAGCAGTCTATGAAGCCTCTTACTTTATCACTTGATACTACAGGCAAAGGTTTACTATTGACAGTTAAAGTAAGGATGAAAGAAATTATTCTGGACCAAATATTCGCAAATAAATTAAAACAAAGTTCCGGTGTCAAATGATAAAGTAAGTAGACGTATCTTGGAAATTAGCACCGGCTCATGTGTGAAACTAAGAGCAAGAATTAAAGGAGGTTAAAAATTTTAAATTCAGGTAGATGAACTGACAGACAACAAACTTTTCAAGCTCTCAGCATATGTCAGGGATTGTTATGCTGAGGTTGGTCAATTGATTAGGGGAGAAGGGGGCAGGGTGACCAAACAGTGAGGTCACTGGTCCCAAAGTTCAAGTAGATAGAAATTAAGAGAGGAACAACACCTACAGCACAGTCCAGTCCATGGGAAAGGAAAACAAGCAAACATAGAGCTATAGGGAACACTGTGGTGGCAGGAAGAGCAAAGAACAGGAGGGACGGGGGGAGGGGGAGGAGGGAGGGCTAAGAGCAGGGGATGCTCCAGAGGCACTCTACACACGACAGGGCGACAGCACCACCGCTGACCCATCTGGATCCTCACACAAAACCATGATCATGACACAGCAGGGAAAATGCCACAAAGAGAAGACACAAAGAAAGAGGGAACAAAATGGCACAAAAGACCAGACGAAACATAGGAAAAAGGGAGGGGGGCACTGGACAGCATGGAGGCAGTGCCAAAGGCCACCAAAACCAACACAAATGCTAATTTCCAATTTCAGTACTTAACTCTAGGAGGACAAAACATTTCATGAAGAGAACCGCATGACACCACACATATATAAAAAGGAATTTGATGTGAAGCCACAATCCATCCTCAGAGGGGTCATGGAGAAAGTGGGTAAGTGGCTCTTGCAAATCCTCTGACATTCCTGATAAATTTAGTAATGAAGAAAGGCGTATTCCCAAAATGTTTAAAAAGGAGCAAGGTAGTGGCACTATTTAAAGGAGGGAAGAAAGGAAATCCATGTAACTGTATACCTATAACAATCCGAACTGTTTTGTCTAAAATAATAGAAGCAGTGATTAAAGACAGATTTATAACTTCATTGTGAAACAAAACATCTTAAACAAAGCACAACATGGATTTAGAAAGGGAGATCCATTAAGACTGCAGTGACAAATTTCATACGTATGCCAATTACACAACTTTACTAGTATCTAGAGACTCAGTGGAAGATTTGGAAAAAGAGAGCCAGTGAGAATCTGGACATGGAGGAACAGTTTATTAGAGAAAATAATTTACTGATCAACAGTAAAAAGAAACTGTGTGTTCAAAATTTGAAACAAATAACTAAAAGCTCAGAGGAATTTATTCTGAGCATTGGGGACCGAACTGGACTGTAATTGGTTTCTGGAAATAGAAGTAGACAAATTTATAACATGAGAAAACCACATTGATGATATTTGTTCAAAAATAAATATAAATATGTTGGTTGGTTGGTTTAAAGGCGGGAGAAGGGACCAAACTACGAGGTCATCACTCCCTTGTTCCTAATGAAACAGTGCCACAAGTTTGAGAAGAAAACGAACTAAACATATAACACAAAATGGAAAGAAAGGAAGAGCCACTAGAACGAAGGGAAGGCAATGAACAGTAAAAGGAACAAAAAATGGACAAGAAAACAGAGACACTAGAAACAGAAGAGAGTAAAACATGAAAGCACTTTACAGTGGCTGGCCAACCTAGAGAATAAAAATGGAAAGACAGCCACTCTGCAACACATTAAAACTTCCACCCCAAAAGCACTAGGGTGGAAGACGGAGGGACATGTGCAAAAACTTCCATAGAAGTATAAAACCCACTCTCACAGATAAAACGTAAAACTAAAACTGCTGTGGAGGCATTATCGCCCAACACCGAAGTCATAGTGCACGGAAAGTTAGAAGTCTGCTGCAGAGCAGCTAAAAGTGGGCAGTCCAGCAAGAGGTGGACAACCGTCATTTGAGAGCCGCAGCGACACTGAGGTGGGTCCTCGCGCCGGAGTAGGTATCCATGTGTTAGCCACATATGGCCAATGCAGAGCCTGCAGAGGACAACTGATTCCCTTCAAGAGGCCCGCATGGAAGACTGCCACATATTCATAGTCTCCTTAATGACACGCAGTTTATTATGCATGTTGTTATGCCATTCCGTCTCCCAAAGCTGGAAAACCCTGTGGTATAAGACAGAACGCAGGTCAGCTTCGGAGATCCCTATCTCCAGAAGTGGTTTCCGCGTCACCTGTTTGGCCAGCCTGTCGGCAAATTCGTTGCCGGGGATTCCGACGTGTCCTGGCGTCCACACAAACACCACAGAACAGCGGGACTGTTCCAGGGCATAGATGGACTCCTGAATGGATGCTACCAGAGGTTGGTGATGCTAGCACTGGTCGATAGCTTCTAGGCTGCTCAATAAGTCAGTACACAGGAGAAATGACTCACTAGGGCATGAGATATGGCCGCCACCTCTGCAGTGAAACCACTGCAGCCAACTGGCAAGGAGTGTTGCCCAAAATGTCCTCCATGAACATATGCAAAGCCTACGTGACCTTCAGCCATTGAGCCTTTGGTGTAAACCACTTCAGAGCCCCAGAACAAGTCAAGAATCAAGAGAAATTGACAGCGGAGAGAGGCGGGGTTAACGAAGTCCTTAAGCAGTCGGCACACTGACCGTGCTGTCGAATGTTAACGTTCAGCGTGCCAAGTTTAACTGCTGAACGCTCAGGAATGATGTGACTTGTGCATACGGTACGTGGACCCTGACGTGGTATACGCGATCGCAACGCACTCCAGCGGCAGTTGAAGGACGTTTCAAGTTCGTAAATCACAATGTTTGCTCAACGGGCGCGCGTAAAATTCCCACTTTAGCTCTATTAAAACGCACATTTCCTCCATCGTGCACAAAACGGAAAGTACCATGTCCACTCAATAAGGACGCAGGGTTGTTAAAGTTCCATTACAAACAGTGCGGTACAAATTTGGAATACTTCTCCGCATAACAGAAACATTATTTCATCATTCCCACATTTTGGTAAAACCCCAAGGTCAGTCTTACTTGATCACTGTTCCTACCCAGTAGCAGAATCTTTGAAACATGTGAATTACGAAGCGTAAAAGAAAAAGGAGCAAAATATATTTATACAAGTAGCGCAAGCTGTCCTGTAGATTAAGCCAATCGAACAAAGTCACCCCTCAAAAAAGTGAACTTGTATTTACATAACATCAAATATTATAGTATATACTTATATTAAACTAATAATAAAGTATCAGAACCTAATAACACCGCGAATGTTAGGAAAAAAATTTGGAAGTGGCAAAACGCGAACCCGCGCCTTCACTTACAGCTCAGTTCAAGCCAATGACGCTACCCATTACGCTAAACCAACATCACGCCCTGTGAATCTAATCAAATTGTTGTACCCTTGCTGAAAACCTTACTCGTAGCTATGTTACTATTTGGAATGTAATTATAACAAATTGACGAAGAACAGTGCGTTTTGGGTGAACTTCAGTGTGTCGTTGCCTTCAAATAGCCTACTCTCATAACACAAAAGTTACAATAATTCTTTTGCCACAAATATGATGTTTCTCATTATATTATTAGAACAAATCACACAGTTAACAACGGGTTTTCCAGTGATTCTCAATTTGCTGGTGCTCAGAAACGGCATATATACATATAGGCTTGAAATGAATGCCAATATGGCGCCTTACAACTCTGTACCGAAGGGAGACGGCGTGCGTGTGACGTAGGTGGCATTGTGCCATCTCATTGGTCAACGCTCAGAGGCACGCTCAGAATATCTGACATGCCAGATATTGCTCTGCACGTTCGGAAAGACTCCCGAACGTGCTATTCCACACTATGACGTCAGAAACTCGGCACGCTCAACGCTCAACGTTCGGATGCACGGTCCGTGTGCCGACGGCTTTAGGGCCATGCAAAAGGTCCAGACGAAGCTGCGGCCAAGGTGTACAGCACGAAAGCGTACGTGAACGGACCGCAAGTAGAGGTGGTAAAGGGAAGGACTCCAGTTCAGAGAGAAGGGGCCGCACGCGAACCGCAATGGTTAGCTCCCATCTGGGCCGCAGATGCAGGAGATGGACTGCCACGGGCGGGAAAAGCAGATGGTTATTAGGATGCGCAGGGGAACTATGCATGTGTGCTGCGCAACTGGTGAGCAGTTGCGCACGTCTGATCTGTAGTGGAGGGACACCAGCCTGCACCATTACGCTGGTCACCAGACTCGTCCTAAAAGCTCCTGTCGCCAGTTGAATCCCACAGTGGTGCACAGGATCGAGTAAATGCAATGCTGAAGGTGCTGCCAAACCATAAACCACACTCCCATAGTCAATTCGGGATTGGACAAGGGCTCTGTAAAGCTGCAGCAGCGTGCAGCGATCTGCACCCCAATCGGTGCTGCTCAGGCAACAGAGGGCATTGAGGTACTACCAGCACTTCTGCTTCAGCTGATGAAGATGAGGGAGCCAAGTCAATCGAATGTTGAAAACCAGTCCTTGGAATTTACATGTCTCCACTACAGAGAGTGAATCATCATTAAGGTAAAGTGTGGGTTCTGGATGAACTGTACGACGCCGACAAAAGTGCATGACACTCAACTTTGCGGCTGAAAACTAGAAGCCGTGGGCTAGAGCCCATGACTGCACCTTGTGGATGGCTCCAAGGAGGCTCCGTTCAGCAATAACAGTACTGGAGCAGCAGTACGAAATGCAGAAGTCGTCTGCATACAGAGAAGGTGAGACGGAGGGCCCGACTGCTGCTGCTAGACCGTTAACGGCCACTAAAAATAGAGAGACTCAATACAGAGCCCTGCGGGACTTCATTCTCCTAGATATGGATGGAACTATGGGAGTCACCAACTTGGACACGGGAAGTACGGAGCGGCAGGAAGTTTTGGATAAAATACGGGAGTGGTCCCTGGAGACCCCACTCATACAATGTGGCAAGGATATGACGTCACCAAGTCGTGTCGTATGCTTTATGTAAGCCAAAAAAAGGTGGCAATCAGGTGTTGCTGTCTGGAAAAGGCTGTTCGGATGGCAGACTCGATGGTCACAAGATTATCAGTGGTAGAGCGACCCTGGCGGAAGCCGCCCTGACATGGAGCCAACAAGCCACATGACTCCAGAGCCGAACCCAACCGCCGACATACCCATACGTTCCAGCAGCTTATGGAGAACGTTAGTGAGGCTGATGGGCCGATAGCTATCCACATCAAGTGGGTTTTTACCGGGTTTGAGCACTGGAATGATGGTGCTCTCCCGCCATTGCGATGGAAAGATGCCATCGCACCAGATCCGGTTGAAGATGACGAGAAGATGTCACTTGTAGTCAGATGAGAGATGTTTTATCATCTGGCTGTGGATGCGATCAGGCCCAGGAGCTGTGCCGGGGCAATATGCAAGGGCACTGAGGAGCTCCCACTCTGTAAATGGGACGTTATATGATTCACTGCACCGTGTGGTGAATGAGAGGGCGTTCCATTCCAGCCGCCGCCTGTGTGTGCGAAAGGGTGGGGGATAATTCTCCGACACAGAGACTCGAGCAAAGTGCTCGGCAATCGCGTTTGGGTTGGTACATAACTCGCCATTTATGGTAACACCAGGGGCAGCTATTGGGGCCTGGTACCCGAAAAGACGTTTGATCTTTGCCCAGACTTGGGAAGGTGACGTGTGGCACCTAATGGTGGAGATGTATCTCTCCCAACACTTCTTCTCACGTTGTTTGATGAGGTAGTGAGCACAGGCACGGAGCTGTTTAAAGGCTATGAGGTGCTCCAGGAAAGGGTGCTGGTTATGCCGCTGTAGAGCTCGCCGACACTCCTTAATTGCTTCAGCAACTTCCGGTGACCACCAAGGGACTGCCTTCCGTCTTGGGCACCCTAACGAGAGAGGGATCGCATTTTCTGCAGCAGAAACAACTGTGCTAGTCACTTGCTCAACCATCACATCGATGTTACTGTGTGGGGGAGATTCAGCGGTGACAGCAGAGGGGAAAGTTCCCCAGTCCACCTCGTTCAACAGACGTCCGTGTGCCTGACACTGGGGCAGTGACAGGTTGTCATGTGCTCTCCAGTGGATATATGGGAGAAGTCCTGGGCTGCAAACTGATAAATCAAATGGCTGAGTAACTACCACGAGTCACACTGACACATGTGGCAGCCTCAGTATTTAAGAGGCAGAAGTTGAATAGCGTCAGTTAAGTTTAGACATCTCTGCCTTGGCCAATAAGCATGGTATCACCCCACAAGAGGTTATGGGCATTAAAATCTCCCAGAAGTAGGAAAGGAGTACTGCACCATCTGGAGGAAGATACACATTAAAGACAGTTATTTCCTGTGTCGTCCTTATTCTGACAGCCACAGCTTCAAGAGGGGTTTGAAGGGGCACATGTTCAATACAGACCGAGTTTAGCATATAAACACAAACTCCACCTGACACTCTATTATAGTCGCTACAGTTCCTGTAATATCCCTCATAGCCGCGGAGGGCAGGGGTCCGCACTGCTGGGAACCAGGTTTCCTGGAGGACAATGCAGATAGCAAGTGTAAAGCTTAACAGTTGCCACAGCTCAGCCAGGCGGTGGAAAAAACCACTGCAATTCCACTGGAGGATCACATCGTGAGACTGGGAAGGTATGGAACATTCATTCAATGAGGCAGTTTACACCTCAGTCACATGCTGCCACTGATTTATTGCCTGAGCAATCTATATCCATTGTGTCTTGAGGGTCTGGTGAGATCTAGGGCGTCAGCGGACGCCAAAATCTCCACCCCATCCTCAACTGCAGAGCTTGTAGGTAGCGGTGGTGCCACCGCAATTTCCTTGGTCTTAGGGGTTTTCTTTTTGGATTTCTCTCGCTGCTCCTTGGGTTTCCCTGGCTGCGAGGACTTCACTGGCTCAGTCTCCGGGACTAAAGATGAGCATGAAGCCGTATGACCAGCTGCTTTTGAGCTCTTCAGACACTGGTGAATGTCATCTTTCCCACTGGAAGAAACCTGGGAAGGGAGTGACCCAAGGGACCCCTTCCTAGTGAGAGAAGCCAAAGAAGACTTATGCTTCTCTGGCTTAGAAGTGGGGACGGATGTCCCTGATGGTTGGTTGGGGGGGGGGGGGGGGGGGGGTTGCTCCCTAAGTAGGTGATGCAGGAGCAACATGGCGGGAAATGCTCCCCACCATCAAGGGGGCAGGTGTAGTCTTCCGGCTCTGAGAGGTGACCTGGGTTGGCAGAGCTGATGGTGCTGGAACTGTTGTAGCAGCAGCTTAAGACAATGTCATAAGCACAGGATGCAGGCATTCAGATTTTCTCTTAGCCTCGGTGTAGGTCAGTCTGTCCAGGGTCTTGAACTCCATTATTTTCCTTTCTTTCTGGAGAATCCTGCAGTCAGGCGAGCAAGGCAAATGGTGCTCTCCACAATTGACACAGGTGAGAGGTGGGGCACATGAAGTATTGGGATGTGATGGGCGTCTGCAATCTCGGCATGTGACACTGGAAGTACAGCAGGAAGACATATGGCCGAACTTCTAGCACTTAAAGCGCCAAATCGAGGGAGGGATATAGGGCTTTACATCACACCGGTAGACCATCACCTTGACCTTCTTTGGCAATGTATCACCCTCTAAGGCCAAGATGAAGGCACCGGTGGCAACCTGATCATCCTTCGGACCCCGGTGGACACACCGGACCAAATGTACACCTCGCCGCTGGAAATTGGCGCGCAGCTCACCGTCGGACTGCAAAACGAGGTCTCTATGAAAAATGATACCCTGGACCATATTTAAGCTCTTATGGGGTGTGATGGTTACAGAAACAACCCACAGCTTGTCACAATCGAGTAACTCCCACGACTGGGCAGAGGATGCTGTTTTGATCAAGGCTGACCCAGATCTCATTTTGGACAAGTCTTCCACCTCCCTGAACTTGTCCTCTAAATGCTCAACAAAAAACTGAGGCTTCATCGCCATGAAACATTCCCCATCAGCTCTCGAACATACAAGGTACCGGGGCGAATAAGATCCGCTGCCATCCTTAGCCTGACGTTCCTCACATGGTGTGGTCAGGGAGGGGAATGATTTGGGGTCATACTTCTGTGCACTGAATTGAGCTCGTGATCGCTTAGACTGCTGGTGTTTCACCACCAGCAAGAGATGATGGACTAGGCTTCATCGCGTGTCATCTGCCCTGATGCCACCCACTCCGACCAGGGGCCCTCCCCACAGGCGCCAACCAGCCACAGCGAAGGCTACCTGCCAGGAGTCCCGGTGCCCCAGGGGGATGGGCATCTACCCCTTGGCATACGTGGGGAGTTAATGGTGCAGGTATCAGCAGAGTGATCCCTGTGTGGTCAGGGGGCTACAACCAACAGGGTACATGGCGGCCCCACCACAACGGACTGGCTATCGTGCTGGATATCAGGTGTAAAGAAGTCCAGGGTCATCGTCAACACAGAAATGCACCCATGAAGGTGTCCTCCCCAAAGAGATGGAGAATGGGCAGGACTGCAATGCGACAATGAGAAAGTGGGCTAAAGATCTCAATGCACGATGGACATGACACACCTTGTAAAGCGCCCTTCCCCAATTGGCTCGCTCTTCGGGAAAATTTTGAAGAATGGAGGTCAAACCCTACAGGGGACCATCACATAAAGGCCGAAACGTGTGAAACTCCTTTTAGTTGCCTCGTACGAGAGGCAGGAATATCTCGGTCCTATTCCAGCTCCCGGACCCACAGAGGAGTATAAATATATTCTCATTGAAAAGAATGTGCTATGCAGTGGGCACGGAAACTGTGATAAAAATATAGATGTATCTCCCCGCACATACTGTACTGTATACCATATGGGGAGGAGCAGTACACACACACATTTAGAGAATCTTAAAACTTCAAAAGAAAGCCATCAGATGCCTAGCTGCACTAACACAATTGAAATCCTGCAAAAACAAATTCAAGGAATTTGAAATAATAACTGTGCCAAGTTACACAGCACCTCTAAACAGACAAGAGGTGGTCACAATGTTGGGAACACGGACTTACTTCAAACTTTGTACACTGTTAGCGGGCCATTAAAACAACAATGTGCAAGTAGTAAAGTGCACTACTCTTAGAATTCTGAGAAAATTGCAATAAAAGTTTTACACATCTATTATGTAACTGATGTATCTGAGCAAAGGAGCTAGTCGTAAGAAGTCATCATGATCAAGCAGTTAGCATTCACACATTGCAAACTAGTCTTGGAGGAGGCGGCACTTCGAATCCTCACACTGCTGGATATTTTAATTGATATTTTTTCATTACTGGTCACATTATTTAATTTATATGACATTTGAGAGGTAATATAATGAAAAAAGAACATGTGAATTTTGATGAAGTAGTGAATTTCACATGTTATTTGACTATTTGCTCTTTGTAACTAAATTTTCAAGGACTTGGGACAGGATTGGAAAGCCCAAGTCAAACATCGATAAATAATTATGTGAATGATGTTATTGACAATCAGTAATATACTAAGTCACAATGTGCCAGACCACAAGAGTAATGTACAATTACTTGGGATGTGCTCCACACATCACACATTTCAGGATGATATTTGTCATATGGACATGTAAAACATAAATTAAACTACATGCGAATACATGTGTTTTTTCATTATATTCTCTCTCAAATGTCATATAAATTAAATAATAGAAATGTTGATAACAAAAGTACGTGGAAGTAGGATTCAAACCACTGCCTCCTCCACGACCCATTTGAAATGTGCGAACGCTAATTGCTTGACCACAATGACCTCTTACAACCGGCCCCTTCACATAGGTTCACTTGTTACATAACAGGCACATAAAACTTCTCCTACAATTTTCTCAGAACTGTCAGAACAGTGCATCTTACAATTTGCACATTATGTTGTTTTAACGGCCTACTAAAGGTGTACAAAGCTAGAAATAAATCTGTGATTCCAACATTGTTGCATCCCCTTGAGACATATACATGACTACAACACAGGAAATAGAGATAACTACCTTATCTGCAGCAAAAGCTAGAAAATGATAAATAGGGCACCTATAAATGCACGAAGCTTATTTTATAACGGACTGTAACTTAACATAAAGAGCATAAAGGAAGTGAGCACCTCCAAATAGAAACTGAAGGAACATCTCATCTCTGGATATCGGTACACGGTAAGAAATACCTGCAGGCACATCCATAGCACAAACATAAACTTGAATATGGAGTAACACAGTTTCTTTTTTGTGTGGAACCAAATTTCCTGAAAGAAGGAAAATGGAAAACTTCTCTTCTCCCCAATCGTATTCAATACCTCCTCATTAGTTATATGATCTACCCATCTAATCTACAGGATTCTTCTGTAGCACCACATTTCGAAAGCTTCTATTCTCTTCTTGTCCAAACTAGTTATCGTCCAGGTTTCACTTCCATACATGGCTACGCTCCACACAAATACTTTCAGAAACGACTTCCTTACACTTAAATCAATACTCGATGTTAACAAATTTCTCTTCTTCAGAAACGCTTTCCTTGCCATTGCCAGTCTACATTTGATATCCTCTCTACTTCGACCATCATCAGTTATTTTGCTCCCCAAATAGCAAAACTCCTTTACTACTTTAAGTGTCTCATTTCCTAATGTAATTACCTCAGCATCACTCGACTTAATTCGACTACATTCCATTACCCTCGTTTTGCTTTTGTTGATGTTCATCTTATACCCTCCTTTCATGACACTGTCCATTTCGTTCAACTGCTCTTCCAAGTCGTTTGCTGTCTCTGACAGAATTATAATGTCATCGGCGAACCTCAAAGTTTTTATTTCTTCTCCATGGATTTTAATACCTACTCCGAATTTTTCTTTTGTTTCCTTCACTGCTTGCTCAATATACAGATTGAATAACATCGGGGATAGGCTACAACCCTGTCTCACTCCCTTCCCAACCACTGCTTCCCTTTCATTTCCCTAGACTCTTATAACTGCCATCTGCTTTCTGTACAAATTGTAAATAGCCTTTCGCTCCCTGTATTTTACCCCTGCCACCTTCAGAATTTGAAAGAGAGTATTCCAGTCAACATTGTCAAAAGCTTTCTCTAAGTCTACAAATGCTAGAAACGTAGGTTTGCCTTTCCTTAATCCAGAATCTAAGATAAGTCGTAGAGTCAGTATTGCCTCACATGTTCCAACATTTCTACGGAATCCAAACTGATCTTCCCCGAGGTCAGCTTCTACCAGTTTTTCCATTCGTCTGTAGAGAATACGCGTTAGTATTTTGCATGCGTGACTTATTAAACTCGTTGTTCGGTAATTTTCGCATCTGTCAGCACCTGCTTTCTTTGAGATCGGAATTATTATATTCTTCTTGAAGTCTGAGGGTATTTTGCCTGTCTCATACATCTTGCTCACCAGATGGTAGAGTTTTGTCAGGACTGGCTCTCTCAAGGCTGTCAGTAGTTCTAATGAAATGTTGTCTACTCCCAGGGCCTTGTTTCGACTCAGGTCATTCTGTGCTCTGTCAAACTCTTCACGCAGTATCGTATCTCCCATTTCATCTCCATCTACATCCTCTTCGATTTCCATAATATTGTCCTCAAGTACATTGCCCTTGTATAGGCCCTCTATATACTCCCTCCACCTTTCTGCTTTCCCTTCTTTGCTTAGAACTGGGTTTCCATCTGAGCTCTTGATATTCATACAAGTGGTTCCCTATTCTCCAAAGGTCTCTTTAATTTTCCTGTAGGCAGTATATCTTACCCCTAGTGAGATAACCCTCTACATCCTTACATTTGTCCTCTAGCCATCCCTGCTTAGCCATTTTGCACTTCCTGTCGATCTTGTTTTTGAGACGTTTGTATTCCCTTTTGCCTGCTTCATTTACTGCATTTTTATATTTTCTCCTTTCATCAATTAAATTCAGTATTTCTTCTGTTACCCAAGGATTTCTACTAGCCCTCGTCTTTTTACCTATTAGGTCCTCTGCTGCCTTCACTACTTCATCTCTCAAAGCTACCCATTCTTCTTCTACTGTATTTCTTTCCCCCATTCCTGTCAATTGTTCCCTTATGCTCTCCCTGAAACTCTGTACAACCTCTGGTTCTTTCAGTTTATCCAGGTCCCATCTCCTTAAATTCTCACCTTTTTGCAGTTTCTTCAGTTTTAATTTACAGTTCATAACCAATAAATTGTGGTCAGAGTCCACATCTGCCCCTGGAAATGTCTTACAATTAAAACCTGGTTCCTAAATCTCTGTCTTACCATTATGTAATCTATCTGAAACCTGTCAGTATCTCCAGGCTTCTTCCATGTATACAACCTTCTTTTATGATTCTTGAACCAAGTGTTAGCTATGATTAAGTTGTGCTCTGTGCAAAATTCTATCAGGCGGCTTCCTCTTTCATTTCTCAGCCCCAATCCATATTCACCTACTACGTTTCCTTCTCCCCCTTTTCCTACTACCGAATTCCAGTCACCCGTGACTATTAAATTTTCGTCTCCCTTCACTATCTGAATAATTTCTTTTATTTCATCATACATTTCTTCAATTACTTCGTCATCTGCAGAGCTAGTTGGCATATAAACTTGTACTACTCTAGTAGGCGTGGGCTTCATGTCTATCTTGACCACAATAATGCGTCCACTATGCTGTTTGTAGTAGCTTACCCGCACTCCTATTTTTTTTATTCATTATTAAACAGACTCCTGCATTACCCCTATTTGATTTTGTATTTATAACCCTATATTCACCTGACCAGAAGTCTTGTTCCTGCTGCCACCGAACTTCACTAATTCCCACTATATCTAACTTTAACCTATCCATTTCCGTTTTTAAATTTTCTAACCTACCTGCCCGATTAAGGGATCTGACATTCCACGCTCCGATCCGTAGAACGCCAGCTTTCTTTCTCCTGATAATGACGTCCTCTTGAGTAGTCCCTGCCCGGAGATCGAATGGAGGACTATTTTACCTCGGGAATATTTTTCCCAAGAGGACGTCATCATCATTTAATCATACAGTAAAGCTGCATGCAGATATGATTTAAATGTTTTTCACTATGTGTGTATGTCCAAACATTTTCTGCAACACAGTCACTGTATTAGCATTTTCAGCAGTATAACACAGACATATAGCTTTGTAGTCTCTGCTTGTACGCAGGAGTGTTGCATAAATTTGCGTAAGCTATTAATATATTTCAATATTGTGTGTTAGTACTGATTCTCTATAAAGCATTATTACAAAGAAAATCTTTTTGTGTGCCAACAAAAAATTTCTAAAAAATTTGTTTTATTTTGCATAAAACTGTAAACATGACATGTCTAATATCATTGCAAAATATGATCTATGGACAAATGTATAAATAAATGAGCTATTACATGCACATTCAACATTCTACAACTCACCCTGACACACACACACACACACACACACACACACACACACACACACACAAGGAATATTTTTGTGCTTGCTGTAGATCATGGCCATGCAAACAAACTTGTTATTCAGACTATGCCAGGTATATCCATGTAGTCTCTACCATAAATTAAGAAGACTTCACCTGAATGTTCGTAAAACCATATAACACAAAAAATTTAACACCATATGCAAATGTAATGATACTGTACCTATTTATATCAATGTACAGGTTAGAAACCATTCACCCAGCACTCAAACAACAGTTAATGTTGCCCAAAAAATGCGGTTCATTAGAAATCAAATCCCTTTGCTCTACAAAATAAGAGCTAAATTACGAGTTATACAGAACGCATTTGCAACTTGCAAACTCCATTGATAATACAACAGTTTTCTCCCATCTGGTCAGCAAGGTCGAAAGTCACACAAAAACCACTGTACAAAGAATGGAAACAGTGCATAGGAGAAAGGTTAGTCAATTCAAAGAATTCCAGTCAACACAATAACTCTAAATACAACCAACAAAAACACATACACAAATTCAACTCAAGTGAACCTTACAGACACACAAAAAACAGCAAAGAAAGACAACTGTTAGAGAAAAGATTAAAATACAATATAAATTAAAAAATAGATGAGGATTATGTAAAAAAATCTAATTATAGAAGCAGAAAGTCTATTGACAGGGAAGGGAAGTTAAGAGAGAAAACAGCAGTGTCAACATTGGATTAACTAGAGAACTAGTAAAAAAAAAAAAAAATAATAATAAACATAAAAACAACAACACAAAAACAGAATCCATAACACTCAGAAGGTGTAGGAAAAAACTTCAAAATGAAAATTGTTATTTCAGAAGCAAATAAGGGGAACACAGTAGTATTTTTAGTTAAAGAACAATACACTGAATAACACAAGAATTCATCAAAATAACATAACAAACTAAAATCAGACCCAAAAAGAGACTCCAGATAAACGTAAAATAACACACTGAAAAATATGGACAGCATCCTAAATAATATAGAAAAAAGAAAGCTGACAATAATCCTGCTGCACCTCTCCTCCAAAGCCAATCAAAGATCCACAAACCAAATATCCCAGTGATACTGACACTGGATTTCAGAAAATCCTCCACTTACAAGCTTGCAAGACACATGTTAAAATTATTGTCTGAAAACTTCAAAGTACAAGACTTCAGAACCATTAAATCACTACACAGTTAATACAACAAATAAAAGATATAAAAATCCCACAAGCAGCAATACTTATCTAGTCTGATGTAGAAAGCTTGTATACCAATATACCAGTACCAGAAACAATAATCACAGATAAAAACTTGAAAACACAAAGTCAACTCCCTGATGAATAGAATAACGACATATTTGCATTAATAAACAAAATTACTCTTAATTTAATAATAAATTTTACTTACAAAAAAAAATGGATTACCAATGGGATCCCCAGTTTCAAGAGCCTTTGCAAGTATTTTTATAAATCCCACTGAATGCATAATTTTCACAAAAATGGCAGCAAATGAATACAATATATTATACTATTCAGGTATATGGATGAGATCCTCTGCTTAACAGATGAACCACAAACAAAAATTTATAAACTAAATACTGAAGTCAACAAAATATATAAACACAATATTCTCAAGTGAAACCAAATTAACTTTCTGGATATAACAATAAAAAATAAAAGAATATGGACATGTTTGAAATTTACCATAAACCCACAGCAAATATCTTATCACCGCTCAATCCTTGAAGCACCCACACTCACAAATGCAAGCAGCACTGACACATGCTCCATAAACTCAAAAAAGAAAACTACCAAAACGAATCTGACAATGATCTGGATAGCCAAAAACAATGGTTACAATAGTAACAGTCACAAAGCTAACTAAGAAAATTAAAAGAAACACAAAACCACAGACAACACCACAACTGAACCAAACACAATCACAAACATTCTGTACCATAACAACTACACAGAATAATCAGGAAAACATAAGAGAAGAGACAAAATGGTACACAATGAGATACAAATACAGTAGTAGTAGTAGTAGTAGTAGTAGTAGAGGGGTTTTTGGGCGCACGACAGCAGGGTCTTCAGCGCCTGTGCAGTAACATAGGGAGACGGGTGTCAAGAAAAACCCCAGAACAGGGATATAAAACGGAACATAAAACACGGGTAACAATCATTGAAAAATATGTGCTCATCCACACCGAAGCGTGGGATGAAGCAGGGTGTCAACAGTAAAACATGGACAACACAGGAAGAAAATGATAGAGGGAGCTAAAACAATGTAGCAGATGGAAGTGGCTGGCTGACCACAAGGAAAAAAGGGGAGGAGTCAGCCACTCTGCAATACACTAAAACCTCCAGCCTAAAAGTTTAGGTCAGAGTCCAGACACATCACAGAACTTAAAAACCCTAGACACACACGTCTCATCATTAGCTAAAACAGAAGGCAGATCCCCATCAACTTGTGCTTCTGCCCGTGCATCACGGTATGAAATGCAGTCTTTTAAAATGTGCCGGACAGAGATGTGCACACCACAAGCATCACAAAACGGAGGATCCTCCCGCCGTAATAAAAAGCTATGTGTGTGAGGACAGTGCCCGATCCGAAGACGTGTGAGGGCCACCTCTTCCCGCCTGAGCAACCGGCAGGAGGAACGCCACGGCCGAGTGGTTGACTTTACCAACCGCAGTTTATTGGCCGTCACCGCCAGCCATTAGTCCTCCCACAACTCCATGCACTTCCTGTGGAGTGCAGTAATGACCGACTGCAAGGGGATAGGACACTGGACCATATCCTGCTCTCTGCAGGCCTCCTTGGCAGCCCGATCGGCCTGTTCATTGCCCCATATGCCGACATGACCAGGCACCCAGCAGAAGGATACCTCTTTACCCCGCCGTTGGAGCAAGTACAGTTGGTCATATATCAGCTGGACCATCTCCTCAGTCAGGTATAGGTTCTGCAGTGATTGTAAGGCACTAAGAGAATCGGAGCAGAGAAGAAATCAATCGCCCCGAACACGATGCATCAGCTCCAGTGCCTTCAGGATCGCGTGGAGCTCCGCTGCGAAAACGGTATATTCAGCAGGGAGGCGAATCCGGGTAACATGATCAGGGAACACCACAGAACAGCCAAGGAAATTCTCCTGTTTGGAGCCATCAGTGTAAACGACAGTGAAACCATGATGCACATCTAAAATGTTAAAAAACAGTGACTGGAATGTAAAATCTGGCGTGCCATCCTTCTTAAAACGAGTCAAATCTAAAATAAGTTTGGGTCGACGGAGGAGCCAAGGTGGAGACCTGCTCCAACCGCGACGTAAAACACGAAGACCAGCCATAGACATTGCAGCGAGGCAATCCTGTGCGCGAATCCCATAGGGCTGCGTCGCACGTTGCCGGTTGTGAAATAACCATGCCAGAGGAGGCTGAGCAACGGTATGGTATGCAGGTGTGCATGGTGTGGACAAAGTTTTATACGCCTGGCGTACCGTAAGGAGCCGTCGCCGCATATGAAGTGGCGGTTCACCTGCCTCTGCACAGAGGCTTGGTATGGGGCTAGTTTGGAATGCCCCAGTGGCCAACCGAAGCCCTTCATGGTGGACAACGTCCAAAATCTTTAAGTAAGAAGGCCTCGCAGACCCATACACCGTGCACCCACAATCGAGCCGAGATCGCACAAACACCCTGTAAAACTGGAGCAGACAAGTCCTGTCAGCTCCCCATGTACTGTGGCTAAGACATTTTAAAATACTTAAAGCCTGAAGCGACCGCCGTTTCAGGTCTTTAAGACGAGGTAACCACGTGAGCCTCGAGTCAAAAATGAGCCCCAGGAAGCTCACCGTGTCTTTAAAAGTAAGAATAGTGTCCCTCAACTGCAACTCAGGAAAGGTTAAAATTGAGCGAGAACGGTTAAAAAGAACACATACAGACTTCTCGGTGGAAAACTTAAAACCACTCTTCTGCGCCCAATCACCCAAACACCTAATCGTAAGTTGCAACTGACGAATTGTCGTTGCAAGGTTCGAAGAAGAGCAGAACAAAGAGAAATCATCCACAAACAAAGAACACTGGACAGGACTTTTCACTATGGGCGTAATGCTATTAATAGCGATGGCAAAGAGAGTCACACTTAAAACGCTACCCTGAGGGACACCATTCTCCTGCTCAAAGTGATCAGACAGGACGTCACCAATTCGGTATCTAAAATATCGTGGCGAGAGAAAAGACTGAATAAAAAGAGGAAGACAACCACAAAAACCCCATTTGTGAAGCTGCTCCAGGATGAGACGCCTACAAGTGGTATCTCAGGCCTTCTCGATGTCGAAAAATACACCTAGAAGGTGATGACGGCGGAGGAAAGCTTGTTGTATAGCCGCCTCCAGGAGGGCAAGGTTATCGAAGGTGGTACGAAACCTCCTGAACCCACACTGAAAGCGACTAAGGAGTTGCCGGGATTCTAACATCCAGACAAGGCGGCGGTTGACCATCCGCTCCAAGGTCTTCCCTATGCAACTAGTGAGGGCAATACTACGGTAGCTACTTGGGCTTGTGCGTTCTTTCCCAGGTTTTAAAAAAGGGATTAAAACTGCCTCACGCCACGCGTCAGGAAAGTGACCCGACGCCCAAATGTCATTAAAAAGTGCGAGGAGGAGTTCTCTGTTGCGCATTGTGAGGTGCCATAGCATACTGTAATGGATCCTGTCGTGACCAGGGGATGTGTCACGAGCTCCAGACAATGCAGAATCCAGCTCCCACATAGAAAATGGGCAGTTGTAAACTTCATGAGAGGTGGACTGGAAGTTCAGACTACATCTCTCAGCAACCGCTCTATGGCGCTGAAAACCTGGATCCTGACTGGTTGTTGCAGTAACTGTGGCAAAATACGCTGCCATAGTCTGGGCAATGTCTCGCGGATCCGTGTGGAGAGTGCCGTTAGTCATTACAGCAGCTATGGGGCACCTCCCTACTCTGCCAGAAATTCTCCTGATGGTCTCCCACACAGGAACGTTTGCCACGACCTCTTCTTGCTCTCACGAATAATGCGGCGACATCTTGCCCTCGCCACCCGAAAGGCTGCAAGATTCTCAGCAGTCGGCCGACACTTGAACCGACGCAGAGCCGCACGCCTGGTCCTGATTGCAGAGCGGCATTCGGCACTCCACCAAGGCACAGGTGGCCTCTTCCAGTGGCCTGTGGAATGGATGCTGCAGCGGCGTGGTGGACCGTTTTGGTAATATGATCCACCCACACCTCAACATTCGCACAGTGTTCGAATTGGGCCAACTGGCTATAAAGTGTCCAGTCAGCTCCACTGAGCACCCATCGTGGTGGTCTCCTTTCGAGCCCCACGCCATCTGGCAGGTGAATCCAGATTGGGAAATGATCACTGCCGTGCAAGTCAGCAACCACTTCCCAGTGAGCACTGGCGGCAAGAGCTGGAGAGCAAAGTGAGAAATCAATGGCAGAGAATGACCCAGTCACCGTGCAGAAATGAGTACTCTGACCTCCATTGAGCAAGTAGGCACAGGACGACAGGAGAAGCCTCTCAATCGCTCTACCCCTGGGGCAGGAAATTGCAGAGCCCCAACGCACATTGCGGGCATTAAAATCACCACAAATAATGAATGGTTGGGGGAGCTGTGTAAGAAGGTCGGTGAGGGCCGCTTCATCAAGAGCATCATGTGGGGGCAAGTAAAGTGAACACACAGTCAATGGATGACGCACGTGCACGGACACAGCGACGGCCTGTAAAGTCGTCGTAAGTGAGAGAGGCGAGGTATGGTAGTCCGTCCTGACGAAAATACCTACGCCTCCTCTAGCTCTCTCTCCACGCAGGTCGTCCTTTTTGTGGAGTGTATAGCCTCGTATCTCAGGGGAGTATGATGGATGGAAATACGTCTCCTGGAGACAGAGACACAGTGGTCTACCCTGAGAGAGTAGACGAAGTTCCTCCACATGCGTCCTGAACCCTTGCAAGTTCCACTGGAGTATGGGGGCTATCTATGTTGGGGGTAGCACCTTCATCCTGTCTCTCCGACGGGGCGGGGAGACCGCAGCAGGTGGAGGGGCAGGCGTGGGACGAGATGATTGCCCCACACATACATGGTACTCCATCAACTCTGGGGAAGAGTCAGATGAAGCCTCATGTAAAACAACATCTGCATGGTCAGATGGTTTACCACGGGATTTGACCCGCTGTTGCTGCTGTACGGTAGCTTTCTCTGGTTTGGTGGACTTTGGGGAAGCTGATGTGGGAGTGGTAATTGGCGCACTGGGCTTGGGAACAACCTCAGCTGTTGGAGGCGCGAGCGGCTGGACCAAGGTCGCCACTGTACCTTTGTCTGCCGTTCGAGTAGGGGCTACTGGCTCTGAAACACTGGCTGCGTTGCAAGAGCACTGACAGCTGCAGGTGTTAGTGCCAACACTCACCACCTCAGTCTGCGTTGAGGCATCGACTTTTGGAGTAGGCTTCTGTACCAGGGATGCAAAAAGATACAAATACAAACTCACACATAAAATCACTAACATTTTCAAAGGACAGGGCACAAACACAGCACACACAACAGACAATTCTATCCAAAAATAAACCTGGAAACTGACAAGAGACATACACACATACAGTAGAAAGCAAGTTTATATCAAGGTGTAACACCTCTAATGGCATATATATTACAAGACAAACAGGCTAAATGTCTGATATCAGATACAAACATGTGAGAGCCTGGATGTATGGGGCAAACCACTCTACATTTGCAGAGCACCTACAAGATCATAATCACAAGCCAAACTCCAGAGAAGAAGACACGAAAATAATTACAAACAGTACAAGTCACCTTTAACACCACAAGAAAATTACCACATACAAAAAGTCAAAGCACAACAGAAAACTCTGTTGAATGATCAAGTACGCATGACAAACAACTCACTGATTGTACAATTATAGATCCAATAACACACAAAAATTCCAGCAGAGGATTATCATCATAATTGCCCCTTCCTACTCGCTCTTCCATGAACTCTTCACAAAACATCAGCAGAACACTACAACTTTCAACCAGTCTCTAACAGCTGTTACATTCACATTCTACAACTTGCCCTGACTAACCCCCCCCCCCCCCCCTCCTTCTCTCTCTCACACTCACACACACACACACACACACACACACACACACACACACACACAGACAAACAAATAACATTTTTCTGCTTTCTGGGGTTGATGGCCAAACAAACGAACATTAAATCTGATTTTGTTAGGTGCGCACGTAACTGATCCTTTGTTATGTCCGGAAAATTATTTTTAGAAGTATTTTCTACCAAAACTTAGAAATAATCAGAGTGGATTCAGAATCCTTTTGCCACAGAAATTAAACATGTGAAACACACATTGCTAGAATATCAGAAAGAATTTGAAGAAATGTCCTGTGGCTCAAATTACAAAGTCTACAACCTAATGTGTCATCTTTACGGTAAATCGCAATCTACCTTTTCCTTACATTGTTGATATTCCAACCTGGAGTTTCCAATGTTTGATTTTGCCTGATGGCTTTTCTTCCATCTCACAACCCTCTGATGTTTTTCTCTTGTACTATTTTCTATAGCATTACTTCTCTTCTTTCACCGCTTTCCACACCACACAAACTTCTGAGCCACACTGTATCAATGATCATCTGTGTAGGTTGTTGAACCAATAACCGAAATTCTTCCCAACGATACTTATTTTTATTCATATTGATCCCACTTCCTCCCTCATCCTTACGTACTTAAGCATTTTATTTTTCACACCTACCTGCACCACATGAGCTTTTAACTCTCGCTCTAATCAATCCCCCTGCCCCTCTCTTCCCTTACTGCAACACACGAATAATCCTATAAATCATCATTCCTTTTCTCCCATGTTTCTGTATGTTTTACATTTCTGTGCATATTTTTGTGTGTTTTTGCATGTCTTTATATACTTTTTACACATCCTTTCCCTTATCCAGCTCCCCTCACAACCATCCAACACCTTGTTTTGCCCACTTCCACGTCATTCCCATTTCCCCTATGGCACCCCTGCAACAATGGACTCCTGCTCCATCTGTCTGCATCAGTTCAGAAAAGTATCCCTTTCCCCAACTAAGTCCCAGTCCCACATTCTGTTTCTTAAATGCTGCCTAAGTCATGGAATCCCCCCTCTCCCAATGACCTAACCATAAAAAGTTTCTTTCTTTGCACCCAACCCTTCTTTCCACAATGACCTTCACATTTTCAGATTGACCTGGCACTGTAAAGACACATCTCCATGGCACAGGCATCCCAGAATCACCTTTGCCCCCTCCACAAGATACTGCTACTGTGCAATCCCTGAGCCATATATCTAATCTCTGAAACTGAATGCCTTGCTCTTCAGCACCTGGAGGATCATTCCAGACACCACATCCATAAGTTATCCAACTTGCTGACATGCAGCTGCCAGCGCAGGCCAACATTATCCTACCCACAGTGTCCCTCCTCATCAACCCCCAACAGCACCCAAACCCTCCCTTGCTGACTTTTTCAACTTGCCACATCCCCCTAAACTCCCTGCCAACACTACACCAAACCAGAGCTGAAGCTTTTCTGTAACACTGTTTTTAAGCTTTCCACCAAAACCCTCTGCCCCATAGAAGTATCGGTCCTATCCAAAAGCCTCACCTTCAACACTGCATCCAAATTTAACCATGCTGGACCTGTCAAAGGCCTACTCTCCTCCTCCTCCTGATCCTTGCAACGGAAACATTCTTTGCTTCCAGTCCTCCAGCCAAAGCCAAATTAATCCCAATATTGAACTCTGCCTCTAGCAGTTCATATCACCATCCAAATATAACCCTCTCCCCCTCCCACCTAACCACCTGCCAGTCATCCTCCAATTTGGCCTCACCATCTATTCCCAGGTCCCTTCCTCAGAACAACAACCTTTAAGCAGAAGAAAGACCAGCCATACACAACCTCAAAACAAACCCTGACATAATCAGGTTACCTACAGACAAAGGTTCCACCACTGATGTTATGAATCACAGTGACCACCTTGCAGAATGCCTGACTCATCCATCTATAAACTCTGCCAGAATGGTCCCATACCAGAAGTCCAACATAACCTTCAATTCCTGCTTAAATCCTTAGGCCACTCCCCAAATTCACAAACCCAACAATCCTTGACATTCCATTGTGGCTCGTTATTGTGCCACCACTGACAGATTTTCAGCTCTCACTGACCAACACCTCAAACCAAGTGCCCGTAATGTAGACTTCCACATCAAAGATACCAACCACCACCTTCACCAACTCTCCACCATCCCCACCCCTTCAGCTCCGAATCTCTACTCGTCACTGTTGACACCATCCCTCTACACACCCACATCCCTCATGTCCATGGTCTTACTTCTCCGTTGACGGGAAGGTATACACCGTGGCACAGCCATGTGCACCTTCATTACACCTTCCTATGCAAACCTGTTTATAGGTCATCTAGAGATATTCCTAGCATCCAAAGACACCAAACTCCTAATCTGGATTGGGAATCCTGATTCAGAATTCATGCTGATATCTTCATGGTTTGGACTAAGGGCCAAAACACCCTATCTTCTTTCCTTCACAGTCTCAACATCTTTTTTGCCATCCACTTCATCTGGTTCTCCAAACTCAAGTTTGCCAACATACATTTAGCATCTCCTCTCTGCTGGTTCCATTCACACCTCTATCCACATTAAACCCATCAACCATCAACAGTGCCTGCATTTTGACAGCTGTCATCCCTTCTACAACAAAAAACCCCTCCCATACAGCCCAGTTATCCAGGAATGGTATTATATCTGCAGTAACAAGAACTCCCTTGCCCAGTATGCTAAGGGTCTGAACAAGGTCTTCACAGACAGGCACTACTACTAAAGATCATTCCCATTCTTCCAAAAGTAATGTTCCGTTGCTCACCTAACCCTCACAACATCCTAGTTCACCTCTATGCCACTCACAATCCCAACCCCCTGCCACTTGTATCATATCCCCGTGGAAGACCCACGTGCAAGACTTGCCCATCCACCACTTCCTATTCCAGTCCTGTGACAGGCTTATCCTATCCCATCACAGGTCATGTCACAGAACGAACAACCACTGTCCAACTGTGACCAAGAGCAAAGTAGATAATCCTGCGCCACAACATGCAGCTGAACATAACATGCTTGATTTCAATGGTTGCTTCAATACTTGAGCCATCTGGATCCTGCCCTCCACCACCAGCTTAACTGTACTGCGATGATGGGAGTTATCCTTATAACACAATCTCCGCTTCCAAAACTACCCGGCCTCATCCTATAGTAACATACGTCCCCACTCCCTAAACCTAACAGTTTCCACCCCTCTGTCCTATCACCTATTCTGTCTGTCCTATCACTGTTCTCATCTTCCACCCTCTGTGTGCACCACTCTCTGCCTACACAGCCACTCATCTTTCCTCCCTTCTCTCCTTTTTTGCTCCGTTCCTGCTCTCCCTCCACACCTCCAAACACTGTGCCTGTTGGCAGTCTAGCCCCAGCCCACACTGCCAGACAGCACACTTCTCTCGCCCAACCCATACACTGTTATCCCTTACCCTTCCCCGTAACAATATTTCCTTTCCTTACATTTTTGATGTTCCTCATTCGAGTTTTCACTATATGATTTTGTTTGAAATTAAAAACCTGAGTTTTCAAGAATAAGCTGTAACAGTTTTTGGCTGGTTGTGTAGAAATTATTAGGACTTTTTCTTATCCTATTCACGTATGGAGTGTGGGAAGGATAATTACATAAACACCTTTGTTACTACAGTAATCACATTACTCTTGTCTTCACAGTTTCTATGGAAGCAATAGGTAGGTTTAAGAATATTCCAGAAATCATTAATTTAGGTTGGTTCTGGAAACTGAGTAGGCTTTCATGGAGCATTTTGCATATATCTTCAAGAGTCTGCCAGTTGATTTCTTTCAGCACCTCCTTGACACTCTCCCATGGGTCAAACAAACCTGTGAACATTTGTGCTGCCATGTACATGTTCAACATTCTCAGTTAGATGCTGGCACTGACCCCACATACTTGGCAATATTCTAGGACACGGTGCAAAAGTGTTTTGTAAGGAATCTCCTTTGCAGATTGATTGCATTCTCCTAACTGTCCACCAATTGATCGAAATCTACCACATTTTACCTACGATGAGGCTATGCAATTGTTCCGGGTCATATCCCTACAAATTGTTACCGTAGGTATTTGAGCTGAGTGATGTCAACTGTGACTTATTCATATTTTAGTCACAGAATACTACCTTTTTTTTAGTTTTATGAAACACACTATTTTACATTATTGAAAATTTTCAGCAAGTTGCCAATCTATGCAACACTTTGAAGTCCTATCAAGATCAGTCTCAATATTTGTGCAGTTTTTTTCTGTGTGCACTTCCTTATAGATAACTATATCATCTGCAAAAAGGCTGATGTTACTATTAGTATTGTTTGGTTAGCTTGGAGGTCATTCTGTTCAAATTAACTCATTACATTTGAACTCAGAATACATTCTATGATTATAAAATGAATGAATGTCAAGAATATTGGATGGTAGTTTTGTACATCACGGCTGCTTTCTTGTTGGACACACACACACACACACACACACACACACACACACACACACACACACACACACACACCTTACTTTCCTTTCATATCTCACACTGAACTCTGCCAACACTGCTCTGCTACACATTGCCACTTCCCCTGATCTAGTCTCTTACTATGACTTATCAAATGTATCCCACAGTTTCCCCTCCCCCCCCCCCCCCCCCCATTTTGTGTTCTGGTAGTGTTTCTGACCATCAATAGCCTTAATCTACAGTGTAGCCAGTTGTCAAAATTTACCAGACGAAGACAACAGAAACCAAGAAACCAGTTCCAGAATCAGTACATACAGTCAAGTATCCGAGTTTTACATATTGTTTGTGTTAATGATCATGTAGTTCATCTTAGTTCCACAACTGGAAGCTCCTTACCCCAATCTCCTTTTGCTTTCTTCAGGTGACAGCTGATCAAATGTCTTTGCCTCTTCTCCCAAGAATGCTTCATGGTCATACTGGGTATTATGCTCTGCATTCTGGTAATGTTCCTGATCACTCAGATCCTAATAAAAGGAAGTTTTCCATTTAGTGAAATTAAGATACATATATTATTCTCATAAATTATATGTGAATATAACTTACATTGTTCAAGACTCTGTCTTTTTTTTCTTTGTCTTCCGGTTTTGGAATGGCCAGAGCTACACTGATAACCAGAAGTAGAAATGCTGAACGGTACATCTTACCAACACACGTCATTTCTGGGAAAAAGACAAAAATAATTCAAATTTAAATAAATCTTCTAAACGTCATAACAAGCTAACAGAAAAAAGGGACTGATTAACAAGAACACAATCAGAGTTTTATATAGTATCTAAATCAGCCAACAACACAAGTGCTGATTTGGTGGTGGTAAATCTTGACCTTCCTCTGATCTATGAACTGACTTACCCAGTCAGTTATAGCAGGACCCGCAGTTTGACACTGGCTTTGTACCATGGTGCAATTCAACAGCATGTGCAAGGAGATCCATTATCATATCCCTGATTTTATTTCACTACTATTCCATCACAAGCAATGTAAGATCAATCACTGTACCATACATTATGCTCTGTTGTATGTCATTATGTAATTGTTACACACCTGTTGTTTGTTGCAGTTCTAACCACGAATTAAGTGAAGATGGCACAGAGATTAGAAATTTCTGATCATGCCCATACTGCAGTTAGGGCAGAGGCAGTCACCTCTAATGGTGCAATGATGGTGGAGGTGGGAGAGAAGAGACACACAACTCTGGATGTGAAAACAATAAAGAGACTGCGTGCGAATTTGTTGCGTACAGGTTCAGTTGTTCACCAAAGAGGTGATGGACCCCCAAAGAGAGTTTTCACTGAAGGTAAAACCAGCAGTGTTGCAGCATATGAACAAAGTCCCTGAGACAATATCAGAGGGAAACTAGTTTAACATATGGTTCAGGTGGTTGACTGGAGACAGTGATTGACTGGAGACAGTGGAAATCGCACTTTGTCCAAGCATTGTCACTTGAAGGCTGTGATGTTAATGGAGTTTGCTGAATCCACATTACAACTGATGGAAGACACACCAGATGTTGCGGTCAGACAAAGCCGTGTTCCATATGGGTGGGTTCATAAATTGCCATAACTGCCATTACTGCAGTCTAAGTAACTACAGTTCTGAAGTTATGACTGAAAAACTGCAGCATGTCCTTCATTGATTGTAGTGTGGTATTCATGATGATGTTCTAATCAGTACAATGGGGCACCTCCCCTGTTTGCAGTGATTTCATGAGAATGGCTTGACAATGCTTTTCCAGGTATTGGACATCGTGGAAATGAGAGGCCACCGAGAAGTCAAATGACACCACTCAATTTTTTCTTCTGGGGTTGGTTGTAAGTATATGCCAGAAAACTGCCTGACTTGGCCACTTCAGAAGCAGTCATCAGGTAAGAGCACGCGCAGGTACCAAATGATATGTTGCAACGGTCTGTCACGAATGATGCACTCAGACTGGAAAAATGTGTTACTAATGCTGGTGCCTATGTGGAATACGAAATTGAAAGGATCACAGTACACAACAGAATTGAAAGCACAAGCCACAACAAAACTCTCAAAGACACATGAATGCCTACTGGAAAGCTCTTCTACGTTCACTGCCCTCTTCCAATTGACAGACATAACCAGTAATCATAGGAGATGTCCAATTAAGAGGGAAATTGGAAATTTATTGAGCTTTTGCTAAGTACATAAATCTAGTCTACATTTAAATAATAAGACAGGAGCACATATAGAAAAGTTCTGATAAACTATACAGAGAAACTGAGTCTCATGGACAATGTGAGCAATTGATGAATTCTTTTAAGTTTGATGATATACGATACATAAATGTTGCCTGGCCTGTTTTTGTTTGTATGTTTAGTGATAAACGTCAGTACTGCATTTTGTTTATAGTATGCCATTTATTTATTGTGGGTTGGGGCTTAGATAGCGCTGTTTACTAGACCCAAACAGATCTAGTGAAGATCGTGATCCATTGGGAGGAAGAATATTTTGGATCATGTACTACACTAGAAGTACATATATGTTCCTTTATAAGCCTGCAATCCAGACTGAACTGTATCATAGCCAGATGACTATGTCAGGCTGGAATGAAGAAGTCTAGTGTGAGTTGGCACAGCCAGTAAAATGGACATTATACATTTGAGTATTCCAGTTACATCTGCATTTCTGATCAAAACTCCTACTTTCCCATTTTAGTACAATACATTAAAGTTTTTATGCATCTGAGGCGGTTAATAAGAAAATTCCCAGTTCAAGCCCATCAATTTATCGACACAGTATCAAGCTGTTAAAAAGCCTGATACAGATGACATTTGAAGATAGATTTAACAATCATGGGGAGAAGACAAAGCAACCTGTAACATTATAATGTGTGGAGAGAATACCACACAGGAATGAAGGGACAAAGGCGGAAATATACAAAACTGGACACATCCCTATCATGACAGCAACGGCTTAACAGAAAACTAAGCACAGAAAATTAAACATATGCGAGTTTTTATGGGTATTATGTACATAAAGAGAAATCAACAATTGTTACCGTAACCTTAGGCACCAAGTCAGTTCCGTGTTGCACAATTGTTCTTACATTTAATAAAATGTGGCTGAAATTACTGAAACAGAGTACGGAAGAGTGAGAGCGGCAATGAAGGGTGGGGCTCGCGGAACGGGAGCCAGGGCATTTTCTAGCATGGCATGCATCGGAGAACTTTTGGTTGAAGTCAGTACCAAATGGTATTTTATTCTGGCCAACACCCTGTCAATAGGCAAGTCGCTGAATACTGAGCACTCGGCAGGCTTTTCACATCAGTGAAGGAAACGTCAGAAAATACTTCGCTGTCTGAATTGTCTCCGCGTTAACATGAAATGTTTTGGGTACAAAAACTGTCAGAAAAACCAAGATCGGCAACGTTTCGCAGCTCTTAATCAATTTAGTATCCTGCTTCCGTGATGTGGACAGCAGTTGGTAATTAAGACTTTCACTAGATAAGGTACTTTAAAAGTGTCACTGAGACACATACATACGTAAAATCTTTATCCGCTGAACATTATATGACACAACGAAAACTTTTACGCCTAATGGCTCGACTTTCCAAGAGCAGTGAATTTAAATACACGAAGTCTTTAATATTTACGGATTTCCAGAGTAAGACAATGATACAAGAATACGTTGCTTTATTTTCTGAAACGTACCTTCAATAATAATATAAATATTTCCAACTCATAAATTCACAAAACCCACCGCGCGAATTCTCCACGTTCACTTGTTTTACTGTCAAGTTCCAACTCAGCTTGCAGGGTAGCCAACGGCGGTGGTCGAAACTTCTTCGTCACAGTCTATAGCACAGTCTAATGTTAGACTGTGGTCTATAGTATTTATTTATTTATTTAGTCCTTCAAATCCCATATGTATAGAATATATACAAGGATCTTGGACATGGTTAGGTATTTACAAGATAAAATACAGTTTGTATTGCAATCATACGGACTAGATATTGAAGTAATTTAGCAAAGATTCATACATACAACAAACATTACAGGCAACATACAAGGTAGAATATTAATAATGCATCTTTATTTTTGTTGTTTGGCTTTTATATATTCTGTCAGACTGTAAAAGCAATGATCAATTAAATATGCCTTTACTTCAGCCTTAAAACTACAGAGTTTACCTATTTATTTAATATGCTTAGGTAGGTTATTGAAAATCTTTATCATAGTATGTAGTGTGCCTTTTTGGCACAATGATGTTCTCACCTGTTTCATATGAAGGTCAGATTTTTGCCTTGTATTGTGTGCACGTATATCTTCATTTTTTAATAAGATGTCTGGTTCCAGGGAAGCGTCCTGGGACCTCTGCTGTTCCTGATTTATATAAATGACCTGGGTGACAATCTGAGCAGTTCTCTTAGGTTGTTCGCAGATGATGCTGTAATTTACCGTCTAGTAAGGTCATCCGAAGACCAGTATCAGTTGCAAAGCGATTTAGAGAAGATTACTGTATGGTGTGGCAGGTGGCAGTTGACGCTAAATAACGAAAAGTGTGAGGTGATCCACATGAGTTCCAAAAGAAATCCGTTGGAATTCGATTACTCGATAAATAGTACAATCCTCAAGACTGTCAATTCAACTAAGTACCTGGGTGTTAAAATTACGAACAACTTCAGTTGGAAGGGGAAGGCGAGCCAAAGGTTGCGTTTCATTGGCAGGACACTTAGAAGATGCAACAAGTCCACTAAAGAGACAGCTTACACTACACTCGTTCGTCCTCTGTTAGAATATTGCTGTGCGGTGTGGGATCCTTACCAGGTAGGATTGACGGAGGACATCGAAAGGGTGCAAAAAAGGGCAACTCGTTTCGTATTATCACGTAGTAGGGGAGAGAGTGTGGCAGATATGATACGCGAGTTGGGATGGAAGTCATTAAAGCAAAAACGTTTTTCGTCGTGGCGCGGATCTATTTACGAAATTTCAGTCACCAACTTTCTCTTCCGAATGCGAAAATATTTTGCTGAGCCCAACCTACATAGGTAAGAATGATCATCAAAATAAAATAAGAGAAATCAGAGCTTGAACAGAAAGGTTTAGGTGTTCGTTTTTCTTGCGCGCTGTTCGGGAGTGGAATGGTAGAGAGATGGTATGATTGTGGTTCGATGAACCCTCTGCCAAGCACTTAAATGTGAATTGCAGAGTATTCAAGTAGATGTAGATGTAGGGTGTCTCTCGATATATTGTTTGATGAAAACTGATGTTTCGTAGATAAAAATGCAAGGAAGAGGAAAAACTGACAGTTTTTTGAATATGGGTCTGCATGATTTTGTATTGTTTACCCCTTCAATAATTCTTAATATTCTCTTTTGCACCCTGAAAAGTTAATATTTGTTGGTGTATTGCCCCAGAAGATTATGCCATATTTAATTACAGAATGCACATAGGAGTAGTATACATTTAACATGCTGGCTTTGCTGCAACAAGTTTTTAAGATCCGTATCATGTGACAGGTTTTGCTTAGTTTTCTTTGCAAATATTCAATGTGTACCTCCCATTTTGTGTTGCTCTGTAGCCAGCATCCCAGAAATTTAGTGCTGTCAACACTTTCAAGAACTCTGTCCCTAAGTTTGGGTGGTGTCTTCCTTTTACATTATAGAAGTTCAGTGCTACTGTCTTTTCTTTGTTTATAATTAGCTTGTTGTAGCTGAACCACTGTTCTACACTGTTCATTGTTTGGATAGCGGAGTCTTTTAGTTTTTCTTTTTGAACGCCGGTCGAAAGTCAACATCGCACATGCGTGCGAGAGTAGCCGTTAGGAGCTGATGCATTCATCACACGAAGATTCGATTTTTTCGCTAATGGTCTTTGTTGTACTCTTGTCTTCCACGCCATATTTGTGTACCGTGTACGGTTTTGGTGGAAGCATTAATACGACTTTCAGTACACACTACGAAAATTAAATGTGTTCTTAACAGAAATAGCACAAAGCATAATGAGTAGAAGTGAAATAATGTAGATAGTACAAGTGAGATCCAAACACTAAAGAGAATGGAATTTGGTACCTAAAATAAAAGCTAATTGTGTGTTTGCTAACGGCAAGCATTCCATGTGTTATTATGTTACTTTAGTTGTAGGTTGGGCGATTCAGTTTACTTAGAAAGTAACTTGAGGGGCAGAAGTAAGTGGCAAAGAAGTGCAGGGAAACAATGCACAGACACCATAAGGAAACTATTTTGTCCCATGTAATCTCCCAGTCCAGGACTCTACAGGAATTCCAGGCTAAGGAAATAAATACGCCAGAAACATGAAAAATTTTAATGAAGCCACTGTATCAGTAACAACTCTAATAGCTACTGTGTGGATACTCTAACAGAATGTTCACTAAATATGTTAAACATACGTGTAACTGATAGTTACAGATGAATGTATCCTCAGTGTACTTGTGGTTCAGTGTACATGTGATCACTAGTCATGGACAGAAATATACTTGTTCAGTGTATCATGTGGTTCATATACATGGTACTGCATTATAGATATAGAAAATATTGTGTGCCAATGTTGTCTGTAAATTTTTCACAGTGTCTCTACCCACGATTAAAAAGAGTGTAATAATGCAATTGCAGAAGACTGCAACAGTAGAGACAGGACATGGGGGAAAGGCTAATTAAGTCATATTGTATGTATAATAAGAGTAATGTTACAGATCAGGCTTTAAAGAAATGTAAGGTGATGCTGGAATCCTTATAACCACAAATTAAGTCACATACAATACACAGCACCAATGAACCTATGATCTAATTACAGTATTAAAACATTTCAACCTGTCACTATCAGAAATACTGAAAATTTATCAAGTTACTAGCATAATAAGGTATTAAAATCGTTTCTGTTTGTCGAAAAGAAGTGCAAGTGTAAACAAACTCCCTTCATCACTAGTATGATACTATGTGGATTTCAAAGTGTTACCATAAAGATAGCGTTAATGTGGCTACTGCTACTGTTTGTTCACAGCATTTTAAATCAAGCGATTTTGCCTGGTAGTTGCTTGTGGAGCTGTAGAATTTACCCAGCAGAAAAGTTCTGAAACCGGATGCTGTACCGAGCATGAATCTGTTGGGTGGGTCATGTTTTTGTACTTGTGCTGAATGACAGTTAAAACAAAGCTGGGAAGACATGTATCAGGCGAGAGCGAGTCTGAGAAAGGCACTGGAAACATTTGGAAACTTGCCATCCAAGAAACTGAAGGTCGATCAATCTACGTTAACTGATACTACGAACCCAGAAAATCAATAACTGTGTCAGCTCAGAAACTGAGTGAAGAGATTAAAGAATAGAATCTAAAAACTTGAAACTATGTGCAGCGCTTTAAAAGCGAAAGACACAGTTATGAGAGAAAAACTGAAGTCCTTTCGTCAGAGACAAACGGAGAGTCAATTGGCTTCTAATAATCTAGTATCTAATACAGTGAAGGATGTTTTGAAGATTTTCTCAGAAACTCAGATCAGCTATTTGCTCTCTGGAAAGAAGAAAAGAGAGGACATATGCAAAGCAGTGACAATTTTTTCCATCCCGAGGAAGTGCTATACCTTCTTGAGGAACAGACTCGATTTTCCACTACATGAAGTTTCAACTTTGAAGAGATGGTAGTCACAGTCGTTCCATTGTAGCCTGGGGGTGTTGACTAATGTGTTATATTTGATGAAAGCCAAGGGACGATCATTTTCTGACATCGAGCACGTGTATGTATTGTCTTTTTACGACCGTCTATGGAAGTGTGACATTTAATGAAGTGAAGGAATGTGTTGTATGTCCACACAGTAATGTTCTTGTTGTTGTGCTTCATGGACTTTGTTCAGGGTAGAAACATGCGATATTTTATGACTTTGACATTCAGATGGCAGAAGCGCTTCTAAACTCAACAGTTTCCTCGAATCATAATGTAGGTTATAATGTGACCTTGGGCCGAAAAATCAATTTGTGGGGAACAACCTGCATCCCAATCACGTCAGTTCATGTTTCCCACATCCACGGGATCCAGCGAAAAAATTGTATTTTCAGATGTCTTTTACTTGTATAAATTACTTCGCAATCACTTTCTTGACAAAGGTATAAAGCTTTCCGATGGGAAAGTTATTACGAAAGTGCCAATCGAGAAACTCCTTTCATTAGTTAAATGGTAATTATAATGTGTTCCAAACTGTCACAACTTATTCTCAGTGTCAAACATTCAAAATAAGAGAGCGGCAACGTGTATATCTAGCCTTGCAACTGTTTTCAAATATAACTGCTGAAGCAATTCATTACCTGTTGCCGGAAGAAGAGGAAACGGCAGACTTCTTTCAACTTTTCAGCGAATCTTTTCACATTCCGAATTCTCGTACAGTGATCGACAAAAAGACATTAGCGGAACTAAGGAGTAACTCCAGAAAACCAATACTCAACAAAACGTATTCTTGCTGTGAGAAAATACAGATTAGCAACAGAAAGCAGCGACTGATATTCCAGAAAGGACTGTTAACATCAGTTAATTCTTTATTTTACCTCAGACGTAAGTACATTTTAACAGAAGGGTTGAACCAGGAAGGCCTCGTAAATTTGTTTTCTCAAATTAGTGAGGTAGGTCGTTTTTATCAACATGCTCCTACGAAAGAAGTGAAACATCGCCTACGTTTGTTGCTTCTGGGAAAGAATGCTCATGACATTCCATTGTCGAACATATCGTATGTTCAAATGGAAGAACAGCAATTCCTCTCATCGAGTTTGCTTTGTGGAATCCTGCCTGATATGTCTAAAGCACTGGCCATGCTAGATGGGGAAGAACACACACAGGTTATAAGTTTTGGCTGCGAGGCTTCTGCGCCATCTGCTGTGACAGATGATGTTGAATGCTCAGCAAAAGGATTCAGATATCTGGCAGGCTATATTGTACGTTGTGCTGCAGAATGTGATAACATACTGGGGGCATCGTTAAGTGAATTACTTTGCCCTCCTCCAATGTCCCTATCTGGGTAGAATTTCTATTCCGAGGTTTGTTAGTACCATCTGACAAGTGGATGCAACATATATCAGAATCTGAGCTCCTGTTCAACAAGGATAATGGAACTGACACACTGTCAAAAGAAAAAAAAAACATTCATAAGAGATTAGCCAACGTGACTTAGCAGAAATATACTGAAGTGGCGCTGGAGGCAATTGAAATATTTTTATGGACCCGACTGAACTTTTATTAGAGTATGCTACTCCAATATTAAATTAAAAAGAGAGAAAGCAGCATCACAGAGGCGGAAATCCCGACGATGGTGCTCCTCACCAGAGGGCGGGATCTAAGGAAGTAAGTAACTGACAACAAACAATGCGTAAATGGTAAATTCTGTTTGTTGAGTAACCTAGTTTGTGACGGCGCCACACAATTTCGCATCCCTCACTCGCAGCTCTGTTTCGATGCTGACGTCGTTCCAGTGGCCAATAGCACGTCCTTTCACTTCAGGCCTAACCTTCATAGAATAACCATGTGGTTTCCAAAGTTGTCAATGACAGAAATACAGCAAAGATGGTCAGTGGCAATATACTCCTCTTTTTGTGATGAGTGCCTCACGATCTAATGTCAAGTGTGTATGAGTGACTGAAATGAGGACTGTACAACCATAGGTAACCTTCTCGACTATAGCGACTCTACACAATCATTCCTTAAGTGCAGCAGAACACATAGGTTGTTAGAGTTCCTTGACCACAGCTATGAACTTTTTACAAAGAACTAACCATAAAATATATGACCCAGTCTGTATAGCCACAGTCACCATTAATGAAGTTAAAAATAAAGGGTGGTTCAAAAAGAGCCCCAGTCTTGAATCGGCTGGTAAATTCTTCTTTGTCAGTTAGTTACATTGTTTTGATTCATTTCTATTTCCAGGAAACATTCTGACTGTTCACTCGGTTTCAATTTCTCGCATTTGGTGTCTAACCATGGAGCTATTCAATTGTATATAGCGTATGCTAATCGTGAAAACGTGTTATCAGAATTTACAAAGTTAAGCAGCAGCTGTTAGGCAACATCGCGCGATTCTCGGGCGTAATGAGCCACCAAATGAATCAACAGTTCGCAGTCTTATGAAAAAGTTCTTTGAGACGGGTTCAGCACTGAACCTTGAAATACCTTAGCGTCATCTTTCTGGCTGAGTGGTTCATGGCAATGTTGCTGTTAGCCTGATTTTTCTTCTTCTTCCGTGTCCGGATGCACCAATTATATCTTTCCATCCCAGTAATTAGCAACGTAGATTGCTTTGTCATTGACTTTCAAAATATCATCTTTAGTGCATGTTATAGACATATCTGGGCAGATCAGTAGGTGGTCCAAGTCCTGTATTGCTCCGCATTCACACCTATCGCTATCACTGTAACCCCATTTAAATAGGTTTGATTTGCACCCAGTTACTCCAGTGCGCAGCCCGATGAAATCAGTTCGTTACCGTTCCCAACACTGGGCTTAAGCTTTTCTTCAGTATGGAGAATTCTCCCATATAATCTCCATTAACGGCCCTATAAAAGTCACTTGATGTAGCAGCTGAAAGTGACAGATCACCAGAGGAGACGTCTGCCCCGGGTAGCTGAGTGGTCAGTGCGACAGAATGTCAATCCTAAGGGCCCGGGTTCGATTCCCGGCTTTGTCGGAGATTTTCTCCGGTCAGGTACTGGGAGTTGTGTTGTCCTAATCATCATCATTTCATTCCCATCGAAGCGCAAGTCGGCGAAGTGGTGTCCAATCGAAAGACTTGCATCCGGCGAATGGTCTACCTGACGGAAGGCCCTAGTCGCGACATTTACATTTATTTACCAGAAGAGACGAGAGTTTGTTGACTAGGTTCTGTGACGGTGACAACTTCGCTAACAAAATCATCTTTGGTGACAAAGCACACTTAAAATCCTTACACGATCCAAGAAAGGGAAACGCATCCATAACAAGTGGCGTGGCTTTTGGTTGTGAGGTGTCAACAGCACTTATTTTTTGAAGATAAGGCAGGACAAGCTGTGACAGTCAGTAGGAACGGTACTTGTTGGGAACATTCATATTTTACTCTTTGACGTGTTATATGTATGGTAGTTTATGTTTTCTCCTTGATCTTCGTTATGTACATCGTTGAAAATGGTTCAAATGGCTCTGAGCACTATGGGACTTAACATCTGAGGTCATCAGTCCCCTAGAACTTAGAAGTACTTAAACGTAACTAACCTAAGGACATCACACACATCCATGCCCGAGGCAGGATTCGAACCTGCAACCATAGCGATCACGCGGTTCCAGAATGAAGCGCCTAGAACCACTCGGCCACACCAGCGGGCTACATCGTTGAATAAATGGTCTCTAAAAATGTGTGTTCCTGGCAATATGATGTATTGCGCATTTGATTAAAAGGTCAACTTTCTAATCTCACTGAGGACTAATTAGAGTCAATATCTAATAAGTTATGGGCCCAGGAGATACTAGTGAACTTTCCATACCAAAGATATAAACTGATAAATCAAGGTTACATAATTTTTGCGAGTGTTCAACGTGTTGCTATCGTATTTTCCTTTTGCAGAGAAACTCAAGATTTATTTGTTTAACTATCTGAACGTATTCAAGATGGCTTTGGGTGGACAATCACTGTTTAATTTTGAAAAGTTGACCAGTATGACAAACTACAACGAATGGAAATTCACGATGGAAATGTACCTGAAACATGAGGGACTATGGGACACAATTTCTGGAACTAACGAAGATGAGAAGAATGTACAGAAAGCATTATCAAAATTATGTTTATCTGTAAATTCATATGTGTATCCAAAACTTCGTGGAGCAACGAATGCTAAAGAAGGATGGCAAAATTTACAATCTGCTTTTGAAGATAAGAGTTTATCTAGTTATAATGGGCTGTTACAATGCTTAATGAATGTATGATTGGCTTCTGAGAAAAATATGGAGGCGTATTTGTCGAAAATTATGTCACTTGCTCAACAAATTCGAAGCATTGGTAAGAAAATGGACGATGATTTCGTAGCTGCAATTATGCTAAGTGGACTTCCAGCAGATTTCCAACCCTTGATTATCGCAATTGAGAATTCGGGTGTCAAGATTACTAGTGATTTAGTTAGTCAGCAATTAATTCAAGAATCGACGAAATGTCAGTTTGCATCCACAAATGAGACCACAGATTCGGCGCTGGTAGCTAGTAAGCAGAACAGTAAACACCAGAAGACGAATATCCAACGTGATGTGCGAAATATCAAGCCTTTGAAGTGTTATAAATGTCAGAAACCTGGTTACAAGGCGAATGAGTGTAGAAAAAAGAAGAAACCAAATAAATTTTCAAATTCTGCGAATGCAGTGAGTACTCAAAACGAAACTGTGTTAATGGCTCTAACTGCATATTCGCATCACAGTGATGGCTGGTATATGGATTCCGGGTGTTCACGACACATGACGAATCAAAGAGACTCGTTCAACACTTTCCAATCGGCCACAGCTGCTAAAGTGACAGTAGCAGATAATACCAATCTTCAGGCTATTGGAGAAGGCGACGTTCATCTTCCAGTTACTTGTGACGACAAGAATAAACAGATAACTGCTAATGATGTTGCGTATGTTCCAAGCCTTGCTTACAACCTATTGTCGGTTAGTCAGATGACAAGACGTGGATTGTGTGTATTGTTTGACAATGTGCAGTGCGATGTATACAATAAAAGTGATGTAATTGTTTCTGGAACACCAGTAGCAACTGCAACTCAAATAAACGGTATGGTATCGATTAGATGAAGTGCATCATTACGCAAATGTTGTAGAAATTGACAGTTATGAATTTTGGCTTCGAAGATTGGGACATCTGAAGCGTGTAAGCTTGCATTTATTAAAAGAAAAAATGGCTGATGGACTGAACTGGACGAACGTCAATTTAGATCCGTGTATTCCCTGCATAAAAGGTAAACAGTCTCGACAACCTTTTCCTAAAATATCAGGTAGAAGAGCAAAAGATCTACTTGACATTGTGCATTTTGATGTTTGTGGACCAATGAGCATGGCTTCGTGGGGAGGATCACGATATCTTCTCACTTTTACGGATGATCTGTCAATAAAATCTTTTGGTTCTATGTTAAAAACAAAAACAGAAGTCTGACACACATCAATCGAATTCAAAGCACGAGTAGAAAATGAAACTGGTCGAAAAATCAAAATACTTCGAACAGACAATGGAAAACAGTTCGTCAATCGGCGCATTAAGTTATTTTTAAAGGCGAATCGAATTAAACATGAAACAACAACTCCTTACACGCCAGAATAGAATGGTGTTGCAGAACGCTTAAATCGGACAGTCATTGAAAAAGCAAGATCAATGATAACAGATGCAGGTCTAAACAGACAATTTTGGGCTGAAGCTGTAAATACAGCAATTTATTTGAAGAATCGATCTCCAACAAAAGCTGTTAAAAATGTCACTCCCGAGGAATTATGGAGTGGTCGTCGGATAAATCTGAGTCATTTACGAATCTTTGGATGTCAAGCATTTGTACATATACCAAAAGAAAAAAAGGACGAAATTAGAAGACAAATCTATGGAACTTATCTTTGTTGGATATTGCGAAGATTCTAAAGCATATCGTCTGATTGATCCAAATTCACCAAAGACAATTGTGAAAGCCCATGATGTGCAATTCATCGAAAACTCAAAGTGCACTTGTGGAAACAGTATTCCAAACAGTAATCCAATTGACGATAATCGTATAGACAGTCGTCAACTAGCGCCAGCAACTAACATCATTGAAGAGGCAACTGAACTGACACAACCTGCTGAAGTTGACAGAAATGCAGTTTATCTTGAATTAGCACAAAGTGACACAGAGAAAACAGTAAATAGCTACGTACATAGACACACGGAAGTTGCGCAGCCAGAAATGCAACCAGAAATTAGAAAATCATCACGTGAAAGAAAACCAAATACTAAATATTTTAATGATGATTTTGCTTGTCTTGCTCGTATTTCTGAACCAAATTCGTATGAAGAAGCAATGAATTGTGATGTCTGTGAAAAATGGAAGGAAGCCTTAGATAATGAATATAAATCTTTACTTGAAAATGAAACATGGATTTTGACTGATTTGCCACCAGGCAGGAAGGTAATTAATTCGAAATGGGTGTTCAAGGTGAAAGAAACGTCAAATGGTGAAATTGAACGTTATAAGGCTCGTTTTGTAGCGAAAGTTTATTACCAAATACTAGGAATAGACTTTGATGAAACGTCCTCGCCTGTTGTTCGTCATTCTTCACTTCGCATCCTGTTAGCTTTATCAGCTGAATTTGATCTTGACATTGAACATATGGATGTTCAAACTGCGTTCCTATATGGTGACCTCGATGAAGAAGTTTACATTCATCAACCTGAAGGCTACGTGAAGAAGGGGGAGGAGATGAAGGTTTGCAAGCTTAAGAAGGCAATTTGTGGTCTAAAACAGGCGTCACGCGTTTGGAAAATAAAATTAGATGTTACATTACATAAAATGAATCTAAAGAAGTCAGAATACGATTCTTGCATTTACTTCAGAATTGAGAAACAAAATATACTCATTATAGCTGTTTATGTAGACGACTTGATCATTTTCTCTAATAGAAATAATAAGGTGGAAGAAAGAATTGAAGAAAGGATTAATGAATCAGTTTAAGATGAGAGATCTTAGTTAACTTAGTTGGCGTCTTGGCATGAGAATAAAACGAAATACGAAAACAGGGACGATTAGTATTGATCAACCCCCCCCCCCCCCCCCCATGAACCATAGACCTTGCTGTTGGTGGGGAGGCTTGCGTGCCCCAGCAATACAGATAGCCATACCGTAGGTGCAACCACAATGGAGGGGTATCTGTTGAGAGGCCAGACAAACGTGTGGTTCCTGAAGAGGGGCAGCAGCCTTTTCAGTAGTTGCAGGGCCAACAGTCTGGATGATTGACTGATGTGGCCTTGTAACACTAACTAAAACAGCCTTGCTGTGCTGGTACTGTGAACGGCTGAAAGCAAGGGGAAACTACGGCCGTAATTTCTCCTGAGGGCATGCAGCTTTACTGTCTGGTTAAATGGTGTCCTCTTGGGTAAAATATTCTGGAGGTAAAATAGTCCCCCATTCGGATCTCCGGGCAGGGACTACTCAGGAGGACGTCGTTATCAGGAGACAGAAAACTGGCGTTTATGGATTGGAGCGTGGAATGTCAGATCCCTTAATCGGGCAGGTAGGTTAGAAAATTTAAAAATTGGATAGGTTAAAGTTGGACATAGTGGTAATTAGTGAAGTTCGGTGGCAGGAGGAACAAGACTTTTGGTCAGGCGAGTACAGGGCTATAAATACAAAATCAAATAGGGGTAATGCAGGAGTAGGTTTAATAATGAATAAAACAATAGGAGTGCAGGTAAGCTACTACAAACAGCACAGCGAACGCATTATTGTGGCCAAGATAGACACGAAGCCCACGCCTACGACAATAGTACAAGTTTATATGCCAACTAGCTCTGCAGATGACGAAGAAATTGAAGAAATGTATGATGAAATAAAAGAAATTATTCAGATAGTGAAGGGAGACGAAAATTTAATCGTTATGGGTGACTGGAATTCAGTAGTAGGAAAAGGGAGAGAAGGAAAAGTAGTAGAGGCTAAGAAATGAAAGAGGAAGCCACCTGGTGGAATTTTGCACAGAGCACAACTTAATCATAGCTAACACTTGGTTCAAGAATCATAAAAGAAGGTTTTATACATGGAAGAAGCCTGTAGATACTGACAGGTTTCAGATAGATTATATAATGGTAAGATAGAGATTTAGGAAACAGGTTTTAAATTGTAAGACTTTTCCAGGGGCAGATGTGGACTCTGACCACAATCTATTGGTTATGAACTGTAGATTAAAACTGAAGAAACTGCAAAAAGGTGGGAATTTAAGGAGATGGGACCTGGATAAACTGACTAAACCAGAGGTTGTACAGAGTTTCAGGGAGAGTATAAGGGAGCAATTGACAAGAATGGGGGAAAGAAATACAGTAGAAGAAGAATGGGTAGCTTTGAGGGATGAGGTAGTGAAGGCAGCACAGGATCAAGTAGGTAAAAAGACGAGGGCTAGTAGAAATCCTTTGGTGACAGAAGAAATATTGAACTTAATTGATGAAAGGAGAAAATATAAAAATGCAGTAAATGAAGCAGGCAAGAAGGAATACAAACGTCTAAAAACTGAGATCGACAGGAAGTCCAAAATGGCTAAGGAGGCATGGCTAGAGGACAAATGTTAGGATGTAGAGGGTTATCTCACTAGGGGTAAGATAGATACTGCCTACAGGAAAATTAAAGAGACCTTTGGAGAAAAGAGAATCACTTGCATTAATATCAAGAGCTCAGATGGGAACCTAGTTCTAAGCAAAGAAGGGAAAGCAGAAAGGTGGAGGGAGTATATAGAGGGTCTATACAAGGCAGATGTACTTGAGGGCAATGTTATAGAAATGGAAGAGGATGTAGATGAAAATGAAATGGGAGATTGATACTGCGTGAAGAGTTTGATAGAGCACTGAAAGACCTAAGTCGAAACAAGGCCCCAGGATTAGACAACATTCCATTAGAACTACTGACAGCCTTGGGAGAGCCAGTCCAGACAAAACTCTACCATCTGGTGAGCAAGATGTATGAGACAGGCGAAATACCCTCAGACTTCAAGAAGAATATAATAATTCCATCCCAAAGAAAGCAGGCGTTGACAGATGTGAAAATTTCCGAACTATCAGTTTAGATATGCCACAGCTGCAAAATACTAACGCAAATTCTTTACAGACGAATGGAAAAACTGGTAGAAGCTGACCTTGGGGAAGATCAGTTTGGATTCCGTAGAAATCTGGGAACACGCGAGGCAATACTGCCCCTACGACTTATTTTGGAAGCTAGATTAAGAAAAGGCAAACCTACGATTCTAGCATTTGTAGCAGGGAGCTAAAGGCTATTTACAATTTGTACAGAAACCAGATGGCAGTTATAAGAGTCGAGGAGCATGAAAGGGAAGCAGTGCTTGGGAAGGGAGTGAGACAGGGTTGTAGCCTCTCCCCGATGTTGTTCAATCTGTATATTGAGCAAGCAGTAAAGGAAACAAAAAAGAAAGTTCGGAGTAGGTATTAATATCAATGGAAAAGATATAAAAACTTTAAGATTCGCCGATGACATTGTAATTCTGTCAGAGATAGCAAAGGACTTGGTAGAGCAGCTGAACGGCATGGACAGTGTCTTGAAAGGAGGATATAAGATGAACATCAACAAAAGCAAAACGAGGATAACGAAACGTAGTCAAATTACGTCGGGTGATGCTGCGGGAATTAGATTAGGAAATGAGACACTTAAAGTAGTAAAGGAGTTTTGCTATTTGGGGAGCAAAATAACTGATGATGGTCGAAGTAGAGAGGATATCAAATGTAGACTGGCAATGGCAAGGAAAGCGTTTCTGAAGAAGAGAAATTTGTTAACATCGAGTATCGATTTAAGTGTCAGCAAGTCGTTTCTGAAAGTATACATATGGAGTGTAGCCATATATGGAAGTGAAACATGGACGATAACTAGTTTGGACAAGAAGAGAATAGAAGCTTTCGAAATGTGGTGCTACAGAAGAATGCTGAAGATTAGATGGGTAGATCACATAACTAATGAGGAGGTACTGAATAGGATTGGGGAGATGTGGAGTTTGTTGCACAACTTGACTAGAAGAAGGGATCGGTTGATAGGACATGTTCTGAGGCATCAAGGGATCACCAATTTAGTATTGGAGGGCAGCGTGGAGGGTAAAAATCGTAGAGGGAGACCAAGAGATGAATACACTAAGCAGATTCAGAGGGATGTAGGCTGGAGTAGGCACTGGGAGATGAAGAAGCTTGCACAGGATAGAGTAGCATGGAGAGCTGCATCAAACCAGTCTCAGGATTGAAGACCACAACAACAACAATAGTACTGATCAAAGCACATATGCAGCAAACATACTCAAGAAATTTGGTATGGAACATTGTAATCCGGTTGCAATCCATTTGAACCTGGTTGAAAGCTGCGAAAATGTGAAAATAAATTGACAGATGAGGAAAACCTTGTGTTACATTGCATTCCTTATCAGCAAGCCGTAGGAACACTACTGTATTTAGCTCAAAGCACAAGACCGGACATTGCATATGCTGTGGGGGTTCTAAGCAGATTGAGTTCTAATTATCGGAAAATCCACTGGGAAGCGGTCAAACGAATTATGCGATACATTAAAGGCACAGTCAATGTAGTACTAACTTTCCGAAAAAGTGGTAAACTGAAATTTAAGGTTTCTGTGACGCTGATTACGCATCAGACGTCCATCAGCGGCTATCAACGACCGGCTATATCTTCAAGTTAGCTGGGACAGCAGTTTCCTGGACTTCAAAACGACAACAAACCGTCGCTCTATCAACTACAGAAGCTGAGTATATGGCTCTATCAGCAGCAGCGCAAGAAGTGGTATACCTTCAAGGATTGCCTTTGTGAATTGTGTGTTACGCATAGTGAAACACCAGTAAGTGTATGCTGTGAAAATGGAGGTTTGCCATTGCACTGAGTCACAATGGTGTGCATCACACTCTAACAAAACACATTGACGTGAGGCACCACTATATTTGCAATTTAATTAAAACAGGAAAATTCAGTGTGAAACCTGTAAGTACTGTTAAGCAGCAAGCTGATTTTTTTGACAAAGGCATTGCCTAAAGGTAAACATCAGTGGTAATCTCAAGCTGTGGGACTTTCAGAGTTCACGAATTGACATCTCGAGAACTTGTGGGGGTGTTGGGAACATTCATATTTTGCTCTTTGGTGTGTTATATGTATGGTAGTTTATGTTTTCTCCTTGATCTTCATTATGTACATCGTTGAATAAACGGTCTCTGAAAATGTGTGTTCCTGGCAATATGGTGTATTGTGTATTTGATTAAAAGGTCAACTTTCTAATCTCACTGAGGACTAATTGGAGTCAATATCTAATAGTACTGTAGGATGGATGATAAGGGAGCTGTTGTGGCATTTCGATGGTATGGACATTGGAGAGTTGTGGTTTCAACAGGATATTACCAACTGCCATACTTCCAGCGAAACAATTCAGTTGCTTCATGACCGGTTCCCTGATCGCCTCATTTCGTGCAATGCTGATCATCAATGGCCATCAGGGTCATGTGACTTACCTCCTTGTGATCTTTTGTCTTTGGGGTCATGTTAAATCAATTATGTATACCAAAAAAATCCAAAACAACCATGACTTGACAGAGAAAATTCGGCAAGTTGTCAGTGAAACAGATGTGGAAACTTGTTGTGCAGCCATAGTGAATTTTATGGACAAAGTTCTTGCATGACAGTGCAATAGAGGTGGTCATATGCCTCACATTTTTCTTACACGAAATGGAAAGGTTATATGCACCTGTTTGATTTTTGTTTGTGTTTTTTGTAAAAATAAACTTATTTCTTTGATATATCAAACTGGTGCTCTTTTTAAACATATAATCAAGGACATAGAAAAATACCACAGGTATTGATAACATTTCATCTCAGGTTCTAAAGCATTGTAGTGATTTTATATATATATAGGTTGAGTCACCTAACGTTACCGCTGGATATATTTCGTAAACCACATCAAATACTGACGAACCGATTCCACAGACCGAACGTGAGGAGAGGGGCTAGTGTAATTGTTTAATACAAACCATACAAAAATGCACGGAAGTATGTTTTTTAACACAAACCTACGATTTTTAAATGGAACCACGTTAGTTTTGTTAGCACATCTGAACATATAAACAAATATTTAATCAGTGCCGTTTGTTGCATTGTAAAATGTTAATTACATCCGGAGATATTGTAACCTAAAGTTGACGCTTGAAACCTCCGACGTTCAGTTGCGCGTTGTAAAAAACACGGGCCACGGTCGGAGAGCAGCATCTGCAGGGACATGTTTACGATGACGACCGTGTTTACGAGTGTGGCTGTAGTGCACTGTTGTGGTTTGGTCTAGCTGTCGCAGTGTTCGCGTGTAGCGCTTGCTGCTATTGTTATTCTGCATTCGTCTCCGCACGCAGACCAACTGTAGTACACCATGTTACCAGACGTCTGTGATAGTGTAGTGTTGTAGGAACTATGACCATGGTGCATTCGAACTCTGAAAAGACGGAGATGATACTCATCTATGGCGAGTGTCGACGAAATGCAGCGGAGGCCTGCAGGGTGTATGCAGAACGGTACCCGGACGGGTCCGTAACAGGAGAAGCGGGTGCAGTTGGTGTGTTAGCTGCTGTTGCCATGAACCCACACATGAGTACACGGGACATTGCGACGAGCCGGTGGAGTGAGTCAAAGTAGTGTCATGCGCATACTGCATCGTCACCGCTTTCACCCGTTTCATGTGTCGCTACATCAGCAATTACATGGTGATGACTTTAATCATCGAGTGTAATTCTGTCAATGGGCATTAACAGAGAATGCGTTGCAGTTCTACCTCTTTACCGATGAAGCGGGTTTCACAAACCACGGGGCAGTGAATCTACGGAACATGCATTACTGGTCCGTGGACAATCCTCGCTGGCTCAGACAGGTAGAGCGACAGCGACCGTGGACTGTAAATGTATGGTCCGGAATCATTGGCGACCACCTCATTGGTCCTCACTTCATTGCAGGGGCCCAAACAGCTGCAACATACATCGCGTTTCTACAGAATGATCTGCCAACGTTGCTCGAAAATGTCCCACTGAAACGCGTCGACGTATGTGGTATCAGCATGATGGTGCACCTGCACATTCCGCAATTAACACTAGGCTGACCCTTGACAGGATGTTCGACGGGCGTTTCATAGGACGTGGAGGACGCATAAATTGGCCAGCCCGTTCTCCTGATCTTACACCTCTGGACTTCTTTCTGTGGGGTACGTTAAAGGAGAATGTGTACCGTGATGTGTCTACAACCCCAGAGGATATGAAACAACGTATTGTGGCAGCCTGCAGCGACATTACACCAGATGTACTGTGGCGTGTACGACATTCATTACGCCAGAGATTGCAATTGTGTGCAGCAAATGATGGCCACCACATTGAACATCTATTGGCCTGACATGTCGGGACACACTCTATTCCACTCCGTAATTGAAAACGGAAACCACGTGTATACATGTACCTCACCCCTCATGGTAATGCACATGTGCGTCAGTGAAAAAAACCAATAAAAAAATGTTAGCATGTGGACACAATGTGCTGTTCCAGTCTCTTCCGTACCTAAGGTCCATCACCGTTCCCTTTGGATCCCTACGTAATTCGGTGCTCTCCGATACACACGATCGAACAGCGGAGGAGTGGTACTCAAGCATCAACTTTAGGTTACAATATCTCCGGATGTAATTAACATTTTACAATGCAACAACCGACACTGATTACGTATTTGTTTATATGTTCAGATGTGATAACAAAAATAACGTGGTTCCATTTTAAAAAACGTAGGTTTGTGTTAAAAAAACATACTTCTGTGCATTTTTTTATGGTTTGTATTAACCAATTACACTAGCCCCTCTCCTCACGTTCAGTCTGTGGAATCGATTCGTCATTATTTGATGTGGTTTACGAAATATATCCAGCGGTAATGTTAGGTGACTCACCCTGTATATATATATATATATATATATATATATATAAAAAATCCTTCAATTGATCTTTGCAGCAAGGTGGTACCCAAGAAAGATTAAAGTTTGCTATTGTTTGCTTTTTAACAAGGGTGACATAACTAATTTATCCAAATACCGTCCAATATCTCGGCTAAGTCATTTCTCGAAAATATTCGACAAGCTAATGTGCAAAAGAATTGTAGACCACCTCTACATTTACAACATCTATGTTGAAACAACAGTCTAGATCGCAATAATATTTTACTAATGACTGGTTTCGATTTCATGTAGAAGTCATCTTTAGAAAATGAGCACTGTAAGAACGAGAACAGCAGAGTTACAGAAGGTTTGGTGAGTGGAGCGTCAGAGGAAACTATAATGAAATAATGTTGCAGCATTTATCCATCTGGCTGCAGCTAGTGGGTCCTCAGATGCTCACATAGAACACAATGGTAAACTGCTGACTGATGGCTGCAGTGCTTCAGCTTAAATACTTTGCAAATTTCACTCCAGGAACAGATCATGTCAGTCCCAGCCAATGATAAACACTTCACAAAATATATTGATGTCGTATGTAATTTACAAAATAAGTTATTGTAAACTAGGTAAGAATATGTAAACATAAATAGTTACAGATCATAAGACAGGTAGTCTTTTTTATGTTAATTAGTGAGCTTACAGACTGAAATCAGATGAAGTCCCTTTGCATACTTCTTTGATTTCTTAGCTGCCCGATAGGTCATTGTGTTAAGTCGAGTTCCAACAGGCATAAATTTCTTACATGTGCAACCCCATCCACCACTCGTGTGTCAACTTACATATGGTAATACCCTACTTACCCACTTTCTTGCCTACTTTCTTGCACAATGTCACTTCCCCCACCATCGCCTATGAGCCTCAGCAGGAGGACAGGTGGATCCGGTCTCAATCTCCTGTGATTAGTTTGACACACAGATCTAGAATTGTTTGTTTATGAACATGGGAAGTTAGCGCTATGGAAAGTTAGTCTCCAGCTAAGTAAATAAATACTTCCTAAAGTGGCAAAATATCCTTAAACAGTGGGATAGGAACATCTTGCCTGCATTCAGTAACTCATTAATAAATAAGTACTTATAGTACAGTAACAAAACATCATTTGAGTCGACAAAAAGGAGACTGTGAACTTATTGAGAATTATATAACTGCAGTACAGTCAATACCGTGATGATTTATTTCATTTCAGTATAGTGATTACAATTTCTTGCTTTAGTCATTGAGGTAAATATTATGGTGAAATGGAAATTTATTTGTAGCTATAGAGATTTAAAACTACTCCTGGCCCTCATTATAACCCTATGCAAGTATGACAGTGTCCATACTGGCGCCGTCATTGAGCAATGACTGTTTTGCGCAGTATTACAAAATTTGGCTGTTAAATTAAGTACTACACCAGTAAAAGAAACGTATATTTATAGCACCTGTGACCCATCAGAATCTTGATTAACCTTGAAAATAAAAATAAAGCTAAACTGCTGACAAAAACGTTACTTTCCAAGCTACCTTCAGTGTGTTGTAGATTACATAAAAAATTTAGACACAGTGCTCTTTGAAATACAGTACATGTATTGCAGTGATTCCTGTACCCAGATATTTCAGTGTTATTTGTAATTTAATGCGAGCTGACACAGCATCTTGCAAATGTGTGTTAGACTTTCGTATAGACCCAGAAATGTAACTCATAAAGATGTCAAAATTGATTTTACTCATTCGAGATTGATTTTCGAATTAACTGTTGTCCTCAGCAGATATCTCCCTCATTAGCTTATTGCATGTTCCCAAACAATCCCTACAAGATGCCCATTTCCATACCCAACATTTGTGTGTCCGATTTTCGTCCATCGACGTCGCTATAAGATCTTCAGCTGAAAGCTGCTAAATTCCCATATGGATTATGTCACTTGGTAATATCTTGAAAGTCGCGTAACTAGCATTTCCTACCTGACATGTCGAAACACTAAGTAGAGTGGTAGGGGTTGCACATGTAAGAAATTCATGGGTATGGGAGCTTGGCTGTCCTTTGACAATGGCGTCACTTCGAATACACATTGCAGGCTATTGCTTAGCAGCTACATGGCGTTATCTGTATGTCTTCATCATTTAATGCAATTATTTGCTAGTTGTATGTCATATTATACCAACATGCATATAAAAATTAATTTTTGTTGTGTTCTTTTGTACATCAGCTGGAAACTATTAAGAATGATGTCTTCACACTTTGTACCAGTGGTACTAGGCGGCCTTTCATTTTCTTCATTCTGTAAACTCACTAATTTAACATGAAAAACTCTACCTGTCTGATGATATGTAACTACTTATCTGTCTGTAAATTCGTACATAGTTTACAATAACTTATTTTGTAAATTCTAAATAATATCAATATCTCACATTTTGTGAAGTGTTTACCACTGGCAGGGGCTGACGTGATCTGTGTCTGACGTGAGTTCGCATACTATTTAAGCCATGGCCCCGCAGCCATCTCTCAGCAGTTTACGATTGTGCCGCTTGAGCATGGAAGGAACTGCCAGCAGCAGCTAGATGGTTGAATGCTGCATCGTTACTTCATTATACTCCTCTGACACCATATACACCAAACCTTCTGTAACTCTGCTACTGTTGTTCTTACAGTATTCATTTTTTGAAGTTCACTTCTACGTAAAATCCAAACTGATCACCAATAAAATATTATTGCGAACTAGATTGTTGTTTTAACCCAACTGTGTCACCAGATCATTGTTATGCCTCTGGACTATGCTGTCCAAATGTGTTCACAATATAGTCAATAGAGACCAATTTTGTCTCAAAAAAGGAATGTAACAGAACAAGCTATTTTCTCCCTCACAAATATAATTCTTCAGTCAATAAATAACAACACGTCACTTACTGGAATTTTCCATGAGTTGTCAAAAGCCTTTTGCTATGCAGACTATTGCATAAACTTCAAGAAGAAAGGGTACAGTATAGAGCACACTCACAACGTGTTTGCTATAATAAGACACACATATCTTACGACAGCAATGAAAGACAGAGATATGCTGCACTGAATAGAGATTAATATAAACATTTCACTTCAGCAATTCCCCTAAATGCCTATATTGCTCAACACAACCCCATAAACAATTTTAAATATTCAAGCTGGACACATGGCTCTGGTTTGTTGAGAATATCTGCAGCTTGGTTATTGCCCAGTACTTGCTTGATGAATAGTTGACCTTGAATTTTCTCACAGATTTAGTGCATGCAAACATCAGTATGCTTTAATCTCTTGTGAAATTCAAGATTTTGGGCCAGTTTAATGGGACTTGCATTATCAACAAGGAGAACAGGAACACTCTCCAGTGATGAAATTACTTCATACAGCTTGGATAGTGATATTCCTTCTCTTGCCCATTCATTGGCAGCCACATATTCTGACTCAGTTGTTGACAGTGATATGCACTGTTGCCCCTTACTAGCCCAGAAAACCGTCCTCCACAAAATCTTGCGATCACTCTGCTAACTGGGCATTGAGCTGCTAGATCACTGGCAGAATCAGCATCTCCAGCCTTCTGCCTGCATAGACAGCATCATACTTTATACCCAGTGACACTGAACCTTTAATATTCTTTAGAATCCTTTTTGCCAAAGACCAGCGATTTTCTTCGTAACAATTTCGACACATAGCTCACTAAAAATGCTATATCAGGCCTTGTACCAACAGATAAATACATGAGACAGCCAGCTCCTTCTCGATATTGAGCATAAGTTGGTTTACAATTGGTCAGCTCTTCTGGTTGTAGATATTGCTCAACTGGAGGTGATACAGGATTTGCCTATGTTAAACCATTGAAGAATGTCTTATCATAATTTTCTTGGTTAGTCGCTATTGATTCATTTTCATGACATGTCATATTAATATTAAAGAAACATCCTTTAAGCTCAACAGATTTTACATCAAACTATGCCAATTGAAGATGCTCACTAGCAGCAACACTCAAATTTTTTTTATTGTACTAATTATACCATATCTAGGAAAAGGACTAAACATTTAATTATAGTCAATAATTTCTTGGAGACTAAATCCAGGAACAACTAGTCTTACTTTGTAGCAATCAATTTTACCACCAGCTTTACGCATAATTGTATAAATCCAAAGGTCTGTAATGGGCTTATGATCTAGTGACAGAGGTTCCTCATAGCATTTTCTTCGAACGAAGCCATTTCTTCCTCCACTGCTATTCTCCAGTATTCATGGTCTATAGAACCACTAACTTTGTTCCAGTGTAAAGCCAAGCGCCAGCACACCAGGTGGGAACATTAGAGCAGAAAGGGCTGTGAGACAACATCAACCAATTGCACACAGACTGACCCCTCTCTAGGACGCCAACCGAATGGCAGCGCCCACGACATGGAGAGGAGATAAGCACCGCGGTGCCTGGCCATGGCCCACTTGAAGACTACCAGTCCTATGAGTTCTTCAGCAGCGACTTAAAGAATAGCATCAAGAACAATCATTTCACTTCTGCTGTGTAGCATTCTATATACTGAAGAGTTTTATTATTTGCATGTCACCCTTTGCTTGCTTCTCAAAGTTAAGTATTGTCATTCATCTTACTGTAATAACAGCTCATTAATACGATTTGCTTGAATTTTTGTCTAGCAATCCGAGAAAGCAGGTTTCCTAGGCACCCCATATTTGATGGGTAGGCATGATACAACAAACTTCTGTATAATTCTTAGGCTCATTTATTTCACCCAGTATAATTTGAATGAGACATTCTGGTTTCTTTGGCTGTTGCCTATTCCTCAGTTCTCCTTCGCTAGAATTTCCTTCTGCAGGTTGTTTAAACACACTTGCATCATCTTCAAGATTACTCCTCGATTCTTCATCGCCCATTTCATTTGGCAGCAGTTCCATTGACTTTCCAGTTATCTTGGGTTCAAAAGAAATAGCCGTACTGCGAGTAATCCATTTTTTTGATTCAATCCACACTCGGAAGCCACCAATTCCATCTAATAACCAGCAAAGGGTCTTGGTATTCTTTTTAGATCCCACTTCTTTCGCTTTTCTTTTGGAATATGAACAAAACACTTTGTCCCAAAAATATGAAGTTTATTTGGCTGTATCATCTTTCCAGTGAATACTTGGTAGGTTGTTCTGCCATTCACAAAAATTGTACCTTTTCTATTTAACGCATAATCAGCTGAGTTTATCGTTTCTTCCCACAAAAACTTGGGTGGACCTCGAGCTGGCAACATGGTTCGATGTAGTTCCACAATAGTTCTGTCAGTATGCTCACCACATCCATTCTGCTCTGGAGTGCAAGGATTTGTGATGATAAGTTATATACTATTTAATTTCATCAAATCTTTAACTTCAATATTATCGCATTCTCGTATGCCATCACATTGAAATGTTTCTGGTAGTTGGACAAAAATTCTTCACAATGCTCACCACATCTGCAAATTTCTTTGCAGTCTCAGACTTCTGCTTGAGAAAATGTACCATGTGTTACCTTGAAAAATCACAAGTAAAGCAGAAAAAACATTCAGCTCCTCCCAATGACTTACACTCCATAAGTTAATACAGATCAGCATTAGTCATTCCTCCACGTTGCGTGGCTCGCTACAGTCATGACTGAAAACTGCATCGATGCTACTGCCTCACAAAATTTTTTCCAGAAAGTCTTCACCTTCAACACTGCATTGTGTCAGGAATTGTTGGGCATGATGTTTATTCTGATGACCCAAGCAGAGATTCTTTTGATGCAAGATTTATCTCTGGATTACAAGGATGAATTTGTTTTATCACTCAAGTCAGCATCTTCGATAAGCTACCACTGTGTATACCACATGCTTTTACAACGCATTGTTTCGAAACACACACTTCTGTTTCGATGAATAGAAGTCTAATCCTTTGTCCATGGCAGATTACACAGAAAGTAGATTTTTTTCGACCTTCTGGAGTACACAAAACATATCCATATGACGTTACTTCTGTTCTCAATGAAGGCTTCAAAATAAATAGAGCCATTTCCTAGTGTATTCAGAGTCAAATCATTCCCCATGCATATCTGCAGTGATTTTGCAAACTTAATAAACAATGTATACCACTCAGTTTTCTTGGCCATTTTGTTCCACAATCAGCTATTCACGAGTTCTCATCCTACTCTGAACTCATTACCTCATCACTGAAGGTCTACTCAGCCATTTCACTTTTACACAATGTGAAGGACAATCAAACAATTTAAAATCAGAGACGATAAAATGGTCTCTATTAATCTGGGTGAAAGTTCAAATTCTTGGACTCTCACTCTGTTTAATATAGATTATTTTACCATATCTGATTTTAAATTGTTTGATTGTCCTTCACATTGTACAAGTTTTTAGCTGTAATTGCCTAAGCTACAGTTTTATTTTGATTATAAACAGTTTGTTTACTTGTGTTTGAGATTTGGACACATTTTTTTATATGACCAAATCAACCACAACCGAAACATTTCAGCTTATTTTTGTTAGTCGAGTTTTCGTATTTAGTTGATGAACTAACATTCCTGCCAGTGGTGTGGTATGCATTTTTCGATTCTTTAAGGTTTGTCTTGATAGTGAAGAATGCATTTAACTCATCTCATTTCTCTCTCCGTTAAGCACGACGACTGTCGTTAGGATTTAATACATCCATTAAATGTTTTGGTATCTGTTAATCTTCGGATATTGCCCTCTATGGGCCGGCCGGAGTGGCCGAGCGGTTCTAGGCGCTACAGTCTGGAACCACGCGACCGCTATGGTCGCAGGTTCGAATCCTGCCTCAAGCATGGATGTGTGTGATGTCCTTAGGTTAGTTAGGTTTAAGTAGTTCTAAGTTCAAGGGGACTGATGACCTCAGATGTTAAGTCCCATAGTGCTCATAGCCATTTGAACCATTTTTTTGCCCTCTATGACTGTCGTACACTTCCGTAACTGTCAGGCAGTGTGACAGGTAGTTGCACCATTACTCATTATTCATCAGGTTTCACAGTGCGGTGTTGCATTCGGAGAACCAAGTTTTGAAATCGAGTGATATGTGTCATCATATCATCACCTGAACGCATGTGAAAATTGAACAATTCTGACTGAATAGAATGTGCAGCTTGCTTTGTTTTCTGTTCAAACAGAACAAACGTCTCGCGCACTCTCACAGACAACCAACAATGCCATCACTTTTCCTTTGTTAGTTCTGACAATAATCTGACTCGCTACATGATCAGCTTCGTCCCATGTTTTTAATGCAGCATTAAAAGCCTCCATTACTGCTGATGTCGCATCCACTGGCAAAGCAGCCAGTTGTTCTACATCTCAATACATATTTCATATGCGTCGTCTGATGTACGTAATAAATTTTGTACTGCAAAGTCCCATTCGGTTCAATTTTGAGCCCCACACAGTTTCTCAGTTCAACGATAACTTTACTGAACACTGTGGCCCATTTAAAATTTGTCCTGGCGATACAATTTGCTGCATCACAATGCCCATCTCAATGGATAACTAACTGAGTTTCACAATGTTCTCGGATATTTTGCACAGTTGTGCCAAGAGCCTCATTATCATATATTTTTAAAGCTCTTTCTCAAATACACAAATTGCGGAGACCTTTTTTTGGTATTTAATTCAATGTATTGCTTCAACCAGGGCACCACTTACAGGATGTGAAGTGGGCGACTGTATCCAGTAGCAACACAAACTTAAGACATTGCTGGAGATGACGATAATGTAGTATGTATCTTGCTGTTTCCTCCAGTCTTGTCATCTGGTTGAGGTTGGAACCATTTTCCAGAACTGGGGGCTCTGGACACAGCAGCAAATCTCTGTGCCTGTCACGCAAACTATAGGATACCTTAACTACACCTCCAAATTTAACACGTTTCAGAATCTGTCAGCACATCTTTGATTTTTTTTACCCAATCTGACTATTTCTTTATCAGGCAGCTTTAGAAACTCTTCAGTAGGTAGAGATTGTTCCACGGCATGTACATTCAAGATGTTTGCATCTAAGTACATTATGTAACTTAAATCGCCAGATGCACTGAACTGTTGATGCTATTGTCGACTATATGCCTTGGTGTACCTATGGACACATGGGCAAAGTCTCCCACTATACCTCATTTGAAAAATAGCAGGATGTCAACAGCAGTTAAGAGTTCAATGTTGACACATATCTTTTTCAACATGGCGTCCCATGAAAGCGTAGTAGTAGACAGGTTCCAGGTTGTATGTTTCCAGGCATACACACTAGAATCGTTCAAAAACGTCTGCAAGCAAGTGCACATCTGTGGCCACACAAAACTCTGCATATTTCTCTAATTTATAGATGAAGCATCCACTATATAAATGCCTGAAAGTTTATGGAGAATGCGGGTATGTCAGGCAATATGGCTTTATTTTCTCCCTAGAATCCAGATATTTATATGGGAAAAACCTCCTTCTCCGTTATGAGCTGAAACTTAAAATCATCGCTCGAGAGGTAAACCCTCCTAATGCTTGGTTTCAACAAGTTTCTGTAGTAGTGCCTGTAAGAATACCAGTGAGTCAAGTAAATCTAGTCGAACATTTTTGGTGATTCTCTTCCAAAATGAAATTTATCTCTTAGGCAGGATACTACCCTGACTTTGATGAACCTGTAATGAGCCAAGGGCTCGACTAGGAGGTAAGCGTATACCCACAAATTGTGGATGAAAACCGGTATGTGTCCTGGGAGTTGTTGATTCAAGTTGCATGCATTGTGTGCAGTACCATGGAATTTGCCCGATAAGTAGCAATAATCTCTATGTGATGTTCCTGGCTCTGTGTCTGCATTCCTTTACAGTAATTTATCTTCCTGCATTTTGGTCACAGAAACGGCAGTGCTATAGATCTCATCAACTTTCCTTCCAGGATTACAAGCTCAGAGAGCAACCATCCCACTGAATTATCCCCAGGTATGAACCAAAATTATTAAGACTAGAATAATATGCGCATACAGTTTGATATGCTGCCACAAAAGGTTCATGCCATCCTGTAAGATGAGAATGTGAAGCAGTGGGATCACCCTCACAGCCCACCACAGGAGCGAGATTACATTCAAAGTCTGCATGTACGGCAAAGGGTACTCGCTACTCATGGAGAAAATCGTTTAAGAATTTTTTCTCCTTAGTAGGCATTTTTTCACATACCAGTACTTGATAGACGAATCTACCAGATTCATTGTTAACAGCTCACTCGTAATAACAGAGTGCAGGCGTCAATAGTCCATTTAAAATTACTTGATAGTTGTCATCTGTCAGTTGCTGCTACAATGTTGCCACATCGTCCACAGACTACCGCTCGCTTTCGGCAATACACAAATACGGCAAGTCACTTTACAAACCCTTTTAAGGTGTAACACAGAGCAATTTTGGAAGTGGCCCCAGCAAGGTGTGTCGAAAAGGCGAGATGCTCTGTCGACAGCTGATTTTAACTGACTAATAACTAAACTGCAGCAGACGACGCGTTTTGTAGTCCTAATTTAAACTCACGTCGTTAGCCAACCATCGTCTCGTGACGTGTACGTATCTGAGAAAGCAGTGGTCAAAAATCTGCAGCGGAACTAAAATCATGATCGCTTTGTTCACAGCTATTACAGCTAATCTCCACAACCAAACTCAAGACATAATAAGTTCGGTATCAGCACTAAAAACAAACTGTAATTTCTCACTGTCTCGAGTTACATGAAACTACCCTCTCACTGGCTACACAAACTTTCACGTTACCAACCAATGAGCAGTTCTCATTGGAACTTGGTTGAAGGTTATAGATGACATGGGAAGATTCCAGACGAAAAAAGAATGGTAGGTAGAAAAATAAGAGCAAATAGAAAAGCCAATACGAAGAAGAAAATGCTGTGGAAAAGAATTAGAAATTTAAAATTACATTTAAACTAATAAATTAAATAAAAATGATACCCAAACTCTTTGTATTAGATTTAAAAACAAAAAAATGTCAGGACTATTGACAATATTCGAACCTACAACCTTCAGCATTGTAGGCTAACATTCTAACCTTTCTTTTTTTTATCTGAGTTTGTTCGTTGCATTTGTTCAGGGTGGACGTCCCAGGACACCCATTCAAGTTCATCGTTTAGTTTTTTATTACAGAGGGCAGCTAACGGTCTGACTGCACAAACTGAGCTACCATGCTGGCTGACCTAAACTAGAACACAGTATGAAATGGTATATTTTTTACTGTAATCACCCAGGCCCAGTGATGAATTGGAGCCTTCAAAGACTCAGTTTCATGTATTGTTGTACAAAGTTTATGTAAGCTGACTTCTGTGACTATAATAACCACATATGTGACGCCGATTCGCGTCTTGTGCGGAAGCCCCCCATAGTGTTTGGTTAGTACTGTGTGTGAAACGTGTAAATTTCATTAGCAACGTTATGTGTGTGTCTTGTTTGTAGTATGATTATCATGCATGATGAAATACAAAATAAAGGTGCCAGACCCATGATTCTGGCTGCAAACACATCACAAAAGACTTCTGAACTAGGAATTGCAAGTTAAGTGACCGATTGTTGTCAGTTTGGTAACGGCATACGGTTTGTGAGTGACATTCAACGCTCTGGTTGGAGGAAATCAGCTCCAACTCGTGAAATGTCAATTAACCAGTAACTTTAATGAGACTAAAGGGCAAAAGTGCCATTTACCATTATGGTTCAACATTTGGGAGGAGAGTTGATGGAGCACGCTTTTGATCCATCAGAAGTATTGTCTCTCACCCTCAGAGATTAACAGAAAATCTACATGTTGCTAATGCTGACCAGTGAGTTTGGAAAAGTGAAGGGATCCTACGATCTTGTGTGCAACAACATCATCACCTGACTTGCATTCCTGCAGGCCACATACAAGAATAGATACGTGGGTATTCTGCCTCTCAAGTTTCCTGACTACTGAAAGCCCTTGGAGAATTTAATAGCAGAATGTTTATAACATCCACAAGCATCCAAATGGTAAAACGCCTTGGTTGCTACTTGGTCAGTACAGCAGACTGCTATGCGAAGGGTTCTTGGGTTGATTCCTGGCCAGGTCGGAGATTTTCCCCACTTGGGGACAGGGTGCTGTGTTGTTGTTACATTTGTATTGTCATAATTGACGTTCCACTATTGAGATGGCTGAATGGTCACCACCAAAAAGCCTATTGCGAGAAAAAAATCAACACCATATTGTTGTGGACGATGTGAATTTTTCTTATAATTACTCTTGCAACCCAATAGTGACTACAGAAGGCAGTACCTGTCGTTAGTTTCGACGTTAATAACAGTTATCTCTTTTGGAAGGAGGATATTGCAGCACCCATCACATACTGTATCATGTATATGAATGTGAATGTCCATTTACAGCACTCTATAGAGAGCTTTACCTGAACCTCTTTGCTGGAATTCAGAGAGCCTGTAATGAATGGCTTGAGGGAAAGCTCATCAAATCACTTAGTAACTGAAGTGCCCTGCAATATTTCGAAATTATCACCTTGCTTATATATAAAGACATATCACAGCAGTGCCATTAACAGTGGGATACCACAGATTGTTTAAGACTTTGGAAAGTTCCCTTTCCACAATGGATAGTCACCTTTTCATGAAAAGGACAGATCTCTGTATCTGACCACATTACAGGTGCGGGTAAGCAAGATCCTGTCTCCAAGTAATCAGAACGGGAAGAGAGGCTACTGCTGGATTACAGTTGATCTTCGTTAATACGTCGGAGATCCCATTCAGATGGTCTAGATGTTGATGATGGTGCTGCTGCTGCTTATGACATTGGTGATGCAAGTGTAGGTAGCACTACTACTCGTGACAGTTTGGTTGCATGCTGTTTCCTGGATGCCGTAGACTCTGGCATGACTTATGCCAGCTGTAGAAGTCAGGATGTGGGTTGTGCCTCAGCCACCGGTGGTGCGGGCATTGCCACTGCCAGTGGTGGAAGTCTGGGTGCATGCTGTACACGAACACTGCCTATCATAAAAGCCATATTGTTGGCGATAGGAGTGGCATCTCTTATCAGTCAAGCATTTCTGAAAAAACCAGCACAGCAGTCTATAAAATTTACACGCAGACACACACACACACGCATACACACACACACACAAGTAAAAGAGATACATAAACTCTGGGAATCATCTCATCATCGTCAGTCAGTGTGTTGGCCTGCATGAATCCATTGGCTCATAACAGAATACATGTCTTGCTGCATCTGGGTCACTAGAAATAACGAAACAGTGATATTTTGTTAAGTACACATGAAAACAATAGCATCAGTATGTATATGTGCTCACATATGTATGTAGAGAAAGAGATAAACATTCCTTAACATAGTTAGAGGTCTGGGATAGTATGGCCAGCATCTCAGAGCATGGGTTAATGTTTAGCTGCCAGCTCTGTCGACTGATGATGCTGAAAACAGCGTAGCGCCAGTACATTAATCGACCCTGAAAGAGCAAGAACGATGCTGGCCAAGTAAAATGTGACACAGGCATGTATATAGAAGGCTCACCTGTGATGCTGTAGCCAGCATCTCAATACATTGGATGGCATTTCAACGCCAACCCTCTGATACTGTCAAAGCTCTGAATGGTGTTAGTGGTATATGATAATTCATCGATTCTGAAACAGCAAGAACAATACTAGCTAAGTAAAATGCGAAAATACATACACTTGCACATTTATAAATATTGTGATATACCAGCATCATCACTTGTATCAAAGGATGGTGTAAAGTAAAGTCATTCATCAGCACCAAAAAACAACAACATAATGGACAATAAGTATTGAAAATACAGACACATACACACAGAAGAAAGGAATGGTCCTCATATTCGAGATCCTGACTCCCCTCAACAGGATGCATTAAATCCGCATATGTATCATCACCAAATAGGAATGATGGTACACTGCCATCATCACCCTCCCTTGAAAATGAGGGCACTTGTTGCTACTGCTACCAGTGTCCCTGCATGACCCCTTCATAATGATGATGATGATGATGATGATGATGATGATGCTAAGGCTGGTAAGATTGTGATGGACGATTCTGAAACAGCAAGAACAATACTAGCTAAGTAAAATGCGAAAATACATACACTTGCACATTTATAAATATTGTGATATACCAGCATCATCACTTGTATCAAAGGATGGTGTAAAGTAAAGTCATTCATCAGCACCAAAAAACAACAACATAATGGACAATAAGTATTGAAAATACAGACACATACACACAGAAGAAACGAATGGTCCTCATATTCGAGATCCTGACTCCCCTCAACAGGATGCGTTAAATCCGCATATGTATCATCACCAAAGAGGAATGATGGTACACTGCCATCATCACCCTCCCTTGAAAATGAGTGCACTTGTTGCTACTGCTACCAGTGTCCTTGCATGACCTCTTCATAATGATGATGATGATGATGATGATGATGCTAAGGCTGGTAAGATTGTGATGGACGAATGGGTGAAGGCAGATTAAAGTGAAACTGAGTCTTATATAGATGAGGCTAGCATTTCAGCCACTACCATCCAGCTTCCATTAGGGAATAGATGGATGCATGGCATGGTGGCTCCTGGGTCAGAGTGCTATGGGCATGTTAGTAAAATAAGAAGGCATGAGAGATAGTTTTAAAAATAACTTATTTGTAATCCAATGAAACAGTATTTTTACATTATCAAATGCACATACAAACGATGTTTTTCTATTAATTGCTATTCTATATGGTCGAAATTTCGAAATAATGTCACGATATCTGCAAAAATAATTCAGCTGTTCTCCCAGTTGATGTCATGATAATCTCGACTCATCCATAAAGCGCTTTTACGAGTTTTGAGGCACCTGTCGTCTTTGAAGCTTTAGTTGAAGTTACAGTTGTGAAAGATGTGATAACTTGCCCCTCATCTGTTAATGTAATAAATGCGACATCTTCGCCGAGGAAGCCTTGGACATCGTTTATAATGTTAGCAGTTTGAGGTGCCATTGTGAAATGGTTCAGTTGTTGTGTTACACCTATTAATGTATATAAGTCTCTACACAATTCTCGTAAGTGGGCTGTAGTTGATGATATCATATTGTAGTAACAATGTGAATGCTGCTGTACCTGATGTGAAATTCTGAGGGGCCTCATATTCAATGTGAATATCAACAGGACCACTCTTTACAGATTCACACCATTTGGGGCAATCTCTAATGATAATAGGAACTATAGTCCATGAAAATTACTTGATAGTTGACGTCTGCCACTTGCTGCTACGGTGTTCCCACATTGGCGGCCAGGTGGCTCTCAGTTATAGGCAATGTATGACAGATAACTTCACAAGTGCTGTAAATGCCCTGCACACATTCAATACATATTATCAATACTTGTTTGTTATACTTCCACTATAATGAAGCGACTTTCACATCATGAATAATATTGTTGGTACTGTCAGTTGGCAACACGATTTTACATGGTCAAGATATTGAACACCCAAAAGAAAGGGCATGATGTAATTATTTTAGCTATAGCTGGTAAACAACAGAAAACAGAAAAAGAGAAAATAAGTCTGAGAATCGCTGAACAAAGAAGTGACTGGTTGTATGTTAATTACTGAATAAAATAATAACCACATAAACAAAAAATACCATAAACTATTTTCGTAATATGCAATGACTGCAAAATACATTTCAGCCTCATCACATTACCACAAAATGTAAAAAAACATATTCTATGTAATGAATCCTCGACTGGTCACTGTAAAATGGCAAACGTAACTACTATTGCATAGAGCTATTGTAACTGTTTTGTGTTAAACGACTACTCGAAAAACTGAAACTGAGAGATGTTTGACTCAATGACACATTGAAAATACAAACACTGCACTCTAACGTTGGTTGGCTGATTCACGAATTTTGCAAACAACTGAATGGCAGATGCTGTCAAACCATCAACGCTCGATCTCACATGCTCAATACGTATTGACAATATTAAGAATATTTTTTGAGCCGTCCATCCTGATCGTCAGTATTTCTAGTATTGACAATACGTCAGTATGAGCCTTCAGGCGGTCAATATACTGATGGATTGACAATATTATTGAATGTGTGACGGCCCCTTGACTCGCATGTAGTGCATAGCAATATTAGCAGCAGCTACTGTGAGATATGATGGGAATATGAGATACTCTGTCGACAGTTGATTTTAAGTGACTAATGATTGAACTGTTAATGTGACCACAACGTCATTATATACAATGTATCTGAGTAAACTGCAGTCAACAACTTGTGGCAGAACTATTCATCACACTCGCTTTGCTCACGGCAATCAGAGCTAAACTCTACATGCAGTCTCAAGACAGAAATCAGCATTAAAAGCAAATGGTTCATTACATGAAAATACCCTCTTACTGGCTTCAGGATCTGACACATTACAGGATTACGGGATATAGATAACCAGGCACAGCACATAGAAATAAACTATGCTGTTTAAAAGTAAGAAACATGTTTTGGGGACGTACCTCCACCGATTGCTAGCTGCAGTCAGCTGCATTGTCCGAAAGAGGGTAGGCACCACGCAATTCAGAGTCATTGGAATTTTCTGAAGCGAATGAGCAGTTGGAAGCAATAGTGAATAACACTATCTTGAAGAAAACCTTCACTGTGTTGTGTCTGACTAAAAAAACTCTGAATTCATGGCATTGATGACAATGAGCGAGTGCGTTGTCGTGGAGAAGGTGCCAATTGCCCGCTGCCCACAAGTCTGGCTGTTTCTCACTTCTGTGTGAAGGCAACAAAGAACCTCTTGGTACTACTCCTTATTGACATTAATGGCTTTGTGGGTGTATTCGTGGTGAACCACGCCATTAGAGTCGAAAAAGACAGTCAGCGTGACTTTCACGTTGCTGTGAACCTGCTACACTGTTTTGGGTCTCTGGGGTACGGTATGCTTCCATTGCGATGACTGGAACTTTGTTTCTTGGTTGTCCACATAAATCCAGGATTCACCTACAGTGGTATCTTTGTCAAGGAAGTTGGGATTACTGTTCACAGTGTCCAGAGTGTGATGTTCAATCTCCAAATGAAGTTGCTAGTCGACAGTTATTAGCAACTTTGGCACAAATTTGGTTGTAATCCTCCTGATGTCTGGGTGTTCTTTTAGAATGGAATTAATGGATCCAATACTAATTTTAACCTGTTGGCAAGTTCTCTGATTCTGAACCATCTATCCTACATCAAAAGTCTTTATGTGATCAATAACAACCTCAACTGCAGATGTTTGGGGCCTACCTGAATGCGCTTCACTCTGCAGTGAAGAGTGTCAAACTTCGAAGTTATTGTACCAATCCTTTATCTGTGTGATACCCATTGCTTTGACACCAAACACTTGTCGAATCTTTTGGAGTGTTTCAACTAGAGAATCACCAAGCTTAAAACAAAATTTGATACAATAACATTGTACCACTTTTTCTGTCATTTTGCTCACAACACAGAATCCCACGACTACCACTTACACGTATCACATGTCAACGGATATCCAGAGACTGTCGTTCCCACAATCGTGAAATAAAACTGGCATGCACACTACATACGCCTGCAAACATAGATGGCCTGTGTGCCCTGACACCATAGTTAGTTTCAACAATGAAAAATAGGATCAGATACTTTTTGAACAGCCATTGTATACACTCTCCTTGGCCTTCTTTTCAATTACGCCAATCAGTGCAGTTACCATGCTTGTCTTCTTTTCAGTTACGTGAACCTGCGCAGTTAACTCACTTGTCATCTTTTCAATTACATCAACTTTCTGAAAATAGGTATGTAATGCTCTAATACTTTTGCTGAGTGCTTGAAGTCTAGTAGTACGACGTTTAATACTTTTGTTGAGTGTCTGAATTTTCGAGTTAAAGCACGGACGAACGTTGTGCCTTCCCCTCTCAGACTGATTGTGGCTGAATGTATGAATGAACGTGTCCATACTGTAAACTACAATGACGTAATTACCATGTTGTTTCACTATGCATACACAAATGCCAACATCTTTTTAAAAACATTCTGAAAGTTCCACTGGTATCAACCATCTTTCAACAGCCTTGTTTTATTGATAACTAGAGCTGTACTGTGAATTATCCCAGCAATCTCTACGCAAATTTGTAAATTATTGAATGTGGTGGCAGTTGTTACATGTGCCTGGTAAATGAGTTTGAAATTCATAATATCCTGTTGATTCCAAGTTGTGTGATCTGTGTGGTGTCAGTTCTTTCAAAGGAACAGACACCAAGCATTCAAATACAATAATAAGGTTCAAATTATCTCATATCAGTTGCTTTGCGGTCTTGTAAAATGTCTGACTTAGAAGACATTGACGCCTCTGTGGTGACCAAAACAAAAAATTCCCATTTTTGATCTTGATTTTCCACAGTGATATCATCAAATATGAATACTGTATTAAGTTTTACCCCTGCAGTTCACTTTGGATGAACGTCTTATTTGTAATACTTTGGATGAAAGTCTTATTTGTAATACTGTCAACATCTGAAAGTACAGGCTGGGGCAAATAAAATTGGCCTAGAGAACAAAGTTCCAGGGTACAAAGGAGAACAGCAGAGGAGAAAGGAAATACAGTACTAACCTGACTATAGTAGATATTGAAAGTGACCAAGGTTACCAAGTCACCAAGACACTGGTCACCAATTCACTGAACACAAATCGAATCTGGACTGCTGGAATTGCTGCAATCTCACCAAAATGTTCTGCTGTAGTTTTCGAAGTCTGTGAGGGTTGTTATGATACACCTTAGACTTGAGGGTTCCCCACACAAAGCAATCGCACACTGACAGATCAGGTGACCTGGGTGGCCGGCTAAGGCCGCAACCAGACTGACCTCTGCTAACAACTCTGTCAGGCATGAAAATTGTGAAAATGTGCACCAAAGTTTGGTGTGCTGTATGGGCATTTGCTCCATCGTGTTGAAAGTAACAGTAGATCTTTTCATCCTCCATTGATGCTGCCACAAATTATCTTGGCCACCTTTACTTGCTCCGTCCTGTATTTCCTCAAGTAGCTGATATTTGGACTGCAATAGTATTTTTAAAATCCATATACTTCATCGACACGAAAACCATCGAGACGCAATTGCAGGGACATGAGAACTTTCGCCTTCCCACAGTCAAATGGGTCAATAATAATCGATCTGATATTGTGCAGCAGTATATTCACAGACCAATAAGTCATACTGATGTCCTTGTGAGGATGGTGTTTGGTTCAAATGGCTCTGAGCGCTATGGGACTCAACTGCTGAGGTCATTAGTCCCCTAGAACTTAGAACTAGTTAAACCTAACTAACCTAAGGACATCACAAACATCCATGCCCGAGGCAGGATTCGAACCTGCGACCGTAGAGGTCTTGCGGTTCCAAACTGCAGCGCCTTTAACTGCACGGCCACTTTGGCCGGCAATGGTGTTTCATACTATATGACTACACTAGAATATAGGGGTTTTTATAGGAAAAAAGCACACAGATGTCATATACACACTCCAATTATTTCTACAGATAGCTCGGTACATATACATATTCAAATAAGAACGTTATTTATGCCTTCATCAAGTCCTGCATATCGAGAAGCAACACACATTAATATATTCCATAGGATTTGGAATTTGCTGCAGATGTTCCTGTAAACTGGTCACCAATGTTTTGTAGAAGCTATAAACCTCAGACTGCTAGATCAGTCTCTGATCGAATGTCTTCTGTAAGGCGTTACTGTCGTACATGAAATTCTTAAAGGTTTGTTCCTGCATGTGAGTCGATTCCATTTCGTTAAAACGTTGTTATCACCCAGTACCACTGTAGGTGTTGTTTGACTATTATGAGTAAACATACTGCAATCGCTATTGAACTGTCATATGACCTACACCAGTCTACAGAGCGCAATATCACTTTCGTGCCACAATAACGTAGGTTTTCCAAAATCTCAACTGTGTTTAATTCACAGTCAGACAACATTCTGATGCTTGCACGTTTACTTCCATTTCAGTTTACGGTGCAAGACATACTCAAAATGATTATTTACTCCTGCTGAGATTCATCATAGGATACTTCGCATCATCTGGAAACAACAAAATAAAACAAGTTGAACCATGCACACATAGCACACACATATATACAAGAACATGATGATGTGTACAGGATGTTGACTGTTAACACCCCGATCACACATTGCTAACTGAAAATCATTTCTTATCAGTGTTATATATGCAGTGTATTATTTTTGGTATGCAGTGTAGTTAACTACATGAAAAAAGTGTGTGATCGATGTATGACAGTAATCGGTGAAGGGAGGGGAAGAAACCTGATGTCAGAGTCTTAGCTAGGGTAGAAGATCTACTATTTGAATTTATAAGGAATAGACATTCTACCACATTTCTATGTGGAACCGATTACAATTATGACTAAACCAACAACTTGTTTTTATTCATTTTTTGGGTGAGTTATGCATGAGCATCATTCAGGTTTTAGAAGGACTGCGACCTTCAGCTATTTTATATCGCCAAAATTATTCCACAGAGTAGGTCTCCACGTCTTAACGAGTGAATTTTCGTGGATCTGGTGTAAACAGCCCTCCAGGTCCATACGGGATTGAGCACTTTCTTCCTTGGGGGTAAACATGTTAAGAGGATTTTCATGTAGTCGCCAATGTATAACATACTGTTTACCATCTAAATATCATTTCTGAATGAATAATATGTCTGAGTCGTTTTCCATGATGCAGAATAGGACAGGCGTAGATAGCGGACTGGTTGATATGTGCAGAGTCTAAAACATTTTTATGAATCCTGGAAATATCCGGCAAGTTTAGAAAAGCATTCTTTACCTTAGCTATATAGCAACGTTTCTAAGAGTATTTCCATGGCATGGACAGGTAGGTTAGCTGCAAACAGAGGGGAACCTGGCATCACAGATAACAGACAGGCTTCAATAAATCCAACATTCCAATTGCACATGAATACCTATTTTCCTAGTCTCATGCCCCTATTAATGCAGTGTGATATCGATGCCTCCTGTTGATAACAGGATAGTCGACCATTGAAGTTCGGTGCACCAGCCTTTGAAATACAAGGGCAATTAGTGATGTCACACAACGCTTTGCACTGCGTTGTGATGAGCTGGAGTACTTCTTGGTCACGGTCAAGCCAGTGGTTGCAGCAATGACAGCATCAGCATGCGCATATCATCAAGCTGCCTGGCCCTGTCTGGCTGACGACTTACGATCCATTGTGGTCTTACTTGCAGGGTTGGTGGTGGTGATGGTAATGGCACAAGGTGGCATTGGGAACAGCAGTGGTGGCATGGAACAAGAAGCACCCTTCACTGATGTGCCGTTTGTTTAAATACTGAAAGACATAAACACTCGTATCCTTCTCTGCATAGCACAAGAGGACTTTTCGATGACATGAAAATACTCCATTTTCAAATATTCCTTCACAAAAGAAAACCTAGAAGAACTGCCCCAATTTAATTCTAGTACCACTGAAGAGATGAATGAAATACGTATTAGTGTCAGTGGTGTTGAGAAACAGATAACTCATTAAAATTGATCAAAGCTCCAGGCCCTGATGGAATCCCTGTCACACTCTATACGGAATTTACAACTGTGTTAGTGTCTCTTCGAACTATAATCTATCGCAGGTCCTTTGAACAAAAAACCATGGCAAGTTCGTGGGAAAAGGCACAAGTCACACCCATCTACAAGAAGGGTAGCAGTAGTGATCCACAGAACTACCATCCAATATCCCTGACATCGATTTGTTGTAAAGTCGTAGAACATATTCTGAGCTCAAACATAATGAGATATCTAGAACAGAATGACCTCCCCAATGCCAACGAGCATGGATTTCAAAAACATCAATCATGTGAAACCCAACTCACACTCTTCTCACGTAACATAGTGAAAGCTTTGGATCAAGGCAATCGGGTAGACACAGTGTTTCTTCATTTCCAAAAGCCATTGACTCAGTTCCGCACCTATGTGTATTCTCAAAAGTATTATCATATGAGGTATCAAGTGAAATTTGTGACTGGTTTGAGAACTTGTTAGTAGGAAAGACACAGCACATTATCTTGGATAGAAAGTCATCATCAGATGTAGAAGTAACTTCAGGTGTGCCCCAGGAAGTGTGTTTGTTCATGTTGTATATTAATTACCTTGCAGACAATATTAATAGTAAAATCAGGCTGTTTGCAGATAATGAATTACTATCTGAAAGAAGTTGCGTAAATATTCAGTCAGATCCTGATAAGCTTTCAAAGTGATGCAAAGATTAACAATTTGCTTTAAATGTTCATAAATGTAAAATTGTGCATTTCGCCAAAATAAAAACATAGCGTCCTATGATTATAATATCAACGAGTCACTGCTGGAATCGGCCTACTGATATTAGTGCCTGGGTGTAACACTTTGTAGGGATATGAAATGTAATGATTCATAGGCTCAATCACGGATAAATCAGGTGCTAGACTTTGGTTTGCTGGTAGAATACCGGGGAAGTGCTATCAGTCTATAAAGGAGATTGCTTACAATCACTTGTGCGAACCATCCTAGAATATTGTTCAAATGTGTGGGACCTGTACCAGATAGGACTAACAGAGGATACTGAATGTATACAGACAAGGAAAGCACAAATGGTCGCAGATCTGTTTAGTCCACGGAAGAGTGTGGCAAAGGTACTGAAAGAACTTAACTGCCAGACACTTGCACACAGACATAAACTATCCCGAGAAAATCTGTTAATAGAGTTTCAAGAACCAACTTTAAATGATTACTCTAAGGATACACTGCAACCCCTTACATATTGCTCACATAGGGATCATGAGGATAAGATTAGAATAATTGCTGCATGCACAGAGGCATTCAAACAATCATTCTTCCCACACTCCATACATGAATGGAATGGGTAGAAACTCTAATAACTGGTACAATGGAACATACTCTCTCCCATGCACCTCACGGTGGTTTGCAGAGTATGGATCAGATCTAGATGTAAATCAAAACTTAGAGTGATCTCAAAGGGGAACTGGACTTTAACTTAGCATACATGGTGCATGTGATATCAAGTGGAGGGGGGGGGGGGATTCTCTAATGGACCTGATTGCTATAAAAATAATCATGCACATCCCTACAGATCTCAGTGAGTAATAACTGCAGGGGGGGAGGGTACATGATAAGTGATTTTTTGTGTCATACCGGTTACAACCTGTATGGTGAAAAACATGTTTACATGTACTGGAAATAGCCAACAGGCAGGAGGAACAAACAGCCTTTTCCCTGGCTGTGAAAATCAGCACTTACAGGCTAAGACTGACAAAAGGACTTGAGAAAACTCAGGAAATCCCCCAATGATGCAGACTCCGACAATATCCCTGGTCAGCCATCTCGGATCGCCATCTAGAATTCTGCCATCACACAGTTGCACCAGTATCCCTGATCAGCCATCTTGGATCCCCACGTTGAAATTTTTTTTTTAATTTCACGCCAGTCGAACACTGTCCCAGCTTTGATTTTTGAATTTCTCGTCAATTTATACTTAGTACAACAGCCCTAATTTTGCACTCACATCATAGGAATGGGACAACCTCTGTAGTACAATTGGGCTATTTCGACTTTCATACCATTTTTGAATTTCCCGTCATTTTATACATAGGGCAACTGAACTCTTTCAGATGAGGTGGGGAAGGGGAAAATCTGGTAAAAATGCATAACGTCAGAATCTGGCAGCAATGCAGACCCTCACTCCCAACCTACTTCCAGAGACCTTCGATGATATGTAGAGGAGTGTTGCTGTGGCATATCTGAGTGGTGTAACTGCTTTTCCACCCATGCATAGCGGTCTGTTGAATGGGTAGGAAAGTCTGGAATCAGCCAAATGTGATGATGGTCTCAGCAAGACTGATGGATCACTACGAAACTCTTTATTGCCACAATGAGCTGGAGTGGACATGTGTCATCAAGTGCATGCCGTCAGCGACAATAGTTGGATCACCATACCTCAATATTTCTCTGTGTCAGGATATTCCAAGACTTACCTCGGCTCATTGGAGAAGTTCAGTTCCCAGAGTTAGAGCGGCGCTGAGAAATTGTTAGATATTGATACATAGTAATATGAAAAAGCTGCAGTTCTCTACAGAGATGGCAGAGTTTTAGTCAATGGCTGGAATTTGCTGGTGCGTCATGGGCATAGGCTTGTTGGTAGAAGGATAGTAGGGGAGACATCTGCGTGACTTTCTGTCTATTACAGAAGTAATCTGTACTAGCAATGAGTAGTACTAAGAAAGTAGCCGTTCCCAGAACAGCAGCTAATTGCTGGTTCTTGCAATTGTGATTCACATTCTATTATAAGTGTTCCATGATAATTCAGTTCTTCCTTGTAGCAGCCAATTGATCCAGTGAGCATAAGGTGTAGAATCTAAGGTAGTATTAAGGTAGGTCATATATTTGGCTGGCAAGATTCAAAGAGAAAATCAGGCAAATAGAACAGGGAAATTGTGATGTTCTACTTAGTGGTCTGCGTTATGCCCACTGGTAGACAATAAGTAGGGCCAGATATATCGCAATGAGTCCTTCTGAGCAACAATTCGTTACCCTCCAGCTTTAAACAGTGTTCCACTGGAACACGGACTATAGCAATAGATTGCAACTAGTATGGTCCCACTTTTTAAAAATGGTAGGTACAGTTGGCGAGACTTTCTCAGTATCAGTTATTAGCGCGAACTTTGGTGTGAAATAAGCTGCGTTTGCATGATCCCAGTACAGTAAAAGTAAGTTTGGCATGGCATCCTCTCAGCTCAGCACTACAATCATTTTGGGCTGTAATTAATGTGGTTCTTCCCATCTGCGACTACGGACTCTTTCAGCATCCGCCATACAACCAGGTAGTAGTGTATAATACAACATTTGTACTGACATTCTGTGTGTTTCAGCACCTTTGTGCTATCAGTGGTTATCTCTTCTATGAATATATGATAGAAAAGGGGCCGATAATAGTTCCAAAGTAGCCTTTCTTGCTCCAGCTCTAACACTGCAAGGAATTGCTGCAGTGTCGGAGTTAACTGTTGTGTGACAGTACAATGGAGGGCTTCCTACAGCTCCGATCCTTCAGTGGGAGTTTCTGTGATGCTGTCTACAAGAATTCATTGAAACCTCGTGATGGACAGCCGAATATCGACGATGTCCAGTCAGACCCTGACGACCACCAGACCCTGCTTCATTTTGATGGTCATCTCCAAAATGTGAGCTGTTTGTGCAGCAGCTAAACTAAGGAGGTATCTCATGTAACACACTGTTCTTCAAGACTAACAGTTGGATGACACGCAAATCTACTGTTACACAATAGGCTTCTGTGTCTGTTTGTGGCGTCTGGTGTCTCAAAGGCCGGAATCTCTCCTCCACATAGAACCACCACCTCTTCTGCCAATGCAGTGTCTGCCGTATATGTTCCACGGGCTGTTGCAGTTGCTCTCAAAGATTGTCAAAAGAGGGTCACAATATCCTATGTTGTCCCAAGGTTTCGTTGTATGTTTTCCTATTATGAGGTACAAGCTGAAACATCGACATGGCATCATTCAAGTGCTGTGCTTCATCCCACAATGCCCAGACATTCTGCAACCTTCCGGACTATTGCTTGCTGCCATCTACGTCCTCCCAGGATATAATTGTAAGTGGATCTCAACACTTTGTAAGATGACGCCACTGGTACGAATATACTGTTTCTACGTTTGGTCAGTTTCTACAGTATCCTGTCATCGACATAGAACTGTGTTTATGTTGGGGGATCACTGACAGTCTGGATCAGCGCCCTGCACTTTTCGCCATTCATCTACAGAAGTGCTAACACACTCAGTTCTGTGTTGTTTTCAACTGAGGCGATCAGCACTACTATGCATTTTCTCGGGATGATGTATAACTTCAAAGTTAAATTCACTAAGACATTACACATATTGGGTGGCTCTTCGAGTCCTTCAGGCCCATAAGACATTTTAATGCTGCCTGATCCATCCCTGCTTTGAAGCATCTGCAATACAAGTAGAGACAGAAAAGTGTGATACTATAAATCGAGCTCAACGGCTCTTTTTTGAAGTAGAATAACTTCTCTTGTCTTTTTTAATTACCTAGAAGCATAGGCTATCAGCTGCTCTGTTCCATTTACTTCTTGACTTCATATGCATCTTAAGTAATGGTTGTTGGCATCGTATGACAATATAAACTGCCCTTGATAATCTGGAAAGCGAAAATTGGACTAAAGGTCAATTATTCCTGCAACTCCACATCTGTGTAGTCCAGAATCCACTGAAACCTTTCCCCTTTCTTCAGACGTGTGAGTGGTGTCACTAGTTCTGCAAATTTCGGTAATAGTTAGCCAAACCTGAAAACGCATTCAGTTTCTTGTTTGTATTACGAGTAGCAAATTCCTTCTCAGTTTGTCAAAACTAGGGATCTGATTGCACACCACCATGGATGATAGTATGATCTAAATTGCTAACTTACTTTAGGATTAAATGGCATTCCTCAAACCTGGTGTTAGCTTCGCTGCTTGCAGTCAACCAAACACGTTCCATAGCTGCACACGTGCTCTCGGACGTGTTTTGAAAGCACTGTAATATCATCCCAATAAAGCATACACTGCCTTGGTTTCGGTCCTTGTAGCATCCCATCTAACATGTATTTGAAAGTTGTCAGTGCATCCTTCAATCCAAATAACATTAGGTGGTACTGGTAATGACTGGGTGGAACTGTAAATACAGTCTTAGGTCGATCTTCTGTTGCTGCTTTCATCTTGATGGTGCGCACTTTGCAAATCCATGTTATAAAATATCGGCACTGCCCTAGTTTGTACACCAGGCGTTCATTCCTTGTGGGAATCCCACGCTGCACTATCATAGTTTTTGGCAACGGTCCAGGATGGTTAAACAATATTGCACATTCTTCCAACGACTTTTCCTTTCACTCCCTATCGCTTCCAAGTAAATGCAACATTTTCTCCTCCAAGGTGGCTACATTTATAACTATCCTGTATTAAGGGAATCTGTATTTAATTCCTCATCCAAATATTCCTCTTTCAGTACCTTTACACTGATGGGCAACACCTGACTCCTGATTACTCAGAAAATCCAGTTGTAGTATAACTTTGTAGCTGCCACCAACTCAAGGAAGCTCTGCCCCACTTGGAAGTACACTCTTGCTTAACTGAGAGAATGCACCTTATATGTGCCTACATGCCTTCACTCTATAATGAGGCATTCCAAATTTCCTACTTCATGTACGATTTGTGGGACACCTTCTTGCCTTTTAATTATGCTGAGCTGCAAAACTTTACTTTCTGTACACAATTTAATAGGCAAGGAGACAGTGGTGTCAAGATAATGTCAACTCACATGTATCCTAAGTGTGCCTTACGGGAATCAAATAGTGATATAGCAAATGGACGAATGTTATGTCTTCACGAACAAATTTTAAGTAAAGATAGTTTTACAGAAAGGTCAATTTTCTTCTATTATAGCATGTAGAGGACAAATAGTTATCTACAAATATTGGAGCCAATAGTAACAATTTTCTTGACAATGGGCGCTTTTTTTAATGACACGATGTGGACCTTGTAAATGGAATTTCAAATGGTTTGCAGCTTTATTCTTCCCACAGCACTTTAAGCTCTTCACGACTGACACATTCTTTCCTATGTCCCTGTCATCGTAAATTCAGTGAATGAAGACAGCGTGAGGTGCTGCAGTTCAGACATATTAGTCAGGCATTTCAGACACAATGGAATGTAATTCTGTGAATTAAATGATGGGAAACAAAATACCAACAGTTGCTCGTGTTGTAAGTTTCCACCACTTTCATCACAGCAGACAGAGGGTAAGGACATTCGGCGGGTCTCTAAGCTACCGATAATGGTACATTCAGAAAAGGATCGCACGAAACCTGTGAGCATATTCCTATACCATAAATAACATGATTCTATGTATATATGCAAACCAAGTTATGTCTAACGATCGTTCTCAGAGTTGCATTAGGAGCCAGGTAATTTTTTCCTATTGTTCTTATATGTCAAACATTCACCTAAACTGAAAGCTGATAACCAGTGCAAAGTTCACCTAAGACTCACACACCGGCTGGTGGGCACGATTGGATCAAATGATCCACAGTCTATCCGAGATGACTTTGGCCTATCCAGTCTGATGAACCAACATCTTAAACTATGCATACACTCCAACGTATATCTGTGGTCGCTACTCTGACTTTCGAAGTGTTGCGACACATGCCGTCTTCCAGGGAAAATTTATGATGTATCGATCTCGCTTGGCACAAAAATGCTCATTAACTGGTACACACTGCATCAGCATGCTTGCTGTACCCTCATTCATTTGTCAGACAGTTATAGTGGGCACTGCTTTACACTCTTTGCTATGAATCTCTAGAGGCCAAGGAGCCACATAATTTTCAGACAGTCTATCAGTTTTCTCAGTCGCTAGGACAGCTTCTAAGCATTGTCGCCATTAGTTTTAATACTTGAAGTTAATGTAGAACTAAAATATTAACTTACATATAACAGAAATACAAGCTAGCTATGACTAAATTGATGACAGTTTCCTTTATAGATGTATAATTGATATAGTAACCTACTGGATGTCCTGAATCAATGTTGGAACAATAGTTCTAACTGCACCCAAACAAAAATAAACCTTTCAGGTGCAGAATGCAGTGGCCATTAGCTTTATTATATTATATTTAGTGCACACAAATAGTAGGGAAACAAATGTTGTAATTTCTTTTTAAATTATTGCCACACATCAAAGCCCACAACTACAAATTTGACAATCGATGGTCCACGCTTACAACCGTATCTAACAGATCCAAATTTCGTATTCTGTTAAAACAATTAATAAGAATCATCCAATAGATTATTGGTGCCTAATATTAATATGTACGAGTGTATGAAACCAAAACTTAGACTATCGAGTTCTGTAGAAATGGTGAATTTATTTAAAAACTCAGACCAGCTGATATACAATTGGTCAAAAAACGGAAACATCAAAAGCTCCTGTTCTGCCCATGACTTACACTTTCATATGGTTCTCACTATGCTTTTGTCATTTCATAGTAAACTTGTATGTTTAATAGTACTACAGGATCAAAAACATAACGAAATTCATATGGTCATTCACAATCTTATTCGGTAGCATCGAAAAAATCTAGATGAATAGACATGTAATATGTGCATCAACGAACTGTGTTTGACTATAATAATTTTGATAACACATAATGATATTTTTTACTTTTTATTTTTCAATAATGACACAAACAGTAAATTTCGTGTGTGAGCAAAATACAAAATTCATATTTGCTGTGATGTCTGTCTGTGTCATGGTCTGATCTAAACAGACTTCTCCCAGGTGGACAGTGGAGGGGACACGTAGTGCTTAATGTGGTTTCCAAACAACTGTGGAGAGATGGAACTAAATCATCCAGGTCAGCTGTGGATTTGCACCACTATATGCCCCATTAAAATGTTAGGTGCTAGGGTACTGCATTTATGCATTTTTACTTGAATGTCATCATCTGCCTTGTGAAGCATACCTGTTGAATATCTTTAGTAGTGACAAGGTATGGTACGTTATGTCAATGATGTAAAAACAAATTCACTGTTGAATCCTAACAAAAACGTATCCGAAGCAATGTTTTGTGTAAGTCCTCAGAAGATAATGTTATACATTTGATGGGAGAAAGGTGTTGCATACTACAAGTTTCTTCTCAGGGTATGCACATTGTATCTGGCATTTGTTGGCAGTAATTGAGACTCCTTTTGGTCGCTATATAAGGAAAACGACCAAGAAGATTGCAACAAAGTTTGTTGTTGTATGATAAGGCCTACCAGTACTATGCCAGTTTCAGAGAAAAATCTGTCCAGGAGATTACTTTGGAAATCGTTCTTCTTATCTTCCGCCATAAAATGTTTACCTTTTATAATGCCTATCGAACAACTATGAAGAAAATCACTTCCTGGGCTAAAATGAGGTTCAAATTTGGAACACTGAATTAATAAGCTTGTACAGGAATCGAATGAGTAAACTGCCTGAGTATTGTCTGACTGTTTCCATTATGTGAAAGATATATTGTTGATGATTAACTTCTCTCTTATGATTATCTGTTGTGTCCAATAAACTAATGAAGGACCTCCTTAAAATATGCACTGTACTAATACAAATGAATTACAAATATTTGTGACAATTTAACAACAAAACAATGTTTTTATAAGACATTAAGTATTTGTAACATGAGCATGCCAAAACTTTCACGAATTAATAAATTATTACAAAATTTTGACTTAAAAGCATTCCTGCATCATACTGAAGAAGCATTTCACAATTTAAATAATGGTATGGAAATGTGACAGTTGGACTAGACACTTTATGAAACCTAGTCAACAAATTTGTGTGCAATAGTTTTGTCAATAAAATTGTGCGGCCTAAAAAACTTAAAAATTTTGTTTGCAAATGCAGAAAAATGTAAACATTAAAAAAATGTGCATTACAGCAATACAACAAGTTTTTCACTTTTTGATCTGTTCGGCACTAAATCGTGTCAGCGAAATGTCTTATAATGGATTTTTTTTTCTTCCTAGTTTTCTATCTGGCCACTTGTAGCTATGTCACATTAGATGTAAAAATCTTGTCTCCAGCAAGACTTGAACCAAGAGGCGGCATGGCTTCCTTTGTGTGAGCATGTTACTACTATATTACAGAACAACTGCAATATTTAACTCTCTGTGATTGACCCAGTGGCAGCTTAGACAGACATTTTGCTACATGAAAGCTGAGATTAGTTGTAATTTCTGCATGGAATGACCTTCCTAGACTCAGAAACTAAAAGTTTTACTTCAGTGTCACAGATTAACTGAGAATAAATCAGAATTTTTAAAGGAAATGTCAGGAAAGTATAAAACAAATACAGCAGGATAGTTCTGAAAACAGGGGGAAACTACGGCCTTACTTTTTCCCGAGGGCATGCAACTTTACTGTATGGATAAATGATGATGGCGTCCTCTTAGGTAAAATATTCCGGAGGTAAAATAGTCCCCCCTTCAGATCTCTGGGCGGAGACTACTCAGGAGGACGTCGCTATCAGGAGAAAGAAAACTGGCGTTCTACGGATCAGAGCATGGAATGTCAGATCCCTTAATTGGGCAGGTAGGTTAGAAAATTTAAAAAGGGAAATGGATAGGTTAAAGTTGGATATAGTGGGAATTAGTGTAGTTCGGTAGCAGGAGGAACAAGACTTTTGGTCAGGTGATTACTGGGTTATAAATACAATATCAAAAAGAGGTAATGCAGGAGTAGGTTTAATAATGAATAAAACAATAGGAATGCGGGTAAGCTACTACAAACAGCACAGCGAACGCGTTATTGTGGCCAAGATAGACACGAAGCCCACGCCTTTGACAGTAGTACAAGCCTATATGCCAACTAGCTCTGCAGATGACGAAGAAATTGAAGAAATGTATGATGAAATAAAAGAAATTATTCAGATAGTGAAGGGAGACATAAATTTAATAGTCATGGGTGACTGGAATTCAAGAGTAGGAAAAGGGAGAGAAGGAAACGTAGTAGGTGAATATGGATTGGGGGTAAGAAATGAAAGAGGAAGCCGCCTGGTTGAATTTTGTACAGAGCACAACTTAATCATAGCTAACACTTAGTTCAAGAATCATAAAAGAAGGTTGTATACATGGAAGAAGCCTGGAGATACTGACAGGTTTCAGATAGATTATATAATGGTAAGACAGAGATTCAGGAACCAGGTTTTAATTGTAAGACGTTTCCAGGGGCAGATGTGGACTCTGACCACAATCTATTGGTTATGAACTGTAGATTAAAACTGAAGAAACTGCAAAAAGGTGGGAATTTAAGGTGATGGGACCTGGATAAACTGACTAAGCCAGAGGTTGTACAGAGTTTCGGGGAGAGCGTAAGGGAACAATTGACAAGAATGGGGGAAAGAAATACAGTAGAAGGAGAATGGGTAGCTTTGAGGGATGAAGTAGTGAAGGCAGCAGAGGATCAAGTAGGCAAGAAGGCGAGGGCTAGTAGAAATCCTTGGGTGACAGAAGAAATATTGAATTTAATTGATGAAAGGAGAAAATATAAGAATGCAGTAAATGAAGCAAGCAAGAAGGAATACAAACATCTCAAAAATGAGATCGACAGGAAGTGCAAAATGGCTAAGCAGGCATGGCTAGAGGACAAATGTAAGGATGTAGAGCCTTATCTCACTAGGGGTAAGATAGATACTGCCTACAGGAAAATTAAAGAGACCTTTGGAGAGAAGAGAACCACTTGCATGAATATCAAGAGCTCAGATGGAAACCCAGTTCTAAGCAAAGAAGGGAAAGGAGAGAGGTGGAAGGAGTATATAGAGGTCTATACAGGGGCGATGGTCTGAGGACAATATTATGGAAATGGAAGAGGATGTATTAGAAGATGAAATGGGAGATATGATACTGCGTGAAGAGTTTGACGGAGCACTGAAAGACCTGAGTCGAAACAAGGCCCCAGGAGTAGACAACATTCCATTACAACTGTTGACAGCCTTGGGAGAGCCAGTCTTGACAAAACTCTACCATCTGGTGAGCAAAATGTATCAGACAGGCGAAATACCCTCCAACTTCAAGAAGAATATAATAACTCCAATCCCAAAGAAAGCAGGCGTTGACAGATGTGAAAATTACCGAACTATAAGTTTAATAAGTCACGGCTGCAAAATACTAACGCGAATTCTTTACAGACAAATGGAAAAACTGGTAGAAGCTGACCTCGGGGAAGATCAGTTTGGATTCCGTAGAAATATGGGAACACGTGAAGCAGTAATGACCCTACGACTTATTTTAGAAGGTAGATTAAGAAAAGGCAAACCTACTTTTCTAGCATTTGTAGACTTAGAGAAAGCTTTTGACAATGTTGACTGGAATACTCTCTTTCAATTTCTGAAGGTGGCAGGGGTAAAATACAGGGAGCGAAAGGCTATTTACAATTTGTACAAAAACCAGATGGCAGTTATAAGAGTCGAGGGACATGAAAAGGAAGCAGTGGTTGGGAAGGGAGTGAGACAGGATTGTAGCCTCTCCCCGATGTTGATCAATCTGTATATTGTGGAAGCAGTAGAGGAAACAAAAGAAAAATTCGGAGTAGGTATTAAAATCCATGGAGAAGAAATAAAAACTTTAAGGTTCGCCGATGACATTGTAATTCTGTCAGAGACAGCAAAGGACTTGGAAGAGCAGTTGAACGGAATGGACAGTGTCTTGAAAGGAGGATATAAGGTGAACATCAACAAAAGCAAAACGAGGATAATGGAATGTAGTCGAATTAAGTCGGGTAATGCTGCGGGAATTAGATTAGGAAATGAGGCACTTAAAGTAGTAAAGGAGTTTTGCTATTTGGGGAGCAAAATAACTGATGATGGTCGAAGTAGAGAGGATATAAAATGTAGACGGGCAATGGGAAGGAAAGCGTTTCTGAAGAAGAGAAATTTGTTAACATTGAGTATTGATTTAAGTGTCAGGAAGTCGTTTCTGAAAGTATATGATTGGAGTGTAGCCACCTATGGAAGTGAAACATGGATGATAACTAGTTTGGACAAGAAGAGAATAGAAGCTTTCGAAATGTGGTGCTACAGAAGAATGCTGAAGATTTGATGGGTAGATCACATAACTAATGAGGAGGTACTGAATAGGATTGGGGAGAAGAGGAGTTTATGGCACATCTTGACTAGAAGAAGGGATCGGTTGGTAGGACATGTTCTGAGGCATCAAGGGATCACCAATTTAGTATTGGAGGGCAGAGTGGAGGGTAAAAATCGTAGAGGGAGACCAAGAGATGAATACACTAAGCAGATTCAGAGGGATGTAGGCTGCAGTAGGTACTGGGAGATGAAGAAGATTGCACAGGATAGAGTAGCGTGGAGAGCTGCATCAAACCAGTCTCAGGACTGAAGACCACAACAATAACAACAATTCTGAGCCACTCCAGGAAGTAAGAAGATGTTAACCGAGTTGGCAAATATATTCTACAGGCTTGTCACAACCCAGGCACATGAATGGCAGGGATGTTATCTCAGCCAAACTTTCTAGAGGTGCACAGCTTGCACACCAATCACGCTGTGCAGCAAGCTGCTGGGTTGATCAAGCGCCAAAAGACCAAATGAAAATGTCAGTGAGTTCTATTCTCATTTTCATAACCAGTGGTCAGTGCTAAAGCATAGTTGCAACTAATATTCAGATGCACTAACTGCAACCTGTATGTCATAAACAAGAGCTGTTGGAATTATTTGGGTGGCCTACATTTGAAGTAGCTTCTGTAACTGTTTGTATTGTTCCATCGTCAGTGTACTCTAAACAGAAAGGCTTATTCACTAGAGGTGATTCTCTTTATTTTGTTATTTTCCTTACCTCCATGGTTACACAGGGTGTCCCATTTATCTTGACCACCCTAAATAACCGTTTGTTCAGATGAAAATTACAAAATGTTTTAAGGAAATATTCTTTAGCTGTCAGGGCGACATGAATCAGCATGATTCCCTTCGTTGTAGCTTTGCTTTTTAACAAAGATATGAACAGTGGTATGACTTTAAATGGGACCCTATATTTTTTATTCGGTAATTCATTTCCTCTCCTAAAGACCTATTCAAAAATGTATCACAGTGTACCATTCATTGAAACACAACGATATTAATTACATAACACAACACTAACTTTGAGCCTGGGATCACAACTCGTCCACTTGCTCCAGTTGTCAGAAAACAAATGAAAACCAAGTAAAAACGTAACACAAAATTGTTTTGACTATCCTGTATTATTGACCAGGAGTAGAACGTTCAAAGGTGCTCAAATGGTGACCCTGGACACCGATACACTGGTGCACTCGTTGAATGAAAGAATTATTTACTGCTTCCAGTGTGACCTGCTGAAGAGAATTAAAGGCAAGCATGATACGTTCCTGCATGTCCTCTGGAGGTGTTGGATTATCGCGATAGACAACGTATTTAATGCATCCCCAAAGAAAAAAGTCCAAGTAACTGTTCCTTCTCGACCAATCCATCTGTCGGAATACCTTCAGTTCAGAACACGACCTGCGTGCAAGGCATTGTGTGTTGAACATCCATCGTGTTGATACCACATAAGCATTCTAGTTCTTAGGAAGAATTCATCTGAGGAAGTTGGCATTCGCTGTGCCGTTTAGACTACCATTGATGAAATAAGGACCAATAGTTGTAGTACCAAGCATCCCACACCAGACGTTAACTCTCCATTGATGCTGATGTTCCACCTGTCTAAGACCTCATGGGTTGTCACTGGACCAATAATGCATGTTCCTTGTATTTACCTGTCCTTTGTTTGAGATGGAACATTCCTCGGTAAATAGAACATTGGAGAAGAAGTTCTGTTTGGCGAGGATTTGCTGCTGTGCCCACTGACAGAACTGTACATGACTCTGGAAATCATTCCCATGCAGTTCTTGGCGTAGGTGTACATGGTGAGGATGGAACCAGTGAAGTGTAAGAATACAATGTACACTGGTTTTAGGAATGCCAATCTCGTGTTCAAGCTGTCGTGTGCTCCCATGTGGATTCACGGCAACAGAAGCGAGAACAGTAACTTTGGCAGCTTCGTCTGTGCGAATGCCACGACGATTGCGTTGTTGTGGGTTGAACCTTCCGTTTCCTGTAGCTTCGCAACAAGAACAAAAAAAGAAACGTTATGTCGATGCAGTTTGTAGGAAGGACACCCTTTACTGTGTGCCTACTCAACACAACGGTATTTAAAAGGACTAAACTACTGTACTAAATGTACCCATACATAAGAAAACAGTGTTGCAATTACTTACATTCCCCATAGATGAGTAGCATTTCTACCTTCTCTTCGTTGATGTACATTCTACTCACACAACTCTTTAACTGACGATGGTTGATGGAATGACGGGTGTGCATTCTACTTACGTTTACATTTGTCCTCTGTCAACGCCAGCACGTGGATGTGTTCCATTACCTCGAGTACCTGCACTTTAAGTGCTGGAAGTGTCAACATCAGTGTTGTGTTATGTAATTAATAACGTTTTGTTTCAGTGAATGGTACACTGTGATACATTTTTGAACAGGTTATTAGGGGAGGAAATGAATTACCGAATAAAAAATACAGTGTGCCATTTAAAAAAGTCATACCACTGTTCATATTTTTATAAGAAACAAAGCTACAACGAAGGCAATCATGCTGATTGATGTCCTCCTGACGGTTAAAGGAAAATTTGCTTGAAATACTCTGAAATTTGTATCTGCACAAAAGGTTATTTAGGGTGGTCAGGACTAATGGGACACCCTGTATATCTTTATGAGGAGATAACACTTTTTGCTATATTGGCTATTTGTTTTTCTTAGAAATACTTCAAAATGGCTCTGAGCACTATGGGACTTAACATCTGAGGTCATCAGTCCCCTAGAACTTACAACTACTTAAAGCTAACTAACCTAAGGACATCACACACATCAATGCCTGAGGCAGGATTCGAACCTGCGACCGTAGCGGTCGCGCGGTTCCAGACTGTAGCGCCTAGAACCGCTCGGCCACACCGGCCAGCTAGAAATACTTCCATTGGCACTACCCCAAAAGCTATGAATAACATAAAGTTTCAAATCAATAACGTGAATGTTGCGAGGAAACCATGTATAATGACCAACAAACAGGCCTCAAAAAGCCATGCAGAAATTGAACCAACCAATGTGTGCAGTGCAAATACTATTCCATGGTCGTTTAGCACGAAGGGAGTAACAGCTGTCCCAGAATTTGTACAATGGAATGTTAAATACTGACCATATTGTCTAGACTGTGTTATCAATCAGAAAAACTGCAGTTCAGTCTAGAGTAATTTATTTATTCTAATAAGAATGCTGCCACCGCTGTTTCTTTGCAGTAAAAGCGAAAAGCGATTCAGAAATAGGTTTGTTCAGATTCATTAGACGGGAAAAAGCAAAATAATACTTAGATGAGCACCATTCTTAATATTGGACACAGTTTTTATGCAGTGCCTTGCAGCTGGTAGTAATTGTTTTATTTAATCTCTGTTAACTTCATACTGACATGGCTTCTAGGCTATAAGAATTTTCATATAAGACTCATCAAGGTATAATTGTGAGTACAGTCTGCAGTGTTAAGTAATATTCTAGATGTGGCTGAATATGATTCAGTCCACGATGAAATTTTACTCAAAATTTCGTTACATCTGTCTGCGACATTGAGAATGAGTTCTGGCCTTCCCTTGGTGTTGTGCAGACTGCTATATGAAAGTAAGCTGACAATCAAACACTGCACACATGAGTAAAACTGTTTGACATAACTTGGTTTGCATATAGACATAGAATCATGTTACTTCCAGGAAAACAATGTGATCACAGGTTTTGTGTCAACCTTTTCTGAATATATCGTTATTGGTTGCTTAACAACCCATCGAACGTCCATACCATCTGTCTGGTTTGATCTAGGTGACAGTCATGAAGAGCTTAAAACAATTGAGAAAAATAAAATTGAAGAGCTGTTGAAATTTTGTTTACATGGTCCACATCATGTCATTAAAAAAAGTGAACATTGCAAAGAAAGTTGTTATTACTGGGTGTGATATTTGTAGATGACTATTTTCCCTCCAAGTGTTATGACAGAAGAAAACTGACCTTTTTGAAAAGCTATTTTTGCTTAAAATTCGTTGTTTGTGAACTCATAACTCTGGTCCAATTGGCGTATCACTATTTGATTCCTGTAAGGTAAACTTGAGGTATAGTGAGTTGACAGTATATTGGTAGCACTATGTCCCCATGTCCATTACGTTGTGTAACAGACAGTAAATCTATGCAGATCAATATAACGAAAAGAAGAGGATTCTCACGAAATCTGTCCCCAACTACACATCCTGACTCGACAGATCCTGTAATCCCCTACCCAATAAACACTTGCATATTCTTCCTCATTCAGAGCTGGGCATACAGTAATTTGACTCTGATTTTGGATATTGGTTTTGGGATTTACTTTTATAAGGAACGGCGCACAGTGTTCCCATTTTCGCTTAACAGTGGGATCCGAAATGCGCCTCATGTCCATCTGCCTTCTTCCTGTGTAAATTTCTAATGACATTCCCATTCAATGTGGTCGCTCTATCTACATTTAGTAACCTGGGGTTCTCTGCAGATAGGTAGAATGTAACCAGACCGGTTATTCTGATAACATCATCGTTAAACACTTTCCTCCTCTTTTTACATCTGATCGCTATTTTTATTTCCTGGATGGTTGTTACAGTTGTCACAGCTTCAGTCAACAATTTTGGGAACTCTACTCGTACATAATGGGGAACTTCAGCAGACAAACACACAGGAAAGCATCTATTTCTTCTAGTAGGGCTTTATAAGCACTTCCATTATCCTTAAACTCATAGACTGTAACATTCAGTTTCCTAACCTAGTCTAAAAAATTTTCTAAGCAGTCCCATTGTCTCTGACGAGCTATTTAGCTGTTCCTGATAGTACATAGATGTATTTGCCCTCCAGGAGCTCTCCAATAATCCTTCCTGCACATCCTGATTCCTGAGATGAATGAGCTTCCTGCAGCTTTTAGCGTCACATAACATATGACTTTCCATTCTCCATTAATTTTCATCGAACAATATTTAACAGGTGTTCATTATCCCATCCTTCTAATTTTCAACCATGTGTTCATTGACCACAAACACCACAATATCTTTCCTTGACATGCCTGTAAAGGGGTAACTAATGTATTGGTACTACAACTTATGAAGGATGAGGAAACACTAGGAAAAGATCATTCCCTTCTCTCTTCCTACAACTTTCCTAACTCCTTACCCATCTCAATATTATCTGCCTGCATCTGGGTAACCTGAACGGGTGGAGCACTGGATACCCTCCACTATAGTCACTTTCTCGTCCTATGTATCAATCGTAATTCTTGCTGCAGTCGTCCAGCACTGGACGGGAAAGGAAAAGTAACAGGAGGAATACAATGAAAAGTACAAAAAGGCTCTACAGGCCTATGAAAGTGGGCCGTTGCAGTTCCAGCTCCATCTGTCACCTGCATAAACGCCACGCCTGTTGACCCTCTGAGACTGACTCCAGTTGTAATAATAATGGCGTCTGCCAACCATTCTTACAAAAGCTATAATCCGTCGATCCTGCTGACGCCAGTTGTAAAGGACCAGTTCCACTGTCTATCGCTGAGAGGTTGAGGAGCATTGCTTTGGTCTGTCAGGATGACATAACCTCTCTCTGACTCAGCTGTAGCAGATTTAATCAGCAGGCGAGGGAGTCAGGACTCTGTCAAAGGTGAGGGTGACCACAGTGAAATGAATAATTACTGGAAACTCTTCATTAATTCATCAAGCTAGAGCGAGCTTGGTGCAGGCCCTCGCCTGGTGCACACAGCTTGGCATCAACCCATAACGTCTTCATGCCAGAACAGTGGAGGTGGCCGTGCCTGAAGCTCTCGCTACTATCAGATGGTGCGCTGATGGTGGTCTACAGTACTGGCCACCTGATACAGCCTACATACAGGCAGGAATTGCACGGTCAGTGGAGCCAGTGGCGACTTCTAATGGCCCACTGCATTTGCAGAATCCTGTGAACAGCTTGGCGGCGGCAGTCTTTGCACCCTGAGGGGCATGGCTGGTGGCTACCTGGCAGAGTCTGTCTGAGTCAAGATACAGGTACACTGAGATCTGTCGTTGCACTCTTTCCTGCTTGTTGTTTCATCGTACCTGCCTATTTATGGCACACCTGCACCGAGCTGTTTTGCCACCAGGTGACAAAGGCATATGAGGTGTCTTAGAAAAGTAATGAGACCGACAACACTGCAAGCGATCTAGCAACACTGTGTTCTCCTTCTTGTGTATACCTGTGTGTTCATCCCTTCCAGATACGAAGTCCCAATTTCAGCTCCGTACAGCCATCACATGATTTTTGAGACCACCGTCAGTGAAATTGTGTTCTTGTTGTATGTTACGAAAATGAAACAGAGAAACTTAGATCAACGTTATGTAGTCAAGTTTTGTGTTAAATTTGGGCGGTAGCGAAACAAGGCGGGTTCTGGCCCAATAGCTCAATTTCTGGCTCAACCTTCGGTTTCACCAAAAATTGAGCTATTTACCCAGAACCAGCATTTTTTAGCTACTATAATTTATTTTTTCAGCCCAAATTCACTATATTTTTTAAAAGGTAAACATAAGAAAATAAAATTAATATATTTTTTTATAAAAGGTGAATGTAAGAAAATAAATGTAATATAATTTTTTATACAAGGTGAATGTAAGAAAATGAAGGAAAATTTAAAAATTTAAAGGCGAAGGTAAGAAAATTAATTATGGCAATCTATTCCTTACCTAAAATTTTCCTAATTCTTTCTTCTTTAGCAGTGATAATATTTTTAAGAACTGCTGAATTTTTATGTTGTTTGAGTGATTTCTTGAATATAGTTCTACCACATTCACAAGTAACTTTAATTTTCTGATATTCTCTATCACATTCTATACACATTCTTCATTATCCACCTTTTCGATATTTTTCCTTGTAAAATTCACTAACATTCTCTTTTTCTACACACATACCACACTGCTTTAGCTGTTCCATTTAAAGAATTTAAATACAGTAAGAAAAAAATAAAATGAATTAAATTGATTTCAAAAAATGCAAAACCTTCAGCGCCAACTGAGGGAAACCTAGAGGTATTTTTTTCTTCTTGATGGTACTCTCATTATTTCATGTTCACTCTCCAGGTTTTTTCGCCAAACGTTGCTGTTGTTCTGTAACTTTGGTTGCTTCGCTGTTCACCCATCATCTCCTTTCGTTTTTGCTGCATCTTGTCATCTATCTCCTGAATAGATCGAAGAACCACTGATGACTGACGTTGGCATCTTCTTATTGATGGGCTCGAGTGGTGAACGACGATAACAAATTACCAGTTCTGTAGTAATCCAGCTTTTTGCCCCACAGGCCAAAGCAATTCTACTTACAAATTTTATATATAGCTGGTATTTAAGTGACAAAGTACTTCCTAAAAGTGCCATTTTCCATCAATTTATTTTGAGTAAAACACGAATTAATTTATCAAAATATACTTTTATTTGAAGAGGCGAATTGTAAATAAAATATAACGATGGTTAAAATACTCAAATTATCATCAGAAAAAAAGTTATTCGAATTTAAAGTCAAGAATGTTCCCATGTTAATTTAAATGAAACAAACAGCTTTGCCATCTGTTAACAGAATTTCGAACTAATTTTAACTTATACTGAATATTGTGAGTCGCTGTACTAGGAGAGCAGAATGTCTAAACAGGTTGTGTGCTTCTAAAATCACTTCCTCATGCTCGCTAATTGCCTAGTCGCCAGTTTACAAAAGATGGAATTCGATCTTGAGATAACACTTGTCATTCGTTGAGATGGTCAGATATCTTTATCTGAGGTCAGAGGCCACGCGCAATTAGACATTCAATGAATACACATTCTCCATCTGTTAGTCGTTTCAAAGCCACTGATTGAGAAAGACCCACGCTCATTTTATTCATCCAGATCACAAGGTAATTTCTCAGCCAAATATTAACCAATTTTAAAAATTCAAAGTGCTAACATAATCTACACCAAAAGAGCTATCCGGAAAAAATATAATTAAAAATTTTCAGTTAATATTGTGCGATAGGTATCGTTAGTGAATAGATCGATTTTTTAGCCGAATATTAACCGATTTTAAAAATTCAAAGTGCTAACATATAGACCCATTCAAAAATTTTCAGTAAGTATTCTATGTTGTGAATCGTATGAGAGATTCTTCTTCCCATACATTTAAGGGATGTTCAAAAAGAAACGAGCCAGAGTCTCTAATGCGCAAACCGGTGACAGGAGGGTAATATCGTGGCGTGCATCAATCGTTCACCACTGCCAGTCACATTCCAGACACTAACACGGAGGCTTCAAAAGGAGAGCAAAGAGGTGTTGTTCATTTTCTGACAGCGTAAGGAGGGTGGAATGGACATTCATTGACAAATGTCACATGTGTACATTGAACATTATTATGACCTTGCAAGGTTCAAGATGTGCCACAAGCTCTTCAGGGGAGGATGGGTCTTGTTGGCTGATGATGCACGGTCTGCAGCACCACACTGCATTACCGATGACATCATCCAGCTGGTGGATGTAGTCATAACCAGGGCTACTGAGTGACAGTGAAAGTCATAGCCGCCACAGTCGGATTGAGCGTCAGAAGTGTTCACATTATCATGAAGGAACGCAAAATGTGTTCCCAATGGGTGTCAGACAGTCTTCAATCACACCAAAAAGCATATCGAATGGCCCATTGTCTTGCTCATCTGAAGTGCTAAGATTGGGAAAGGAACGTGTTCCAGGCACTGGTGGTGTCTGGAGATGAGTCATGGTGTCATCACTTCGAAACAGAATCAAAATGACAAATACTACGGTGTGTTGATGATTTTCACTTATGGACCGTCTGACAGCAACTGAATAAAACACAATTTTAGTGCCATACGCGTTTCGCCTTTATTTTCTGCAAGGCATCATCAGTGGCCTGTAATATGTACATATGTTAGCTATTTTATTTAGATTTTTGTCACTGTGCCTATAGGTTATAAACAGTTCTGGTGGTTGGTATTTCCTATTAAGTAGTAATGTTTTGAACTGTACTTACAGGTTGCGTAGACAGTTTCTTATATATTACGCTCATGTTACATTTTTGGTCTTATTCTTCTTCCTATGAGCGCCAATTTGCTGTTTTTTTCTGCATTCCACACCACTATGCACTGAACGCTTTTTTTTAATGCAATGTTTTGGTTTCTGTTGGCGACTGTCAAATGTTTTTGCCAAAGATCGAATATTACTGCCAAACTTATGAGTGTAACTAACGAAGTATCTGTGGTCTGTTGGTGTATGCATTTGTGTGTGTGTGTGTGTGTGTGTGTGTGTGTGTGTGTGTGTGTGTGTGTGTGTGTGTGTGTGTGTGTGTGTGTTTTTTGGTGTCATATTATTTTATTGTATTTAATTATTTATTTTTGTTTATGTCCTGTGTATGTGTGTGTGTGTTTTGGTGTGATATATATTTATATATATTTTGTGTGTCTGTCTGTATTTTGGTGTTATGCATTTTTTTTTTTTTTTGAGGTGGGGGGGGGGGCTGTTGTGTGTGTGTGTGTGTGTGTGTGTGTGTGTATTTTGGTGGTATATACTTTTTTTTATGTTATCATTTCCTTTATTAAGTGTAGTAAGGAGCCTGTGCTGATGTGTGTTTGTTCATTTATCACATGTTTGTTTTCTGCTATGGCTTTCTGGATGTGGAAGTTTTCTTGCATTTGTATAAGATGTTTGTCATGGTTGCTTATTCTCATTATTTTCATTTCTTGTTCCATGTTTGTAGGATGATGGTTGTAGTGTTTTAAATGCTCTGCAAATGTGGAATGGTTTGTTTCATACTTCCAACATCTGATATGTTCTTTGTATCTTGTTTCAAAATTCCTGCATGTCATGCCTATGTATACTGCATCACGACTTTGACATTCAAGTTTATATATTCCTGATTGTTGGAATTTGTCCCTCTTGGTAGCTGGCTGGCTTAGGTGTGATTGAAGGGTTTGCCCAGGCTTATATGCTATTTTGAAGCCCCGTCTCTTTAGGATGTTTGCAACTCTGTGTGTTAGTTTATGTGTGTAGGTCATGGTGTACCATCTGGTTCTTTTCTGTGTGGTGTTGTCATTGTGTGTGTTTGTTGAGTGTGTTTGTAAGTTTTCAGCTTGTGAGTTCTTTTGTATTGTGGAAATGTTGTGTTTGTTTTTTATTTGTGTTTTTATTTTTTGATTGAGCCTGTGTACCACATGTGTGTCATACCCGTTGTTCCTAGCTATTTGTATGATCGTGTTCATTTCTTGTTCATAGTTTCTCTTACTGAGTGGGATTCTGTTTAATCTATGTAACATGTGTCTTAGTGCTGCAAATTTCTGGCTTTGGGGGTGGTTGGATGTGGAATGTATTATTGTGTCCATGGCTGTTGGTTTTCTAAAGATGTTAAATGTATGTTTTCCATTTTCTTTTTTAATTGTAATGTCAAGAAAATTTATTTGATTTTCTTTTTCTTTTTCAAGTGTGAATTTTATGTTCTTATGAGCTTTGTTTATTTCTGAATGGAGTTCATCTATTTTTTCACTTGGCTCGTCTACCAAACAAATAATGTCATCCACGTATCTGTACCAATATATGATTTTGAAACTTTCATTTGTGGTTATCTTATCAAATATCTGATTTTCAAGGTGACTGATGAAAATGTTTGCTAGTGTTCCTGATATTGGGGATCCCATGGGCAGTCCATCCGTTTGTAGATAATATTCTTCCTCAAACTGAAAGTAGTTTTGTTCAGTTGTCAGTCTGAGCATATCTGTTATTTCTTTTATTGTGTCTGTGGTGAGGTTGCTGTGGGAACGGTCCATAAGTGAAAATCATCAACACACCGTAGTATTACGCGCAACTGAGGAGGACAGGACCAAAAAATTGAAGATGTCAAAATGACAAAGTCTCCAGTGGAAGCATCCAGGGTCACCACCAGCAAAAAAAGCCAAGGCCATCCATACGAGTGCAGGAAATGTTATGCTGATGTTTATCTTTGATCAAAATGGACCCCTTCTGATTCAGTTTCTGCAGCATGGGACAACAGTGAATGCCCAGCATTACTCAGAAACCTTGATCACCCTTCACCAAGATATCAAATCAAAATGACCAGGCAGTCTCACCCATAGGGTCATTCTGCTTCACCAGAATGCAAAGCGTCATATGGTCAACACAGTCATGGCACTCCAGCAGAAATTCAACTGGGAGGTTCCCACCCACCCTCCATACAGTCCAGACCTCTCTCCCTGAGATTACGCCATTTTTGGTCCCCTTAAAAAGGCTCTTACGGGCAAACGATTCACCTCAGACGACGACGTCCAGCTGTACATGCAGAACTGGTTAACATTGCAGCCCTAGTAATCTTGTGAGACAGCCATTCACTGCCTTGTGTCACATTTGGACACGTGTCTCAACAGCCAGGGGCAATACAGATACAGGTACTGGTTTCTGTAATTATGCCTCCAGCTCATTTCTTTTGAATGCCCCTTATTTATGTCCTAAAGTGTCTAGAGAAATTTTTTCACTAAAAGTTGCACTAAGTTTCATAGTCATTTCCTGTGAAGATACAATATTTTTTCTTTGACTCATGTTAATCACATAAATCGGATAATTTGTTATGAAACTAAATGGATTAATATTTACATCTCCTTTTAGTAGAGTAACTCTTTTAAAATCAAGAAAAGCATCGTATGCTTTAAGAAAATTATCTGGAGGATTAATATACATCTCGTGTGGGAAAAATTCGTTTCTTCCATTTTTCATACAGATATTCTATAGTTTAACGTGATCTAATAATGATGAATCAATTAGCTGATTATTTTTACGATTTGTCTGAAATGTAACAAATACAAATATGGCATATCAAATTCCACTGAGTAACAGTAATTCATGATATCTAGTTTGTAATTTTCTTGGCCCTTAATTCAGCAACTTCTACAGCTTGTAGTTCATAAAAAGATATCAGAATTTTTGGATTTTTCAGAATATTTTCTTGTTGTTCTAACTCGCAATTTGGTTGACATTTAACAATTGGTACATGAATTTCCATCGACTCTCTGACAAATTTTACCTTCTTTTAGAAGAGTGTCTTTTATTTCAGTTCCAGCATCATCATAATCAGACCATTGAAGAATAGAATCTCCAGAACTTGAACTTTTAGTAAAAATTATTACTAAATCTCCATCCATCATAATTACATTATAATCTTTAAAAAATCCATCAGGCATTGATAATGGATAAATCACTTCATTTCTCTTTATTTTTCCATTATTAAGGATATGCCCTTCTAAAACTGATGAGGAAATAAAAGTGTTTGATTCTACATAAAATATAACTTCTTTTCTTCAAGGTTATAATTTGTTGGATAATCTGTTCCATCAGTTCCAACAATACAGAAATTCATATTAAGTGGAGCATGATTCGGATGAAGCCATCCATCGCCATATTAATTTCGTTTTCTGTATCCTTATTTGGTGCATTTAATTATTTTTATTTTTCTCATTCACACGGAATGAGTAGAACTAATATCTCTCGACTTTAGTCATGATTTGTTATGGAAAAATTATTAAGATCAAAAACTATTCTAAAACAATTGTTACTGTAGCTTCATTAATGCCAATTAAATTATCATTTTCATCAATTACAGTGATTTTTAAATCTTGAATAGGAAAAAAAAAGGAATATTTACTGGAAAATGTGGCTCATGAATTAATGGTCCAACAATTTCAGCATTTGCTTTAAATGAAACAATAATATTTGTTTCTCTGTGAAAATGACCTGTATGTTTAACAAACATCCAATCAGCCGAATTAAAATTTATATTTATTTATTCAAATGGTAGAGTTACTAGGAACATCTTCAGCAACAGTTTTCTCATTAGGCTCAATAATCTGATAATTAAATCCTAGAACTTAGCTAACACAATCTTCCTTATCTATATATAATTTAACACCACTCTCAATAGTACCGCTATTTAAAATTTCATCTGCTTTTGTGTGAGTGTTTGGTTTTATACATTTTTCTAAATTTTTTAAACTAAACTGACCAACAGGAATTTCTATCGTTTCTCCTTCAGTAGATAATTTATTATTTTACAATGTTATATTTGGAGTTAAGAAAGTTCTATGTAAACCAGCAAGTGAAACATTAGTATAACTATCTCATATAGGTACAGTTAATCTCTTTTGAGAACAAATGACTTACCACTCAATTGAATTAGGTAATAATTTACTAATAAGTTTTTTAAATAAATGAATTCCAGAACAGAAATCTAAAAAATAGACACAGTAAACTCTTAACTAATTCTATTTGATGTGCAATAATTGGCCCAAGTGGATGTGGAGAAAGAACATTAATGATTGAGAATTATATTCTAGCTCCAGGATTGCTGAAATGTAATAACAATAATCTTTGCACATTTATTCATAAAGTTTGGATCAGGCAAAATACATTTATTGAAAATAATGATGAAATTATTCCACTAATTCAATGTCTAGATAATTCAGTTGTTGACTGAGCGAGGTGGCACAGTGGTAGCACACTGGACTCGCATTCGGGAGGACGACGGTTCAATCACGTCTCCAGCCATCCTGATTTAGGTTTTCCGTGATTTCCCTAAATCGTTTCAGGCAAATGCCGGGATGGTTCCTTTGAAAGGGCACGGCCGATTTCCTTCCCAATCCTTCCCTAACCCGAGCTTGCGCTCCGTCTCTAATGACCTCGTTGTCGACGGGACGTTAAACACTAACCTAACCTAACCTAATTCAGTTGTTGTTTTCGGCGACTTTACTTTTGAAAATCAGGATACAGCTAGAGAATATGTTACTAGAGGAAGACATAAAGGAATAGATTATTTTTATTTAGGTCAAACTTATTCAAAAATACCGAAACAATCAGTCTAAGATAACTTAAATTTTTAAAATATATTTAGATAAAATGACACAAATTTAAATCATATTCATAATGAGTTTGTTGGTGGAGATTTAAAGTTTGATGATTTCAAAGAAATGTGCACTAAATGTTGGAATGTCGAGTTTGGATTTTTTGCAATAGATATGACTAGAAAACCAAATGGAGGGATGTTCAGAAATAAAAGACAACATTTCATAACAACAAAAGGGAACAAAAACATAATGTTCAACATAAACATTAAATGTTTATTAATGTTTTTCATCTTTAATCAATGTTTGCAAAATACGATGAGGAGGTTGTTAGAGAAGTCAAACAAAGTGGAAAGCAAACTGAAGAACTGAACGAACAATTCCAGCATTGGAAAAAACAACCAGGAACAAAATATGAAAAATGTAAAAAACAAGATCAACAAGTTATCGATGCTACTGAACAATTTGAACAAGAATCGAATCATTAGGTGACGATGTTTTGGAAACTATTGAAGAAAACAGAGAAGTTGAAAAACAGATTATTCCATATCATCATCACACAGAAGATTTTCGAGATTTATCACCAATTAGACAATTACACAATTGGTCTGATGATGTTTCAGGAAAATAGGACTATACATTAAGTGAATCAGTAATTTAAGATGCATTGAAAGAGTATGAAGACGAGACTAAAAGTAGAAAAAAAGAAGAAACTTAAAGTAGAAAAAATATCGGTTGAGCAATGAGTGACGATAAAGAAATAAAGGAAGCTGATAGAAATATAAATATAAGTGAAAGATTGTTAAGGTATATTACTCATAGTGATGATTCAACTTTTGGACTAAATCCTGTTGACAGTTTTAAATTTGTTGGCCATTTTGCGATTGAATTCAATGGCCATAAACTAAAAATTGATGGAAAAGAATAGGAAGGAACAGATGGATCAATGAATCTTGTAACTAAAAAACAAATTACTATGGTTGATACTGGGGAAAATTTGATTCTGTTTATTTATCAAATTATGCCGAAGTATTGTTCCATTCAGGAGCACTTTATTCAGAAACTAATCCAAATAAAACAAAATCAAGTTGATTTAAAAATACAATAAACTGTTAAAAGAAATGGTTAATGTCTATTTCCCAAAAGTATATCAAGTATCATCAGACTGAGGTTCTTTAGATACTTCAGAAATAAGCTCATCGGAAAACATGGGTAAAGGGTTAAATAAAAAATAAAAACTATCATAATGAGAAAGTTGGAATAAAGTAGATGTTGACAAAGAAATTTAGTGATTTTTTAATCGATAATCCAAAAGGAATTCCATTTTTTATTAGATTTTAGAATAATTTGCCACATACATTTTGGAAAAGTGAAAAATATGGAAAAGGATTAGTAAACACTTTGATTAACAAACTACCATACGAGATGCATCATGCTGGTGAGCGATTTTGTGGTCCAGGAACCAAATTACAAAAAAGATTAGCTAAAGGAGATCAAGGAATTAATCCATTAGATGAATCACCTAAATAACATGATATTTCTTATAGAGGTAATAAAGAATTAGAAAAAAGACATGAAGCATATGAAAAACTTCAGTTAGTTGCAAAAGAGAGAATGCATGCAAGTGATGCTTCATTAGGAAAAAAATTAGCAGCAACTGCAGTTAAAGGCATTATGTGTAGACAGAGAAAGTTGGGAATGGGTTTGGATGTTGCTGATGGGGATTGTCACAACTATTGATAATACTTTGCTACAAAGTGGCAAAACTAAACCAAAACCAAATAGACTTAAACTGAATAATGATCAGTTTAATAGTATTGAAGCTATTTAACTGATGTTCAAAAAAGAAAGAAAGAGAAAAAAATGGTGGAAGTTTAATTATTACATTGGGTACTCCCATTGTGAAAAAGATTATTGAGTATCTAAAAAAAAAAAGAGAGAAGGAATGGACTAACACAACACGAAGGTGGTTTTCGGTCTTTACTTTCAGCAGCTTTACCTTATCATGCAACAATAGGTTCACTTACTGGCAAATCTGCAGCATCTGCAAATGCTGTAATATAAATGAAAAAAGCTGATGCAGCATTGGAAGAACAAAAAAGAAATAAGGAAGCAATGGATAAGAAAGCTTGTGCTAGACTAAAAAAAAAAAAACAAAAAAAATTTCGAAAGAATAATCAGGAAATGTAATTCTCGCTCATCTAACTTTGACATAGAAAATTTAGTTGAACAATCAAAAATCAGTCACTTTTGGGGCGTTGAATTGCCTTACAAACCAAAAAAATTTCAATCTGGAATAGTAAATTTAGATACATCTGATCATGTTAGTACTCGCTGGATTGGTTATTATAGGAATAATAAAAAATTTGTTTTTGATTCATTTGGAGGAAATATTCCTGAAGAATTGGTTAAATATCTCGGATCAAATGAACTGTATTATAATGAAGAACGAATTCAAAATTTTGATGAAGTAATATATGGACATTTGTGTCTGTTTATTTTAAAACTATTGTGCGATAATTATATTTTTAATATACATTTAATCTAATAATTGGACGGTTTTGGAAATAAACTGCCTAAAGGTGAATTCAATAATGGGAAATTAAAGAATGGAGATCTAGAAAAAATTAAAAGCGAAATTGATCCAAAAATAGAAAGTTTAATCAAACATCTAAATAAAGAAATTCACAAAAATTTTAAAGTAATTAAAACTTCTATTGACTTTAAAGGTAGAAAACTCATAGATATAAAAGGTCTGGTAAGTGGTTATGATGCAGTTACTAGACAAAATATTTTACAAAACTTGAATAGACAAGTGTTTCAACGCAGTTCGACACTTATGCCACTTTGCACGGCGTAATGAAAAAATTAATCCAAATCATCAAGGTAATAATAAGTAAAAAATTTACTAAAACACATAATCCTCACAGAGTGACAACTAAAAAGGGGAGACAAAGAATCGAAGCTCTTTGTTCAATTTGTAAACCTACAAAGAGTAAATTCGTAAAAAAAAAATTGTAGGTGATGGTCTAAATACATTCATTGAAAATGACTACATCCTAAAGGACATATTCATGAACAAATTATTAATGAATTACATAAACCATAGTGAAAAAAATTTAAAGGAACAATTGTTCTTTTGGTATAGATGATTTATGGGAAGCAGATCTAGTTCAAATGGACACTGGTAATCTCAAAGGATTCCCTAACATTAACAAAGCATAAAAATATTTATTGAGTGTTGCGATGTTTTTCCAAAATTTTCTTGGCCTATTCTAGTGAAAGATAAAACAGGAAAGAATATAGTTGTTGCCTTAGAGAAATTCAAAAAATTTGTAAACTGTTAATGGTAAATAATAATAAAGATTTTCAAGAATTAATGAAAAATGTAACATTAATCGCTATGCAACTTTTACACAATAACAAGCATCTGTTGTTGAAAGATTTAACAGAACATTGAAGGAAAAGATGTGGAAGATATTTGCTCTTCATGGGTTCACTTAGTTTCGAAATTAGTTGATGAATACAATAACACAAAACATTCATCTATAGAAATGAAACCAATAGCAGTAAATGAAAAGAACTGTACGATTGGCACCATTGTACCTAACGATAAAAATAGCTTTAACAAAGGCGATATAGTTAGACGTAGTAAACTAAAGGAATATTTCAAAAAGGATATACAGCCAACTGGTCAACAGAAATTTTTGAAATTGAATGTGTTATTCATTCTAATACAATCACAAATAAATTAAAATCATTGGATAGAGAAGAAATAAAAGGAAATTTTTATGATAATGAGTTACAGCATACAAAATATCCAGATGTATATCTCGTTGAAAAAGGACATAAAGCTTAAGTCAGATGTTTGGGATTTGATAATTCACACAAGAATTGGGTAAATAAAGACGATATAATATTATAGATGGGGTGAAACGTATATTAATTCAGTCTGATGAAGCGTATTAATATCATTAATCAATTGTTCCTGCTTATAGTCATCCATAATATTGAAATAAGTGTGCCAATAAATAATTCTAAAGGTTTCCTTCATTCTTTGGTATAAATTGATTGAATGTGGATTGTAATTAAGTCTCAACACTTCTTCACAATTATGATGTCTATCTTAGGATGTCTATCTTAGACCGAGCGAGGTGGCACAGTGGTTAGCACACTGGACTCGCATTCGGGAGGACGATGGTTCAATCCCATCTCCGGCCATCCTGATTAAATTTTCCCTGATTTCCCTAAATCGCTTCAGGCAAATGCCGGGATGGTTCCTATGAAAGGGCACAGCCGATTTCCTTACGCATCCTTCCCTCGCCCAAGTTTGCGGTCTGTCTCTAATGACCTCGTTGTCGACGGCATGTTAAACACTAATCTCCTCCTCTATCTTAGATTCTGTGTAACTGTTTTCGTAAATTTTTTCCTCAGAGTTCTAAGCAAACAATTATCGTACTCACATTCATCAACAAATAATTTTAAAGAATGAAGGATGGTCTTAAATTTATGTTATCTGTTTGAGGAACACAATGAGGTAATAAATAATTTATTTTTTTGTTTCTTTGTTATACTATTTCGAATGCATTATTAACTATTCCATGCGATTTTCTCGAATTTATTTAAATTTTCTAAGTGAGTTATTTGACATTTATAATTCTCTTTTATTTCTTTTATAATTATATATGCTCCATGTTTATGAATTGATGGTAAAACATCTTCATAAATCCAATTTTGAAAATCTTCAGCAAAATGCATGTCTACAGAATACAGACCAGGTACATTGATAAATTTTGTTGAATTTTGTATATATTTAGGCAGTACCATTTCACTGCTACCTAATTTTTCAAAGCATTTACAGTATTTTTGTTTAACATGATCTTCAATTTCATTCCTAGGATGTTCATGTCCTAGAAGATCAGCAACTTGATTTGCATAAAACCATGGATTATTTTTTCACCAGTAATCGTAATACTCAAGCTAACAAAGACCTACTAAGAGAATCAATAATGTTATTTCAGTTAACACACGATCTTTAAGCAACTGGTGAGTTAAATGGTGCTACTTTAAATTTTATGAAATAAACCTAGATATGATATAAAGGATTCTTTTTGTAATTATAGAACTAGTTTGTATAAATGGAAAAAAGAATATAAAATTTTTCTACAAAGGAACAACTAAGAAAGTATTATAAATAACAGAAAAAGAATTTCATTTATGACAAAAATATACTGATATTAGATTACACCTCAGTAATAATTTATTTTAATTTAAAATAAGAGACAATTACATAAAAATATGTAGTCATCTTTGTCGACAGGATCTAGATGGGAAAGGAAATGTATTAGGTCATCCATTTTTTACAAATATGAATAATGATCCAATGGAAATATATATGGATGATGCTGCATTACAGTACTTAGAAATTAAAAAAAAAATACACCAAAGCATATGAGAATTAAATTTGAAGTTTTAGTTCATGAAAGTGGTCACTCATTAGGTTTATATCATTCTGTTGTTTATGAATTAATAATTTATCCATACAATAATAGTTCACATTTAGAATTATTTTAAGATGATATTGACGCTAATCAAAATTTGTATGCTAAATAAATAATAACACAACCAAATATACCAGTTCAACCATCATCAACCCAACCTTCTATACCAACTGAACCAATTGAGTCATTATGTCAAATGAAGAAGTTCGAAGATTTACTTTTTGTGAATAGGGTTATGTATACTTTTCATAAGGATTTGGGTTCAATAGGTTATAATAAACCACAATTGATAACAAGTTGGTTAACATTCTTACACAAAATTTCCAAAAAATAGATGAAATATATCAAAGACCAGGCGGCAATGTTGTGTTATTTGTTGACAGTATGATATATATGATGAATTTACACACATTACAATTAATTCCTGAATATCTAAAATGAATACATAGTACAGAATTATGTAAGAATTTTTTATTAAATACCATGGTCAACACATAGTTAGTTAGCACCTTTTTATTCTTTAATCAACTTTTCTAAGTCGAGTTAGGTGAATGAAATTTTACACATAAATCAAGAGGAGTTATAAATAGAGAATTTCCTGGATTCCCAACTAAAATGAGTTCTGTATTTAGGTACATTAATGGATTGTTATATTTTTGCATGAATGATACCTTCTATGCATATAATGAATTCACAAAAAGTAATTAAAGCTGGCACAAGAGATTTGGTTTTCTTTGGTATTATTCTATTAAATCATCAGAATTAGTTCCGAAGGTAATAAATATAGTGAAAGGTACATTAGAAAAATTAGAAAATTTTACATTTTCACCAAATTATTAATTTTTTCTATATAAATGGCCCAGGTTCAGCAGCAACTATAGCAGTCTTCTGTGAAATCCAAATTTTGTAAATATTGTAAAATTGAAAAGTCAACTGATAATTTTAATTCACAGAAACATACAAAAGATAGAACAATGTGTAGACAGTGTGTAAATAAATATCATGTACAAAATCATAATGAAAATCGAATTCATTGTGCCTGTGAGGAAAATATTTGCTAAATACTATTACAGTAGATCATTTACAACAAATGCCAAGAGAAGATCATTCGAAAATATTATTGTCGATGGACAATGAAGAAAAACAAGAAACAAATGCACTGGAAAGAAAAGTAAAGTTTGTCGAGAGTAAAAAGTTTAGACATTTTTTTACAAAAATACTTCACTTAAAGATAAACATAGTAGTAAATGTAAAAAAAAATGTGTTTTACAATATATGAAAAACAAGAAACAAAACCACCTTGTACTTAATTTTAATATCTATTAAATAAGATTTCTTATTGATCAACAAATCTAATTAATTTCCTTTCCTATCGATAGAAGAGCCAAATGGAGCGATTCAGAGTTATGAAACTTCGTGATTATTGTAAAAGTAATAATTTGATAGGTTATAGTAAATTAAAGACATCAGCACCACCCGAACTGGACAAAGAAAGATGTCTTTGGAAACAATTATCCTATCATAAAAATAAAAATGATGATGTTATAGAACCTAAAGGAGATAAAGCTTTGAAAAAAATAGGTCCATTCTCTACCGATATGTCTGCAAAACAAAGCACTAAAACCAATAATGAAGTATTATTTCCTTTTTATGCTAATTAATTTGTGAAATCAAGAGACAGAACCGTTAGAGATTGTGTAGTTGATATTGTGATTGCAAATAGATTACAAACGATAAATTTTGAAAATAATATTTACTCAATTGAACCTAATCACTTCTTGACTGCAGTAAAACTGTAAATTATGAAAGTTATGAAGGATAATCTAAAAATACATGATGAATTGAAAGTAACTTTAAAACTTTTTTGTGAGTATGAAATGTAGGTAAACAGCCTACGCCTATCAAACAGTCAGTGACTAAATGATCAATTACTGGGAACGGACATTATATTACTCTGTATCCCAGCTTAATTGCACGATAACTTGCACCCTAACCCCACGTGACTTAACATCCACTGCGCTAACAGCCGGCCGGTGTTGCCGAGCGGTTCTAGGCGCGTCAGTCTGGAACCGCGCGACCGCTACGGTCGCAGGTTCGAATCCTGCCTCGGGCATGGATGTGTTTTATGTCCTTAGGTTAGTTAGGTTTAAGTAGTTCTAAGTTCTACGGGACTGATGACCTCAGAGCCATTTGAACCATTTTTTGCGCTAACGATTCGGCATTTCTGGACAGTAAACCTCAGAACGGGGCCTAATTCCGTCATCCTCTTACACAAATTATAAAACACATATCGCTGCCACTATGTCTATAAAAAAATGGTTGACACATAACCTATGGTAACTTGTGCTGTGGCCAGTATTGCTTCATTCTTTGGGCCACGATATGTCGTATTTTCTTCAGTTAACTCGATGTGAAGATCCATGTTTTCGATTTATCTTAATAAGATTACCAGATCTGTTTAATTAGTTCTTGATTTTTCTGGTTCTTGATAATAACTTGCGACAGGGTCTTGTCCATGATATGATCTACGGTGATAGCATGGGTGTAAAATGAGATCCAGTTTGATGGGCCATCATTTGACGATTGTGTTTCATTCGCCACTTCAGTTATATACTTATGGGGGTGCTCTGTCCTCCAGTCTCTGGAACTTGTATAAGTTTTTCACGTATCTCGAACTGTCTTTTGCTGTCAGTGTAACAGATCACGTTTGGAGACAGGATTGTCCCTGTAGTGGGTCATATTTACTTTGCAAAATATCTTGACGTGATCTGAACAATTCCGGCTCAAAAACCTGTTTTCTCAGTCGGGAAGTGCGTTCAAAGTGTTCGTAATCAATACTGTTATGTGCTCTTTCCTTTGCCTGTACGATGGGCCCACCCTGTAAGTAGCCTATCACAAAATTAATCTTTGTCGGTCAGTCCACCACTTAGGCAAAGCTGTTGTAAATGATTTAAGAAAAATAGCAGGGTGGCCAGTATTTTCTCTTATTTCTCAAATTTACGGTGTTTTAGTAAACTCTCGGCCTGTAATACAGTCGACAAGTTAAGTACTAAGCCGAGGAACTGAGTACCATACACATTTTCATTACTATACATATTTGCACTTAGCAGAAAGTTTCATGCACAGGTGGATGAGAATGTGTTGCAGTTTCTTGTACTTGTTTTAATTCCTTTTGAAAATTAGATACCAGGAAAGACACATTTTGTTGCCAAACCGACAGGTCTTTGTCAGAGATTTGTTTACGTTGCTTCACATCCTGAATGTGTTCAGGTTTTGCAACCTCACTGCTTGAAAAGTATTCACTCACTGACCCTTGCAATGCTTGCAGTAACTCTTCATTAATATAGCATTGATATGCTTATCTTTGCTGTCAATCCATTCAGAATAATTACTCTCAAATGTATGCATCTAGTGATCCAATTCTAAGTATTTGTCTGGTATGTAGTGAATTGTTCTACTTTAGACTGAAGTGTATTTACTGTGCCTTGGAGTGTGATATTTTCAGCAGTGAGCTTATCCATATTTGTAGATAACATTTGACAAATATTTGAAAATTTTGATACATTGTTGGGTAACGTTTCTTGCTGTTGCTCCTAAATTTTATTTTATTGCGGTATTTGCTCTACCTCTAGGGAAATGTTGCTAAACTGTGTCTGTAGATTAGCTACACTTGATGAAATCTCTGAAATTTGGGTTGTGCTATTTCTCGTTTCATCATCGAACTTTGTTGTCATTTTGTCTGAGTTCTTTGTAGCAGTTCCATTTCTAAAAGTGGTTATTTCATTTTTTTTATTTCGTTTTTGAATGTGAGGAACTCAGCTCCTACTTCAAGTTCACTAGAAGCTCATGCTAGCGAGAATGCAAGGTCGGCTAAATCCGAACCATTGCGCTAGCGATCATTTCATTACTTGTGAATGGTTGAACATCTGCCTCAAATGGGTCGCCTTCAGGCTGCACATTGGTTTCACTCACAGCAGCATTAATATCCTCCATGTTTAAATTCATCTACCTCATTACTTTCTTCGTCTGAAGACGAGTTACGAAAATTCATTTCTGACATTTTTAGTCTTTTATTAATTTTGACCATAATATTGAAAGATTGATAAATCACAATAAAGCATTTCTATAATGAATGACATTAACTGACAATGAGAGATATTAACACCACTGTTGAATGACTAAAATACTGATGGCATTCACTTTCATAATGGAATACAACATTACGCGCGAGATGCAACAAGATCGTCCTCTTGGACCAGCTAAACTGCATGTTGTTAAATTTGTTACTGTTAACTGTTCTGTATGTGACTAATCAAGACAGAAAGTAATGTACTGTTTGGTTATTTGAATATAAAAAAGCGTAAGACTGCAGCCTAGCACACACTGTCTCAAGAAGAAAACCACAATAACGAATTTTCTCGGATATTAAATCCTTACATTCGGGTTCCAGATTGTTATTGGTTTCCTTATGCATTACCTTGCTTGTTTTATTTCTTTTTTATCTGTGTCTTAGCAGTTCCAGTTTCAAGTTTTCGTTTACTTCGAGCGATCGCTCGACCATGAAATAAAGACAAACAATTAGAACAATGAAACGAGTTACAATTGCATATAATAGGCTTTATTTAATACGTGTAAGCGTGAATCGGCAGCCACCTCTACCAACTAACATATTCCAAAATTTTGTCAGACTGAAGTCTGTAAGCCTCCCAGATCGATGTTGGGAGCGGCGCAACCGAGAACCGATGGAATTTCAGAAAACGTCAATTGCGTGTCGTGATTTGATGACCGCTTTAAGCTGTATGATTGATTACAACATCTAGGACTTCTTCTCTGAATGGCTGCAGGCTCTGGTCGTACGATAAATAAAAATGGACATCGCAAATCAGTATAAAAATCACTCCAATGTCGGATCGGTGCCACATCGAAGCGTTACGTCTTCCCCGTGAGAAAAGTTGATAAACAGAACTTGTAACGCAATAAATATTGACATAAACACGTGATCTGGTAAATTAATGAAGATACAACACATTTTTAACTCGAAGTCAATTCGTACATTAGAAACGCTAACTCGCTCAAACTTTCACAATAATGTCCGTTCAGTATTCGGTAATGAACTTTATACCTCAAGCACAGTAAAAAGCAAAATACAGAAACTAAACAAAAACTGCACATAACACCTGTAGCTATGCCAATTGTGGCAAATGTGCTTATTACAGTCCGCGATCATTTCGTACTGTGGTGTCACCACCTCAGCCCCCCGCCCCCTTTCCATCGCCTTCCTTTTGAGACCGTGTGCTCCCCGGTATGTGAGAGAACTTGGACTTAATCTGCCTGCGGGTCGTTGAGAAAACTGCTGGTGCAGGCAAAGATTGCTCCTGATCCGAGGTAGATGCTTCGGTGCCTTCTACCGGTGCTCAAAGCTCTACCTCCCCCTTGATGTGCGATGTTGTGGTATGCGAAGGGAACGTAACCTCGTCGGTATACGCAGGCATGAATCGTTCTATCAACAGTCTCCTATTCACCTCGTCTTTCAATCTTGAAAGTGTGGTCCCCATGTGTGATTACCGTGCAGGCCCTTAACACGGTGAAACGAGGGGGAGGACGCACGGTATCATCCCTGGGCCACAAGCGGATCGTGTTTGCTCAGTCTCTGTGCACAAACACCTGCGCAAACTGGTGCCAAGCTCCAGAACGACAGGTTGTGTGCTGGGAAGTGGCAGCAATGCCTTTGACCACAATTATGAACTGCACATCTGGGCCGTTTTGAGTGTGTGGTGGGATCGCTCTATCATTCCATTTCTTGCTGGCTGGTAGCTAGTAGTGTGCGGAAGTGGTTGCAGTGGCGCAGTAGGAAAGTTCATTGACTTGTTGGCTTTCAGATTGTTTCCCGCGACCTGCAGTTATGTCTCGCGGGTGTACCACACCTGGAGAACCAAGGGTACAGCAACGCTTTCGCGACCGATTCCGCGGATGTAACCTGTATCGGGACAACCTCTGGCTACCTGGTGAAGCAGTCGATGATAGCTAGTAAATAATGCTGTCCAGCAAAATATGGTAGTGGTCCTACGATGTCTAAGTGTATGTGCGAAAATCTGGCGGACGGCATCGGGCAGTGTGCTACAGGCGCGAAAACATGCCCGCCCATCTTAGTTTCGCTGGCAAGTCAGGAGGCATTCACGTGCCTCTGTCTGAAAATCCTCCTGCACTCCCGTCCACACGACTTTAGCGGAGACTAACTTAGCCATTACTCGGACTCCTGGATGTGCTAAGTTATGAAGGGTGTCGAAAAATTCTCTATGATACTACATTTACATGGATACTCTGCAAATCACTTTTAAGTGCCTGGCAGAGGTTTCATCGAACCATCTTCACTGTTAAGGTATGCTGGGTCGTTGCTTCCCTGTTGCTAGTTCGTACCAAATGCCATTCGGCACATTCTGGACTGGTATTCAACTAACAAGGGGAGGCCGCCAATTGTGAAATTCAGATTCGATTCATACTGCGCATAATAAAAGCTCATGGCCAGAGGTGTAATGTGGCAAAGCACCAAGATGCACTTCTCAGCCGTTGTCGAGAAAATCGACAGTTAAAAGAAACAGTTGCGGTGAAATACTCTATACGGTTAACAATTTTCCACAGCGTCATGGCGCAGCGGTAAGCGCTCGGGTTTGAAATCAGAAGGTCGCCGGATCGAATCTCGCACCATGCAAGTTTTTTTTTTAGTATTTGTTTTTTGTATATATATATATATTATATATATATATATATATATATATATATATATATATATATATATATATTTCCTGGCAATCAGTTGCAACAATTATGCATATAATAAGTTGTTGAAAGTCGTTTGTCGTGGAAAAACTGGCGACTTCGAACATCATTATGTTTCCCGTAAACAAAGTTGTATTTCACAAATGTTATTAATTGTCTTCATAATGTTAACCACGTATAGTTAACGGAAGACGTAGAAACGATATTCCGAAACGAATACGTATAACATAAGTCAAACGTTCGAATTAGAAATGAGACCCGACGAACACAAATTCGCTGTGGCAGATATGAAATATAAACTCCGTTACTCGCTCGTTACACTTGAAGGACAGATGTTGAATGGGCCGAAACGAGCCGCCGCGTAGCAGCGTAGTTGCCTGCTAACTTCGAAAGAAGGTAGATGCGGTCCCTAGCGCAACTTATAACATCGTCGAAAATCAGTGCGGACGGGAGAGTTTTGGTACACCCTGTTTAAAAAACGGAAAAATGGAGGCGGTATAATTGGAGAGCAATCCGCCTTCACCAACATGCATAAGCAATTCATTAATAGTTTATATATATATATATATATATATATATATATATATATATATATATATATATATAAATTACAAAAAACTAATAATAATAAAAATTGCATGGCGCGAGATTCGATCCCGCGACTTTCGGATTACGAACCCGAGCGCTTACCGCTGCGCCACGACGCTGTAGAAAACTACTAATCGTAGAGAGTATTTCACCGCAACGGTTTCTTTTAACTGTCGATTTTCTCGACAACAGCTGAGAAGTGCATCTTGGTGCTTTGCCACATTACACCTCTGGCCATGAGCTTTTATTATGTGCAGTATGAATCGAATCTGAATTTCACAATTGGCGGCCTCCCCTTGTAATCTCCAACGTTGTTCGCTGCCACTGTAAGGAGATCCTTCCGTAGTTTTAATGCTGTCTCTGTCCAACGAACCGAGTTTACACTGGCACAGCACCGAGACAGGCAATGTGCAACCAGGTTGTATTTTCCTGCTATGTGCCACACATCACTTGAGTACTGCGTACTGTACTCGATCTGTCTACACTGACACAGTGAGTTGAGATCAGTATGTTCAGTAAAAGTTGCGAAATGCCTCCCTTCGACGGATGAGCCGAAATGGTTTATTGCTAAATAAATAGCAAGCAACTTACGGTGAGTTTCACTCCATATTTGCTGTTGTCGAATCAGGTTCCTGGAAAAAATGAATGACTGCCAGTTGCCATCGACTTTCTGTTGCAGTATTCCTCCCGCTGCTGTTTGGCTTGCATCTACCATAAGTGCCAACTGTACTTTCAGTCTCGGCTGTCCCAGCGTCGTTGCCTGTGCTACATGTTTCTTGTGATCCTGGAAAGCTGTTCCGGTACCCAGAGTCCACAGTATTTTACAATTAATTGCCCGCAGTGTTCTTGTCGACGAGAAATGCTGCGATCGGCTCTTGGACGGCAGCTAGGTGAGGTAGGTGCCGTCGATAACACACACATCAAAAAAAGTTTTGCATCACCCCGGTTCCCAGAACTCCTGAACATAGACGTAGACTGTGGCTATTGTATCACAGACACAGTCCCTTCGACTGTTCAGAGATGTCACCAAACCAGCCCAAAGATGTAAACAATCATGCATGAGCATCGCCTATTAGACGGAGGGCGTCCGACAGCCTATCAGTTCCAGCCATTACACTGGGAAGGAGGTACACAGCTCGTGTTGTTTGTAGTTCAACCATGCCTGGACGGTCAATAACGCTGTCCAATCGCGTCCGCATTGTTACTTTGTACCAGGAAGGTCTCTCAACATGGGAAATGTCCAGGCGTCTCGGAGTGAACCAAAGTGATGTTGATCGGATATGGAGGACATACACAGAGATAGGAACTGTCGATGACATGCCTCGCGCAGGCCACCCAAGGGCTACTACTGCAGTGGATGACCGCTACTTACTGATTGTGGCTCTGAGAAAGGCTGTTGAATAATGCTTTTCGTACAGCCTTAGGACGTCGTGTTACGACTCAAACTGTAGGCTTCATGATGCGCACCTTCACTCCCGACGCCCCTGGCGAGGTCCATCTTTGCAACCACGACACTATGCAGCGCGGTACAGATGGGCCTAACAACATGCCGAATGGACCGCTCAGAACTGGCATCAGGTTCTCTTCACCGACGAGTGTCGCATAAGCCTTCAACCAGACAATCGTCGGAGACGTGTTTAGAGGCAAGCTGGTCAGGCTGAACGCCTTATACACACTTTCCTGCGAGTGCAGCAAGGTGGAGGTTCCCTGCTGTTATCGGTTGGCTATATGTGGTCCCGACGTAGGCCGCTGGTGGTCATGGAAGCCGCCGTAACGGCTGTACGATACGTGAATGCCATTCTCCGAGCGATAGTGCAAGCATATCGGCTGCATATTGGCGAGGCATTCGTCTTCATGGACGACAATTCGCGTCTCCATCGTCCACATCTTGTGATTGACGTCCGTCAGGATAACGACATCGCTCGACTAAAGAGGCCAGCATGTTCTCCAGACATGAACCCTATTGAACATGCCTGGGATAGATTTAAAAGGGCTGTTTATGGAGGACATGAGCCACCAACCACTCTGAGGGATCTACGCCGAGTCGTCGTTGAGGAGTGGGACAATCTGGACCAACAGTGCCTTGATGAATACAGGAATACATTAGTGCAAGAGGACATGCTATGGAGTATTAGGGGTACCGGTGTGTACAGAAATGTTTCTTTAACATTTCGTCAATTTCTTGTATGCAGTTCACAGCCAGTTGACCTTCTTCATCATTCTCCATTATCAAAAACTGTTGTAATCAGATGCACAAAAGTAAAGAAATTGGTAACTAGTACATTGCAAAAATACAAAAACAGTAATTCTGACAAAGAAATGTCTCTTGTTAAAAATGTTACATAATGGCTGCAAACGAAAACGAAACAATCTCATAGTACTTCATGTCATGTATACTGTTTTACCAGCACTGCTAATACTAAGTAGTTGAATTTGATTTGAAAAAAAATTGACTACAGTCTGCACAGGCAATTTTTGAAATGCATAATAAAAGAAGTTTTGACCTGCAATTTTCAGTGACAGAAGTCGTCGTGTTTCAGGACAGACTTGGATTTTAGTCAGCCCTTGGCTTTCTTCTTTCTTCTGATTTTCTCTCGTTTTCATAAATTTTGTATCATGAAAAAGAGAAAAACATGGGTATTAGATACATAATAACTTTTAGCACTGTCAGTGTCACCAGTGCAGCATGTCACGAATACACTTATACTGATGATATCAATAGTAACAGTAGTAGGTAGTTCAATATATTTTCAGTGAATAACAAAATGCAATGAATAATAATGATAAACTTATATTCCCGCCATGTTTCTCACATCAGTCCAGCTAATCTGGGCCGAGAAAATTATATGTACACTGTTTACTTATGCTCTCACAGTTCCTTGGAACCATAATATTGAGGGGACACCACTTTAAAAATCCATTCTATTATGATATCAGTCAGACACTAGCAACAATGAGTGACAAATATTGACTACAAACGAGTATTCTGGAGACTAGTTTTTGCCTTGTTTAATTAGCTTTCAGATAAAATTTCACATTACATGCGTGACATACTCCCTGAGTATCTCAACACATTTTTTCTTATACAAGTGCACTGATATGTGCTCTTATAGAAGTAGTTGACATTGACTCCCTGGCAGCACAGAGACTCAGAAGAAAGTAAATGACAATGTGAGAAAATCCCACACTGTAAAACAAGCACTAGATGACAGATTTGAATCAGTGAATTCATATTATTGTTACAGAGGTAACTCTGTCATCAATTAATTATGTGAGTAAAAATTTGCAAAACTTGGATTTAAAATGGCAATGAATACTACAATAAACAGACATCTCCTATTCAGTTAGTCCCTTAGGTTTTTATGTAGGCTGTGCCTTACTTTTAGATACATATCATGCTGAATGATGGCTTTCAAATAAATACTGTATGATGTTGTCTGAACTACAGTGCGACACACATTTTGTGATGTAAAGTGACAATGTGTTTCTCACAGTCTGCTGCTTCCAGTCACTGAATTCCTGGAAAGATGCAAATTTCGTCTCTTCTTATGTGATCAACACTGCACGTTTCATTGAGGAGTGATCACAACAGCATTGCTTAGAAAGGACGGAAATATCGCTCAATGGACATTTCATTTTCATGCAATTATTCTCTCATGTATGTGCGTTTCTTTTGTGGCACATTAAATTGCGCTCTTGGTTGAACTATTTGCCTCATAAACTACAAAAACATTCATAAAACGTTTGCATAATTAACTGTGGAGTGATTTCACTTAACCACATTTGGATGTAGCTGTGATACACGTTTCCTCAAATTCTTGATATAATCATAGATTTTTCTGCACTCTGAATGTGAGTATTTTTTGTCTTCATTCATCACATTTCCGACAGTCCTGTCCTAGTTCAAGAAGGAGAAATTTTTCACACTTTTACCAAATCTCAAATATTTTGCACAGCAACGAGAACCACACACATTCGATAGATACACATTAGACCACATGTGCTACTAGGTGTCAGGCAGATACCTGCCGAACAGTGCCTATTTTCTGTCTGTTGCCTGGTGCAGTTTCGGCTCTTCCCGTGAGAGATCGGCTCTGTGGAGCCATACGTGCATGTCAGGTGCTAGACACAAATCATAGTTTGGATGTCAACTCACGATAGAAATATATTGGACCTAATGACAAAACACATACATGACCTCCCTATGTGAAATGGTTGTCAGTAACCCTGAGGAAATTGTAGAAACGATGAGTACCAAAGTACAAAGGGCTACTAAAACGAACAGAAAGATCTTTCTGTTCAGCAAACTAAGTAAAGAGGCAGTAATCTCTATCTCAATAATGAACTCAAACCATTAAGCTCTGGAGAGGAGTGTGTAGGAGAACTCTGATTCAAGTTTAAAACAATAGTTGACGATGCACTGGACAGATATATAGGCTACCTAATAGAATAATTCATGATCGACTGACGCTCCATGGTATACAGTCATTGTAAAGGAAGTTCTAAAGAAAGAGAGACTACCCCATAGCATGTGTAAAAGCAAGCATAGCAATATCAGCAGAGTTATACTAAATGAAACGCTTTTGGTTGTCATGAGGGTAATATGTGAACATTTCACAACTACTCTCTCTTAAAACTCAAAGACATTCTGGTCATATGTAGAAGTTGTTAGCAACACCATAGTTTGCATCCAGACACTCATGTACAACACAGGAACTAAATTTTAGGATAGAAAATAAAAAGTAGAAATGGTGAATGTCGTTTTCTAAGCCTCCTTTTCAAAGGAAAGCCCAGCAATATTCCCCACTTCAATTCTTGCACCATTACAAAGACGAATGGTACAATATAAGTGTCAGTGACGTTGAGATACAGCTGAAATTGGGCGAAGCTTTAGGAGCCAATGGAATCCCTGTCATATTCTATACCAAATTTTTCAGCTGAGTTAGCCAATCTTTTAATCAAAATCTACCTTAGATCCCTCCAACAGAAAACGTGCATAATGGTAAAAAAATCGCAGGTCACACTCGTCTACAAGAAGGGCAGCAGAAGTGGTACACAAAACGACCATCCAACATCCTTGATATCAATATGTCGTAGAATTTTAGAAACTATAATGAGGCATATTAATCAAAATTATCCGCTCCATGCCAGCCAGCATGGATTCCGAAAACATCGACTATGTACAATTCAACTCACATTTTTCTCACATTACACTCTGAATTCCATGGACCAAGGGTGTCATGTAGATACAGTAGTTCTTGATTTTCGAAAAGCGTTTGAGTCAGTACCCCAACTATGTTTATTATCGAAGGACGACCATAAGAGGTATCAAGTTACCTTTGTGCAGGATTTGGGATTTCTTGGGGAGGAAGCAGCATGATGTAGAGTTATTAACAGATGTAGAAGTAACTCCAGATGTACCCCAGGGAATTATGTTGAGGACCTTGTGGTTCATTTCATACATTGATGACTTTGCAGACAACATTCATTATGAAACTTCTTGGTAGATAAAAACTGTGTGCTTGACCGAGACTCGAAACCGGCACCTTTGCCTTTCGAGGGCAAGTGCTCTACCATCTGAGCTACCCCAGCACGACCCACGCCCCGTCCTCACAGCTTTACTTCTGCCAGTGTCTCGTCTCCTAATTTCCAAACTTTACAGAAGCTCTCCTGCGAACTTTGCACAAGCACTCCTGAATGAACGGATATTGTGGAGACATGGCTTAGCCTGGCGGATGTTTCCATAATGAGATTTTCACTCTGCAGCGGAGTCTGCGCTGATATGAAACTTCCTGGCAGATTAAAACTGTGTGCCGGACCGAGACTCGAACCCAGGACCTTTGCCTTTCGCGGGCAAGTGCTCTACCATCTGAGCAATCCCAGCACGACCCACGCCCCGTCCTCACAGCTTTACTTCTGCCAGTATCTCGTCTCCTACTTTCCAAACTTTACAGAAGCTCTCCTGCGGAAACTTGCACAACAAGCACTCCTGAAAGAAAGGATATTGCGGAGACATGACTTAGCCACAGCCTGGCGGATGCTTCCAGAATTAGATTTTCACTCTGCAGCGGAGTGTACGCTGATATGAAACTTCCTGGCAGATTAAAACTGTGTGCTTGACTGAGACTCGAACTCGGGACCTTTGCCTTTCGCAGGCAAGTGCTCTACCATCTGAGCAATCCCAGCACGACCCACGCCCCGTCCTCACAGCTTTACTTCTGCCAGTATCTCGTCTCCTACTTTCCAAACTTTACAGAAGCTCTCCTGCGGAAACTTGCACAACAAGCACTCCTGAAAGAAAGGATATTGCGGAGACATGGCTTAGCCACAGCCTGGCGGATGTTTCCAGAATGAGATTTTCACTCTGCAGCGGAGTGTGCGCTGATATGAACCTTCCTGGCAGGTTAAAACTGTGTGCCGGACCGAGACTCGAACTCGGGACCTTTGCCTTTTGCAGGCAAGTGCTCTACCATCTGAGCAACCCCAGCACGACCCACACCCCGTCCTCACAGCTTTACTTCTGCCAGTATCTCGTCTCCTACTTTCGAAACTTTACAGAAGCTCTCCTGCAAACCTTGCGGAACTAGCACTCCTGAAAGAACGGAGATTACGGAGACATGGTTTAGCCATAGCCTGGGGCTAGGGTAGGAGACGTGATTCTGGCAGAAGTAAAGCTGTGAGGACGCGATCGTGAAAGGCAAAGGTCACAAGTTCGAGTCCCGGTCCCATACACAGTTTTAATCTGACAGGAAGTTTCATATCAGTGCACACTCCGCTGCAGAGTGAAAGTTTCATTCTGGGAACATTCATTATAACCTCTGACTTTTTGCAGAGGTTGTAGTTGTCTATAATTATGTATTGTCTGAGAAAAAGAAAACAGAAATATCTAGTCAAATCTTAAAGATTTGGAAGTGTACAAATACCGGCAGCTTGCTTTTAATGTTCAGAAATGTATAATTGTGCATTTAACAAAACGAAAAAATTTAGTATCCTGTGACTCCAATTTCGACAAGTCACAGTTGGAATCGACTAACTCATACGAATACCTGGTTGCAATAGTTTGTAGCAAAACGGAATGCAACAGTCACATAAGCATGTTGTAGATAAAGCAGGTGACAGACTTTGGATCATTGATAGAATGCTAGGGCAATGTAATTAGTCTACAAAAAGATTGCTTAGAAAACATTCATGCAGCGCATTCTAGAATACTGCATAAGTGCCTGGGACTCATACCAAGTGAGCCTAATAGAAGATGTTGAACGTATGTAGAAAAGGGTAGCATGAATGATAACAGGTTAGATTGACTCATGGGAATGTTCTGAAGATACTAAAGATCAACACAAACTGTTTACAAAGTTTCAAAAACCAGCTTTAAACGATGAATGTAATAACATGCTAAACCTCCTTCATATCATTCTAGCAGGGATAGTGAGAACAAAATTAGCTTAATTACAGTATGCACATAACTATTTATGCCGTCATTCTTCTTGCACCCCATGTGTGATGTATGGGAAGAAGCCCCAAGAAATGCATCTGCGATGTATCTCACTGTGGTTTACAGAATATGTCAGTAAAGGTAGATGAAGAGCTTGTATCATGGAATGAAAAGTCTTCACGAAAACGTATCTGCTTACCACTTCAATTCTTTTCTTAACCGACAGATGGTCAGCCAGCAGTAAATTGAAACTGTGTTGTGTGTATGCATGACACTTGTGGCGATTCAGACATCTGCACAGATAGATCGTGGCATCTAGAACAATCTTCTCACATAAAAATATGTTGAAAATATTGTGATCAGTGGTTAAAATGTGACTGAGATATGTGTTTAGCTGAAGGCCTATTCACCTAGGCATCAGCAGAATGGAACAGGTTGCCAGTGGTGTCATTGTCCAAAGCTGCCCACATAGAAGTGGATTTTAGCGACGAATATTTCCAACGGATTCTTGCAAACCTGCAGGCCATACCTGTGGGGTAATGGGGACGCGACTGCATACCATTAACTACTATTCTCGGAACCAGCGATCCCACATCCCCAGCTGGGCATACATGTGCGCATTTTTGCTACAGGCCGCATTCAATAAATCTGTGAGTTTTCCTGCGGTTTTCATGTGACAGTAATTTTAGTTCCTACAATTATAGTGAAGGAGTGGATGAATGACCACATCAAAAATTTATACAATTGTACTGTGATATACCTCAGTTGGGGAAATCAACATATGGACATTACAAGAGCTGTCGAGAAAGTAGCAGACAGTCCCCAGATTTACACACTACTTAAACTAACTTATGCCAAGAACAACACGAACACCTGTGCCTGAGGGAGGACTCGAACTTCCGGCGGGAGGGGCCGCGCAATTCGTGACAAGGTGCCTGTAACCGCGCAGTCACTCCGTGTGGCTGGGGTACAGCATCCATCTTGGTGCCATAACGTTCCTACACACAGTATGCATCCAGCGATGCTAACATGTTGTTTGTGTCACCGCTACTTTTGCTTTCTGTGAGATGTTAAAATGTGTACTGCAATAGAACATCCCGGCACTTGTGAGGTTTTTGTTGGGAATAAGCTGCAAACCAATTGAAATTTATCGCGCTCTCTATAAGGTCTATGGAAAAGGAATAATGAGTGAAAGCTGAGTGAGGCAATGGTGCGTTGATTTAAGAAATGGCCATACCAGTGTTGACGATGAGGACTGCTGGGGTCATTGTGCTGACGAAATGTTGATGAAAATCAACAACAAAATGTGTGTAATATTAGTTTTACGATTACGGAATTTTCGCAACATCTTCCCCAATTTTCACGGAGTTTTGGCGTATGAAAACGTGGCGGAGAAGCTTGATTATCACAAATTTTATACTAGGTATGTTCTCAATCTCCTAACGAAACACCACAAAAAAAACCAAATTGGCTGCAGCACTGACCTTCCTCGAGGATTACGAGAAAAATCGTAACAAAGTTATCGATTGTATCAAAACTGAAGACGAAATTTGGGTTAACCATGTCAGTTGTAAAACAAGAAAGCATTCGATGCAATAGGGACACACAAACGTGTAGCTGTCGGAAGGTAGTGGCAAAACAAGGATGAACTGCATAAAACAAAACTATAGTGAGTGTCAATAAAAAGTTGCTTTTACTGTGTTCATTCTTGTATTACTCATAACTGTGTTACATCTATTGTTTTGTTGATATTACGAATCACTGTACTTTACAAAGGGTCAATAATGTCCTCTCCCTAGCATATCGAACCTTTCCAATTCTCAGATGATTGTCCACGATTCTGAATCAGATCCATATGTCTGTAATGTTACCTTTTGGCAATTCACTTTCTGACCCATTTCATGCTCCTTTTCTTTCGAAAAATACATCATTACATCATGTACAAATTGTCAATAACTATCACAATTTTCTTCCTACTATCATCCATACTAACTTCCCACCAACCACATAAATGCGTTACATTGTCCAAGAATGTACTACAATGAAATGATTTCTGACAACATGATTTGCTATTATTGATGATGTTAGTGGTATATTTTCTTGCTTCAGAGTACGCATCAACTTAATGAGTTTGAAATCTGTGTGAAATGTAGGTGGCATTTTAAACGCACTTTCAAAACGTTTCTACAATGTTTTGTCACCTGGCTATACTCTAAACAACAATAAATCATCAAAAAAGCATTTGAATTTTATTTTCTCTTACAGTCTAGTCTTGTAATGTGCATAACAATACGTAGGATACAGCTGATTTGAACTTGGCGTGATTACTTTGTACCAGTACTAATTTACTAAGATTCTCATTAGTTGGATGTTTGAGTGGAGTGTAAAAAGGATCCCTATAAGTTATGTAAAGGATTTTTGTTCGAATTTTCATAGCCAAACTAAAATTCAAGAATGGACAAATGGGATATCAAACTGGCCAGCATGAGGACTTATTTTGAAAAGAAAAATATTTTTTTAAGAAATCAGAATAATCAAGGCTAACTTAATCAGTTAATTGTGGTAAAATTGAAGTATTTCACGAACAGCTGCTGCCAGCTATGTAAATGAAGAGTCTAAAATCTCTTCTCCTCAATACCTAGCTATTTTTTCATAAAAAATTTGCATTGGTATAGAAATTATGAAATACTTTCTTTTCTGTTAAGAAAATAAAATAAATATCAAATTACTGCATAAATTGAAACTTCTCAGCTTTCTCTCGGTTAATATACTTTTAACAATAATATAACAACGGTTGGTGTTGAAATATGTTATATTTCATGCTTTCTGAACAAAACTTGAATTGAAAGAATCAGTCAAATATGTTGTGAAATGACCTGGCAAAAGAAAGAAATAAAATAGACAATAGAAACATTTGATGCACCTCATCAGCTGTACATCATTTCCACCATCATTCAATGGTGCATCAGCTGTTTGTCTATCCTAGTATATTTCTTACTGTTAGACAAATAAATTCACAAAACATTTGACCGTTTTTTCAAAATGTTTTTGATGAGCTCTTCTACAGTCTTAATTTTGCTTGTCTTAACTTTAATAAAACCATTTTGAATTCATAAGCATTTTTGTAAATTTGTGAAACTTTTTTCAAACTTGGTGGCTTATGAATGCACCATGACATCTGCTATGTGCTATACATGTCCAGAAAAGCACACGCAACTTACAAAGTTCACCATTAACTGCATTATAATAAACCAGCCACGGATATAATGGCAGATTGTCCAGTGAAAATATTCTTTTTATGCAAACTACATAATTTTTGGAATTGCAATTTTTATCAAATTGGATTAAATAAAATCTTGTATTTTGGGCAATCATGAGTCTATTTTTTTTTTCAAAATAATTTCTGACACTACCCAAACTGAGAAAGAGGCTAGTATCCTTTTCATCAACAACTTTGAGCCAGCAGAGGTAGTGGATGTGGCTATATTTTCTCGATCAGTACAATTACTGGGACATTGTATATAGATATATTTGAGTTTGTCTCACACTTTTTTGTTGTATTTCATCATAGATGATTTATTTTTTGATTCACTAACTTTTTCAGTTTTCTTTTATTTATGATGTACAACAATCTCAGAGGCTAGTATCCTTTTTGTCAACAACTTTGAGCCAGCAGAGGTATTGCATGGGGCCATATTTTCTCCATCAGTACAATTACTAGGACTTTTTATAGAGATATTTGACTTTACCTCACACTTTTTTGTCACACTGCATCACAAATAGTTTATTTTTGATTCACTCACTTTGTTTCAGTTTTCTTTTATTTACGAGGTACAATAATCTCTTTAATATCAGGTATTTTTCTCTCTATTCATTATGATTTTACACCTCACAACGCATAAAACTGTAACCCATTCATTCATCAACGCTCACAACTCATTGTTGATTGCAGAATAATTAACAGATAACTTCATTCACTGCAAACAACACTCTTGCACCATACTGATCATCTCTGTTTCGTGAAAACTCATTATAGACATATTTACCCTCAATGTGGTGCTTATTTGCAGTAAGTAGTTATTTGTTGTAGTGATTATGAAATTAAATAAAATGAATGCTGTTGTGCTGCAATTAGTTGATGAGCACCACGGCAGTAGTTCCAACAATTACTGATGAGGAGCCAGACAGTACAAATGAATACCCGTTCAGCAAATGAAAATAAATGTGTCACATTATGCTAACTTAAATTATCGCCTGATAGTTCTTAACCACTTTGAAAGTAAGTTTATATCGAGTGTGTTTTGTCATGCAATTGTTTTATTACACCATTAACCATTTAAGGTTTATGAAAATGAGCTTAATCAGTGGTGTGGAAACTGAGAGGGTGACTTTTTCGTTCCCTAGGGAAGTAAATTTGCGAGAATGAAGTCTCACCATGGTTATTCTTCACAGTAAGACTGCTTACACATGTAGTAGTTTCGACACTCAGTCAATTGGCAGCTTCATAGCATTTTATTATCGCTAATTAGTAATGCCTGGAATTTGTAGACACGTAATCCTTCTTTCCACATGCACTGTACATTGTTTGTAAGTACAGGACTCCCAGATTTTCGGACTAAATAAATTTAAATTTTATTTTGCGTTTTTTGTCGTATAAGTATTTCATTGGGTAATGCCATTTTAAGAAGTTACTTCATTTTCCCCTGTTTTTTAATATTGGCAAGAAAAAAGACAATTTTCAAGAATGTACCATACATTCAGCAAATAATTTGATAGTTCATCTGCCTTTGACATTGTTGCACCACTTACAACTATTGACTTGTACTATGTGTGAGTACTGGAACAAAAATATCAATTCTTTTTGTATGGATTTTGTACCATGTACACTGTCCGTCAGGTCACATTATGACAATTCGTTTAGCTCTGTATCAAATGGTGAAAAATGTGGTTGTGTCTAAAAAACCATGATACAAAAAGTCAGACTATACTATAGGAATTGAAGAAGTATAAAGATGTAGAATGTTAATAATATTTCTTTTAATTACAAAATTTTAGGAGTTTTCACATAAAAAATCTGGAAGCATTATTTTTCAGAACACTTTCACAGTTATAATTTTTCGAGAATATTTGTAACAACAGCTATGCCTCCAGAAAAAAAATTCTGTCTTCCAATAATGTTTACATTTTCTTTTTAAAAAAATTAAATTACATTACTTAGCCACAAATTAAAACTCACAAAGAGAAATTACTTGGGAATTCAGTTCTGATTTCTGTACTATAACTGACTCCAGTGGAGTGGACATGTGACTTTGTATAGGGACTGTCAAAGTACATTGTATCCCAAGTGTTTGTACACAATGTCACATGACTTTGTTGCTATGTGTTTATACGCATTTAACAACATTTTCGCACATCGTCAAAGAATGATATTTCTTAGAGAAAAACATAGTCATTTCAAATTAATTTTCCTCTTTGTTATTCTAAAGTTTCAACCCTCTACTAAGTTTTTCATTACTCTAGTTCATTTTATAATTCACTTGATACACATTTTATATCATTTTTAAGGAACTTTTATAGATATTGTCAATAATTTTAGTGATTATTTATCCAGATAATTTAGGTCTTAGAAATCAGGGCCATAGTGGTACAGCTTCCTGTTCATATTTATAAACTAACTGAATTCTTGCTATGGGCAGCTGCACCTACTGCACTGCTGTGTACAACATACTCTCAGGAAGACACAATCACAAGTAATGGAATCCATCGCTTATGATCTCTGGGCTGTCGAGAATGCACTGCGGTGCAGCATCCACAGAGAAATTACGAAAATCCGCCGTTTACGTCACACAAGAAGGGACCCCGTCTCCAGAAAAATCTGAAACACCAGATCCAACGGCTGTGGTCTACATGTCAATGGAAAGCGACAGGCCTGAAATCGTCAGGTTGGGTCCATCAGAAATGTCCGTGGAACTTGTCTGCAGTTCTGGCCCCTGTCCACAGGCAGCGACTCCATGGAGCCTAAGGGGGCCCGACCTTCCTCAAAAATTCGTTTGTGGGGGCAGAGCCCCCCAATAGTATAAGGAATTTTTTTGTTATATTGTTGTTGTTGTGGTCTTCAGTCCTGAGACTGGTTTGATGCAGCTCTCCATGCTACTCTATCCTGTGCAAACTCCTTTATCTTCCAGTACCTACTGCAACATACATCCTTTTGAATCTGCTTAGTGTATTCATCTCTTGGTCTCCCTCTACGATTTTTACCCTCCACGGTGCCCTCCAATGCTAAATTTGTGATCCCTTGATCCTCAAAACATGTCCTACCAACTGATCCCTTCTTCTAGTCAAGTAGTGCCACAAACTTCTCTTCTCCCCAATTCTATTCAATACCTCCTCATTAGTTACGTGATCTACCCACCTTACCTTCAGCATTCTTCTGTAGCACCACATTTCCAAAGCTTCTATTCTCTTCTTGTCCAAACTAGTTATAGTCCATGTTTCACTTCCATAGGTGGCTACACTCCAATCATTTACTTTCAGAAACGACTTGCTGACACTTAAATCAATACTCGATATTAACAAATTTCTCTTCTTCAGAAACGCTTTCCTTGCCATTGCCAGTCTACATTTGATATCCTCTCTACTTCGACCATCATCAGTTATTTTGCTCCCCAAATAGCAAAACTCCTTTACTACTTTAAGTGTCTCATTTCCTAATCTAATTCCCTCAGCATCACCTGATTGAGTTTGACTACATTCCATTATCCCCGTTTTGCTTTTGTTGATGTTCACCTTATATCCTCCTTTCAAGACACTGTCCGTTCCGTTCAACTGCTCTTCCAAGTCCTATGCTGTCTCTGACAGAATTACAATGTCATCGGCGAACCTCAAAGTTTTTACTTCTTCTCCATGAATTTTAATACCTACTCCGAATTTTTCTTTTGTTTCCTTTACTGCTTGCTCAATATACAGATTGAATAACATAGGGGAGAGGCTACAACCCTGTCTCACTCCTTTCCCAACCACTGTTTCCCTTTCATGCCCCTCGACTCTTATAACTGCCATCTGGTTTCTGTACAAATTGTAAATAGCCTTTCGCTCCCTGTATTTTACCCCTGCCACCTTCAGAATTTGAAAGAGAGTATTCCAGTTAACTTTGTCAAAAGCTTTCTCTAAGTCTACAAATGCTAGAAACGTAGGTTTGCCTTTTCTTAGTCTTTCTTCTAAGATAAGTCTTAAGGTTAGTATTGCCTCACGTGTTCCAACATTTCTATGGAATCCAAACTGATCTTCCCCGAGGTCAGCTTCTACCAGTTTTTCCATTCGTCTGTAAAGAATTCGCGTTAGTATTTTGCAGCTGTGACTTATTAAACTGATAGTTCGGTAATTTTCACATCTGTCAGCACCTGCTTTCTTTGGGATTGGAATTATTATATTCTTCTTGAAGTCTGAGGGTATTTCTCCTGTCTCATACATCTTCCTCACCAGATGGTAGAGATTTGTCATGAATGGCTCTCCCAAGGCCATCAGTAGTTCTAATGGAATGTTGTCTACTCCCGGGGCCTTGTTTCGACTCAGGTCTTTCAGTGGTCTGTCAAACTCTTCACGCAGTATCTTATCTCCCATTTCGTCTTCATCTACATCCTCTTCCATTTCCATAATATTGTCCTCAAGTACATCGCCCTTGTATAAACCCTCTATATACTCCTTCCACCTTTCTGCCTCCCCTTCTTTGCTTAGAACTGGGTTGCCATCTGAGCTCTTGATATTCATACAAGTGGTTCTCTTCTCTCCAAAGGTCTCTTTAATTTTCCTGTAGGCAGTATCTATATTACCCCTAGTGAGACAAGCCTCTACATCCTTACATTTGTCCTCTAGCCATGCCTGCTTAGCCATTTTGCACTTCCTGTCGATATCATTTTTGAGACGTTTGTATTCCTTTTTGCCTGCCTCATTTACTGCATTTTTATATTTTCTCCTTTCATCAATTAAATTCAATATTTCTTCTGTCACCCAAGGATTTCTATTAGCCCTCGTCTTTTTACCTACTTGATCGTCTGCTGCCTTCACTACTTCATCCCTCAGAGCTACCCATTCTTCTTCTACTGTATTTCTTTCCCCCATTCCTGTCAATTGTTCCCTTATGCTCTCCCTGAAACTCTGTACAACCTCTGGTTCTTTCAGTTTATCCAGGTCCCATCTCCTTAAATTCCCACCTTTTTGCAGTTTCTTCAGTTTTAATTTACAGTTCATAACCAATAAATTGTGGTCAGAGTCCACATCTGCCCCTGGAAAAGTCTTACAATTTAAAACCTGGTTCCTAAATCTCTGTCTTACCATTATATAATCTATCTGATACCTTTTAGTATCTCCAGGATTCTTCCAGGTATACAACCTTCTTTTATGATTCTTGAACCAAGTGTTATCTATGATTAAGTTATGCTCTGTGCAAAATTCTACAAGGCGGCTTCCTCTTTCATTCCTTCCCCCCAATCCATATTCACCTACTATGTTTCCTTCTCTCCCTTTTCCTATTGACGAATTCCAGTCACCCATGACTATTAAATTTTCGTCTCCCTTCACCACCTGAATAATTTCTTTTATCTCAACATACATTTCATCTATTTCTTCGTCATCTGCAGAGCTAGTTGGCATATAAACTTGTACTACTGTAGTAGGCATGGGCTTTGTGTCTATCTTGGCCACAATAATGCGTTCACTATGCTGTTTGTAGTAGCTAACCCGCACTCCTATTTTTTTATTCATTATTAAACCTACTCCTGCATTACCCCTATTTGATTTTGTATTTATAACCCAGTAATCACCTGACCAAAAGTCTTGTTCCTCCTGCCACCAAACTTCACTAATTCCCACTATATCTAACTTTAACCTATCCATTTCCGTTTTTAAATTTTCTAACCTACTTGCTCGATTAAGGGATCTCACATTCCACGCTCCAATCCATAGAACGCCAGTTTTCTTTCTCCTGATAACGACGTCCTCTTGAGTAGTCCCCGCCTGGAGATCCGAATGGGGGACTATTTTACCTCCGGAATATTTTACCCAAGAGGACGCCATCATCATTTAACCATACAGTAGAGCTGCATACTTTGTTACACTCCTGGAAATGGAAAAAAGAACACATTGACACCGGTGTGTCAGACCCACCATACTTGCTCCGGACACTGCGAGGGGGCTGTATAAGCAATGATCACACGCACGGCACAGCGGACACACCAGGAACCGCGGTGTTGGCCGTCGAATGGCGCTAGCTGCGCAGCATTTATGCACCGCCGCCGTCAGTGTCAGCCAGTTTGCCGTGGCATACGGAGCTCCATCGCAGTCTTTAACACTGGTAGCATGCCGCGACAGCGTGGACGTGAACCGTATGTGCAGTTGACGGACTTTGAGCGAGGGCATATAGTGGGCATGCGGGAGGCCGGGTGGACGTACCGCCGAATTGCTCAACACGTGGGGCGTGAGGTCTCCACAGTACATCGATGTTGTCGCCAGTGGTCGGCGGAAGGTGCACGTGCCCGTCGACCTGGGACCGGACCGCAGCGACGCACGGATGCACGCCAAGACCGTAGGATCCTACGCAGTGCCGTAGGGGACCGCACCGCCACTTCCCAGCAAATTAGGGACGCTGTTGCTCCTGGGGTATCGGCGAGGACCATTCGCAACCGTCTCCATGAAGCTGGGCTACGGTCCCGCACACCGTTAGGCCGTCTTCTGCTCACGCCCCAACATCGTGCAGCCCGCCTCCAGTGGTGTCGCGACAGGTGTGAATGGAGGGACGAATGGAGACGTGTCGTCTTCAGCGATGAGAGTCGCTTCTGCCTTGGTGCCAATGATGGTCGTATGCGTGTTTGGCGCCGTGCAGGTGAGCGCCACAATCAGGACTGCATACGACCGAGGCACACAGGGCCAACACCCGGCATCATGGTGTGGGGAGCGATCTCCTACACCGGCCGTACACCACTGGTGATCGTCGAGGGGACACTGAATAATACACGGTACATCCAAACCGTCATCGAACCCATCGTTCTACCATTCCTAGACCGGCAAGGGAACTTGCTGTTCCAACAGGACAATGCACGTCCGCATGTATCCCGTGCCACCCAACGTGCTCTAGAAGGTGTAAGTCAACTACCCTGGCCAGCAAGATCTCCGGATCTGTCCCCCATTGAGCATGTTTGGGACTGGATGAAGCGTCGTCTCACGCGGTCTGCACGTCCAGCACGAACGCTGGTCCAACTGAGGCGCCAGGTGGAAATGGCATGGCAAGCCGTTCCACAGGACTACATCCAGCATCTCTACGATCGTCTCCATGGGAGAATAGCAGCCTGCATTGCTGCGAAAGGTGGATATACACTGTACTAGTGCCGACATTGTGCATGCTCTGTTGCCTGTGTCTATGTGCCTGTGGTTCTGTCAGTGTGATCATGTGATGTATCTGACCCCAGGAATGTGTCAATAAAGTTTCCCCTTCCTGGGACAATGAATTCACGGTGTTCTTATTTCAATTTCCAGGAGTGTATATTATACTTTGTAAAATCACAAAATTATGTTGGAATTTTTTATTTTCCTTGTTTGACGATAGTTACCTTTTAAAATACTGAATGGTTACCATAATTTTCCGTTATTAAATTTCTCTTTCTCTCTTTCATTCAATCTATGTTAGAGCATGCCAGATTTGTATGTGTGCCAAGGTACCTGATATACGCGCTGCTTACCCTCTTGGTTCAATGTTCTGAAGGATTTATTTAACTGGGCCAGCCCAAAGCCAGTAGTCGAATGATTTGATGATTATTATATTAAAATTTCGCAACGGGGTGCTCAAGCAACCAAGCTGGGAAGTAACTAAATATCACTCTCTAACATGATCTATATTCTCTACCCTGGTTAATTTTCCTTCCCACCAGTTTATCTTGACTCCAATTTAGCACCAACATTGCTCTCTACACAGGATGGGGGTGTTATGATCCCTGATTCCACGAAATCAAATTTATATGACACATTTATTATCTATATATGTCAAAAATTTTACAAACGTTATAACTGCAGTTAACAAAGCCAAGTCGAGTTAAATTCTCTGTTTGTCTAGCATTGAAGGCGCCCATATTAGCAAGAATCCACTAAATACCCTCTCGCACTGAAGGTGCTTAAACCATCAGGCATCTCGTTTGTACTTATGCACTGGGAAAGAGGTGGGATCTACGTTGCTGCCTCTGTAGTCCGTCGGCTTGGACCGCGATCGAAATTCACGCCCCAAGTTGCTACTTGGATCAAACAGCCAAAATTATAACAAATATTCTTGAAGGGAAAATGGGGCGGGGGGGGGGGGGGGGAAGTAGACACAAGCATCTCCCATATACACAAAAAAACAAATTCTTTAAAAATAAAACATCCTGTGAAATCTGGCACACATAAATTAACAGTTAATGGCACATGCAAGCATCCTCAGCTTAACTAATTTTCAAGAATGAACTGGTACCTCGCTGACACTGCAGCTCGACACCACGTGGGTGATTGATACCAACGGCTAATTTCTTTGTACTCACTCCTCTGTGCGTTCTTGTTTTCCATTCTATACAATAGTTCACATGCACAACCTATTATTTACCAAAGCAATTAGGACAAGTTGCTTGCAGATGGGGGTTATAATGAATCAAAAGATCCGTAAACAAAATTTATGAAATGGCCTAAAAATTACGTCACACGCTTAGAACCTTAAGTAACTCACACAAAACACATGCATATCCTAGCAGGTTTCACCCAGAATCGTCGTCTAAATTACTCATCAGCAGTTACGGCCACGTGTTAAGCTAACTATGTGGGGTGAGGCCCCAGGCTACTTTAAAATTGCAAAACGCTGCTGCTAAGAGTGGAACTGTTTTGTGCTATTGCTGCTCTTATGTGCTGAAGGTACCATCTGATTGCAGCACTATAAATGGATAACGTGAGCTTCCATGCTCACCTCTGGAAAATAGACCCTAACTGAAAACTTTCACCATACAGGCAAAATTTCTCAAAAAGGAATAGACGAAATGACTCGCTAACTAATTGCACCCTGAAAAAGAGCGGATTAAAAACAGTGTAACACATAATACCTCATCCCACCGTAAAATTGGCGGCAAAGACGGAGATCGCCCTCGATTCCATCTGCTCAACTCAACAGCTACCCCCAGAGAGACCCTATCATGGTGGCTCTCAACGGCCGTTCTCTTACATGGAGGGGAGAGGAACCTGTTACCAAGCCCAATCTACCCTTGGCATACAGGTGCATCATCGCTGCTTTTACTCCAAGTTTATGTTGCCACTAACTGATCTTCAGAGTGACAACATCTTTACCTGGATACTACCACCAGACGAACTCTTAATACAAACCCCAAAGTTAATTAACCCAAGGCAACACAGAGGGATTAAGGAATGGAAGAGCATTTATGTAATTAGGAATTAAGTAAACAGGTAGTCCATTTGTTCACTCGAGTTATAACATTTCTTAAATTTAAAAAATGGTGAAAGTATCATAAACATCTACAGTATTCAATATAACACAACGAAAAAACTAATTGTAAAGAGATGGAACAAGCTGTTTCCTCTCAATACATTCAGTAATGAGTTAAAACAAATAATTATTATGGTAGTAAGTAGGGTAACTGAAAACGAGTGGTGTGAATCATGATAGTGTTATGGTGCTGCGGGCACACTTACAATTTGTCCCGGTGAGTGAACCTTTGGGTAAAGTCTGGCACCAATAGGCGACATTAAAATGATTGGAGCAGAAGCACCTGGAACCCTCCGCCTCGCATCACCTTGATGCTTCCAGACATTACGACGCCACAGCTGTAATAAGCCCACCGTGCTGTCACAGTCATTCAGTGTGGATAGTTTCGTTCAGTGCATGCTGCAGACATGTTTAGTATTCCAACTTTGGTGCCTAGTGGACTATTTTATTTGACCATATCTTATTCGTTTACTTTAGTCTCTTAGTGTATTGTGAATTAAGTTTGCAATGGATAAATTTGTTACCAAAAAGGCGAGCTTGGAAGTTGGTGATACTGCAAGTCCACCTCCAATAATTATTGTGTCATCAACTGCTTCGTCGTCTTCAGGCGAGAACTGTTCACAGCAGAAACCTGGACAATCCGGTAAGCAAGATGTTTTCAGAAGTCCTAGTTGATCAAATGTACATGGCTAGAATATGAAGAAGTATTTTGCAAAACCTGTAAAGAGGCAGATGGTAAAAATCTATTACAGTTTTTTTCAAAAAAGAAGATGCACTTACTTCCACAGGGTTTTCTAACTGGAAAAAGGCTTTGGAAAAATCTGTCTTCACGAATATACGTTTAAGCATCAAGACGGTGTTCTGAAACTAAATTCTATCACTAACCAAAGTGTGACCTCCCAATTGAATTAACAGTTAGACAGTGATATGAAGAAAGGCCATTTAGCTCTTGAGACAATTTTTACTACCGTGAAATTTATATGCCAACAAGAACTAGCATTTAGAGGGCATGAAGATGTAAACTCAATTTTTTTTTCAGTTCTTGGAATTCCAGAAGAATGACATACCTAAATTTAAATATTGGTTAGGGCGTTCGAGGTATAAGTGGACAGCCCATGATTTTCAAAATGAGAACGTCTGTGTTGTGAAAGGTATTGGCTTCAATCAAGAAGACTGAACATTATTGTTGACAAAACAAGTGATTCTTTGATTCACGAACAAGTGTCATTTTGTATTCGTACTGTCAATGATTCCTTAATCATCAACGAAGACATTATTGGCTTATACGAGACACCAACACTGAAGCTCAAACTCTGTTTAGTATTTTAAAAGACGTTTTTGCTGGTCCTGATTTGTCAATGGACAACTTCAAAGGACAGTGCTATAATGGTGCCTCAAGTATCAGAGGTAAGTTCAAAGGACTAAAAAAGTTAGTTTTGGATATACAATCAAAAGCATCTTATGTGCACTACACTGCTTACAGTTTAGACTTGGCAGTTCTAGACAGTCTCCGCCGTCTTACGTCTGTGAGGGATATTATGGCTTTAGCCAAGGACTTAATAAACACCATAAAGGAATCCAACAAAAGGATGTGACTTTTCAGAAACATACGCTGTGAGAGCGTCAATGACCAAGCTGGTCTACGACCCCTTTCCCTGACTCGATGGACTGTGCGAGCTTCTAGTGTCTTGAGAATATTGAAAAACTTCAAAGAACTTTTTTGAAACATTTTCTGCAGAGGACAAAACAGAGGCAGGTTACAAATGTGCAGGCTACCTTGAGCCAATGTTACAATTCAAGACATTTCTTTCTATGTCTTTATTACCATGCAACGAACCCAGTAGAGGATATCAATGAAAAAATTCAGTGCCCTCATCTAAGTGTTGCAGACCTGGAAAAAAAATCTGGAGGCTTGATTTGTATATTGAATGGAAGGCGTCATACATTTGAACACGTTTGGGAATTGTGTTTAAAAGAAAAACCTTCATAAGTTGATGATCCTTCGCTTCCTCGGAAGCAAAGTATACCAAAGAAGTATGAAAACAACGAAATCAGCACACCACACATTTTCAGAACCCCAAAGGAATACTACAAAGCTATTTACATTGAAGTTTGTGAAATGGTGCAGTCTTGCATTACTGAACGGTTTACTTCAACTGGACTCACACAGGTCATTGTACTTGAACAAGAGTGCTTGCTTTTAGTAAACAGAGGTGAAACATAGTTGAAAAATCAGCTGAGGTTTTCAAAAATGACCTAGACATTTAGAGACTGCACTTACATTTGAATATGTTAACTGATATCGCTAATAAAAAAACAACTGGTCTTTAAAAAACAAGCATGATGTAAGAAAGTACATAACACAAGAACCTACAGTTGGAGAAATGTTATGTGAAGTAGCGAAGTGCATTAAGCGTCTCCAAGCAGTTCTAATAATGACAGCAACAGGAGAATGGTCATTTAGCGCCCATAGATGTCTGAAGTCATATCTCTGATCACCAATGGGACAGAAGCGATTGAACAACTTGGCTGTTCTTCATGCCCACCGAGATGTTTAGGATGAATTGGATTTCTGACCAGTCATCAACGACTTCATATTCAGTAATCTAGTCAGACGCTCAACATTTGCGCTTTATAAAGACACTCTACCCCTAATAATGGCATTTACAGCAATATTAAAAATCTTTATAAAATAGAGAATTAAATACATACATAATTTTCAGTTTTGAAATATTAGTACTAGTTTAGTACTGTATTACTATAGTACTGTATTATTTATTTTCAAATACTTAAATAGTATTAGGATGTAAGGCCCAATTAAAACACGTTATTTACATAGCGTTTCACTGAAAGTATTGGGCATTCTGTATTAGCTTTATAAACTGTATTAAGCCGTAGGTGCAACCACAATGGAGGGGGATCTGTTGAGAGGCCAGACAAACATGTGGTTCCTGAAGAAGGGCAGCAGCCTTTTCAGTAGTTGCAGGGATGATTGACTGATCAGGACTTGTAACACTGACCAAAACGGCCTTGCTATGCTGGTACTGCGAACGGCTGAAAGCAAGGGGAAACTACAGCCATAATTTTTTCCCGAGGGCATGCAGCTTTACTGTATGTATAAATTATGATGGTGTCCTCTTGGGAAAAATATTCCGGAGGTAAAATAGTCCCCCATTCAGATCTCCGGGTGGGGACCACTCAGGAGGATGTTGTTATCAGGAGAAAGAAAACTGGCGTTCTACAGATCGGAGCATGGAATGTCAGATCCCTTAATCGGACAGGTAGGTTAGAAAATTTAAAAAGGGAAGTGGATAGGTTAAAGTTAGATATAGTGGGAATTAGTGACGTTCGGTGGCAGCAGGAACAAGACTTCTGCTCAGGTGAATACAGGACTATAAATACAAAATCAAATAAGGGTAATGCAGGAGTAGGTTTAATAATGAATAAGAAAAATAGGAGTGCGGGTAAGCTACTACAAACAACGTAGTGAACGCATTGTTGTGGCCAAGATAGACACGAAGCCCACGCCTACTACAGTAGTACAAGTTTATATGCCAACTAGCACTGCGGATGACAAAGAGATTGATGAAATGTATGATAAAATAAAAGAAATTACTCAGATAGTGAAGGGAGACGAAAATTTAATAGTAATGGGTGACTGGTAGGAAAAGAAAGAGAAGGAAATGTAGTAGGTAAATATAGAATGGGAGTAAGGAATGAAAGAGGAAGCCACCTGGTAGAATTGTGTACATAGCATAACATAATCATAGCTAACACTTGGTTCAAGAATCATAAAAGAAGGTTGTATACATGGAAGAAGGCTGGAGATACTGGAAGGTGTCAGATAGATTATATAAAGGTAAGACAGAGATTCAGGAACACCGTCCGGAGTGACTGAGCGGTTCTAGGCACTACAGTCTGGAACCGCGCGACCGCTACGGTAGCAGGTTCGAATCCTGCCTCGGGCATGGATGTGTGTGATGTCATTAGGTTAGTTTGGTTTAAGTAGTTCTAACTTCTTGGGGAGTTATGACCTCAGAAGTTAAGTCCCATAGTGCTGAGAGCCATTTGATTCAGGAACCAGGTTTTAAATTGTAAGGCATTTCCAGTGGCAGATGTGGATTCTGACCACAATCTATTGGTTATGAACTGTAGATTAAAACTGAAGAAATTGCAAAAAGGTGGGAATTTAAGGAGATGGGACCTGGATAAACTGAAAGAACCAGAAGTTGTAGAAAGCTTCAGGAAGAGCATTAGGGAACGAGTGACAAGAATGGGGGAAAGAAATACAGTAGAAGAAGAATGGGCAGCTTTGAGAGATGAAATAGTGAAGGTACCAGAGGATCAAATAGGTAAAAAGACGGGGGCTAATAGAAATCCTTGGATAACAGAAGAGATACTGAATTTAATTGATGAAAGGAGAAAATACAAAAATGCAGTAAATGAAGCTGGCAAAAAGGAATACAAAAGTCTCAAAAATGAGATCGACAGGAAGTGCAAAATGGCTAAGCAGTGATGGCTAGAGGACAAATGTAAGGATGTAGAGACATATATTACTATATTACTAAGGGTAAGATAGATACTGCCGACAGGAAAATTAAAGAGACCTTTGGAGAAAAGAGGACGACTTGCATGAATATCAAGAGCACAGATGGAAACCCAGTACTAAGCAAAGAAGGGAAAGCAGCAAAGTGGAAGGAGTATATAGAGGGTTTATACAAGGGCGATGTTCTTGAGGACAATTTTATAGAAATGGAAGAGAATGTAGATGAATATGAAATGGGGGTATGATACTGCGTGAAGAGTTTGATAGAGCACTGAAAGATCTAAGTCGAGGAGTAGACAACATCCCATTAGAACTAATGACAGCCTTGGGAGAGCAAGGCCTTACAAAACTCTACCATTTAGTGAGCAAGATATATAAGACAGGCGAAATACCCTCAGACTTCAAGAAGGAAATAATAATTCCAATCCCAAAGAAAGCAGGAGTTGACAGATATGAATGTTACCGAATTATTAGTTTAATAAGCCACGGTCGCAAAATACTAACACGAATTCTTTACAGACGAATGGAAAAACTGGTAGAAACCTATCTCGGGGAAGATCAGTTTGTATTCCGCAGAAATGTTGGAAGACGTGAGACAATTCTGACCCTACGGCTTGTCTTAAAAAACAGATTAAGGGAAGCCAAACCTACGTTTCTAGCATTTGTAGACTTAGAGAAAGGTTTTGACAATGTTGACTGGAATACTCACTTTCAAATTCTGAAGGTGGCAGGGGTAAAACACAGGGAGCGAAAGGGTATTTACAATTTGTACAGAAACCAGATGGCAGTTATAAGAGTCGAGGGGCGTGAAAGGGAAGCAGTGGTTGGGAAGGGAGTGAGACAGTTTTGTAGCCTATCCCCGATGTTATTCAGAATGGTTCAAATGGCTCTGAGCATTATGGGACTTAACTACTAAGGTCATCAGCTCCCTAGAGCTAAGAACTACTTAAACCTAACTAACCTAAGGACATCACACACATCCATGCCCGAGGCAGGATTAGAACCTGCGACCGTAGCGGTCGCACGGTTCCAGACTGTAGTGCCTAGACCCACATAGCCACCTCGGCCGGCAATGTAATTCAATCTATGTATTGAGCAAGCAGTAAAGGAAACAAAAGAAAATTACGGAGTAGGTATTAAAATCTATGCAGAAGAAGTAAAACCTTCGAGGTTCGCCGATGACATTGTAATAGCCACCTCGGCCGGCAATGTAATTCAATCTGTGTATTGAGCAAGCAGTAAAGGAAACAAAAGAAAATTATGGAGTAGGTATTAAAATCTATGCAGAAGAAGTAAAACCTTCGAGGTTCGCCGATGGACCTGGAAGAGCAGTTGAACAGAATGGACAATGTCTTGAAAGCAGGATATAAGATGAACATCAACAAAAGCAAAACGAGGATAATGGAATGTAGTCGAATTAATTCGGGTAATGCTGCCGGAATTAGATTAAGAAATGAGACACTTAAAGTAGTAAAGGAGTTTTGCTATTTGGGGAGCAAAATAACTGATGACGGTCGAAGTAGAGAGGATATAAAATGTAAACTGGAAATGGCAAGGAAAGCGTTTCTGAAGAAGAGAAATTTGTTAACAGCGAGTATAGATTTAAATGTCAGGAAGTCGTTTCTGAAAGTATTTGTATGGAGTGTAGTCATGTATGGAAGTGAAATGTGGACGATAAATAGTTTAGACAAGAAGAGAATAGAAGCTTTCGAAATGTGGTGCTACAGAAGAATGCTGAAGATTAGATGGGTAGATCACATAACTAATGAGGAGGTATTGAATAGAAAAAGGAGGGAAGAGAAATTTGTGGCACAACTTGACAAATAGAAGGGATCGGTTGGTAGGGCATATTCTGAGGCACCAAGGGGTCACCAATTTAGTATTGGAGGGCAGTGTGGAGGGTAAAAATCGTCGAGGGAGACAGAGGGATGAGTACACTAAACAGATTCAGAAGGATGTAGGTCGCAGTAGGTACTGGGAGATGAAGAAGCTTGCACAAGATAGAGTAGCATGGAGAGCTGCATCAAACCAGTCTCTGGACTGAAGACCACACAACAACAAAGAATTAACTATGATACATTGTTTTCATTTAATGAACCCTGAGCCTTATTCAAAGTAAGCTTAAATGAGATATTTACTTATTAATCAAAGTGCTATTACTGTGCGGCAGCAATATTTTGTTTTATTCTTTTAATGATAGTTTAGGACTTATTTGAACATAATTTCAGTCTTTTCAGAGCTATATATTCTCTGCTCTGTAATAGTCTATAAGCATGATTATTACTGAAAATTAAATCAGGTTTTTACGAAAATACCGTGCGTGTTTATGTTTTGTTCCTTTTCTCAAAGCTTGTCGAGTTCCCTGGAGCGTCGAGTTATCGAGAGTTCAGTTTTCGGGGTTCTAATGTTGATCATATGACTAAAATGCTTAAGAAACTTTAAAACTCAATATTTTTCATCTAAAATCTAGAAAAAGATCCCCAGTAGCCCCCCCCCCCCCCCCAATATTCTTTATAAGTCGGCTCACCTGCCCCTGTCAGAAATCCAGCTGTGTGTGACCAGCTAAATGGCGAATTGTGTATACCAAACAGTACGTCGACACGACGTCAGTTCATTTCGCATAGAACCGAATAGTGTATGTGAGGTTATAGGGTATCATCTGCGATATGAAAAGTGAGAATATAGTATCAGAATCAAGGAACTGCTATGATAAATTTTATTAATCACCGAAGCAAACTTCATAACGAAATTTCTTGAGCGACTTTGCATAGTAAACTCATGAGAAGTGAAACAGCATTTCAAACCACGAAATTTATTTACTAGAGAAGAAATATATGCACAAAACACATCAAACAAAATTTGCGAGCAAAACGTACTGGTCTTTTTATCTTATCCACTACTTTTCTTTGCTGCGCAGCAAACTGGTACATAAATAAATTTATTTCTTCCTGAATGAAGCTGTCCCTTTTACTTAAAATAGGTTATTAAATCAAAATTTCTTCATCATTTTGAGTTATTATTTATACATAGTGAAAGCATCGAATCTGTTCCGTTAATGTAAATCCTGAGTCACTCTTAGGCTCGCATACATCTGGCCTCTGATATGGAAGAGCGCACAGTGTAAAAAATATTCGAGTCAGCATGGAACATTTGCAATGTGCCATGAAAGCGAAGCAAAAGGAGACTCAAAAGTGTAATATCCCCAACCGTATTGTAAGAGAGCGCTTCGAAAGTAGGTTAACTTCCTATGTTAACAAACGACAACACCTTTCCCCTTACTATCGTCAACTTCAAAACCTTAATCTTGACATTCCGTTCTGTGTCGTACCGTTTCGTTGACGAGTTGTGTGAATGCCTCCAATTTAAATACCGTGTTCTGTCCCGTTTCGTTTTGTGGAGTGTGAGTCGATTTCTAGGCAATCACGGTGAAGGAGCGAAAGATGATTTTTACTTTACATTCTGAAATATTATAAAATTATTGGTAGTATAGCATTATAAAAAATATAATCTACTCTATCGCTTAGCCCGGTGAAGTTTGAAATAAAACGACAATAGTAAAATCATTGCATACAAGTTGGAATATTCTCGCTGATTCGCTGGTATGTACCAAATTCAGAGATTTTAATGCAATGTGCGTCTCTTCTCAACAGAGGTTTCGTTGTTCTTTGGAGGCACGGGTGAGGTATGGAAAGAGAAGAATTTGTGTAGCATTGGAAAATATGTTTTAGATCATAAACTTTTAATTTAGTGTTGTTGATTTTAGTTTGTAGTGATATAAGAAAATATTTTTATGGATTTTAAGTAAAGCAAACTTCGCTTTTATTCGTAAGTGTGTTGACATGCTGTGCTGCTTGCCACGTGATTGAAATTTGTACCAAAATTGTCTTTTATATTTTGTAGGTTAGCCCACAATGACGAACTCTAAGGGTTATAGAAGAGGAACGAGAGATTTGTTTTCTCGAAAATTCCGGAGGCATGGTACAATTCCATTATCTACATATTTGGAAGTGTACAAAGTAGGAGATATTGTTGATATTAAGGTGAGTACGGTTTGAAAGAACTTAGAAGCACATGTTTTTGTAGTCTAGCGAAAAGTCTTCTTTCAGAAATAGATATGTATTAAGCATTGTTAGTATGGATAACAGTCCAGACCTCACCGCGTTTCTCAGGTGTGATCACATGTTAACGAGCTTACATGGTTCACAGAATATTTTTATTACAGGAAGTTCTGTGTGATGCAGAATTATTGCACGAAAATTTCTGGAAGTATTCCTAATTTCATCTTCAGGCAGAGAGATCAGTTGACATTGCTGAGTAATTTCCTTTTGATAAAGGACTCGATAGTTTATTTGCTGTGTGTGGATTATAAGGTAGCATTTCTCTGTTGAAGATTGGAAGGGTTTTAGGGAGTGCATCTGAATAGTCTTGTATTCCACTTCCTTCTCCTACGGTCGACACCATTTGGTATCAACTCACTATTGGTAACTTCTGTAATTCACCATACCAGACATTCCCTGAAAAGTGTGCCAAGTTACATGTAATCTAACACTAAGTTCATATTTTCATGCCAAGGCTTTCCAGCCAACTGATGTATAACAGCAATATTTGGTTGAATTAATGTCTCTTTTGACTTGGATACACATAACGTATTGCGTGAATCCGTACAAAGGTAAACAAGACAACGGCCATTATTCTAGGTACAATGTATATGTCATTCTCCACTGACATCAAAGGAACAACACATGGATTTTTAAGTACATATGGTTTTTCCATATGGAATTAATTCATTGACACATATCTTGTTCAAATGCCAATAGCACTAGACATTGAGAAACTGGACATGTTGGACGCTCTCTCTGCCAACATGATGAAAGAGAGTTTGAAATGAGAAGTTCAGAATTTTTAATGTTTGGGCTTTTGCTATATTATAGTTCACGACGTATAGGAAGGCAGCCCTATCGTTTTCTGTGTATCCCCAACCATTAGCTGCTAGCAGCCAATAAGGTTCATTCTCTCTCAAAGTGGTTAACCCCGTGTTGCAAACTAGACTTTGAGAATCTCTCTCCCATATGCTGCACTATTGCCAAATTTTGCAACAATGCAGATTAATTCACAGAGTGACTGAATTATTCATTCGTGTTGATGTTACTTTTTTATAACTGTGTAGTTGTGAACGTGCATCTGTAAAAATTTTATTGGGTTTTCCAAATGACGGCGATGAGCTTGAAGTTCCTTACATGCAACTTTAATTAATTAGCTTGCCTATGAAGTATTGTCTTAGTTGGGTGACTGGATTTGTGGATTCCTGTCAGAAAGGTCACAGTATGTAGTAATTGATGAGAAATTGAGAAAGAAGTGATACATGGCATTTTCAAAGAAGTGTCATAGGCCTTTTGCTGTTCCTGATCTAATAGACGAATTAGGAAACAGTCTAGGCAGCTATCTGTATGCAGATGCTGTGACTAGAAGGAATCCTTAAAATTTTGGTTTATAGGATAAAGACACACAGATCAAAAGGTTGTAAATTTACCGAAGCACTTAGGGATTACGATTACGGATAACTTAAATTGCAGCTATGAAATGGATAATGTTTGGAAAGCAAACCAAAGCTTATGGTTTATTGGTAGCAAACCAAAGATTATGGTTTATTGGTAGAACACGTAGAAAATGCAATATGTCTAATAAAGGCTACTTACACCAAACTTTCCTGCTCTCTTCTGGAATATTGCCATCTGGTGTGGGATCCACAGCAGATAGGATTGATTGAAAAAGTTTAAAGAAAGGCAGCTCATTTTGTATTATTGCGAAATGAGGAGAGGCTTCCACGGGTATGATATGCTGAGTCCATCTACATAGGGAGGAATGATTGTCCATAATAAAAATGAGAGATTAGAACTCGCACAGAAAGTGTTTGTTTTTCCTGTGTGCTTCTAGAGTGGAACAGTAGAGAAATAGTGAGAGGGTGGTTTGGTGAACCATTTGCGGGGCATTTAATTGTGAATTGCAGAGTAATTGTAGATGTAAATGCTTCACAAGCAGCCGAGTTTTATGTCTCCCATCTATAACTTCTTAAATGTGAATCTGAAAGCAAGACTTCTATTTTTGAACTTTTGAAAACGCAAGAGTGAACTGCAGACGAATGGGTCAGTAAGATAACTCTAGAGACTAGTAAATAAAATTTTCAGAGCCGTAGAAATCTCAGGAAAATTTGTTTTAGCGTCAGATGGAAAGCATAGAAATCTCAAGAAACCTGCAACACACAGGTTGTTTTGACAATTATATTTTGAAGTACTGCATGTTTAAAATGTATACAAAAGGGAATGCCCGACATCACAAAAAACTCATTACAATTATGCCTGAGCAAATTGGCTTCAAATCTAGCAGTTCATCAATGCAGTGAATTTTAAGACATTTGTTTCAAACTTCAATGAAACATGGGTGAATCGGAATCATCCCATGGATACCTATTTGAAAATGAGTGATAGTACTGCAGTTACGAAGTTCCCATAGAAAAATGCTCTGGGATACTTATGCTGCATGCTGGCTCTTCTTTGGATTTGGTTCCTGAGAGTAAATTTGTTTTTAGGTGTATGAAAAGTTGTAGTAACTACCATTTGGGAATGACTGCTGTCACTTTCAAGAAGTTCTTCATTGAAAATTCTTCCCATATCTTGCTTTAAAGTCAATCGTTGTAATTAAAATGCCAGTTATTTACTTACAGAGAAAAGACTGAAGTATGAGCACAAGGAAAGGGGATATTGTGCTCTGTCTGAAAAATATCCTAGACAATGTAAGCCGACTTGTGCAGACCTCCTGCCACTTGTTAATTTATAAAAGTCACACAACGAAATGTACATATTTGACTTTCTTGCATGTGGATGTGGTCACACAGTTTTGCGTTTGCCCACATATCACTGTCCTTATAATCTGATAAAAATAATTTGTGCACGAAAAATTCAGAGTAGGTATTAGAATCCATGGAGGAGAAATAAAAACTTTGAGGTTCGCCAATGACATTGTAATTCTGTCAGAGACAGCAAAGGTCTTGGAAGAGCAATTGAATGGAATGGACAGTGTCTTGAAAGCAGGATATAAGATGAACATCAACAAAAGTAAAATGAGGATAATGGAATGTAGTCGAATTAAGTCGGGTGATGCTGAGGGAATTAGATTAGGAAATGAGACACTTAAAGTAGTAAAGGAGGATTGCTATTTGGGGAGCAACATAACTGATGATGGTCGAAGTAGAGAGGATATAAAATATAGACTGGCAATGGCAAGGAAAGCGTTTCTGAAGTAGAGAAATTTGTTAACATCGAGCATAGGTTTAAATGTCAGGAAGTCGTTTCTGAAAGTATTTGTATGGCATGTAGCCATGTATGGAAGTGAAACATGGATGATAAATAGTTTAGACAAGAAGAGAATGGCTTTTGAAATGTAGTGCTACAGACAAATGCCGAAGATTAGATGGGTAGATCACATAACTAATGAGGAGGTATTGAATAGAATTGGGGAGAAGAGGAGTTTGTGGCACAACTTGACAAGAAGGGACCGGTTGGCAGAACATGTTCTGAGGCATCAAGGGATCACAAATTTAGCATTGGAGGATAAAAATCGTAGAGGGAGACCAAGAGATTAATACACTAAGCAGATTCAGAAGGATGTAGGTTGCAGTAAGTACTGGGAGATGAAGAAACTTGCACAGGATAGGGTAGTGTGGAGAGCTGCACCAAACCAGTCTCAGGACTGAAGACCACAACAACAGCATAGCTATGTGGGGAATAAACCAAAACATTCAAGATAGACACTGAAATGCTTGTGCAGGAAGCAATAGAAACCATCCCTCTTCAGTGTGGTCACACTGGGTGCAGCACGCCAAAGAGTTTCAGAAAAAAGACTTTGACAGGAGGGTGAAGATGGATAAAAGCCTTCAACCTATCATCCTATATTTGCAATCAAATGGTTCGGACTTGGATTCAGATAGCAGGTGGTATTACGGTGTAGATATTGAAACAAAGTAAAGTAATAATCTTTCTTGGTTTCAAAGACTCGTAGTTTCAAAAGGTTTCTGTCACCATATCAATTGCTTGTATAGTACATGAGAACTTCATGGCTTTTATTGATTGGGAATATGTAGCCTATTAATTACTCAGACAATATTTTTCAGCTTACTGCACAAGGAAAGATTAAAATTAAACTTTTCCCAGCATGTTGTATACTCTACTTGCTCGCAAGAATGCGGCTGGATAAATTCTCCAAAAAATCCAATATTTTGGCAAATAAACCCCTGTCATTTACGAGGCATGAATTAGAAAATGCCTTGAAATGAAAGGGAAGGTTAGCTGTGATACCGGTTAGCATTCTGTTGAGCTATTCATAGAAGATGGTTAATTGTTTGCTTGTTCAGTGGTTCATAATGTGTTCTCCCACTGTAATGTCAAATGGATTAGCTTAAACTCCTAATACCTCTTAACATGGAAAAAATAACGCACTGACAATTTTTATGATAGTTGTTCCTGCTAGTCTTTGCCGCTAGTAAGTCTTTTTCTACGCATACTGATTTACACTGAACTTCAGCGAGTCACACACATATGTGCATTATACGCATTTAAAAAAATTATGTAGAGTACAAGCAGTTATCAAACAAATATAATGATTTTGGTTTGAGTGGGAAGTTCATTTAGCTCTGTATTATATAGTTATATAGCCCAAATTGCAATAAATGGCAATTATTGCAACCATTTTTTTTTTTAATTTAGCTGTGTATTTTATAGTTTTACTTACGTAGCTCAAATTGCAATAAATGGCACTTAGTGCAACCATTTTTGATGATCTTGTTGTTAGACAATTGTTGTTTTGAGAAGTTGTGCTTGACATCTTCACAAAGCTCCATTAGTTGTTCTCACCTTTTGACGTCACATGGACAGTTGCTGTGGAGTAGTAGATACGCCATGAAAATGTGAAATAACATTACTCTCATGTAGATTACTGATCAAATTCGGTTTTAAAATGTGTTATTCCATTATAGAGTTGAACGTATAGCACAATGTATCAAAGGCAGCAGCAACACAGTTCAGCAATATGGACTTCGTTTGCCTGCACTCTGCCACCATGCATGCGCAGATGTAGTCCCCTCCACACTTCCTTACGCTGTGCCTCTATGCACGGAAGCATCTTTGTACTTGACGCAGGCTGTAACATTATACTTGACCTGCGTTAACAATATATAGCTGATAAATATGTCGGAGGAGACTTGGTAAGACAGGACGAAGAGTTATCGTGTCTTTTAAGTCTTCCCTGATCCCAGTTCTTGGTGACTTTTCCAAAATCTACCCCTTTTCCTAAACCTCTCCAGTCGCTTTCCTTCTCCATCTGCTGGAAGAAGGAGCCACTGGCTCCGAAAGCTTGCATAGGTGTAACCTTTTGTGTGCATTTTCTGCTGCCACTTGGTGAGTAGGATTTCTGTCTGTCCAATTACATTAAATTGTCAAAAATTGATTTTCTTCCTTATGGCTTGCCAGCCGGTGTGGCCGTGCGGTTCTAGGCGTGTCAGTCTGGAACCGTGAGACCGCTACGGTCGCAGGTTCGAATCCTGCCTCGGGCATGGATGTGTGTGATGTCCTTAGGTTAGTTAGGTTTAAGTAGTTCTAAGTTCTAGGGGACTAATGACCTCAGCTGTTAAGTCCCATAGTGCTCAGAGCCATTTGAACCTTATGGCTTATAAATAGTATCAGTTTGTGACAAAATTGTATGTTACCAAAACCAATGAGATCAAATTTATCATAATGTCCATTTAGGAAGTTAATGAGGAAAGTGGTAAATGGCAGGATTAATACTGGACTTCTTCGGTTAACATTTTGTATCACTGCTGCTCATAGTATTTTTTGATCACATCAAGAAATGGTGATCATCAATGGCAAGTAGAAATGTTGAGCAACTCAAAGAGAGCAAAGGTGTCACAAAGTGTTGCAGGTGAGCAAACAGTAAAGCACGAAATGTGTGTTCAATGCAAAGGTGTGAAGATTACGAAGGTGCCTGTGCACAGTTAAGACAGTCAGAAAACAGTTGGTATCAGTCACAATACATTTATTTGAGCAAACCTAAATGGACAAAAGCATAATATGAAAGATAGGTGATCCACAAGTTGCAATTAATTTGCATGTTAGCAGCATAATGACATTTCTCGTTAACAGATGTTCATTAGCTGCTTCTTGATGTGGAGACACATTGCCAGTGTGTGCTTTATATTGCAAACAAGTACATATTGTAAAATTTAACTTGAGATTGGAGTATGATATTCTGCCTTCCGTTATCAGTTGTGCAAGTATGTCATCCTGTGCCATATAATTGTTGCAGGTCAGTACCCACATGTAATAGTATGAATAGATTCAATCAATTGCAGATAATCCATACTCTCATGTGGGTTAGATAATTTGATATTAAACATATGCATTATTGTATATTAGCTGTCGTAATGCAGTTTCCATGCTGATAATATAACTGGTCATAGCAGATGTGCCACATATTCCTCCTGTTGGAGAGATATGCACTAGATAAGAGGAATTTGAGCTGGACAAATCTGTTGGCCATTAGAGCAACTGTGTTGGGGCTTTTTTCCAGTAACAATCAAGTAATAGGGTGAGCTTTGTTGTGTGTTTCATGTGGATGTTGCTGTTGCTATCATGTGTAGAATTCTTTCCTGCGAATTAATTTGTTCTCTCCTAGTCTGTCATCCCTCTATATTATGATAAAATTCCTTAATTTATGAATGACACCTTTTTTGGTCCTGGCAATGCCAAAAATTTGTCCAGTGATTACCAGCTCCAATAAGTGTCACCAGTTTGGTTGTTCCATGTAAAGTTTACCAATGGCCCTCACCTATCTATCTCCAATTGTAATGAACTTTTGTGCATATTTGTCAATTAGAATTGAACAAGGCTATGCATAAATTCAAGATTTCAAGTCTTCCATTGAAGGATGGCGGGAGGGATTTGCAAAGAATTATGAAAGGACTATGCCAGTTTTGGCTGGGTTTAAAATGACCTAAAACTTGGAACTATTAGCAGTGTAAAGGTTATATTTGGACTAGATCTTAAACTTTTTTGGGTTTCATAGCCAAAATTTCAAAGCTGCAAGTTTTCGTACATGAGGTTAAATTTGGGGAATCAGTGATAATTTTTGAATAATTCTACGACTGCAATAATTTTTGGCAAATAAAGTATATCTTCAGTAATTCCACAGTGAAATTACTATCAATTCTACCACAAGCAAATGTGATGACACAGATCAGTAGTTAATTTTTTTTTCTCTGTCTGATTGTAAAATTCTCGGGTAATTGCAAGAAGTGGGTATCCGAATTGGTAAAATTTTTATGTATCAGTAGTGGACTTCATGACATTAGCAGAACAAACCATACTGCAAACAATGTGAGATGTTTAATGTGCGAAACTGTACATTTTTGGATTACAAACGTATAAGTATCATTTCTGTCAAATACACCCTGTTAGCTTCTGAAACACTGAAATTAAGATGACTGCCGTCAGCAAACTATAGAGAGCACAGCAGACACAATCTAGTCGGCCAATTACAACATGAATTTTTGTTGTGCACACATTTATTATTATATGTACGGGGATGTGGTTGGGCTGGTATGTAAGAGTGCGGCTTAACTTGCCGTGGTTGAAGGATTGTTTGCAAGAAACATTTATCACCCCACCCAGACTATCACAATTTCCATGTTGCTATTTTTGAGGGCGTGGTTAGACTGGAACAAGAGCATAGCCGGAATTACGACAAAATGCCTGGTTGTGGTGACAGACTAATCTGTAGCAATGACAAAGGCCTTCGTTAGGTGGGAAGGTAATAGTTTGGTTATAAGTTGGAGCTAATGAATGTGAAACGAAAAGCTCTGGTTTTGGGGACAGACTGACCTGTATGTTAGGTTGGAAGGTAATTGTTTGTGAATTGGTGAAACCAACTAATGTGAAAGTAATGAACTTGATTGTGGTGACAGACTTCTCTTTGCTTGTGGCGCAGCGGGGAAATGTATAATCCCACTCGGTATGAATATTCAGCTACTTTCCCAAATGACACAATTTGCAAGGATGTAGATAGGCAGCAAACCAGGAGCACAGCTTCAGTTTGTGAAGCCAACTTTGTTGTAACCTAGATTATAAATTTGTTCCAGGAAACTCTCAATTTTTAAGCAGTTACAGCATATCCCTAGTAGTGGTCACTCTTCTTGAATCAAATGTCATGTTAGTGTTGGACCAGTGCCGATACCTTATTGAGCACTAATGTGTTGTGCGAAATTTGTGTTTATTCGAAGGCGGGTATCATTATAATTCAATAATGAAAAAAAAGAGCCACAGATGCCTTCTAAGTGAAGTTCCATGTTATAGATAAAGCAAAACTTAATTATGGTTGTGGTTGGTGCAGACAACTTACTACCATGAGCAATGAACTGCCCCTTATGCAACGCACCATATAACTTTCTACCGAATGAAGAGTGCTCAGATGTGTACTTGGTTTGGTAATTTGCAAATGAGAGTCTGAAAAATCGTGGACGTCTACATCTACATAGGTACCCTACAAACCACTGTATGATGCATGGTGGAGGGTACCCTGTACCACTACTTGTCATTTCCACTCCTGTTCCACTCTCAAATGAGCGAGGGAAAAGCGACTGTATGTAAGCCTCCACATGAGCCGTAATTTCCCATATCTTTGTGGTGCTTATGTGTGAAATATGTTGGCGACAGTCGAATTGCTTGGCAGTCAGCTTCTAATGCTGGTTCTCTAAATTTGCTCAATAGTGTTTCTTGAAAAGAACGTCGCTTTCCCTCCAGGGATTTCCATTTGAGATCCTGAAGCATCTGTGTAACATGTGTTGTTCAATGTTACAATTTAACAAATCTAGTAGCCCGTCTCTGAATTGCTTTAATGTCTTCCTTCAATCTGCCCTGGTACAGATACCAATCACTTGCGCTATAATCAAGCATCCTACACGCGGTCTCCTTTCCTAAAATTCTCCCAATAAACCGAAGTCGACCACTTGTCTTCCCTACCATTGTTCTCGCATGCTCGTTCCACCTCGTATCACTTTACAGTGTTATGCCTAGGTATATAAACGACTTGACTGTGTCAAGCAGAACACAAGTAAAAATGTATCCGAGCATTACGGTTTGTTCTCCCTACTCATGTGCATTAACTTTACATTTTTCCACATTTAGGGCTAGCTGCCATTCATTTCCAACTGGAAATTTTATCTTAAGTCGTCTTGTATCTTTCCGCAATCACTCAACTTCGATACCTTATCACACACCCCAGAATCACTAGCAAACAAACGTATATATACTGGGTTCTATTGTTTAAGAAGTCTTTGAGCCACTCACATATCTGAACTTTTTCCATATGCCCATACCTTCATTAATAGCCCGTAATGGGGCACCAAGTCAGATACTTTCTGGAAATCTAGAAATATGGAACCTGTCTGTTGGCTTTTATCCATAGTTCTCAATATATCATGTGAGGAAAGGGCAAACTGAGTTTCGCACAAATGATGCTTTCTAAAACCATACTGATTTGAAGACATAAGCTTCTTAGTCTCAAGAAAGTGTATTATATTTGAAATGAGAAAATGATAGAGGATTCTGCAGCAAATAGAAGTTAGGGATGTCAGTGGTGCAGTGTGGTTGTAAAGGTTGGTGAGACTGTGCAGTTGTTATAGGGAGACAAAATAATACCATAAACAATAATTTAAACAAATGAAACAAAATGCATCGAACTACTACTACTACTACTACTACTGCCACCAATTGTTCAAGAAACTATGACAATTTTGGAGAACTCCAGCATCGAGAGAGAAGAAGCACTTATATTTTCTTGTACCCAAGTGCCATGCGCCTGTCTTTTCTTTCCACAAATAAGTCTTTAACTCTGTCTACAAAGATCTGATCACTGGATAGCTCACCAAGTAGTGTCTTTTCTATTGCTAACGTGCTCAAACACGACATTGAATACCTAAAATAATTCTTCACTCGTTTAGGAGTACTCATTCTTTGTCCACTGCTTGCTGTAGTTGTGGATAGGGTCAAAACCAAGTGCAGGAACTTCGTTGTTTTTTCATAAACAGTCTAAATCATTGTTCACAATGTACTTCAAGAAGATCCTTGGAAATCATTGTTTTTTCTCATCACCGTATATGTTACACAGTTCAAATTCAAGTTGTTGTTGTTGTTGTTGTTTGAAAAAGGGTACTCTTCTAATAACTGAACCAGTTTCAACTTTGGAAATAATTTTTGACAATTCGGGAAACGCTTTTCGTTCAGAAATTCACAAACTGAGTTTGGGGAAAGTCTTGAAGTCTTCTTTCCATCTGAACTATTTGCAGATCCAGTATCTTGTAAGTTAGTGCCCTCTGAGATGTCTTTTGACTGTTACAGAATGATAAGTTGCCATTCAAACACAAGCTGCATTTAATGCATTCATCAACAGATGTTTCCCTTTTTAATTGTCGTAAGTTTCTCAAAACAGTTATTTCGTCGTGGCAACCAGTTATACTGACAGTTTTTGACTGAAGAACATTAAAGAGATGATCAACATAAACAAAGCACAATTGGTAGAAGCAAAGCAAGTAGACAAACGTAGGATCATCCATCCGTCGTTTCATTCCCACAGCACATCTCAAAGACTCTGGGTCCCACTGAGAGTTTGTATCAATTATACAATGAAAAACACTATATAGCTCTGAGAAGTGACTACATATTGTTGAAAATGCCCTGGAATGAAATTTCCAGCAAGTATTGCTCGCATGTGGCAGTTTAAATCCTTTCTCAGTTAGCAAACAGTTTGTTTTGATGATTTGCTGAAAAATGAATGGAATTCAGCAAGATCAATTACAAACATGCATACGTGTCTTATGACTGTGGAGGCATGTAACAGTACCAAATTCAGTTGGTGTGCGTGACAATGAATAAACGGCGTGTAGGGGCAGAACTGCTTCACCAATTGTTGTAGTCCTCTTCCTCTGCCTGCCATTACTTAAGTGCCATCGTATGTTTGACTAACCACTTTTCCTTCCACATTCCATTCCTTCAATACTGCATGAATAATGTTTGACAAACCTTCAGCAGTTTTATCTCCAGAAACATTGTAAAATCCAACAAATCTTTCCTAAATTTTCTCTGCAATACAGTATTTGAATATTATACTCATTTGACTCTTGCATGACACAGTTAATTGTTTCATCAGCCTGAATTGAAATGAAATTGCAGTTCTGAATATCAGCTTTTATTTTCTCATTAACTGTCTGAGTTATCATTTCTATTACATCGTTCTGTATATCTGAAGAAATGCCTTTAAAGGTTGAAGATGACAGATGGTCTTGGATTAACTGGTCTCCTTGAGCTAGTAAATCCAACAAATCCAGATACCTTATTTACTCGAATCTTAGCCGCACTCGAATCTAAACCACGCCTGAAAAATGAGACTCGAAATCAAGGGGGAAAAAAAATTCCCTAATCTAAGCCGCACCTGAAATTTGAGACTCGAAATTCAAGGGGAGAGAAAAGTTTTAGGCCGCACCTCCAAATCAAAACAAATTTGGTCCATTGTAATATGAGACACAATTAGGTCGAATGAATGATAAGCTACAGTAGTTTGGTTCGAATCATAAGCTTAGCAGTTAAGTTTTACCAGGTAGCCATTGCTATGCGTCGGGCGCTCCGTCCGTTTTTATACGGGTACCCTTCCTTTTTCACATGCTTTGTCTAGTTTGAAATGATTGCTTATTTTTCTTTGATCTGATAAGTGCCGCTCTCTTTGTTACAGGTGTTTACGTCACTCTAAGCTGAAAATGCACTACTGTACTGTGTCATGCATTTTGTTACTTACACTGTTGCTTTCTTTGATAATGATCAACAAGAACCAAATAAGACACTGTATGATAAAAGATGTTCTGAACGAGAGTTTAGCGAAAATTTTTCTCCGTTTGAAAATCTTTGCAGACGCCTCTTTAGTATATTACATTCTGCACAGAAATTAGAGTAATCTTAGATTTAAAAATCTAGTCGATTGCCGTGCTTCATTTCTGACTATCACTATTAGGCATAAGAATAATACGAATATAAACATGACATGATATGTATATTCTTCCCCTTTGCTGTTGTCTCACTCTAGTTTCGTAGTTTATTAGGCAGACAGGATTTAAATGAGATAGCAGCAAACACGAAAGCATACATGGCAAAATGTTTATATTCATATTATTCTTATGGTGAAGAGAATACTGCATGTGGTTCACAATTCATAAGTTCCTATTAGCAACCATCTCTTCTCACAGGTAGGAAATAATTCAGAATGTAGAGTTGGCCATATTGAGAAACATCCCAAACCGTCTTGCCAGTCGGATTTTCGTAGTACATTGAAATGCTGCTACATTCGAAGATGAACAATACGGGATTTGTATTTACTACGTTGGATAATGTATGAAAATGCAGTGGTCGAAACTTGGGGCGGAGAAAAAAGCTCGTCTTCCTCTCTTTTTTTTTTTGCTGACGCAGAGGTTTTGGCGCCAGTATTTGTGTCTGCAACGCATGCCTGTGTAGTGCTACACATGTTCGACGTCAGAAATTGGTTGTGGCAGCACCTACCAACATTTTTCAGAACTTCCGCTTACTTTCCACTCAATTCTAAGCCGCAGGCGGTTTTTTGGATCAGAAAAACCAGAAAAAAGTGCGGCTTAGATTCAAGGAAATACGGTAGTTACCTTTGTTGCTGGAGGATTTGTCTTCTCGATGGCCACGAAAGGCTAGTTCTTATTTACATAGAAATAAAATTGCCTGAATAAGACAAGCCAATACTCTCCTGTTGGGTGCAACTTGTTCTTTGTATTTTATTGCTGTCAGATGAGCAGCTTCAGAAAGGGCATGCTCAATTCTACTTTTGCCCAATAACTGAAATGATTCTTTATTCTGCAGGTGGAGTTGTGGTATCTGATCCTTTTGTGCTTTCCTGTTAAAGTTCTTTATTGGACAAATGTCCTCATTGCACCATTCCTTATCACCACCAAACAGAAGACATTTAATATAACAATGTAATCTGTTGTTAACTGCATTCACAGTCAGCCAAGTATACTTTTCGTACCAGGCTGTATGAACAGTGCGTTTTTGTTTGGCTTCACTTAAAACTACACTGCGTATAGGAGTAGGTCATTTGTCCTTCAATTCACACTTTTTCATACGTTAATGTAGGAAAAGGCATTTTTAATAAAAAAATTCTGTAAGGTGTTCAGTTGCTGGCTCACTCATGTTGGCAACACAACACAAATGTGCACTAAAATCACACAAAGAATGACTGAACACAAACCGTGTGACTTCACTTTCATGCAGTGCACAAGCCTTCATAGAAGAGGGGAAGGGGAGGAGCCAAGAATGCCACTAAAGTGCTGGTGCACACAGCCAGCTAAGGGAAGGGAGGCAGAGACTGAGAGCAGTCGAGTTTCAAGCAGACAAATACACCAGTACTCAAGGTGTGGCACGGCGTACAAAACTGATGTCTTCGCACATTAATCAGAAAGTGTCTCTCCCCTCATACTACGCCACTGAGGAATATTGGTCTGTATAATTTTTGCATGTTCGTTCTTTTACCTTTCTTATATATTGGAGTCACCTGTGCTTTCTCCAATTGCTAGGGACTTTGTGCTGGGTGAGTGATTCACAATAAATGCAAGCTAGGTAAGAGGCGAGTGCTGTAGAGTACTCTTTGTAAAATTGAACTGGATTTCATCTGGACCTGGTGATTTATTTGTTTTCTGATCTCTCAGTTGTTTCTCTGTGCCAGGTATGCTTATTTCTATGTTGTCCATAAGGGCGTCTGCCCCATTGTCAAATGTCGGTATGTTTGTACGATTCTCCTGTGTGAAAGATTTGTGGAATGTGAAATTTAAAACTTTGTTTTTCGTTTTGCTATCTTCAGCTGCTACGTCAGACTGCAAGGGACTGAATGAAAGCTTTAGATCCGCTTAGTGATTTTACATACGACCAGAATTTTCTCGGGTCCTCTGACAGATCTTTTGGTAGGGTGTGACGATGGTCATTGTTGTATGCTTCGTGCATAGATCTTTTTACAGACGTAAGAAACTCTACTAACCTTTGCTTGTCATCATTTGTGCTTCCCCTTTAGAACCTAGGGGGCAACAGCCTCTGCTTCCTCAGCAACTGCCAAATTTTGTTGTTAAACCGGGGTGGTTCTTTCCCATCCTTTATCCACTCACTAGGCACGTAAGTCTCCAGACCATGGTTTAGAATGTGCTTAAACTTTTCCCGTAAGTGCACTACATCCATCTTACTGGAACTAAGTGAAGACAGTTCACTAAGTGAGACGTGGCCAATAAGGTCGGGCCTACTTGTAGCCACAAGTCTTAAGACATTTCCATTGTGTATGGACTGCCAAGCTAACTGCTAAAGATGATTTTCAGAAAATTTGTTGGAAAGTACATAGCATGACAGTCTACCTCCTGCAAGGACTCCATAGACATCCCAGTCTATACTTGGTAGGTTAAAGTTGCTTCCAACTAGTAAAGCACGGTCTGGGTATTTCTGTGCTATAGACCATAGACTTTCTTTGAATGACTCTAGAACTGTCACAGTGGAATTGGGTGGCCTGTAAAAAATCCGACAGCTAACTTACACCTGTCATACGTGATCAGATGACTACATTGTCACACTCAATTTTGATCTCAATAAAGAAAACATTTTTGTCAACACTTCTACTCCTGTGGCCTCTAATCTGTCTTTCCGATATACATTCCATGACTCGCTAAATATCTTGGTGCTTTCTACTTCAGGTTTCAGCCAGTTCTCGGTCCTAAGAATAATTTGAGTGCGAGAACTTTCATGGAGGACAGTAAATTCAGGGAATTCTGTGCCATGTGGGTCTCAATGTGTTATCCGAAGACAGTGAGACTTGTCGTAAATTTTGGCAAATGTTAGGGGGACTAGGAGTTGTCTTTGAAATAGACAAGGTGAAATTTAGGAAAAGGGAACCTGGCAAAGGCCATGCAATTGTCAGAAATTGTGTATTGGATGGAATTCAGTGAGGGTCAAAAAATACATCTGTGAGCCCATTGAATATCAGACAAAGGAAATCTTGATACAAATACCTGAAGGGTGGCATTCATTAGCAACTGCTTCCGTTCTGACAACACTCTTGGTACTGGAGGTTTCCAGCATCTTAAGAGTGAACCATAGTTTGAAGTTTGCAGACAAACATCTTTTAAAATTTTGTGGGTTATCTGACTGAAGATATCTGTTAAAGGTATGTGATGGCATCTCTTTGCTTGGTACTGTACACTTTATTACTTTAGAGGCATCCATGTTAATTCTGTTTCATACTCAGTATTTTGATTCTGTCCTTTTGATTATCTGACAAAAGCACTACGAAACCTAGATTCCAGTTTCTAAAGCTATCATGCCATACTTGGTGATTTTGTGTTTATACTTATGTATTTCAGAGAGTGTTTAAATGATACAGTGTATGGGGAAAGATTCCCTTTTTTCAGTTTGTTGTGTTACAGTGGAAGAAGTCAGATACCTGTATATAAAAATGCTATCCTGAATTATTTGGTTGGTGGGCTGTATGCCTATGATTTTAGTGTGTTCACGTTTGCAGAATGGATAGACTACACTTCATCAAAGTAATTCTAGTCTTCGTTACTTTTTCAAGGTTGGGTACATATCACCAGAGGAGTGAAAAAGCTTTCATACTCAAACCAGAAGCAGGGAAAAATTATTTTACAGTGCTGTTTGATCGGTGATGCTATCAACAAGATAACTATTTATCACAATGCAACCACTGCAAATTTTGACGAATTATAGGAAATTATGTAGATATGATTTTGACCAGAAATATTCTTGTTGCCTTCTACACTTTACCTACTTGATGGGAAACTATGACCTTCCAACCAAAGTTAGACATCTTTAGGGTAATGCTACGTTATTAGTCTCCCACCATGACCTTTGTTTCTGATAAATATTGCCAATGTAGATGTCCGGTCAAAGCAGAGCAGCCATATTAAAACTTCACTACAACCCCAAATCCTTGTTCACTTGTTGACAGATATGTCTGTATACACAGTAATAAAAACTGTAGCACATGTAACTCGATTTGTCATGAGGCATAGCATTATGAAATGACCTAGTATGTTAAAGATGATTGTTGGATACAAATGAAAGGCAGCACAGCTTATGAATATATAATATCATAGTGTAGTGTATAATGATATTTGGCATTTATTTCGAAAGAGATTGATTCAAATCGCCATCTGCTCAACGTGATTATATTTTTTTGACTTCCCTTGTCACTTCTAGTACTATGGTTGGTTCATTCACCAAATTATTAAGTGAATTCCTACTGTCCATACCCAGCTAAACTAGAGTGAGATTCGTTAATGATTGTTTCTTAATTATAGTCTTCCATTTTCAGGGAAATGGTGCAGTGCAGAAAGGTATGCCATACAAGTATTACCATGGCAAGACTGGCCGCGTTTTTAATGTGACACCCCATGCACTTGGTGTTATTGTCAACAAGCGAGTACGTGGCAAGATTATTCCCAAAAGGTGAGTACTTTTAATATTTTGTTATTGTTTCATGAACAATATTGTATTTATTGCATTATCCAAATTACTCATTCAAATTTGTGAATGTTACCCTTACAGTCAGGGGATCGAAGATTGTCTTAAATTGGTAACGCCACAATTTCAGAATTTTTTTGTAGTTTTGCACTGAAGGTTGAATCTTTTTGGACTTATTCCTTGCTGTATGGTATGGTATTATCTGATCTTTTTTCTTTTGGTTCCATAACAGCAGCTTATACATAACAGGGAAGTACCATGTGCTCAGTTTGAATGTTTCAAGACCTATGGTTCATGGCAGTACGTTAACAAGTTATACATGTTATACACCTCAGTGTCTTAGGTTTGTGTTAAGTGTTGAATGTTTAACATAAAACTGTTGCAACCAAAATATTTTTTCATGTCAAAAGAATTACATGTTAAAACAAAGTGTGTGTAAAAATACTGTAATTTTGATCTTGTCAAATTCTATTACAGAAGAGTAATTATATTCAAGGCACAAAGGAATTGATGACATTAGTGGCCAGTGGGCATTGATTAAATTAATGGCAAAAGTTGAAAATTTGTGCCTGACCAGGATTCGAACACAGGTCTCTTGCTTTCTAAGCAGATGGACTGACCACTATGCCATCTGGACATAGTGGTCACTGGGGCTGTATGGGCTACCCTATCATGCCCCCTGTCAGACCCAAATTAATGTAGTGCCCCTTGCCCATTATCCTCACTATTGCGGTACTGAAGGTAATGGGCAGGAGGCACTACATTAAAATTGTGCGGATAAGTTGAGAATTTCAATATAATGGAAGGAAACATTCCACGTGGGAAAAATTATATATAAAAACAAAGATGAGGTGACTTACCGAACAAAAACGCTGGCAGGTCGATAGACACACAAACAAACACAAACATACACACAAAATTCAAGCTTTCGCAACAAATTGTTGCCTCATCAGGAAAGAGGGAAGGAGAGGGGAAGACGAAAGGAAGTGGGTTTTAAAGGAGAGGGTAAGGAGTCATTCCAATCCCGGGAGCGGAAAGACTTACCTTAGGGGGAAAAAAGGACAGGTATACACTCGCACACACGCACATATCCATCCACACATACAGACACAAGCAGACATATTATGTCTGCTTGTGTCTGTATGTGTGGATGGATATGTGCGTGTGTGCGAGTGTATACCTGTCCTTTTTTCCCCCTAAGGTAAGTCTTTCCGCTCCCGGGATTGGAATGACTCCTTACCCTCTCCTTTAAAACCCACTTCCTTTCGTCTTCCCCTCTCCTTCCCTCTTTCCTGATGAGGCAACAATTTGTTGCGAAAGCTTGAATTTTGTGTGTATGTTTGTGTTTGTTTGTGTGTCTATCGACCTGCCAGCGTTTTTGTTCGGTAAGTCACCTCATCTTTGTTTTTATATATAAGTTGAGAATTTGGATCAGAGTGGAGGCATACATGGGAAGCCCGTAAAGTTCAGATTACCACAGTGTCCGAATGGCTGGTCAGCACCTCTATCTAGTAAGTAGGAGACTTGGGTTTGAATCCCAGTCCAGAACAAATTTTCAACTTACCCCTTTGATTTCATCAGTGCAAACTGTCAGCAGTTCCTTTATCTGTCGATTGACTCATAATGGCTGTGGGTTCAAAATTGTCTGTTCTTTGACACACATCGAAAAAAATACACACCGCATATGTAATTACATTTCCTGCTAAAGTTTACTCTTGTGGTTACATTTTGAACATTACACAGCCATATGGAGTATTTTGTGGGAGGAGGGGGAAACATGCTGTTTGATGTGAAGTTGCTATAATCCGTTGTTGTATTTGTTTGGCTATTTTAATTCAAATATAAATAGGTGTGCATTCTTTTTGTCATGTCCTGCATTTCTGGCATTGTTGAGGTAGGACCTGCAGAGTTGACTTCAGTTTCAGATCGGTCATTGTCTATCTTGATGCAATTTTTTGCACTCCGAACAATCTCAGTGATTATTCAGTTTCTTCCGGCGTATTTCTTGCTCGAACAGGAGTCGCAATGGGGAGCCCACTCTCGCCTGTGGTCGCAAATTTATATATGGGGTACTTCAAGGAGGAAGCTTTGGCATCATCCAAATGGAAACCTACTTGTTATGTGGATGAGATGTTCGTGATCTGACCCCATCGAAGGGACAAGCTCCTCGACTTCTTACACACCTGAACTCCATAATCTGAACATCAAATTCACTATTTAGACCGAAGCAGAAGGTAGATTACGTCATGGTCAAAGGAAGAGTGGACGGCACCTTTGCCCATGGGGTATACGGGAAGAAAACGCACACAGACATGAATTTGCGTGTGGATAGCTGCCACCACCCTGTGCAGAGGAATGGGGTGCTAAACACACTGGTGCACATGGCACACACCACTCTGACGCAGTGTGTCTGCCCCAAGAGCTGGAACACCTCAGAACTGTATTTCGGAAAAACAGGTACTCGGAATGGCAGATCAGACACGCTCTCCGCCCCACCTCTACACAACATATGGAGACGGAGGAAGTCACGGAGAAGGAGAGAGCCACTGCCTATATACCATGTACTGGCGCGCTATCGGGGAAAATAGCACTAATATTGAGGAAACACCGAGTAGTAACTGTCTTTTGCCCACCAAATAAAACGCGAGCATTATTGGGAAGTGTCAAAGACAATCTCTGTTTGTGGAAGGCCGGCATATACCAGATTCCTTGTCAATGTGGGAAGACATATTGGACAGACAGTGCGCATTATCACAGATCATTGCCGAGAACATCAGAGGCACAGTTGACTTGGGTACCCCAACAAGTCGGCAGTTGCAGAGCACTGTTTGTCTGAAAATCACAAAATGGACTACCAGCATACCAGGGTTGTGGCACAGACATCTAAATACTGGGACAGCATCATTATAGAGGCTATCGAAATTCGTGCCAGTAACGGACTCATCAACCGAGATTGCGGCTACAACCTCAGCAGGGCATGGGAACCAGCATTGAGTTTAATTAAAAAGGTGCTCAGCAGAGGAGACGGGCGACTAGGGCGGACAAGGCAATTACACCGATGCCACCACAGACGCCAGCGTCTCAGCGACTGCTCACGCGCGGGCGTGGACTGCAGAGAGAACGCCTTGCAAGGGGAGGGGATTTAAGATGGCCACCCGCCCTCAGGAGACTAGTTTGTCAGCGCACCTGACGATGGCGACATGTCTGATCGCCGAAATATTGTGCCTGTTGGACGGTATGGACCGGCAGTACACCCGAGGACTGTTTGAGAATCTATAACAGGTTTTCATGTGTAATAATCGTACATGAAACATTGACTACAAATGGCACTTTGGAGAATACTGCATGACAAGAACAGTTTTTAGCATTCTTTAAACTAATTCCATGCAGAATGCAACATTTATAATGGACCTAGGAAAGTGATGAGAAATGCTATGCTTACATTACTGGTTATTTGAGCAGTCAGGTGAGATGTGTGCTCCTAATTTTGGCTTGCAGTATATATCCATTCATTTCACACTTCAGTTGTTAAACTGCAAGAAATAAATTTTATGTATTTACTTTAAAGTTTTCCAGTAAAACCTGGCATTGTAGAACAGAAAACTTTATTAATAGTTATTCTAAGCTAATACTGAGTGCCTTTTGGAAAAATTCCTTGGTTTTCCTCTGGTAGCCTTTCTTTGTCTATCAAATATAACTCTCAGTTTTGCATCACATTTTCAGGAATGTTTTTTTTTCATAGTTTCAATTATTTACAATTGTTTTGTTGCAGAATAAATATTCGCATTGAACATGTAACACATTCAAAATGCAGGCAAGATTTCATGAAGCGTGTGAAGGAGAATGAAAGACTGCGCAAAGAGGCAAAGGAAAACAACACAGCTGTTCAACTGAAACGCCAGGTAATGTTGTTTCTTTAATGTTTTAAAGCGTTGTTGCAGTTACAGCCACTACAGTGTCAGGGGCTAGAATAGACTTGCAGCACTTCCTTGCCTTTCGTAAGAGGCAGCTAATGGGAGTTATTTTGTTTCATAATATTTTTACCTAGGTATTTTGACTATACTTTGGACTTCTGGAGGTCTTCACTTGTTTAAGGCTTTTCCCTCAACTTTTTTGGCTCTTTAAATTGTGGTCTCCATTTTGGGTTTGACCTCCATTTTCCAAAATCTACAGCAGTGGGGAAAAGGGTGCCCTACTGTGGTGCATTAACTCTACACTGTGTGCGCTGTTGTCTTTGGCACCTACTAATGAAGTGCATCTAAATCAGCAGCAAAAATTCAGTGTGGCAGCCAATCCATCTTGGTGCGGTTGTCATGTAGTCTCTTGCTGGTAGATCTTTGACAGCGCAGGGATCGCACTTCCGATGCTTGAGCTATAATCTCCCCATGTTAGCCAAGAAATACGTGCCTATCAACTTAATGGTGACCATGCAAACAAGGCTGTCTCAGCAGTCATGAAAAGTGATTTTAATGTAGACGTTTACAATCCTATGGCATTCCTGTCTTTGACCATGTGTCAAGATGAGTCAGGTAAGGAGAATTGAAGTGGTCAGTTTGCCGAATCCTTTGTTCCTGAACTGACTTTGGATCTTTCGCTACAGCGAAGCCACTGCTTTTCATTGAAAATATTGTGAAGATAAGTTTGGGAAGGTTGCAGCAATAGAGGATGAGAAATGCATATTTGCTGATTGAAACATCACACACCAACCACTCCCGTGGGCTCTTCAGGCCTGTATAAAGATAGGAGATATACCAGTCACCATTTCTCCTCCTAACAAGCTCAGTAGAATTCAAGGTGTTATCTTCCATTGGGCCCTAATGCTACTGAGTGATGAAGAGCTGCACGCTAATTTGGCAAGGCACGGCATGGAATCAGATTTCTTCGCTGCATCCAGAAGAGACCCAAAGGTAATGTAGTAGGTATTGGAGTCTTTATCCTGTTTTTTGACAGCAACATTTTGCCTGAGAAGGTTAAGGTCCTGGTTTATAAGTGTGATATCAGGCCTTATTTTCCTCCACCGACGAGATGTTTCAGGTGCCAGCGATTGGGACACATGTCCTTACACTGTTCTAATGAGGCTATCTGTTGGGCATGTGGATGGGTATTCCGTGAGGGCAGCATGTGTGTCCAAACCCCTCAATTTGTCAGCTGTCCAGAACCTCACCATCCTCATCAACCGCAATTCTCAGTGTTTAAGAGGGAGAAGAAAATTCAAGAGTATGGAACACTTGACCGCCTATCTTACCAAGATGGAAAGAAAAAGTTTGAAGGACTTCATTTGACTGATATAGTTTCAAATTTTGTTACTGTTGTCACAGTCCGCACCTTATGTGATGACAAGATCTCGCACAACACTCCTTAAGCCTGGTCATATTCTAGGGTCTGTCCCACAGGTTAGGGAGTGAATGTCAGCTCCCACACCACCTACCCCTGTAGCACCGATGGTTCCCACACCATCGGTGCGGTCTTAGATGCCAAGTCACCCTTCAGCGTCGTTGGGGACAAGGACAACTGTCAACGCACCCCTCTCTCAAGAGAAGGACCAGCAGCTGCAGGCTCCAGCTTGAAGAAAAGTATGGTCCTGTTTGCTTCCAGAAGATAAAATTGGGAAATCTATGCAGAAATCAATCTCACAAGGATAAGCAGAAAGATAAACTACTTTCTGAGGCTTTGGGTGTTCCACTCCCTATCCCTACAAACCTCGAGCCTATGCACCTTCACGATGTCACAGACGGACTGCGACCTGGTAATGAAGTAATCACACCCATCTTTTCCATTTGCTACTTTCTCAGACCTGACTCCAATGCTCCTTCAATGGAGCTGTAACAGCTACTATTGCCATTTGACCAGACTGTGCCATTTAATGGCTATTTACTTTGTAATTGGCATAGTGCTTCAGGAAACAGTTTATGGCAACACATCTCACTGCTCTAAAACTACAAACCGTACTGTACCAATCATGTAAATATCAAAAGAGCATTTGGGGGTGGGGTTGTACCCACATACCCTCTGATATTTTCATTGAGCATGTGCCTTTTACCACTGTACTAGAGGCTGTAGCTGTTAGTGTCTACCTGTGTTTTCATGGCAATATGGACTGTTTATCTGCCCACATACGGACCTTTCCAGGGTCATTCCATGTCAAGTCACCCAGGCCTTGACACCAACCATGTCAGATTTTGATGAAACTTGGTACAATTACTTTTTTTATCATCCTGAAAGCAGCTGTAAAATTTTTTTGCTCTATCTCTTATAGTTTTTTAAATAAATTTTTAAAGTTTTTAGATTTGGCGTTGTTCCAGCGGTCGGAAATCGTAACTTAAACGTGTCCTCACAACTAAAAAAATTTGGGTATTAAAGAATACTCTAGATATCAGTATGAAATTTTGGAATAAGTTTGTGTATTATATCTAAATGTTAAAAAAAATTACCATAAAGATATATTAAAATCTTCCAAATGAAAAAAAAATTTACAAGTTTGTTTATTTTTTTAGCTAACGGATGTTTAGTTTTACAAAAACTGCAATATCTAGAGTCTCAGACCTGATAGAAAGCTCAAATTTGTTTTAAAACACTCTTAATTGTACAGGCTATTAGATAAAAGAAAAATTATGTTGGCCTTTTAACCTGTTTAATAGTTATCTAATTTTTAAAATAATATTAATTATATTTTAAAAATAAAAAGTACCAAGTCACTTAGACACTGAAAATAAGTTTCTGTCTTCTTGGAATAACAATGTACGCTTGGATTTTGTTTTGTTACTCCTGTGTTTTGAAGTAAAAAATTTTTACAATGTTAAACAGTGCTTGGATAGTATTTTATTAAGTTTATTCGAACTTTCAGTAAGTACTGTCACTTAGTTTACAGAGATTCTTTTCCAATATCCTATAAAAGTAACAAGAACAGTAATCAAAATGTGAAATCAATATGTCAGATATTCAAACCTGTAGCGTAGGGTTATTTAAAAAATCTAACTATTTCCAAACAACCTACACACCTTCAAAAAAGTTACATCCGGTATCTGAATTGAGTGAGGAAGAAAAAGATTTGATCCACTTACTATCTGGAATTAATCTGTGTGAATTTAAGAATATATGTTCATACCACAGCTACTACTTTTTAAATGTTTTTGAAAAGTATCAAACAATATGTGTAGACCCACTAAAAAAACACAAAAAGCCCATCAAAAAATCATTGAGAAGTGTAGGCTTGGATCTTTCTAAACAATTACTGACAAAAAATATTTGCATAAAACCTGGGCAAAAGCTTTGCTCAACATGCCGTAACTTTTGTGAGGAAAAATTAAGAGTTGAAGTCAATCAAAGTGAAACAGATGATGAAGTCATGGTTGAATTAGAATCATTGGAATCCAGAAATGAATCCCTCGTACAAACAAACATTGCTCTTGATAATTTAGGTTTAACAGTGATAAAGCTTCATGGCTTGTCAGCACAAAGTAAAGGGTCTTATTTTAAAAGGAAGGTTAGCAGTATTGAAAAGACTGCAAAAAGGCATTAAAATATGATGCACCAAGTTCTGATGATGACGAAGAGGATACAAGTGTGGTTGAGAAAGCAAAGGATTTTGATGTAATGATTTTTCTTATGAAAGAGAAGATTTCATCTGTTGGGAGGTCTAGAAAAATCCAGATTCTGACCTTGACTCCAGATTCATGGAGTCAAAATAAAGTGATGAAAGAATTTAATGTAAGTGAGTACATGGTGCGACAAGCTAGAAAGCTAAAATCTGAAAAGGGTATTCTGGAAACTCCTGGTCCAAAATAAGATAAAACTCTTTCTGAAAATACAGTAAGACTTGTAACAGATTTTTATGAAAAGGATGAAAGTTTCAGGGTGCTACCTGGAACAAAAGACAAAGTAAGTGTTCAAAAAAATGTGTACATGCAAAAAAGACTCATTTTGTGTAACTTGAGAGAACTCTATTATTCTTTCAAATGGGAGAATCCTGAGGTGGAAGTAGGCTTTTCAAAATTTTGTTTCTTGAGACCTAAATGGTGTATCCTTGCTGGTGCTGCAGGCACACATACTGTATGTGTATGCAGTATCCACCAGAATGTTAAACTATTACTGGATGCTGTGAAAATTGAAGAATCTTATAAAGACCTAATTAAGATACTTGTGTGCAACACGAAAAACCAAAACTGCATGCTACATCATTGAGACAGCTGTCCTGCAAATACTGCACTAACTGAGTATTTAACTGAAAAACTAAGTGAGTATTATGATTTAGAAGAAGAAATTGTAACACAGACAGGGCAGAAATGATCAAACAGTCTATCAGTGTTGAAGACTACATTTCTTTATTGGTTAGGTCATTGGAAAAGCTCACCCCACACTCGTTTATAGCAAAATCCCAATCAGCAGCCTTTAAAAGATTGAAAGAAGACCCACCACCCAAAACAGCAATTATTGTGATGGATTTCAGTGAAAATTATTCCTTTGTTATACAAAATGAGATCCAAAGTTACCACTGGAATAGAGGTGGTTGTACTCTACATCCAGTTGGAGTTTTTCTAAGAAATGAGGAAAACAATGTTTTTGTTTCCAACCACTGTTTTATTAATGATGACCAAGAACATGACACTGGTTTTGTTAACTTTGTACAAAAAGAAATTACAAAGTGGCTGTCATTACGTCATACTGACATTGACTCAGTTCACTACTTTACAGATGGTTGTGCTGGGCAGTACAAAAATAGAAACAGTTTTAAAAATTTCACTGAACACTTGAGAAACTTTAATTTGAAGGCCCAACACTCATGGGAAGTAAATTTGTGATGGCCTAGGAGGAACTATTAAAAGAATTTTAAGGAAAGCCAGTCTACAGATTTCAGATGAAGAACAAATAATGACAGCAATCGATGTGTACAAGTTTTGTGAAAAAAATATTGAAAACATTCATTTTAACTTTATTGACAAAAAATAAGCTGATTTGCTACGGTTAAAACTAGAAAAACGTTTTTCAGCAACCCGAACCATTCCTGGAACAAGAAGTTTTCATAACTTCAAACCACTTCCAACAAACAACCTTGAAATTAGGACTACAGATAGTGTAAAACCCTCCTTAGTCTTTTCTTTCCATTCTTCTTCTGATTGGGTTCGTGTTGACCCATCCATAAATAGCTATGTGGCTGCAAATTATGATGGTAACTGGTACTTTGGACTGGTAAAAACAGTATTCAATGATGAAGAAGATGCAGAAATTCTATTTCTACATCCTTCAGGACCAGCTGCATCATTTTATTGGCCTGAAAGAGAAGATTCTTGCATAGTGCCTTTGGAGCACAGTCTGTGTAGTAGACGCACCTCAATCAAGCGACACTGGAAGAATGTATTACTTCAAAACAGATTGTATCAGAAGAACTGAAAGCTCTTGGATGAAGTGGAAAGACAGTTTGAATCAGCATTAATGTTTATTAAAAAGACAAAATTACTCAAAAAATTCAATGTTTCAAGCAATCAGTTGGGTTATACATAAGTGTCGTAAGTACACTATCTTTGTACATAATTCTAATGTAATCTACTATAATTAATAAACATGTTAAAAAGCCATCATTATTTTTGTTTTATCAAGTAGCCTATATGTTTAAGAGTAAATTAAAACAAATTTGAGCATTCTATCAGGTCTGAGACTCTAGATATTGCAATTCTTATAAAACAAAACATCTGTTAAAAAAAAAAGAAAAAATACATATATATATTTTTTATAGAAAATATTAATATATTTTAGTAGTATCATTTTTATCTTCAAATATGTATAATAAATAAACTTGCTGCAAAAATTCATGATGTTATCTAAAAGAGTTTTTAAGATAAGCAATTTTAAAGTTTTGAATACAAATTAAATTTACCATTTCCGAAGGTTCGGAAAACGCAAAATATAAAAACTTTAAAAATTTATTAAAAAAAAAACTATAAGAGATACAGCAAAAAAAATTTGCAGGTGTTGTCAGGATGGTATTCGAACCATTTGAGCGAAATTTCATGAAAATCTAAGGAGGTGGGTGTAAAATTTATTTTTTATTGGGTGATTTGATATGGAATGACCCTCCATTATCACAAGGTACTAGTTAGTGAAACAGCTGCCTTCCTCGTAATGGGGAACTTAAATGCCAATAACCCTCTGTGGGCAGCGACACTGCTTCGCAGAGGGTGCGTACTAGAACATCTCCTTTTAGAATTAGACGTGTGCGTACTCAACACTGGAGCTGCAACACATTTCAGTGTAGCCCACGGAACATACTCAACTATTGATCTCACAGTTTGCAGTCTGAGTATCTTACTGCTGATTCAGTGGCATGTCCATGGTGATCTTTATGACAGCGACCATTTTCCTGTCGTCCTCTCCCTCTCCACTCAACAGACATCTGAACATGCTGCGCATTGGTGACTTTGGAAAGCTGACAGGCAGACTTTCTCCTCTACAGCCACTTTTGCAGCCAGTCGTTCGACGGTTATCGACAAAATGGTACAGGGTTCTGTATACTGTTATTCGTGCTGCTGCAGCAGCAGCAACAATGCCAGACTCAACAATGCCAGACTCCTCTGGCTCAGGGAACACTGCAGGGCTCTTCAACAGCACAAGTGCCACCCTTCAATGGATAATTTTAATTGCGTTTGAGAGACTCCCAGTTAAATTGCAGTTTTTAATAAAGAAAGAAACCAAGAGTATTGGAAGCAACACATCTCAAATATGCTATCCCACATCCTATTGTCCAATGTATTGACTAAACTCCACTACATTTGCGGCCCTCAACCACCGACGGTGGTTCCTGGCATCCTTGTTGTTGGTAACCTGTTTTGCAGCTCACTTCACTGAAGTGTCCACTTGCAGTAATTACCATCCTCATTTCCTGACCCGGAAATACCTTACTAAGTGCTGCCCACTATTTTTCTATGCAACCCCCCTTTTAGTGAATGAGAGCTTTGCCGAGCTTTGGCAGTGTGTCAAGATATGTCCCTTGGACCTCCCAAAATCCACAACCAAATGCTCAAACATCTTCGTGCCGACAACATGAGACATATTGTTGGGCTTTTTAGTTTCATTTGGCCGGAGGGAGTATTTCCTTCTCAGTGGCAGGAAGGTATTATTATTCCTGTCCTGAAACTGGGAAAGAGCCCACGTATTTTAACTAACTACTGGCTGGTGTCTCTGACGAATGGGGTGAATAAGCTAACCGAGCAGATGCTGAACTGCCGAGTTTGTTGGTACCTTGAAGCTGGAGGGCATATATCACATTTGCAGAATGCCTTTGGTCTTTCTGGTCCACCACAGATCACGTGGTTCGTTTGGGATCCACAGTGTGAAATGTTTTTGTTCATCGCCAACATCTTATTGCTATATTCTTTGACCTACAGAAGGCGTACATCACATCCTATTACATTGCATGAGTGGGGTTTCCGGGACAGTTTACCCATTTTTATCCAGAATTTCCTATATCTCCAATTTATTTGGCTCCAAATAGGTTGGACACTTCCGCAACCAATATGTACAGGAAACTGGAATACCTCAGGGATTGTGTCTGAGCATAACGCTGTTGGCTATTGCCATCAACAGCATCATGCATGCAGTGGGCTCCACAGACTCTCCGTCTCTGTATTTGATTAGTTTTTGCCTATACTTTGCCTCTGCACACTGCTGAGTGCAAACTCCAGAGTGTGCAGAGTACATTGACTGGGCTTTGAATTAAAGCTATCAATTTTCGTGTGCAGAATCACGAGTTGTGCATTTTTGCCATCTCTGGACAGTGCATCTGGCACCTAGAAATGTCTCTTGGTGACAAATTACTTGAATTCATTGAAACTTTTCAATTCTTAAGTCGTTGAAACTTTTCAATTCTTAAGTCGTTGAAACTTTTCAATTCTTAAGTCGTTGAAGCTTTTCAATTCTTAAGTCGTTGAAGCTTTTCAATTCTTAAGTCGTTGAAGCTTTTCAATTCTTAAGTCGTTGAAGCTTTTCAATTCTTAAGTCGTTGAAGCTTTTCAATTCTTAAGTCGTTGAAGCTTTTCAATTCTTAAGTCGTTGAAGCTTTTCAATTCTTAAGTCGTTGAAGCTTTTCAATTCTTAAGTCGTTGAAGCTTTTCAATTCTTAAGTCGTTGAAGCTTTTCAATTCTTAAGTCGTTGAAGCTTTTCAATTCTTAAGTCGTTGAAGCTTTTCAATTCTTAGGTATTTTGACACTAAGCTAACTTGGCTGCTACACGTACACTGACTCAAGGCCACTTGCATGAAGAAGCTAAATGCTCTGTTTTCTTAGTAACTCCTTGTGAGATGCAGATCGCACAGTTCATCTGAGGTTTTACAAAGCATTGATTTTATCTCACTTGGACTATGGATGTGTTGCCTATGGGTCGGCAGCACCGTCAGTACGAGATATGTTGGCAGCCTCCAGGCAGAAGCTGGTGTCCCACTGCTGTGGGTTAGATGAGAGCGGCTTCTAGCTAATTACGCAGTCACAATCTTTCAGATGCCTGCTCGCTCATGTCACTCAATTCTGTTCCACAACCAACAGTTCAGATGGTTTCCTCACCACCCAAAACTGGGTAGACCAGCTGGGATCTGACTCAGTGTATATACTGCAGAGTTGGTTGCTGTAGCTCAGGGTTTGCGTTATATCAAATCCCTTACCATGACAAACTTTCTGATTTTTAGTGACTCACTGAGTTGTTCAGCAGGCATATTCCTGTGCCATCCCAACTAATTTTTTGTGTTCAACATCCAGGACCTATTGGTTGATCTCTACAGCTCTGGAAAGACAGTGACCTTCATCTGGACACCAAGCCACATAGGCATTCTAGGAAATGAAATTGCCGACAGTCTAGCTAAAAACACCACTACAGATCAACCTGACATCCGAGTATCGGGCCCAGAGTTAAGATTATAACTTCAATGAATTATTTTGAGGCTCTGGAAATTGGAATGGCAGGCTACAACAACCCAAAACAAATTAAGAGCAATTAAGGTGCCACTAAGATGTGGCACACATCTTTCCAGGCCTCACAAAAAGATGTCATTGTGTTGTACTGACTATGCATTGGCCTTACGAGACTCATCCACAAGTTCCTTCTGCGTTGGGAGGATCCTCGTCACTACAGCTGCAGTAGTCTACCGAGAATAGTGCATATTCTTTTTGAGTGTGTCCTGCTTAGTTTTTAAAAATCAAATGTTAAATATTCTGTGATTGTTGTTGACTCAGTACTTCTACTATTTTGTGGTCTCCTTTACCCTTAAATTATTGAAGTGGGATTTTCTCTTGCCACAATATGTAGAAGTGTTATTAAATGCAAAATGTAAACAGTTCAGCCATTTCTTAAACAAGACCATTCTATTTGCTGATGTAGAAGAGCTGTTTCACAGACACGTGGCACCTTTCTCTAATTAATGTCTGTCAATACATTTTATGTTTATGCTGGTGCAATAAGAAAAGTTAGTTCTGTTGCTAAAAACAAATTACTTATTTTATGATTTATGTATAATTTTGGTTGTTTCTTATTGATTGCGACTTTTGTGTTTCTGGTCTCGCCTTACAATTAGGAGTAGAATTATTAGTTCCACAAGCATGACAGAATGTTTATAACATAACGTTATTTAACTTTTCTATTCAGTAACTCTTTACTTGCATTGTAATTTAACCCTTTGACTACAACTTGCATGACTTCGTGGCCGTGCTGAAGGTCCAGCTTTGTGACATGTATTTTACCACAGCTAAATAATAAAAAGAGGTCACATCAAATGAATTAGCAATTGCAAATAAGGCCTACCATCAGCTGTAGAATGGAATGATGACAATGAAAATTTGTGCCGGGCAGAGACTCGAATCCGGATTTCCCGCTTATGAGCGGTCACCTTACCGTTTGGCTATCCGTGTACAATTCAGACCAGACCCAAACTTCCATAAGTCGTCAACCATTCATCTACGACCTGAACTCGTACGTCCATTATATACATCACCATACAGGTCAGGCTTGCATGCATGTCCAAAGGAACTTAGCGTCGTTACCAGAATAACATAGGCACTGAGGTATCATATTTATCTGCTAATACTGGGCAAGTGACTTTGAAATACAGCATCTGACCTGTACTGGACTATACATAATGGATGTATGAGTTCAGGTTGTAGACGCATGGTTGACAAGATATAGGAGTTTGGGTCTGGCTGTGAGTTGTGCATAGATAGCCAAATGGTAAGGTGACTGCTCATAGTAAGCGGGAATCCAGGATCGAGTCCCAGTCTGGCACAAATTTTCATTGTCGTCATTCCATTCTAAAGCTGATGGTAGGCCTTAATTGTAATTGCGAATTTATTTCGTGTGTTTTGTAATGGCTGTGGTCACTGCAGTGGCTGTTGCTTTGGACATGCATCGTGTCCAAAGGAACTTTGCGTCGTAATCAGTATAACACAGGCACTGCTATATCGTATCATACAAAGTGTCTCAAAACTTCAAAAGCAGTTCATTGCACCATGAGAATATGTTGACACTGAGCTGCCGTAGCAGTTAACCACGCTCGAAGGATGCTCTTCTACTTTGGTAGTTCACTACAGTCAAAGGTTTAAGTTGTACATAAATTTACCTGAAAGAGTTGTTAGTTTTAATGTTTTCTCCTATTTTCTTGCAGCCTGCGCAGCCAAGGTCACCACACATTGTTAATGGCAAGCAAGAACCCATCCTCCTTGCACCAATTGCATATGAATTTATTGCCTAAAAAAGCAATTGTGAGAGACAATGTGATGAAAGTGTTGAACTCTTTGTGTTGCAATTTATTATCCATAATGGATGGAGTTATGTTGGTTGATCACCAGAATTGTGGAATTAATAAAAACTCTCGACATTGCTAAAAGTTTTGGTAAATTTGTTTTTAGTGCATTAATGTGTAAATGTAGATTTGCACATGCCTCAATATTTCAGTGACTATTGCCAATTCCACTGTTTGATTTATCAGGGTGTATATGACCTGGGACAACCGGGAGATCCGGGAAAAACCCGGGAATTTTTTCATCCAGGTGAAAACCGGGAAAAACCCAGGAATTTTCTAGAATTCTGGGAATTTTTCATTATTTTAGTTTTAAGTTAAATTTTTGTGACTTTGACTGGTAAGAACAAATACTCTAACAAAGAATATTACTGATCTCACTACTACAGAATAATACTGCAGCAATAAAACACAAACGAAAGTAAAACTTATGTTGCAAAGGAAATGCACCATATACAAGAACAAAACACAGTGCTCATACAAGTGTCTGCCAACAGCAAAATGTGTCAAAGGCTTTAGGAAGACTATGCAGTGTTTCATAAGAACAGATTGCCTCCGATGAACGTGACGTCACAACTGTTCACATTAGAATCTTTCGAGCGGTTGCGAGCGAGCTTATGTGCATAATGCAGTTGAGTCGTGTATGAGTACTACCTTTTCCCGCTTCTGGCTACAGAAGTGTGGCAGTTAGCTGTATAAGCTATAGCAGCAAGCAGCCAGATGCTGCCCGAAAAAATTTTACTGGTGCGCCTAAGCTGCCAGATTCACGTATGCCCAACAGGCACGGAACTAGGGGCCAGGGGAAAACAGGGGTATCTGCCCCAGGTGGCAGTTTTGGGGGGAGGGGCAACTTCATATTATTGAGTAAAAAGACCTTGTTTCACAAAGCTCCTATCATCCAGGGTACGTTGGTCTATCGATTACTCATACGACTTTGAAAGCATCCGTGTTGGTTTTTGAACATTTTTGATCAAATTCTATATTGATTTCTGAATGAATTGTAAGTTGATTTTTGAATGCGTGCATAGTGTACTTGATGTCTCTGCCAGGGGAATCCCCGTCACATCTAGAAATAAACTTTCCTGCAAACAAAAGGGGACGGGTCTACGTGCAATACACGCTGTCGACTTCTTTGACATTGCAGTGCAATTTCGTACACATGTAAGGGTAAATGACAATCTCTGTTTATGTGGTTGACTGGGTTTGCAAATGACCAGTGTTGTTATAATTACTAGCGAATTCCATGGTTTCATACTACCAGAGTGGAAATAAACGACTAACAGGAATAACAGGCAACAAAGATTACATATTGTCTTCTCAGTGATCCAAGAAAATGAAATTTTGACAGAAAATTTTTGGCCAGACCGCTACACTACTAAGGGCCAGTTATACAGTCTACATCTACATCCATACTCCGCAAGCCACCTGACGGTGTGTGTCGGAGGGTACCTTTAGTACCTCTATCGGTTCTCCCTTCTGTTCCAGTCTCGTATTGTTCGTGGAAAGGATGATTGTCGGTATGCCTCTGTGTCGGCTCTAATCTCTCTGATTTTATCCTCATGGTCTCTTGGCGAGATATATGTAGGAGGGAGCAGTATACTACTTGACTCCTCGGTGAAGGTATGTTCTCAAAACTTCAACAAAAGCCCGTACTGAGCTACTGAGCGTCTCTTCTTCAGAGTCTCCCACTGGAGTTTATCTATCATCTCCGTAACGCTTTCGCGATTACTAAATGATGCTGTAACGAAGCGCGCTGCTCTCTGTTGGATCTTCTCTATCTCTTCTATCAACCCTATCTGGTACAGATCCCACACTGCTGAGCAGTATTCAAGCAGTGGGTGAACAAGCATACTGTAACCTACTTCCTTTGTTTACGGATTGCATTTCCTTAGGATTCTTCCAATGAATCTGTCTGGCATCTGCTTTACCGATGATCAACTTTATATGATCATTCCATTTTAAATCGCTCCTAATGCGTACTCCCAGATAATTTATGGAATTAACTGCTTCCAGTTGCTGACCTGCTATGTTGTAGCTAAATGATATATCTTTCTTTCTGTGTGTTCGCAGCACATTACACTTGCTATATTGAGATTCAATTGCCATTTCCTGCACCATGCATCAATTCGCTGCAAATCATCCTGCATTTCAGTACAATTTTCCATTGTTACAACCTCTCGATATACCACAGCATCATCCACAAAAAGCCTCAGTGAACTTCCGATGTCATCCACAAGGTCATTTATGTATATTGTGAATAGCAATGGTCCTATGACACTCCCCTGAGGCACACCTGAAATCACTCTTACTTCGGAAGACTTCTCTCCATTGAGAATGACATGCTGCATTCTGTTATCCAGGAACTCTTCAATCCAATCACACAATTGGTCTGATAGTCCATATGCTCTTACTTTGTTCATTAAACGACTGTGGGGAACTGTATCGAACGCCTTGCATAAGTCACGAAACACGGCATCTACCTGGTAACCTGTGTCTATGGCCCTCTGAGTCTTGTGGACGAATAGCGCAAGCTGGGTTTCGCACGATCGTCTTTTTCGAAACCCATGCTGATTGCTACAGAGTAGATTTCTAGTTTCCAGAAAAGTCATTATTCTTGAACATAATACGTGTTCCAAAATTCTACAACTGATCGATGTTAGAGATATAGGGTTATAGTTCTGCACATCTGTTGGACGTCCTCTTCTTGAAAACGGGGATGACCTGTGCCCTTTCACAATCCTTTGGAACGCTACGCTCTTCTAAGAGACCTATGGCACACCGCTGCAAGAAGGGGGGCAAGTTCCTCCGCGTACTCTGTGTAAAATCGAACTGGTATCCATCAGGTCCAGCGACCTTTCCTCTTTTGAGCGATTTTAATTGTTTCTCTATCCCTCTGTCGTCTATTTTGATATCTACCATTTTGTCATCTGTGCGACCATCTACAGAAGGAACTACAGTGCAGTCTTCCTCTGTGAAACAGCTTTGGAGAAAGACATTTAGTATTTTGACCTTAAGTCTGTCATCCTCTGTTTCAGTACCAGTTTGGTCACAGAGTGTCTGGACATTCTGTTTTGATCCACCTACTGCTTTGACATAAGACCAAAATTTCTTAGGTTTTTCTGCCAAGTCAGTACATAGAACTCATTGAACGCCTCTCGCATGGCCCTCCTCACATTATATTTCGCTTCGCGTAATTTTTGTTTGTCTGCAAGGCGTTGGCTACGTTGATGTTTGCTGTGAAGTTCCCTTTGCTTCCGCAGCAGTTTTCTAACTCGGTTGTTGTACCACGGTGGCTCTTTCCTATCTCTTATGATCTTGCTTGGCACATCCTCATCTAACGCATTTGTACGATGGTTTTGAACTTATATGTCCACTGATCCTCAACACTATCTGTACTTAAAACAAAACTTTTGTGTTGAGCCGTCAGGTACTCCGAAATCTGCTTTTTGTCACTTTTGCTAAACAGAAAAATCTTCCTACCTTTTTTAATATTTCTATTTACGGCTGAAATCATCGATGCAGTGATCGCTTTATAATTGCTGATTCCCTGTTCTGCATTAACTGTTTCAAATAGTTTGGGTCTGTTTGTCACCAGAAGGTCTAATATGTTATCGCCACGAGTCGGTTCTCTGTTTAACTGCTCAAGGTAGTTTTCAGATAAAGCACTTTAAAAAATTTCACTGGATTCTTTGTCCCTGCCACCCATTATGAACGTTAGGAGTCTCCCAGTCTATATCTGACAAATTAAAATCTCCACCCAGAACTATAACATGGTGGGGAAATCTACTTGAAATATTTTCCAAATTATCCTTCAGGTGCTCAGCCACAACAGCTGCTGAGCCAGGGGGCCTATAGAGACATCCAATTACCATGTCTGAGCCTGCTTTATCCGTGACCTTCACCCAAATTATTTCACATATTTCTCTGTCAATTTCCTTCGATACTATTGCACTTCTTATTGCTGTAAACACGCCTCCCCCTTCAATGTCCAGCCTGTCTCTGTGGTATACGTTCCAATCTGAGTTCAGAATTTCATTACTGTTTACATCTGGTTTCAGCCTACTTTCTGTCCCTAGTACTAGGTGGGCATTGTGACCGTTCATTAATGAGAGCAGTTCTGGGACCTTTCTATAGACACTCCTGCAGTTTACTATTAGCACATTAATATTGATATTCCCTGTTGCATTTTGCCTACTCCTACCTTGCCGTGTCTCAGGAGGCGTCTTGTCAGGCCTAGGGCGGGAATTCTCTAACCTAAAAACCCACATGTGCACTCCACACGTACTCCGCTACCCTTGTAGCCGCTTCCTACGTGCAGTGCACGCCTGACCTATTCAGGGGGACCCTACATTTCTCTACCTGATAGCAGAGGTCGAGAAATTTGCACCCCAGATCTCTGCAGAATCGTCTGAGCCTCTGGTTTAAGCCTTCTACTCGGCTCCAAACCAGAGGACCGCGATTGGTTCTGGGAACGATACTACAAATAGTTAGCTCAGATTCCACCCTGCGAGCGAGGCTTTCTGCCTTCACCAACTCCGCCAACCGCCTGTACGAACTGAGGATGACCTCTGAACCCAGACGGCAGGAGTCATTGGTGCCGATATGAGCAACAATTTGCAGTCGGGTGCACATAGTGCTCTCTATCGCCGCCAGCAGGGCCTCCTCCACATCTTGGATGAGACCACCCCCCCCCCCCCCCCCCCCCCCCCCCCCCCCCCCCCCCGGCAAGCAGACAGAGTGAACACTGGCCTTTTTCCCTGACCTTTCTGCTGTTTCCTAAGGGGCTCCATCACCTGCCTAACATTGGAGCTCCCAATAACAAATAAACCCCTCCCCCCGTTTGCCTGCTCAGACCCTGCTGAAGGAGCGGCCACATGTCCACCACAGGCAGAGTGGGCGATGCCACACAGCCAGCCTCCACATTGGCCCTCCGCCTCGTGCGCCGCGAACGCCGCTGAACCCGCCACTCCCCTTGGGGAGAGGGTGGCCCAACCGCGCCCAGTAACCGCGAAGATGTCTCGACAGCAGGGACAGTGGGTGAAGATGTAACACCTGGGGTGTACCATGTGACACATCAGACTCCCCACTGCCGCTACACTCCGAGGCAGCAGCCTGAAGACGGCTGACCGCGGCCATCAACACGTTCAGCTGTTCGCGAACAGTGGCCAGCTCCTCCTCCGTCCGTACACAGCAGACACACATCCTATCCATCCTAAGAAATCAATTTACTGTAGAGAGTTAATTAACTTTTAACTAGACTGGTAATTCACTAAAGGCGGCTGATAGTTGACTAAGCTGTGGTTGCTAGACACTTCTTGTAGAAAACAATGAAAATAGCACTACCTGTCTCTGGTCTGTATTGAAAACAAACACTAGCACTACTGGCACTATGGTTGACTAAAGGGACTCTCTCTGACTGTGTTCAAAACAAACACGAAATCTATGGAACACTATTACTAGCACTCGACAATTAACGCTTCCTAAAAGCAAAAACACACGGAAGAAGAAGTGACAAGTAAGAAAAATACAGTTAATACTTAAATTAACATTGCTCGCTGCACAGCAGACGTGACGCAGGCGGCAGTCTCCGGCTAGCAGCCCCTAAAGTTCTATTCTGGAGGTAGCCAGGAAAACGAACACATAGTAACGCCTAACTGGAGAATAAATGCGGGATAACTAAACCGGTGATTGTGGCAGGTTTTTTTAATTTAACCATAGAATAAATTTTGACACTGGCAGGAATAGTTCACAGAATTAGTGATGACAAGATTGTTGGAACAAGGAAGGAGAAGAAACGGGGACTCCCACAAATTGCGGGAGAATATGATGATTCCAAATTTATATAAAAATTTCGTACTACTACTTTTCGATCTCATGCTTCAGAAGCTAGAGTGTATGAATGAAATGTGAAACTATTTCCTAACACAAAACTTTTTGCTTGTAGTAGGCCTAATGGGCATTTGATATTGGTACTTCGTGAATTATATTCTGCTGTGTTATAATAATGACCATTTGTGCCAAAACAGTTTCATTTATTTGGTGTGTGTGTCTTTTCTGGTTTTATGTATCCTATATTTAATTTTGTCACACAAAACAGCAAGTTATTAGCTGGTAGGCAATAAATAGTGCAAATTTTCTAAAGAAGTTTTCTTCCAGTTACAAATAATCCCATCCGCTATTAATTGTGAGTTTATTATTTTACGAGGGCAGGATGTTAAACCGGCCAACTGGGGGAGGAGAGGCACCACAGGACATTTTAAATTTCCACTGGCCTGAATATAGTTTGATGGCACCCATTACAAAATATTACACGTTTGAATTTCACAGAGCGAAATACAGAGACGTGCAATGGAAGAATGCTGTGTGAAGAGGCGTGGCACTGCACTTCGACACACTTAAGACCAAATAACATGTCTTACGTTCCCTGAAACATGTATGTTTAATGTATCAAACTCTTCAGATAGATGCGCGCTACAAAATGAAGATTTTTTGAAAAGTTGATTTTTTAAACTTTTGGCGTCCTGCCACAAACGCTCGAGGGAGGGGAGCTCCACTATCTAATATTGTCCCGGTTCAGAAATATCATAGATCCGGACCTAATGCACAGAGCAGTCGGAGTTGTTGTGGAGAGATGGTAGTCTTCATGTGACCCATGTTTAAGTGATTTTGTTGTTTCCTCTTCGTTTATTGCTCTCACGTCAAATGAAAACAAAACGGATTTCTGTGGCCGGCGTGAATTAAAATTCATTCACATAATTACAGAAGGCTAAAATATGTTATTAGTTTCAGATTTTGTTTGCATCTTTCTGACTGTCAAGTGTTAATTGCCTTGCAGAACAATGAAGTTTTTTTGTCAGTTTGTTAAAGAAAACTACTTTTATTAATCTTTTCTGCTGAGCCCAATTTATTTCAAACGAAGTGTTTAATTCCACACTATTGGCTACTTTCAACTGTTCGCTGCATTTCAAGTTCACGTTTTCATCTTCTAGCACATGTGGTATTATGCTATAATAAAGAAACAAACATGAGATAATACGGTACTAGTACTCCAAGAAAATTTTCATTTGAATCTGGACATACGAATGTGCACTTAAGCCGAATTATGCATTTTAGTATGGTTCACAAAATTCTCATGCTCTTGGAGTATGTCTTGTTTCTTTTATCACATAATGTAAGATCTTTTAATGTTTTACACATACGAACGTACAGGCAAGCGCGGCGACGCCGGTCGTCTGGTGCAACTGCTGAAACAAATCTAACAGGTAACGGGAAAATATTCTGAATGGATGTTTGAAAAGCGTTATTTTCAAGTCAAGTAAATTTCCTTTTACACAAGATGAACTCTGTGTGTGAATGTCCGATGAATTTGTTAAATAACAGAGCGTTTGACTATTTCAAAAATCATATCTTTGACGACGACCATTTAGAATATTTTCGCACCCAGATGATGAGACATTTATGTCGTCGTCAAAAATTTTACCGGAACATTTGTGTGATGTAGCTTATTAATCCAACATTATACACGAAAGCTTTTCTTTTCTTGTAGCAACGCTACGTATATTAATTTAGACCATTACCTTTTCCTATTTGTGTGTTCGCACTGCTTAACAGTGATGTCGCTATTGACTGACTACATCACGTGTCCTATGTTCTGAATATCCACTGCCATCGGCTGGCAAGATGGTTTGACACGAGCTACGACTGGCTTACAAAAGCACATCGCAATCTCGATTTGAATCCTTCGGAAAGTAACATGCAGTGTTTTTGGTAGAATTTGTATTTATACTTTCGTAATACGAAAATATGCAGTGTACATGTTGCTGCGTATCAGACATGTTTCCAAAATGTGTTTTTTTCCCCTGAGTTTCGTTTTCTAAAGTGCCGGGAAATTGTATGCCGGCATATAAAACCACAACCATTGAAAGGATTGATAAGTTTTACAGTTCCGAGGAAAGGTATACTGTTACTTAACACGGAAAAAGTGTATTTTCATCCAGGAGAAAGTGCATTTTTAACCGGGAAATCCGGGAATTTTTTTTCCTTATCCACGTATACACTCTGTTTATGCAAAACATTGATGTGAGCTAAATATTTATGAATGTTGCTTCCATGTTTTGATCATAGCCAGTACACCTTGGTGCAGGTACGAAACAGTTTTGTAGGTGTGGGCTTTCAGAATTAGATTTTTATCAGATTGAAGGTGCTGCTGCTACTGCTACTAGTACTAATACTACTATTCCCTAAAGCTTGTTTTTTGTTTGTGCTGTTTGGCAAGTATAAAATCACATTCCCACTATCATATTTTTTAATGTTTTATATATATAAACAAAGATAATGTAACTTACCAAACGAAAGCGTTGGTATGTTGATAGACACACAAACACACACACGAAATTCAAGCTTTCGCAACCCACAGTTGCTTCATCAGGAAAGAGGGAAAGATGAAAGGATGTGGGTTTTAAGGGAGAGGATAAGGAGTCTTTCCAATCCTGGGAGCGGAAAGACTTACCTTCTGCTCCCGGGATTGGAATGACTCTTTACCCTCTCCCTTAAAATCCACATCCTTTCATCCTTCCCTCTTTCCTGATAAGCAACCGTGGGTTGCGAAAGCTTGAATTTTGTGTGTGTGTGTGTGTGTGTGTGTGTGTGTGTGTGTGTGTCAACATACCAACGCTTTCGTTTGGTAAGGTACATCATCTTTGTTTTTAGATATATTTTTCCCACGTGGAATGTTTCCCTATTCTGTAACTTACCAAACGAAAATGTTGCTATGTTGATAGAAACAATAAGAAACACACACACACACCACATTCAAGCTTTCGCAACCCACGGTTGCTTCATCAGGAAAGAGGGAAGGAGTGGGAAAGACGAAAGGATGTGGGTTTTAAGGGGGAGGATAAGGAGTCATTACAATCCTGGGAGCGGAAAGACTTACCTTGGGGGGAAAAAGGGACAGGTATACATACACACACACACACACACACACACACACACACACACACACACACACACACACACACACACACATCCATCCATTCGCACATAAGACACAAGCAGACATATCTATATATTGAGAGTGGTGATACTTAAAGTATTTGTGCCACCTAGGTAATACTAAAAGTGATTCTTGGAATTTGGGTAGCAACATGGGGAATTAATAGACTGTACTGAGCTGGGAGCATTTCAGTACTGCCAGTGCTCATATTGTTATTGGCCTCGAGCATTTTTGTGTGATTAGTTTTGTTGAATGGTGCTGGCCCAGATCACGTAAGAAACAGGATTGCCCGATCGCTTGGTCTAGCAGGCAACCCTTGTCAGGAAACGGCCACCAGGTAGCGACAGCGTCACACCCTTACTTGTGGCACCAACCACTAGATGGCACTCCGTTCTGTGCAATATGTGGCAACATAGTCGGAACGCGTGCAGCTTTCCACCATTTGGCGTCTGTGAAGTACAGCTGTTTCTGACATAACGGTGGTTGTGGATCGAGTCGTCGTGCCGGGTGCCTGCGAGTATATCAACTGTGGAAGGAGTAGATAGACAAATCCTGAACTAAAAATGTTCAGATTTCGCATCAAAGATAAAGAAAGGTTACGGAAGTGGATTTTAAATCCAGTTAAATCAATGAATTAGTTACGAGTGAGAATTAATAAAGAGCCCTAAGCATTCGATCCTATCTAAATTTTGTTGATCTTATATTCTGATATAACGTGGCAGCCCTTCTTTTATTTTGTTTTTTTTTTTAAGATATTGTTAAGTGCTTACATGAAATTATATTCGTTTACAACTTATACTTAAGAATGCTTACAGAAATACTTAGAAAGGAAGCAAAATCTTTTTCTTAAACTTATTTACGGTCTCAATGTGAAAAATATAGTGTTATAACTCACCTAATCCCTATACATACTCTATGCAAAATAAATAATTCTGTCGGTAATGTCAGGACGCGAAACCCACTGCTCGGTGCAATATTTGTCGGCAAATTAATTGATTATTTTTCAATGACGTTGAGAAGATTTTGAAAGCTTTCTAGTGTTAACCTCCATGTGGAGATCTTTTTTACCGCCATAATCTGTATCAGAAGAGCTGTATAACAAAGAGGAAATAGACGACATGGAAGGCGAGTGTAAAACCTATGTGACTGCAATACAGTCTGCATTTCAACAGTAACTCGTGAGAAATGTTTGTGTGTTACTTTTCATTAATTCATTTCGCATATGATTGTGAGAAGTATCCCTACAGTAGAAATAGACTTGGTTGTAGAATTACAGGAGCTAATCTACATTCTTCGATTGAAAACTCTGGAAAAACCACAGCCGATCATGAGCTACAGTCAGCTGTGTGACGAATGCATTTCGCGTGCGGCGCTCTAAATCAGCCTAATTCACGTCACCGAAGATACAGCGTTGCCAGTTCCGTGACATGGACAGGTCAGTTAGCATTGTAGCGTTGCCTGCGACATCTGTTGACCAACAGGAAAGCTATTTTTACGGTTGTCTGTTCTGTTGTAAGGACGGTCAAACTGTTTCTTGTGTGATCTGGGGTGCTGGTTTTTGTGAATTGAGAATGGGAATTGTGAATTCACTGTCTTGAGTTGTAAGGACGATAGGGATCTTGGTGATATGTTCCCATTAAAATAAGAAATTTGCCGGTGTGCTGAAACACAAATATGCAACTTCCACTGAGTGTGTGTGGAGCACTGAAATAAAATCGAAAACTTTAGTTAATAAAATCTGTCACTGTTTATGCCACCTAGAACAATTGTGTGTTTAAGAACAATTACAAATTTGTGAAGAAGGTGGTAGTGCCTGCTTCTGGCAGTGTATCTGCTTATCTTTAACAATTATCAGATCTCAGAGCTATTGCTAGTTTCTAAAATTCCACTTTTGTGAAATAGTATCTTGGACCGTACAGTGGCAACAATGATACTACCTCTGTTGTCAAGTAATGGACCTTAACATAGTCTTAGTCTATGAATATCTTACAAAGTTAACAAAAAGTTATCTGCTTCATGGTCTATCTTATTACCAAATACTTTGGCATTGTGAGCTTTGGTAGTGCTTTTGCATTCTAAGGTTAAAAGGTAAGGCTGTCCTCAATCCAAGATGGAACACCACTAGCTATTGTTTGGGGTATCTCTTGCCTTCCTCTAATATTAGAACTACTTTACCAAACCAGTTATAGTGGACCTACAATTTAACTTGACTTCGAACCACAGGGCTACTTAACTCTTTCAAATACATGTCGCATTGCCCGAGATGAAGCAAGTAATAAGTGGGAGGAAAAAACTGTAGGACCAACTGAGTATGTTGTGTGTCTCTCAGTTAACAGGATTTGTAGGTTTTGACATGTTTATACATTTGAGTAGCACACTTCTACAAACTGAAGCTGAGAATATTGGTACGAGGGGTACCCATAATTATCACCTCGTAAAAATATCTGTGAAATTAATTTTTTATTTGCTGGTATGTCTTCAACCCTGAAATCCCTGCACAAGTGTACTGTAGCATTTTGCTAGAAGAGACTTGAACTAAGTGGCACAGCCATTGCAAATGTGCAGTTTCATGTGGCTTTGGCATTAGTGCGAATGTTGCAGCTGTGTTGAGTCAATCCAGGTGACTTACACATCTGAATTGGTCTTACATAACTGCAGCATTTCTGCTATTTCCCAAAACAAATTGCTGCTCTATATCCCACGTTCATTTGTGAGATGTGCCAGCTAACCTGTAGCGATGTGAACAACTGCAGTTAAAACATAAGAGATGAACACGGAAGCGATATAGCTTTTAATGTCATTTAATTTGAAATCAAATGGAATAACATGTGACAAAATACAGCCAATGTGGTTTTTAGGGGACCAAATGGAAAATATAACGTGCTCTCTTTCTTAGCTAAGATAGTATTTCTGTGGTATAGAACAATGGACGTAGTCCACAGAAAGGTACTCAAAGTTTTCATTATTGTCCCAAAAATCTAATTTGTTATGTTTTTACTTATCTTTATTAACAATTTTTTATAAAATATTGACAATTAAGGATTAATATTTGCAGTGAAAACTGAAATTTTGCGTGCAATATGTTGTTAGAAACAAAATCTTCATTGTTCACAAAAATGATTAGGTGTGTGTTAATTAGTATACGATTGACAAATTTTACATTTAAATGGTATAGGCGTTTGAACTAAGTAAAATAAATTTTAAAAAATGAGAGAATACAGGAAGTTTTAAAGCGGCGATCTACAAAAACAACCAGGTACCATTCTCTAAAGCTACAGATTGTGCCATGTATATCGATAAACGGAGATGGTTGGAAAACTGTAAAACCAATTTCTCTGTGAACTTGTGAAAAACTTTATGAAGAATTTGTTTCTCACTATGTTTTTAATGATGCTCTATGGGCTTGTTTCACTATGGAGCAGTAAGCAGTGTAAGCCATTTTCACAGTACAACAAAGCACAACTACAGCTGTTTTCATACACTGCAACTGTACATGATTTTTTGGAATAAAACCTTCATGGCTAAAGTATGATTAAGAAAAATCTTTGATGGCTGTTAATAGATTTAAAAAATCTTTGATGGTTGTTAATACATCAGAAAATCTTAGTAATAAAATACATAATACATGAGTAATGCCTATTTCCAGAGAGTAACATCACCAGTGTATGTGCGCTACAGCTGCTGGCCATTCATTGTATTTGTGTTTGTCAACATCGGGTTTATTCTCATGGTGAATGAAGTAAAGTGAAGGGAATGGCTGAAATTGAGATAGAAATATAAGTATGAAAATCTACCAAAAGAAATATTAATCACAAAAGTTATAACTTCAATTTTTACTGAATGGACAGTTGCACTTTTAATGTGTTGTTATAATTACTTTGTCCTTGGTTTCTCAATGATTGTGTATAATTAAATATGGCGACTGTTGCAGATTTCTAATATTTAAAATTTGTATACTGCATTGTCTCTCTTCCACTGAAAGACATGAAGCAATAAATAAATTATTAAGACTCCCACTTACATGTCCACAGTAGGTAGGAGATGTTTCTGTTATGTCTTCCTGCTACATTTGTATGGAAAAGTTGCAATGCCTTGTATCTTTTTGAACTATAGGTGGAAGGAACAAATAGAGGGTTTATACAAGGGCAATGTACTTCGGGGCAGTATTATGGAAATGGAAGAGGACATAGATATAATACTGAATGAATAATTTGACAGAGCACTGAAAGACCTAAGTCGAAACAAGGCCCCAGGAGTAGATAACATTCCACTAGAACTACTGATAGCCTTGGGAGAGACAGCCATGGCAACTCTCTTCCATCTGGTGAGCAAGATGTATGACACAGGAGAAGTACCCTCGGACTTCAAGAAGAATATAATAATTCCAGTCCCAAAGCAAACAGGTGCTGATAGGTGTGAAAATTACTGAATTATCAGTTTAATAGGTCACGGTTGCAAAATACTAACACGAATGGAAAAAAACTGGTAGAAGCCGACCTCGGGGAAGATCAGTTTGGGTTCTGTAGAAATGTTGGAACACGCAAGGCAATACTGACCCTACGACTTATCGTAGAAGATAGATTAAGGAAAGGCAAACCCACATTTCTACCATTTGTAGACTTAGAGAAAGCTTTTGACAATGTTGACTGGAATACTCTCTTTCAAATTCTGAAGGTGGCAGGGGTAAAATACAGGGAATCAGTGATTGAGAAGGGAGGGAGATAGGCTTGTAGCCTATCAGTAATGTCATTTAATCTGTATTTTGAGTCATCAGTAAAGGAAACAAAAGTTTGGAGTAGCAGTTAAAGTACATGGAGAAGAAATAAAAACTTTTGAGGTTTGCTGATGACATTGTAATTCTGACAGACAGCAAAGTAGAGAAATATGGTAACATTGAGTATAGATTTATCAGAGTCTTTTTCAGAAAGTACTTGTATGGAGTGTAGCCTTGTATGGATGTAAAACATGGACGAAAGCTAGTTTAGACAAGAAGAGAATAGAAGCTTTTGCAATGTGCTACAGAAGAATGCTGAAGCTTAGATGGGTAGATTATGTAACTAAGGAGGAGGTACTGAACGGAATTGGGGAGAAGAGGAATTTGTGGCACAACTTGACTAGGAGGAGGGATCAGTTGGTAGGACATGTTCTGAGGTATCACCATCAATTTAGTATTGGATGTAAAAATCATAGAGGGAGACCAAGAGATGAATACACTAAGCAAATTCAGAAGGAGACAGGTTGCAGTAGTTACTGGAACATGAAGAGGCTTGCACAGGATATAGAGTAGCATGGAGGGTTACATCAAACCAGTGTGGACTCATGCCACAACAAGGACAACTACTACTCTAGAGAACTGCATTTCACGTGACAATGACCTGTGATGTTTTTATCCTTGTCCACATATTCATAAGATCTTAGTTTCCACAATAGTGGGAACTCACGATACAATAAGATGAGCTACTGCATATTCTTTTTTGTTGAAAGTGTGGAGTGGAACATCAACATGTGTACTGTTTGTCACTTTGAAAGTCTGGCAAGCAATTGACTTATTTGACAAATATAAGTATAAATGGTAAAACTTTTGTCTAATTGGCCATCAATCTAAATTTACTGTAAACATTTTGAACTCTACTGTGTTTGTCAGACTGTTCCATATTCTTTTACACTATAGCCTACTTTGCAGTGAAGCGATACCCGGTAATGAAGCATCTTACATTGCTCATAAATGAATGAAATTGTATTTGTGGGTGTATACACCCCGAGAAAGTGCAGGAATTTTTCCATCTGGGAAAAACCTGGGAATATTGTAGAATTTTGGAAATTTTTTGTGTTTTCATTTAAATTTCTGTAATTATGAACGGTAAGACCTATACTCTTAACTAAAAATTTTACTTTGGGCTCACTACTGCAGAATAATTCTACAGCATTAAAACCTAAATCAGAGAATAACACCAAAATAAAACTTTATTTGCAAAGAAACTGTGCTGTTTACAACAGAACAGTGCAGACACAAGCATCTGCTGACAGCAAACTGTGTGTAAGGTTTAGGACAATGGCTGTGCAATACTTCGTAACATCAAACTGCTTTTGATGAGTGTGATGTCACAAATGTTTACATTTCTAATAAGTTGTGGAAAAATATTGGTAATGGTGGTTTGGGAAGCATTACTTTCAAAGTAAATTTCCTTTTATGCAAGATGAATTATGTTAAGAGTGAGAATTTGCGATGAAATTCTTAAATCGCGGAGCGTTCAACTTACATTCTAAACTTAACACCAGCCACTTCAAAAAATTTCAGGCCCAGAAGACGAATCATTTACACCATTAGTGAAATTTTATTGGTAAGTTTGTATTTGATAAAACTTGAAGGGTAACAGATACTAAAAAAGATCAGACATCAAGATTAGTGTTTCACATTTATTTTAGCTCCCTCGTAGATTACAAATTATACAAAAATGATGGCAAAAAGAATAATTGTACTTAAAAACAGAGTGTGTGTCGAAGTGCTCTGCAGAACATGTATTCAGCCAGGTAAACTACGAAATGTTCGATGCACAGCAGTGCTTGTCAGAAACATTGAGCTGCTGCAATTTAAGCTTTACTCTTAGGGTCCTGCCTAGCCACTCTCTTGCAAACAAGCAGCAAAAAATTTTTGACGACCCATGTATAGACCCTATGTGAAAGCTTAACTTTTCTTGTAGTTTATGTTAACTTAATGCTTTAACTTTTCCTATTTGTATTCATGCTACTTAACAGTTATGTTGCTATTGCCTGACATCATCCCTATACTTTGAATATTGGCTGGTGAGATCACTTAACATGAGCTATGATTGACTTAACAAAAGCAGTAAGCAGCCTTGATTTCAGTGCTTTGGAAGCTGTCATGCAGTATTTCCTCGAATTCATATTTGTACTGTTGTAATACCAAAACATGCGATGTACGTGTTGGCCACACATTGAAGATCTTTCCAAAATGCTTTCTTTTTTGCTGGCTTTTGTTTCCTAAAGTGTCGGGACATTTTACACCAGTGTATAAAAACCTTTACTGTTCACAGGACTGATGAGTTTTACAGCTATAAGGGAAAGTGTATTGTCACTAAACAAAGGGAAATTGTATTTTAACCTGCGGTATAACTTATTTTCACTCTGGAAACAGTATTTTAACAAGGAAGTCTGGGATTTTTTTTCCTTCTTCGTGTCCACATACACGCCCTGATACAGGTTTTCATATTTTGTCAGTGCAATGAATGTACTCTACAGTGATTATCAAAAAAATCTTCAAAGGAGCGAATGATGTGCTAATTAAACAAAGGTAGCTACTGCAAGTGCTTAATTATTTTGATGGCAAAGCACTTTTCATATATACACAGTGGCTAAATTGTTTGGGTTTCTTTAAAATAAATACCTTTAGAAAAGATGAGCTGAAATTAAATACTGCAGTGTAGAATGTCATGTTTATTTAGAGAAAAACGATGCACAGATGGCAACATTAAAAAGTACACGGAATATAACTTATCTTGGGGTGCTTGTTGTAGGCACACACTGAAGATTTTGTTTCCATGTAAACTGTAGACTTGAGTGTTGCATTGACAGCAGATGTATTAATCTTCCCCATAAAAATCAATGGAATCCTCAGTTAAAGTACAGCTTACACAAGCAGGGTCTTTATTTCATTTACACGTCAAGTTCCATAGGACTAAATTGAGGAGCAAAACTCACAAGGTCATGGAACATATCAATACATGAAATTACAACATAAAAGTAATAACGATAAAAATAAAATGTTATGAACCTGAATAAAATGAAGCCACAAATTTAAGTAGATGCAATCAACAATACAACAAGAATGAGCTTAATTTTTCAAGGAACTCCTCGACAGAATAGGAGTGACCTATGAGGAAACTCTTCAGTTTCGATTTGAAAGTGCATGGATGACTGCTAAGATTTTTGAATTCGAGTGGTAGCTTATTGAAAATGGATGCAGCAGTATACCGCGCACATTTCTGCTGAGTATTAACTGAGTGAAAGCTGCTAATTCTTGGGAATAAGCTAATATTGTCAATAAGAAATGACAGTAAGGAATATATGTATTGAGAAGCCAATGTCAAAATACCCAGACTCATGAACAGGGGTTGACAAGAGGTTTGTGAACATACACCACTTATTGCCCGTTTCTGAGCCAAAAATATTCTTCTAGAAGGGGAAGGGTTACCCCAAAATATAATACCATCCAACATAAGCGAATGGAAATAAACAAAGTAGACTAATTTTCGTGCCGAATGATCACTCACTTTGGATACCGTTTGAATAGTAAAAATGGGAGCATTAAGTCTTTGAACAAGATCCTGAACGTGGGCTTTCCACAACAGTTTACTACTTGTCTAAACACCTGGAAATTTCACTAATCATATGCCCGTTCTGTGAAATTAAAATTTCAGATTTTGTTGAATTGTGTGTTAGAAACTGTGAAAACTGATTACTGTGATTTAGCATTAGTTTATTTTCTACAAGCCTAAGTAGGTCATGAACTGCACTATTTGAAACAGAGCCAATGTTGGACACAACATCCTTTACTACCAAGCTAGCGTCATCAGCAGACAGAAATGTTTTAGAATTACCCATAATATTAGAGGGCATATCATTTGCATAAATAAGAAACAGGAGTGACCCCAACACTGATCCCCGGGGCACCTCCCACTTGAGCGTACCCACTCAGATCCCACATCACAGCCATTCTCAACATTGTGAATAATGACCTTTTGCTGTCTGTTGCTAAAGTAAGAGGTGAAACAGTTGTGAGTTACTCCCCGCATTTCGTAATGGTCCAACGTCTGGTGCAATATTTTGTGATCAACACAATCAAACACCTTAGTTAAAAAATATGTCTAGCATTCGCAATATTTTGTTTAACCCATCCAGTACCTCACCGAGTAAAGAGAATATAGCATTTTCAGTTGATGAAAGACTTCTAAAGCCGAACTGTACATTTGATAGCAAATCGTGTGATATAAAATGATCAATTACCCTTACATACACAGCCTTTTCAATAACTTTAGCAAACACTGATGGCATAGATAGGTCTAAAATTATCTAAATTATCCCTTTCTCCCTTTCTATAAAGCAGCTTTACTACTGAGTACTTTAATCGTTCAGGAAACTGACCATTCCTAAAGGAAAAATTACAAATGTGGCTAAATACAGGGCTAACATGTGCAGCACAGTACTTTAATATTCTGCTAGGCACTCCATTATAACCAAGAGAGTCCTTAGTCTTCAGTGATTTAATTATTGACTCAATCTCCCCCTTGTATGTATCACAGAGGAGTATTTCAGATGTCAGTCTTGGAAAGGCATTGCCAAGAAAGTTATATGATTCCATGTAGAAACTAATTTTGTATTTATCAGTAGCAGAAATTTTTTAATTACAAAATGACTTTATTCGTCGATCTTGTGCTGCTGACCCGACACTTCTTTCACAACTGACCATATGGTTTAATTTTATCCTGTGAATTAGCTATTCTATTTGCTTACCACATACTCTTTGCCTCCCTAATAACATTTTTAAGCACCTTACATTACTGTTTGTAATGGGCTACTGTAGCTTGATGGTGACTACTTCTAACATTTTGATATAATTCCTGCTTTGTTCTACATGATGTCCCACTAGGCAGCCAACTGGGCTGCCTTTTACTGCTAGTACCCCATTTAGAAAGTTCTACTAGAAAGCAACTCTCAAAGAGCATGAGAAATGTGTTAAGGAAAGCATTATCTTTATGATCTATGATGTTGGCACTGTGAACATCCTGCCAGTCTTGTTCTTTAAGAAGGTTTAAAAAAACACACTATTGCGGTTGGATTAACTTTCCTACATGATTTGCAATTATATGTGGCATTTGTTTGAGTACAAAAGCCTTTTAGTGTTAAAATTTGTGCATCACAGTCTGAAAGGCTATTCACCCTTTTACTAATAGAATGCCCATCCAGTAATGAAGAATGACTAAAAATATTGTCTGTGGCTGTGCTGCTGTTCCCCTGCATCCTAGTTGGAAAAAATACAGTCTGCATCAGATCATATGAATTTAGGAATCTGCCAAAATCCTTTAATTTTGGGCATCATCTACATCTACATGGTTACTCTGCAATTCATACTTAAGTGCCTAGCAGAGGGTTCATCAAACCATTTTCATACTACTTCTCTACCATTCCACTCTCGAATGGCACGTGGGGAAAAAAGGACACCTAAATCTTTCCGTTCGAGCTCTGATTTCTCTTATTTTATTATTATGATAGTTTCTCACTGCGTAGGTGGTTGTCAACAAAATATTTTCACATTGGGAAGAGAAAGTTGGTGATTGAAATTTTGTAAATACACTCCTGGAAATGGAAAAAAGAACACATTGACACCGGTGTGTCAGACCCACCATACTTGCTCCGGACACTGCGAGAGGGCTGTACAAGCAATGATCACACGCACGGCACAGCGGACACACCAGGAACCGCGGTGTTGGCCGTCGAATGGCGCTAGCTGCACAGCATTTGTGCACCGCCGCCGTCAGTGTCAGCCAGTTTGCCGTGGCATACGGAGCTCCATCGCAGTCTTTAACACTGGTAGCATGCCGCGACAGTGTGGACGTGAACCGCATGTGCAGTTGACGGACTTTGAGCGAGGGCGTATAGTGGGCATGCGGGAGGCCGGGTGGACGTACCGCCGAATTGCTCAACACGTGGGGCGTGAGGTCTCCACAGTACATCGATGTTGTCGCCAGTGATCGGCGGAAGGTGCACGTGCCCGTCGACCTGGGACCGGACCGCAGCGACGCACGGATGCACGCCAAGACCGTAGGATCCTACGCAGTGCCGTAGGGGACCGCACCGCCACTTCCCAGCAAATTAGGGACACTGTTGCTCCTGGGGTATCGGCGAGGACCATTCGCAACCGTCTCCATGAAGCTGGGCTACGGTCCCGCACACCGTTAGGCCGTCTTCCGCTCACGGCCCAACATCGTGCAGCCCGCCTCCAGTGGTGTCGCGACAGGCGTGAATGGAGGGACGAATGGAGACGTGTCGTCTTCAGCGATGAGAGTCGCTTCTGCCTTGGTGCCAATGATGGTCGTATGCGTGTTTGGCGCCGTGTAGGTGAGCGCCACAATCAGGACTGCATACGACCGAGGCACACAGGGCCAACACCCGGCATCATGGTGTGGGGAGCGATCTCCTACACTGGCCGTACACCACTGGTGATCGTCGAGGGGACACTGAATAGTGCACGGTACATCCAAACCGTCATCGAACCCATCGTTCTACCATTCCTAGACCGGCAAGGGAACTTGCTGTTCCAACAGGACAATGCACGTCCGCATGTATCCCGTGCCACCCAACGTGCTCTAGAAGGTGTAAGTCAACTACCCTGGCCAGCAAGATCTCCGGATCTGTCCCCCATTGAGCATGTTTGGGACTGGATGAAGCGTCGTCTCACGCGGTCTGCACGTCCAGCACGAACGCTGGTCCAACTGAGGCGCCAGGTGGAAATGGCATGGCAAGCCGTTTCACAGGACTACATCCAGCATCTCTACGATCGTCTCCATGGGAGAATAGTAGCCTGCATTGCTGCGAAAGGTGGATATACACTGTACTAGTGCCGACATAGTGCATGCTCTGTTGCCTGTGTCTATGTGCCTGTGGTTCTGTCAGTGTGATCATGTGATGTATCTGACCCCAGGAATGTGTCAATAAAGTTTCCCCTTCCTGGGACAATGAATTCACGGTGTTCTTATTTCAATTTCCAGGAGTGTAGATCTAGCTGCAAAGAAAACCGCATTTGTTTCAGTGACTGCCACACCAACTCGCGTATCATATCAGTGCCACTCTCACCCCTATATAACACGAAACAAGCTGCTCTTCTTTGCACTTTTTCGATGTCCTCTGTCAATCCTACATGGTAAGGATCCACACCGTGCAGCAGTATTCCAGCAGAGGATGGACAAGTGTAATGTAGGCCGTCTCTGTAGTGGGTATGTCACATCTTCTAAGTGCTCTGCCAACAAAGCACAGTCTTTGTTTTGCCTTCCCCACAATATTATCTGTGTGGTCTTTCCAATTTAAGTTGCTCGTAATTGTAATTGCTATGTATTAGTTGAATTGACAGCCCTTAGATTTGTGCGATTTATTATATACCCAAAATTTATGGGATTTCTTTTAGTACCCATGTGGATGACCTCACACTTTTCGCAACATATAGAAATTGTCTCTAGATCATTTTGTAATGGGAATTGATTGTCTGATGATCTTACTAGATGGTAAATTACAGCATCATCTGCAAACAATCTAAGGGGGCTGCTCAGATTATCACATAGATCATTTATGTACCGGTAAATCAGGAACAGCAGAGGGCCTATGACCCTACCTTGCAGAACACCAGATATCACTTGTGTTCTACTCAACGATTTACCGTCTATCACTAGGAACTGTGACCTCTCTGAGAGGAAATCACGAATCCAGTCACACAACTGAGACATATATATGCACACAATTTTATTAATAGTCGCTTGTGAGGAAAGGTATCAAATACCTTCTGGAAATGTAGGAATATGGAATCAATCTGAGATCCCTCGTCGACAGCACTCATTACTTCATGGGAATAAAGAGCTAGCTGTGTAGCACAAGAATGATATTTTCTGAATCCGTGTTGGTTATGTATCAATAAGTCATTTTCTTCAAGGCAATTCATAATGTTCACGTACAGTATATGGTCCATAATCCTACTGCAAATTGAGGTCAGTGATATGGGTCTGTAATTCAATGTATTACTCCTATTTCTTTTCTTGAATATTGGTGTGACCTGTGCTACTTTCCAGTCTTTAGGAACAGACCTTACGTCAAGTGAGCGGTTGTATATGATTGCTAAGAAAGGCGCAATTGTGTCTGCGTACTCTGGAAGAAACCTGATTGGTATACCATCTGAACTGGAAGACTTGCCTTTCTTAAGTGATTTGAGTTGTTTTGCAACACCTAAGAAATCTACTTTTATGTCACTCATGCTACCAGATGATCTGGTTTTGAATTCTGGAATATTTACTTCGTCGTCTTTTATGAAGGAATTACGGAAAACTGTATTTAGTAACTCCGCTTTAGTGGCACCATCATCAGTAACATTTTCCATCACTATTGCGCAGTGACAGTATTGACTGTTTTTTGCCACTGGTGTACTTTACATACGACCAGAATCTCTTTGGGTTTTCTACCACATTTTGAGACAATGTTTCATTGTGGAAACTATTAAAAGCATCTTGCATTGAAGTGCGCACTAAATTTCGAGCTTCTGTGAAACTTAGTCAGTCTTGGGGATTTTGCGTTCTTCTGAATTTGGCATGCTTTTTTCCTTGCTTCTGTGACAGTGTTCTGATGTGTTTTGTGTACCATGGTGGATCAGTCCCGTCTCTTATTAACTTATGTGGTATGAATCTGTCTATTGCTGTCGATACTGTATCTTTGAATTTGAGCCATATCTTGTCTACATCTACATAATTAGCTTGGAAGGAATAGAGACACTCCCTTAGGAAGGCATCAAGCGATTTTTTATCTGCTGTTTTAAATAGATATATTATGCGTTTATTTTTAGTGGTTTTGGTTGATATGGTTTTGAGCCTCGCTACAATGACCTTGTGTTCACCAATCTCTGTATCCGTCATGACGCTCTCTATTAGATCAGTATTATCTAACTGTATGTTGTCATAGCCCTACTAAGAAATGTTGCTTCATCATAAGTGTAGCAACTCTGTAGGTGCAAAACTGCAGAGTTCAGCAGCAGAATATGGGCTTTTCCATTTACAATGGCATGAGCCAGTACTTTTGCTTTATGAAACCTGACTTGACACTTATGATTTAAGGTTCATAAATATGATCTATAGAATTCCTTTCAACCTCCAGTGCAAAAGCTTTGTAAGACCACGACACCTCCAGTTATTAATACCTCTGTTTTTGCCCCCTTAAGTCCTCTGTGGGGCACAAAGTCATTTCATCATAATGGAGAGGACGTCATTTCCAAACCAATTGTGAACCTTGTTAAATCTTTCATTTCATTTTTTGCCTTTCATTCCATCACATTACTTTGTTATATTTTTTATATTGGCATCTGCTGAGGCATTCATAAACTCACTTTCTAGTGCACTTTTCAGGTAATGGCAACCATTTCACTGCTAGGTAAAGTGAAACAAGGAAGCGTCCATGTCTGACAGGTACTCTACAGCAGACATTTCGCTTAAGCACTGTAGATGTATGCTAGTGGTCTTTTGGGGCTATTATAGTAGCAGAAAGTAAGCACTTTAGTGTTGTGGTAGGAGAACTCCAATAACAGGTATTTGTGAGATTGCCTATCAGTTACAAATATGTGTGCTCTCATTTTAATGACACCTTCTGATTAAGAACCAGTGCATGTAGTCAAACAGTGGTCAAACAAATTGATTAGCGGTGATGAAGGTTTGCTAGTTTTGTGGTTGTCACTACAGCATTTGAGCGATGTTTACTATGCAAACATCTGTCCATTGCTCCTCTGCTGAACCAGAAACAATGAATAGCTTACTGCTTATACTTTGGTTATGTCTATTTTCTCCTATCTTTTTCACTTCACTGTGGCGGAACTCTCTGATTGCAATCTTGCATCATCTCTACACAACTAGTGGTATTTGCTCTCCCTGCAACCTTTTAGTATTGCTATACACAAATACTTGATTGCTCCATTACTCTAATAATGATTTAATAAAATTACCACCTCATTTATGTACAAAAGTGTGACCAAAAAGTTGGCACCAGGTTAAATAACACAAAAATGGTAAGAGGCAGGGACTAGGGTGGCTATGGACATAAGCAGAGGGGATGGAGGAAACTTTTTGGGTGACCTGTGAGAGCCACGTGCCATCTACGTTTGCATCTATACTCTTCAAACCACCATGATGGGCATGGCAAAGGGTACATCCCATTGCACCAGTTATCACGTTTTCTTCCTGTTCCATTCACATATGAAGCATGGGAAAAATGACTGTTTGAATGGCTCTGCGCATGTAGTAATTATTCTAATCTTGTCCTCACAATCAATGTGTGAACAATACATAGAGTAACCATTTAAAGCCAGTTCTTGAAATTGTTATTAGACTTTCTCAGGATAGTTGACACCTCTATTCAAGAGTCTTCAGTATCTCTGTGACACTCTCCCACAGGTTAAACAAGCCTGTGACCATTTGTGCTGCTCTTCTCTATATGTGTTCAATATTCCCTATTCGTCCTATCTGGTATGGGTCCCACACACTTGAGCAATATTCTAGGGTGAGTCGCACGAGTGATTTGTAAGCAATCACTTTTGTAGACTAATTGCACTTCCCTAGTAATCTACCAATAAACCGAAGTCTACCACCTGCTTTACCCATGACTGAATCTATGAGCTCATTCCATTTCATATCCCAATGAAGTATTATAGACAGGTACTTCTTTGAGTTGGCCAATTCCAGCAGCAACTCATTCATATTATAGTCATAGGGTATTACATTTTTTCTTTTGATGAAGTGCACAAATTTACATTTCTGAACATTTAGAGCATGTTTCCAATCTGTGCATCATGTTGAAATCTTATCAGGAACTCACTGAATATTTACGGAGCTTCTCTCAGATAGTACTTCATTATAGATAAATGCATCATCTGCAAGAAGCCTGATTGTACTATTAATATTGTCTGCAAGTTCGTTAATATACTACATGAACAGCAAGATTCCCAACACACTTCCCTGGGGCACACCTGAACTTACTTCTACATTTGACAATGACTATCCATCCAAGATAACATGCTGTGTCCTCCTGACCAAAAGGTCCTTAATTCAGTCACAAATTTCACTTGATACCCCATATGATCGTACTTTTGGCAATAAGCCTAGGTGCGGTACTGAGTCAAATGCTTTTTGGCAAACAAGAAACCTTGCACTATCCTGGTTGCCTTGATCAAAAGCTTTCAGTATGTCATGTGAGAAATGTGCGAGTTGGGTTTTACATGATCGATGTTTTCGAATACCATGCTGGTTGGCACTGAGGAGGTCATTCTTTTCAAAATACCTCATTATGTGTGAGCTCAGAATATGGTCTAAGATTCTACAACACATTGATGTCAAGGACATTGGATGGTAGTTTCATGGATGAATTCTACTACTCTTCTTGTAGACAGGAATGACTTGTGCCTTTTTCCAAGTACTGGGCACGGTTTTTTGTTCTAGGGGTCTACAATAGATTATAGTTAGGAGAGGGGTTAACTGAGCCATAAATTCATTATAGAATCTGACAGGGATTACATCGGGGCCTTCAGCTTTGTTCAGTTTTAACAATTTCAACTGCTTCGCAATACCACTGGCACCAATACTTCTTTCATTCATGTTTTCAGTGGTATGAGGATTAAATATGAGCAATTCTCCTAGTTTTCCTTTGTAAAAGAACATTTGAGAATGGAGTTAAACATTTCAGCTTGTGCTGTGCTACCCTCAATTTCAGTTCCTGTCCAATTCACTATGGACTGGACACTAACTTTGGTGATTCTACAGCCTTTCCATACGGTCATCAGAATTTCTTTGAATTTTGTGAAATTTCATTTGACAGTATTCTGCTATGATAGTCATTGAAGACATCACGCATTGCCCTCTTGACAGTCAAACGTGTTTCTTTCAGCATTTCTCTTTCTATAGCCCTACACTTTGCTATACACTTATTATGCAGTAATCTCTGTTTCTTTAGAAGTCTCTGTTCAGTGACACTATACCACGGAGGTTCTCCCCCATTATGAACTGTTCTACTGCGTACGTTTCTATTCAGTGCATAGTCAATTATTCTTTCAAACTTGATCCAGAGTTCCGCTACATGCTCCCAGCTCATGCTGAAAGTTTCCAATTTCTCATTGAGATATGACACTACTGATTTTGCATCTAGTTTACTGAATATGTATATCTTTCTGCTTGTTTTAGTTGTCCTTTGTACTTTGGTAATCATTGTTGCCACAACTGATACCAATTCTAATGTGGACATCCTAAGAGAGATCAGATCTGTTTGTTGTCACTAGATCAAATATATTTCCATCGTGAATGAGGTTCCTAACTATCTGTTCTAGGTAGTTTTCAGAGAAGGCATTTAGTAAAATTTCACTTGCTGTCTTATCATGTCCATCACTAACAAAGTTGTCATTTTTCCAATTAATTGTTGTATGATTCAAGTCTTCACAGATGATTACTGTATGATTGGGGAACTTAGAACTGAAATTTTCCCTGAAGTTTCCGGTTACATCAGGAGATGAGTCTTGTGGGCAATAGCGGGATCCAAATATCATTTTATGCCCACCCCTGATACTGAGCATTGCCCAAAACAATCTCACATGTAACTTCAGTTTCTGTCTCTGTGGATTTAAGTTTGTTGTCTACTGCCACAAATACACCACCAGGATTCTGTGGATACTGCTCAGTGGATTTCCAAATTTGTAGCCTGTATCCTGCCTAGAATGATTCCTCATTTGTCTCTATTCTGCTTATATACACTATGCTTAATACGTCATGTGCCCACAAGGCCACCATTCAATCTCACAGTGGGTAGTGGTTGCAACGTTTTGATTTTACTTCGTACTAGCTTGTCTACTGAGCTCTTTATATTCCTATGGCTGCTTATCTTTTTTCCAAAGGTCTCTGTAATTTTTCTACTGGCAGCATCTATATTTCCCCTAGTTATGATGCTTCCACAACCATGCATTTCTCATCTAGCCATTCCAGCTTTGCCGTTTTGAACTTCCTCTTAATCTCATTTTTTAGGCATATTTATCCTCTTTAGCTTACATACATACATATCCAGTGATCACACAGTCCCTCCAGACCATGCACTGCCTACACAAACTGCCTCCATTTCTTTCTGTTTTGTGCGTTTCCTCCGGGTGTCTTCAATCTCCAGTGCTGCCAGTCCCTCGTCAGGTCGTCCATCCAACACTACCTCGTTCATCGATGGGATGTGTGGTATTTGGTTTCGCTTCCAGTGCTTTCTTCATCTTTCTTTCTGCAGATATATGGGCTATATGGCCCACCCATTGGATTCTTTTCCTCCTCAGCTTCTGTAGGACCATTGGTTGTTGTATTATTCTTATTTCAAATATTAATAGCTTTTCCATTTCTCGTCTTGTCATACTCGAGGCTTCTGAGACACACATGACTGCTGTGTAATATATTCTCATCTTAGTATTTGCTGATATTGATTTTGGGCTGAGCATCCCCCTGAAGAAATACATGCATTTCATTCCCACTGCTACTCTTTCCTCAATGTTCATTTCTATGCTGTTGTCACTGATAAATCAGAATTTGAGTATTTGAACTAATGAACTTTCGTGAACCTCACAACACCTCTATCTCAATAAATTCTTCCTGCTCTTGTATTCTTCCTAATTGCATGAACTTCATTTTATTTTGATTCACTTTCAGCCCTACTCTCTGTACATAGTTGTCCATTTTCTAGTACATTTCTTTCAACTTGCAGTTTGATTCACTTAGTAGTACAATCTCATCTGCATGTGTGATACAACTCGTATTACTGTCCATCAGTACTGCAGCCCATTCATGTTGCTACATTCTCTTATTACTTTCTTTAAGATGACATGAACAGAATATATAACAGACCATCTCCGTATCTAAGACTTCCCTCAATCTTGAACATTTTTGATGTGACCCCTCGGAAACGCACTGCAGCCCTTGACCCATCCATACAAGTCTGCACCATTCTCATTAGCTTCTCATGGATTCTGAAGTGATGTAGTGCATGGTATAGGCTATTTCTGTGAATGATGTCATATGCACTTTGGAAATTGACAAATAGACTGTAGATATCCTTATCATATTCCTAGTGTTTTGAAAACAACTGACTTAGAGTCAAAATATGATCCTGCTGAATGTTTTGGACACCTTCGTATTTCTGTATGTTGTTCTCCATGAATGGTTGCGATTTTCTGAGGATAATAATAGATAGTACTTTGTAGGTTACATTCAATAACCTGATGCCTCTGTAGTTGACACTTTCCATTTTGCTTCTCTTCTTGTATATCAGGAATGTTATGTCCGATTGTGATTCATTCTTCTGGCAGTGTCTCATTCTTCCATATCACCTGGATCACTTTATCCACTTCAGTCCCGAGCATAAATTAAAAGTACAAGTGGGCTACTACTATGTTAATTGCTTTGTGTTAATGCCTATTAACAGTGAATGATGCTCAGAAAATTTTTTCAAACCCTAACGAAAGTTTTATAGATGGTATCTTATATGCTACCTCAGGACTTGAGCAGGACAAGTATACACACAACTTTGCAACTTCATGCTGCTTTATTTTTTTAAAAAAAGTCATACACATTACATATATTCCTCGCATTTGCTGTATCTTTCAGGATTGGTCAAAACACACACTTGGTATCAAAACTTTCAACAAATAAAAGTACTTAAAATTACCATAGCAAAATTTTTAAAAGCATTTTTGCTTTTCCTGATATTAACACATGGGTTAGTATTAAGTTAACATTACTTTCCCTAATTTAATTTTATTTCTGGTGGAATGAGTGAAGCAATGCCCGTCAGTAGTGAAGCAAAGAAACACTTTGCACTGAAAATAGGTAAGGTATCAGCAGCCTTCTGCCTAGCACCGAGCGAGGTGGCGCAGTGGTTAGACACTGGACTCGCATTCGGAAGGACGACGGTTCAATCCCGGGTCCGGCCATCCTGATTTAGGTTTTCCGTGATTTCCCTAAATCACTCCAGGCAAATGCCGGGATGGTTCCTCTGAAAGGGCACGGCCGACTTCCTTCCCCATCCTTCCCTAATCCGATGAGACCGATGACCACGCTGTCTGGTCTCCTTCCCCAAACCAACCAACCAACCTTCTGCCTAGCATTTTGCCCTGTTCTTCTGAATATGGCAGCCAAGTCTGGTAATTGAGGTATCATTTATGGTACCCAAAAGTTTAAATCGTATAAATCCATTATAACATTAACTTAAAGTTAACTGACAACTGAAGAAGTGTGCACAGCTTTAATAAGTTATTAAAGCATGTGAAAACACTTATAATTAGAAAAAGATATGTCTTTACCTTTATTTCATTGAAACACAATGTAAATTTACAGAATCAGAATGTTGCAAATAATGCTGCCACCTTTTGGTTCTTGGCAGAAGGATGAACAAGTGAGCTGCAGCAAGTGCAATGAGTATCGTACATGATACCACAGGCCAGAAAAGGTTCAGCTGCATCTGCATCTGAGGAAAAAAATAAATAAATAAAACCTGGAGATATCATATATAATACCTTGGGGTTGAAGAGGTTATACATATCTAAATGTACCTTCATCTTTGATTAATTCTCCTGCTATTCTGTTTTCCCTTGGGACTTTATTGTTTCTGAGTCTTTTGGTTGCAGTCTTAACATCCTCAATCACTTCCCATTCTTCTTCATCTTTCTTTTACTCTGTGGTGTCTGTAGGTAGTATCTCATCGGGGTCTGGGTGATTCAACAGTCCTGAGAAATATTCTCTCAAACTTTCTACAACTCTATTTTCCTTGATATTTACCAGGCTGCTGTTCTAATCTCTAATGAAAAAGGTTGGGTTCTGAAATCCATGTCTTATTTTTGATGCACTGGAAAAATTGTCTTGAATTGTTGGTGTTGCTTTCTACTTCAGCTTGTTCTAACAAACTGGTTAGATATATCCTCTTCTCTGTTCTCAGAATTCGCTTAGTCTCCCTACTGATGTTGATAAAATGTTCTCTTTTCTGCTCATTCTCCAAATCAGCTGCTCATTTCTCCCTCATCTTCCTTTTCTTTACTGCAATTGACATGTCTTGTTGAACCATTTTCTTTTCTTTCTCCCCACTGTATCCTCTGCTACACGTAGTACCATGGACTTTATTTCTTTCCACTGTTCCTCCATGTTCTCTTTTGCTTCCAGGGTTTCTAGGACCTTAAAATGATTTTTTTTATTTCTATAGCCTATTGTTCTTTAGTTGCACTTTCTCAGAGTTTCCCAGCATTCAAAGCTCAAAGCAGGTTCTAGTGTCTCCTTCTTCTAATGCATGTAGGTGAACATCAGTTAAGTCTACATGCAACAAGGAACTGGTCTGATGCACAGTCGGCTCATCTGTACAACATAATGTCCATGACTCTATGGCCATAACACTGCTCCACCAAGATGTGATCTATTTGGTTAGTAGTTCTTCCATTCGGTGGGCAGCATGTTCCCGTACGTATTCTGTTGTGTTCGAAGTAAGTTGAACTTACTCTCAGGTTCTTTGAAACAGCTAACTTGATCATCGTCTGACCATTCTCACTGGTCTCAAAATGCAAACTGTGTGTTCCTATAGATGGTATGTAGAACTCTTGTTTTCCTGCTTTTCCATTAAAATCTTCCAGAACTATCCTGATTTTCTACTTGGTGTGCTCTCAACTGTTTATTCTAATTGATCACATAACTCTTCCTTTTCCTCATCTGCTTTATCCCCTGTCGGAACATTAACACTGACAAGTGTGATGTCTGACACATGGTTTCCAATTACTATGTACAATATTTCTTTGTTAAAAACTGAATTTTTTAACTAAATTTACTACTTTGTCATGAGTTACAAGAACCGGAGCTGAATTCATGTTTATCTACATATTCCCCATTAAATAATACACACCCCTGTTCTTTGTGAGTATCCTCACTGAGCCATCTCGTCTCTTGTACTGTCACCAAATCCAGTTTATATCACTTAATTTCTGAGACCATAGTCTGTATGGTTTCGTAATGTATAGGCTTTGAACATTCCAGGATCCAAAATTAAAATTTCCAAATCGTAGACCATTTTTGTTTTGCACTTTTCATCTTTCATTATATCCATCCGTATCTTAGGCAAGTTTTTATTTTGTAACAAACAATGTTTTACGGGACTGGGTTGTCACCCCAATGTCCAACCCTCCTACTCCATCTGGGCTGTTGCAAGGCAAGTGACCCCACGCAGAATTCCTGCCCCCCCTCCTCTTTTGCCTACTTCATTTTTTTCTACCTCTGTTAATTAAATTTAATATTTCCTGTGTCATCCCAAGATTTCTTTTGATCCTTGGCTTCTTGCTTATTTTATCCTCTGCAGCTTTCACTACTTCGTCCATCAAAGCTACCCATAGGTCTTCTATTATTTTCTTTTCCTATTTCAGCTGATTGTTGCCTAATGCTTCCTTTTCTTACTTTAAAATTAGTCCCTCATCACAAATTTTCATCTGGTTTAACAATATGCATAATTTGTTCTATCTCGTCACACATTTTTACAATCTCTTCATCATCTGCAAGGCTAATTGGCATGTGAACCTACACTACTGTGGTGAGTATTGGCTTTGTATCTGTCTTGGCTATGATCATGTGTTTGCTGAGCTGTTCATATTAGCTTATTCACATTCCTATTTTCTTGTTCATTGTTAGTCCTACTCTTGCATTACCCCTGTTTGATTTAGTATTTATAATCATTCATTCACCTGGCCAGACATTCTGTTCTTTTTGCCACCACACTTCGCTACTTCCTACTACATCTGGCTTTAACATATACACCTTCCTTTTCAAATTCTATAACCTGCCTATATGATTGAGGGATCTGGCATTCCATAGTCCAGCAACAGAGAGCCATGTTTGTTTCTCATGATGACATCCTCTTCCTGAATAGTTCCTGCCTCAAGATCCGACTGAAGGACTGAATATTTTACTGAAGAGTACACCACTGACATTAGGCCATACTGTTGAGCTGCATAACTTACGGAGAAATAACAACTGTAGTTTCCCCTTGCTTATAGGAATTTGCAGTATCAACATATCTAGGTAATGTTGGCTAAATGCTACAAGGTTAATTCAGCTAATCATGCAGCCTGTTGGTTGCACCTACCCAAAAAACTGCTGCCCTTCAGGTGTCACAGGTTAGTCTGACCTGTCCACAGTCACCATTCGGAAGTGGGTGCACCTGTCGTACAGGTATCTGTGTTGTTGAGGCATGCAAGCCACCCCAACCCAGCAAGATCCAGATCCATTGTTTAGGTGGGGCATAAAATATAACAGCTGGTAAACACGCTGCACTCTCATTCGGTTGCTGTAAGTGTATAGATATAAAATAATGGTTAATAAATAACTTAAAACAAGCCACAGGCCAAGCAAAAATGGTACAAAATTATGCATCACCCTAATATTTTCAGGTAAATTTAATTTTGTTGGTGGTCTACAAATCACCATGTATGGAGCATGACCAAATAATGCATCACCATTACTACATGTTGTTTGTCCCATTTATTGTAGCTATTTATCACAAAACTGACAGTAGAATAAGAATTTTGTGCTTGCCAAAATGAGAACAGCATGTGCTGTAGGTCATAGACACAAGGTGCAATGTGGTGTGGACACTTTGGAGGTTACTGGACTTATATTAGCAAGTGTATGTTGTTTTAATGCCAAACTGTCACACACGGATGTGCACATACAGCCATGAACTGTGGTGTAAATATTTTTGAAATATTTTGTTATTTGTGATATATCAGACACTGAAATAAATTACCAAAGCTTTTCCATCAAACAGATATTTTTAGCAACCACAGTCTAAAAAAAGATTATGGCAAGGTGACATTAAACATTTGATCTTCCATTTATACAGCACATTTACCAGTGGACCTTGGACACATACAGCAAAGAAACAACTTGAGCAAAAGAAAACACTTCTTCCAGATATTGCCCCATCAGTGTCAGCAATTTGTGCAGGTGAGTGACAACAACCAAAGAACAGAGGATCAAAATCGTCCTGCTACCAGGGACCTCAACCAGTGACACCAAGGCAGAGAACTCATATGGAAACTGCTGTCAGGGAATCGATCAGAAATTTTTATGAAAAGGGATTCATTACAGATAAGCCCCATACTAGCCAACCCTGCATAACTGAAGAGGTACGACCACAGCACTGTTGGCAGCAGTGGCCAAGAGTACCCTCCTCAGTATCAGGCAACTCGGCCAATGGTATGGCACTCCTTGGAGCAGTATCCACAGAATCCTGGTGGTTTATTTGTGGCAGTAGACAACAAACTTAAATCCACAGAGACAGAAACTGAAGTTACATGTCAGATTGTTTGAGCAATGCTCAGTATCAAGGGTGGGCATAAAATGATATTTGGGTCCCACTATTGCCCACAAGACTCATCTCCTGATGTAACCGGAAACTTCAGGAAAAATTTCAGTTTTAAGTTCCCCAATCATACTGTAATCATCTGTGGAGACTTGAATCATACAACAATTAATTCGAAAAATGACAATTTTGTTAGTGATGGACATGATAAGACATCAAGTGAAATTTTACTAAATGCCTTCTCTGAAAACTACCTAGAACAGAAAGTTAGGAACCCCATTCATGATGGAAACCAATGCACTGCTCCCCGTTACTGTAACCCACACCCATCACATTGACATGCTCTCCTGACACTTCTCCAAGACACTAATACTCCTCTCAGAAATTGAACCTCCTTTTAAACAGGTGCTGCACTGTTGCATATTCCTTGCAAACATTGTGGGAGATATTCTGTTAGCGCACATCTATGATACTGTCTCTGGGGTTTGGCTACAGTTGCTGCATGGAACCTCTCCTGGGTGTCCAGTAACCTGTAATGGATGCACTGCTGTCAGTTTACTGTAACCCATGCACCCTCACATTGACGATGGGTCACAGAAAATTCTTCACCATTGCATACGACATGTTCTCTGCCGACGTGTCTCCGAGACACTAACACTATCTTCAAGAAATGCCTCGCTATCAGATGGCCGCTGGGCTATTGCATATGGATCGAGGACATTGTTGGAGACATTCTGCTAGTGTAAGTAGTAGAGAGTTGCTGGCATCAGCGCAATTCTGATATCAAATAGATATGCAAATTAAATTGATCAATTAATCACCCCCACTCCCGACGCTGACCACGGCCACCTCCGCCCACTCCTGGTGTCGTGTGTTTTCTAAGCTGCACATGTTCCCCAGCCCACTCCTCCCCCTATTGGCAGGAATTTCGAATTATGGCGGGAATTTCGAATTATGGCGAATTTCTTTGTCCCTGGACTGTGCTGACATCCAACCCCAGCCCCACCCGGCAATTGGGACTCAAACCCTGGTCCTCCTGGGTGGAAAGCCCAAGTGTACCGCCTAACACAATTAAACCACCAGAGGCGCTTGGAATTGACAGGAAATTAAAAATGGCTGTGCCCTTTCCAGGACTCGATCCTGATGCTCTTGGATGGAAAGCCCAAGTGCTCCCTCTAACACATGGAAACTGTCCAGATGTGGGAGAGGGAGGTTGGGTTAGTGTATTTTATTTATTTTGGCCGGTAAACTGATGCAAAGATCGAGCCTAAGTACGTAATTAATCACAAAGACCGACCTAATTACACAGCTATATCCATAGCACTACACAAGGACAGCATAAAAGCGCAATACACTACAAAAACTGATGACACCATACAACTGGTGTTATCCTGCTGGGAAAAAATTTGGCAATACCACTCGAAACTAGCGACAGGCACACTCAAACTCTTCACTATACCTACAAGCTGGCGGGAAAAAGGCTTTAGTGTAAGATATTATCTTTATTCTTTTTGGTGGGAAATACGTTCAACTGATCAGATGCTGGTGTTCAACAGAGAGGAGTTTAAAAATGTATTACCTGTAAGCATACAGCATCTGTCACTGTTTGATGTCAGAGTTCGCTACAGATGTTTGCTCAAAAACCATCGTGCAGCCCAGGAAATCGAAGCCAATACGTGCTACCACAACTGATGGAAAAAAAGTGTGTCATAGTTCTAATTACATTCCGAAATTGTTGTGAAAAAACCAGCACTCGTAATGAACGGGTCATAATGCAGCACATGTACTGGGGAAAATAGTCGTCCTAAAGGACTGCAGAGGAGGCAGTAGTTGAATATGTGTTCTCCTCGATAGGTGTCCACGAACTGCCAAAAATTGAGGTCCCCTTCCTCCCTCCCTCCACCTACGGGTGGGACACATGCTCCTTCAAATGGCCAGTTGCTCCACTGACCGCCTCGAGTGCAGGCAGCGAAGTGTATCGCCACCGATCATAAATGATCAGCAGAGACATGCCCACCCTGTGTAAAATCAGGGAAAAAAAACTTCGACTATTTTGATGTGAGAACTACCGATCACCGCAGAATGTCCTCGTTATTTCGAAACCATCATTGGAGTAAAGAAAAACCGAGAATATAAACTCCAAAGATAAAAAGATCTATATGAAGCAAATTCTTCCAGCTTGTTGAATATATTACATGCCCTGAGAGTGTCTTTCACGTTCAGAGTCTGTAAACAAACTGTCATGCACGTGTGTATTACAAACATTTCAGACAATCTTTCACGCCATTGGTACACATGTCAGAAAAAAATGTTTGACAGCAAGAAACTATAATTCAAGAGAATGTAGCTGTTCTGTACACTATGACAGGGCCACTTTTATCAGTTTGATTCTAGCGTTTACGAAACATATCGTGAGAGCCTGTCTCGCCATGTGTAGGTGGGAGATTGAAATTTCGTTAAAATATATCGAAAAAACGAAAAAAATAAATGCTTGTCAAGAATCATCCCTCGGTGCCCTAGCCATCTCTTCCACCCGACAGGTTGCATGTCATTGAAATAAGTTTGATAGGGTAATTAATTAAATTGATCATCGGTGGGGGCAACCAAGGATATCATACATGCAATAGATCATGAATGATGTTGGATGTAACACATGAAGAGGAAGGCAGACAGAAGAGAGGAATGGCACTCTGCTGCAAACCGACCTCGGGGTTGAACACTAAAAGAAGAAATGTAGACCCTATATTACACCAGTTTGTTTTGTCCACAGGGGTAGCACACACAGTCACTACGAAAAACAAAACAGCAACGTAGCTGAACAGAAAGATGCATCTTGCACCGTCACAACACCAGACACAACTGTCACAGAAACGGAAGAGATCAGAAGCAACAAGTCACTATCAGGGGAAACGCTCAGTGAAAACACATCAAACTCCACACTAGCAGAAACCATAAAGCAGGAAAAACATGCTGCACTGCAAAACTACTCGAAACCGTAGCAACAAACAAACAGTCAAGAACACCAACCAGATACTATGCAATACGAACTAAGCATGAAAACGGGGATAAAATCTGCTTCCCAACTACAGAACAAACTGATAGGATGATCCTAAGAGTTGAAAATCTGCCAACAAATCCCAGAGAACTCTTAGGGGAGGCCTGTGCGCGAAGGGGAGAGGGCCTAAACCTAGGGAAAGTATACAAGGACTTCGTGAGAGCACATTGACGTGTGTTTCTGGATTTTAAAGAAACCATGCCCAAGTATTTTTCCTTCACTAGATATCCTTTAAGAAAGTAATACAACTAAACTGCCAGGGCAGTACACTAGTAAACACAGAACTAGGTAGGCTCTTAGAAGAAACAAAAGCAGACATCGCCTGCATTCAGGAACCTTTTCTGCAAGGGGGTAAGATTTCAGGGCTCCCCTTACATTATATCACAATAGCAGGAACACCAAACGCGAAAGCCGCAATAATAGTAGTTAATAAAAACCTCATAGTATCACAGATCACCACACATCGCACAGCAGAAATAACAGACGGACGGGATGTATGGCTCATGTTGTCTATTTACGCTCAGTACTCGTATGATACAGATCCTTTCTTAGACAAAATAAAAGACATTGCACGACACTCAGAAAGAAAAAAGGCTGCTCATTCTAACTGAGATCAACGTAAAATCCCCCTTGTGGAACCCAGATAGAACTGACAATAGAGGACAACTAGTGGTTGACGTGGTAAATGATTGCAACCTCTTCATACTGAATAGGGAGAACAGCCATCTACCTACCACAGAGACACCGGTGGTGTAAGTAACATAGACCTCTCTCTAGGGAACGTAAAATCTCTTCTACTAGTCAACACGTGGAGGGTATTGGATAGAGCCACACACAGCGACTACAACGGAATCATCATAACCACAAACAGATATGTCAATACACATAACATGGACCACGAACAGCAGCATTTACTCATAGGAAGAGCTGACTGGCAAAGAGATTGAGATATTGCTGAGATGTCGTCACTAAACACTGTTCAAGGCAGTACAATTACAAAATGCATGTACTGACAGAGGTCCTACAAAGAGCACAGGAAGCAGCTATACCATGGGCAAAAACTGGGTGGGGACAGAAACAACCGTGGTCAACATAACTGGCAAGATTAAGGAAGGATTTGCGGACCAAAAGAAGGTACTACCAACAACCAAAGACTGCTCCTGAAAGACAGATAAAACTTGACCTGCATCGTGATGCTAAACAGAAATACCAAAACCAACTAAAGACAACAAAGCAGGACTATTGGACCAATTTTGTCAAAACCTAGCTACAGAATGACATCTGGGGACAACCTTTCAAAATAGAAATAGAATGAGTTAAGACAGTTTTAGTGTTGACAGTTCTGTCAACACTAAAACAGGCTGACGGCACAATGACCAGAGGATGGCGAAACACAGCAGAATATCTTCTGAACAGGCTCCTCCCAGATGACAACCCCATACAAGACGAGTTGTGCTATGTTGACCTAATAGAGAGCATGAGGGAGCCATACATAAGTGACAGTGTAATTGTACTATTCTTACAAGAAGAAGTCGTGACAGCAATCAGCAGGCTTAAAAACCGAAAAGCACCCAGCCCAGACAAAATACTTTCAGAAACATTAAAACAAACAGCAACACAAATAACACCTTTTCTTTCTAACATGTTCAACGATGCACTTCTAACAGGTAGAATTCCAAACCTCTGGAAAACTGTTAATGTAGTAATAATCAGGAAATCACAAGACAAAGAGCCAACAGACCTGAAAATGTACCGACCGATCTGCCTCTTAAACACTCTCGCCAAGGTACAGACAGGCTCCTGTGTGACTGCTTACAATCGCACAGAAGCCTCCTCAGGCTAACGCCCCCATCAATTTGGCCTCAGGGAAGTAGATCAATAGAAGAGGCCATCAACCAAGCACTGACAGTTACAAATAGCATCAGTGACAAATACATAACTGTCATACAAATCGATATAGCCGGGGCTTTTGACAATCTGTCGTGGCCGTCCCTCTTTGCCAGGTTAAGGGAAATGAGGCTATCAGCTTCCTTCTACAATAGCCTCCTCAGCTACTGCAGAGGAAGAATGACAGAGTGGTGGGCTGGTACACGCAAGGTTGTCGAGAGAATAACGAAGGGATGTCCACAAGGCTCGATCTGCAGACCAATATTTTGCGAAATCACAATCGAGCCCTTGCTGAACACACCGGACGATGAGGATAAGGTAAGAGGTGTGGTGGCGTATGCAGATGACCTGTATGTAGTGGTGTCAGCCAACTTGGAAGCAGCACTAGATACAAAAGGCTTCAGAACTACTGGTGCAAAGAAAATAAATTAAAAATCGCTCCCAACAAAACTGTATATTTACTGCTCAGAGTGACACTACAGAGGAATCCAGTTCTAAAATTACACACTACAAGCATACAGAGGAAGCAAGCAACACGTTATCTAGCATTGCATCTTGATGAAAAACAGACTTTTAACTTTCATATCAAATTGACAATTGAGAAAGCCTCCAAAATTGTGCACAAACTACCAAAACTCAACACAACTCAGAACAAATTACCTATTAAGGCGATAAGGACCTACCACATTGCGATATTTGAATCCATCGCATGCTTCGCCCAAGTGCGTGGGCTCACAGACTGAACATACAGACTAACAAGACAACTGCAAGATGAGGTGAACATAGTGTACTCCTGAAAATGAGCGGAGCCTTCAAACACCACGTCACTAGAGACACTTTGCATTGTGATGGGGACCTGTCCTATGGGCATAACAATTGGTATAGAGCTGCACTTTACTGGCCTAAGAGGGACAGGCTCGATAAAATCACCGAAATTACGGGAACCAACATTATGAACAAAGCACAAATGAAACAATGGCGGATTCAAACATGGCAGAGAGAATGGGATGCATCTGACAAGTGTCGCCGAGTACACTCTTTCTTTCCTGACTGACACAAAAGATTACAACTGAAACATGTCGACTCGAGTCAGGGAATGGTCCATTTCCTGACAGGCCATGGGCCGTATCCAGTACATTTAAACCGTATGGGACTAACTAATGATCAAATATGCATTTGCGGAGAAACTGGGACACCAGAACATGTCACACTGCTATACAACATGCTTGCACATGTGAGACCTATACAGAATGTCAGTGACATCACCAAAATAATACGTAATCCTGAAAATTGGAACACAATAAATAGCATAGCTGATATTGTATCTAACACACTACATGAAGAAAACAAGTGCCAAAACCCTTGTGGAAGGAAGTGTAGAGAAGCACAAACAACACAGCAAACCATGTGGGGGGACACAAGCACAACCACAGACTCCAAAATTGAGGAAGGAACCAACACGCTAACTGAACATGACTCAGAAGGGATCAACACGTAAGGACTGAAACCGACAACGCATGACACTGCTTGCTACAACACAGTTACAAACAACACAACAGGCAGTAACAATCATAAAACAAACAAATGCCAACTCCACATACTAACGCTCTAGTAATAACGTAAAGTTGCTTGCGAGGAGAAGGCTCAAAGAAGTTTTATTCTGAGGCTCCTACTCCCCAACTACATGCTGCATAGTGTTTAAGCTATACTGCACACGAGCAGTAATGTATTGTTCATCTTATTATGTGTAGAAGAAGTATATTCTCTTCTCTAATTAAAGCTACAATGAATTAATTTTGTACGTCAAATATATTTTCCGTATAAAGTATGTATAAAACTAAAAATGTGATGTATTAAGTTATTTAAGGAATAGTGTATTCAAGTAGCAATGAGCTACATTCTATTTCTACTAACAAGTTTACAACCATAAATGTATTTCTGATGTAAAGCTAAAATTCATGTATTCCATGCATCAAATGCTCAGTCAGTATTTAATCTGCATAATACCAGGTCTATGTATCTAATGTATGACATAGAAGATACCGCAACTACCAACAATAGGACAAACAAACAGCTGCTGAATAACATGTAGTGTCACGAGTTGCAACACTCCCAGTAATGTACCAATACACACAAATACAGGAAACATACATAAGCACAAACCATTTCAGATGAGAATAGCTTGAGCTTCTACCGAGACCTTCTCACCTGAAGAAGGTAGAAATTGGCCATTACCAACCAATATGCTACATAGGCTTCCAGATACAGTATACCACTTCCCTCTACATATTGTAAAATATTTTCACCACTCATTGTATTACATATTTCTCTTTATTTTTCTTTGACATTTGCATTGTATAAATTATATTCTCGTCAACCTGGCAGAAACAAATTATATAGAACAATTTCAACAATAGTTAAGCACTCAGTTCACTGTAACCTTAGAGAAAATTTTTATATTAAGTTCTTTTTGCTATTTAAAAAAAGCATTAACAACTGTGTAACAATAATGTTGTAATAATGAGAAGTGATGCTGTTGGATTTAGAAGCATCTGACCCACCTAATATTTCCAGGCCGTGGGTTACTCTGTACTATTAATGAAATAAATAAATAAAAATAAATAACACCCAGAAGGGCTTCACCGCCATGACCATAACTGAATGCCTACCTCACTATACACTAACAGGAAGAATCCAATTTCCTCGAGGCATAGGCAATAGCACTGCACCCATCTAAATGCGAGACAGTTCCTGAGGGCAGAATTAGTGACTTGGTGAGAAGTAGGCAGAGAGCCTGTAGTATAAAATGGTGAAGAAATTTCTGTGCCCCAGCGTGAAAGTTAGTGTGCAAGGCTTAAAATAAACCCACAGCTGTGCATTGCTTACAAGCTACTGGAAGCAAAGAAGTGGTTCCATGTGGTGATTGTAGCCGAATGCTAGTGCAGTATCATACATATTCACAAGTAGTATGTCTCTGACAAAGGCCTCAAGGCATATGCAACAGCACAGCACCTGTCAAACATTGAGACAGTTGGTATCTTGGAGAGACTTAGGCAGAGAGCCTGTAGTATGCAGTGGCGAAGAAATTTCTGTCTCTCTTATATGAGAAGGTGCGACAGTTACAGTAAAACAGCAGTAGTGCATCAATTAAGGCTACTGGAACTCGGGAGAGTTCCATGCTGTTACTGCAGCCGAATGCCAGTGCCAGTATATACTAGCAGAATGACTATAACAATCTCCTCGACACATATGCAACAGCGTAGCTCTTCTGATGGAACCATGTCCTCAGAGGAGCATCAGTGCCTTGGAGAGTCGTCGGGAGGGAGCATATAGTATACAATGTCCTCAAGCCATATGCAGTAGCACAGCAGCCGTCTAGTACCGAGACAGTTCCTGGGGGCAGAAATAGTGTCTTGGAGAGACGTCAACAAAGAACCTGCAGTACACAATGGTAAAGACATTTCTGTGTCTGATCGTCAATGTGGAGGTACGAAGGTTACAGTAAATCAGCTAATGTGCATCGGTTACATGCACCTGGACACCCACGAGTGGTTACATGCCATGGCCGTTTCCAAATGCCAGCGCTAGCATAGCCTAGCAGAATGACTCCAACAATGTCCTCAAGGCATATGGAGTAGCACAGCTCATTATGATGGACATAGGATTCCTGAGAGGAGCATTAATGTCTTGCAGAGACGTTGGCAGAGAGCCTGTACTATGCAATGATGAAGAAATTTCTGTCTTATCATCCACGTGAAGGTGTGAGGGTTACAGTGTACCAACAGCAGTGCATCAGTTACAAGCCACTGGACACCCAGGCAAGATTCCCGACCATGACCATATCTGAGTGCCAGTTCCAGTATACATTAGCAGAATGACTGCAACTATGTCCTCGAGGCATATGCAATGGCTCAGCACCCGTCTAATGGTGAGACAATTCCTGAGGGCAGTATTGGTGTCTTGGAGAGACGTTGGCACAGAGCCTCTAGTATGCAATGGCGAAGAAGTATCTGCGTCTCATGGTCAATGAGAAGGTGCAAGAGTTACAGTAAACTGGTAATAGTGCATCAATTTGAAGCTACTGGACACCCAGGAGAGGTTACATGCTGTGATCATAACCAACTGCCAGCGCCAGTATATACTATCAGAATGACTCCAACAATGTCCTAGAGGCATATGCAATATCGCAGCTCCTTCTGATTGACATGCAAGTCCTGAGGGGAGCATTATTGTCTTGGAGAGACGTCAGCAGAGAGCCTGTAGTATGCAATGGTGAAGCAACTTCTGTGTCTACCATTAATGTGAGGGTGTGTGGGTTACAGTAAACCTGCTGCGATGCATCAGTTTCAAGCTACTGGACATCTAGGAGAGATTCCATGTGGCGACTGTTGCTGAATGCCAGTGCTAGTATCATAGATCCAGTGACTGGCAGACAAGGTTGTGATGGCCAGCCTTGTGCATGTAGTTTCAATGGAGCTCACAATTTGCATCATTGTTCTGAATAGGGTGGAAGGGCTGAACCATAGATTTCGAAAGTTTTGTGAACAGCTATGCTGTGACTCCTTGGACTTGAGCAATAGGTTTCAGAACTATAAGGTCTGCCATAAAGGGTCAAGTGGCTACTCAGGTAGCTGCCATAGTGTGGGTGCACACAAGAATTTTTTAAATTAGGTGGCTCTGTATCCATTCCAGATGACAATAGCTGCAGGAGCCAGGAGTATCAGTATAATATGGAAGGAAATGCTTCCCACAGGTGAGAGTATAAAATCCTAATGGTTAACTGCCAAAGCATTCACAACAAAGTGCCAGAGTTTGAAGCAAACCTGAAAGGCAGTGAAGCTCACATACTACTAGGTACAGAAAGCTGGTTGAAACCTGAAATTAATAGCAGTGAGATTTTTGGGGAAAATTTGAGTGCTTATCGAAAGATAAGCAAATGTGAAATTTTTTGCAGTAGACAAGAAACTCAGATTCTGAGTGATAGAAATTGAAGCTGCATGTGGGATTGTTTTAGCAGGACTGAGTATCAGGTGTGGACATAAAGTGATAATTGGATCCTTCTATTTCCCACCAGACTCATCTCCACATTTAACTGAAAACTTTAGAGAAAATATCAGTTCACTTGTATGTAAGTTCCCCGAGTCATACTATAACCAACTTTGGAGACTTTAATGATCCAACAATTAATTGGGAAAATTACAGTTTTGTAAGTGGTGAGCATGATAAGACATCCTGTGAAACACTACTAAATGCCTTCTCTGAAAACTACCTAGAACAGATAGTTAGGAACCCCATGCATGATGAAAATTATTGGATATAGTGGCAACAAAGAAACCTGACATCTTTGAGGATATCCACATTGAAACTGGTATCAGTCACCATAACATGGCTGAGGCCACAATACTTACCAAAATCAGTAGTATCATATCTCAATCAGGAACTTGAAACTTTCAGCATGGGCCAGGAGCATGTAGAGGAACTCTTGCTCAAGTTTAAAAGAATAGTTGACCACGCCTTTGACTGATATGTACCCAGTAGAACAGTTCATAATGGGAGAGAAACTCCATGGTATACACTCACTGTAAAGAAACTGATAAAGAAACAGAGATTACTTCACAACAGGTGTAGAACAATGTGTATGGCTATAGATAGAGAGATGCTGAATGAAACACATATGGCTGTGAAGGGATCATTGTGTGATGCCTTAAATGACTACAGTAGCAGAATATTGCCAAATGACATTTCACAAAATCCAAAGAAATTCTAATTGTATGCAAAGGCTGTTAGTGGCACCGAATTTAGTGTCCAGTCCCTAGTGAATGAGACAGGAACTGAAATTGAGGGTAGCACGGCAAAAGCTGAAATGTTTAACTCAATTTTCAAATTTTGCTTTACAAAGAAAAACCTAGGAGAATTGCTCCAATTTAATCCTCATACCTCTGAAAAGATGAATGAAAGAAGTATTAGTGCAAGTGGTGCTGCAAAACAGCTGAAATTTTTAAAATTGAACAAAGTTCCAGCGCCCAATGGAATCCCTGTCAGATTCTATACTGAATTTGCGGTTGATTTAGCCCCTCTCCTAACTATAATCTATTGTAGACCCCTCAAACAATAAACTGTGCCCAGTTCTTGGAAAAAGGCACAAGTCACACCTGTAGAAGAGTAGCAGAAGTGATCCACAAAACTACCATCCAATATCCTTATCACTGATTTGTTGTAGATCCCTAGAACATATTCTGATCTCAAACATAATGAGGTATCTTGAACAGAACAACCTCTTCAATGCCAACCAGCATGGTTTTCGAAAGCATCAATCATGTGAAACCCAACTCGCACTTTTCTCACATGAAATGCTGAAAGCTTTGGATCATGGTAATGAGATAGATGCAGTGTTTCTTGATTTCCAAAAAGCATTTGACTCAGTACCACAGCTATGCTTATTGTCAAAAGTAGGATCATATGGGGGTATCAAGTGAAATTTGTGACTGAATTAAGGATTTTTTGGTTGGGAGGACACAGCATGTTATCGTGGATGGAGAGTCATTGTCGAATGTAGAAATAAATTTGGGTGTGCCCCAGGAAAGTGTATTGGAACCCTTGCAGTTCATGTAGTATATTAATGACCTTGCACACAATATTAATAGTACAATCAGGCTTCTTGCAGATGATGCATTCATCTATAATGAAGTACTATCTGAGAGAAGCTCCGTAAATATTCAGTGAGTTCCTTATAAGATTTCAATACGGTGCACAGATTGTAAACTTGCTCTAAATGTTCAGAAATGTAAAATTGTGCACTTCAACAACCAAAAAAATTAGCATCTATGATTACAATTCCAATGACTCACTGTTGGAATCGGCCAGCTCACACCTGACTGTAACACTGTGTAGGGATGTGAAATGGAATGTTCACATAGTCTCGGTCATGAACAAAACAGGTGGAAGACTTGGGTTTGTTGGTTGAGTACTGGGGAAATGCAAAGTCTACAAATGAGATTTCTTACAAACCACTCATGCGACCCATCCTAGAATATTGTTCAAATGTGTGGGATCCATACCAAGTAGGACTAACAGGGAACAATGAATATATACTGGGAAGGGCAGCACAAATGGTCACAGGTTTGTTTGATCCATGAAAGAGTGTCACAGAGAAATTGAAGGAGCTGTAACAGTAGCATCTTGAAGATAGAAATACACTATCCCGAGAAAGTCTATTAACAAAGTTTCAAGAACTGGCTTTTTAATGATGACTCTAGGAATATACTACAACCCCCTATGTATCGCTCACATAGGGAGCATGAGGATGAGATTAGAATAATTACTGCACACTCAGAGGCATTCCGACAATCATTCTTCCCATGGTCCACAAGTGAATAGAACAGTAAGGAACCCTAATAACTGGTGCAATGGGATGTACCCTCTGCCATGCACCTCATGGTGGTTTACGGAGTGGAGATGTAGATGCAGATATTGCAGCAGCAGAGGGCGGTCATATTTCAGAGCTGCTGGAGGTACGGCTCAGTGGGTCCAGCGGATCATGCATGGCCACTTGTAACGTTCTCCGGATGACATCAAGAGACAGTGTGGTGCTGGGGTGCAAGACTCACATGGCTCTCAATTCAGTTAACTTGCCCGTTATGTGTAGCAGATCCTCTTCTCTGGTTAATCTGCTATGTCGATCTCCCAACAGCTTCTTCTCCGAAGATATGTTGCAGGTTAAAGGAATTTACTAACTACTTCTCTATTCTTGAAATAATTTGTGTACTCATAGAATACTCTTCAATTCAGTCATAATATATTTTCAACATTCATAAACAATAACTTCAGCAAGCTAAGCCATTCTTCAGACATTAGACTCATTTACTCTTCTGCAAAATAGCTTACATGTGCCTCGCTTCGATCATAACCGAGACATGAAAAAATTTAAAAGTCTCTATTCTCATTCGAGTCCAGCACGTGAGTGTCCTTAGGAAACGACTTTCAACCGTCCACTAGTCTTTTTACAATCATCACAGACATTAAAGAACACAGAATACTATATAGACTTTTTTTGTTCTTCTTTGTCCGTACACGAAAATCTGTGGACTGTATAGCAAGTACTTGCCTGCAGCCGTTTGGCCACTGTGTCCATCTTTTTCCTCGTGGCTGTTCTTTTTTGACCTGCACATACAAATAAACTATCCTCAGTCAGCATTTCTCCTACTCATATCTAATATATCGGGTGTTCAAAACATTGGAAGGCTGAGTGATTCTAGAATTTCCTCCGAAATTCCCAAAGCACAACACACTATTGGCATGAGATGGAAACTTGCTATGCAGTTACCAACCATGATATACCATGGGGTGGTATCCCACATTGACTGAACGACAGCATCAGTTACAATTACTGTGGATATGGTATCATTGAGGTTGGACAACAGATCAAAGGAAACGTGCCCCTGGTTGGATGAATCATGTTTATTGTTACACTAGATCGATAGTCATTTCCATATACGCAGCCATTGAGGTGACTGACTGTTTGAAACATGCTCTTTGCCATGACTGACTGCTGGAGCAGTGTTACGCTGTGGAGATACATTCATCTGGGCTTCCATGAGACCTGTGGTATTAGTCAAAGGCAACGTGGCAGCTGGTTCACTTACACCTGTTCATGCCTGTTGTCTTCCTTGACATCTTCAACAGGGTGTCACAATACCAGAATCATGATACAGTGGTTTGAGAAGCATGATACTGAACTCAAATTGATGTTTAATTTATGGATGTCCATCCTATTCCGTGGACGATGGACCTTAGCTGATGATTCATATGAGAAAAAGTATCATCATAGCTGTATCTTGAGAATGACTTTATTGACTCATGCGAATAGTTTCAATGGCATATTGCCACCATCCTCAGGCTCCACCACTGCCAAAAGAGTATTAGATTTCCTTGGTGCATATATTGTGAATTCCTTGTTACTAGTACACGTAGGCTAGATCTCCTCAGTAGTCTCTACTTAACACCGTCTTCTCTCCAAGACTGATTGGAAACAAGATGGTGTTGAGTAGGGATTTAGGGATTCCTGAGGAGGGCTAAACCATGTGTACTAGTAACAAGGACTCCATAATAAATGTGCTGAGATAATCTAATACTCTTTTGGCAGTGGTGGGGCCTGAGGATGGCAGTAATGTCCTGCTGAGCTAGTAATGTGAGAAGTAAAGTCATTCTCAAGATACAGCTGTGATGGTACTTTTTCTCATATATTCACATTGATGTCTTCACCACCAAATTCACCTTATCTGGACCAAAAAGAACATATCTGGGATGCTAGCTTTGCACACACAAACAATTGACCCATATTTTATGAGAATTTTGTGGCCTGTGCTTAGATATCTACACAACCTCCAGAAATCTGCCAAGGACTTTAAGATCTATACCATGCAGAATCACTACTGTACTGCAATACGAAGGCAGACTACATAACATGATATTAAGTAGGTGGTCATAACATTTTGGCTCATCAGTCTAAATGAGAGAGGTGGTATGTCCTAAGACTTCAAGAAGAATGTCATAATTCCAATCCCAAAGAAAGGCAGGTGCTGACAGGTATGAAATTATGGTATAAACACATGAGATAAACACATGAATTTTTTCATCTGGGAAAAATATGGGGAAAACAGGGGAATTTTTTTGAACTGCAGGAATTTTTCATTGTTTTAGTTCCCAGTCAAATTTTTGTAATTTTTACTGGTAAGAACTGATAATCTTACAAAGAATTTTACTTTAGTCCACTACTGTAGAATAACATTACAGCAATAAAATGTAAATGAGAGAATGACACCAAAATAACACTTCAGTTGCAAAGAAAAGGCACCATTTACAACAACAAAACACAGTGCACCCATAAACATCTGCCAACAGCAAAATGAGTCAAAGGCTTTAGGACGAAGACTATATAATACTTTGTAACAATGAACTGCTTTTGATGAGCATGATGTCACAAATATTTACATTTCTAACAGGTTATGGGAAAGTATTGTGAATGGTGGTTTGAGAAGCGTTACTTTTGAAGCAAATTTCCTTGCACACAAGATGAGTAACATAACATGTGAGAACGTGTGATGAACTTCTTAAATCATGGAGCATCTGATTCTCATTCAAAGCTTAACACTTTGAGGGCCAGCCACCTAACGTATGTGTTTGATATACAAGGTGAAGGAAAAATGCGCACTTGGGGGTTGGCATGTGACTCCTCATCTCAGTTTAAGACAAAAGTGTATCAAGCAAAACCTAGTCCCACCGGTAGGTTTAATAGGAATGTGATTTTAAAACATGAGGCTCTGGCAATGCTGTAACTGGTTGCAGCTTGGCCAAGAGCAGATAGCATGAACTCTGCACTGTGCCAGAGCTGTCCCATTAGCTCAGTGAGATGAGGCAATGCCGTGAGAAATGGTTATGCAGACCTACTGATGTCCGAGTCGTATTTGTACCAAACTTTTTTCTTCAGTTAAAGCACCAAATTGTGTGCAATTTAGATCTCCACAATGAGGTATCATGTGTATTTATTTCTGTTATTGTTACGTTTAGTTAAACAGTAAGACATAACATGAACTTCTTACAGACGGAAATGACCACTTTGTTTTGAAAATAATAGTGGGTACAACTTGCCTGTAACCAATAAGGTACAAAGAACACAATAGGTAGGCTACATTAGATTGCAAATTATGCTATGCAAAATAATTCCATTCTGTACATTTGACATCCAGGCTTATCTTCACAGAGCAATGTTCAGTTTAGAGACGATGTATTTGTAAACACTTTGCCACTCACTGTATCATACTTTATTGGATCCTACGCAACACACCTTCATCCACCATTGCCAAAGTGGCATATGCGCAAGCTAGTAGGTCACGTACAGCCATGGGTGCAGTACTGTAAATTTGTTCCTTTAATTGTTACCACAAATAAAAATCTAGTGAATTAAGGTCTGGGGAACTTGAAGGACAGAATGTTGGACCTTCATGACCAATCCATTTCCCTGGAAAGGCTTCATTTAAATAGTTATGCACATTCATTCCAAAGTGTGGCAGGCCACCATCATGCTGAAACTGTAGCTGTCACCAATCATCAGGTGGAATGTTTTCTAACGCATCAAGCAAAGTACTGCAAAGAAATGTGCAACACAGGAGCACATTCAACTTGTCTAGCCATAGGTGATGGCCCAAAGGCAGTCCTCCCACAACTCCAACCCACAGGTTTATGCCAAAGTGTGCATGAAAATCATATCCATGGGTGACATGTTCTCTGTCTTTTGACCTACGAGGGTGGTTTGAAAAGTACTCAGAATCACCATGAGGGGTCAGCACTAGTGCAAGTTTTACACGTGATATTCATTGGACTGTTGCCTGTAAACACGTGCCACATCAGTGCTCTTGGAAGAGAGCTGTGGCAGTGATGTGGCTCTGTTGTTGTTCCCGCGAAGTGATTTGCGAAGATGGAAAAAATCGAGATTCAAGCAGTGATTAAGTATTTCATAAAGAAAGGTATGCAAGCAAAGGACATTCATGCTGATTTCCAGGATACTATGGGGGACTCTGCTCCTTCATATTCAACTGATGCCAAGAGGACAAATGAATTCAAATTTGGTCAGGAGAGCTTAGATGATGATCCGTGCACTGGTCGGCCAAGATGTGTCACTACTTCAGAAATCATTGCAAAAGTGCACAAAATGGTCATGGAATCTGAAAGAGTATATCCCACTTTAACTGAAGGATTGGAAATGAAAAAATTATCTGCAAGATGGGTGCCATGACTCTTGACACTGGATCAAAACGCATGATAATGGACATATCGGAACAATGTTTGGGCTGTTTTAGGAGAAACGAACAAGATTTTTTGCACCGGTTTGTGACTACAGATGAAACTTGGGTGCTCTACTATATCCAGAGACAAAACAGTCAAAGCAGTGGAAACATGCTGATTCTCTGCCGCCAAAGAAAGCAAAGACAATTCCTTCAGCAGGAAAGGTCATGGTGTCAGTGTTCTGTGATGCGAAGGACATTCTGTTTGTAGATTATCTGCCCACTGGGCAAACAATTACTGGAGAATACAATGCTAATGTCCTGAACAAATTGCAACAAAAGATACGCAAAAAAGGCCACGTTTAGCAAGGAAGAAAGTCATCTTCCATCAAGACAATGCATACCAGGACACATGTGCCGTTGCCATGGCAAAATTACATGAACTAGGGTATGAATTGTTGCCACACCCACTTTATTCACCTGATATAGCTCCGTCAGACTTCCATCTCTTCCTGAAACTGAAAATTTTTCTTGGTGGATGAAGATTCATTTCAAACAAAGAATTGATAGCCGGAGTTGATAACTATTTTGCAGACCTGGGGGAAACTCATTTTCGAGATGGGATCAAGGCTCTGGAACATCGTTGGTCCAAGTGCATTAATCTACAAGGAGACTACATTGAAAAATAAAAAAAAAATAAAAATGTTTCAGTGATGTAAGTACTTTTTTTCTATTCTGTTCCAAGAACTTTTCAAACCACCCTCATATAATGGCTGTTGTGGAGTTTAAAAATACCTTCATGAGTGAAGCTAGATTCATCAATCCGTAGCATGTTATTTATAAAATGTTCATTATCTTCCACTTGGTGCAAAAGCTATCCACAAAACTGTTCTCATTTATTGGAGTTCCTGGCCGCTAGTGTTGAGTTAGCATGTAGTGATATGGATGCAGTTCTTCATCGTGCAGTACATCAACAACCAGTCTTCGAGACATCTGGAACTGCCTTGCAATATTACAGGTATTTCTCTGAGATGATTGGTGAACGGTTTCAAGAATCACATCCTCTGTTTGTGGAGTACATCTAGTCCTTATATGACCTCTGTCCCATTATGTATGGATGAAGCTTACTGCCTTCCCAAAGGTGTTGCTCAGGGCAACGAAAAACATTCCTACTGTGATGGCTCCTTTGAGGGTACTGTACAGCATATGCATGACCAGCAACCGCAGCTTGGTTACCGAGTGTGCTAGGCACACCAAAAGCATGTCAACATATTCATCGTCTGTGTACCCCATAGGCAAGCCACCCTATATGAACTTGGCAGGACCAATTATGGTTGTGCACTACCAGTCAGTAGACACATGTATGCAGTTTAATCATGTGATAGGCTATTGTCAGGAGACAAAATAATGTCCTCCTTATGAACAATAAGAATTAGGGAATGGGCAACTAAAAAATAAAAAATGAACTTGATGAGAATTCGAACCATAGCTCCATGTTGGATGTGGGTTTGATGTCCCAGCAGTCGACAGTGAGCTATGTCAACTGGTACAGTAATGCAACGTGATACACGTTCCTCTGTAAATTTCAATGTGCTGCACAATGTGGCAGTGTTGCCAGCTCCTCATTTTCATACATGTGTTTTCAAAATGCTACCAATCTGATTTTGCTAGATAAATTTCTATCTTGAATATGGATGAGAAATCATATGCCAACCTCCAAGTCCGACATTTTTTCTTCTCTCTGTTTCGTAAAGGGGAACACATGCAAAAAAGACCAATATTATATGTGAAAGCTTAGCTTTCCTTGTAGCTATACTGTATGTTTGCTAATTTAAACCATTAACTTTTCCTATTTTTGTGTGTTACTTAACACTGATGTTGCTATTGGCTGACTACATCTGGGACAATAGTTTGTTTCCAGAGGAAATGTGAGAATATGCAAGATAATACTGACTCTACAACATATCTTAGAATATCTGCTGTCATTGGTTGGTGAGATCTTGCGACATGAGCCATGGCTGGCTGCCAAAAACACATATGCTGAGTTTTGTTTCCTAAAGTGCTGTGAAGTTCTATTTTGGTGTGTAAAGCCTTTACCTTTCAATAAGTTTTACAGCTCTGAGGGAAAGTATATTGTCAATTAACATGGAAAAAAATGTCCTTTCACCTGTGCTATAGTGTATTTTCACCAAGGGAAAAGTATGTTTTAACCGAGAAACCCAGTTTTTTTTTTAAATTGTCCCTGTACACACCATGAAAGAATACTGAACTAGCATTTTAATGACTCGTAGTTACAAAATACTAACATGAATTTTTACAGAAGAATGGGGAAAAAAACTGATAGAAGTTGACTTCTGGGACAATAGTTTGTTTCCAGAGGAAATGTGAGAATATGCAAGATAATACTGACTCTACAACATATCTTAGAATATAGGTTGAATAAAGGCAAACCTGTATTTATAACAATTCTTGTTTTGAGAAAACTTAAATAATTGAAACTCCAGGTAGGAATATCAACAATGTAGGAAAAGACAGATTGCTACTTATTGTAAAGAAGACACATTAAGTTGCAGACAGGCACAATTAAAAGACACTTACATAAAGCTTTTGGCCACAGCCTTCATCAGTAAAAAGAAGATACACACCATTCATACACGCAAGTTAGCACACCTCATGCACACGTGAATGCCGACTCCAGCATTCTGGCTCTAGATGCTGGAGTGCAGTGATGAGCAGTCCCTCTCGAAATATATCGAGGGTCTCACTGAAGCCTTGACAAACCATAATTATCCTGCCAACCATGTTCAAAAAGAAATCTCCGTGCCTTATCTTTCCATTCTCCCACCACATCCCAAATTCCGGCCACACAGGAGCATTCCCCTCGTAACTCAGTACCACCTACAACTGGAGCAACTGAATTACATTCTTCCCCAGGATTTTGCCTACCTCACGTCATGCCCTGAAATGAGAAATGCCCTGCCGCTTCCCACACCTCCCACGGTGGTATTCCACCATCCACAGAGCCTACACAATATACTCGTCCATCGCTGCACACCCCTGCTCCCAACCCCTTACCTCATGGCTCATATTCATGTAATAGACCTAGATGAAAGACATGTCCCATATGTTCTCACACCACCATTTATTCCAGTCCAGTCACAAACTTCACCTATCCATCAAAGGCAGGGCTATCTGTGAAACCAATCATGTGATCTACATGCTAAGTTGCAAACCACTGTGCTACATTCTGTGTGGGCATGACAACCAACAAGCTGTCTGTACATATGAGTGGCCACTGACAAACTTTGGCCAAGGAACATGTGGACCACCCTGTTGCTGAGCACACTGCTCTACACGACATCCTTCATGTCAATGACTGCTCTCTCACCTGCCCTCTGTCCAACCTCCCAACTGCACTCTCTCTCCACCTCATCCCTGCATACTTGCCAGCAGCACTTCACTGTCCCTCCCCTCCAACCCCATTCTCCCTCTCTTTCCCCCTCCCTGCCCCAGTCACTTCCTTACCCCACCCAGTTGCCACTCCCATCATGCACTGCTGCTGATGCACACAGTGTGGCTTCAGTAGTTGCCAGAGACTGCAGTCATGTGTGTGTGAGTTGCATTTGTGTGTGTGTGTCATCTATTTTTTATGAAGGTCTTACTGGCCAAAACTTTGTGACATCTTTTTGTTGTGCCTATCTGCAACTCAGCATCTCCGCTATATGGTGAGTAGCAACTTTCCTTTTCATAGCATTGTTACATTCCATCCTGAATTTTCCATTGTTCGAAAATATTCAGATGCTCAGACTAAAACCTGAGAGTCATAAATTAAGATTTCAGAGATTTGTTTGCATGGCCCACCTCTTCAACAACTCATTCTTTTTCATCTTAACCATACTACAAAATGAAAAGCTAATTTGCTACATGAGGTTTATTGTTTTCACAGAGCAATAGCAGTAGTCATACCATAAACATTACATATAGATAGTACATTTTGCTCTATTGCTTAACACACTGATTGTCACACACGTAATGATGACGTTTCACTGACAAGCCAGGTGAGGCCACACAACAGTGTTAGCCTTAAGGCTGTTCTCATTGGGACTCTCACAAACACAGGAAGACAAATGGAAGGACAACACAGCAATGTGTGGAAAACCCAAAGCTCCACGAGGAAATTTCATACGTTATAGAAAATATAAGGTCCAAAATCAAGAAAGTGAACAGTGCAAGGAAATTGTGCACAGTGGAAGAAGAAACTGGATAAAAAAGCTGAAAATGAAACAATTGACTAACTATGGTGCAACTTTGAGACCAGTATCTGTTGACAAGTAAAGGAGTAGCAGTTGGCATCTGAACATGTAAAATGCTGAAAGTAATGACTAGAATATATCATTCTTTTGCAAAACAGTCTTTCTGTCAGCAAAATGAAAAGAAAGATAAGTAGTATCCACTTATAATGTTTATAGTATGTCCACTGAGAATGCTTTGTCAGTAAAATATGGAAAACATACAACGTCTGATTGAGAGTACTTTTCCATTCATACCGTGCTTCAGAAAGAAACAAACCAAATTAACAATAAAATAAGGTTTTACATAGTGCCTTTACTGTTCACGCAGTTTACTCTTAATTTAGTCCCTGAGGGCTGAAAGTCATCCTCATTATTAGAATATGCATATGAAAATGATTGAGATGTAATTGTTAGAACAGATTGCTATATTATGTAGCAAAGCGTTACAGGAGGAGGCTGCAGGAAGACATAAATGAAGACAGAGTGCTGGAGAGCAGCAACATCTGTAATTAGCAGCTTGGACTCCTGGTATTCCCTATATCCTTGGGCTTGACCTCCCCCTATTTTTCTTGTATAATGTCAGGATTATAAACAGTTTTTGTGTTTGACAAAAGGACCAAGGGAGGAACTGTTACCACATGTAATATCCACCCATTGTAATTTACCTGGACATTCCACTCCATGCACAGGGCCTAAAAATACTTTTGGAGCTAAATTTGACTCAGTCAGCAATTCTAATTTTAATTTCAATCCATTTGCTGATGAGACAAGAATGAATTCAGAACTGCTCTATTGCACATCTCTTGAGTTTCACCAAGTGTTGTGTTAGCTACAATCGGAACTGAAGGCAGAAATGTGCAAAGAAGTTCAATGTGGTAGGAGATCAACTTAGCTGCATGTAACAAGTAAAATAATGTAAAGCTCATTCTGCTGCAAGGTTTAAGGGCAGCAAGTGCTCAAAAAACAGATACATTCCTTTTTGGGGTCTGAGTGATCTGTCCTTCCTTTTTAAAAATTACAATGTGGTGGCCTTGATGGGTTTGATTTTGTCTTTGTATGGCGTGCCATTTACCATTAAACCACAGTCACAAACCATCACAGAAACTACTCAAGTGGTAAATAAAACTTCCTACACATATTTTTATATCCTACAATGTGGTCAATTCGTTAGGGCGGTATTCAGCATCCCTCCTGCATACTTATTAATGTAATTAGGATTGTATTACCTAGCAAATGAAATTTATGACTAGAGTATGGATTTCTTGGCAGGAAGGACACATCATATCATCTGTATGGAGAGTCAATGATGGGAACAAAGTAACTACAGATGTACCCCAGGAAAATGTATTTGTACCCTTTGTGTTCGTGTTGTATATGAGTGACCTGGCAGACAGTATTAACACTTACTTCAGACTTTGTGCTATGCAGTTGATTCAGTTATCTATAATTAAGTACTATCTGGAAAAAGATGCACAAATACTGTGTTCATGCTAAGGTTTCAAAGGGATGCAAAGGTTGCCAACTTTTTTTACATGTTCAGAAATGTAAAATTGTATGCTTCACAAAATGCAAAAACCATAGTGTCCTGTGATTACGATATCACTGAGTCACAATTAGAATCAGTTAACTCGTGCAAATACCCTGATGTAACAATGTGTGGGGTTAAGAAATGGAATCATCACAAAGCACAGTCATAAGTAAAACACGTGGCAGATTTCATTTCGTCAATATGATACTGGGAAAATGCGATATACAAAAGAGTTTACTTATGAAACACTCACATGACCCATAACAGAATATTGTTCCAGTGTATGGGGTGCATACCAGTTAGGACTAACAGGGGATATTGAATCATACGAAGAAGGGCAGCAGGAATGGTGACAGTTCGTTTTATCCATACCCCTACAAAAAACTTGATATGGCACACACTTGAAGATAAAATGCCAACTATCCCATCAAAGCCTAATTTGCTTCTGCAGCCCCTGTGGAGGTAGGATTGGACTACATATAGCATACACAGAGATATTCAAATAGTCATTGTCCCTTAGTCCATATGCAAATGGAACAGGAAGAAATTATATTATCTGTTACAATAGGTACTCTCTATTATGCATTTCACAGTGGTTTTACATGGTATGGATGTAAATATGGAATTGATTGCCACTTTAACTGAAATGCTGAGACATAGTCATTGGACAACCAACCAGTGGCCAGATTTTTGTCAAAGAGTAAATGTTTTACCTACAAAATAGAAATTAATAGTTAAGGGGGTTCCCTTGGTTTTCAGTGTGCCTCATGGAAATAGTACTCACTTTTAAGTATTGGGCTTGACCCAGTCCCCATTTGCATTAATAAGGAGATAATGCTGTGAGTGTTGGTTTCACTATCTGCTGGCAAGCACTGTACTCCACAGTGTCCACACTTTCCAGGTCTATTACACATAACATAATTTCTAGGCTCCCCACCAGTGTGCAATCAATGAATTCTTTCCACAAAATTTACAAACCATATTATGTTATCTCTGGAACCTAATATTAGCATCTGCTTCACATTAACAGATGACCAAAAATAACTGTTTAAGCATCATATTTACTGTTGATGACATTTAATTCTATTAACTTATTGCTGAAAAGAGGCCTTCAAGGGTGCCCCTTTGAGGTTCATATCTTCTTCCCCCCATAAAGTCACTCACTTTACTTTGTTTCTTCTATTCAGACAAGAATACATGTGAGAATTTATATTCAAATTCAGCTACAGATTTGCTCCATTTGCTTATCACCCAAATGCTTCAATGTTCAAACAACTTTTGTAAAACGGGAAAAATTTTCAAAAATTCAACAGGGTGCTCTCAGTACCTTGAAACAAATCTACTAATAGTCATTTTACAACTGAAAAGACTGTATGTATGCACACTGATTACTATCAAAGTCCCTTTATATGAAAGCATCTGCTTCTTCCTGCTCATGCATTTGTGATTTGTAATTGATTGATTAATTTATCACATAACCGTGTTTTGCAAACCCAAGCAGTATCATCTTTGTCTTCCAGTCTCGGTCAAAACCTGGGTTCTTAAAAATCCCTCTTCATTTCAATTTCTCCAGAAATAGTTGTTACAAAAAACAGTCTCATTTTATCCATTATGAAATGATGGTTGAAATCCTGCATCTGGCAGCAGCAAACATTATTCTACAAGAAACAAAAACCATTGTTTTCATAAGATATTTTCTATAAGCTATTTAATAAAACAGACTTCTTCACAAAAAAAAGCCGTACTTCATTATGAACATCTTGTACACAGAAATACAAAAGTGGATCTCAGCCCATATAGCATTTCTTTTTTGCTCAATACAGTGTTGAATATTTGTTAACAAAGGTAGTTAAACCTCAGTAGTTGAATGGTCAATTGCATCTGACTGCCATGCATGATGCGGAGGAGCTAGGTTTGATGCCTGGTACCACTAGGGATTTTACCTTGGTGGCAGGATTGGAACAGCTGACTGGGGAGCTACTTCTATTTGAAGTAATGGCTCCAAGTTTAGAAAGCTGACAACATCTGAGAGAGCGGTGTGCTGACAACTTGCCTCTCCACATCACACTGACTTGTGCTGAAAGGCAGAACATGACACAGTGGAGGGTGAGCCGTATGGCGTCCTCAGGGCCTAATTTCTGAGTTCAGTTTTTTAAAGGATATTTTCCATGACTTGGTTTGCCATGTCCTGTTGTTTTCCACAGAGATGGTCACTGTGGTTAGAGATCTGATGAATGTGCTATTTCAGTCCTGCCTCGGGCTGAAAACAGCCACACAGCATCCTGGAAGAACTTCAAACAATTTTAAAGCAAACCAATTGTCAAAATCTTAGTTATTTTAATTATATGACTTAATGATTTACAAGCAGGCACAGCACTAACTTCCCTTGTATTGTGAGAAACTGGAATTCCCTCTAAACTATACAGAAACTTATAAAAGTAGATAATTGCATTCCTTCCTTTTGGAACCAAAGGTTCCTTTTTCAGAAAGAAGAAAGAAATTTGTTTGTGAGAGTGGGTGGACAGAGTTGGGGAGGGGGCAGAGAGTGGAAGAGGGGCTGATTACTCAGAACCCCAGTTCAATGTGGGCCACAGTGTGTATTTACATCTATTAAACAGCTTTTACACCAAAAACAGGGCATTTGTCAAGGCAAAAGGATGAAAGTTCGATAGAATGCTTTATAAATATGATTTCAGGATTACAATGTTAGAGTGATTGTGAGACAGACAAATAAGCTGCAATGACTCAATGAGAAAGGTTGAACGTTATGTAAAATAAAGGAAAACACCCATACATAAAAGTGTACATCGTGGATAAAATTGCTAAGAGCGCAGGCCACAAATTAGTCTGTTTATCGACAGTTTCGGGGAGGACAATGTCAAGAAAGACTGCAAAATCTTGTTAATATTGCTTTCCTTTCAGTTACTGCAGAGAAGTGCAGCAGCTGGAGTAAGAGTATTGGGCACAAGATGGAATAATGGAAATGGTCATTGATGAGCTTACCATCAATAACATGCCCTCAAGCAATGACAATGATGATCTTGAATCAAACACAAGTGACAGTGATCTTTAGTGAACATTTTGACAATTCTTTCAAGCACAGTGAAGTACAAGTAGTAAACATTACTGCTGTCCTGTGTTTAATAAAAGCAATATGCAAAGAAAATGCTAAAATCAGTTTTTGACTTTCAATTCATAGTGTCATAAGTTGTGCATTCGTCTACTGTTATGTTTCATTACTGTCAATAAATATATAAGTTGTAGGTAAAATTTCAAGCATGAATATGCCAACAAATTAGATGATTTCCGATCTGACTGAAGTGTCACTTAAGTGGATAATATTCCTGCGAGTGCTGCCTCCAATTTCTTGTTAAGTACAAAATGCAGGTAGGGGTGCCAACACTGCTACAACACTGCTGACGCTGCCTTCTCTCCACCACGCCACCAATCGTCAACTTATCGTGGACAAACAGTAGTGTAGTGTTATATGACGACGACGACGATGATGATAGCCGAGAGAGTGAAACCCATGCCAGCACATAGCCTGCTCCTCGCAAATGGCACCAGGGGGCCACCAAGCTTAAAGCCCCATCTGATGGATGGATCACCATCAACAGTGTCACATGTCCACACTTTATCAGACACTGTAGAGAGATTTGGTATTTACAAATATTCCTTTCTTATTACTTCCTTCCACAAAAACCTTGTAGTCCATTTCTGTCCATGATAGTCACCTTCAATCTTGTCCAAACAAGTAGTGTCCTTTCACTATACACAAACTGCCATTTAGTGTGTGAATGGTGTACTAGAATCAGTTCCTTGTCCTAAAAGAGGACGTGACTGTACTTTGAGCAATATTTGTAAAAGAATGCAATGGTAAATCATTTTCAAACACCCTCATAATTGTTATTGTTGTGGTCTTCAGTCCAAAGATGCAGCTCTCCATGCTGCTCTATCCTGTGCAAGCCACTTCATCTGCGAGTAATTACTGCAACCTATATTATTCTGGATCTGCTTACTGTATTACTCTCCTTGGTCTCCCTCTATAGTTTTTAGCCCCCAAGCTTCTCGCCAGTACTAAAATGATGATCACTTGATGCCTCAAAATGGGTCCTACCAACGGATTCCTTCTTCTAGTCCGATTGCACCACAAATTTCTCGTACCTCTTAATACTGCGAAGAAATTCATTTAGTGCTAAGAATTTAAAATGTTGACTTCACTGCTAATTTGTTTCTATATTGTGATATTGGACTGTTACCTTTATGAATGTTCCATCAAATACTGTAAACACTGTTTTGTTGAAGCTGAGTGATGAGGTTACTTGTCAACCATGCCCTGTATCCTCAATAATTTTCTTTGCATCCTATGTGATCACAAATGTCGCAATTATGTCATTTATAAAACAGAGAGGGGCTGCAAAAAAAGGGCCATTAGAATCTTGTCTGGGTGCAAGCCTAGAGACTCTGGTATTCCTCCATTACCATGTGTATACATTATGGAAACCCTTTTGTTCTTTAAAGGAGACTGCAAAAAAACTGTGATGTAAATGATCACTTTACCAGACAAAACAGAAACTTACATATGACTCAAATCAGCACAGCTCTGTGCCAAAAAAGGTACTTTTCACATGGGAGTTAAGCTTTATAACAAACTTCCTGAAAACATAAAAGCTATCACTGAGGTCAATACATTTCGAAAATGTCTAAAGTCATATTTACAGCATCACTGCTTTTACTCCATTGAAGAATATTTAAATTTATGAAATGTGTTATATAAATACTTACGTGTAAAGTGTATTATTGTAACCTTATATATGTATGCCTTGAAATGACTTTCAGCCTGTATTTTTATAACATGACTTGTCCAATGCCTTATGCATAAGCTGCTATGTAGACAATAGGACCAATAAAAAATACAATACAATACAATACAATCTTATGTATTTAGTGGCAAATAATATATCAAGAAACACAGTGGACCAAGAACGGGACCCCGCAGTGTCCACTGCTTTACAGTTTCCCCAATTACTTCCAAATGTATCAATTTTGTTATGTCCAAGGATAACCTTCAGTTTCCTGTTTTGGAACTTTGAAAGGAATCACTGATAAGTTCCCATAATGCTCAAACTTGTGCGGAAAGAGTGTTCCAAGCAGCCTAATGGTTCTATTACTGCATCTGAGCTCTTTCTGTCATCAGATCTTGAAAACATTTCACCCAAAAATAGTTAATTGCATTTTCTGTTGATAATCAATTATTGATACCAAACTGTCTGACAAATTATGTATGCTGAGATTTTTCAGTCCTTTTTATATGAAGTCTCTTTAGAAACCCTTGAAAATACTGCTAGTAAGGAAAATTACTTTCTACGAGATGTTTTAGCAAGTACTAGAACAAGATATGGTGTACTGGTCTTCACAAATGATTTGATATTTCATTACACCCAGTGAACTTTAAAATCAATTTTAAATCGTTAACCCCTCACACTAAACGGAAAATGGCACTTGACATTGTGAATTTTGTTTTCCAATCTCGGGCCCCATTAGACAATATTTTTTTGTAGCACTCTCATGCTCCAATCTGAAATATGAGTGTAAAATGCTGCACAGTTCAGTCTTCTAGAGAAGCCTGTGTTAACTATACGTTGAATGACAAGCAGTCCTTTCTGAGGAAGAGACTGTAGAGCTTTTAGAAGAATGTCTAAGTGAAAATGAGTACAACAATTATTCTCATGACAGTGATTTATTTTTAAACAATTCATGCCAATGACGATGTAAATAGTCCTAGCTAAAGAGTTTCAAAAAATATTACACAGCATAATGTTTTATATTGTAATGCTCATGTAAATATATATGAATGAAAGCATTTTTTTCAATATATACCCTTATTTTCGGTCAATGGCCTCATCATTTCCAGAAAGAGACTTACATTATTCCTTGTGGTGCACTCGTCAGCTGGCCGGGCATTATTTAAATAAGAATGCACAGAGATGCTCTGTCTCTGCTTTGATGATGATTATGATGAGGTCCCATACTCCGAGGAGCGTTGGGGACAATGCGGGAGACCCGCACCGCTGTACTAGGCAAGGTCCTAATGGAGGTGGTTTGCCATTGCCTTCCTCCGACCGTAATGGGGATGAATTACACAGTGCAAAAGGCTAAAGAGTAACATACTCCTTGCATATTTCTTGTAGTCTCATATGACATAATTGTCTTATAAAACCAGGTTTGCCTGTAATGATAAAATTCTGATTTACCTTCTCTTTCACTGTCAGGATGTAATGTATGTAGCGAAATCCTGCAACAGAGCAGTGAATTTGCTTTATAGTATGATCTTACATGTCTATGATGCTCATCACATGGGTATTGCTATCATACAAATAAAGTATTGCAACATTCCTTTGACTCAGCCTGTGAATGTAGTGCACCACGAACATCCCCAAACACAACCATAATAACTGATTTGCTAGTTCCTCCATACCTGCATGCAAAGGAAATCTAAGAAACTAGTTGGAACAAGCTGCAATATACCAAAGATACCATGACTGAATCCCATGCTATGGTGACAACCTTGTGCAGCATACCTCCATAATATTCTCTTTAAATCCATGCCAGATAAAATTTGCAATTGTCAGCACTGTTAAAGCTTCAGTACTAAAAAATGATGTCACAATTATTTTGTGGGACAGTAGTTCACAAGCTACTTAATAATTGGTCAAACATGAACAGCAGGAATGAAGCTGACAGAGACAAATAAAAGAAGCAACAGATATTGAAAAAAAAAAAAACCTACCTCAGAATTTATTTATCAATCAATTGAATCTCTCTCTCTCTCTCTCTCTCTCTCTCTCTCTCTCTCTGTGTGTCTCCCCAATTTTTTATTACTTATTTCAAATGTCTTCTTTATTTCAAATATCTAAACGCAGAAAATTTCTAGGGTACCAGAAATAAATAACTTTCAAAACAACTTTTGCAACAGTCAGACAATTGCCAGCATAAAATTTATTAAAAACAGAACATATATACATCACAATGCATCCTATGCATAAATTTGTTTTACATGCTGTTGAATGCATTGATGAAAGTGTTTCTTATCTGCAACCACAAATACAACAAATGTGCAGTATAGTTTTAATTTCTTCAAACAGTTGCAGTTTTAAAAAGTACCACAAAATTGCAAATGTGCCAGATATTACTTCTGACCACAGTTTGTACATAAGTGTTTAATACAATTTCATTATTCTGCGTAGTTAATTCTGATGAAAATACTAATTACATCACCATATACAGGCCAATAAAATAAAATAAATTATTGTTTTAAATGCTAATGGCTGTTTCATTGAGATATGTACAATCACAGCAAACACTACATACAGTCTCTTGACTGGTAAAACAAAATGTAACCAGTTTCGGAAGACTTCTGAATGTCTGATGTTAGACCATAAAAGTCTTCAATTGTGGATGCATCAATTTTCTGGAAAAAAGAAAAATCAAAAGATTAGTATTAATTGACAATAGAGTCCAAATACAACTTTTCTTGCTTCCTTCTTCCTATCATGTTTGGCTTAATCATTGTATGCTAAAAGCAGTTATTATCCACACAATTGCATCTTTACTCCCTAGGTCTGAACTGGTGACTTCTGAGAATTCCTAACATATATGACGATGATGATGATGATGATGATGATGATGACAATGCTGACAGTATGGGGGTGTGGGCGTACAACAGTAATGTTTCTACCAACTGTGACATTATTTTGTGAGACAAGTCTGGTTAAAGGCTACAAAAGCACTGAAATATGAAGCATGCAGAAAAACATAAAGAATGCCCTAAAATCAGTGTGTTAGTAGGATTGATAAGCAAGAATAGTAGTTGCAGGGCCCTGAGATGTCATAGCAGTGATGCATGTGCATACATTTGTTTGTATTTATATGTGCAAATCTGTTTGCCTGCCTGAGATTGAGAGACAAGTGGCTTAATGTAAAGCATGACCCGACTATTAGTATGATCAGTTGACAGTTTAGAACTGTGGAATGTTTTTGCTGATGTTACATCATATTCCCTCCCTTCCCACCCCTCCCCTCAATCTTTTTTTCTCTTGTGGGGTTGTACAAGTGTAACAATCTGGGATGTGTGCAGGCTCTCTATGGTCATTAGTTTTAGGGAAATGATCGTATGAGCTACATATTCATTTCAAGAAAAATATGTTAAACCACCACATAAAACAAAACCATAGAGTTTTACAAAAGAAGACTGTAATGGCGTACTTCCAGGCATTCTTCTGAGTTCTTTCCATTTTCCGCACAATATTTCGATGGCCAATCCGGGGAAGTTCAGCCGCCAAGTGCAAGTCTTATTTCAGTAGACGACACATTGGGTGACTTACGCGCTGGTGGTGAGGATGAAAAGATGATAAGGACAACACAACGCCCAGTCCGCAAGTGGAGAAAATCTCCAACCCAGCCAAGAATCGAACCCGGGCCACTGCATGGGAGGTAAGCACGTTACCACCCAGCTAAGCAGGCGGACTGCATAAAATGCAAACTTGGTGGAATGCCCAGAAACACACCAGTTGCACTGAGAGACCATAAAGAAGACTGTTTGACAGCACAGAATCCAAAGTGACAATGAATCAGCTGACTGGAAAAAGAGAAATAGTTTGTAGCAAATACAAACAGCCTGAGAAACAAGGTACTTTCTATTAAAGTATGTTGGGATAAAGATGACAATTAATAAATTAAAAGTTGTTCTGTATGCTATAATAGATAATCTGTGCGAAGTCTGTCACAACACAACAGTTAAGGTGCCCCATTAAGCAGAAGGAAAAGCAGTTTTCTTATTCCAATAGTCCAGGTAAAATGAAGTTTTCTTCACTATCCACAGGTATGGAAAGGATAGGCTAGCAAAACTTTTATGTGACAATGTAGTGGGCGATGGTGGGATCACTCATGAAAAAAATCCTGTAGTAGTTGGTGTTGTTAGAGCTGCACCTTTTTTAGATTGAAGCCAGCTGATAGGTATACCTGCTTAAGGAAGTCCCTCTAACTAAGGGCTCACCTTCATATAACGTCATGTTTCCAAGTAGAGAAGGAATTAGCATATTTCATCAAAATTTAAGACGTATTAGAGATAAAGTCAGTGAACTGCTTATAGATGTTGACTCTGAAATTATTGGAATATCAGAGTACCACTTAAATAATTTGACAATTCAGGGGCTTCCTTTAGCAGGATACAGATTAGCTGGCTGTTTTTCAAGAGGTTCCTTGCGGGGTGCAGGAGTGGCCATGTATGTAAAAACAGTATTCCATCTGAGCCCATAGATGTGTCACGGCACTGCACTGAACAGATATTTGAATGTTGTGCAGGGGCAGTTGAATTTTAGGGAAACTATATTTCTAATTGTTGTTGTTTATAGGTCTCCTGACTTCTGAGCATTTCTGCTCAAGCTAGAGATAGTTCTTGATTCACTTTATAGGAAGTACCAGAAATTAGTTATATGTGGTGACTTCAATATTAAGTTTGTATATGATGGTGCAAGAAAATGGATGTTGGTAGATCCGCTAAACTCATATAATCTAACACAAACTGTGTTTTTTCCAACAAGGGTGAATGGCCTTTCAGACCATGATGCACAAATTTTAACACTAAAAGGCTCTTGTACTCAAACAAATGTCACACATGATTACAAACTATGTAGGAAAGTTAATCCAACAACAGAGAGAGTTTTTTAAACCTTGTCAAGGAACAAGAGTGGCAGGATGTTCATAATGCGAATAACATACATGACAAATATAATGCTTTCCTGAACAAATTTCTCATGCTCTTTGAGAGTTGCTTTCCAGTAGAACGTTCTAAATGGGGTACTAGCAGTAAAAGGCAGCCTGGGTGGCTTACTAGCGGGATAAGGATATTATGTAGAACAAAGCGGGAATTATATCAAAATGTTAGAAGTAGTCACGATCAAGCTACAGTAGCCAATTGCCCATTACATACAGTATTGTAAGGTGCTTAAAATGTTATTGGGAAGGCACAGAGTATATGGTATGCAAATAGAATAGCTAATTCACAGGATAAAATTAAACCATATGGTCAGTTGTGAAGGAAGTGTCGGGTCAGCAGCACAAGACCGACAGTCATTTCGCAGTAAAAATATTTCTGCTACTGATAAATCAAAATAATTGAGGAGGGACCCAAAAATAACTGGAATTTCTTTCTAGAAAGCATATACTTTATTGTTTTCAAATACAACGTTAATCTCCTTCGAAGTACTCTCCATTAGCATTTATACACTTGTCCAAACGTTCATTCCAGTGTTCGAAGCAAGTGTTCGAAGCACCTTTTAAATTCATCCTCTTTGATACCTGCTAGCACTTTCATGACATTGCGTTTATGTCTTCCGAATGCGCAAAATGCTTCCCTCTCAAGTCCCTTTTCATCCTCGGGAATAGGAAGAAGTCCGAGGGTGCTAAATCCGGCGAATAGGGCGCATGGGTCAAGGTAATCGTCTTCGTTGAGGCCAAAAACTGGCGAATGCTGAGAGCCGGTGCGCAGGAGTGTTGTCATGATGCAGGAACCACATGCCAGAATCCCACAAAACCAGATGTTTTCGCGACAAACTTCTGCGAAGTCGTTTCATAACCTCCAAATAGAATTGTTGGTTTACTGTCTGGTTTTCAGGGACAAATTCAGAGTGTACGATCCCTTTGATGTAAAAAAACTGATCAACATCGTTTTCACATTTGATTTCACTTGTCAAGCTTTTTTTGATCAAGGTGAGCCAGGTGACTTCCATTGTGATGACTGTTGTTTACTTTCTGGATCGTACCCATAGCACCATGACTCATCACCTGTAATGATTTTGTTGAAAAAATGTGGATCATCTTCGAACACATCCTCCATTTCGGGACAGGCTTGAATGCGATGATCCCTTTGATCTCGGGTAAGAAGCTTCGGCATGAAGTTTGCTGCCATTCTTCGCATCCTCAAATCGATGGTCAAGAAGTGCTGAATTGAGCACCAGGACAACCTGGACAAGTTCTCAAGCTGGTCGATTGTCCTGCATTGATCTTCACTGATGAGATCATGGATTTTGTCGATGTTGTCTTCGCTTCGAGCAGTTAAAGGTCAATCAGAACGGGGCTGATCTTCAACCACCATTTCTCCCTTTTTAAACTGAGAAAACCATTCGTACACTTGCGTTTTACTAAGAGCATGGTCTTTGTAGACTGTCTGAATCATCGTAACAGTTTCTGCTGCATTCTTGCCGAGATAGAAACAAAACTTCACTGCCGCACGTTGTTCGTAAGTACTAGCCATTTCCTCGTGTCACGTCTGCACTGTATGCACACTCAAAGAACTGCCGAAGAAACCACACTGCTCACTGCTGGGTGACGCCGCGTGGCAAAATGACTCAGCAGAGCTCCTACTACAACCCTCTGGTCGCACTCTGCTACTACAAGTACAAGCTGTGCAGCATTACGATTCCGGTTAGTTTTGGGTCCCCTCTCGTATGTACTGTATTTAACAATCATTTTCTGAGCATTGCTGGTGAATGAAATAAAAATTTCGTTTCTACAGGAAATAATATAACCCTCTTGGAAAATACATTTTCCAAGATTGACGTCTGAAATATTCCTCTGTGATACATACATGGGGGAGATTGAGTCAATAATTAAATCACTGAAGACTAAGGACTCTCATAGATGTGATGGAGTGCCTAGCAGAATATTAAAGTACTGTGCTGCACATGTTAGCCCTGTATTTGGCGATATTTGTAATTTTTCCTTTAGGAATGATCAGTTTCCTGAATGATTAAAGTACTCAGTAGTAAAGCTGCTTTATAAAAAGGGAGAAAGTGATAATGTAGATAATTTTAGCCCTATTTCTATGCCATCAGTGTTTGCTAAAGTTATTGGAAAGGCTGTGTATGTAAGGGTAATTGATCATTTTATATCACACGATTTGCTATCAAATGTGCAGTTCAGCTTTAGAAGTCACTTAACAACTGAAAAAGCTATATTCTCTTTTCTCTGCGAGGTACTGGATGGGTTCAACAAAAGATTTTGAATGCTAGGCATATTTTTTGATTTAACTAAGGTGTTTGACTGTGTTGATCACAAAATATTTCTCCGAAGTTGGACCATTACGGAATACGGAAAATAGCTTACAATTAGTTCACACCTTACTTTAACAACAGACAGCAAAAGGTCATTATTCACAATGTTGAGAATGGCTGTGATGTAGGGTCTGAGTGGGGTATGGCCAAATGAGGGGTGCCCCAGGGATCAGTGTTGTGGCCACTCCTGTTCCTCATTTATGTAAATGATATGCCCTCTAGTATTACGGGTAACTAAAATATCTCTGTTTGCTGATGACCCTAGCAACACTGGCTCAGTTTCAAATAGTGTCATTCATGATCTAAGTTCATGGCTTGTAGAAAATAAACTAACACTAAATTACAGTAAGAATCAGATTTACAGTTTCTAACACACAATTCAACAAAACCTGACCTTTTAATTTCACAAAACGGGCATACGATTAGTGAAACTGAACAGTTCAAATTTCTAGGTGTTCTGATAGATACTAAACTGTCCTGGAAAGCTTATATTCAGGATCTTGTTCAAAGACTTAATGCTGCCATTTTTATTATTTGAATGGTATCTGAAGTGAGTAATTGTTAGACATGAAAATTAGTCTACTTTGCTTATTTTCATTTGCTTATGTCGTATGGTATTATATTTTGGGGTAACTCTTTCCAATCTAAAAGGATATTTTTAGCTGAGAAACGGGTGGTTTCGGCAATAAGTGGTGCAAGTTCACTAACTTCTTGTCGACCCCTGATCACGAGTCTGGGTATTTTGACATTGACCTTGCAATATATGCACATCAAAAAAGTTTTCTATCACCCCAGTTCACAGAACTCCTGAAGACAGATGTTGACTGTGGATATTGTATCACAGACACAGTCCCTTTCACTGTTCAGAGGTGTCACTAAACCCGTCCAAAAATGCAAACAATCACGCATGAGCAGCGCCTATTACACGGAGGGGGTCCAACATCTGATCAGTTCCAGTCATTCCACCAGAAAGGAAGTAAATGGCTTGTGTTGTCTGTAGTTCAACCACGCCTAGATGGTCAATACTGCAGTTCGATCATGTCTGCATTGTTACTTTATGCCAGGAAGGGCTCTCAACAAGGGAAGTGTCCAGGTGTCACTGAGTGAACCAAAGCGATGTTGTTTGGACATTGAGGAGATACAAAGCGACAGGAACTGTTGATGACATGCCTTCCTTCAGGATAACAACATCGCCCGACTAGAGTGGTCAGCATGTTCTCCAGACATGAACCCTATTGAACATGCCTAGTATAGATTGAAAAGAGTTGTTTACGGACGATGTGACCCACTAACCACTCTGAGGGATCTATGCCGAATCGCCTTGAGCAGTGGGACAATCTGGACCGACAGTATCTTAATGAACTTGTGGATAGTATGCCACGACAGATACAGGCATCAATGCAAGAGGATTTGCTACTGGGTATTGGAGGTACCGCTGTGTACAGCAATCTGGACCAGCACCTCTGAAGTTCTCACTGTATGGTGGTACAACATGCAATGTGTGGTTTTCATGAGCAATAAAAAGAGCGGAAATGATGTTTATGTTGATCTCTATTCCAAATTTCTGTACAGTTTCCTGAGCTCTCAGAACCGAGTTTATGCAAAACTTTTTTTGATGTGTGTATATTTCCCTTACTGTCTTCTTGTTAACAATATTAGCTTACTCACTAGAATAAGCAGCTTTCACTCAGTTAATACTTGGCAGAAATCAAACCTGCATTTGGATCGGACTTCCTTAACTCTTGTGCAGAAAAGTGTGCAGTAGACTGCTGCATCAATTGTCAATAAGCTACCACAAGAATTCAAAAATCTTAGCAGTATTCCATGCGCTTTCAAATTGAAACTGAAGAGTTTCTTCGAGCGTCACTCTTCCTAATCTGTCGAGGAATTCCTTGAAAAATTAAGCCTATTCTTGTTGCATTGTTGACTGTGTTTACTTAAGCTTATGGCTTTACTTTTTTCGGGTTCATAAACATTTTACTTTTTTATCTGTTATTACTTTTAAGTTGTAATTTCATGTACTGACATGTTCCATGACGTGTGAGATTTGCTCCTCAATTTGGTCCTACATAACTTGACATGTAAGTAAAATAAATGACTGAGAGGATTAATTTTTACATTATTTGTGCCAGAATGTTCAACTTCAAATACACAGATGTCAACCTGCAAACAGTTATTTCCCAAGAAGTTGGTCTAAACAGACATTTGAAAACCTATTTATTTCGAGCAAAGTTTGCGATATTGCTGGCTTTCTCATCCATTAGAGCAAAAATATGCAAGTGGAATTGTTGTTGTTGTTGTGGTCTTCAGTCCTGAGACTGGTTTGATGCAGTTCTCCCTGCTACTCTATCCTGTGCAAGCTTCTTCATCTCCCACTACCTACTGCAACCTACATCCTTCTGAATCTGTGTAGTGTACTCATCTCTTGGTCTCCCTCTACGATTTTTACCCTCCACGCTGCCCTCCAATACTAAACTGGTGATCCCTTGATGCCTCAGAACATGTCCTACCAACCGATCCCTTCTTCTAGTTAAGTTGTGCCACAAACTTCTCTTCTCCCCAATTCTATTCAATACCTCCTCATTAGTTTTGTGATCTACCCATCTAATCTTCAGCATTCTTCTGTAGCACCACATTTCGAAAGCTTCTATTCTCTTCTTGTCCAAACTATTTATCGTCCATGTTTCACTTCCATACATGGCTACACTCCATACAAATACTTTCAGAAACGACTTCCTGACATTTAAACCTATACTGACATTAACAAATTTCTCTTCTTCAGAAAATGGAATTATGTTACACAAAATTTGGAAAGATATCATAAAATAATTCACATCAAATGGCGCAGCACGAGGACGGCCAAGAATTCTGTCATCTGACTGCACACTTCTGTCATTACCATACCATACCACACTGGCCGAGTGGTGGGATAGGAAGAAAGAAAGAGAGAGAGAGAGAGAGAGAGAGAAATTGTGAACATGCTGCATTTAGATGGAAATACAGTAATGCAAGGAACACTGAACAGCTTGTAAGTGGTGGCTTGGTTTCACATTTCTCAACATCAGAGACCTAAATCTACATCCTTGTGGCGCGTAATGGAGGGTAGTTTGTGTACCACTGTTACTCAATCCCTTTCCTGTTCCCATTGCGAATAATTTGTGGGAACTGCCAGTAAGCCTCTATGTGGGCTCGAATCTCTCTAATTTTATCTTCCTTTTCTTTCTGTGATGTATACAAAGGAGGAAACAACATATTTATTGACTCTCCTAGGAAGGCACACTCCATGAACTTTAACAGTAAACTATACCATGAAGCAGAGCTCCTCTCTCATCATACCTGCACTGGAGTTGACTGGTCATCTCCGTGACGATTTCATGCTTACTAAATGTAACTAACAAAATCTGCGGTTCTTTGGATCTTCTCTATTCCTCTATCAATTCAGTCTTGTACAGATCCTACACTGACGAGCAATGCTGAAGTATTGGTCAAATGAGAGTTTTGTAAGCTGACAAACAAACCGACAAATTTTCAGTATTATTTATTTTTGGCACAATGAAGACATACTAATATTTTTATCTGGTACAAACTGTCAAGATATGGGAAGACATAGCCACTCACGTAGGTTTTTGGCACTTACGTTGCCATGTAGTTGTGACTTGTTTATTTTCATAACCAAAAAATGCCACTGCTGTACATATGTTGATCGAAGTATTGTATCACATATGCAACCTCATTATGGAGACAGATGCTCTTCTTGAGAAAATGTAGAACTGTAGAACAGTTTCAATGTAAAAGAATTTGTCTTTTAAATGGGAAATGTATTGAAGACTGATTAGTTCCATCTACACATGAACAAGGACACTTCCAAATGAATTAACAAATGGTCTCAAAAACAGATTTAAGATTAGCAGTGTTCTCAAAACCTTTATCCAATTACGATAGATCGCTGAACTACCTCTTTTTGTGCAAACAGTCAGTGAACCTGTGAATTTCCTTTATATGGTGAACAAGTAGTACAGGATAAACAGCACCGATATCACAATTCCGAAAAACTGAAGTAAGCCATGGTAACTGAAAGATGCCACTGCACTGTTAAATGAAATGCTGTGCTCTACCAAGCACTTCCGAGACATGTTGAGCCTCAGGCAGCACGCGTGCAGTTTTATGCTCTGTGGCTGACTTTGCACAGCAGGTGGCCTACGTCAAGCCAGATTTAAACATAGGTGTGACACTAACAAAATCTCTCAGTGTGATTGACACACATCAGAATAGCACTCGCAGCATGTGAAGATGACTGAATCAGTAGACAAATTGTTGCACACAAGTACTAAGTCTTTAATGTGGCTAAACACGAGAATAGACATTGTCTAGTAAGCCTCCTGCATGTGAGAAATTAAGTTCAGCCTTTTTATAACAACAGAAAAATAAATCACGATCTACATCAGCTTTGAGGACATTTCTCTGTACATCTCAACTTCTGGAGTGTCTCTTGCAATAGCTTCAGTTTTCTTCTTTGGAACTGCAACCATAGCTCACTAGTAGACAGAGTAACATTGTTTAATGCTTTATGTGTATTTTATATTATACATTACAAACTGGCACATGGTATACCACAGGCACTATCTGCTGCCCAGTAGTTCCAAAATCTCCAGAAGGCTCATCTTGTAGAGAGAGAGAGAGAGAGAGAGAGAGAGAGAGAGAGAGAGAGAGAGAGAGAGAGAGAGAGAGGGGGGGGGGGGGGATTTAAGTACTATTAGGTTTTCATTGGATCTGTACCTTGGCAGGTGCTTCTAATCACAGTATAAGAAATTTGACTTCACTTTCAAGTACTACTACACAGGGGTGAGGCTGAGCTTAACTTTCCACTCTTCACAGTCCACTACGAAGCAGCAGAACTCACTCCTACCACTACCCGCTAAATGATTATGAAGCAGCAAAAAAACAACTGCATGCTATGTATAAGTCAAAACTGGAGGGACAAGCAAAATTACAAGGACTGTTTGACCTGCATTTTACTGACACGTCACTGGTCTTACATTGAGAACAATAAGTGCGGCAATATGAATTTTGCTATCACATGACTGAAAGAAAAAAGTTGTGCTAATTGATAATCTGTAAATTATCTTATAACACTAGAAGAGAAATTCAGTACTTACATCAACCATGTCATCATCAAACAGTAACCAGAATCCATGGCTTTTAACAATGCTAATGTAATGGCCTCTGTTTGGACCACTTCCACAGTGAATAACAACAGCAACCAGATCATACAGACGATCAGGATTCACAGCATCATCTGACTGCAATTGCAAAAATATACACACACATGTAAAATTGTTTGTTTTACAGGACTCCATTTTAGAAGAGAGAGGGCAAGGGGGGGGGGGGGGCGGAGGAAGGAGAGAGGGGGTGAGAGACAAACTTATGTATAGCCACCTATTATTACAATTACTTTCCTATGGGTTCACCATCTAAACCAAAAGAAAGAGGCTTCAACTTTATTTTTAGGCTCCTTTATGTCTCAAAATTTAACAAATTAAAATAACTGTAAGACAATGCAACTACTGTGATATTGTTGTCATGGCAGAATGATGGAACCAATATAGAGTGAACACACAAGTAATGAACAAGAAAATGTCTCCTTTAAATTGACAGAGGTAGGGGGCAATAGCAATACAAAATAGATGATGATATGTGTAACATTCTTGTAACCATATCCTTTGTCAACAGGTAACAGTAGTACAGGAAGAACAAATAATCTAAGTTTAAATGCAAGCTCTTGGTGAGTATGACTTTTTACCATTTTATTATTAATCTGTTTCTAAACCACTGATTTGATATTATGACTTCTGGATTTGGGATGTGTAAGTGTCTAACTGCACACAAGACCTACTATATTGTGAACTGAAGGAGGAACAGTACTGCCACTACTTAATAGCAGCTCGAAATCCTTCCATAAAATAGTACCACTTGCTGCTGAATGAAGAGCTGCTATTCAAAGATTTCTTCAGTCAACCACTGCCAGTTCTTGATTTCAACTCACGTTGCCATATCAATGGTCTTATTGTTTTAATTAATATGTAGAATGTATACAAAAGTAGAAAATGATTTGAGTTGTAAACCGAAAGGAAGGGAAAAAAAATTAACACTCCGTGTCCCAGAGAAGACGAGGTTGTTACAGAGAGGTCTTAGGTTGAGATCTATGACATTTAGGATGGAACACAAAAGCTTCTGCTTCAAAGTACCATTCTGGCATTCACTCAAAGTAATTTTGAGAACCCACAGAAAACTTGAGCCAGTACCTTAATTGAGGTATTCTCTGGAACGAAATCCAAATCAGTCAGTAATTCTTACATATTAAACTGTCATATCACGTATTCCGAAACCAAAATATTTAGTTTATATTTAGCTGAAATTTAGCCCATGCACGAGAACTTGAAATGAATAAAGAATCTATTTAAATTGTTTAATGCTCTGTATCTCAATCTCTCTGTATGTTTCAGTTAAGTCGTCGTTCCGAAACACCTCAGTGTGCAATAAAAGCGAAATTTAATACTCTCAGTGACAAAAAAAGAAAAGAAGATTTATGAAGATATTGATAAAATATCATTTCCACAATAATCTTAAAATTTCACCTTGTGGCAAAAATATTAAACTACTAGAGTCACATTATGATGGCTGGTATCACAATGGTGGTATGGGCACACAACAGCAAGGTCTTCAGCGCCTGCGAGAAACAGTTTGAGATGAGTGTCGGTAAAATACACTAAACAGTAGTATAAAACAGCAAGGAAAATAAAGGTAACAAAAGTTGGAAAACTGTGTGTGTGTACACAAACAGAAGCACGGAACAAAATATCACGACAATATTAAAACATTAACTAAATAGGAAGAAAGTGGCGTAAGGAGATAAAACAATACAGCAGATGCCTGTGGCTGGCTGACAGCAAGAATAAAAAAGGAGGAGCCAGTCACTCTGCAATACACTAAAACCTCCAGCCTAAAAACTTAGGCCAGAGCCCAGACACATCATAAAACTTTAAATCACACTCGTCTCATCATCAGCTAAAACACAGGGCACATCCCCGTCAATATTTGTTTCTGCCCTTGCATCAAGGTATAAAATGCATGCTGTTAAAATATCAAACAATGGAAATTCCAGGACGGAATTTAACAATATCATGAAAAGGAAAGCTGCTCAGCAGACATGCTGAGTTGCAGATAGAGACAACAAAAGATTGTCACAAATAAAGGTTTGGGCCCATAATGCCTTCGTCAACAATAGACGACACACAAAGACGACTGCAGTCTCAGGCAACTGAAACCACACTGTGAGCAGTAGCACCAGCGCATGATGGGAGTAACAACTGGATGGAGGTAAGGAGGAGGCTGGGGTGGTGGGGGGAGGGATAGTAGTATGGTAGGGGTGGCAGACAGTGAAGTGCTGCTAGTTAGACAGAGGGCAGAGGAGAGGTGAGGAGGGGGGTGGGGGCAGGGGGAAATAGCGGGAAAGGAGAGAAGTAAACAAACTTGGTATGATGGTGGAATGACGGCTGTGTGTGCTGGAATGCGAACAGTGAATGGACTGGATGGGTGAGGTCAGTGACTAACGAAGGTTGAGGCCAGGAAGGTTACAGGAATGTAGGATGTACTGCAGGGAAAGTTCCCATCCGTGCAATCCAGAAGAGCTGGTGTTGGTGGGAAAGCTCCATATGGCACAGGCTGTGAAGTGGTCATTGAACTGAAGGATGTCATGTTTGGCAGTGTGCTCAGCAACAGGGTGGTCCACTTGTTTCTTGGCCACAGTTTGTCGGTGGCCATTCACGTGGACAGACAGCTTGTTAGTTGGCATGCCCACATAGAATGCGGTACAGTGGATGCAGATTAGCTTGTAGATCACATGACTGGTTTCACAGATAGCCCTGCATTTGATGGGATAGGTGAAGTTTGTGAGCAAACTGGAGTAGGTGGTGGTGGGAGGATGTATGGGACAGGTCTTGCATCTAGGTGTATTACAGGGGTATGAGCCATGAGGTAAGGGATTGTGAGCAGGGGTTGTGTAAGGATGGAAGAGTATATAGTGTGGGTTTGGTGGATAGCAGAATACCACTGTGGGTGGGGTGAGAAGGATAGTGGGCAGGACATTTCTCATATCAGGGCACAACGAGAGGTAGTTGAAACCCTGGCGGAGAATGTAATTCAGTTGCTCCAGTCCTGGGTGGTACTGAGTTATGAGGGGGATGCTCCTGTACGGCCGGACGGTGAGACTGGAAAGATAAGGCACAGGAGATTTGTTTTTGTACAAGGTTGGGAGGATAATTATGGTCTGTAAAGGCTTCAGTGAGACCCTCACTATATTTCGAGAGGGACTGCTCATCACTGCAGATGTGACAACATGGGTGGCTAGGCTGTACAGAAGGGACTTCTTGGTATGGAACGGGTGGCAGCTGTCTAGGTGGAAGTATTGCTGGTGGTTAGTAGGTTTGATATGGACAGAGGTACTGATGTAGCCATCTTTGAGGTGGAGGTCAACATCTAGGAAGGTGGCTTGATGGGTTGAGTAGAATGAGGTGAAGCAAATGGGGCAGAAGTTGTTGAGGTTCTGGAGGAATGTCGATAGGGTGTCCTCATCCTCGATCCAGATCACAAAGATATCATCAATGAATCTGAACCAGGTGAAGGGTTTAGGATTCTGGGGGTTTAGGAAGGATTCCTCTAGATGGCTCACAAATACGTTGTCATAGGATGGTGCCAAGCGGGTGCCTGTAGCTGTACCCCGGATTTGTTTGTAGGTAATGCCTTCAAAGGAGAAGTAATTGTGGGTGATGATATAGTTGGTCGTGGTGACTAGCAAGGAGGTTGTTGGTTTGGAATCCTTCAGGCATTGGGAAAGGAAGTGTTCAACAGTGGTAAACCAATTACCCAAAACCTACCCTCCTACCAAACATTTCCTCCACCAACTCTCCACAGTTCCTGTCCCTTTACCACATGGTGCCCTGCTTGTCACTACTGATGCCACCTCCCTTTACACTAACACTCCTAATGCCTGTGGCAGTTGTAATCTTCACCAGCGGTGGACCGGAAGTCCACACTCCTCCTCTTAGCAACTGCTCTATGGTTCTGGAAACCTATATCCTGACTGGCAGTTGCAGTAACTGTGACAATATAGGCTGCCATAAGTCTGGCCAATGTCTCGCAGATTGGTTTGGAGAGTGGCAGCAGTCATGGGGCACCTCCTCCACTTCCAGAAACTCTCCTTATGGTCTCCCACACAAAGGAACTCTTCATGGAACGATTAATGGTGGTATTAATGCTGGTCAGGAACTGTTGCCATGACCTCTTCTCACTCACTCGAAAAATCTGGCGTCTTTTTGCCCTCGCCAATCGAAAGGGTGCAAGCATCTCTGCAGTTGGCCAACACTTGAAGCTACGCAGAGCCACAAACCTAGTCCTGATTGCAGAGTGCATTCGGCACTCCTCCAACGGACAGGCTGCCTCTTCAGTTGTCCCATGGACTGTGGAATGGATGCTTCAGCGGCGTGGTGAATTATTTTGGTAATATGATCCACCTGTTCCTGAACATTGATACAATGTTCAAACTGCGCTAGCTGATTATGAAGTGGCCAGTCTCCTCTACTGAGCACCCATAGCAGCAGTTTCCTTTCAGGTTCCACTCCATCTGGCAAGTGAATGCAGATCAGGGAGTGATCACTTCTGTGCAAGTCACCAACCACTTCCCATTGAGCAGTGTGAGCACGGGTTGGAGAGGAAAACGGGAGATTGATGGCAGAGAATGACCCAGTTGCAGTGCAGAAGTGTGTGCAAATCAGTCTGAAATGCATGGCAGAGTAAATTTAATACAGTACCACATGTTTGGATTTCTTCCTGTATGTGTGTAGTATATGGAAGGTACAAAGAACTACTGCTTAACTGCCTCTGTGCATGCAGTAATTAATCTTGTCTTTACAGTCCGTACAGGAGTGATTTGCTCCTGAAAGTTTGTAAACAGTTTCACAGGAGGCAATTGGTGTGTGTTTACAAGTGCCTGCCAATTCAAGCTTTCAACATTTATCATGATTTAAAAAACCTGTGATCATTCATGGCACCTTTCTTTGTACAAGTTCAGTATCCTGTTAGTAGTATTTCGGCTAGGGGGCCACCAACTTCGGAAGTATTCTACAATGGGATGCACAAGTGATTTGTAAGCAGCGTTTTCCCCAATATTCTGCCAATGAATCAAAGCCTGCCATCTGCCTTACCTATGAGGTGCATTCAAGTTCTAAGGCCTCCGAAATTTTTTTTTTCGGACTGGAAAGATATAGAAACATGCGCATTGTTTTAAAATGAGGCCGCATTCATTGTCAATACGTCCCAGAGATGGCAACACCATACGGCAGATGGAATTTTACTGCCGGCGGCAAGAATGAGAACTGTTTTAAATACTTAAAATGGCGACGTTTTCCTTACTTGAACAGCGTGCAATCATTCATTTTCTGAATTTGCGTGGTGTGAAACCAATTGAAATTCATCGACAGTTGAAGGAGACATGTGGTGATGGAGTTATGGATGTGTCGAAAGTGTGTTCGTGGGTGCGACAGTTTAATGAAGGCAGAATCGTGTGACAACAAACCGAAACAACCTCAGGCTCGCACAAGCCGGTCTGACGACATGATCGTGAAAGTCGAGAGAATTGCTTTGGGGGATCGCCGAATGACTGTCGAACAGATCGCCTCCACAGCTGGCATTTCTGTGGGTTCTGTGCACACAATCCTGCATGACGACCTGAAAATGTGAAAAGTGTCATCCAGGTGGGTGCCACGAATGCTGACGGACGACCACATGGCTGCCCGTGTGGCATGTTGCCAAGCAATGTTGACGCGCAACGAGAGCATGAATGGGACTTTCTTTTCGTCGGTTGTGACAATGGATGAGACTTGGATGCCATTTTTCAATCCAGAAACAAAGTGCCAGTCAGCTCAATGGAAGCACACAGATTCACCGCCACCAAAAAAATTTCGGGTAACCGCCAGTGCTGAAAAAATGATGGTGTCCATGTTCTGGGACAGCGAGGGCATAATCCTTACCCAATGCGTTCCAAAGGGCACTACAGTAACAGGTGCATCCTACGAAAATGTTTTGAAGAACAAATTCCTTCCTGCACTGCAACAAAAACGTCCGGGAAGGGCTGCGCGTGTGCTGTTTCACCAAGACAACGCACCCGCACATCGAGCTAATGTTACGCAACAGTTTCTTCGTGATAACAACTTTGAAGTGATTCCTCATGCTCCCTACTCACCTGACCTGGCTCCTAGTGACTTTTGGCTTTTTCCAACAATGAAAGACACTCTCCGTGGCCGCACATTCACCAGCCGTGCTGCTATTGCCTCAGCGATTTTCCAGTGGTCAAAACAAACTCCTGAAGAAGCCTTCGCCGCTGCCATGGAATCATGGCGTCAGTGTTGTGAAAAATGTGTACGTCTGCAGGGCGATTATGTCGAGAAGTAATGCCAGTTTCATCGATTTCGGGTGAGTAGTTAATTAGAAAAAAAATCGGAGGCCTTAGAACTTGAATGCACCTCGTATGTGATGATTTCATACCCCTAACTGTTACACCCACATGTCTGTTAGTGAATCATTGATATTATTGCTGTTTGATGTTACTATTTTACAATTCTGTGAAGTGTACAATTTTATATTTCTGAAAATTTAAATACAGTTACCAATCTTTGTATCATTTTGGAAACTTAACATCCAACTGGGTATTTGTGCAGGCTGTTTTACATGTAATACTTCATCACAGATAACTGCATCATCTACAAAATGTATGAAGGTACTAATAAAATAGTATGCCAAGTCATTAACATACAATGTGAGTAACAAGGGTCTCAACACACTTCCCTGGAGCACGCTGGAAGTTACTTCTACTTCTGTTGATGATCCCTGCCATGAAATCTTCTATCCAGTCAATAATTTTGTTTTATAACCCATATAACTGTACTTTTGTTGAAGTAATTGGTCTACCAAATACTTTTTTTTGTAGTCAAGAAATACTGCATCCAGCCAACTGCCTTGATCCATGGCTTTTAGGATGTCATACAAGAAAAGCACTACTTTCATTTTGAAATGACTTATTTTTGTAATCCATGCTGGTTTGGCATCAAGATCATTCTGTTCTTTTAAACTCAAAATCTGTTCTAGGACTCTAAAACAAATTGATATAAAACAGACAGGATGGTAATTATCATTATCACTTCTATTAGCGTTCTTTTTGACGCTACTGACACTAACATGTATAACACTCATCTTTGCAGTGGTGTGAGAAGTAATTTGGGGCAGTACTTCTGTACCTTCCTTTGCAATGAATATTTGAAAACTTAATTCAGCATTTCAGCATTTGCTTTACTACCATCAATTTCATTTTTTCCCTGTGTTATCCACAAGTACCTGGACACTAATTTTCTTGCCACTGACAGCCTTTGCATATGGTCAGACTTTCTTTAGAGTTTTATGAGACATCTTCAATAAGATTCTTGTACAACAGTCACTGAAGGCTTCACAGTTTGCTCTTCTGATAGACAAATGTGTTTCATTTATCATACCTGTATCTATAACCCTATGCTTCACCTGTTATGCAGCAGTCACTGTTATTTAAGAAATTTTTTTTACAATGGAGGGCTCCACTCACAATCAATTATTCTACTAGGTACATACCAATCCAGTGTACAGTCAACTATTATTTTGAACTTGAGCTACAGTTGTTCTACATGCTCCTGCCTAAAGGCAAATGTTTCAAGTTCATCTTTGAGTGATGACATGTTTGTCTCTTTATCTAGCTTATTGAACATGTACTTTAACCACTTGTTTCAGCTGCAGTTTGTACTTTAGTGACGATTGTTGCTATAACTGCCTCATGGTCACTGATACCTGTTTCAATATGGACCTCCTCTTACTTTTCATATACTTCCAACAACAGTGGACTTCCCAACTCACTTTTTTAGGTTGATTTCAGAGAAGGTATTTGCTTTACTACCATCAGTTTCAGTTTTGTCTGTGTCATCCATGAGAGTCTTTGACGTCACTTACAGAATATCTTGCACATTCATCACTTACAAACCTGTAATTATTCCAAATCAGTTGTTGGATGACTAAAGTCTCCTCCAATAATGACAATATGATTGGGAAGATAAGTAACCAACTGAAATTCTCTAAGGTTTTCAGTTATATCTGGCGGAGAGTTTGTTGCTCAGCAGAAAGACGCAGTCACAGGTTTGTGTCCACAGAAGACCTTGTCCGAAAGCTAGAGGTATCTAACAGTCCACTTAATTTGCCTGCCCACTGTTCAAAACCTCATATATGTGGTAACAGTATATCTCAATTCATATTGTTATCCAATCCCATATTTTCCATTGCTTGATACTGAGTCTTGCCTCAACAAAGCCACATGCAGTGCAGTGTCAATTCCTATATTGGTCAAGTTTCTTATCTGCTTTCTCAAATACGCTGTTTCCATTTTCATTAGCCTAGCCTTTCGCTATACAAATGTGTTCATCCCAAAGATCTGACTATTGTTATTTTTGGGCTTTAGCCGACTTTCTTCAAACTCGCAGACTTTCTGCCACATGTTTTGGGATTTACACTAATACTTCAGGATCTTCTACAATTATTATTATCATTATCACCATCCATTGCTGGGTAAGACACCTCTGCTAGACTCTTCAGGCATTATGGGTCTCAGATGAATGCATTCAGTTTTACTTCTGAACATTTTCTATTATCATCTAGCTATTTCCACCAGGGCTTTGTCTCAGCCCTTTCTTATTTTATTGAGTCCAGGAAAGAACTTCACTGATCCACCTACCTTCTGTTCACTTGGTTGCATGAACTATATGGACATTTCACGAAATCTCTCAATGCTCCTACAATTTTTTCTCTACTCTTGTTGATTGTGCCATCCCAACAGACAAAATGTTGAAGTTTACCAGCATAAATTTCCATTTAGTTTCCTTTACACTCTCATTTTTTTAAAAATTGTTCCTTTAGTCAGATTTTCATTGTACCTTCTCACATTCTTCTGAAGACATTTCCTTCCAAATAGTTTCGTTTAACTTGGCTAGTTCTGCCTTGTTCCTATTATTGTTTGGTTGAGATTCATGTCTTCTCTTTAAGAACTATCTCATTCCATTTGAAATTTTCTTATTTTCTTTCCTATTGTTTTTTTAACAACAATTACTTTTTGTTTGGGTTGATACTTATGTTAAGTAATTGCCCTTTTTTCCATGTCTGTATAATCTTGCTTTTATCTGGCTTATGTCCTAATTCTTAGACAAATACTCTCAATCTACATTTATAAACTCTTGGGTGATGAGTCGGTTTCTTTCTAATTTTCGCACTATTTTTTCTACATGTCTTCCAAGTCTAAAGTCACTTTCAATTTGAAAATGGCTTATGATTGTCAAATCTTGTATTACTTCTTTATTGTATGAACAAATAATAATGGATTTCATTTTTAGTTCAATTTGATCTCTGTCAATTCCATTTTTTATTTTTTTCTGGAAGACTGTGTTAAGACAGTGTATACACTCAACAAGACTTCCCAGTCACATCAACCGGTTGACAAACTTCCCAGTCACATCAACCAACACCAACTAATACCTATTTCCGAAACGAATAAACGGAAAAGAAGAAACTGCCATGTATATTCCAAAAACAAAAAAAGAACAACAACAAACTTAATGTTTAAGTCTTGTGGAGTTGTGTTACGTCTTTGAGACTGTTTTGCTGCATATCATATGAAAGAGAAATACTAAGTACCAAAGACAATGCAAACAAACAAATATATGAAACAAATAAACTTTGTATTTATTTACGTAAGTATATCTTCGACATTTCATGAAAGTAGAGGAAGAGATTTGAGAACTTATGAGAACTAACGATGAGATTAGTAAAACTTAACAATTTATAGTCTCCCAATAATGTCAAGAATGGCCGGTGAAAAGCCAAGTAATATGAATTAGTGCTGCCGGCACCAAGCGAATACATTTGTACGAGATGTGCACACGGAAAAGTGTTAATACTGCAATTACTGATGACAATCAACAATAGACATCACGGTAAATGATTGCAAGTAGAAAATTTATTCATATAAGCGTAATTTGTGAAACCATCAGTTTTTTAAAAAGAAAAATTCTTTTTATGTCACATTAATTATATTTTTAAATCTTACAAAATTAATAAGTCCATCACTTTTTGTCTGAAAGACTACCACTGAAATGAACAAATGAATGTTTTTTATGACTGTCATTTTGACAGCATCTAAGTCCTTACCGTATTAAATAACCGTAGTTCAAGAGGGAACACAACTCTGTGAGAAACCTTTATGTGCCTGTTATATTGCTCCATATATTTGAATCTTTTGAGATGAAGAGCCAATATCATTGGTAACTTCTTAACACGCATTCGTTTCTGCAATTAAGAAAACAGTGATTACAGCTTATGGAATTTCAGTGTTGGAAAATAATTTTCACGACTAAAAGGAAAAGACATTTAGAAAAGAATCAAACAACAACAGTCACATTTGTAAAGACACAATTTTTCTGACTCCATATTTTGCAAGAATTCATGATGCTAGATATGTAACTGTGCACTAAAAATTATGTCCATACATTAAAAATAAGATGTTACACACACATAAAACTAATCAAGTCTTCAGCAACACATACACAATGAGGTATTGTCCTATCGCTATAATTTTATTCCCAGATATATTGTTTATTTAATGCATACTACACATCAATTTAGATCAATGCTGATATTGTGTGCATACAATTAATTTTAGCATGTAATGCAAATTTTGACACACTTTCTTCTTCAGGATATTATACTGTTGGCTGTAAGTATATAAATTTCACTCACGCTCCTGATATCTTAATAGAAATGCATTATATTTACTTTGTACACAATGGGTGTCCAACTGATGCGTGTGGGCCGCACACAGCCCAAAGCAAATAATGTGGCCCAAGAAGTGAGTATCTATCACAGATCAGTGAAAAAAAGGCTTCTATTTACAGTTATGATAATTTGAATAAAGTCAATTTGAAAACCTTGCCACACAATGCAATTCTCTCATTGTTCCATCACACTTTATTTTCTTTTTTTTCTAGTGGTTATTGTTAGTGTTAAGTATATTGAGTGCAGCCCAAAAATACTTGTCTTCTTCCAATGTGGCCCAGGTAAGCTAAAAGGCTGGACACCCCTGATCTACACCACCGCAATGTAAGCTTCTTGTCTGTCTCACTGCTTTAGTTTTCTTAAAACCCTTCCTGTTTGCAAGCGAAAAGTGTTTTTATCTACAAAATGAGTCTGCCGTTAGGAATTGTTGTAACTGTACTGCCGATCCACAGTGGACTCATTTGAAAGTGGGCTACTGAATGTTAAATGTAGAAAGAATGGCCTTAATCTGTATCTACTTTTCACAGCTTCTAGAAAATCAGTATTTTATTTCTGTCTTTCATGCAGATACTATCATACATTCAGAACCTGATACAGATAAATTATCTGAAGTTAAAAGTGTATCAATAATTATTCCATATGAACAAAGCTCTATGGTAACTAAAAATCACTGCTCTGCTCTAATGCAAAGATTATCTTTATGCAAAGGTTCACTATTCATCAACTTTGATGATAGTTATCAGATAGGCAGATGATTATGAAATAAGTTCTATTTCTTTGTCACTGATATTTCTCTACAGTTCATGTGTATCACTACAAATCAATACGTTATAGCTTATGTTATCTGATTCCACTGAGGAAACTTACAGAGTAAAAGAGACCTTCCTTATGTAACAAAGATATTTATTCAAATTAATTTTGTAGGTTAAAAAAGGGAAAAGAAATGAATTTGGTATAGGAACACATCATTCATCACAGGAACTTCCGCAGTCATCTCACCAGAACAGGTGCTAGAGACTACCCAACTTGTTACTATGACAGCATCAACAGGTTAACCTTATCACACATTACTTTCATGCGAGTGGTACAGTGATCATCAAGTAACTCAGAAAGAGACTGAATTAAAATACCAATTTTTCCAACAATGTCACCACACTCCTCTCATCAAGAAATAATAATAATAATAATAATAATAATAATAATAATAATAACAATAATAATAATGGAGAATTACTGTACCATATGACTGCATCACGTGAGAGTGCCAATTCTACGTATTGCTTAATCTTTACCTTTTGAAATCCACTGTACTACCAGAAGATAATGACACAGTATCACTCAAAAATAGTGTTTTTGTGCTATTCTTCATCTCTTTCTTCAATAACGTAAAACAGTTAAGTTTGTTGTATAGTACTATGATGTGTAATGATTTGTTGTCGACTACTTTGTACTACGTATGTACTAACAAATTTGTTTTAATCATCAAATGTACTGCTGATGTAATGCAGGACTGGGCACATGGTAAGTACATCAAATGCCAATGATACAAAACAAAAAAGCTAAACTCATATTGCACAATGTTTAATTTGAGGACCAAAATCTAAAAGTTTAGTAATCTTTTTCACTGTGTCTGCCTGTCACTCAACCAATCTACACTGTTTCTTGTTCCATAAGCTGTCAAAAATTCAATTTTGTTGGGTAAACTTTTTGCTTAGCAGCTATAAAGCACTGATCAACTGACTGAATCCTACAGTATTCCGTATCTATTGACTCACTGCAGCTTGAGCATCTAACTTCCAATGATTCCGCACAGTGGTAATTGGAAGTTAAGAGCACAGAACTGACTGAATCCTACAGTATTCCGTATCTATTGACTCACTGCAGCTTGAGCATCTAACTTCCAATGATTCCGCACAGTGGTAATTGGAAGTTAAGAGCACATTTCACATACCAACTTGTCACTGTACCTAAAAATGTATGAACAATTCATTTCCCCCTCCTCGCCTCAATACATCTATTCTACAGCAGAGCTAGAGCTCCTGCAATTTTCATTTCTTTGTTGCAGCACTTCTCCAGTGACATGTGGAGAAAGAAGACATTGTAGATAAGGACTCTCTCAACTACACAAATATGTCACTTTTCTTTGCATTGTTAAAAGAAACACACACACACACACACACACACACACACACACACACACACACACACACACTTATCTCCTTATGAACTAACAACAGAGAGATAGGTGCTAAAGTATTATATGGTATTACATTATTTGTTAAGATTGTATCAAAATAAGAAGCAGTTAACACAAATAATGCACATTATTCCACTAAGAAATGGTGTATAGTTAAGGAGATTGCAAAATAATTTACATGGAGCAACGTCTGACAAGTTTCTTTCCTTCACAATTTTAACTTTCATTTAGATTTTGACAACTGAAGCATTATAAGTAGATAACTACTACCTTAATTAAAGGATTGTTGTATGATGCATAAATATGACAGATGAACAGTTCAGTATTATTCAGAATGTACCAAATGACTACTAACTCATAAAAACTAGGTTCCAAGAATGATTTTACCTTTTTGATCCTGAGTTGAGCAACTGAAAAATGTGATTTATTCAAAATGTGTTTCATTTTTTATATCCAAAATTCATCAGTGACCTGCAATTATATTACACATACAGTTAACTAACTATAATTATTAAAATAGTCTATTACATAAGTTTGCTAGTTTTTCATTTGTGGACTGTAGTTATAGCTTCATACTACAATTTTTGTTAAACAGCACAATTTGTGCTGAAAATTTCTTTATGTCTGTCTGTCTGTCTGTCTATTTTGAACATCGTGTTTCAACGTACTGAACAGTTATCTGTATGGGATTTTTCTGTATTTCCATGTTGCTATATTAATATATCTTTTTGAATCCATTTACAGTAACTATCCTGTCCAATACTGTATTTTCAAAAAGGGCACTGCACCCTAAGTGAAGAAAGTCTTTATCCAGAAGAAGCAAGCAATAAGAATATTGTGTGAAGTAGACAACTGCACATCTAGTAGACACCTTTTTACAGGTCTCCAAATGCTTATACCCATTTTCCATTACACATACTCCTTAATGATTTTTGTTGCTGATGACAAAAGTCGGTTTCAGCTGAACTGACACGAGACATTGAGTCACAGACAGGCACAACAAAAAGGCTGTTATACATTTAGCTTTCGGCGGTATCCTTCTTGAAAAAAGAAAACACACATTCACACAAGGAAGCACACATGACCGATATCTCCACCAGCTCCCGCCAGAATCCAAGTTTCATTGAATGAAAGCAGCAGTCTGTAGTGGGGCGGAGAAGAGGTAGGGACAGTGGGGTATGTAGATTATTACCTGGCGGAGCGTGCAAGGGCTACATGGAATGTGACAAGGCTATCAGCTGCAGCATTAGGATGCTCTGGGGGATGGAAAAGGAGTGTGGGGTGTGGGAAAGGAGAGGAACAGAGAAGGGGAAAAACTGATGGATGCAATGGCAGAGCGTGGCACATTATGACATTGAGGGGAGTGAATAGGGAGGAGGTGATAGAACAGAGGGCGGCAGAAACTGTTGAGTGCAGGGTATGGGAACAATAAGTTATTGTAGGTTGAGGCTGGAATAATTTTGGGAATGGAGAATGTGTTGTAAGGAAACCTCCATCTGCATACTTCAGACACGGATAGGAGAATCCAGATGGCCTGTGTTGTGAAGTAGCCATTGAAATCGAGCATTTTATGTTCAGATGCATGTTGTGCTCTTGGCCACAGTTTGGCAGGGACCATTCATTCTGGTGGACAGTTGGTTGGTAGTCAAACCAATAGATATACACCTATGCAATGATTGCAGCAAAGCTGGTATATGACATGGCTGCTCTTTCACAGGTGGCCTTGCCTCTGATGGGGTAGGATAAGCCTGTGACACAACTGGAATAGGTATTTTTCTTTAAATCAGGCTAGGTCTTGGGGATAGTGCCTGTTGTGAAGGCCTTTGTGAGACCTTCGGAATATTGTGCAAGGGAGTTCTTGTCACTGCGGATACAGCATCCCTGGGTGGCTAGGATGTATGGGACAAATTTTCTGGTGTGAAAGGGATGACAGCTGTAGAAACACAGTTACTGTTGGTACATTTAATGTGGACAGAGGTATGGACGAGAGGAGGAGGTGATCAATGTCAGGAAGGTGGCACAATGGGTTGAGGAGGACCGGACCAGGTGAAGCGGATAGGAGAGAAGGTGTTGAGGTTATGAAAGAATGAAGATAGGACGCCTTTGCCTTGAACCTACATAAGGAAGATATTATGAATGAACCTGAAACAGACCAGGTGTTTGAGGTTTTGGGAGGCTGGGAAGCTTTCCTCTAGATGGTCCATAACAAGTTGGCATTGGACAGTGTCATGTGGGTATCCGTGGCTGTGCCGTGGATTCGTTTGTATACCTTACCTTCAAAGGCAACATAGCTGTGAGTTAGGATAAAGTTAGTAAGGTGTACGAGGTATGATGTATTGAGTTTGGAGTCTGAAGGACGTTGGGAGAGGAACTGTTCAACAGTGCAAGACCATGGTCATGAGGGATGCTTGTGCATAGGGAAGTGACATCAACAATGACAAATAGGGATCCAGGAGGTAAAGGGGTGGGGATGGTGGAAAGTTGGTGAAGAAAGTGGTTGGCGCCTTTTGTGTGGGAGGCTAGAGTTTGGGCTATTGCTTGGAGGTATTGGTCCATGAGGGCCAAAATTATTTCAGTGGGGCACAATAACCAACTACTTTGAGGTGTCCAGGATTATTAGGTATCTGGATTTTGGAATCATGTAGAAGATGGACTTTCCATTGTTTGAACTTTTATTTACACAGTCACATTACAATTCAACAAGCTCCCATGTAACATATAGCAAGAATTTGAGAATCCCTACCAATTTGAAAGAAAATTAAAAAAACATATCTCATTAGCAACTATTTCTACAAATTATCTGAATATATATTGAAAAGCTCTGTTAATTTCATAGCATGGCGCAGTGTGCATTGTAATGCTATACGAATGGTTGTAATGGGCTGTATATCAACACACCATTTACAGATGTTGGTAGACATATTCTTTGAAAAATACCACTCTAATTAAGTAAGTATTAATGGGACCAATACATGGTATAGATAAAAAATGTAATTTTTTATGGAATTTGAAACTTTCAGATCTTGCTCATTTACTCTCCAAGCGCTTTTCCTGAAAAATTGGATTTATGGACATTTATTTTATTTTATTTTATTTTATTTTATTGTGTCTGTGTCATGCTCGGATTTGCTGGGACAGTAAGTTCTGATGTTAACCTTTCCTTCTCACTTGTCTTTTAGTTGTGAAATGTGTGGCTAATCTGTAACAGTGCCATTACGACGCTCCACTGTTTCATACGTTTCATCTTAGGAAGTTTGTTTCTGTTACTAACATGTAAACTTTCACGGCCGGAAATATCATGTCCATTATAATTATCCGGGCTGTTATGCCATGGCCGGTTGATGAATTCTGTGTCGATTCCTAACGTTTCGTCTCCGACTGCGGGAGACATCTTCAAGGGGGACCGTAGCTCGATGGAAGGTCCAACACACCCACATGGAGATTACCAAAACGGAATGTGTCAGCCATCTACAAAAACATTTGTGGGCCAGATTTAGGAAACTAATTGTCGACCTTAAAGGTAAAATATTACATGGTGGTAAACTGCTGACATGACAAGGTTGTTTGACTAAGAATGAAACAGAAAATCTCCATATATATTATGGACAGGCAATGAGACAGAGAAAGGACAATATGAAGGCTACAAAGAATGATGTGTGGGCAATATTTTTTATAATTCTGCTACAGATGAAAGCCCATGCCCATCGTTCCGCCCAAAAGGTGATACATCATGGTGCTGCAAGCTTAACAGGGCAGGATTGACTGGAGAATCTTATTTGCATAAGCATAGTCTTCCAGCAGCTGTACTTAGTACTATAAAGCCCATATTCAGAGATTTGGCAAGGTCTGAGCTACCAAAGAAGAGTTTTCATGGGCAAACCCAAAATCCAAATGAGTGTTTCAACAGCTTGATTTGGGTCTACCAAAAACTGTGTTTGTAGGTATGCAGACATTTGTAGGTATGCAGAGTTCACGATTCTGTTCTCACACATAACTGTGAAAATATTGCCAAATCTTGGGTACTACAAAAATTAGGAATTATTCCTGGGAAGAATATGGTTCAGGTCTTCACCATTGTGACAACTGTAGAGTGCAAGATGCTAAAAAAAAAAAGCAAGACAATCAGCTAGATGTCATAAACAAAAGTTGGAGGCGACAAGAGGCAGAAGAAGACAAAACATACGGATAAAACTGCTTTTAATCATCTGTAAGTGTTCAAGCGCAGCTCATTATCTTTAAAAGTGACTTCCCTGATATAACTTTTTTACTAGGAAAGACCCTTTTTCTGAAGAACTATTCAAGACAATTCAATAAAATTTAGTATGTATCTAGATAACTACCATCTTCAGCTATGGAACCTCAAAAAAAAAAAAAAAAAAAAAAAGGTAAAATTTTGTGTTATTTTCTTCTAAATAAAATTGTAAATTAAGAAAAATACGGCAAAATTTTGGATCCTTTCGTTTTCTAAATTTTTTGGAAAAAAAAAATAAAATAAAAAGCTGCAGCTCAAAAATAATATTTAGGTTTAGTATAGTGCACAGCAGATACTTAATGTCTGGTACAAATTTCACTCTTGTGCATTCAATAGCCTCCTCACAAATGGGACAAATGTTTAGTGTTAGTATGGACCAAATAGGGAAGTATGCTCCACAAGCAGCTCTACAGTATTTCTGAGCAGACAGCAACTTTAAGCTTTCTTTCTAATTTCCTTGATTGAATTCTGACAGCATAAGAATGTATAGTGTTCAGCAGTTATTCTTTTCCTCCTCCTCCTCTTGTTTTCAGTCCTCAGTCTTCTAAAGGGATTGATGGGGCCTGCCATGAATTCCTCTCCTGCATCAACCTCTTCATCTCAGAGTAGCACTTGTGCCTTGCGTCCTCAATTATTTGTCTTCCCCTACAGTTTTCACTCTGTACAGCTCCCTCTAGCACCATGTAAGTTACTCCCTGATGTCTTAACATGTCCTACCAGCTTGTTCCTTCTTCTTGTCAATATTTTCCATATGTTCCTTTGTTTGCCCATTCTACAGGGAACCACCACATTTCATACTTAAACAATATTAAGAAAAGGATAGATGACCACTCACTGTAAAGGTGACCCGCTGAGTTGCAGTAAGGCACAACAAAAAGCCTGTTACACATCATAGCTTACGGCCAAAGCCTTCTTCAGGAAACAAAACACACACATTCACACAAGCAAGCACACCTATGCACACATGGTCGGTACCATGACTGGAATTCCAGTCAGAGCTGCTGGTGGTAGTTGTCAGGTGTACATGAGGTGTGTGTCTGCTTGCTTTTTGCGTGCGTATGCATGGGTGTGTGCACACGCACGTGCACAGGGTTGCCATAAGTTTCCAAAGTAAAATTCCCTGATATCCATACAAGTGAAATCTCAAGGATGAGTAAAAACATAAGTTGACAAAAAGAGGAGGGATTTCTGTACTTCTAAACTTGTGAGCAAAAATCTTAAGTACTAACATCAAAATCTGGACTTACAAAATTTTCATCCTGTCGCCCCTACACTGTTGGGTGTTGGGAGACATTTCTCCAGAGGAGCATAGAGGAGATTCTATGAAGCAGATTAAACCTAGTAAGAAGTTTTTCATAACTGTAGCCATTAGCAATTATTCAAAAATTATGGCAGGATTTTCTGACTACACTTTAAGTACTATCTGACGTAGTTAGCTACAGTACTGCATGCGATGTGACTCAAATTTAACATTTATAGAAAATGACTTTCTTTCAAACAACCTCTTAAGCTCTGGGCTATACATTTTCCATCTATCCCATGAGAATCCTTCAAATAAAATAACTTTATGAAATGTAAATTCACCAGGAGTCAGACAGAACACATACTCTGGTATATTATCATAATCTATCAAAGTTTCTATCAATGATGATTTACCGACTCCTGGTAAGCCATATGGGTACAACATGAATTTAAATACATTATTAATTCCATAATTCCATCAACGAATAACTTCTCCTGCCCAGCCTTCATAAATCGTATGATATGGATACACCTGGCCTGCTGGAATGTGGGATGGGGTAAATGATATAATCAAGATATTGGCGAAGACCTACTCATCGTGTATCTGCCACTATTTTCTTCTTCTTATCATACTACTTTCTAATTTATGGATCACTTTCAAAGTGCCAAAATGTACTAGAATAAATAAAATGTCTATAGAATGCTGCACTGTACAATGTACTTGCAGTGAGACAGTAAAAATTCCTGAAATCCATTGCTCGTGGCCTCTGGCCTGATGAGGAGCACCGTAGTCGTGGGACCTTTATGAAAATCTGCCTCATTACACAACACATAAACAGACCTGGACTGCGGGGAGATTGGTGAGACTAGATCCGAGGGGCAGGGCCTGCACATCACTGGGAAACAATGGGCTTCAGACTGGCAGGCCCAATCCATTAGAGATACCCACAGAAATGGCCTGCAGTTTTGGCGCACCATGGAAGTCCTCTCGCATGTTGTGTGGCCAACTATTTATGTCACAGACACCACGGTGATGAAATGAGACTACAGTGCTTAATCCAAGCAACAGATAACTTGCACGAATACTCTGAGAATCAATACTACCGAGAAAAGGTAGCAACTCACCATCAAGATGACCACTGAACTGCAGACAGGCACATAGAAAAGACAATCACACTCTCACAAATTAAATTTTTGGCCATAGCCTTTGCCAGAAAACAAGAGCACACACACTTTCACAGTAGCGAACTAGTGCATGTGTACCCAAGCCAGCAATGATGCATGACATCTCAGTAAACAAACCATTTCATCTACCGAGACAAAAATGACATTTTTCCAGCCTCCAAGTTTCCTTGACATGTTTGAAATTCCCTGATATTCTGCAATTTCCAGAACTTCTGCCAACCCTGGTGTGGACGCACAACTGCCCGCACGTTCCTATGCTGAAGAAGGCTTTGGCCGAAAGCTATAATGTGTGAAAGTTTTTTCATTGTGTGCCTGCAACTCAATGGATCATCTTTACGTAACTAGCAACCTATACTTTTCCTAATATTGTTAATATTCCAACATAAGTTTCCATTGTTTCATTCCTTACTTTATCAGTCCACATAACTTTCAACATTTCTTCTGTAGCACCACACCTCAATCGCTTTGATTCTCTTCTTTACCAGTTTCGTCACAATACACAAAATGCTGTGCTCCAAATGTACATCCTTAGAAATATCTTCCTCAGTTTAACGCTGATGTTTGTGCGAGCCGACTTCTCTTGGACAGAAATGCTCTCATCTCTGCTAATCTGCTTTTTGGCCCTCTGTTTCCTACATCTTGTGTTATTTTGCTTCCTAGACAGTGAAATTCCTTAACTTTGTCTGCTTCTTGGTTCCCAGTTTTGACAAGTTTATTGCTAATATCATTTCTGCTATTGGTACTCCTCATTACTTTCAGCTTTCTTTGGTTTACACTCAGTTCATATTCTGTACTCGTTGGAGTGTTTATTCCATTCAATAAGTCCTGTATTTCTTCTCCACTTACAGTGAGATTAGCAAAGTTATCAGCAAATCTTTTCATTGACACCCTTCCATCTTGAATTTTAATCATAATCTTGAATCTTTCTTCTATTTCGATCATTGCTTCTTTGATGTATGGATTGAACAGTAAGGGCAAAAGACTACATCCCTGTCTTACACCCTTTTTAATTTGAGCATATAGTTTTTGGTCTTCCATTCTTATTATTCCCTCTTCATTCTTGTTCATATTGTATATTTCCCACCTTTCCCTATAACTTACTCCTTTTTACATAATTTTGAACATCTTGCACCAGTTTACATTGTCAAACGCTTTTTCAGGTCAACAAATCTTACGGACATGTCTCAATTCTTCTTTATGTCTTGCTTCCATTATCAATCACAATGTCAGAACTGCCTGTCTGCTGCCCTTACCTTTCTAAAAGTCAAACCGATTATATCTAATAAAACCTTATTTTCCTTACTACTGTTTTGTATATTATGCTTGTCAGCAACATGGATGCATGAGCCATTAAGCTGAGTGTCCAACCGTTCTCATATATATCTGGTCTCATAACATTTGGGATTGTGCAATGATATTTTTCTGGAAATCTGATGGTAGAGTTTAATCAAAGCATTCAAATGAATGTCCATGGTCTCTGTGAGCCATGATCTTTCGTATGTCTTTGACTTGTTTTCTTGTGTTCCGTGTGGTGTGAGTGTGTGATGTCTCTCTGCTGTATATCTTGTAGCACTGAGTGGAGTATAATTTATTAGTTTCAGTGGTGGGGTGCAAATTGTGTAACAAGCTCCCACAGTCTGTACAAGGTTTACCAGAACAAGCATTCAAACAAGCACTGCATGACTGGTTAGTTGCCCATCCATTCTACAAAATAAAGGAATTTATCACCTGTAATATAAATTACATTAATAACAAGACTATTGTTTCTTTTAAGAAGTATGTTGTTTCTTTTAAGTTATCAGTTGTACTGAACTATGTGTGTGACCATTGTCTCTTGCTGTAATGCAGAACTCTGAACAGGTTATAGGCCCACATATCCAGGTAACTGGATGTTAAAACGGTTAACAGACTTGGAATAACATGTCATTATTTCAAACTTAGGATACCATTGTTCAAAAGAAGAATTGTTTTACTCTACAAAAATGATAACAGTTAGTTTGATTAGTGTGCCAAAGATGCAACAACTATTGAAATGGGGCTTTTGCAATTGAGAATGTGCTTATTCTCAAAGGATTGGCCAAATATGTCTCAGAAGCTGAAAAAGAAGATTCAAGGCCAAAGTAAAAATAATTTTTACTATTGATGCATCCTTCCATGTACATGCAAGAGAAGTAAAATCAACAGTGGACTTGAGGAAGAGACTGGAACTGTTGTTTGACTTCCCTAACAAGGATAAAGTTATTTTCTGAAAGTGCATAAAGTCAGAATATTTTATAAGTGTGCTAACAGTGACGTTAATGATATCTGACAAAGCAGAACCTCAAATGCCTTCAATGAAGCGCCTTTAAATGATTCTTTTAACGGAAGTGACAGGTATGTTGATTCTGGAGCTGATGTGCATCTCAAAGCAAATAAAAGTTGGATGAAGAGTATGGAGAGTATGCACAAAATTGTGGGAATGAATCACACAAATTCTAGTGTTGCGCTCTGCAGAAGTTGATTTTAACATCATTTATTGGAAGGCCTTTCTATGCTATTACAGCAGGAATGTGTGCGCTGCAAAATAACAACAATCTGTAAGCATACTGATTGAACAAGGGAACTCAGTTCAATTTAGTAATGATCACTGTAATATTTTTAACAGGGATAAACAGTTAGCTGCAACTGCAAATCTGTTAAATGGTGCTTATAAACTCAACATTGACAGGTTATGTATTGTTTCGGGAATAGTTACTGCATCTGACTGACATAGAAAACTAGGTCATTTAAATGCACAATATTTTCTCATTTTGGAAGATGAGTACAGCCGAATGGATTTGTGTACTCTAAAGACAAGGATGATACTTGTGAAAAATTTCAAGAATATTTAAAAATGTCAGAAAATTAGCAAGAAATGAACATGAAAACATTGAGAACAGATAACAGTAAAGAAATCTGCTGAACGGTTATCACAGTGAACTGAAAGAAGTGTCTCATTGTACACTAGAACAGAAAGGTTCAGCATGAAGGTTGAACAGAACTGTGCCAAAAGGTGAGTGCGTACTATCTGATAGTAAAATTATAAAAGATTTTAGGCTTAAACTGTTAATACTGAGGTATATTCTCATGGATAGGTTGACGTGTTCAAGTTTAGGGAGCAAAACACATCTTATGAACTGTGAACTGGCACGAAACCACACATTAGACATCTCAAAATAATTGGAATCAAGGTCATCATGCATATTACGAAAGTTACGATAACAAAATGGGATAATAAGGCAAAGAAATTATCTTTGTGGGATATAGTAACACCACACATTGATTCAGAGACGAATGATGTAGTGATAAGCAGAAATGTGTGACTATAACAGAAAATGTTAAGATGAAGAAATTAAAATAAAAAATCATGGTGCAGGAAGATGAAGTAAAGCAGAAGTCTGATCCTACATCAAGAGAAGACTCACATGATGTTTAGAAGACTTCAGTTACATCAAAGGAAGATACTAAGAGTCAAAAACTTTTATCACAAGAAGATAAAGTGAAGAAGATCTGATGACTACGAGACATTTTCCTGCTGAAACTTCTCATCAAATAGAGGACCCAACAACAGTGGAGGAAACCCTCCCAGGCCTGATGTACAAGTATGGGAATGTGCTATGGAAGAAGAGCTTCAAGCAAAACGACACCACCTGGGACATGGTAAATCTTCCAGAAAGTGCTAATGTTGTGAAGTGTAAATAGTTGTTCCAAATGAAAGTCAACAGCGAAGGTAAAGTGAAGAACCATGTCAAGTTATTGGCTAGAAGAAACACTGAGAAACCTGGAATTGATTACAATGAAATTACTTTCTCCTGTAGTAAGACTTCTAATAGCTTTAATTGCTGTACTAAATTTAAACATCAATATCTTCATGTGAGGGCATCTTTTTTAAACTGTATTCTCAAAGAGAAAATTTTTCTAAAGCAAGCTGAAGGTTTTTAATCTTTGTAACGATAATGGAAAAGTTTTGAAGTTATAAAGGGCCATGTATGGGTTGAAACACTCTGTGAACTCTATAAGAGTAAGCAATGTTACAAATTGTTGAGGTTACAAATGGTCTAGACTAGAACCTTTCTTGTTTTCAAAACATAAGGACAAAGGCTTAGTTACCATGATAGCTTTCTGTGTAGACAATTTCTGTAAATTTTTTTTTTCCTTCAAACGACACACGTGACACTGAATTCTTAAAACATAAGCTAAATTTGGAATTTGAACTAAAGGAGTTAGGAATAGCTAAAAATTGGTTTACGGATGGAAATCAATGGAGTGTTGGCTTTAAGTCAAGAAATGTACACTGGTCAGCTGATGGGAATGTCCAATATGTCATAACATGAAACTGTAAAAACTCTCATTAAAACTAAACTTCATTTTCTAAGTGAAAAAGAAATAAGGCTGATGATGTATTAGGTACCATAATGTATTTTTCTGTATTTAACATTTTTCTTTCAGTGTGATCTATTCAAACCAGTTTAATAATTCATATTCTGACAAGCATAGGAAATGCACTAAAAGAATTACTGACTGAAGCTTACAAAAGGAGATTTAGAATTATGAGATGCAGATTGGGCAAACTGTTCCTTAGTCTGGAAATCATAAACTGGTTTTCTTATAAACTTGTGAGATCCTGTAATTTCATGGCAGAGTGCTAAGCAGAAAACCGTTGCTCTCTTTAGCACAGAGACTGAGTATATGGCTCTTTCTGAGGCTTGTTGAGAGACCATTTATTTAAGAAGTTTACTGCATGAACTGATAAGCTATAACAAATGTATCACTTTGTTTAATGATAATTAGTGCACTTTAAATTTGTCTGTTGATTATTCATATCATAAAAGGTCCAAGCATATTGATATAAAACATAATTTTTTAAAGGAAACAGTATCCAACACAGTTGTAACATTTTACTTACAGACAAATGATATGCTAGCAGACACAACGAAAAAAGGATTAAGAAAGACTTCACAGATTGTATGGGTCTAAGTATTTTTAAGAGGGTCACTTGAACATTTTGAAGTGAGGCTGTTGAGTTTAATCAAAGCATTCACAAATGTCTGATGTCTGTTAGCCATGACCTTTTATATGATGATGTATAACAGCGTCTTTGCCTTGCATTGTTATGTTCTGTGTGCCACGTGTATGTTGTGTCTGTTCGCTGTGTATCGTGTAGCACTGAGTGCAGTATAATGTGCAAGTTTCTTTTAACATGTAGTGGTCTAATAAAGTGTCCACTAGCATATCTATCAGTGTTCTCAGTGAAGCAGGTAAATGGTGGAATTCACATGCAACATAATTCCCCACAGATATGTATCCAGACATATTCTACACACATCAGCTTGAATAGTCACTTTCCCTAATGATTTCAGAAATTCAAAGGAGTGTTATCTATCCCGTCTGCCTTATTTCATCACAAGTTTTGCAAAGCTCTATTAAACTCTGGCTAACATGTAACCCCCTATGTCTGCTGTTTTGACTCCCACTTCTTCCTGAATCACATCATCAGACAACTCCTCCATCACAGAGGCCTTCAGTGTTTGGTGATAGCTTATTGTAGTATTGAGAAGACATTTCTAAGACTTCCTTGCCTTTCACTAATGCACACACTGACTCATTCCATGTACCTGAAAGTTTATGAGCTTTATGAAAAATGACTGAATGAATGATTAAATTTTGTTTGCAGTGAAAAGTTGGGGATTTGGGCTGATATGTACTTTATTAACCTCAAAATGTAACAAATCTGCAATGTGTACCAGGAGGAATGGTCAATCTTTGAGGAAATGGCAGGAATGCTCATCTAAATCAAAACGTTCATATGGGAATATGCCTTATTTTAAATGGTTTTGGTGATAGAACACATTTTACCAGAAATGTGATGGAACATCACAACCACAGTTATCCTAATTGCTGGATTGATCATGGTAGTACAATTAACTGGCCATCAAGGTCACCAGGCCTTACAGCATTAGAATTTTTTTTACTATTAGGGAGTTGGATGGAAGTCCGAGGTGAACGATCAAGTACTTGGTCGCATCACAGACAGTTGCCCTCATTACGGAACAGGCAGAAGCAATTAGACAACCAACACAACATATTCTCCCAAGAGTGTACAGATGCTCTGAAGTTGGTGTTGAGATATTCGAACATTTGTCGTCAACTGTACATCAGTTGCAATGCTACATGTATGATACTGCTTAATGGTGAAAGTGTTAAAAGTTCCTATTTTTCAACTGATACTTTGTAAAATGCATGTTGCAATGCTTACTGTTGTACACGTGTAAGCATTACAGTCTACTGAATATTACAGAAAATAAGTAAAAATGTACATTGAATGTCATATCTCTAAAACAATTTGGAACATGACATACATTCATTTGAAGTTTTTTTTCTTCAAATTATTGTTCCTGTAATATCCCTAAATACTGACCATTCCTCCCAGAACACATTGTATAAAACAGTATTGGAAAATATCTACAGACAGATGCACGCATGAACAAGGAGACTTCAAAAAGTAATTTACACAATCTGTCTCACGCTAACGCCATTGCTCAACAAGAGTGACACATTGTCCGAAGAGAGTACATGTCCCGAGTTTTCTGTAGAAATTTCTGCTGCGGTACGATTAACAGGTCCATCACAGGTGGGAGTGAAATGGTGTGGTATCTGGAAATGTACTCTAAAGACCAACTAAGTGGCACAGTAAAGTTCTTGTGGGAAAAAATGTCTAAAATGCATGCAGAAACTAAACGCCAGTTGAACTGGCCTCTGAAGGCCATGAAGGACAGACTGACCTACCGACTGACCGACCGCCCGGACTGACTGCAGTTTCATTCTCTGCTGATAGATGTCACTGAATGCGGATATGGAGAGGCATGTGGTGAGCACACCGCTCTCTCTGCCGTTGTCAGTTTTAGTGACCAGAACCACTACTTCTCAACCAAGTAGCTCCTCAATTGGCCTCACAAGGGTTGAGTGCACCCTGATTGCCAACAGCACCTGACAGACCTGGATGGTCACCCATCCAAGTAGTAGCCAAGCCTGACAGCACTAAGTTCGATGATCTGACGGATCTGGTGGTATATGGACCCAATCCAATGTCATGTCCAACCATAGTGAGATGGTGCCAACAATTTGACAAAGGTCACACAGACGCGGATGATGCTGATCAGGAGAAGGGTGATGAAATCAACGACAGATGGCAGTATCATGATAAATGAGGAACCCATTCGTAGCAGTCACAATTTTTCCAACAATAAGCATGTTCACAGCAGTTCTTGAATGTCTCCCTGACTGAGGATGGATTTCTATTGTTGAGGAACTGAACACTTGGCAGAATGTTCCAACCGTTTTTTTTTTACAGGTACTTGTGACTACACTGCAAAATAGTGCCATGTATCTCTGTCACTCTGAAGTATAGTGCAGGATTCAATAAAATTTACTTGGCTTGCCATAATAATGTGTAACTTAGTTCCCCTTGTAGACTGTTATATTAGGTCATTGATGATACTGTTGGAAATAAAAAAAATTGAATGCGTCTGGCATAATTAATAACAACAATTTTCTGCTGTACAAATTGGCAGAAAAAGGAGCACCATAATAACAATGTTTATAAAGAGGATAATGGAGAACAGTGACTCTTACAAGAATGTCAAAAAAGTTTAGACTGCAACACAGAAAAACCCACAGTTAAAATAACATATCAAACAACAGAAAAAAAGAGGCACATAATGTGTGAAGACATATAGGGAGAAATCTAATCCTGTGATGAAGTTAACATCTGTATAACATCCATTTTTAGACAACATAATAGGAGAAGAAATGTAAGTATACTGAAGTTACTTTTTACTGTATTCCATTGTACAACAATCATGAAATGCCGAATCTAACAATAATACCTATCCTTGACTGTTTTATTAAATGGACTCCAGAGAAAGAGTGAAAAATCAGCATTAGATTGCAGTTTCACGTGAGTACATGTCGCAGCCATCAAAATCATTGCTCAGTTATGAAGTCAGTTACACAGAGTTATAGGAAAACAATTATGAATAATGACCAGTAATTATTTCTTCTTGTACAAGGTAAAATTAATTCCAAATTGAAACAAAGGTTTAGGTCTGTGAAAGGACAGATTCCTGTGAATGATACAGTAACCAACTACAGACAACAAGTGCTTAGAGGATAAGCAGTTATTGCATAGCCAAGGATAATTATTTAAAATGGTTTTCTCAACAATGGGCAATACTATCATGTCTTGCACTTTGAGAGAAACCTTAACATGCAGCAAGTGGTTAGATTCTTTTTATGAGGGAGGGGACTACAGGGTGAGCTTTGGACAACTGAGAAAATAATGTGTGAGACTTGTATAGGCAAGTATTTTTTAAATAATTCTAAAACAATAACTTTACTTGCATGCCTTTGAGTCATTACCTGAGCTTCTTGATAGCTACTGCAATTATCACATTTGAATTTGTTATCACTACATAACGTTTCAGTGTTACTAAAACACTTAAGACAATGAGTTATACTGGTGTTCTGATCCACATCAACCTGAAGATCAAAAAAGTCTTCATCTTTACTGCTGACCTGCAAGAAAAATAGGAGTTATTAAAAATGTGGTAACATTGATTAAGATTTATCTGTTCACAACAAAGTACATGGAAGAAACTCACTGTTTCACAGTTTAAACATCTTGTTTCACTTGTAAGAATACCTTGGAAAATTTCATGAACCCAAGTTGGTTCCTGCTGAGATGAAGGTGTCTCTCCATTTCCTCCTGTCTTTGGCTTGTTACTACTCTGGTGACGCTCTGCTGAAAATCAATCACAAAAATTGATCTTTATATTCCTGTGAATATACAGTCACAGGAGGTATCTGAATGTATTCTATTATATGTCAGCTACACCCTGGCTAACAGTGTTTAAGCAATTGTTACTTACAGCCTTTTCCCTTTAATGCTAACAGTGGATTATCAACCACATGGGCCACTCCCCCCCCCCCCCCCCTCCCCCCATCTCCCTCCCCTAAACAGTGCCCCTCCAAGTTCGGTCCCGCTCCTGATGACGGTAATCAATTTGAATAAAGCTGCTGAATCCATTGTGTCTCATGCTAACGATGTCTTTATACGTCATGATCATTTTTACTTAATGTATTTTTTATCCTTGCGTTTCTTCTCATTCTCCATTCCTAATTTAGGAACTTATATGATGTGATGCATCGTAGAATGGTAAGCTGTATGCTTATGACTTTTTGGGTGCTGGGAGCTTGCAAGGACTACAGTACTGGTAGCTGTTTTTCTGTAAATGCTAAAAAAGTGTTTGTTTGGGCTAATGTATCTATTTAGGTCATCAAAATTTAGAGAGATGAGCATCCAAGAAGCTCCATTGTGAGCTAAGGAGAGCAAATGTTGTAGGAATGTATCTAATTGTCAATGATACCAGTCCATAAACACAGACTATCAAGCACACAACCGATCCAGTATCTTATTTTGCAACAGAATTCCTCTTTTTGTAAGAAAAGATGTGAGAAACTTCCATGAAGATTTCAGATAGTACAGGACTAAGTAGGAAACCAATAGCTACACTGTATATAACATGTGTTCTGAGAGAGAAAATAGTTTTGCTTTGCATTTGTTCAGTAGAAATTATTATGTTGCAACTCGCAGGATTTACTTTAGATTTGTGCAAAATAAATTTTCAAATGTGTGTGAAATCTTATGGGACTTAACTGCTAAGGTCATCACTCCCTAAGTGTACACACAACTTAACCTAAATTATTCAAGGACAAACACACACCCCCATGCCCGAGGGAGGACTCGAACCTCTGCTGGGATCAGCCGCACAAGATTTGCGCAAAAGATCTGTCAGTGGTTATGAGTGATACTTGTTTATAGTAGATGGAACCTGCATATATGGAAAACATATACAGAATGTGATTAGGACTTGGCCACAATTTATTACTTCTTATATGCAGATTAATAGTGCAGAAATTTTAGAACAGTAAGAAATTAAGGTGATGGAACTTAGAAAATTAACAAAGACAGACATTTTCGAGTCTCAGAGGGATCATTAGGCCAGAAGACACTGAAATATTCGAAAGAAATGCAGCAGAAGATGAATGGGTAGCTTTGAGAAATGAAAGAGTGAACAACAAATGAACAACTAAAGAAAAACACTTGGTCGAACAGATTTTTTTTTCAAATGGCTTCTAGACATTACCCATATACTCAGTCTTGGATGGTTGATAATGTAAATTATATCTATTCATTTTCTATACTGTAATGTAAAAAATTAAAAAAGGCTTTTCTTACTTTCTTTGGCTAACACGTAAGATATTAAACTTAACTGATTAAGAGAAAAAAAACAACAAACGAAGGAGGCAAATGGGAATACAGACATCTAAAAATAATACTGGCAGTGTAACTATACAGGTCACATATACTAAGATTAAAGAGACCTTTGCAGAAAGGAGAAAAGGCTGTATGAATAACAAGAGCTCAAGGGGATAGGTGTTAATCAGCAGAGAAGGGATAGCTGAGAGGTGATCCTTGGATAACCAACAGGGAGGTTTGGAAGAAAGGCCATGTAGCTGCCTCCAGCATCTACCTACAGACACAGACTTCTGGATTATGCTCTCTTGTATTTAGCATTTCATATGAGGCAGACAGCTTTATTGTTTGGCTTTCACCTCTGTATTATTATTGTTACTTTCTAATATCTTAACTGTGTACAAAGACACCTGTAGTAGAATGCCCTGGAAAACATGGATAAAAGATAAAAGGCAGATTCCTTATTTCTAGATTTCCGGAAGAGTTTGACACAGTGTCCTGCTGCAGACTGTTAGTGAAGGTACGAGCAGTATGGGTTAGGTTCCCAGATATGCAAGTTGCTTGAAGATTTCTTCTTAAGTAATAGAAGCCAATATGTTGCCCTCAATGGCTAGTGTTCACCAAAGACGAGGGTTTCATCAGCAGTGTCACCCACAGAAGTGTGATAGGACCACTCATATTTCCTATAAACATAAATAAGCTGACAGACAGCACGAGCAGCAATCATTGACTGTTTGATGACAATGCAGTGGTGTATGAGAAGGTTGTGTCATTTAGTGACTGTAAGATGATGCAAGATGATGACAAAATTTATAGTTGGTGTGATTAATGGCAGCTTGCTCTAAAAGTACAAAACATTAATTTAATGCACAGATGAGTAGGAAAAGCAGTCCCATAGTGTTCGAATACAGCCTTCGTAGTGTGCTGCTCAAGCCCATCACAGCGATTAGATGTCCAGGAATAACACTGCAAAGTAATATGAAATGGAATAAGCAAGTAAGGTAAGTAGTAGGGAGGCAAATGGTTGATTTTGATTTTCGTTTAGCAAGAGAATTTAAAAAAAGTTTAGCTCATCTATAAACAAGAACACACTTGGAACACTAGTGCGACCCATTCTCAAGTACTACTCGAGTGTTTGGAATCGCCCGCCACCAGGTTGGATTAAAGAATGGCATTGGAACAATTTAGAGGTGGGCTGCTAGATTTGTTACCAGTAGCTTTAATCATCACATGAGTATTATGGAGATGCTTTGTGATATTGAATAAAAATCTCTTGAGGAAAGACAATGACCTTTTTGTGAACCACAGCTGAGAAAATTTAGAGAGAAAATTTAGAGAACTAGCATTTGAAGCCGACTGCAGAATCACATTCTACCGTCACCAATGTACATTCTGCATAAGGACCAGAGACAAGATAAATTATTGCTTGCATGGAGACTCACAGAAGACTTTTTCTCTTGCTCTGTTTGTGAGGGTTAGCCTTCTGCCGCTGAGCAGTGTGTCAGCAGTGCGCAAGTAGCAGCAAGTGGCTTATTTAGCGTTCATATAAGTGTAGTAGTCAAGTTGAAAATTTGTTCGAGTGTTCTTAACGCACTTGTTTAGTTAAATCCATCGAATCATTGTGTAGTTTCGTATTTGCATTTTAATATCTGTGACGTGTAAAGTCACATAGTCGTCTGTCATTTGTTTATTTCTTTCAAATAGTCTTTGTACATTACTGACATAACAGTTAGCTTTCTGCCGCCGAGTAGTGTGTGAGCAGTGGGGAAATAGCAGCATTACTGCATTTAATAGGCAGTCTTGTATTTTAATAACTGTTTAAATTTTGTGTCGAATTGTTTGTGCTCTCTGTAGATTAGTTCAGACGTTCTTTGCACAACAGTATTTAGCATGGATAGGGACTGTGACTGCTGTGTTCTGATGCAGGCTGAGTCGGCATCCCTTCACTCCCAGCTTCAGGCAGTGTTGGCTTCGGTCACACAGCTTGAGGCTGTTGCCAATGGGCATCACTGTGGGGGTTCGGAAGGGGGTTTGTTGGGGACGGCCAGCTCGTCCCACGCATCCCCCGATTGGACTACAGCTGTGGCTGCATGGGATACTGCCCATAATGAGGCTGACTCCTTACCCATGGTAGAGTGGGAGGTCGTCTCGAGGTGTGGCAGGGGGAGAAAGACATTCCGGAGGGCTGAACAGAAGGCCTCTCCAGTTTGTCTGGCGAACCAGTTTCAGGCTCTGTCTCTGGCTGATACTGATCTTCGGCTGGACATGGCTGCTTGTCCTGTTCCAGAGGTTGCCCCTCAGTCTGCAAGATCCGGGCAGTCGCAGAGTGTGGGCTTACTAGTAGTTGGGAGCTCCAACGTCAGGCACGTAATGGGGGCCCCTTGGGGATATGGCTGCAAGGGAGAGGAAGAAAACCAATGTGCACTCCGTGTGCAAACTGGGAGGGGGGAGTCATTCCAGATGTGTAAAGGATCCTCCCGGATGCCATGAAGGGCACAGGATGCACCCATCTGCAGGTGGTCGCTCATGTCGGCACTAATGATGTATGTCACTATGGATCAGAGGAAATCCTCTCTGGCTTCCGGCGGCTATCTGGTTTGGTGAAGACTGCCAGTCTCGCTAGCGGGATGAAAGCAGAACCATCTGTAGCATCGTCGACAGGACTGACTGCGGACCTTTGGTACAGGCCGAGTGGAGGGTCTGAATCAAGAGGCTGAGATGGTTCTGCGACTGTGTGGGCTGCAAATTCCTCGACTTGCGCCACAGGGTGGTGGGGTTTCAGGTTCCGCTTGATAGGTCAGAAGTCCACTACAAGTCCACTACACACAGCAGGTGGCTACACGGGTAGCAGGGGTTGTGTGGTGTGGACTGGGTGGTTTTTTAGGTTAGATGGCCTCGGGCAAGTACAGAAAGGGCAGCAGCCTCAAAGGGTGCGGGGCAAAGTCAGGACATGCGGGGACCAAGCAGTAATTGGTATTGTAATTGTAAACTGTCGAAGCTGCATTGGTAAAGTAACGAAACTTCAAGAGTTGATAGAAAGCACCGAAGCTGAAATCATAGGTACGGAAAGCTGGCTGAAGCCAGAGATAAAGTCTGCCGAAATTTTTACAAAGGCACAGATGGTGTTTAGAAAGGATAGGTTGCATGCAACCGGTGGTGACATGTTTGTCGCTGTTAGTAGTAGTTTATCCTGTAGTGAAATAGTAGTGGATAGTTCTTGTGAATTATTATGAGTTGAGGTTATACTCAACAACTGAGCTAGGCTAATAATTGGCTCCTTTTACTGTCCCCCCGACTCAGCGGCATTAGTGGCACAACAACTGAGAGAAAATCTGGAATACATTTCATATAAATTTCCTCAGCATGTTATAGTCTTAGGTGGAGATTTCAATTTACCAGATATAGACTGGGACACTCAGATGTTTAGGACGGGTGGTAGGGACAGAGCATCGAGTGACATTATACCGAGTGCACTATCTGAAAATTACCTCGAGCAATTAAACAGAGAACCGTCTCGAGATAACATCTTGGACCTACTGATAACAAACAGACCCAAACTTTTCGACTCTGTAAGCGCAGAACAGGGAATCAGAGATCATAAGGCTGCTGCAGCATCCCTGAATATGGAAGTAAATAGGAATATAAAAAAAGGAGGAAGGTTTATCTGTTTAGCAAGAATAATAGGAGGCAGATTTCAGACTACCTAACAGATCAAAACGAAAATTTCTGTTCCGACACTGACAATGTTGAGTGTTTATGGAAAAGTTCAAGGCAATCGTAAAATGCGTTTTAGACAGGTACATGCCGAGTAAAACTTGAGGGACAGGAAAAACCCACAGGTTCAACAGCAAAGTTAGGAAACTACTGTGAAAGCAAAGAGAGCTTCACTGCAAATTTAAACGCAGCCAAAACCTCTCAGACAAACAGAAGCCAAACAATGTCAAAGTTAGCGTAAGGAGGGCTATGCGTGAAGTGTTCAGTCAATTCAAAAGTAAAACTCTATGTACTGACTTGACAGAAAATCCTAGGAAGTTCTGGTCTTACATTAAATCAGTAAGTGGATCGAAATAGCATATCCAGACACTCTGGGATGATAATGGCACTGAAACAGAGAATGACATGCATAAAGCTGAAATAATAAATACCTTTTTCCAAAGCTGTTTCACAGAGGAAGACCGCACTGCAGTTCCTTCTCTAAATCCTCGCACAAACGAAAAAATGGCTGACATCGGAATAAGTGTCCAAGGAATAGAAAAGCAACTGAAATCACTCAAAAGAGGAAAGTCCACTGGACCTGATGGGATACCAATTCGATTCTACACAGTGTACGCGAAAGAACTTGCCCCCATACTAACAGCCGTGTACCGCAAGTTTCCAGAGGACCAGAAGGTTCCAAATTATTGGAAAAGAGCACAGGTAGTTCCAGTTTTTGAGAAGGGTCATCAAGCAGATGTGCAAAACTATAGGCCTATATCTCTGAAATCAATCTGTTGTAGAATTTCAGAACATGTTTTTTGCTCGCATATCATGTCATTTCCGGAAACCCAGAATCTACTCTGTAGGAATCAACATGGATTCCAGAAACAGTGATCGTGTGCGACCCAGAAAATATTAGATACAGGTTCCCAGGTAGATGTCGTTTTCCTTGACTTCCGGGAGGTGTTCGATACAGTTCTGCACTGTTGCCTGATAAACAAAGTAAGAGCTTACGGAATATCAGACCAGCTGTGTAACTGGATTGAAGAGTTTTTAGCAAACAGAACACAGCAATTTGTTCTCAATGGAGAGACGTCTACAGACGTTAAAGTAACCTCTGGCATGCCACATGGGAGTGTTATGGGACCATTGCTTTTCACAATATGTATAATTGACCTAGTAGATAGTGTCGGAAGTTCCATGCGGTTTTTCGTGGATGATGCTGTAGTATACAGAGAAGTTGCAGCATTAGAAAATTGCAGCGAAATGCAGGAAGATCTGCAGCGCATAGGCACTTGGTGCAGGGAGTGGCAACTGACCCTTAACATAGACAAATGTAATGTATTGCGAATACATAGAAAGAAGGATCCTTTATTGTACGATTATATGATAGCGGAACAAACACTGGTAGCAGTTACTTCTGTAAAATATCTGAGTGTATGCGTACGGAACGATTTGAAGTGAAATGATCATATAAAATTAATTGTTGGTAAGGGGGGTGCCAGATTGAGATTCATTGGGAGAGTCCTTAGAAAATGTAGTCCATCAACAAAGGAGGTGGCTTACAAAACACTCGTTCGACCTATACTTGAGTATTGCTCATCAGTGTGGGATCCGTACCAGGTCGGGTTGACAGAGGTGATAGAGAAGATCCAAAGAAGAGTGATGCGTTTTGTCACAGGGTTATTTGGTAACTGTGATAGCGTTACGGAGATGTTTAGCACACTCAAGTGGCAGACTCTGCAAGAGAGGCGCTCTGCATCGCGGTGTAGCTTGCTGTCCAGGTTTCGAGGGGTGCGTTTCTGGATGAGGTATCGAATATATTGCTTTCCCCTACTTATACCTCCCGAGGAGATAATGAATGTAAAATTAGAGAGATTCGAGCACGCACGGAGGCTTTCCGGCAGTCGTTCTTCCCGCGAACCATACACGACTGGAACAGGAAAGGGAGGTAATGACAGTGGCACGTAAAGTGCCCTCCGCTACACACCATGAGCGGGTTGCGGAGTATAAATGTAGATGTAGATGTAGATGTAGAAAGGAATATCTGGTAGTGGTACAAGATACAGTCCGCCACCCACCATATGGTGGCCCGTGGAGTAAGTACGTATTTAGAAGTAGTGGACGGTTCTCTTACAGTTATGAAGAGCCTCAGGTGAAGCAACCCTGAAAGCAAAGCATGCAATGTGTATCAGATAGGTGAAACACCTTAGACTTCAAGAAGAATGTGGTGGTGTTTCAGCTTTCAGTCCAAATACTAGTTTGATGCAGCTCCCTAGACTAGTCTCTCAAGTACAGGCCTCTTCAATTCTGCATAACTACTGTTACTCACATCCATCTGAACCTGCTTGCTGCACTCAAGACCTTTCAGTCTTTACCTCCCACACTTCCCTCCACTATGAGAATGACAGTTTCTTAATGTCTTAGGATGTGTCCTATCAACTAATCCTTCCTTTTATTGAAATTGTGCCATAAACTTCTTTTCTCACTAATGCAATTCAATTCAGTACCCTCTACATTAGTAATCAAATATACCTATTTGAATTGCAACATTTTTCTACAGCTCATTTCCATATAAGGCCACACTCCAGACAAATATCTTCACAGAACACTTCCTAACACTTCAACTTGTAGTCGATGTTAGCACATGCCTCTTTTTGATAAATGATTTTGTTAGCAGGCTGTATTTTATATCCTTTCTACTTTTTCGTCATGAATTATTTAGCAATTTTTAATCAATATTTCCTAACCTAGTTCCATCAATATCATCAGATTTAATTCATCTACAGTTCATTACCCATTTTTTGCCCCCCCCCCCTTTCCTTTTTAAATAAAAAAGTGCTCACCTTATATTCTCCATTCAAGACACTGTACATTCTGTTCAACAGCACTTCCAAGTCCTTTGCTATTCTGCCAGAAATACAATGTCACTGGTAAACCTTCAAGTTCTTATTTCTATTCACTAAACTAATTCTGTCTCAATATTTCTCTTTGCCTTCATTCACAGGTTGCTCAATGTACAGAAGGAATAACATCGGGGAGACGTCAGAACCTTGTCTCACTCCATTCTCAACTACTGCTTCCATTTGAAGCAAATGGGATGCCTACAGCCGTCCTTATGATCTTATTTATTGTGTAGCTACCAGTTTCAACATTTAACTTTCCCATCTTGAGGCCATAGTTGATGCTGAAAGGGTTATCACGATCCATATATACACTGCATCAGTGGCCAATGTAACTGGTTTACACAGACTATCTGTGACTGGTGTCAGCACTTCAACTATCAACTGCCAACTATAGTCTGCATCAACCAGTTATGTTGGCCACTAACACAGTGTATATATAGATTGTAATAACCTCTTCAGCATCAACTACAACTTGAAAATGGCATACTGAAGCACCAAAACTGGTAGCCACACAATAAATATCATCATAAGGGTGGCTGTGGGCATTACATTTTCTTACAACAGTGAATGGCTGTGGTCCCCAAGACCTCCAGTCAAAAGATGGACATATTAAAGCTTCCACTGCATGTCCTTTTGATTCTCATAACTACAATCTTTCATTTTCTGTAACACTTCAAAAGCTTTCCGCAAATCTACAAATGTTATAAATGTAGGTCGGCCTTTCTTAAACTTATCTTCTAAGCTAAGTCGTATGGTCAGTATTGCCTCATGTATTCCCACATTTCTCTGAAACCATAACTGATACTAGATTGGCTTCTACAAATATTTCCTTCTTTCTGTGAATAATTTGTGTCAATATTTTGCAATCATGACTGATAGTTCGGTAATATTTCCACCTGTCAGCACTTGCCTCCTTTGGGATTGGAATTATTACATTTTTCTTGAAGTATGAGGGTATTTCGCTTGTCTCATATATCTTGCAAGCAGATGGAAGAGTTTTGTCATGGTTGGCTCTCCCGAGAATCTCGACAGTCTGATGGAATGTCGTCCACTCCAGGAGCCTTGTTACAGTTAGGTCTTTTAGTGCGCAGTCACATCTACAAGATTAAATGGACATACATGATACGTATATAAAGCTGCTATTAATGATGGAACAAGGTACATCCAATACATGCATGCCAAATATGCAAATGCATAGTTGAGATGGTTTTAGGACCCGATGATGATCTGATCCTAGACCGAAATTGATTGTCTATAATAAAATGTATTGTTACAGCTGTTTATTGCATAATGCAGTTCTTAACATTTCTCTCTCTCCTTAGCACTGGTCTTTTGTCTGAACTCTTCTTACACTTACAGTTGCTTCTCTTTTCTACAGGGGACTGTCTTAATCTTCCCATGGGAAATATCTATCTTTTCCATAGTTATACATGCTTCTACAGCCTTGCATTTGTCCTCTAGCCATTTTGCAGTTTCTACCAATCTATTTTTTTGACATTTTTTTCTTTCACCTGCTTCATTTTCAGTAATTTTATATTCTCTCTTTTCATTAATTAAATCCCATTTCTTATGTGTTGTCATTTTACCTATTTGGCCACCTGCTGCCTTCACTATTTCACCTGACAAAACTGCCAATTCATCTTCTACTGTATTCCTTTCCCCCATTTCAATCAATCATTGCCTAATGCTCCCTCTGAAACTAACAACAACCTCTTGCTCTTTCGAGTTATCCAGATCCGACCTCCTTAATTTCCAAACTTCTTGTAATTTCTTCAGCCTTAATCTACAGTTCATAATCAATAAATTATGCTCAGACCCCACATCAGCCCCTGAATATGTCCTAATGTTTAAAATCTTGCTTCAAAATGCCTGTCTTGCCATTACGTGATCAATTTGAAAAGTGTCTCCAAGGTTTCTTCCTTGTTCTAATGTCCCGACACCATTTTCAAACAAAGTGTTAGGAATTACTGAACTATACTCTATGCAAAATTCTACTTGGCACATTCCTCTTTCATTCCTTTCTCCCAGTCCATTTCCTCCTCCCATTTTCCCTTCTCTTCCTTTTCTTACTATCAAATTGCAGTCTCCCATCACAATTAAATTTTCCTCTCTCTAAACTATTTAAAATAAATTCTTTTATCTCACTGAAGCTTCCTTCAATCTCTTCCTATATCTATGTAAATAAGTTATACACAACTGTAACCAGTCACTTTTTTTGAATAATAATGCTTTATTACATGAACCGGTTTCGAACCTTTTCAGGTTCATCTTCAGATGGTTTCAGGAGGATCCGGGAAGTTACATCATTACTGGTAGCAGCATAATGTTGGGTGCTGGTTCTATGGCAGAAAGATGGGTCACACTTTAATGTATCGCTATGACTATAGCTTATCTGTTGACACGGATGTAAATTTAGTTTTTACTTACTGCGACAGTATAGGCGGCTTTTTTTTGGATCTGCCTGCCTCCATTTTGATGTCCAGAACACTTTCACACAAACTATATTAGTTTACACTTTGACAGTGACACTTTACCAGCATCCAGCATGCGCTTTCAAACTGTTGCTTGTAACAAAGATCTTAACAGAAAGGTATGGCATAAGCCTATTTTGTACAGAGATGTAATTTGTTGTTCTTTACATGCGTTAAAGTTGATATATGGGCAGGTATTTTAATCAGAATGGCAATAACATGAGAGCACAAGATAAAATAAATAAATTACTACAAGAACAAATTTCAGGTGATAAGAACAAATTTCAGGTGATCTGATATCTTATTTCTACTTGTATATTACAGGCAGTTTTTTTTTTTTTTTTTAAGCAATTATCATGTTTGGCATTAACATGAATCCCAAGGAATCAACAATACAGAGTTATTGTATCTGCAGTGAGGTGCAGCTGTCTGTATGACTAGGACCTGTATATTTAAATTAATAACAAATCTTCAGATGAACTGTTGGCTTACTTCTGTTGTTACGTTAACATGATCTGGGGTATTATCAAGAGCAGGTTCTGTTTATTTTAGCTAAAGGTATATGTATAAGAGTTATAGTGATTGTAATGGATTAAAGCTGGAACAAAAATTCTTTAACTGTCGACTTATTTTTATTCTAACATTAGAGTGATCTGGGATATTGGTAAAGGCAGCTTCTGCTTGTTCCAGCTAGAATTAATATGTATTAAGTACTGATTTATGTTAGCAATGGAGGGCTTTAACATTTAGAGATATGGTACAGGTCTTATCCCGTGGTAGTATATTACATTGACACCAGTGTGATTATGATGTAAGGAGAGGGAGGGGGTGGGTCATCGGAAGGGAGGGGTTGGTGAGCCAGTGTAGGGTTCATTGGGTGGTCACTTGTTTTGAACTAGTAGATCATCAAAGTTCTGAAGGAAAAATTTGTTCCTCAGTTCAGTTTGATCATTGAGTAGGTAGTCAGGTGCTGTATTTGTGTAGATAAATATTTCAATTTCTTCAAGAAGGTCAAGTATTGTGCCGTTGTTGGCAAAATGTAGTATTTGGAAATTCTGTTCTATGTTGTTTGCAGAATGATTGTGTTGGGCAAGATGTGAGCCAAAGCTGGACTTGTTCAGGTTGTTAAGATGGAGTGCATCTATGTGTTCTTTAAATCTTGTTGTGAAGCTTCTACCAGTTTGTCCAATGTAGAAGCTTGTACAAGAGTTGCAAGTGAGCTTGTACACACCTGACTTTTGATATTGTTGTATAATGGTTTAGGTGCTGTGTATGATTTTATTTTGTATTTTGTTGTTGGTGGAGAAACTTATTTTTACGTTGTATGTCTTGAAGAGGTTGGTAATTTGGTGAGACATCTTCCCTAGGAAAGGCAGGCTAACAAATGTGGTTTTCTTGTTTGTGGGTGGTTGTTCAGCAGTTGGTTGATTTAGTTTTGCTGTATGGATTAGTTTATCTATTACTGCAGGGTTGTACCCATTGGTGGAGGCAATTGATTTAATAATTTCTGTTTCTTTTTGTCTTTCACTTGTGTCCATTGGGATTTTAAGCATGCGATTAACCATTGTTCTGAAGAATGCTTTTTTATGTTGGTCTGGATGGCAAGAGAATTTGTGTATGGTAACATTGGTGGTTGTTGGCTTTCTGACTACCTACTCAATGATCAAACTGAACTGAGAAACAAATTTTTCCTTCAGAACTTTGAAGATCTACTAGTTCAAAACAAGTGACCACCCAACGAACCCTACACTCGCTCACCAACCCCCCCCCCCCCACCCTCCCGATGACCCACCCCCTCCCTCTCCTTACATCATAACCACACTGGTGTCAATGTAATATACTACCACAGAATAAGACCTGTACCATATCTCTAAATGTTAAAGCCCTCCATTGCTAACATAAATCAGTACTTCATACATATTAATTCTAGCTGGAACAAGCAGAAGCTGCCTTTACCAATATCCCAGATCACTCTAATGTTAGAATAAAAATAAGTCAACAGTTAAAGAATTTTTGTTCATGATTTTTTAAATATTAAATGTACAGCCATACAAACAGCTTTAATCCATTACAATCACTATAACTCTTATACATATACCTTTAGCTAAAATAAACAGAACCTGCTCTTGATAATACCCCAGATCATGTTAACGTAACAACAGAAATAAGCCAACAGTTCATCTGAAGATTTGTTATTAATTTAAATATACAGGTCCTAGTCATACAGACAGCTGCACCTCACTGCAGATACAATAACTCTGTATTATTGATTCCTTGGGATTCATGTTAATGCCAAACATGATAATTGCTTTAAAAAAAAAAAAAAAAAAAAACTGCCTGTAATATACAAGTAGAAATAAGATATCAGATCACCTGAAATTTGTTCTTATCACCTGAAATTTGTTCTTGTAGTAATTTATTTATTTAATCTTGTGCTCTCATGTTATTGCCATTCTGATTAAAATACCTGCCCATATATCAACTTTAACACATGTAAAGAACAACAAATTACATCTCTGTACAAAATAGGCTTATGCCATACCTTTCTGTTAAGATCTTTGTTACAAGCAACAGTTTTAAAGCGCATGCTGAATGCTGGTGAAGTGTCACTGTCAAAGTGTAAACTAATATAGTTTGTATGAAAGTGTTCTGGACATCAAAATGGAGGCAGGCAGATCCAAAAAAAAGCCGCCTATACTGTCGCAGTAAGTAAAAACTAAATTTACATCCATGTCAACAGATAAGCTATAGTCATGGCGATACATTAAAGTGTGACCCATCTTTCTGCCATAGAACCAGCACCCAACATTATGCTACTACCAGTAATGATGTAACTTCCCGGATCCTCCCGAAACCATCTGAAGATGAACCTGAAAAGGTTCGAAAACCGGTTCATGTAATAAAGCATTATTATTCAAAAAAAGTGACTGATTGCAGTTGTGTATAACTTATTTACATTCAATATACAGTCACAGTTCTAAAATATGCATAATGGGTAAGCATAATCTTCCTATATCTATCCTACATGCAACATTCATTCATACAAAAGTCACACATGCTTCTAAAGCTTTGCGTTTCTCCTCTAGCTTTGCATTTCTCCTCTAAATTACCCTGCTTTGCCATTTTGCATTTACTGTTAATCTCATTTTTTTTTGATGTCTTATTTCCTTTAGCCTGCTTCTTTTGTTGCATTTTTATACTTTCTCCTTTGCCAAATTTAATATCTCTTGTGTCAGCCAAGGATTTCTACTGAGAATTGTCTTTTTTCCTTTTCATTGTGAGCATCACTATTTCACCTCTCAAAGCAACACATTACTCATCTATTGAATTCCTCAGCCCCATTTTGGTCAGTCACTGTCTAACCCTCCCTCTGAAACTCAGTATCCTCTGGTTCCTTCTACTTGTCCAGATCCCAACTCCTGCCTTCTGAAATTCCTATAGTTTTAATCTACAGCTCAGAAGAAACAAATTATGGTTTAAAAAGCTTGTAAGAATAGTTGACTATGTACTTGATAGACATGTACCCAGTAGGACAGTTCATAATGGAAGCGATCCTCCGTGGTATACAGTCACTGTAAAGAGACATCTAAAGAAACAGAGACTACAGCATAATAGGTGTAAAACAAAGCAGAGGACTATAGATAGAGAGATGCTGAATGAAATGCATGTAGTAGTCAAGAGAGCAATATGTGAAGCCTTCTATGATTACAATAGCATAATATTGTCAAATGTTCTTTCACAGTACCCAAAGAAATTCTGGTCATAACAAAGGTTGTTCATGGCATTGAAGTTAGAGTCCAGTGACTCTTGGACAAGACAGGAACTCAAATTGACAGTAACAAAGCAAAAGCAGAAATGATTCACCCTGTTTTCAAATGTTCCTTTAAAAAGGAAAACCCAGGAGTATTGTCCCAACTCAGTTCTCGTGTCAGGAAAAGATGAATGAAATAGATATTAGTGTCAGTGGCTTTGAGAAACACCTGCAATCGTTAAAAATTAACAAAGCTTCAGAGTCCGATGAAATCCCTATCAGATTCTATACCCAATTTGTGGCAAAGTTAGCTTCTATGTTAACTATAACCTATCGTAGATCCCTCATACATAAAACTGCGCCCAGTAGTTGGAAAACAACAACAACAACAACAACAACAACCACCACAGGTCACACCTGTCCGCAAGAAGAGTAGTGGAACTGGTCCACAAAACTACTGTCCAAAATTCTTGACATCCATTTGTTGTAGAATCTTAGAAAATATTCTGAGCGGAAACATAACCAACCAGCATGGATTTTGAAAACATGGATCAAGACAGTCAAGTAGATGCAGTACTTCTCAATTGCCAGAAAGCATTTGACTCAGTATGACACCTATGCTTACTATTAAAAGTACAATCACATGGGGTCTCTAGTTAATTTCTTTCAACGTCTCAGTTACACTCTCCCACGGCAAAAATAAATCTGACCATTTACACTACTCTTCTCTACATGCATTCAATACCTCTGCTAGTCATTTTTGGTATGCATCCCACACACATGAGCAATATTCTAGGATAGCTCCCACGAGTGGTTTGTAAACAATTGCCTTCAAAGGCCGATTGGGTTTCCCTAGCATTCTTCCAATAAACCGAAGTCTGCTACCTGCTAAATGATTGTTCCACTTCCTGTCCCTGCTAAGTGTTACACCCATCTATTTGTAGGGGTTTGCCAATTCTAACTGTGACTCACTAATGCGATATTCACACGATTTTATGTTTTTTGTTTAGTGCTGTGCACAATTTTACATTTTTGAACATTTAAAGTGAGTTTTCAAATCATTGCACCACTTGAAAATCTTATCAAGGTCTGTATGAATATTTATGCCACTTCGTACGGACTGTACCTCATTATAGGTAACTGCAAAAAGTCTACAGTTACTGCTGATGTTATCTGCAAGATCATTAATCTACAACATGAACAACAAGAGTCTCAACACACTTCTCCGGGGTGCACCCAAAGCTACTTCTGTTGATAACTCTCCATCCGAGATAACATGCTGTGTCCTCCCTACCAAGAAATCCTCAGTCCAGTTGCATACTTTGTGTCAGTGGTAACAGGTGGGACCACAGGGGCATTGGAGCCATAGCTGCTTGCAGTGATTAGCATCAATAAAGCAACCGGTAGGGCATAAGTTTGGCACAGCTTGTCTAGTGCCTTTTTTTAACCATGTGTGAACAAGTTAAACAAGAACTAGATAGATTACAAAATGTGGGTGTTCTCTCACCATTATCATCTAGTCGGGCTACCCCCATGGTCATAGTTCAGAAACTCAATGGATCAGTTCACATTTGCGGTGATTTTCAAATTTATGGTGATTTTAAGTCTACTGTTAATGCTCAAGCAAATGTAAATCTGTATCCACTTCCTTGACAGAAGGAATTGTTGCTAAACTGGTGGGGAGCCAATATTTTTCCAAAGATAGATCTCGCTGACGCCTACTTTCAACTGCCTGTAAATAACCAGACGAAACAATTTTTAATGCTTAATATGCTGTTCAGCATGTATTACAAAAAGTTGTCTTTTGGAGTTGCAAGCTCCCCCGTGATATTTCCGAAATATCTTGACCAACTTCTCCATGGTATCCTCAGTTGCGTTCATTATTTAGACAATTTGTTAGTTACTGGGACCATGTGTGAGCAGCACCTGCGCAGCTTCCAGATGATGCTGTAGTGGCTCCAAGCCACTGTGCTGTTGTCATGACAAATGTAGTTTCTTTGCACAAAGTGTCAGGCATTTTGGTCATATATCAAGCCGAGATGGACTCACCCAATGCAGGAGCATGTGGCTGCCATTGTTGACTTATTTGCTCCTTAGAACCTCAAAGAACTTCAGTCCTTCCTCAGCAAATTAAATTACTGTGCCAAATTTATTCCAAATGTGGCCCACATTTCCCATCCATTCAATCAACTACGTAAAAAAAAAAAAAAAAAAAAAAAAAAAAAAAAAAAAAAAAAAAAAAAAAAAAAAAAGGCAAAATTTGTCGGTGTTGGTGCAATACTGTTCCACAGATACGCTGATGGTATAGAAGCCTTCAGCTCATGGCATCTGCGTTCCAGGATTTTTGTCGGTGCTATGGCATCGAGTACCTGACCAACTATCCTTTCCACCCCACGTCCAATTCAGAAGCCAAGCGGGCAGTCAGGACATCCAAGGTGCCGATGCGCAAACTACTGATGACAGGTGACTCCAAGGAAGTGCTCACCAGCTTCCCCGGCTTCTACCAGTCCATCCCTGTGAAGGGTAATAGCCCAGCTGAAATTTTACAGGAGCGCAAACCTCGCACCCTGTCAACCTGCTACACCCCACTCCTCCACAGGGGCATTGGCCATATGCACAGTCATATTACTATGCGGGTGCCCCCAGCTGGGTTTGTACTTTAGGCCGGAACCCGAGGTGGACCCAAAGTGTCGTCTTTGGCAATACAGAGAGGCAGATGTTAGAGGCTGAGGCTGGCCAGAAGCAACTGGTCTGGCATCAAAATCAGCTCCGTCCACACCATGACATACTACCTAGTCATCATTTCCCCTGCCCCCACCATCATCTGGGCGTGCCTTCCTCAACCACCTCGGGGACTGGCCAGCCTACTGATCTGCCTCTTATTACTGCAATATCCTCATGTTCGATGTTGGTAGATAGTAGACAATGACAAGCATTGGCATTCGATTGAGGTCAACTCCCTTCCCCACATATGACACTTCCAGTTACCGTCACCACCACCACCACCACCACCACCATCACTGTCCCCATTTCCTAACCACCAGTGAAGGTTGCACACTCTGTGGTGCCCATGGAGATTGACCCATTGGCCCCATCACCATCACTTCCTGTGACCACTCCGCTGCAGGCTGGCCCAAGCTGTGCCTCAGACTCCTTCAAACAGCCAGGACTTTCTCGGGTGGCAGTGCCTCCCACGTCAAGCAATCACAATAGGGACCCTCTGCGGGTATCTTTAGTGGGCATTCCTACATCCCTCACTTTGCTTCCTCAGTGAAGACATACCATTTTTGGCCCAAAGAGCCAGTTAAAGGTCGGGAAGGGACTTAGTATCTGAGGGTGATTCAGATTCCCCATGTAGCCTGAGTATTGATAGACAGAATGCATCAGAGATACTCAGGCTCCAGACAACAGCCGCAACACGCAGCTGCTGTGACAAGCACACGATGTGGCACCGCCCTCTGATGATTGCCTACCGATGTACAGCAGCCCAGCGATTGCAGGCAGTTTCTTGCTAGTCTCTGAAGCCTGAGTATCGCACCACTGAATAGCAGAGTATTTTGACCTTGCCTGATCATGTTCTGAAATTTCAATTTTCCTTTGGGCTGTGGTATATGCCTACTGATGACTTGGCTAGGCCTTGGACTTGTGTTAGCTATTCCTTCACCTCGTGATCTCCACTGTCATTCACCAGTGGACCCGTTCGGGCAGTCTCCACATTGCCACATTGTGCAAGTTGCTGTAAACTGTGTTTCTATCTATACTAAATGGGTAGAAAAGATCACACCTAAACAATGTAATGAAGCGTGGCCAAGAAGTCACAAAAACAGAAAACCACTAAAAAGAAAAGAAAAAAAAAAAAAGAAAAAAATCTCGTGTCATGGGCTTCTTTCTTTATTGTGAGCAACTTCCACCCCACCTCTCACATCATCCATCCTTGACTGGGTTCAAAGGAAGGCAATAGAATATTCCTAGCTCGTGTGCAATTGAAAGCAGTTTAAGTCAACTAAGACCCAGAGCAGCATCGGACATATTAGCCAGTGAGGATAGAAATGCCCCAGCACCCAACTCCCGCAGTCCTCACTTGTCCTCCAGGCACCTAGGTAGCACTGTTCCCATTGCAGGTATTTGCTCAATGTTAACTCAATCAACCATTGCCCACCAGTAACCCAACGACTTCTTGTATGTGTTCTTTTGACACTATTTTATGCCTATCACTAAAGATCTATAATCAATCTTATTCCTACACAACAGCAATCAGGTTGATAGGTGATGCCAATACCTATAATAGCAATTTTTCCGTATACAACGTGAAAAATATTTAAACCAAAAAATTCTGTGTGATTCCATGGGACTCTACAACAAACATTTTTCTCTAGTGTCATAATTATCTGTGAGTATTTCTTAATGTGTTAGGGGACGTAATCACTCTCAGTACTTGACAATTGTGCATAACATGTGGACGAATGTAAGAAATGTCCTTCATGAGCAATTATTAACCCATTTCACTTATTGCATGTGCACAACCTGGAACCAGCTGATTATCCACTCAGGTAACAGTTTTTGCAGTGGTACGTGGAACATTTGGTTGGTTGGTTGATTGGTTTGGGGGAGGGGACAAAATTGCAAGGTCATCGACCCCATCAGATTAGGAAAGGATGGGAAGGAAGCCTGCTGAGCCCTTTCAGAGGAACCAACTTTCAGGCACGAGGGGGTGTGGAACATCCACAATTCACATGTTTTGAGTGAGTTTGATCCCCATGCCACATTTACTCACACTCATCAGTTATGGTTCTACATGAATGAGTGGGCAGGTGTTGTTGGTGACTGTTTAATTAGGCATATCTCCTACCTATGTATGGAAGTGAAACATGGACGATAACTAGTTTGGACAAGAAGAGAACAGAAGATTTCGAAATGTGGTGCTACAGAAGAATGCTGAAGCTAAGGTGGGTAGATCACGTAACTAATGAGGAGGTATTGAGTAGGATTGGGGAGAGGAGAAGTTTGTGGCAAAACTTGACTAGAAGAAGGGATCGGTTGGTAGGACATGTTTTGAGGCATCAAGGGATCACAAATTTAGCATTGGAGGGCAGCGTGGAGGGTAAAAATCGAAGAGGGAGACCAAGAGATGAATACACTAAGCAGATTCAGAAGGATGTAGGTTGCAGTAGGTACTGGGAGATGAAGAAGCTTGCACAGGATAGAGTAGCATGGAGAGCTGCATCAAACCAGTCTCAGGACTGAAGACCACAACAACAACATCTCCTACCTAGACCTTTAAATGACAGGCATTACTACAATTTCGTCACCAGAGTTGCTACATTATGTGTCACTCTCTACAAGTCAGTGGATGTGGCGCCAACACAATGAGTTTTTTTTTTTTTTTTTTTTTTTTTTGTGGTTTTAGGGCGCACAACTACAGTGGTCGTTAGTGCCCAGACTAAATTATGAAACGAGGCACAATGCTAAAACAGCAACTAAAAAGGACAACACTATAAAAGGCACAGTACCAGGGAAGGGATTAAAAGAAAACAGCATAATCAAATGTCCTTACACAGGTTTGTCAAGTGGATAAAACGAAGAACGCGACCAGCTGCTCCTGGGTCATCCGCTAAAATTTCATCCAGATTACATGGCACGCCAAGATCAATGCGTAGTGTATTAAAATTCGGACAGGACGTTAAAATGTGGCGCACCGTCAGCACTTGCCCACATGGGCAGAACGGCTCCAGCACAGCCATCAGCAGCTGAACCGGCAAGGTCCAATCCGTAACCAGGCCAAAATGACCTCCTCCCACCAAGAAGGGCGTGAAGAGGTCGTCCAAGCCGTGGGGAGAGGTTTCAAGGCCCGAAGCTTGTTTCCAGTAAGTGTAGACCAATCGGCATGCCACAGCGCTACAATGCGCTGACAAATGACCCTGCTAAAATCAGATGAAGGCACACAACAAGAAGCTGTCCGATGCTGGTGGCCTGCAGCCTTGGCCGCGGCATCTGCAGCTTCATTTCCAGGGATACTGACATGGCCAGGAACCCACATAAAGGTAACTGGAGAACCGTCATCTGCCAGCTGCTGAAGAGAGCGTTGGATCCGGTGCACCAAAGGGTGAACCGGATACGGATCACTGAGGCTCTGGATGGCGCTCAGGGAACTCCAGGGAGTAGCAGGGCAGATACATACAACCCATATTGACGGTCGAGAGAGTCGTCAAAAAAGGAATGATAAGACGGGTGGTCGAGCATTGATAATATCCGACAGGCATACCGACAAAGCAGTATATCGCGCCGGTAGGTTAGTGGCAATTCACCGGCTTCAGCATGAAGACTCTCAACGGGCTAGTATAGAACGCTCCGATCGCAAGACGTAAATCCAAATGTAGTATACAGTTGAGGCGGCGTAAGATGGACAGCCGTGCAGAGGAGTATACAAAGCTCCCATAATCCAGCTTTGAGCGGACGATCGACCGATATAGGCGAAGTAGGATGGTTCGATCCACTCCCCACGACGTACCGCTGAGAACAAGGAGGACATTTGGAGAACAGGTACAACAGGCAGCCACATATGATGTGTGGAGACCAGCTAAGTTTCCTGTCAAATGTAAGACCTAAAAATTTTGTTGTCTCCACGAATGGGAGAGCAACGGGACCAAGATGTAAGGACAATAGGAGAAACTCTTTGTAGTGCCAGAATTTGATACAGACCGTCTTCTCGGCAGAAAAACGGAAGCCACTGGCGATACTCCAGGAGTAAAGATGACTTCCGTGAGCTGTGCGACCTGACTATCGCAGCTTGCGAAGTTTTGATCCTGAAGTGTCGCCCTGGAAGAGAAGAGCCCCCAGTCTGCTTTGGAGATGTTCCAACTAGTTGAGCATGGAGATGGGGTATGATGCAGGAGATGGATAACACAAGGGAGGTGATCGCTCGAATACGTATCAGAAAGAGCGTACCACCCAAACCGGCGTGCAAGTTGGGTAGTACATATAGAGAGGTCTAAATGGGAATAGGTGTGAGTTGTGTCCGAAAGAAAAGTAGGAGCGCCAGTATTGAGGCAGACAAGATTGAGGTGGTTGAAAAAGTCTGCTGACAGGGAGCCTCTCGCGCAGGATGCTGGAGAGCCCCAAAGAGGATGGTGGGCATTCAAGTCTCCAGTCAACAAAAATGGTGCAGGTAGCTGAGCAATAATTTGCATCATGTCTGCCTTAGTAACGGCTGATGACGATGGAGTGTAAATGGTACAAATGGAAAATGTAAAAGTGGGGAGAGTAATTCGGACGGCAACTGCCTGCAGATCGGTGTGCAATGTGATGGGATCGTAGTAGATATCATCCCGGACCAACAACATAACCCCTCCATGAGCCGGAATATCTGGCACAGGGGGTAGGTCAAAACGCACAGAGGAATAGTGTGTCAAGTCTATTCGATCGCATGGGCGTAGCTTCGTTTCCTGGAGAGCTACTACAAGCGGACAGTGCAAGCGTAGCAGCAACTTTAAGTCCTCTCGGTTGGAGCGAATGCCGCAAACATTCCAATGAAGAAGTGCCATCGTGAGAAGAAAAAGAAAAATGAGAAGCAAGAAGGGGTCACCTCGAAGGCTGCTGAGGGCATGGCTTCGAGCGAGCACTGCTGCCGCTATCAATAGGCGGAGAGTCATCGTCCATTTTTTCCAATAGGTTCGTCGGCCACCATGTTAAGATAGCCGGGAGGGGGAGCTTCCTCCGCCGGTGAACGGCCAGATGTTCGGCTACCAACGGTGCGGCCAGGCGAAACGGATGATGGGCTTGGGCGGCAACCACTGGGTGGCGCAGGAGAAGAAACGCGCTGTGGCAGAGAAGGAGAACTATGCTTCCTATGATGGTCGATGACTGGGAGTTCGGGGTACATAGGAAGTCTTCACGGGATGGTTCCTTCTTGAAGGCCCGTGCATCTGGCTTCTGGGTCTTAGTCTTGGCAGAAGCTGATGAAGGTGCTTGTGTCTTAGGGGCGACGGGAGGAAGAGCAGACGTTGATCGGGCGATCTTAGCACTGGCCGAACTGACGACCGTAGCGCTAAAGGTCAGATCTCATGTCTGCGTTGACACCTCCCTGGTAGGCCGAGGAGAGGCGAGGACAGTACTGTATTTCCCCGCTGGGAGCAGCGTGGGCTTCCTAATAGCAAATAGCTTGTGAGCAGCTGAGGTGGAAACTTTCTCTTTGACCCAAATTTCCTGTATACAGCCTTCATCCTCGTAGATGGGACAGTCACAGGAGGACGCTGCATGGTCACCCTGACAGTTCACGCAATGAGGAGACGGAGGTGGACAGTCACCCTCATGGGTGACACATTTAGCCGCATTAGAACAAGACTGGTTGGTGTGGTTAAAACGCTGACACTGGTAACAGCACATAGGTGTCGGGACATAGGGGCGAAAAGAAATAGCCTCATAGTCCGCTTTGATGCACGACGGCAGCTGGACACTATCAAAGGTCAAGAAAAGTGTCCGGGTCGGTACAAGGTCATTGTCGACCTTTTTCATGACCCTATGGACAGCCGTCACACCCTGCTCAGCAAGCAAAGACTGAATCTCCTCGTCAGTCAATCCGTCGAGTGATCTAGTAGATACCACACTACGCGACGCGACGAATTCAAAGTACGGTGAGCCTCCACACGGACAGGGAATGATTGCCAGTGTCTCCGATGGCATGCTCCTTCCCTGTGGGGACCTTCTCAGAGGGCCCTCCCACCTCAGGTCACACCTCCCGAGAAATGGACAGAGGGGCCAATCGGCATGGTCGGAAGGCAATCACCCCTCCCTGGGCCTGGCCTTTACCAGGGGGTACGTGCGTGCCTTAGTTGTCTACCCAGGGCGGGGAATTACGCGTTACCCCATCACCGGCTACGCGTGTGAATGTGTAGGTCGGCCTTCAGGCACACACAGGGAGGAAAGAAGAATAAGGAAAAAAAAGGGAGAGAAAGGACAGACTGTCTCAAATGCCGAGGTGGAGACCAAAGGGTGGACAAGAAGGCAAGGAGAAGAAGGCAAGGTAAAAAGTAAGGAAGACAGTGAGGGAGGGAGAAGGACAAAGAAAGGAAACAACCAAAGGAAGGAAGAAACCAGAATAAGCAAAAAACCAAAATGACCGCAAGTGTAAGTCGTTGAACCGTCCGTCTCCGGACACAGGCGCGAACTACCCCCTTGAGGGCGAGGGACTCCTTTTACTCGCCTCTTACGACAGGCAGGAATACCTCAGGCCTATTCTTACCCAGGACCCGCAGGGGGAACACAATGAGGTGCCGGCACGTATCAACTGTCCTGTGCATCGATTCTTAAACTTACAGTTTCCAAAAAAGTGGATTTGTACTGGTGGTCTACTCAATTCCCTATTTGACCCCTCTGGACTTTTTGTGTGATGAGAGATGTGCAATCTTGTTTACAAAACTCGTGCAATCTTGTCTGTAAAACTCTTGTAGAATCAGAAGTGGATCTGGTTGCTGGATAGTAGTAGCACAACAATAGGAATTAAGGAAACACCTACATTCTTTGACTGTGTTAAGACAAAACATGACATACCAGTGTAATCTCTGTTTACAAGTCAGTGGAGGCCTTTTTCAAGCTGTAATTGAAATAATTGTGTTGTGTTTATGTTGTTGGTTAGCTTACTGATGACAGGGTCCAAACCACAAGCTCATCGGGCCCTCCTAGGAGAACAGGCAAGTCAACAAAACTACAAACCAAGGAAGGACTGAGTGAGTGAAACCCAAGGAAAGAAAACCCCAAGGTCTACCAAAGGTCAACAACGTCTACAGAAAGGAATAAGGAAGAGGAAAAGGGGGGAAAGGAAGGAAGGCAGATGATGTGCCCTGTCCAGGGAGCAGCCAGAGGCCCCCAAAGGCAGAAAGAGTTATGTACATACCACCACCACCACTTACTTCACACACCACACCCAACAAGACCCAGAAAATACTGGCAGTGTGGACAGATTGAGAGAAGCACAGCAAAATAGAGGAAGAACACCGAGTCAAACAGAACACTGAGAATGGAGAAGAAGGCCAAAACAGTGGGTAGGGGGAGGGCTGTGGTGGACCACCAAGCCCACACAATCACTGCCCATTGGGGTAGAGGAGGCAACAGGGAGTCCTACCACCCCTCAATGGGCCGACAAAGCTGAGGTGCCCTCTCTCAGAGAGAGGGTACTAAAATTAAAAAAAAAAAATTTAAAAAACAACTCCTTCACGAATGAATGATAAAACCAGGTCAGCCGCTGAGGCAATGTTGGCTACAACCAGGAGTAGCGAGTCAGGAAGATTAAGAGTGTGCCACAGGGTGGCTAGGTTAGAACAATCCAGGAATCTATGAACCAACTTCAAATAGACACCACAATGACAGTGGGGTGGATCCCCATGATAGACGAGATGACTATGAGCCAGCAAGTAAGACCAATGTAGAGCTGGCAAAGGACAATGGAGTCCTTGTGAGAGGCCCACATGAAGGTCCTCCACAAATTTAGGATCTCCTTTATCGCCAACAGTTTATTCACAAAAGTCAGAGTATGCTCTTTTGTATTCCAAATACTTAGAACTTGATAGCATAATACTGATCAAAGGTTCGATTCCAGAATACCAGTCTTAAGAGGCACCTTGCCAGTAGCCAATTTGGCTAGGCTGTCAGTGAGATGTTCTCAGGATCTCAATGCAACCTTAAGTCCAGACAAAGATAACTGAGTGTCCACATTGTTTGAGGGGAAAAAAGGGAATCCTGGATAATCAGCTTGCAAACTGCTCAGATTTGCTACAGATGAGGAAGGACTCACTGGTGCAGGGACGGATATGCTCAAGAACATGAGATGGTTACCAAGTCCACAGTGAGAACACAGCAGCCATCCAGCAAAGTGGAGCTCATTACATCTCACATGAACATAAGCAAATCTGGCATGACTGGCAACCATCAAGCCATCAGAACAGACAACTACTGAACCCTAAAATGTGCCGAGAATAGAGAAGAACTGGCAGCAGAAGGTCATAAGATGAGCCAAGACTTTCTGACTTTGAGACAGATCAAGGCAGAGCTGTGGACAGGGGATGCCCCATGGAAGTGGGTGTGAGCAAGCTTAGATAAAAGGTGGGAGAGAGGAAATCTGGAGTTCAGAAAAAAAAAGGGACCTGATGGGGGTGGTGATTGTGACCCCTGAGCTGGGCCTTTGTCATGGCAGATGGGTCTCCATATCTGAAAAAAAGAGGAGACAATTGTTGGGAATGCTCCAGGCAGCAGCAGACGCATAATGCATATGCAATCAACTGTTGCTGCCACAGCACTCGAAAGGGTTGAAACCCTGCCTCCACTCGGCGGCTGATCACGGGCTAGTCTGTTAGGTACCTGTTACCAGTCGTATCCCACACTGGTGTATCAGGTCCAGCATCTATAATGTAGAAGGTGATGCTGAGTCATAAGGGAGACTCCCATAATCTAGACAACACCGAACCAATGCTGTGCACAGCTGTATCGGAGCAGAGCAGTCCATGCCCCAATTGATATTGTTAATGTGTCTAAGAACATTGAGGTACGACCAACATGTCCACTTTGGTTGATGAAGGTGGGGAAGCGTTGTCAACCAGGTATCACAGATCAGTCCCAAAAAACAATGGGACTCCACCATATTGAAAGACTGGCTCTTACTGTACAGATCCTGAGTGGGATGGATTGTACGGTGGCGACAAATGCATAATGCAGGTCTTGACAGCTGAAAAATGAAATGAGTGACAGCCCAAGCTTGTGCTTGGTATATTGCTCCTTGCAGTGTGCATTCAGTAACAGTCATCACGGACGAAGAAAAATAAATGCAAAAATCATTAGGAGGTCCTGCAGTCATCACCAGACCATTCATAGTTGCTACACAGGGAGAGATACTCAAAACAAGAGACCTGCAGAACCCCCATTCTCCTACAGATGGGGGGTGCTACAGGACGGACCAATCTGTACCTGAAAAGTGCAACATGAATGAAAGTTCCAGATAAAAATTGCGACTGGGCCATGAGGTACCCATTCATGTACATTGACTAGGACATTGCGGCTAGGATGTTGTGGTGCCACGTGATATCATAAGCTTTAGGCAGATCAAAGAAATGTGCAACAAGCTATCAACACCGGGTAACAGCCATTCAGATAATGTTCTCCAGGTGGACTAAATTATCTGCAGCAGAGTGGCCTCAGCGGAAGCCAACCCTGGGTCGAAGCTAAAATGTCCCAGGATCCAAGAATCTAATACAGCCTGCGACTCGTCATACATTCCAGTAACTTGCAGAGGACATTGGTTAAACTGATCGGATGACAGCTGTCCATCTGAAGAGGTTGTTTATCTGGTTTCAAAACTGGAATACCGACACTTTCTCACCACTAGGAAGGGTATTCACTCTTGCTCCAGGGCAAGTATATGGCATTGGCTAGCCACCAACAAGTGTTGAAACATTTGGTTGTGCACTTGGTCACGCACCTGGTCTCTTTTAGGAGCCATGTTGGGGCAAAGAGCAAGTGCTCTTGTTAAACAGGGCATTATAAGATTCCAGGCAGCGGGGAATGAAAGATAAAGAGAGTTGTTCCAGACAGTGTTTGACAAGACAGAATGCAGCCGCCTAGTGGGATGATGTTGAGGCCTGGGCAAAATTCTGAGCAAAATGCTCAGCGACAGAGTCCTGGCTAGTGGGGATTCAGGGCAATTCGCAGGACATCTGTAAGAGGACGGTGGCCAAACATGGACATGATCTTTGCCCATACCTGTGACGACTGACTGTACAGCACAACGGCAGCAACATATCGTTCCCAACAAATCCGTTTTTGGCCTATAAGAAGATAACAGGCTGGACATAAAGCTGTTTAAAAGGCCAGGAGGGGGTCAAGAGATGGGTACTATTTGTAGTGTTGGAGGGCATGACAGCAGTCTTCAACAGCCACAGCAATTTCAGTTGTCCAGCAAGGGGCACTCTTCTGTCAGGGAGAACCTGAGGAAGAAGGAACTGTTGGAGTAGCAGTCAAAAGGATGGTGTCAGTCAGACTCCATATGGATTCTTCAATGTCATTGTGTGGCGGAATAGTGGGGTTGGCATCTGAGGGAAAGGCACCCAAATCTGCATTAGTGAAGGTCCACCTGGGAGGGCATTGACGCGAGTGATGCTGAAGAAAAAATAAGACTACTAGAAAATGATTGCTGTCACACAAATCATCATGAACTCCCCATTGAACAGAGAGGAATGATACAGGGCTACACATAGAAAGATCAATGGTCGAGAAAGTGCCCTGTGCCACACAAAAGAGTGTGGGCATTCCAGTGTTGAGGAGGCAGAGATCAAGCCCTGCCACCAAGTCTTCAACAATCAGTGGTCAAAGTACTACCCCACAGAAAGTTAGGAGCATAAGATTCTGAAGGAGAAGGGTGGGGGGAAGGAGTTGTTAAAGGAGGGTAAGAAGATCATGAATGTAGGAAGTGGTCTGGGGGGTGGAGGTAAGACTGCATACCATTCCTGCAGATTCGAAATGTATCTAAATAGCCATCACTTCCAGCACAGTATGAAGAGGAATGCAGGAACTAACAATGTCCAAGTACATCACTGTACAAATACCACCAGAGGCTCACCAAGGGTCGACCCAGTTCCAGCACAAGCCTTGGAAATCATGGACAGTTGGCAAATGAGTATTCATAAAATGATATTCTTGCAATAGGACACAACCTACAGACCAGAGAGAAAGAAGAAACTTCAATTCTGGAAGGTGACGACAGCTTGGCTGGAGAAGAAACCCTCTCCTCTGGCACCCTCCATGGATGAGGTTCCCTCTAGGAACCCCACTCCTCAGTGTCTCCGGGGTAAGAAGCCTGTTACTTCAGGTTGAATGCGGGATCCATGCCCTGTGGGCTTCAAGGCCACTCATTCTCTTTCAGATCCTCCCCCCTTCCTTCTCCTTGGGCACTTTTAACACCCATAAACCTCTGTGGGGTTGTACAGCAACCACTGATTGGGGCAGGACTATTGAAGAACTGCTACAGTTCCATTGGAGGAGAGTTGATGAGTCAATGCCCATCACCAGTAAGAACAAAGTGGAGTCCATGAATGTAAGATAGAACCCTGATTTAGAAGGAGGCGGCAAACCCCTAAAGGATGTTGGAGGTAGATGAGGGAGGGAGGGGGTAGAGGATTCTCCCATCTTCTTGTTCCTTTCCTCCTATCAAGAGTGAGAGGAAGTATGGTTGGGAAGACAGCAAGTCACAGCAGTGTTACGATCTGAAAGAGAATGAGTGGCTTTGAGGCTCATAGAGTGTGGGTTCCGTATCTGACCTGAAGATGCTGGGGAGTGGGGTTCCTAGAGGGAGTCCCATGGAGGGTGCCGGAGAAGATGATTTCTTCTCTGGCTGAGGAGAATAAGTGATTCTGAGAGGGGGGGGGGGGGACTGGAACTGTCAGGAGGAAGGAAGGGAAGATAGACAGGGTGGAGGAGGAGGAGGAGGAGGAGGAGGAGGAGGAGGAGGAGGAGGAGGAGGAAAGGAAGCAATAGAAGCAAAGATAGATATTAGAGACAGCGAGTGGAGATGACCGAAGTTCTCTCAGGCCTCAGAGTAGGACAGACAGTCGAGAGTTTTGAATTCCTGACCTTCCTTTTCTTTTTATAGATCGGACAATCCGGCAAATGAAGTGAACGCGGGCTGGGATGATTCATGAACTTTGACAGTGTGGTGCAAGGACTCACTACATGGGCAAGGCAGCCGCAAACAAGATTTGTCTTACAAGAGACACTGGAAATAGTGAGACATGTCACAATGGTAAACCATAACTTCGACTTTTCCAGAAGGGTACCCTCTCGAAAGCCAGGATGAAGTGTTTGTATCAATGCGACTGTCCTCACGACCACTCTGGACTCGCCAGACGAAATGAATGGTGTGACATTCCAGATTAATCCCAAGTTTCTTGTCAGACTGAAGGAGGAGGTCCCTTTGGAAAATAATGTCTTAGATCATATCCAAAACAATCTACTATGTGCATGTAACTCTCATGTACTTATCATGCCTTTTCCAAGTTTTTTGACAAAATACAAAAATTCCCCCAAGTCCTCCAGAACAAAAAAAATTCCTCAAGTTGTCTCTGTTTTCTAGAATGCTGGACACCCTATGTTTGTATAAAAGGATGCATTCTGCATCCAGGAGGTCTGTTCTGTTCTGGTTGTAACTTGGTGTTCATAATAAGCATTCTTTCAGTGCTAAGTGTTTTACTTCTTTTGCAACCGTACTTTCGGATTTGGACTAGATTGTGACTGAAATGACAGTAACTGGCAGTCTTCTTTCTCTGTGCCTGTCTGCCAGTCAATGCTTCCTCTATGTGGTGAGTAGAAATCCATTCATTTCAAACATTCATTCTGAAGTTATGGAGGATACAATACGGATAGCATACGGATATTGGTAATGTGTAAAGAAACTAGCCTACAGTGAAGTTCTAAGAGTCTAAGGCCCAACTCTCAAAGAAAAAATGTGGCACATACATCCAGGGGGGGGGGGGGGGGGGGGCTTTCAAGCCATCTCCATGTTAACAAATGTAGCAATTCACACGAAGGTGATGTGTGCTGGAGACACATCACTTTGTGGTCAATGCCAAATCTGTTTGAAGCCACGAGTGGTACACCAAAGTGATGTGAGGTGAGGTAAGGCTGAGACATTCAGATGGTGTGCTGTTGTTTTCATTAATTTGAAGTCATTCAATGTGCCATGTAGTTAGTTTCTCAATAAAACTTACTTTCCAAATAAAAAATTAGAAACTACTGTTTAGTGATTAGTGTGTGTTTCCCCCTATGCAATCTCTCTCATTCAATTTTGAGAAAACCAAAAAGGATTTTACTGCACCTTACAGTCCAACATTACAGCTTGATAGCGAAATGGTTTTAGAATGGTTTTATTTTCATTATTGCCCAAAGTCACTGTAATACTCTGCAAATTTGTAAACCACCACGTATATTTTGGAAAGTTTGCAGTGAAGAATGAAGTCGCCGGCCAGTTTTCATTTGACAGCTTTCAGGTCGACAGCTACGTAAGAACATAGCTAACATATCAAAATTGTTTCTAGCAGTGAAAAAGAGAGCAATTCATCTTTTCAGTACCGAGTAAATAAGTGTTGTATTTTGACATTTGGCCAAGATGAGATACAACGTGTCGCACACAATGTTACGGCCACATGCTATGAGGATTTGTGGCTTTTGTGTCACTTTTATATGTGGTTTACGAAGTTAGTTATACTCACATTGTAAGTTAATGCTGCATTAAGAGTTATTTTCACGTCAAAATCAGAGTCAGACAATCGCAAATACAGTGGCAGAGTTAGTTATACAGTATGTTGTATATGTAAATTTTTCTTGTCTACATTAACAGTTTCATTCACAAAACATTCAATAACTATTTTCATTCGCACATTGTCAAACAAATGGTGTGTGTTCCAATGAGCAATGAATGAGAAATGGGATTTTGCAACTGATATAACTAAAGTATTCTATGTCCTGTATGTTCTATGCTTACCTATTTTATGCTTACATATTTGGCCTTTCTTGATGCAGGCAGCACATATTGGGTAAAATGCCATTTTGCATATTTTTGTAACATTTATTTTACAATTACTTATGTTACCTTTGAAGAAATACCACTACTTTTTTTATTTTCCTGGATGAACAACACTGAATCTGTGCAGTTACAATGTTGTGCTGATTGAACACTGCTGGGATACTGCAGAAATAGAATCCTTATTTTGAGAAGTACAAAAAGGCAGGCCAAAACAGACAATGTTGGCTGCAATACAAATCTGCACAAGCAACAGCAGAAGAAGATATGGAAAAATTTAACACTATTTGTGTTGCAATTACACTGAACATGTACAATCAGTATTACATTTTCTGTCCTGAACCAATCAGTTTTGCCAGACAGACATGCAGATTCACTATTCCATTGGTACTTGTTCACAGAAATCCCGTTTTGCAGCTGGGATATGTAGTCATATATCAAGTAAGGCTTTCTTCTTGGCACTTTTTACTGGTAGAATTTTATCACACAAGCTACAGCAAACTATAATGTTTGCTAGCGGCAGATCTTTGCCAGTACCTCTCGCCTCGTTCATGCAACACTTTGACTAAGATATGGTTGTTGGGTGTTATGGCTTCCCCTTACCCTCAGTGTAGTACAGTTGTCAGATGAAATGTGCAGTCAGATAAACTCAGCTATTTAGCCAGAGATACTAAGTTTTTTGTTTGAGCCTCTGTGAAACTTGTGGTCTAGTGCATTAAGTTCACTGAAATCCTCTGGTTCCATCTTGAGCAGAGGGAATCTATTCCACTTGGCATTGGCAATGACTGGAATCCAGTTTTCTGTGTGAAATGACATTTTCTTCTTGTCTATAGGGACAAAATCTCTATCACAAGGTAAGAAACAATGCTCTGTGATAAGAAATTTCTGTCTACAGCAGTGGAATACTTATGGATGATCAGGTTTTGGGAAAGTGTCAATATTTTGAATGCCTCTCTCAAAACCAGCAATGCTTAGGCTTATGTTCAAATGAAAATCATATAAAAAATAGGAGTTATCATCAAAATATTCCAGTTTTGTTGCTTTTCTCTGAATTCTGTCGTTCACTTCTCTTAATGCAATACAGGAACACTTTTGAGAAATTCTGTAAAAGTGATGGAAACATGTGGAATACATGCCCAGTTCTTTCGTTATGCTGAATGTGCCATATTTCTTCCCTTTTTTCAACCATAACAGGTGTACCCAATATTTTCTTTGCTGTTCCACATTTATGAGTTACAAAAGACCCAGTGCCTAAATATCTTCTTCTGATGAAGAAGACATCCTGATCATTCATAGCACGAGTGTCCCTTGTCCCTCTGACAGCAATTCACATTGAAGTGGAGCTATGTCCTGTCTGCACCACATTCCTGACTGCCAAGTTGCTACTCACCATATAGCGGAGATGATGGTTGCGATAGGCACAACACAAAGATTCACACAATTATAGCTTTCAGCCATTAAGGCCTTTGTCAGCAATACACACACACACACACACACACACACACACACACACACACACACACACACAAGCTCATACAAGCACAACACACAACTGTTTCATAAAATGATGTGAATGATGTACTTACCTAAAATAATTTCATTTATGTGATTTATGAGGAAATTGAGAAATTCATGAGCATCTTGTTGCATGTAGTTGTCAAACTCTTCTGCAAAGAAAATATTGAAACAGAAATCATTCAGAAATAAACATACTGATATTATTGTAGTAATTTTTGTACAATTCCAAGGCTCACCTTTTTCTTTCCTCAACCTAGCAATAAATTTCTTTGGTGCAATAGAACCCACTTTTTTCTTCTGAGTGGCGATACTGTAGAATAAATCAGCTAGACATGTCAGAAGGGTTTCCTTGGTCCTTTTGTTCTTTGCTTTGTATTCTAAAACTTTGTCCCTAAATGGCTTGCAGAAATACAATGCTTGTAAAACAGAATTGCTGTAGCAAGTATTGCCGAACTAGAAAAAAAATGTTAAAAAATAGTGATCATGTTGTGAACATTACTTTCAATATTTCTTAACATACACAGCAAAGTATTAAGTTTCCATTAGTCTATTCATGCTCAATAAATATGTGACAATCTCTGTTGTAAATGTTACTCAACAAACTGTTAGTATCTACACACCAATGAGAAAAAAAAGTAAACAAAATCTGTTTTCATGAATGATTAATATAATTTTAATTCACAGTTACAGAACTGAGCAATACATAATAAATTTATAAAATTACAATAGCGTAACAATAAGATCATACATTCCCCACCTTACTTGTTACAATTTAATCTGACTATAATAGTTTGATACTGTCATCATTCCAATGGAATAGATTTGCTTCTGTAGACAATAACCAAGATCTGAGTGTTTTTATCCTCTACAGCTCACTTTAGCATCCTACTTCAATAATGTGCGTGAATTCCTAAGGGATCAAACTGCTGAGGTTATGGGTCCCTAGAATTACGCACCACTTAAATTAACTCATGCTAAGAACACCACACACACACACACACACACACACACACACACACACACACACACACACACCCACACACACCCCCCCATGCCCGAGGCGGAAGACTTAAACCTCTGGCGGGAGGGGCCGCATGACATGGAACCTCAAACTGCGCGGCTGACACTCCTTGTCAGTGATTTCCATATATTCCTTTCCTTGCCAAGTCTGCAGAGAACCATTTCTTACCTTATGCGTCCACATAATTTTCAACATTTTTCTCTAGCACCACATCCCAAATGCTTCAATTCTATTCTGTTCCAGTTTTCCCACTGTCCATGTTTCATTACCATACAATACTGTGCCCTAAACATACACTCTCAGAATTTTTCTGCTGAAATTAAGACCTATGTATGATACCAGTAGACTTCTCTTGGTCAGGATTGCCTTTTTTGCCAGAGCTAGTGTGCTTTTTATGTGCTCCTAGCTGTCTAAATAGCACAATTCCATAACGTCATCTACTTTGTAATCACCAATCCTGATATTAAGTTTCTTGCTGTTCTCATTTCTGCTACTTCTCATTGCTTTCATCTTTCTTTAACTAACTCTCAATCCATATTGTGCACTCATCAGATTGTCCCTCCTATTCAAATATCCTTTTATCTTGAATTTTCATCCCACTCTTGAATCTTTCTTTTATTTATGTTACTGCATCTTCAACATATAGATTGAACAATAGGGATGAAAGACTACACCTTGGCCTTATACCCTTTTTAACACATGCGCTTCATTCTTGGTCTTCCTCTCTCATTCTTCCCTTTTGGCTCTTGAACATACTGCATATTACCCATCTTTCCCTATAGTTTATCCATATTTTCTCAGGACTTCAAACATTTAGTACTGTTTTACATTGTTGAATACTTTTTCTAAGTCAACAAATCCTATGAACATGTCTTGATTTTTTTCTTCAGTCTTGCTTTCATTATCAACTGCAACTTCAGAACTGCCTGTCTGGCACTTTTACCTTTCTTAAAGCCAAACTCATTGCAGGTAACAGATCCTCAATGTCCTTTTCCATTTTTCTCTACATTACTCTAGTGAGCAACTTGGGTGCACGGGCAGTTAAGGTGACTGTGCAATAATTCTCGCACTTGTCAGCTCTTGCTATCATTGGAATTGTGTGGGCGGTGTTTTTTCAAAAGTCTGGAAGTATATTGCCCGTCTCATATGTTCTACACTACAGAGTGACTAGTCATTCTGTCACCACTGCCTCCAACGATTTTAGAAATTCTGACTGAATGTTATCTCCCCTTCCACCTTATTTGACCTTAAGTTGTTCAAAGCTCTCTTAAATTCTGATTCGAGTACTGGATCCCCTACCTCATCCCTGTCAACTCCTGTTTCTTCTTCAATCGTGTCATCAGACAAGTCTTCTCCCTCATAGAGGCCTTCAAATGTACTCTTTCCACCTATCTGCTCTCTCCTTTGCATCAAAAGTGGAATTACCATTGCATTCTGAATGTTACTGCCCTTGCTATTAGTTTCACTGAAGGCTATTTTGGCTTTTCTATATGCCGAGTCAATCTTTCCAATCATCATTTCTTTTTAGATTTCTTCACATTTCTTGGGCAACCATTTCCACTTAGCTTCCCTGCACTTTCTATTTATTTTATTCCTAAGTGACTCGTCTTCCTGAATTTTCCTGAGTATTTTTGTACTTATTTCTCTCGATCAACTGAAGTACTACTACTGGTGTCCATGGTTTCATTGCAGTTACCTTCTTTGTACCTATGTTTTTCTTTCTAACATATGTGATTGCCCTTTTTAAACACATCCACTCCTCTTCAACTGAACTGACTACTGATCTATTCTTTATCGCAGTATCTATAGTCTCAGACAACTTCATTCCTTAGAATTTCTGTATCCTACTTCTTTGCATACCGATTCTTCCTACTCTTCATCATTACCAAATTGTGATCCAAGTCTGTATTGCTCCAGGGTATGCATTGAAATCCAATATCTGATTTCCGAATCTCTGCCTGACCACGATTTAATCTAACTGAATCTTCCGGTACTCTGACCTTCTCCAAGTGTACCTCTTCCTTTTGCGTTTCTTGAACAAAGTATTCACTATTACTAACCAATACTTAATGCAGAACTCAATTAGTCTTTCTCCCCTCTCATTCCTACTACCAAGCCAATATTCTCCCATAAACTTTCTTCTACTTATTCCACTACAACTGCATTCTAATCCTCCATGACTATTATTCAGCTCCCTTTTCCTACTAATTCACCTACTCAATATCCTTGTATATTTTCTCTGTCTCTTCATCTTCTGCTTGCGACACCAGCATGTGTACCTGCATTATTGTTGTCAGTGTTGGCTTGCTGTGAGCTCTGATGAGAACAACCCTATCATATAGCTGTTCCCAGTAATTTACCCTCTGCCCTACCCTCCATAATGACTCCTACTCCTGTTATACCAATTTGCTGCTGCTGTTTATATTACCTTATTCTTGACTGACCAGGAATCCTTGTCTGCTTCCCACTTCACTTCACTAACATCCACTATATCTAGACAGAGCCTTAGGTTTTCCCTTTTGTGATTTTCTAGCTTCTCTACCACATTCACACTTCTGACATTTCAAACCCCCGACTCTTAGAACAGTATTCGTTCATTGGTTATTCAACCTTTTTCTCATTGTCACTTCCCCCTTGGCAGCCCCTTCAGAGAACCGAATGGGGTACTAGTCAGAATCTTTTGCCAATTGAGAGATCATCACAACACTTTTTCAGTTACAGGCCTAATGTCCTATGGATACAAACTGTCTAATGCAGTGGTTTCCATTGCCTTCTGCATCCTCAAGCCATTGATCATTGCTGATTCTTCTGGCTTTTAGGGACAGTTACCCATCCCAAGGGCAAGAGAGTGCCCTGACTGTCTATCAGCCCCTCTGCTATCTTTGACAAGGCCATTGGCAGAACAAGAGTGACTTCTTATGCCACGAGTCTTCAGCCACCCTTGCTGATCACTTTACTTAAAATTTAGGCAGTAACAAGGTTCGAACATAGGACTGAGGGCACTTTGATTACTATTCAAATATGCTACCCTAGACAAAGGGCCCATGTAATGCCAACAGCTGTGGTGACTACAATATCATGGATATAACATCAATTTCTGATACCTGCCTCGATGTTAAATGGACAATTTGCCCCCCCCCCCCTTTTTTTTCTGCAAGGCAAATTCACTCTGTGTCACTGTGTAGAAAACTGGTTTTGAATCTTAAGTGGACTGAATTTTCATTATGAAGATCATGTTACTTAAATTGAAGATAAATGGCTTAATTGCCACAGTTTGATAAAGTAACAATACATTTTATGCAAGTAATTTGGGGGTCAGGAAGACCACTCACCAAATATGAGAAGCATTGTGACGCCAAGTGACACACACAAAAGAGCATGATAGCTTTGCTAACTTTCAGAAGAAATCAACTGATGGTGTGTGTGTGTGTGTGTGTGTGAGAGATGGGGTGGGAGGGAGGTGGCAATTCATTGAGGGGTCTCCTTTACTCTTCCTTTACTGTAGTTAAAGATATATCTTTATATCCGTCCAAGAAAGCATGAACTTTCGGGAGGTGAAAAGGTTGCACACAATGAACCAATGTTACCACATAGTCATTCATTTCCAAACAAAATAACTGATTGCTTGTGTATGCAAGACTCCACTATCAACGACTGATGATACTGGTCAAAGCTGATTCATGCACTTTCTGAGCTTGGCTGCTATATAATAACTTTCTTCATAACTACATCACTTAGTTGAATCCTTGAACTATCTGGGTTTCTGCTGCTATGAATACTTAGAGATAATAAGTCAATTAAGCAAAACAGAATTTTTTTGTTGCAGTGTAGGCACATTCTTGGGTCAGAGACTAAATTTATTTCAATAATACTATGATGGACTTATCTAATGTTCAAAAACATACACAAGAATGACAATGGATCAGTTCAATGCCTTCCTTTCTTTTCTTGGTTCTTTAACAACAACATGAACATGTGTCCTTCTGCCCCCCCCCCCCCCCACCCCACACCCCCTCCGTCAATTGGTGTCAAGTACTACTTTCAACCGTATGCGTTTACACCATTAATTATGACACAAAAAATAAGAAATTGAGTTTGCAGTTGACACAGTGTAAGAAGATCCCGGACAGCTTGTAGCACTGTTGCCTGCTTTCAATAGCGAAGCTGCAGGTGAAAACAGCAGCCACCTACAGGGCTGGGACAATACTGGGGCATTTACAGAATTGTGTTCCATTATTGGTTGAGGTATGTCCATGAAGCTGCCATGCCAAGCCCATTGCAAATATCAACTTAGGCTGATGCCAACAGGAGGCCGTCTGCTAAGAAATTCTTAAAAGACTTAAGTTTGATATCTGGTGAACGGCTGAAAGAAAACTGCATTTTTAAAAAACTGCCAAATGTACAATTGCAAAAAACTTATGGCCTGGGAATGGAATATTGCAAGAGTAGGTCTAATAGTGAGAAAGACGATACTAATGTAAGTAAATTCCAATGAAGAGCACAGTGAATGAATTATCACAGTTGTAACCCAGTATAGTACTACAAGTAACCATACCTACTAACTCTCAGATGATACAGAGATTGGAAAATTGTACAATAAGATAAAAGAAATTATTCAGGTAATTAAGAGAGATGGAAATTTGTTTATGATGGGAGAATTCAACAGAAGAAAAAGAAAGAGGAAAACATGACCTGGGTAAAAGGAATGGTAAACTGCCTGATACAATTTTGCACAGAGCACAATTTAATTGTTGCGAACGATTTTCTCTTCCAGGAGGAACCACTTTATCATAGTACTGCCCATGTGGGCAGGTGAGTTTGTGACAGGTCTCTGCAGAGGATCCAGACAAAAGGTGCCTCACAGCAACCCATCTGATTTATGTTGCACTCAGTCCCTACTATTATCCATCTCCAGATTCCCTTCCTTCACATACTTCACCAGCACAGGTGGTGTGCAAGATCAATAGAAAAATGCATCAACTCCGGCATCGATGAAACAGGGCAGGGCCATACCAACTCACAAGCCCATTCTGACAAAGGAGGAGGGTATGTCACTGGACAGTAAGTCTTGAGTGTTATACTTATGTTGAATAGATACATCCACTAAAAGTTTTTGGCATACATCACATCTGTGTGTGAAGGCAGTATATCCTATCCCCTTTTAAGAAGGGTGATGGTGGATGGCAGATGCCTTAAAACTGGTCCTTTCAGCTAATATACGGTAGCCCCAACAGAAGAGAGCTCGGTCCTCCAGGTTGGCGGTTGATCACTGGATTGACAACCACACACCAGAAAAATTTAACCAAGTTAAAAAGGGACAATTACAGTAGATAACACATTGTAGGATAGATGTAGTGGCATTGCAGTAAACTAAATGGCTAGCTTAAGATGGCTGCACAGCAGGTAGGAAAGTTATAATATTCTATGGATGATGATGATGAAGAAGTAGTTTGGTTTGTGGGGCGCTCAACTGCGTGGTCATCAGCGCCCGTACAAAGTCACAATTTCTACACAGTCCATTTTCTTCTCACAATCCAATCTAGTCACTCTCTCAAATGATGATGATGATAATAATAATAAAAACACACACCCAGTCCCCGGTCAGAGAAAATCCCCAACCCGACCCGGAATCTAACTCGGGACCCTGTGATCCAGAGGCAGCTACGCTAACCCCTAAACCACGAGCTGCGAAAATATTCTATGGAAGAAGATCCGAAAGAAAATTTGGGATGGTTTTTGCCCTCAGTAAGAACATGGCAAACAAAATGGAGTTCAAAACTATGAGCAAATGTCTGTCATTTCAGTCACCCAGAAAAGTTGTAATGTGGCCATCAATGTTCATGGCCAGATTGAGAGCAAAACATGCCAAAACAGAGATTTATGAATTCCCGAAAAGGAACACACATGTACTTCTTACGTGCATTTAACACAAAAGTGTAAAAATAAACTACCTATTCTCTGAGCACAGGAAAGTACAGGTTGCACAAAAAAAAAAAAAAAAACCAACAATAACACCTTAAGAACGTTAACATCTACCACTTCAGCAAATATGGTTATCAGTTCAACAACAGTCCTCATACGAAAATTCATCCAGGAACATGATGCTCACCGGGGAGAAAAATTATCAGTCAGTCAAAAAGATCACGAAATGATAGAGACATACAGCACAGGAAAATAGTAAAGGATGTCAGACCAACAATCACTGGATTGTAGGACAGATGATTTCTTGGTGCAAGCAAAACTAGACCTAGGGAAGTTCAGATTTGGTAAGAAAATAATGAATGTAAACCCATGGTTTTATGCAGCAAATCTAATAAGTGTAGAATAATGTCAAGAGTTTAATTCAGAAATAAATAGTCATGTTGATACACTAAAAATGTAGATGATGGAAAGAAGGAAGAAAGATTAGAATTTAACATCCTGCTGACAATAAGGTCATTTGAGACAGACCACCAGCTTTGATTATGCCAAGGATGTGGAAGGAATATGGACATGCTGTTTCAAAGGTACCATCCTGGCAAGCCTGGAGAAATTTAGAGAAATTGCAGGAAGCCTAAAGCTGGATGGCTGGACAGGGATTTGAACTGTGCCACCTCATTTGGTGTAGATGATTAAGCAGAAGGAGAAGGTGTAGCACACTGAAGACATCTGAAGCAGTGGATAGAAAGAAAAAACTGGGGCAAGAAGTTTGTCTAGTGAGGAATGTGGAGTAGTAATTAAGAGAAAGAAGAAAGCATGTGAGCTACGGCTAAAGGATATAGATAACAAAACACTGAAGAAAACATATCTAGAAGCAGGCAGAGAAGCATCAACAGTGCTGAGAACTGAAAAGATGAATAATTGAAGCCCGGACAGCAGAAGATTTTTCCATGTGGAGACAGCAATAACAGGGTTCAAGATAAATCTGAGTGGAAACATTTTGCATTTTTCAGACTTTTATCCCACTACAAAATTTGCATTTTTCTTAATAAAATGGTATCATACAAACTTGCATGGGGAGCTTTTTTTTCCACTGTAAGATCAAATAAAGTAACTAACTTTTTACACAGTAGGCTGCGGATTGCAATATTACACAGGTGAAATTATACTGTTTATATTGGTAGCAATGTCAGAAACTATTAAGTAGCTTTTCAGAATATAAACCCTTGCAGTATGTAGACGTTCTAAGAACTCCATTGTTACAATAAACAGTGCGAATACCATAAAAATAATATACTTTCAGATTTTGACAAAACATGTTATAAATGTAAATTAGTGAACTATGCAGAATATATCTGTTATACAAACTATGAAGGAACAAGTGGTGGAATATGGAGACCTTGCAGCTATTGAAATTTCCAGTTGATTCATGAATGAAACTGGTGTTGTTATTCTAAGTTCTTAGGTAATGGGGATTCAAAGCATGCAATGGTGTAGTAGTAGCAGCAGCAGCAGCAGCTTGGCCCTATGGCGATATGATTATCACAAAAATGGAATGTGTGAATTGTGTGCAAAAGAGAATGGGCATCTGGCTGAGAAAGCTGAAACTAAGTTTGAGAAACAAGAAACTTTCAGATGGCGAAACCATAAGGGATGGCTGGCAGACAAAATTATTGATGAATTAAAACAATGAGATTGCTATTAGGACTACCATATTTCACAGACTATAAGATACACTTCTTGCTTCGAAAAATTGCTTCCAAAATTCAGGTGTGTCTTATCTCGAAATTAATATACAAAAATGTCTAGTGTTTGACTTAAAATTCCTGCCATCATAAAAACGGCTATATATCCAATGCCATCAGAAATCTATCCCTATCTAGCAATGTTGGGTTCAACTGGCAGTAGCAGTGCATCGATGCGACAAACATGAGTCGTGGGTATTCAAAAGCTTGCTAACACCGTCTCCCCTGCCTGCCATTGAAAACCCAGAACACTGTCTACATCATTGCAATCTACAGTGCTGGTGAACTTTTAATTGAAAGTGATTTGTGTTATTTGCAACAACACAATATTTTTGTTAGCACTTAATTTCACAACAGAAAAAAAATGAAAGGTGTTCATCTGATACAGGCTTTAAATTCACAATAATTGCATATGCAGATGGACATGGAAACAGAGCAGCTCAGTGGCATTTTGGCCTTCCATTAACACAAAAAATCCATTCGCAATTGGTAGGCTAATAAAAACGAGTAAGACTAAATGTGCAAAATGGCCAAAGTAGATGATGTATTGAAATGGATTCAAGGACACCATCAAAATGGCACTGGAATTAATCCAAAAATGATTCAAATACATGCTTATAAGTGAGCATAACAGTGGAACTTAACAGACTTTATGGTTGGAGATGGTTGGTGCTACAGGTTTATAAAGCATCATCAACTTAGCATGCCAGCCAAAACCAAAATATCCAAGAAAATGCCACAAGAGTATGAAGAGAAAATATTATCTTTTCATTGCTTATTGTTCAACATTGAGAGAAAACCAGTGTGGAACTAAGCCAAATAGTGAATATGGACAAAACTCCTCCGACACTTGATGTGTCAAGTAATAGAACTGCTGTCATGACAGGTACTAAAACTGTAGCTATAAAAACAAATCGGCACGAAAAAATGCTCTACATTATTGTCCTAGTGCTAGTGGTACTAAACTTAATCCAACAGTCCTTTTCAAGTACAAACAATGCCCAAACCTTCTGAAATACCACCAGGTTTTTTTTTGTTATGGTTTTATGGTGCAAAACTGCTACGGTCATTAGTGCCCGGTCTGTGACTTAGGAAAAGGTAAAAAAACGAAACTGGAAACCAGCAGCAATGGGAACGAAACTCAAAAAATTGGAGAAACTAAAAACAGAAGGGAAACTTAAAAAACCACTAAGAAGGGGATTGGTTGTCCCAAAAAAGAGCTTGAAATGACTGACGTCATCTCACAAGGGTTGGACAGATGACGATGGTATGAAATTATGGATTAACAGAGTGTGGGAGAGAAGGAAAGTTGCTTTATTGAAGAAGAGTTATCTTCTTCTGCTAGGTCAGTTTAGCAGTCATTTGAAAAATTCTGTGAAAGAGAAATTGAGACAGGGAAGTACAGAGCTTGCTGTTATTCCAGAAGGACTCACTTCACAACTGCAACTTTTTGATGTCTCAATAAATAAACCATTTACAGTATATATGAGAGAGAAATAGAACAAATGGACAACTGATGAAACCCAACATGTATTCACGCCGTAGGGAGCTTTAAACTGACCTACAATCAAACAATGAGTCAGTGGATAAAACAGTCATAGTCTATAGTGAGAAAAGGCATTATTATTAAATCACTCATGAACTGTGGCATAAGTAATGCTCTCGATGGCAGTGAAGACCATCTTATGTATGAAGAGGACAATGATGACAACTAAGAGGATGAGGAAGAAAAACACCCAGAAGAAGCAAGTGGGAAGAAGAAGAAAATTCAGAAAACAATTTTCAGGGATGTTAAAGGTCAGTTTGGTTTCTTTTAGTCTGACTTTGCAATCTAATAATCCAAATGATAAAAACTTTTTAAAAAATTAAGGTGCATCTTACAGCCCGTAAAATACCATAACACTGACGATTTGTTCTTCCACAAACTGTCAACAAATGACATACAAACACATCAGCTTTGACCTCCCGGACCAGATACATGGTGCAAGTAGCACAATGTCTGATACTTGAACACTTCACCCAGGCAGAAACATGTCATATCAACAGTGTCACGTAAGTCATGAGACTTGGCACATTGTGACTTGTGGAAGCAGTCTCTACATGGTCAGACTCAGAATACAAATGCGTCTTTCAACAATCTCATATGGACTCTCACAGTAAAAAATGTTTTTGTTGGGAGGAAGACTAAAATGAGGGAGTCTGCGACACTGTTACTGCTTTTAATGATGGTAACATTGGTAGCGTGAAAGTGCTATAGCATACAGGAATTATTCCTGGAGTAATCTGCAAAGAAATTCCTTGGATGAATGAGGTTCACATTGATAAAGCACAAAATACAACAGAAATGGCCATTAAGGAGTCCAGAAGGGAGAAAAGAACAAGATCCATGGAAAATTATCAAAATGGTGATAACAGCATGGTACAGGGTGCTCCTGAGTGAAAAAAAAAGGTGGCAAGTAAGGTTTAGTCATTTTAAACATTAGACACTGTTTCAGAAAATTTACATTTTCAGTTGCATTATCCCCTAAATCTCAAAATCTCTTTGAGCAGAGTATTCAAGTTTTCAGGGATTTGCAACATAGATATACTGAGTCTACTGAACTAAAATAAAAACATAATGTTGAGTACAATTAAAATTATTTTGAAGAAAATACAAAAAATTATACAAAACGTTAACCACATAATTAAAAATATTATTCCTCCTGAATCCTTGGATGAAATGCAATTATTTTAGTTCAGCACATTAAGAACATAACATGTAATGGGCTGCACAAGTTTCATGTCCATTGCTTTATTGGTTTCCGAAATACAAGGAATCTGAGTAACAAATTTTAACATTGTCAATACAGGGTGTACATAAAGTCCAGGAACACTTTCAATTCTTTATTGCACAAGAACTAAACATTGTACAGATGTCACACACCTGAATTCGCCATGTTTGCGACTAGTGCTCACTATCGGGAAATTACGAAACTATGTTGTGGCGGTATACATGGAAAAAAAAAAAAAACTTTCAGGGTTTCTCTTCAAAATGACATATGTATGATATCTGTACAATATTTGGTTCTTGTGCAATAAATAACTGAAAGTGTTCCTGGACTTTATGTACACCCTGCATAGGTAGGGCTTCCCTCAATGCATGGAGTCAGTGCATAAGTGGCAAAAATGGAAACACAACTAAGGACACTGAGTCAAGTGATGGAAAAGTTATTTCAGTGAGCTACTCAACTACCTTAACCCAGAGCTAAGTTTTAGTGAAAACCAAGAAATAACAAATTAGACAAATATTGACGACACGGAGAAAAACACAGCGCAAGCCACACAGAAGATGAAAGGCAATAAAACAGCAGGGGAAGATATTGTTTATACAGAAATGCTTAAGAATAGAGACCGAGCTTGCAAACTCTTTCAGTTCCTTTGGCAGACTGTGGCATTGCCAGGCAGCTGGAGGACTGCAGTCATCTGTTCAATATACAAGAACGGAAGCAAGACGGACAGCTCTAACTACCATGGAATCAATCTACTTCACAGTTATTTTACAAAAGCTAAAACCATTTGCAAAAAGTATATATGAATATCAGACTGGACCCCATCCCATCCATGCTGCTGAACTACTGACAATTTGTTTGCCATTTGGCAAATTTGTGAGGAATATTGGTGAAGAGATATATAAGTCCAGCTATTGTTCATAGATTTTCAATGAGCTTACTGCATTAAACCTCAACAGAACTCACTGAAATGATTAGCATGCGCGCGCACACTCACACACACACACACACACACACACACACGGGAAGGAAGGTGGCAGGTTTCTACTATTTGCTTATGCAGACTATGTAACATTAGTGAGCAAGAGTGAACAAGATGTTGGGAAGAGATATATAGTAACAAATATAGCAGGATACCACTCGTAAAAAGCAAAAAATATGCAAGTAAACTGAACTAAATATGCACATGAACACTTCACAGCTGATGGACACCATTTAAAATCTATGGGTTCAAGTACCAGGGAAGTTCTAATCAAATATCCATTAACGTAAGTGAAAGAATTTCTGCTGGCCTTAGGAGACTAATAAACCTTCAGAGTTGTTCAAGTATAAAGGCATTTCAAATTCCACAAAATGATCATGAACCAGCCCAATGTTTTACACCATCAAAAGAGTCAATGACCCCAATGGACAGGTCACATAATCCTTACATCAGAGACCCAACTTCCCACGAAGCTTCCGTTGTCCACATCAGAGCTAAATGAACCATGGGCAGATCAAGATGCATATTGGAAGATGCGTAAGAAAGAGGAGGCAGAAGGTATGAATGCTGTCAACTGAGAGGACATAGCACCAGAGTGATTAAAATGGAAATCTACTGTCAATGCACTGGATGGTACACAGGGCCAGTGACCACTGGATAAGTAAGTAAATTAAACAATGGAAAATCCAGGATGACAATATTATAAAAAAGGACAGATTGCTAGTTATCCTACAACAGAGATGTTGAGTCACAGATAGGCGCAACAAAACGTCTGGCAAACAAGTAAGCTTTTGACCAAAATGGTGTACATCCGAATCAGCCAACCCCCCCCCCCCCCCCCCCCCCACACACACACACAGAAATTCGTGCGCAAATGCTTGTCACACACATGATGACTTTCTCTGGCTGCTAGCCTCAGCAGCCAGAGAACCACAAGTGTGTTGTCCAATTCGGACTAGGCTTTTTTGGCCAAAAGCTTACTTCTTTAACAGTCTTTTTGTTGTGCCAATCAGCGATTCAGCATTTCTGCTATACAAAGAGTAGCAAACTGTCCTTTTCATAAGTTAATATTACGTTTAAGAAATTTGAAAGAAGGTTTTATGCTTGGAAACGAGGACACTGGAAAGTTTCTTACAGAGGATGCTTTGTATTGATACTGTCACTAGTTGCTCAATAACATTGTTACAATGACTATTTTTCAGGTGTGTATTTACAGGCACTTTATGTCAGGTGCAGCTAGTTGCTACAATTGTGGCAACATTATGGAAGTATGACTCTTCAAAATGATACATTTCACACGGGAGAGGAAAAAAAGCGCACAATTGCACTTGGATTCACAACTTTTGTACAAAACTATCAACTTCAGTGACAAGACTGACACTTGGTGCTCATCTTAAATGCACTTCATCAACTCACTATAAGTCACCCTTCAAACTACTCTAGAGCTTGGGCTATGCTCAGATCAGTATTTCACCACAACTAAGATCGCGTATTCTCATTCTTTGGTATCAGCACTTCATACAATATACAAGCAAAATGAGCAGAGAACAGAATGCTGACAATCTCCAGTTGCACATCACACTCTACAACATCATATTATGAATCAAGACTGAAGTTCGTTACTGGTAGGCTCAACTCACCCCAACCTGCATACATCAAAATTAGATTATTTAAAATACACAGAAAGCAAAGAAATTTTCAGAGACTTAGACAATAATGTAGTTTATCGCCACTATCATTCATTGTTTATTTGGACTAAATAATATAGGAAAGTAATGCATCCATTTGATTTATAAATTAACAAAAAATAGCTATGAACATTATTATTTGCAACTGATCACATACCATAGCTCTCATAGATTTCGTAACAGTTTTCAACAACGTCAACTGGAACCAACTAATTACAACTCTAGAACTTATTAAACTACACTACAGAAAACAAAAGAATAAGATATAATATGTCACCATGCTTATTCAACATCTACATAGAATATGCAATAAATGGTACAAAGAATACTGTACAGGTATCAGAGTAAATGGTGAACAAATACAGATACTTAGGTTTGCAGATATGGTTATGATAGCTCCAGATGAAAGAAATCTCCAAAGAATTTTAAAAGTTAGGGACATAGTACTGAGGGATGAGTACAAAACAAATTAATTCAGAATTACACAACTATTCATGTACTCCAAGGAAACCGTAGAAATTAAAACCAGAGGAAATAAAATAAGAACAAATAAGATCATATACATATTTCAGAAGTAAGATAACTCAAGATGGAAAAAGTGAAGATGACGTACAACAAAGAAAGAGAAGCACATGAGGAAAAAGTCAATTAAGAGCTGCATTTGGAGTGTAACATGTTACAGCTGTGAAACATAGAAAATACACAAAAATGAAATGAAATCTCTGAGCATTTGAGGTATGGTACCAAAGACATGGACAGATAAAGCCACCTAACAGGAAGTCAAGCAAAGCACTGGCAAAGGTTGTTTAGGAGAACAATAGACAGAAGAAGACACAAGTGGATTACTCACATAATCCAACACACTCAGTTTCTTGTAGATGTCCTAGAAGGAACATTACAAGGAAAGTTAACCTGAGGAAGATTGTGACAGTCATTCTTAATATAAGACACTGGTGTACAGGGTGCAAGAGTTTGTAACTAGGCAAAACTGAATAAGTTAGTTTCTCAAACAGTCAAATGAATGACAATAATGAAGGTGAATTAATGCAAATAGCTGAAAACCAAGAAGGCTCACAAACATCTCACATAAACTTCAAAACATTCTCACAAGGTATAATATGACAATTTCAGATATTGAAACATATGCTACAGCTGTAATTTGGAGAAAGAAGTATAATCTTTCTAGAAGGTATAGGCAAAGGAAGACAACAAGTAACAGACAAATGTGGGTACCCTATTTTTGCAATTTACAACCAAGTATACACACAGAGAGAAATTTAACAAAACATCATACAATAAATGAAATAGAATATTGAAAAGGAAAGTCTATCTTGAGCAAACTGATTAAAACAGAATGAACAGTGCATGGATGAGCTTCTTGCATTATCTACCACAGCTTTGCAGGACAGAGTGATAACTGGATACTCAAGTAAACAATGGTATGTTTCTGAAATTGTATATGATGTTCCAGGTTATGTGGTATCAACATCTTATTATGAACATCACATTGTTAATGGACTGAACAGTTGTGTATGGTTGCACAATGGGAGATACTCAGTACTGATATTGGATGACAATACAAAAGGGTGTTTTCTGCATGTCTTACCCTGACTATTATGGAAAATGAATGCTTAGTAATATTTCATCCACGTATAGAGTCAACGGAAGCGTGCCATTACACCCATTGTCTTTGACCTGTGACATAATGGTGGTGGTGTTGTGCAGGATGTCACTACAGTGCAATGTTTTTGAGTTGGTTGTGTTCGTAAATGTCGTGTTGTATTTGATGGTGGGCGTCTGGTGGGGGATACGGACATGCCGAATTTAACGTGTGGTACTGGATTCATTCGAGTTTGGGTTGTCATCTAGCTAACGTGATTTTGAGTTTCGGTAGTTGGTGCGGTAACATGGGGTTGTGGAAGTGTTTTCATGGAGTTACTAAGGGATTTTTTTTTTTTTTTTTAACCTGAGTAATTTGGTGTTTGTTGTGCAGAACAGAAACAAGTCTCAACTTTTTTATTAAGTTAACATGTGGGTGTTTTAGGAGATCTATTTAATTTTGGAGGTGGAGAGAGAGAGAGAGAGAGAGAGAGAGAGAGAGAGAGAGAGAGAGAGTGTGTGTGTGTGTGTGTGTGTGTGTGTGTGTGTGTGTGTGTGTGTGTGGGGGGGGGGGGGGGTTGCATCATGTGCATGCTGGCCAACATAGGCGGTATTGCTGGAGGCTTTTATTGGTAAGTAATTTTTGTCTTGGTTTTATCCTATAGTAATTGTGTGATGTTTTGTCTGTTAGATATTTATGGTAGGTCAGTTCATGCAGTGAATATGAGACATTTGGGAATTTGCCTCCACTTTTCAGAGTTGTAGGTGTGTGGTTTTGTTGGTGCAGTGGAACGTTATAATTTTAATTGTTTCTGGGTATTATTTGTTTTCAAATGGTGCAGCGCTTTTTTATTATTGTTTATTTAGCTTTCTCCCATCCTAAAGTTCCACTTTCCCATGGTTGCCTGTTTTTTTTTATTTTCGGAGTAAGACATTGTGTCATTTTTATTTTTGTTCATGTTTGTTGGCATGTGTATAGAGTGACATCATTGTTGACGTATTGTATACACTGGAACCGGCTGTTTCTGCCATACTGATGAAGTCATAGGTCAAAGTAAATGGGTGGAATCAGATGATTCTGTGCCTATGTATAATAACTGCTATGGCCTAAAATCCTACTTGATAAGGAGACATTTCTTAAAGAGCTCAAGAAAGTGAAATGGAATTTACGTAACAAAAGGGCAGGAGAATCAAGTTCTACATTGTACTGATGTCACTGGAATGAAGCATGTGTTCAGACTGCATTACGAGGGCAGAGGACTGCAGCTATAGTCTTGTTTAAGAAAGAAGTACAGCATTCAAGTTATTCATGGAAACCTTATCCTGGGTGCCTAAACTTGGATTTGAAGTCCTGTTCTACATATAAATCAGAACATACACTCTTTAAACCACTGTGAAGTGCATGGCAGAGGTATTTTACATGGTGCCATGTTAGGGCTTCTTCCTTCATACTACCATGTATGGAGTGCAGAAAGAACAGCTGTGTAAATGCTCTATGTGTGCTTAATTAGTCTAATATCGTCATCACAGTCTCTACATGAGAGATAGTTATGGGACTGCAAAATATCTCTAAATTATTCACTTAATAATGGTTCTCAAAATTTGTAAGCAGGCTTTTGCAAGATAACTGGTATATGTCAGAACAACAGCTAGTTCATGTTCAACATTTCTGTGACACTCTCCCCTGGTCCAAACAAACTTACAGCCATTCAACCCACTCGTCTTCATATATACTCAATGTAGCCTGTTAGATCTAATTGGTATGGGTCCCACACACTTCAGCAACATTCTAAGATGGGACACTCAGGTGATTTGTAAGCAGTATCCTATCAATGAACTGGAATAAGAGTTCACTGTCTTAAGAAGAGTGTCATTGTGGTCATTACACACAGTGATGTATCAGACACAACAAATTGGCCAAAACATGAGAAATACTAGTGCATCCACTGCAGATGGGCTTAAGAGGCAAAGTAACGTGTCCACCTCCACATTTACATAACGAAATACTAGATTTCTAGAAAGAGTGAGCCATTTTCAAGTAATACACATATACAATGGGTGGTTAACATATCTTTAAGGAGCTTATACACTCCATTCAATTTTAATTTGAAATGAAAGTGCAAAGTTTTTATTCATGGATAAATGGAATACCTGTCACATTTGACACCAACAAATTGAGAATTGTCATCTTCCCAATTTGAATGGGGAGTCAGTTACAGGTTCTGTATATTATCTTACACTGTTAACCTGAGCCAAATGAACTTAAGTGTTCAGTTACCGACAAATATAACCTAATGCGTTGTGTTGCAAAAAAACTATCAGCTAAGAGAAAAATTTCTCATCGAAATGTAATTAATATTTACTTTTCAGGTCATCTACATGCTCTTGACAGAACAATCTTTTTGAATGCGTAAAAAATAAAAAAAAAAAAAAAAAAAAAAAAAGAGTCGGCAGAGATTACATCAATCTGAGGAAAAAATTGTTGTATGCGCAAGTAATGACGTAATCGATAAACTGCGACAACTTTGGAGGTTAATGTAAACATGCTCATGCAGCTCAGATTAACGAGCTGAATACCGTGTTTATTCTATCAATATGACTAACACACCTAACAATGAGGCAAAACAGACGTTCATTCCTCATACATCAGTGTCAAGCCAAGAATGATCAATGTCAGAAATCGGTATGATGGTACTCACATTAACCAATCCGAAGTAGTGTTCATTCGGTGGGAACTGATCTGATCCAATATCTCGTTCTAGCTGCGAAATGTTTGCACCCTATACAACAAAATGTAAAACAATTAAACATATTATTGTTTTGCTGACAGATAAATGACAGGTGTAAAGCACACGCGTTCCTCACTAAGGTCCACGATTGTAACACGACGTGTTCCTTGTAGGCAAACTATAATTTTAAAAACCCGAAATAACAGCAATAGATTATATTAGCTTACCATTATGGGCACTACAGTAATCACATTGTAGCGTACTATGTTGGACTTTCGCCCAATTCTGCCATGTTTTATCGTAACTTCTGAAACGCCATCTACGACATCCTGAATTTTGTCCACACAAGCGTCTGTACACAGGCGCTGACGAGAAGGGAGTGTGAGTCGTGTAACAAACTTAACTGTAAATCAGTTTGGGTGCTGCATTACTTGAGAAAATCACTGTGCCCATTAAAAAATAGGTGTAACAAGTGCAGCAGGTCCAACATTAAGCACATAACAACACGTATCATTTATTATCTTAATAAAGCTGACCGCCTTATCAGAGCGGTAGTCAGCTGTTTGTTAAGTACAGTGCATGGTATATAAACATTCAGACGAATAGGAAACAAGTTCAAACACAGACAGCTGGTTACATATTCTTGGTTGAAATATTGATAGGTCATTGCGTGTAAAGTGCAAAGGAACGTTATCTTGCTCCCTAAATAATCATGTGACTGTATGACAGATGCACTGTAACAGAGGTTACCGTCACATCTTATAGTGAAAGCAAGAAAGATGTCTCCGGTTACATTTTTCTTACTCCCGGTTTTCGCTGCAACGTGCTTCGCCGTAAATACAATTACAAGAATAGATCCAGTTAACAAGCTGCCAATTGTGATAAATACATGGGGATTCACAAATGCTACAGCAAAAGGTACTATACATTAAATGCTAATCTTACTTTACACAGTGATCGCGTTGAACTGCCGGTTAGTTAAATTTTCAGTCTAATAGAATAAGTTGATAGAAAAATTCCCTCCGTAAGATTTTCGTTCTGGTCATTTTACGTTGCAATTAGTGAGATAGACCCTCGTCGTAATTTCGACAGACTTTGCTACAAATCGAAGTAGATAACGGTGACATGTATGGAATTGTGTTAATTATAAATGCATTGAGAACAACACTTGTTTACGTGCTTTACATATTCTCCTAATGAGTTCGAGGCAAGTTGAAACAGCCTAATAGTAACATGCCTCTTTTATTGGATATTTCAATATTAACTGCACTTACTACAACTTTGTTTCCCGAGCAGATCATGATTAGTGGAACTACTGTCTCTCACCTGATACTGTAGTGTTATTGTTGCACTTATATTTACCTTTCCTGACCATGAGATCTTGTTACACCTCTATTAGGCATAGTTTGCTAATTTCTTTTTGTTTAGATCTTTTGTGAACTATTGGTTCAGGTGCTATATTTCATCACTGCTTAACTTCTTTCACCGAATGTATTGCTGTCTTGGAATGTTATTGTCCTCATACTTCAATATTAAGCTGTCTTTTCATTAGATGGTTGTTGTAATCTTAGTGTCACTTGGCCTCTCACACTGTGTCATTCTAAAAGAGTTGCTTTAATTAATGACAAATTTGTACATCATTCTTCTGAAAAAGGAAAACAACCAATAAAGATAGTGCTGTTCTATGCTCATAAACTCGTAGTCTGTTATTCATAACTGTCTGTACTTTGTACATCCTAAGCAATAAATGCTTTACATCAAACAACCGTTGATTACATAGGACGCATGTAAAATGTAGGACAGTATATTAAACAGTGGTAAATTGCACAGGATTGTATATGATTTTTTAAAAAATTTAATTCAATTAAAAGGTAGAGGGGGCACAATTTTCAGTTTTAGATTGATGTAAGGCAATGCATCAAACTGATATGGGGTCAATGTAATAACTTTGAGAATTAAACCATAACTGAGGAGAATCTTTTCTAATTTGTTTAAAAATTTTATCTTTGCATTCTTACTTGCTGGTGTAGGCTGGCAGTGCATTGTAAAGCTAAACATTGGTGTGGTTTGCATGCCTATGTGTTTGAGTAATTTTACTCATTCCATAAGAAGAGCTGTGCTGTTTTGGATGTTGTAATTGTGATAGTCAGCATTTGTCTGAAAATCTTATTGAATATAGTATATCTGCCTACCACTGTACTGTGCAAATCTGCATGAATTACATGGTAGAGATTTCTTCTCATTGTACTACATATCCCATTCCATTTGTATATGAAGAGTGAGAAGAATGATTGCTTAAATGCCTCCCTGCACACAATACTCAGTTTAATCTTATCTTCAGGGATACTACAGGAATGAGTTGTAAGGGATTGTACTGTATTCCTAAAATCCTACTTAATGATGGCTCTTGAAACATTGTGATAGGCATATGTAGGACTGTTGCCACCCATCTTCAGGTGTCTGGCAGCTTGGGTTTTTCAGCATTTCTTTGATCCTCTCCTGTGGGTCAAACAAACCTTCCCATTCCATTTGTATATGAAGAGTGAGAAGAATGATTGCTTAAATGCCTCCCTGCACACAATACTCAGTTTAATCTTATCTTCAGGGATACTACAGGAATGATTTGTAAGGGATTGTACTGTATTCCTAAAATCCTACTTAATGATGGCTCTTGAAACATTGTGATAGGCATATGTAGGACTGTTGCCACCCATCTTCAGGTGTCTGGCAGCTTGGGTTTTTCAGCATTTCTTTGATCCTCTCCTGTGGGTCAAACAAACCTTCAACCAGTCGCCCTGCCCTTCTTTGTATACATTCAATGTACCCTGTGAACCCTATTCGGTCCTGGTCCCACATATTTCAACAGTATCCTAGTTTATGTGGCATGAGCGTTTTGCAAGCAGTCTTCTTTGTGGGCTGATTGTATGTTTCCAGTATCTCTCTAATGAACGAAAGTTTTCCATCTCCTTTATCTATGACTTATACGATGTGACCATTCATTTCATTTCCTGTTTTTCGGTAGTTTTGTAGAAGGATTACTTTGGAGCACTTGTCATCACACTTTTATCATGTGTGAATAACAAGACTTTGGCTGCGTTATCCAAAGTCTCCATGTCATTTACTATATAAATGGTAAATAGTATATACACTCTGTGTAAGACCTGGTTGTTGTCAGGAGAGTGCTCTTCTTTAATGAAATAATCTTTTTTTTTTTTTTAATGATGAGTGGTGTTCCCCCTGAAAGTTTTAATCCTTACATTGCAAGGGACTGGGAATTGCTGAAGTATCTTTATCATGACACATTCTGTGCTGCATATGTTTGAGATAAAATGTGCAGAATAGTGTCTCTGTACAAGGTAAGTCATATGACTTATATAATCCTTCATCATAACGAATTGCAAATTATTTTGTAAATTTTAACCCCCTCCCCCATTGAAGAACATCTGTCTGAAATTTCACAAAAATCTCTAGCCCACAATTGTTGCCCTCCCCATGTGAACTTGGGTTTGGAGAACTTGGACTTCATGAGCTGGGTGGGGGTGTTTAGTGCAGCTAGTTCTCTATTATTGTATACCATTGGTGTGGTTCAGTGACCACCAATCTGTTCAATAGTGGAGCATTGGCTCTTCGCTTAACCATGAGGATTATTTGGAGAGCTGTACAAAAAAAACTTCTTAAGCAGGAGGTGAGCCTCATGCTTGAGAGGTAGATAGCTATTTGAGACAAAACAGTTGTTGGCAGGCAGTCTCTGGAGCACCTGCTGTAGTGCAGCTGCTTTACCCGCGTCTTTACTCTGCACAGTGAAAGAAGAGCCCTGAGAATTGACAATGTTATTTCTAACTTTCAAGCACAAGGTGCAAAAGATTGCCACCAATATTCTGGATGCCATAGTTGCCTACAACTGTGGCAATAGTGCTGCGTTGCCATAAAAATGTAAAGAAAATATTGTTATGTAAATGGTCCCAGGAGTTGCGTGAAACAACTGTGATGCTGCCGTTGTAACCAGCAATGGTCTTCTCTTTCTGTACAGCCTATAGATATGCCAGGCTCCCTCTAGGTCAACAGATAACTCCCTAGTTCCACATGAGATTTGAAATGGCAGCTTCTAAATCAAGATCCCAACGTTCTAGTAAAATGGTAAAATGGGTGAATCAGTGAATGGCATTAACTTCCAACCATACAAGAACACACTAGAAATCAATCCTGTGTGTTAATCACAAGTAGAGACGAGAAGAAATTTGAGAGCTGCTCTCCTTCTCCTCAAGGAGGACTGTATTCGGGTCACAGTGGAAGCTGTTATTAATGTTTCCTTGATCTTCTTATGTGTGTTTTACCGTTGAGTCAACATAACAAAACTTCTTTTGGTATTCTTCCTTCTTGCTTTCTGTTCAGGTACAATTTTTAAATTTTTTTAAAATTTTATTTTGTTGTTGTTGTTGATGATCCTATCTTATATATTAATAATATTCATTTCTCTCCACAAAACATTAGTTTTGAATTTATCTTTGTGAAACCTTTCTCAGCTCTCAGATACATGTACCTATTTAGTATTCATCAACCTCATTTGCTACCTCATTTTTCTAGATAATGACTCTCCTTTTTACACCCATAAAAGACTAGAGGGATAGCAGTAGGTGAAGCCAGGAAATTTGGTGAATGTGCTAGAGTGGGTGAGAATTACATTCATGAAGTTGCATGATGCAGAGCCATCATTGTTCTAGATGCCGTGGAGCTATAGAAAGAGTGGGTGCGTGAAATTTTCATTGAATTTAGGTAGCGAAGGGAGATGAAAATTTAATAGTCATGGGTGACTGGAATTCGACAGTAGGAAAAGGAAGAGAAGGAAACGTAGTAGGTGAATATGGATTGGGGCTAAGAAATGAAAGAGGAAGCCACCTGGTAGAATTTTGCACAGAGCATAACTTAATCATAGCTAACACTTGGTTCAAGAATCATGAAAGTAGGTTATATACATGGAAGAACTCTGGAGATACTAGAAGGTTTCAGATAGATTATTAAGACATTTCCATGGGCAGATGTGGACTCTGACCACAATCTGTTGGTTATGAACTGTAGATTAAAACTGAAGAAACTGCAAAAAGGTGGAAATTTAAGGAGGTGGGACCTGGATAAACTGAAAGAACCAGAGGTTGTACAGTGTTTCAGGGAGAGCACAAGGGAACAATTGACAGGAATGGAGGAAAGAAATACAGTAGAAGAAGAATGGGTAGCTTTGAGGAATGAAATAGTGAAGGCACCAGAGGATCAAGTAGGTAAAAAGACGAGGGCTAGTAGAAATCCGTGGGCAACAGAAGAGATACTGAATTTAATTGATGAAAGGAGAAAATACAAAAGTGCATTAAGTGAAGCAGGCAAAAAGTAATACAAACGTCTCAAAAATGAGATCGACAGGAAGTGCAAAACGGCTAAGCAGGGCTGGCTATAGGAGAAATGTAAGGATGTAGAGGCTTATCTCACTAGGGGTAAGATAGATACTGCCTACAGGAGAGACCTTTGGAGAAAAGAGAACCACTTGCATGAATATCAAGAGCTCAGATGGAAACCCAGTTCTAAGCAAAGAAGGGAAAGCAGAAAGATGGAAGGAGTATATAGAGGTCTATACAGGGGCGATGGTCTTGAGGACAATATTATGTAAATATAAGAGGATGTAGATGAAGATAAAATGGGAGATATGATACTACGTGAAGAGTTTGACAGAGCAGTGAAAGACCTGAGTCGAAACAAGGCCCCGGGAGTAGACAACATTCCATTAGAACTACTGACGGCCTTGGGAGGGCCAGTCCTGACAAAACTCTACCATCTGGTGAGCAAGATGTATGAGACAGGCAAAATTCCCTCAGACTTCAAGAAGAATATAATAATTCCAATCCCAAAGAAAGCAGGTGTTGACAGATGTGAAAATTACCGAACTATCAATTTAATAAGTCACAGCTGCAAAATACTAACGTGAATATTTACAGATGAATGGAAAAACTGGTAGAAGCCGACCTCGGGGAGGATCAGTTTGGATTCCGTAGAAATGTTGGAACACGTGGGGCAATACTGACCCTACGACTTATCTTAGAAGAAAGATTAAGGAAAGGCAAACCTACGTTTCTAGCATTTGTAGACTTAAAAAAGCTTTTGACAATGTTGACTGGAATACTCTCTTTCAAATTCTGAAGGTGGCAGGGAGCAAAAGGCTATTTACAATTTGTATAGAAACCAAAAGGCAGTTATTAGAGTCTAGGGAAATGAAAGGGAAGCAGTGGTTGGGAAGGGAGTGAGACAGGGGTGTAGCCTATCCCCAATGCTATTCAATCTGTATATTGAGCAAGCAGTGAAGGAAACAAAAGAAAAATTCGGAGTAGGTATTATAATCCATGGAGAAGAATTAAAAACGTTGAGGTTCGCCGATGACATTGTAATTCTGTCAGAGACAGCAAAGGACTTGGAAGAGCAGTTGAACGGAATGGACAGTGTCTTGAAAGGAGGATATAAGATGAACATCAACAAAAGCAAAACGAGGATAATGGAATGTAGTCTACTTAAGTCAGGTGATGTTGAGGGTATTAGATTAGGAAATGAGACACTTAAAGTAGTGAAGGAGTTTTGCTATTTGGGGAGCAAAATAACTGATGATGGTCGAAGTAGAGAGGATATAAAATGTAGACTGGCAATGGCAAGGAAAGCATTTCTTAAGAAGAGAAATTTGTTAACATCGAGTATAGATTTAAGTGTCAGGAAGTCGTATCTGAAAGTATTTGTGATGGAGTGTAGCCATGTATGGAAGTGAAACATGGACTATAAATAGTTTAGACAAGAAGAGAATAGAAGTTTTTGAAATGTGGTGCTACAGAAGAATGCTGAAGATTAGATGGGTAGATCACATAACTAGTGAGGAGGTGTTGAATAGGATTGGGGAGAAGAAAGTTTGTGGCACAACTTGACTAGAAGAAGGGATTGGTTGGTAGGACATGTTCTGAGGCATCAAGGGATCACCAATTTAGTATTGGAGGGCAGTGTGGAGGGTAAAAATCGTAGAGGGAAGCCAAGAGATGAATACACCAAGAAGATTCAGAAGGATGTAGGTTGCAGTAGGTACTGGGAGATGAAGAAGCTTTCACAGGATAGAGTGGCATGGAGAGCTGCATCAAACCAGTCTCAGGACTGAGGACCACAACAACCACCACCCTTTGTGGGGTGGAACAATGGTCACTGGATCTAGTAAAGACCTCAAAAATTTACTAGTACAACTTGACTGTTGCGTCTTGAATACTGGTGTCCCTATAGACTTCAGTATGGCATGTGGAAACGTCTTGGCCATAGACCCATCCATCCCCTGGAGGGTCCACCATGACCTGTGCGGTGGTGACCATTTCCTGATCTTCCTGCACCTCCCTCAGTATAACTCCCCCGGATGCCTCACCAGATAGGCCCTCAACACTGTTGATTAGAATGCTTTCGCCCCTGCAGTTGACCTTGGCTTCCTGCCACATGGAGATATTGATGAGGCAGTCCAAAACAGAACTACAGCCATTCTTTCGGTACCTGATTTAATGATCCCCTGCTCCTCGGACCTGCCCTGACAGAAGCCAGTACCTTGGTGGTCCTCAGAAACCATAGGGACCATTAGAGAAACTAGGCAGGCTCTCCAACACCATAAATGCCATTCATGAATGGAGCACCTCATTGCCTGTAAGTAGGCTTTTTGCCTGGGGCTGCTGCCTAGTAAAAAGATAGAAGCGAGAATGCTGGGAAAGGTACGTTTCAACCATTGGACGATGTACCTGTCTTTCACAGGTTTGGGCTAAGATCAGATGTCTGTATGGATACTAGACAACTGCAGGTGTACCTGGTGTTACCTTGAATGGCACAGTCTACAATGAACCAGATTCCATTGCTGAATGTTTTGCTCTGCACTATGCTGAAGCATCAGTGTCTGAGAATTATTAATCTACTTTTTGTATCCTAAAACAGTGGGTGGAATGAAAGCAGTTACCTTTTACTACATGTCTCCTGGAGCCACATAATGCTCCATTCAGCGAGTGGGAATTTGTCAGTGTCCTTGCCCACTGTCCTGATGCAGCCCATGTCCACACCACATCCACAACCGAATGATCAAGCATCTATCGGTGGATTGTCAGCGTCATATCCTTGCCATCTTTAACTGCATCTGGAGTTCCCATTGCAATGGCGAGAATGCGTCATTGTCCAAGTACTGAAACTAGGTAAGCACCCTCTAGAGATTGACAGTTATCACCCAATAAGTCTCACCAATGTTCTCTGTATGTTTCTTGAATGCATGGTGAGCCAGTGACTGTGTTGGCTCTTTGAGTGTCAAGGCCTTCTGGCTCTGTCACAAAGTGGTTTTCGCCAAGGCTGTTCCACTATAAATAATCTAGTTTACCTGGAGGCTGCCATCTGAACAACTTTTGCATGATGTCAACACCTTACAAGTGTCTTCTTCGACCTGCAAAAGCTACATTCTTGCTACCTTACATGAGTGGGCTCTCCAGGCTCTGCTCCCAGTTTTCATTGAGAACTTCCAGTCACACTGTACGCTCTGGAATTGAGTTGGTGCTTCCCATAGTAGCCCCCCCCCCCCCCCACCCAACATATCCTAGAGAATAGGGTCCTGCAGGGCCCTGTACTGAGTGTCCCTCTCTTTCTAGTAGCCATCAATGGTGGAGTCCTCTGTACCACCATCCTTGTATGCTGATGTCTTTTACCTGTACTATTCCTAATTTAGTGTGAGTCTCACTGAATGTCGACTGCAAGGCCCCATAAAAAAGGCACAGGCATGGGCCCTCACCATGACTTTGTTTTCTGCTGCAAAGACTCGTGTCGTGCACTTCTGTCAACGTCGTACTGTTCACCCACAACCAGAACTTTACCTCAGTGGCCAACTATTTGTTGTGGTGGAGACTTATTGTTTTTTAGGATTGGTCTTCTATTCTTGGTTTACATGGATTCCCCTGCCTGAGTAACACCAGTAGAGGTGTAGGTCCCTCTATCCTTCTGCAACTTTACAAAGCACTGATACAATCCCATTTCAATTATGGGAATCTGGCATACGGTTCGGCATCACCCTCAGAATTGTGAATACTGGATCTGATACACCACAGTGTGGTTCAACTTGCGACGGGGCCCTTTCGAACTAGCCCTGTTGACAGCTTACTCGAAGAGGCTGGGATCCCTCCATTGTGGATCGGGTGCCAACAACAACTTGTTAGTTATGTTACCCACCTTTTGAAGCTCCCCTAAGCATGTGAACTACAGTCTTCTCTTTCCAAACTTGGTAATCTACCTCCTACAATGGTGGCCCCAATCAAGGATTACAATCGCAGTCCACATCATGTTTATCCTCTTCCACCTCTCCTCTGGGCCAACTCCTGTACACCTCTGTAGTGCATGCCTCAGCCACAGCTTTGTTTTGACCTGTCACAAGGGCCTAAAAATTCGGTTCATCCTGAGGCCCTCCTGCGCCAATTTTTCTCCATCCTTATCACAGCCCAGGATTCAGAAGTCATCCACATTGATGGCTGGATGGTTGCTGGTCATATAGGCTTTGCTTATACTCATGCAGGGCATATGTAGCTGTTCTCCTTGCTGGATGGCTGTGAAGTTGGTAGCCATCTCTTGCGCTCGTGAGCATGTCCGTTTCTGTACTGGTGGGTCCTGCAGCAAGACGCAGTCAATACCTTCACTGCGCAGTGCCGATGGTACTGTTACCGACGACTGTGCCGCTAAAGTGGAGTTATTGAACGCAGTTTTCCGAAATTCTTTCACCAGGGAAGACAAATGGAATATTCCAGAATTTGAAACACGAACAGCTGCTAGCATGAGTTTCTTAGAAGTAGATAACTTAGGGGTTGCGAAGCAACTCAAATCGCATGATACGGGCAAGTCTTCAGGTCCAGATTGTATACCAATTAGGTTCCTTTCAGATTACGCTGATACAATAGCTCCCTACTTAGCAATCATATACAACCGCTCGCTCACCGATAGATCTGTACCTACAGATTGGAAAATTGCGCAGGTCGCACCAGTGTTTAAGAAGGGTAGTAGGAGTAATCCATCGAACTACAGACCTCTATCATTGACGTCGGTTTGCAGTAGGGTTTTGGAGCATATACTGTATTCAAACATTATGAATCACCTCGAAGGGAATGATCTATTGATATGTAATCAGCATGGTTTCAGAAAACATCGTTCTTGTGCAACGCAGCTAGCTCTTTATTCGCACGAAGTAATGGCCGCTATCGACAGGGGATCTCAAGTTGATTCCGTATTTCTAGATTTCCGGAAAGCTTTTGACACCGTTCCTCATAGGTGACTTCTAATCAAGCTGCGGGCCTATGGGGTATCTTATCAGTTGTGCGACTGGATTCGTGATTTCCTGTCAGGAATGTCGCAGTTCGTAGTAATAGACGGCAAAGACTGAAGTGATATCAGGTGTTCCCCAGGGAAGCGTCCTGAGACCTCTGCTGTTCCTGATCTATATAAATGACGTGGGTGACAATCTGAGCAGCTCTCTTAGGTTGTTCGCAGATGATGCTGTAATTTACCGTCTAGTAAGGTCATCCGAAGACCAGTATCAGTTGCAAAGCAATTTAGAAAAGATTGCTGATGGTGTGGCAGGTGGCAGTTGACGCTAAATAACGAACAGTGTGAGGTGATCCACATGAGTTCCAAAAGAAATCTGTTGGAATTAGATTACTCGATAAATAGTACAATTCTCAAGGCTGTCAATTCAACTAAGTACCTGGGTGTTAAAATTATGAACAACTTCAGTTGGAAAGACCACATAGATAATATTGTAGGGAAGGCAAGCCAAAGGCTGCGTTTCATTGGCAGGACACTTACAAGGGAACCTCCCCATCGCACCCCCCTCAGATTTAGTTATAAGTTGGCACAGTGGATAGGCCTTGAAAAACTGAACACAGATCAATCGAGAAAACAGGAAGAAGTTGTGTGGAACTATGAGAAAAATAAGCAAAATATAGAAACTGAGTAGTCCATGAGAAGATAGGCAACATCAAGGCTAATGTGAACTCAGGAGCGCCGTGGTCCCATGGTTAGCGTGAGTAGCTGCGCAAAGAGAGGTCCTTGGTCAAAGTCTTCTCTCGAGTGAAAAGTTTAATTTTTTGTTTTCAGAAAATTATTATAAGTCCGTCCGTCCGTCTGATGCGAGGTAACTGCGCCGTAGTATGGGGATGCTACACCTAAACGGAAAAATTTGAAAACGTTAAAAATATATGTTTTGACAAAGCACAGGGAAAACTGTGCGACTGTGAAACTGTTGCATTTATTTGTTGCAGTTTATGTGATAACTCTTATGTTTTCATCACTTTTTGGGAGTGATTGTCACATCCACAAGAAAGCCTAAATCGGGCAAGGTAGAAGAATCTTTTTACCCATTCGCCAAGTGTACAAGTTAGGTGGGTTGACAACATATTCCTGTCATGTGACGCACATGCCGTCACACTTAATGCAGACACAGAAATTGTCTCCACTATGTTCGGCAAGCATTTGAATTGAACTGAAGATAAAGAAAGGAAGTGAGAACACCCTCCTGCCTGCATATCTGGTCTTTTGGAAGAAGCCAGGTGGCCGGCCTTTGTTGTTCCCCAAGGGGCCTTCCTATTGTTAACTCTTTCACGGATGTGATGTACTAGTGACCTTGATAGCATCTTGATGGAGATGAGTGTCGATGCTTCTGCCTAAAATAAACCAAGATGTTGCTGTAATCGCAGCTTTTTTTTTTTCATTTCTGAATTTTTGTCAGTCCATGTAAATACAGTACTTTCTTTATGTGATTCATAATTATATAATAAATGATATAATTATAAAAAGTGTCATGTTTCAATTGCAATTACCTTATTTCCATTGCTTAAGTGTTGTTACTAATTATGAGAGCAAGTTACAGCAGTTCAGCTGCAACAGACTCTCAACATTCTCTTCTCTAGAGGAAAATTGAAACTGAGCATACATCTTAGAAATTCCAAAACTTTTGATTGGTTGAAGATAAAATAGCAAAAGTACAAATCAAATTGAAGGAAATTTAATGCTCTGCAACTTCATTTCTGTTAATTTTTCTGAGGAATAATCGTGGGAGACACTGGAAGCAAATGTTTGACAAAAGCAGGGAGGTAAAAATGATTTTCAATTATGTGAGCATCTAAACTTCTGAAAATTTGAAAAATATGTACAGAGACAGTTTTATAGGAAAATTAATTAGCTTTCATTTTTATTTGGAACATTTTTTCTATAGGGTACAATTTTTGAGATACAAGCAAAAAACACAAAAATGGAACCCACACCCATCCCATCTTTCAGGAACTTTTAGTGTATTTGCCACTTAACGATTCCTAACAAAGTCCTGAAGTCAAAAATTCTCACCTACTCTATGCACTCTACAACTTTTCATTGACTGGAGTGTATACTCTGAGCATGCTTGTGGCTTTGCAGTGGAACATAGTGTGTCACAGGGAGCAGGGATCTTTGCCTAGATCATGAGGGTGGTATAAATCTCTATAAATAAAACACCAGTCTCAAGGTGTGCAAGGTACCGATGAGACGTGTGACTACTGAAGTGGTACGTTTGTTAATGGACAACCTGTAGAAACTTGCATATCCTCAGGTGTCTGAGGCTTATACAGGCAAGTGGGCCTCTGTTTGGGTGGATTCTTATTTCCTTAGCTGCTCATGGAACAGCTATGAAGCCTACAGCTCTCTCTAACACTCTCAGTGGTTCGGGTGGTCTGTTAGGCAGTATTAACACCAAAATGCCAAAGGTACCTTGTGTGTGGCTGGTTCATCTGAGGTGCCTATGAACACCAGTGACAGATTGCATCTAGTAATAAAGGAATTTTTCATCACTCTTAAACATATAAAAGATATGTTTGAGAAACAGTCATCTTTTTAGGTAAATAAAGCATAAGGGGGGTGGGGGGATGCAGGCCAACTGAAGTTTATCTATAGGCTGCACAGTGCTAAATTGTGGATTGAAACAGTGATGGTGTTGGGTCGACCCAGCAGTGGATGGTAAGGAATAGGTGGGTGCCGAGACAGGCAGCAAAGTAATTAGAAGCACATGTAATCTGTATGTAACATTGTTTACTTAACTTTCTTTTGCAAGTCCAAATAGTATTGTACACTAGTCCATTACTCAGGCACATTCATCATAAACACTCACAATAATAAAGAGGTAAACTAGTAATGCTGCAAAAGGCTCAAAGTGAACTCCGTGATTAGAATGGCAGGCATTGGTGCGGCACCTTCTTAAACGTCCTTGCACATGCAGCAGAGGTTGTGTCTATGACTTGGCTCCAGATTGGAAGGCCAGTCACATATATTACTGCCAGCCTCTGGATGTAGAATGCCTGGCATGGTGTCAATAGTGTAAGACACCACTTTCCCCCCCACCCTCTCCCAGTCCATTGGGGAAGGTGTAACAGCGACTGGAGGATCCTTGGTAACCTGCTGGAAGATGGAAGGGTGAAGTGGGTCCATCTCTTTCAGTTGGGACTGCTGGTACTTTGGTGACGGCGACACTTCTGCATCAATGGCCATTGACTCCCCGCCAGGTGCGGGGCATCAGGGAGGCAAAGGCAGCTGAAGCTGCAGGGTCCTCCTGACACTGAATCTGCAAATGAAAAACCCATAGCAGGATCACATAGGTCACACAAGAGGAAGCTGATTCTGTTGGTGCATCTGCAGCCCGGTGGGATTCTATAAGACACAAATAATGGCTCAAAACTTTCTTGATAATGCCTTGTTCCCAGCACCTGTGTCTGCCAAATTTTCTAAAAAGACAAAATCACTAGCATTTAACTTGGAGGGCTGTGAGTGGGTCAAACTCCACGGAGGAGGCACCAGCTGAAGCAGTGTGCTATGTCGGCATCTGTGCAGAAGTTCTGCTTGTCACTTGTCGTTGTTTGGTTGGGAATGACATGATAGAAAAAAATCATTAAAGCTTGGTCCCATGTATGGGAAGTGTGTATCTTCTTTATCTATTGTCTCAATGCTCAGATGAAGTGTTTCACTTCACTAATAGATTGAGGATAAAACTGCTGTCAGCACATGTTTAATGCTGTTGTTTTCACAAAAATGTTGAAATTCTGCCGATGTGAAGTGGGGTCCATTGCCTAAAATAAACACTTCTAGTAGACCTTTGAAGCAAAAAATCAACATCACACTCTTGGCTCTACTTCACAAACAGAAACTTGCAAAAGCTGTCTTAGTCTACCTCAGTAAGCCAACAAGAATTCCAACAGGGACACACAAGATCAATATGCAGATGCTACCAAGGGGCGCTGGGCTTGTGCCAGTCAAAACATTTCTGTGGTGGAGCAGCCTGGTGTCCTGTGCATGCCAGACATTGTAATGTCAATTGTTCAATTAAAATGCCCATGCTAACCCATGTGCAGTGGCGTCAGGTGAGCTGCTTAGTGTGCACAATGTTCCAATGTCCTCGATGGAGAAAGCGAAGAATTTCCTTCCGAAGTGGACATGGCACAACCACTCGGTACTGATCATGGTTAAACAGATTAGTTGTGCCAAAGAGCAAAATAAAAGCATACAACTGCATGTGGCCAACAAATGTGAAGATACTGCAACAATTCCGTGAGATTGGAGTCCACAGACATTGTCTGAGCAATCTGCCATTCGCTAAGGGAAAACATCAAGTGTTTCATTGTCCTGAACATCAATGTGGAAATGTGTATCTTCAGAAATGTCAAAACACTGAATCATCACCAACTGGGAGGTGAGAGAATGTGCTGTGTTTGAATGCTTAGCCATTGGGCTGTAAACAATTTCGTACTGACACCAGCACTGTAACTTTCATGCCATGTGCAGAGGGATGGGCTTGAAGTGGTTGAACAGCAAGGTGACATTCCTGTGATCCATCACAAAGTAAAATTGGAATTTAGTCACCCCATATATGATAGCCAGAGCATCCTTTTCAATCTAGGAGTAGTTGCAGTGTGCTTGTCGAGGAGCTTGGATGCAAAGGCAATTGGCGTGTCCAAAGATCGAACACAATGTGAGATAATAGTGCCAGTCCTATAAGAGTTTGCATCACCTGTGAGTGTTTGCAGTTTCTGATATGTGATGCGACACTATCTGGTCCACTCAAAGGGAACATTCTTTTGTCGAAGACAATGCAGTGGAGCAGCAATCTGCAAAGCTTTTGGAATTGACCAAATGTAATAAGTCAGTTTACCCAACACAGTTTGGAGTTCACCGACATTCCTAGGAATTGGTAAGTCCCAGATGGCGGTCTGGTGTGACTGCAAAGGGTGGGTACATCTAGTGTTGATCATATGTCCTAAATATTCAATCTCAGTGTGAAAGAAGGAGCTCTTGTCTTTATTACACTTTAACCCAGCATATGGGATCACTTGAAATACTTTCCGGAGATTGGAAAGATGTTCATTGGAAGTTCGAACTGAAATGATCATGTCATCCAAACAGTGCAAATAAGAAAGAACTTCAGCAGTCAACTGTGACGAATAATGTTGAAAAATTGCAGATGCATACACGCTGCTGAAGGGCAGCCTCAAAAAATTTAAATAACCTAATGTGGGTGTGCGTCACAAAAACTTGTTACTACTTTCATAAACATTGTAAAGATCAGTCTTACAAAAGACGTGATCTGCAGAAAGTTTGTCCATGATTTCCTCAGGCTGTGGCAAAAGATGAAAATGTCGCAGTTTGTGGATTTACTGTTGCCTTTAAATCTGCACGTAAGCATAACCTGCCAGATGGTTTCCTTATTGTCACTGTAAGTGATGCCAGATGACCGGCTGCTGCAGCGAGAATCACACCATTACCCTTCTAAGATAAGAGTTCTTGTGCCACATGATCTCTGATAGCATGAAGTATGGGCCATGCATGGCAAAACTGCGGTTGCACATTTATCTTTAATTGTAATGTGAAACTGAAAACTAGCTTTGCTTGGGGCATCTTGAAGTACGGTATGTCACTAAATTCATCACAAACTTAAGCTGCTCTGTCCATAGGCACAAAAGAGTTCAGAGAGAACATTGCCTTGAATGCACAAACCAAACAAATCAGAAGAATCCATGCCAAAATTGTTTTCATTATCTTGTGAGCACAAAACAGTGAATGAAACTGTCATGGTGATCTTACAACAAGTGGACATTATTGTCATTGTCATCATGCATTGTGCTCACATATGAAGGGCAAGCTACCAATATTAGTGAGAAACGTGGCCAAACAGCACAATAAGCAAGCATGGAATGCTACTTGAGGAAGTATGCCTTCATTGTTCTTGACAGCATATGACTTTAAGTGAGAAATGTCCCTATTTTGTTGCAGAGATGAAAATATGGGAAATTAAAATGAAGTGCTGTATATATTATGATGAGCCTAAGAAAGTGCTAAAGGCTACACAACCTCCATATTTCAGTATTGTGTCCAGCAACGCTGAAAAAATCAGTATTTTAGGCCGAGGTGTCCACACACACCAGCAGTTGTGTCTGCCAGCATTTGTTTCTGCATATCAGTCTTTTAGAGCGTAGCCATCTTATAAAATACAAAAGCGATCCACTGTTTTCTACTTTTGTCCTCAAATGGTATCTCCATTTATTTAAATTAGTCATTATCACAGAACATTAAAACATGGAAAAAGGGAAACTTGAAATGAAAAGGGGAAATTTGAAATGAAAAGGGGAAATTTGAAATGAAGAGGGGAGTTGTAATATTTTGTGACTGTTCACTTTCTTTAATAATATGTTATGACTACATATGAATAGTGTATAAAAGTCATCCAGGCAATTTGCTGCTGCTTCCTTCTGCCTTTAAGGAACAAAGCACTGCAGAAGAGAAGAAAGGAAACTCCTATCAGTAAATGGCCACATATTGTAACAGTTCTTAGATGGATTCAGGTCTCATGTGAAGGACCTAAAAGTTTCAGCTCAAGATAAACCTCTTTGCTTATGTCCCCAGTACAGTAATTTTAAACCATCCAAAGTTTCTGTACTATGGGTTGTAACATTCTCAGGAAGAACAAATATGAGAGTAGGAGTAGCTAAAGGTGTTGCGTCCTTAAAGACACGTGCCGAAACTCATAGATCTCTCTCCGGGTCATCATTTTGGTTGTAACAGTTAACTATTCATGCTAAGTGGAGATACTAATCACTGCCTACATCAGTTTTCTGTAATTGCTATTTTCCCCTAAGCTATGTATCTCATTGGATTCTCAAGTCATGGTCCTTTCACTGCTGCAGACCTACAGTTTGGTGTTGCAATCATCATTATTTTGCGCAGAGGACAGGCTGGAAGGGGGCTGCACCAGGTGGCATCTTGTTGCTTATGTGGAATTGCTGAACTGCTCTGGTGCTGAATCTAGTGACTTCTGAAGTAGACACAAAGCTGGAGGAGGCAGCATCATCAGCTATAAACAGCCCCCACTGTCAACATGGTTGAAGTACAGCAAATAAGTTGTAAGTGATAGTTGAAGGTGACAGTAGGCTATCGCTGCTATCAACACACAATAGGTGACAGTAGGCTATCGCTGCTATCAACACACAATAGGTGACAGTAGGCTATCCCTGCTATCAACACACAATCTAGGAAGCTTCCAGGTCGACTATACAGTGACATCCTATGCCACCAGATTTGGTTCTCCGACCAGCATGATAACTCTGCTGCACACTGTAATATCCCTTCCCCAAGTTAATTGCAGTAATGTGCTAATTCTCTCTTGAATGAATATATGCTGGACTGGTTGACTGTGCAGGAAAGATAAAATAAAATAAAAAACAAGAATATTATGAATGTTTGTCAAATAGAAATTTAATGGAAGAAGAATTCTTCTTTTGAATCTCGGCGATGTCGACCCTAGGGCTCCACAGCTGTGTCAATTGATGATTTAGTATTGATGGATTTGCACAGTCTCAAAGAAAAATGGGAGGGGAATGAAAATGGCAGCAGATCCTTAATCATTGTAGCAAAAAAAAATCCATGTCCAGGCTATTGAATGTTACTTTTGCAAAAAGACAGCAGTGTCACTCATCACTGGTTTTGATCCGTGTTATTATGAATTCTATGGAGGCTTTTGAAATTGTTTTTGCCACAGGATGTAGATCTTGCTGGTAAAACTTAAACATATATAATGTCCAAAGTGAAGTGTCAGATTTTTAAAAGAATGAATTACCTTTCCCTGTTTTGTTGTCTTTGACGATGATTATATTTGCCGTTTACTTCATCAAGACAAGCTCTTTTGAATTACAATGGTTTTTAATCCTTCCACCTTTTCTGTATAGACAACAAACATTAAAGTTACAGTTCTGATTGCAATTATGGACTATCCTTTTCAAGCAACAATATATCTGCTACCACTAGGAAGACAACACAACACAAAACAAAACAAAAATTAGAAATTCCATTCAAGTTGGCTAACAGAGCCAGAGGTACAATGTACAACAGTCTCTTTTTAGCATCGCCGTTGCCACTCGCAGCAACTATATCTTAGAGTGTCAATATTACTGTCATAGTTTTTAGCATGTAAAACAATGTATAGGCTTTCTTAGTCTGTCCAGATCAGATGTAAAAAAGGAAAAAAAGGCATTACATTTCAAAACATATGCAAAGTAAACATTTGACCACTACCAGCTTTTAACAAAAATAAAAAAAAAAAAAAATAAAAAACATTTCCATCACATTGACACCTTCACCACTTTCACAAACGCATTGTAAGACAGAGAATACAATGAAATATCAAATTCTCTCGACGTGATACTACAACACTGTATTGTGTCCCACACAACTATTTTGTGAGTATGTGATTTGCAGTACTACTCCCCTCCCTCCCTCCCTCCCTCCCTGTGCCATTCCCCTCAGAGGCTTAGTCAGTGATAGTTAGGCAAGAACCTTGTGACCCTAAGGTTTCTGAGTTGGCTGCGTAAATCAAAATATACCAGATGAATCAACATTGCCTAAAAATTACATACCGACAATTTACCTACATGTTCTGAAAGAAATATGCAATGAACTCAGGACAACATTATTTGGATTTCAGCTGATGAAACTACCTACACTTGTGTCTGTTACATTGCCAATTTAATTGTTAGTTCCCTACAAAAAACTTGAAAAGACAAATCATTCTACTCTGAAGCACCAAAGAAACTAGTATAGGCATGTGTTCTCAAATACAGAAATATGTAAACGGGCAGAATATGGCTCTGCGGTTGGCAATACCTATATGACGACAAGTGTCTGGCACAGTTGTTAGATTGGTTACTGCTACTACAATGGCTGGTTATCAATATATAAGTGATGTGATTCTTGAGTTTCTCCCGGCGTATTTGATAGTCAAAATATCCACGGGTGTGCTGCCGGTCTATAGTGTCCAACGGGCACAATATTTCGGCGATCATACATGTCGCCATCATCAGGTGAACTGCCGGACTGAGCTCCTGTGAACGTGCCGGCACGGAGATCCGTACGCTATGGCTGCTCAGAGGGAACTGGGTTCGGTCGCGGCGGCGGCCGATTTAAATACCCTCCGCCCGCGGCGCGCTCCCTCCGCCGTCCGCGCCCCGCGCCACGGTCGCGCGGTGGAACAGATTGCGACGGCGTCTGAGATGACCTCGGAGTGATGGCTCTGTCCGCCGTGGTCGTCACAACTATACGTTTGCTCGATTTACTCTTGATTAACCCGATCGCTGGTTCCCAAGCCTTGCTAAGATTATAGCCACAGTCACGGTTTATGAGGTCGTCATTGGTGCGAATTTCGATGGCCTCTCTAACAACGCTGTCCCAGTATCTCGACGTCTGTACCAGAATCCTCGTGCGGTCATATTCCATGGCGTGATTTTCCGACAAACAATGTTCAGCGACCGCCGACTTGCTCGGATACATCACTCCGACGTCATCTCAGACGCCGTCGCAATCTTTTCCACCGCGCGACCGTGGCGCGGGGCGCGGACGGCGGAGGGAGCGCGCCGCGGGCGGAGGGTATTTAAATCGGCCGCCGCCGCGACCGAACCCAGTTCCCTCTGAGCAGCCATAGCGTACGGATCTCCGTGCCGGCACGTTCACAGGAGCTCAGTCCGGCAGTTCACCTGATGATGGCGACATGTATGATCGCCGAAATATTGTGCCCGTTGGACACTATAGACCGGCAGCACACCCGTGGATATTTTGACTAATATATAAGTGAGTTTGAACATGGTGTTATAGTCGATGGACGAGTGATGGTATATAAGTGAGTTTGAACATGGTGTTATAGTCGATGGACGAGTGATGGGACACAGCACCTCCAAGGTAGTGATGAATTGGGGATTTTATCATATGACCATTTCATGAGTGTACTGTGAGTATCAGCAATCCATTAAAACATCTCTGACATCATTGCAGCTGGAAAAATATCCTGCAAGAATGTTACCAGTGACGACTGAAGAGAATCCTTCAACGTGACAGAAGTGCAACCCTTCCACAAATTGCTGCAGATTTCAATGCTGGACCATCAACAAGTGTCAGCGTGTGAACCATTCAACGAAACATCATCGATATGGGCTCTCGGAGCTGAAGGCCCACTCGTGTACCCTTGGTGACTGCACAACTCAAAGCTTTACACCTTGCCTGGACCCATCAACACCAACATTGGACTGTTGATGACTGGAAACATGCTGCCTGGTCGGACAAGTCTGGTTTCAAATTGTATCGAAAGGATGGACGAGTACTGTTATGGAGACAGCCTCATGATCCCACAGAGCCTGCATGTCCACAGGGGACTGTTCAAGCTGGTGGAGGCTCTGTACTGGTGTGGGGCGTGTGCTGTTGGACTGATGTAGGACACCTGATACATCTAGAAATGACTTTGACAGGTGACACGTACGTAAGCATCCTGTCTGATCACCTGTGTCCATTCATGTCCATTGTGCATTGTGACAGACTTAGGCAATTGCAGCATGACAATGTCGCACCCCACATATCTAGAATTGCTACAGAGTGGCTCCAAGAACACTCTTCGGAGTTTCAACACTTCCGCTGGCCACCAAACTTCCCAAACATGAACATTATAGAGCATATCCGGGATGCCTTGCAACATGCTGTTCAGAAGAGATCTCCACAGCCCTGCAGGATTCATGGTGTCAGTTCCATCCAGCCCAATTTCAGACATTAGCCATGTTGTGACACAGATGTATCAGTTTCTTTGGCTTTTCACTGTACATTCATATAGTTTTAATATTTGAATATGCTGTATTACATGATTTATTTGTTCACTATCTCTTTAAGTATTCCATTACGCTTGTGTTTTGTATCGATATAGACATGTTGTTGTTGTTGTTGGTGTTGGTGTTGTTGTGGTCTTCAGTCCTGAGACTGGTTTGATGCAGCTCTCCATGCTACTCTATCCTGTGCAAGCTTCATCATCTCCCAGTACCTACTGCAACCTACATCCTTCTGAATCTGTGTAGTGTATTCATCTCTTGGTCTCCCTCTGCGATTTTTACCCTCCACGCTGCCCTCCAGTACTAAACTGGTGATCCCTTGATGCCTCAGAACATGTCCTACCAACCAATCCCTTCTTCTAGTCAAGTTGTGCCACAAACTTCTCTTCTCCCCAATTCTATTCAATACCTCTTCATTAGTTATGTGATGTACCCATCTAATCTTCAGCATTCTTCTGTAGCACCACATTTCGAAAGCTTCTATTCTCTTCTTGTTCAAACTATTTATCGTCCACGTTCCATTTCCATACATGGCTACACTCCATACAAATACTTTCAGTAACGACTTCCTTACATTTAGATCTATACTCGATGTTAACAAATTTTTCTTCTTCAGAAACGCTTTCCTTGCCATTGCCAGTCTACATTTTATATCCTCTCTACTTCGACCATCATCAGTTATTTTGCTCCCCAAATAGCAAAACTCCTTCACTACTTTAAGTGTCTCATTTCCTAATCTAATACCCTCAACATCACCTGACTTAATTCGACTACATTCCATTATCCTCGTTTTGCTTTTGCTGATGTTCATCTTATACCCTCCTTTCAAGGTACTGTCCATTCCGTTCAACTACTCTTCCAAGTCCTTTGCTATCTCTGACAGAATTACAATGTCATCAGCGAACCTCAACGTTTTTATTTCTTCTCCATGGATTTTAATACCTACTCCGAACTTTTCTTTTGTTTCCTTTACTACTTGCTCAATATACAGATTGAATAGCATCGGGGATAGGCTACAACCCTGTCTCACTCCCTTCCCAACCACTGCTTCCCTTTCATTTCCCTAGACTCTTATAACTGCCATCTGCTTTCTGTACAAATTGTAAATAGCCTTTCGCTTCCTGTATTTTACCCCTGCCACCTTCAGAATTTGAAAGAGAGTATTCCAGTCAACATTGTCAAAAGCTTTCTCTAAGTCTACAAGTGCTAGAAACGTAGCTTTACCTTTCCTTAACCCTTCTTCTAAGATAAGTCGTAGGGTCAGTATTGCCTCATGTGTTCCAACATTTCTACGGAATCCAAACTGAACTTCCCCGAGGTCGGCTTCTACCAGTTTTTCCATTCGTCTGTAAATAATTCGCGTTAGTATTTTGCAGCTGTGACTTATTAAATTGATAGTTCGGTAATTTTCACATCTGTCAACACCTGCTTTCTTTGGGATTGGAATTATTATATTCTTCTTGAAGTCTGAGGGAATTTTGCCTGTCTCATACATCTTGCTCACCAGATGGTAGAATTTTGTCAGGACTGGCTCTCCCAAGGCCGTCAGTAGTTCTAATGGAATGTTGTCTACTCCCGGGGCCTTGTTTCGACTCAGGTCTTTCACTGCTCTGTCAGGCAGTATCATATCTCCCATTTCATCTTCATCTACATCCCCTTTCATTTCCATAATATTGTCCTCAAGTACATCGCCCTTGTATAGACCCTCTATATGCCCCTCTATATATCCCACCTCCTTAAATTCCCACCTTTTTGCAGTTTCTTCAGTTTTAATCTACAGTTCATAACCAACAGATTGTGGTCTGCCCCTGGAAATGTTTTACAATTTAGAACCTGGTTCCTAAAACTCTGTCTTACCATTATATAATCTATCTGAAACCTTCTGGTATCTCCAGGGTTCTTCCATGTATACAACCTTCTTTCATGATTCTTGGCCAAGTGTTAGCTATGATTAAGTTGTGCTCTGTGCAAAATTCTACCAGGCGGCTTCCTCTTTCATTTCTTAGCCCCAATCCATATTCACCTACTACGTTTCCTTCTCTTCCTTTCCCTACTGTCAAATTCCAGTCACCCATGACTATTCAATTTTCGTCTCCCTTCACTACCTGAATAATTTCTTTTATCTCATCATTCCTTTCCTCAATTTCTTCATCATCTGCAAAGCTAGCTGGCATATAAACTTGTACTACTGTAGTAGGCATGGGCTTCGCGTCTATCTTGGCCACAATGATGCGTTCACTATGTTGTTTGTAGTAGCTTACCCACACTCCTATTTTTTATTCATTATTAAACCTACTCCTGCATTACCCCTATTTGATTTTGTATTTATAACCCTGTAATTACCTGACCAAAAGTCTTGTTCCTCCTGCCACCGAACTTCACTAATTCCCACTATACCTAACTTTAACCTATCCATTTCCCTTTTTAAATTTTCTAACCTACCTGTCCGATTAAGGAATCTGACATTGCACGCTCCGATCCGTGGAACGCCAGTTTTCTTTCTCCTGATAACAACGTCCTCCTGAGTAGTCCCTGCCTGGAGGTCCGAATGGGGGACTATTTTACCTCTGGAATATTTTACCCAATAGGACGCCATCATCATTTAGTCATACAGTAAAGCTGCATGCCCTCGGGAAAAATTATGGCTGTAGTTTCCCCTTGCTTTCAGCCGTTTGCAGTACCACAACAGCAAGGCCGTTTTGGTTAGTGTTACAAAGCCAGATCAGTCAATCATCCAGACTGTTAGCCCTGCAACTACTGAAAAGGCTGCTGCCCCTCTTCAGGAACCACACGTTTGTCTGGACTCTCAACAGATACTCCTCCATTGTGGTTGCACCTACGGTACAGCTATCTGTGTCGTTCAGGCACGCAAGCCTCCCCACCAACGGCAAGGTCCATGGTTGATGGGGGGGTATAGACATAAAATGTCATAAATTTTTGTACAGCAATCTTTATACAGCTATGAATTCTTGCTGAAGTTATGTGGACTGAGTGTTTAGTATTGAGTAATCTGACGACAGCCTAAGAAGATGAAAGGAGGTTCATAACAACTATTAAAGGAATATTATTTTGGAACATCAATACTTTGTATTCAAGTTATTAATAAGATGACGGAGTTTTGGCAATATAAGATGAAGATGACTGAAGCTAATAAGTGGTTCTACTCGAGGTGTAAAAGACTGAACTAAAAGTTGGGATAATGAATGAAATCTGGCTCTAAACATAGATAATGCGGATCAGTATGAGAAACAAATGTCATGTTCAAATGCAGCATTTGTAGTATCTTGCTCGACACAGTCACGTCTTTAAATATCTGGCCGTAATGTTCTAAAGTGATATGAAATGGAACGAGCAGGTCACGATTATGGTTGGAAAGTCGAATGGTTGACTTCAGTTTATTTGGAGAATTTTAGGAAAGTGTAGTTCATCTATGATGGACACTGTATATAGGACGCTAGTGCGATCTAATCTTGAGTATTGCTCGAGTGCTTGGGATCCGCACCAGGTCAGATTAAAGGAAGACATTGAAGCAATTCAGAGGCGGGATGCTGGGTTTGTTACCGTTAGTTTCGAATAATACAAAAGTGTTACTGAGATGCATCCCGGGATGGACGGCAATGTTCTTTCCAAGAAACGCTATTGAGAGAATTTACAGGACTGGCATTTCAGGCTGACTGCAGAATGATCCTACTGCTGCCACCATACATTCTGTGTAAGGATCACGAAGACAAGATATGATTAATTAGGTCTCATACGGAGGTATAGAGACATTGTTTTTCCCTCTTCCCTGTCTGCGAGTGGAACAGGAAAGGAACCGGCTGTGGTGGCTTGTGGAGTATGTATATAGATGTGGAACAATAAATAATGAGTCCACCAACTTTCAAAAATCATCAAACGTCTGGAAATAAATTCTAAATGTCAAGAGGCTTTCAAATTTTTCAAATTTATTTTATTTCAAAAATATTGTAACAGTCTCACTTGCAAATAGTCACACTTGACAACTAGTTTAGACCACGTTTAATGATCAACTTCAGATCTAAGAATAATATAAAACTTGACTAAATTTTCTGTTTCAATTAATATTTTAAAAATTTATGCAGTTGTGGCATGTCTCGTGACCATTTGTAATCTATTATATTTTAAAATTCTTTTAACGAACCTCATGGTAGGAACCACTTTCAGTGTCATAATAAATTAACCACAAGCAAACAGAGAGAGATGCTAAATAATTTAGTACACACCTTTATCCATGTCCTACAAATAAGACATCCTGTCACTGTCGACATTAAGAATACAGCGATGCATTTTTAGGAGTCAGTGTCGATGATCCTCGTACATGTACCAGGTATGAACATGATGATCACGTATACTATCATTTGTTTTGCACTTCCTACTAAACTAATCCTTTGACTTTACCTGTGTCAGCTACAGTCTTGATCAGCGATTATATGAAAGTACACGAATGAGAAATCTGAAACTTTCATTTCACACAATAGTGAAAATCACTTCAGAATCTGTAATGCAATGTTATTTGTGGAATGAGACAGAAATTCCTGTAACTCATACGGTATGTTCTGTTGCACGTCGAGCATGATATTTTATTCACCTATGTTTTGGTTATTTCTTTCAAAACTTTTCCACTTTGTACTCATCCTTTTGTTTTTCCTAACTTATGAAGCACAGTGCGTATTCAACTAAAAACATCAAAGAATAATTATGTGAAGCTGGTAGTAGGGAAGAGAAACCAAACTTGGTAGTAACATCAAATTTACAACCAGGAATTTGACAGTCTAAGAGATGTTACAAGTATCTACAAATGTTTTTGAAATCTCTGGGACTGACACTAATTAATTACCATATTCTGATGATATACTGTGATTTACTATTCACTGAAACGCTGCACGAGAAATACTCACCCAGTTTTTTCCTGATAGCCTTTAATATTATGAATGTATTGCGTTCTGTTTCTCAAGAGTCTTCAAAGGATAAGGCTATTTTTTCCAGTATATTTCACACACAGTCATTGGTAACTGATGCAGTTCAATGTCACAAATTTGTTGAAGCCACTTAGTTAAGCCTAAACCATAAATCAAAGTTTGCAGCCGGAAAAAGATTCTGCAAGAATGTTACCTATGACAACTGAAGAGGACATAAGTGCAACCCTTCCGCAAATTGCTGCAGATTTCAATGCTGAACCATTCAACGGATCATCATCAATACAGGCTTTCGGAGCCGAAGGCCCACTTGTGTACCCTTGATGACTGCACAACACAGAGCTTTATGCCTCGCCTGGGCCCTTCGACACTGACATTGGACTGTTAACTGAAAACAAGTTGCCTGGTCTAACAAGTATTGAGTGGATGGACGTGTTTGGGTATGAAAATCCATGGACCCTGCATGTCAGCAGTAGACTGCTGAAGCCTGTTGGAGGCTTTTTAATGGTATGGGGCATGTGCAGTCGGAGTGATATGAGACCCCTGCTACATCTAGATATGACTCTGTTAGGTAACTAGTACATAAGCAGCCTGTCTGATCACCTGCATCCATTCATGTCCATTGTGCATTCCGAATGACAGTTCCACCGCGACAATGTGACACTTCACACGTCTAGGACTGCTACAGAGTGGTTCCAGGGGTAACACTTCCACTGTCCACAAAACTCCTCAGACATGAACATTATTGAGCATATGTGGGATGCCTTGCAATGTACTGTTCAGAAGAGATCTCCACCCCCTTGTAGTCTTTCAAATTTATCAATAACCCTGCGGAATTTATGGTGTCAATTCCCTCCAGCACTTCACACATTGAGTTGAGTCCATGCCCCATCATACTGCGGTACTTATGCATGCTCGCAGGGGCCCTACACGATATTAGGCAGGTGTACCAGTTTCTTTGGCTCTTCAGTGTACAATCTCCAGTTTTGTGAACAAGGGTATTGAGGTGTGTCCACATGATGGCTTTTTTGTGTTCAACTTTGTGAATGCACATAAATTTGTAATAGCTCAACTACATATGTCCGTTTGTGCATGCATAATTTCCTGGAAAGCGAGGCTGTGTGCATTGCTACCCACATTCAGTGGGAATTTTTACAGCTTATGCGCTTTTTATCAGATGACAGGCAGCTGGCATCCATAAGTTTTGATTGTGTAGTGTGCTGAGGTTAAGCTGTAAAGCGATTTATGTGCAGTAATGTCTGTTAACTTGAAAGGAAGCACACTTAAGTTTATTGATGGTTACAGACAAAGAAAAAAGTTGTGTGCAATGTCACTTCTGAAGATTATTGGAATAAAAAAGTGAGATGTGTTGCCCTGAGTATCACATATTAGATGAAGTCTCTGATCATATTTCTGTAAACTATTTCACCATAAGTCTTGAAGTAGGAAAACGAAGAAGCATAACTCAAAAATTTATGAAAACTGTATACAAAGTGTTCTCATTGCTGGAAGTATTCCTGAGAAAACTTAATTTTTGAACAATAAAGGCCAATTCACACTGGTCGTCATGCCCCATCCTGTCAAAACATTCTGCAATGCATTTCAAATGGCTACATCCACATTGGCCATCACATCCCGCCTCATCGTGCCACTGTCATAGTTTCTCAGGAAGAAAGTTTTGATGGTTGACGTCATCTGCCCGTTGTTGATCACGCGACCCGCAAGCTCCCTCTTGATACACAGCTGTACGCAGATGTCCATATTTTGTTTCATCATGCTTAATATCAATTGTTTGCTGTTCGTTCTTTGTTATATTGTTTCATTTCATTATTTCTTTTGTTAAAATTTGTATATGTGATGAAAGATTAAACTGAAGCTGTGAGGTGGCAGTCTCAATTGTGTGACATGAGTGTACTAAATTACCGTACTACATTTATAGAAGTGAATTTTTATATGTTTGTAATGAAATGAGTTGTAATATAGCTGCATAGGGTATAAGATGAACATCAACAAAAGCAAAACGAGGATAATGGTATGTAGTCGAATTAAGTCGGATAATGCTGAGGGAATTAGATTAGGAAATGAGACACTTAAAGTAGTAAAGGAATTTTGCTATTTGGGGAGCAAAATAACTGATGATGGTCGAAATAGAGAGGATATAAAATGTAGACTGGCAGTGGCAAGGAAAGCGTTTCTGTAGAAGAGAAATTTGTTAACATCAAGTATAGATTTAAGTGTCAGGAAGTCATTTCTGAAAGTATTTGTATGGAGTGTAGCCATGTATGGGAGTGAAACATGGACGATAAATAGTTTGGACAAGAAGAGAATAGATGCATTTGAAATGTGGTGCTACAGAAGAATGCTGAAGATTAGATGGGTAGATCACATAACTAATGAGGAAGTATTGAACAGGATTGGGGAGAAGAGAAGTTTGTGGCACAACTTGACTAGAAGAAGGAATCGGTTGGTAGGACACGTGTTGAGGCATCAAGGGATCACCAATTTGGTATTTGAGGGGAGCGTGGAGGGTAAAAATCGTAGAGGAAGGCCAAGAGATGAATACACTAAGCAGATTCAGAAGGATTTAGGTTGCAGTAGGCACTGGGAGATGAAGAAGCTTGCACAGGATAGAGTAGCATGGAGAGCTGCATCAAACCAGTCTCAGGACTGAAGACCACAACAACAACAACAACATAGGTGCAACTTAAAGTAAAAAGCACTGTGGTACAGATTGATTTACAGCTGTTTGCAGTGTTTCATAAAGGACTGGATTGAAACCCTCAGACATGAAAAGTTTTTGTTCAAATATGTGTGTGTGGCAGGTTTCTTTATTGTTAAGTAGTGCTCTGGATTGTGTGCGAAACAGTTTTGCAAACATCAGTGGTTAATCAGAATGAGATTTTCACTCTGCAGCGGAGTGTGAGCTGATATGAAACTTCGTGGCAGATTAAAACTGTGTACTGGACAAAGACTCGAACTCGGGACCTTTGCCTTTCACGGGAAAGTGCTCTACCATCTGAGCTACCCAAGCATGACTCACGCCCCGTCCTCACAGCTCTACTTCTGCCAGTACCTTGTCTCCTACTTTCCAAACTTCACAGAAGCTCTCCTGTGAACCTTACAGAACTAGCACTCCTGGAAGAAAGGATATTGCGGAAACCTGGCTTAGACGCAGCCAGGGGGATATCTCTAGAATGAGATTTTCACTCTCCAGCAGATGTGCGCTGATATGAAACTTCCTGGTAGATTAAAACTGTGCGCTGGACCGAGACTTGAAAGATCGTAGGCTAGTGCTCTAAGCCATGTCTCCGCAATACACTTTCTTTCAGGAGTGCTAGTTCTGCAAGGTTCACAGGAGAGCTTCTGTGAAGTTTGGAAAGTAGGAGACGAGGTACTGGCAGAAGTAGAGCTGTGAGGACGGGGCGTGAGCTGTGGTTGGGTAGCTGAGATGGTAGAGCACTTGCCTGCGAAAGGCAAAGGTCCCGAGTTCGTGTCTCGGACCGGTACACAGTTTTAATCTGCCAGGAAGTTTCATATCAGTGCATACTCTGCTGCAGAGTGTTGAGGACGGGGCATGAGTCATGTTTGGGTAGCTCAGACGGTATAGCACTCAGAGTCTGATCCAGTCCCGGAAAGTATCCTGTCACAAGTGGGGCACTTTTGTGGTTCTTCTGTGGGGGATTCTGGGTTTGAGGGGATGAGGAAGTGGCTCTGTTTATTTGCTTCTGTACCAGGTCGGAAGGGTAGTTGCGGGAGGCGAAAGCTGTTGTCAGGTTGTTGGTGTAATGGTTCAGGGATTCTGGACTGCAGCAGATTCGTTTGCCATGAAGACCTAGGCTGTAGGGAAGGGACCGTTTGATGTGGAATGGGTGGCAGCTGTCATAATGGAGGTACTGTTGTTTGCTGGTGGGTTTGATGCGGATGGACGTGTGAAGCTGGCCATTGGACAGGTGGAGGTCAACATCAAGGAAAGTGGCATGGGATTTGGAGTAGGACCAGGTGAATCTGATGGAACCAAAAGAGTTGAGGTTGGAGAGGAAAATCTGGAGTTCTTCTTCACTGTGAGTCCAGATCATGAAGATGTCATCAATAAATCTGTACCAAACTTTGTGTTGGCAGGCCTGGGTAACCAAGAAGGCTTCCTCTAAGCGACCCATGAATAGGTTGGCGTACGAGGGTGCCATCCTGGTACCCATGGCTGTTCCCTTTAATTGTTGGTATGTCTGGCCTTCAAAAGTGAAGAAGTTGTGGGTCAGGATGAAGCTGGCTAAGGTAATGAAGAAAGAGGTTTTAGGTAGGGTGGCAGGAGATCGGCGTGAAAGGAAGTGCTCCATCGCAGCGAGGCCCTGGACGTGCGGGATATTTGTGTATAAGGAAGTGGCATCAATGGTTACAAGGATGGTTTCCGGGGGTAACGGATTGGGTAAGGATTCCAGGTGTTCGAGAAAGTGGTTGGTGTCTTTGATGAAGGATGGGAGACTACATGTAATGGGTTGAAGGTGTTGATCTACGTAGGCAGAGATACGTTCTGTGGGGGCTTGGTAACCAGCTACAATGGGGCGGCCGGGATGATTGGGTTTGTGAATTTTAGGAAGAAGGTAGAAGGTAGGGGTGCGGGGTGTCGGTGGGGTCAGGAGGTTGATGGAGTCGGGTGAAAGGTTTTGTAGGGGGCCTAAGGTTCTGAGGATTCCTTGAAGCTCCGCCTGGACATCAGGAATGGGATTACCTTGGCAAACTTTGTATGTGGTGTTGTCTGAAAGGTGATGCAGTCCCTCAGCCACATACTCCCGACGATCAAGTACCACGGTCGTGGAACCCTTGTCCGCCGGAAGAATGACGATGGACCGGTCAGCCCTCAGATCACGGATAGCCTGGGCTTCAGCAGTGGTGATGTTGGGAGTAGGATTAAGGTTTTTTTAAGAAGGATTGAGAGGCAAGGCTGGAGGTCAGAAATTCCTGGAAGGTTTGGAGAGGGTGATTTTGAGGAAGAGGAGGTGGGTCCCGCTGTGACGGAGGACGGAACTGTTCCAGGCAGGGTTCAATTTGGATAGTGTCTTGGGGAGTTGGATCATTAGGAGTAGGATTAGGATCATTTTTCTTCGTGGCAAAGTGATACTTCCAGCAGAGAGTACGAGTGTAGGACAGTAAATCTTTGACGAGGGCTGTTTGCTTGAATCTGGGAGTGGGGCTGAAGGTGAGGCCTTTGGATAGGACAGAGGTTTTGGATTGGGAGAGAGGTTTGGAGGAAAGGTTAACTACTGAATTAGGGTGTTGTGGTTCCAGATTGTGTTGATTGGAATTTTGAGGTTTTGGAGGGAGTGGAGCTGGAAGTGGGAGGTCGAGTAGATGGGAGAGACTGGGTTTGTGTGCAATGAGAGGAGGTTGAGGTTTGCTGGAAAGGTTGTGAAGGGTGAGTGAGTTGCCTTTCCGGAGGTGGGAAACCAGGAGATGGGATAGTTTTTTGAGGTGAAGGGTGGCATGCTGTTCTAATTTGCGGTTGGCCTGTAGGAGGATGCTCTGAACAGCCGGTGTGGATGTGGGAGAGGAAAGATTGAGGACTTTTATTAAGGATAGGAGTTGACAGGTGTGTTCATTGGCTGAGTTGATGTGTAGGTGAAGGATTAGGTGGGTGAGGGCAATGGATTGTTCAGTTTGGAACTGGTATAGGGACTGATCGAAAGAAGGGTTGCAGCCAGAGATGGGAACTTTAAGTGTGAGGGCTTTCGGGGTAATGCCAAATGTCAGACAAGCCTGAGAAAATAAAATATGCGAGCGTAATCTGGCTAGGGTGAAGGCACGTTTGCGGAGGGAATGTAAATAAAACTTAATGGGGTCGTTGTGGGGATGTTGTGAGGGTGACATGGTATTAGAAGGTGGAAAGTGTAACATGAGGTTGAAATGAAAATGAATATAACTGGAGAAAGTAACTGGAGATCTGTTGTGAAAAAAGGCGAAAAGGTGTTGGATAAAGCTGGGCTATGTTGATCCTGTGGTGAACTTGGGTTGGTAGACAACGATGTGCACAAAGGTTAGGTGGTTGTGTTGCTGCCAAAACACGTTAAAGAATGGAGAGATTCGGGAAAATTTCGAAAAAATGGCGCGTAAATGTATTAAAAAGAGTGGTTTTGTGGTGGCAGATTATGAAAATGAGGCTAACAATTGTCTGGCGAAGAAATAATGACGTTAAAACCTGTGGGAAGCGGCTAAAAATTATCAGTGATGTGGGAAAAACGGAAATGGAAATAAAGCGAAAGTTATCAGAACTAGACGAAATGGTTGTTTAATAGGTGAAAGGAACTGTTTGTGGACTAGAAACGGTGGATTTTATAGCAGCAGTAGTGTTGAAAGTGGAAAAAAATTTTTTGGTTATGGTTTGGAAGTGGGTGACGTATTATTGAGTATATATAGGCGGGATAAAATTGTATAGTAGATTAAGGTAAAAAGGAGAAGGTGAATACAAAGTGAAACTAAAGGCAAAAACAAAAAGAGAAAATAAGAAGACAGGAAAGATTTCGAAATGCAACAGTGACAATAACAAACGTAATTGTTGGGTTCAAATTAATGATATGAATTAATAGAGGGAAACATTCCACATGGGAAAAATATATCTAAAAACAAAGATGATGTGACTTACCAAACGAAAGCGCTGGCACGTCGATAGACACACAAACAAACACAAACATACACACAAAATTCAAGCTTTCGCAACAAACTGTTGCCTCATCAGGAAAGAGGGAAGGAGAGGGAAAGACGAAAGGAAGTAGGTTTTAAGGGAGAGGGTAAGGAGTCATTCCAATCCCGGGAGCGGACAGACTTACCTTAGGGGGGAAAAAAGGATGGGTATACACTCACACACACACACACACACACACACACACACACACACACCTGGTACAGAAGCAAACAACCAGAGCCACTTCCTCATCCCCTCAAACCCAGAATCCCCCACAGAAGAACCACAAAAGTGCCCCACTTGTGACAGGATACTTTCCGGGACTGGACCAGACTCTGAATGTGGCTCTCCAGCAGGGATACGACTTCCTCAAATCCACTCCAAATCCACTCCACTTTATATAGCACACTGATAGTATTGTCGTGCATGTGTCAAAGTCATGGTGACAGGTCCACACCACCCGGTGGCGAATGACAAGACAGCTGATCCTTGCAGTTCCACCAGCGAGTGTGCTGCTGATGGATGGTGTGGCCCTGCCACCATGACTGATGCATGCGTAGCAATACTATCAGCGTTCTATCTGACACAGAGCAGAGATCATCTGTGTCAGGAGAGAGATAGAGATCCATAGACATTTTAAAATATATGTATGTTGTCAGTTTGTGTACATTCACATATTTATACAGTTTTTCATTACATGTAATTAAACATTGTGAGACATAAGTTATTTACAATCATGTTTACAAAGGAATTCACTTATAGTGCAAAAACAGTGTTCCTGCAAATGCAATTTAAGATTTTTCCTAAAGCAGTGCATTCTATCTGTTTCTTTTATTTTCTGCAGCAGTTTATTATACAGTTTTACACCTTCGTACAAGAAACTATTTTGAGTCTTATGTTTATTTTTCCCGTCTAGGTGAAGACAGTGACTGCTATGTATACTATAATTTTCTATATTTTTCTGGCTATACACTATGGTTTGGAATATAAATTCACAAGGAACAGTTACAATTTCTAACGTTTTAAAAATTCTCTGCAGTGGTCCCACTTACTGCGTTTCATTATAATTCTTACTGCTCTCCTTTGCATTTTAAATACTGTTTGTGAATTCTGAGCAGTGTTTCTGCAGAAAATTATACCATAACTGATTACTGAATGAACATAACTAAAGTATACAGTTCTCAGACATGAATCACTGCATGCGGATGCAAGGACTCTAAGTGCATAACATGTTGTGGATATCTTTTTGGAGAATTTCATAGCATGTTCATTCCACTTCATTTGGCTGCCAATGTGCTACCCTAAGAATTTTGTTGTAGGTAAATCATCTGTGGGCATGTTATCTAGTTTTAAATTTAAGCGGCTCTGTTTCCTATTTATTCTAAAGCATATTGTATTCTCTTTATGTTGAGGGTTACTTTGTTTTCCTGTAACCATTTGTAGGCATCCCTCAGCACTTCAGTAGAATTTTCCAGCATTTGTGCTGGTGTCTTACTGGTGATTAATATGTTGTCATCAGCAAACAATATCTTCTCTCCATGGCTGATATGTTGGAGTAAATCATTTATATATTCCAGAGAGAATACTGGGCCCAGCAAACTTCCATGAGGGACTCCAATATTGATATATTGTGGATCCGATATATGTTTCCCAATGTACTTTGATCCACTGGAGACATGTGTAATCACTACTGACCGTACTCTGTTTTCTAGATATGAATGAAACCATTTGTTGACCACTCTCCGTACTCCTAGTGTCTCTAACTGTTGCAACAGTTTCTGGTAGTCAGCTGTATCAAATGCCTTAGACAGGTCTAGGAAAAGGCCAGTTACATAGCTATTCTCATCTTGTGCTTCTAAAACTGTTTTGGTGAATTGCCCTATTGTGAATTCTGTGTCTCTGCCAGGCCTGAAACCATACTGGTCATTCCAGAGGAGGTTGTATTTGCTTAGATAGCTCATAAGCCTGTTTTTAATTGTAGTCTCTATCACTTTGGAAAAGAATGACAATAGGGCCATTGGTCTGTAGTTCTCAATGGTTTCTACATCACCTTTTTTGTGAACTGGTAAAATTTTTGCATGCTTCAGATAGTAAGGGAATTAACCAGTTTTGAAGGATTCATTTATGATTTCTGTTAGCAGAGCTTTGATACAATTTATGCATTTTTTCAGCTCACACATTGGGATTTCATCTACATCTGCTGAGTTTTTGTTCTTTAATTGCCTCACAGCATTCCACACTTCTTCCTCAGTAATTGGAAGCAATATCATTGAGTTAGCTACATGCTTCTGTGTTGACTGATTAACACTTTTTGGAAATATTTTCTGTAACTTTGTTGCAATGCTGCCAAATTAGTTATTCACATAATTTGCTAATTCTTTTGGGTTACTTTCTAAGTTTTCCTTGTTCTAGATTTTTAAACAGTTCTTTATAATGAGCCAGATTACTATTTTTAATTATTATTCTTACTCCTTTTTCTGCAGTTTGTAAATTGTATCCATGTTTTGTGCCTATGACCCTAGAAAATAATCCCATATCATAGCTAAGAATTAAGTGTGTGTAGGAATTATATGTCACAACAAGGCAATGACTGTTGTTACAAACTGATGACAGCATAACAGCTGGATGACATTCTTTTTACCAATATATTTGTGTGCTAATTAACAGTCAGTATTCGCCCTTGAAAACTTGTTTTTTACATGATATATAGATAATATCACCTGCGGTTAGTTGGATAGAGTTGTCTTCCCTCTTTATGATGTATTGTACGTTGTTTGTTTTTTATATTCAGTGTTGATTGTTACACACCGCCTAATTGTAAATTTCCTTGAGGAATTCAGTTGGCTTCTGTGTCAGGAGTTTTAGTGTTTCATCAGTGACTTTGGTGTTGCTGTCATCAGCAAAGGGAACTTATATCTTGTCTTAGACTGTCTGAAAAGTCATTGATATAAGTTAAGAACTGAAATGGACCCAATACACTACTCTGAGTAACACCTATTTTTATGTGTTCGTCTGAAAATTGCTTTACCAAAAATCAATGTTCAGAATATGAAAGTGTGCAGCCCCCATGATACATGCAACAATTACAGCTATCCCCGACCTAAAGTTTTGACTGTGCCACATCTACTGTACTCACCAATCCTCTTTCTGAGCGATTTCCATATGTTTGAGCCAGCCAAATTGGTTTAGTGAGGGCACAAAGTCCCATTCTGATTCAGAGGTATGCCGTTGGTTGCACAGACATCTGTATGAATTATTTAATATGAAAATTTAATAACTTTGTCATGACTGGCAAGCTTGTATTGGGTGTGGTGGTACCACTTTGCACTGTAGTTTCTAATCTCCTATTTCGAGTGAAGATATTTTGAAAATTAAAATTTTGATTTGTCCAGCAAACGGCACACATTAAACAGAGCTGCAAATTACAAAATAGAAAGATGTGGCCAATTAGTCCATGTGGTTAAAAAGCACTATTTAAGCTTAAATAAGTTACTTGACTTATTTCCTTTACCTCGTCTTCTCAAATTATCCTTTAATGTGCCTCAAATTCAGAATATGTTCCAGCTTTACCATGAAGAATCAAGATTTTTAGTTACTGTAATTAAACATTAGAAATAAAATATCACAGATCTTCATCATGTATGGATTTTCAAAAATATGGTGGTGAAGCACCTGAACTTTACACATAACAGAATAGAACACACCATTACAGTACCAAGCAGAGCATTAAGATCATAGCATTTCTAAATTTGAATAATAATAATAATGATGATGATGATGATGATGATGATGATGATAACAATAACAATTTTAGAAGTCTTATCATAATTAAAGCAAGGCATGTTCAACACAACTTTTAATGGTTTGATTCTTATTTTGAAATAATTCCTTTTTACACATTTTTATGTTTGGACATAAGTAAAATAATGCACTACTATTTACAACAACAATAAAAGTTTCTGGATGGAATAATGTGCAAAATGAAGAAAAGGGAACCACTCACCAATAGGTGCCTAATTTGTGGCGCATAGAAACATGTAACAAGAAACAGTATTCACACTAACTTTTGAGCTCCTGCTCTTTCTCTAGCAAAAGTACAAACTCTCTCTCCCTCTCCCCCCCTCACCCCCCCACTCCCCCCTCTCCCCCCTCTCCCCCTCCCCCTCTCCCTCCCTCCCTCCCCCCTCCCCCTTCCCCCTTCCACCTCACACACACACACACACACATAGGATGAAACTATTGATTATCAGTTATTGAGAACAGTTGTCTCAGTAGGTGAAGATGGGGAAAGGTAGGGAGGCGAGGGAGAGGGTAAGTCACAGGGCAGGTCTGGCCGCCTTGGTGCAGGTCTTATTACATTCAACACCACATTGGGCGACCTACGCACCAGATGGGGATGAAATGATGATGAAGACAACACAACACCCAGTCCCTGAGTGGAGGAAATCCCTGACCCATCCGGGAATTGAACCCGGGCCTGAAGTATGGCAATCCGTCACGCTGACCACTCAGCTATCGGGGCGGACACACACACACACACACACACACACACACACACACACACACACACACACACACACACACACAGAGAGAGAGAGAGAGAGAGAGAGAGAGAGAGAGAGAGAGAGAGAGAGAGAGAGAGAGACCACATGGGGGGGGGGGGGGGGGTAGAGAAGGCAGTACACAACCTGAATGGGGAAAGAATGGTGTGGATGAAAGAGGGAATGGAAAAGATAAGTTGAGGCAGTGGTAAACAGATTAGTCGGGAGTTAGACAAGGGGAATTGTTAGTGCATGATATGCTGGAGTGGAAACTCCCATCTGTGTTGTTCAGAGAAACTAGCACTGGAAGGCAGTATCCAAATGGCTCACATAGTGAAGCAGCTGTTGAAGTCATTTATGTTGGGATGCACAGGATATCAATCATCTCGGGGTGCGATGAGAGGTAGTCGCAGCCCTGGGAAAGGAGTAGTTGAAATTGTCAAGGCCAGGATGATACTGGGTGATCAGAGGAGTTGTGGTTGGTGACTGGTTACCACGGTATTGGAGTCAGAGGAGGATGTGGCATGGGGGATCAGTTTAGGGATGGTACTGTATGTCAGTAAAGACTGTGGTAAGGTTATCAGTATATTTCAGAAACTCCTGCTTTCCACTGCAGATGCAGTGCCAGTGGGTTGGCGAGGCTGTAAGGATAAGACTTTTTGATGTGGAATAGCTGACAGGTGCCAGAGTGGAGGTAGTGTTGATGATAGGTGCACTTGATATGAATAGGTGTATTTATAAACCCGCCTGAGACATGGAGATAGACATCCAAAAGGTGGCTCATTGATTTGAGGAGGACAAGGTGAAGTGGACTTGGAAGTAGGTATTGAGATTATTGTACCATGTGAGTACCCATGGCAGTACCAAAGATGTACTCATGGCAGTATTGAAGACTTGTTTGTAGATTTAGCCTTTGAAAATGAAATAATAGTGGGGCAGGAAGTGGTTGACTTGGAGGATTAGGAAAGGGGAGGTGAGCTTTGTCAGGAGGATGTTTAGAAAGGTAGTCTTCTGTGGCAGCATGGCCATGAGCATGGAAGATCTTGGTGTATAAAGACGTCACATCCATAGTGACCAACAAGGAGTCTGGAAGTAATGGGACAGGAACTGTGGAAAGATGGTGAAGGAAGTGTGCGGCTCTTTAATGTATACCCAAGCCATTGAATCTTTAAACTTGACATATACATTTCTAATCTGCAGCATAACAGTTTAAGTGAAGAGCAAGAGGCACAAGGCACTAGGATTGGGATGGTGAATCAATCAACACAGTAATCATGACGTCCCATGATGATGAAGCTCCCACATTGTTGGCTATGTTTTATGTGAACATAAACAATATGCATTGTGTATGGTTTCTACTGCATGCTTGCTTTTCACTATGAATCATTTTGCTGTGGTTTAGAAGGTTCTGATACTTAAAATATGTCACTGAAAAGACTTCGTTCACCAAATGATAATCCTTTATATTGAGGTGTGCCAGGAAACAGCCAGGTACTGGAGTTACTGCAGAAAACTCTTAGTTTTGTGAGGGGCAGAAAGACTATCTAAATAATCATGAACTGTCACCAAAAAATCCAAAACTCTTTGATTTTATGTAAGAACAGTAGTAAATAAGAAGTGTTATTGTAATAGTTGAACGATGCAGATGTGAGCCGTAACAATTCCAAGTCATCTGGATAAAATAATATACTTTCACCATCAAGACATGTACCACACACGATTTCTTTTTTTCAAAAATTTTCTTACATGTGTCGTTTAAAACACACTATCCGTTCTTAGACAACATTTTTGAAGAAAAATGTTATTGGGATAATACACAAATAAATTTTTAGTAAACATAAAATTTCTGCTTTAAATTTCCAGTTCAATGTCCTTAACTGTGTTTAAACTTCTCAGAACAACTTAAATACTTACTGTAAACTCCTGACAATGTGTAACAAGCTTGAGCTATTCTTCTGGTAACATTTCCAAACAGATAAAAATTTTTACAAAATTGGTGTGCCATTCCCAAAATAGCTTCATAATCAGATATAAATTTTTCTGTTTAACTAGACAGCACAGAAACTCCTAACTGCATTTAGTGAAATCAATTTTTCACAACATTAATATTTACACTTCATTCCAAAATAGTATTAAATTTTTCAAATGTAGCTAACCTTCAGTTAGGAAGCATAACAACCCAAATAGTACAAAATATCCATTTCCATATACGGTTTATCAAACGAAACAGGATGAAATACAAACACATCCAATGTTAAATCTTTAAGTAATATTTTGAATCAAAAACATTAGACTGCATATTCCAACTCAGATCAGCAAAGTATTTGTCAAACAGAGACAAAATTCACCCACAAAACTTTCTCAAAACCTAAACAGATTGGAAATATGTTGTACACCTGTAGTGTTATCTGAAGAGTGAGGTGCCAAAGCAAGATCAGTACCTTGCAATGCACCTACAAGAAAATATAATCATTCCTACCTGGATCAACGAATAAACAGAAATGTTTCACTACACTGCCACAACTGATGTTCTACTTATGGCTGAAAAACTTGAACTCTCAGACATTGCAGTAATCAAAGTTTTCACTCACACTCTGTGAGACTTCACTCAAGGCTTCACAAGATAATCTCAGCGTATTAAATTTTCTGTAATTAATCATTCTAAAATACAGTCCAAGTCGTCAATACTAAGCACTAAATCTAGGCAAAAGCATCTAACAAACACAGTTCTACTTTAAAGTTTCAGCCTGGATTACACTATAATTAAATAATTATTAAATGTTTAGAATGCATACGAGGTCTGTTCAGGAATTTTTTTGAACTTTTGTAATTTTGCAGCAATGGTGTGTTGGAGCAAAATGTGATTTGTATCCCTGCACACACACCTGTGTTTGACATGTAACTGCTGGAAGTTTCATTGTTGTACTCTGTTAGTTATTGTTCAGTGCTGTATTGAGTAGAATGTTGTGTCACACCATTAGTGAATTTTGAGATGGCTGAGTTAGAGGATGTAGTGGAACATCCTCCTCTAGCATTACTTTTCCTCAACAGTAGTTGTCAATACCAGTATTATTTTTCAAATTTTGGACAGGTCAATATTATCTCAATTGCTTTTCTGAAAACTTTCATATAATTTTATACACAGTATGAATATAATAGAGGGAAACATTCCACGTGGCAAAAATATATCTAAAAACAAAGATGATGTGACTTACCAAACAAAAGCGTTGGCATGTTGATAGACACACAAACATACACACAAAATTCAAGCTTTCACAACCAACGGTTGCTTCATCAGGAAAGAGGGAAGGAGAGGGCAAGACGAAAGGATGTGGGTTTTAAGGGAGAGGGTAAGGAGTCATTCCAGTCCCGGGAGCGGAAAGACTTACCTTAGGGGGAAAAAAAGGACAGGTACACACACACACACACACACACACACACACACACACACACACACACACACACACACACACACACACACACACACATATCCATCCGCACATACACAGACACAAGCAGACATTTGTAAAGGCAAAGAGTTTGGGCAGAGATGTCAGTCGAGGCGGAAGTACAGAGGAAAAGATGTTGTTGAATGACAGGTGAGGTATGAGCGGCGGCAACTTGAAATTAGCGGAGGTTGAGGCCTGGTGGGCAACGAGAAGAGAGAATATACTGAAGGGCAAGTTCCCATTTCCAGAGTTCTGACAGGTTGGTGTTAGTGGGAAGTATCCAGATAACCTGGACGGTGTAACACTGTGCCAAGATGTGCTGGCCGTGCACCAAGGCATGTTTAGCCACAGGGTGATCCTCATTACCAACAAACACTGTCTGCCTGTGTCCATTCATGCGAATGGACAGTTTGTTGCTGGTCATTCCCACATAGAAAGCTTCACAGTGTAGGCAGGTCAGTTGGTAAATCACGTGGGTGCTTTCACACGTGGCTCTGCCTTTGATTGTGTACACCTTCCGGGTTACAGGACTGGAGTAGGTGGTGGTGGGAGGGTGCATGGGACAGGTTTTACACTGGGGGCGGTTACAAGGGTAGGAGCCAGAGGGTAGGGAAGGTGGTTTGGGGATGTCATAGGGATGAACCAAGAGGTTACGAAGGTTATGTGGACGGCGGAAAGACACTCTTGGTGGAGTGGGGAGGATTTCATGAAGGATGGATCTCATTTCAGGGCAGGATGTGAGGAAGTCGTATCCCTGCTGGAGAGCCACATTCAGAGTCTGATCCAGTCCCAGAAAGTATCCTGTGACAAGTGGGGCACTTTTGGGATTCTTTTGTGGGTGGTTCTGGGTTTGAGGGGATGAGGAAGTGGCTCTGGTAATTTGCTTCTGTACCAGGTCGGGAGGGTAGTTGCGGGATACGAAAGTTTTCAGGTTGTTGGTGTAATGGTTCAGGGATTCCAGACTGGAGCAGATTTGTTTGCCATGAAGACCTAGGCTGTAGGGAAGGGACTGTTTGATGTGGAATGGGTGGCAGCTGTCATAATGGAGGTACTGTTGCTTGTTGGTGGGTTTGATGTGGACGGACGTGTGAAGCTGGCTATTGGACAGACGGAGGTCAACGTCAAGGAAAGTGGCATGGGATTTGGAGTAGAACCAGGTGAATCTGATGGAACCAAAGGAGTTGAGGTTGGACAGGAAATTCTGGAGTTCTTCTTCACTGTGAGTCCAGATCATGAAGATGTCATCAATAAATCTGTAGCAAACTTTGGGTTGGCAGGCCTGGGTAACCAAGAAGGCTTCCTCTAAGCGACCCATAAATAGGTTGGCGTACGAGGGTGCCATCCTGGTACCCATGGCTGTCCCCTTTAATTGTTGGTATGTGTGGCCTTCGAAAGTGAAGAAGTTATGACTCAGGATGAAGCTGGCTAAGGTAATGAGGAAACAGGTTTTAGGTAATGTGGCAGGTGATCGGCGTGAAAGGAAGTGCTCCATCACACCGAGGCCCTGGAGGTGCGGAATATTTGTGTGTAAGGAAGTGGCATCAATGGTTACAAGGATGGTTTCTGGGTGTAACAGATTGGGTAAGGATTCCAGGCGTTCGAGAAAGTGGTTGGTGTCTTTGATGAAGGATGGGAGACTGCATGTAATTGGTTGAAGGTGTTGATCTACGTAGGCAGAGATACGTTCTGTGGGGGCTTGGTAACCAGCTACAATGGGGCGGCCGGGATGATTGGGTTTGTGAATTTTAGGAAGAAGGCAGAAGGTAGGGCAGAACTCTGGAGATGGGAACTTGCCCTTCAGTATATTCTCTCTTCTCGTTACCCACCAGGCCTCAACCTCTGCTAATTTCGAGTTGCCGCTGCTCATACCTCACCTGTCATTCAACAACATCTTTTCCTCTGTACTTCCGCCTCGACTGACATCTCTGCCCAAACTCTTTGCCTTTACAAATGTCTGCTTGTGTCTGTGTATGTGCAGATGGATATGTGTGTGTGTGTGTGTGTGTGTGTGTGTGTGTGTGTGTGTGTGTGTGTGAGTGTATACCTGTCCTTTTTTCCCCTTAGGTAAGTCTTTCCGCTCCCGGGATTGGAATGACTCCTTACCCTCACCCTTAAAACCCACATCCTTTCGTCTTGCCCTCTCCTTCCCTCTTTCCTGATGAAGCAACCGTTGGTTGCGAAAGCTTGAATTTTGTGTGTATGTTTGTGTTTGTTTGTGTGTCTATCAACATGCCAGCGCTTTCGTTTGGAAAGTCACATCATCTTTGTTTTTAGATATATTTTTATACGCAGTATGTTATACTTAAAACTACAATTTACGAAAAGGAATTACTTTATGAAAAAAATTTTAGTCTCGATGTTACAATCGATAAGTACTAGCTCTGAATGTACAGTTAAAATAATTTTTTTTTAGAAAATTTGAAATTACGAATTATTGTTACACTTAAAATTTCTATTGTTTGTTATGCAATCCTGTACCATTTACTATGTCTATTTCTGGATTCATTTATTAAATAATAATTGAAATTAATAATGTAAATAAAACTAGTAGGAATTCAGTTGTTATGAAAAATTTTAAACCCTTTGGAATAAGGTTATTTCCACAGTGTGTGGGAGACGTAGGCACACCTCTGATGTGATTGAACATATTTTTTGTGCAAACGATGTAATTTCAGGTTTTGAAATGTGAAAAATCAAAATACTGTATGATACACTAAAATGTGAGGAAATATACACTACTGGCCATTAAAATTGCTACACCAAGAAGAAATGCAGATGATAAACAGGTATTCATTGGACAAATATATTATACTAGAACTGACATGTGATTACATTTTCAGGTAATTTGGGTGCATAGATCCTGAGAAATCAGTACCCAGAACAACCATCTCTGGCCGCAATAACGGTCTTGATACGCCTGGGCATTGAGTCAAACAGAGCTTAGATGGTGTGTACAAGTACAGCTGCCCATGCAGCTTCAACACGATACCACAGTTCATCAAGAGTAGTGACTGACGTATTGTGATGAGCCAGTTGCTCGGCCACCATTGACCAGACGTTTTCAGTTGGTGAGAGATCTGGAGAATGTGCTGGCCAGGGCAGCAGTCGAATATTTTCTGCATCCAGAAAGGCCCGTACAGGACATGCTACATGCAGTCGTGCATTATCCTGCTGAAATGTAGGGTTTCGCAGGGATCGAATGAAGGGTAGAGCCATGGGTCATAACACATCTGAAATGTAACGTTCACTGTTCAGAGTGCCGTCAATGCGAACAAAAGGTGACTGAGACATGTAACCAATGGCACCCCATACCATCACGCCGGGTGATACGCCAATATGACAATGATGAATATACGCTTCCAATGTGGGTTCACCGCATTGTCGCTAAACAAGAATGCGACCATCATGATGCTGTAAACAGAACCTGGATTCATCCGAAAAAAAGACATTTTGCCATTCGTACACCCAGGTTCATCATTGAGTACACCATCGCAGGCACTCCTGTCTGTGATGCAGCATCAAGGGTAACTACAGCCATGGTCTCCAAGCTGATAGTCCATGCTGCTACAAACGTCGTCGAACTGTTCGTGCAGATGGTTGTTGTCTTGCAAACGTCCCCATCTGTTGACTCAGGGATTTAGTTGTGGTTGCACAATCCGTTACAGCCATGCAGATAAGATGCCTGTCATCTCGACTGCTAGTGATACGAGGCCATTGGGATCCAGCACGGCGTTCCGTATTACCCTCCTGAACCCACCGATTCCATATTCTGCTAACAGTCATTTGATCTCAACCAACGCGAGCAGCAATGTCGCGATACGATAAACCACAATTGCAATAGGCTACAATCCGACCTTTATCAAAGTCGGAAACGTGATGGTACGCATTTCTCCTCCTTACACGAGACATCACAACAACGTTTCACCAGGCAACACCGGTCAACTGCTGTTTGTGTATGAGAAATCAGTTGGAAACTTTCCTCATGTCAGCACGTTGTAGGTATCGCCACCGGCGCCAACCTTGTGTGAATGCTCCGAAAAGCTAATCATTTGCATATCACAGCGTCTTCTTCCTGTCGGTTAAATTTCGTGTGTGTAGCACGTCATCTTCGTGGTGTAATTTTAATGGCCAGTAGTGTATTTTCAAGAATCAGACCCCTAGACAAGAAGAACTGGAACCATCTCGGCATGACAAGCTAAGTAAACTTCAAAGTTCATTGTAATCTTTGCTCCTCTCAAATCATCATAAAAGACTTTAATGTGGACAATAGATGGATGTAGGAAGGAGGGAATAGATTACAAGGAGCAATGCGTCTGCATTAAATTTTGTGTGAAACTTACGAAAACCTTTACAGAGGTACCCCAAATGACACAGGAAGTGTACAGCGATGAGTGCCTGAGCTGTACTCGGTGTTACGAATGGTTCACATTTTTTAAAAGTGAATGGATGGAAATTAAAGATGACCCTCGTTCAGGATGCCCTTTGACATCTATCGACGATGCTCATGTAAGGAACCTCAGTGAAATTGTGCATGCCAATCGATGACTGATTGTCTGATAGATTGCAGAAGAATGTAACATTTCAGTAGGATCGTATCATTAAATCCTGATGCATCATCCAACACGAAATCATGTCGCTGCCTCATCTTCTGTACGCCCTAGACATGGCTTCTGCGGACTTTTATCTGCTTCCAAAGTTGAAAACACCATTGAAAGTGAAAGGACGAAGATTTGCAACAATAGATGAGATAAAAGAAAATTTGCTCGCTGCTTCCAAAAGTGAAAAGAGTGCTGGGAGTGATGTATCAATTGTGGAGGAGAGTAGTTCGAAGGAGACAATGCACAATAAGTAAAAGGTAAGCATAGAAAAATTTTGTGGAAAAAGTTTCAGAAGTTTTTGGACAGGGAGTGAAAGGCTAATTACAAATTGTGTAGAAACCAAACAGCAGTTATTAGTTGAGGGGCATGAAAGGGAAGCAGTGGTAGAGATGGGAGTGAGACAAGGTTGTAGCCCATCCCCGATGTTGTTTAATCTGTTCAACTGTAAACCTCTCATAAAGTTCAAAAATCATAATTATCAAGATATGAAAAAGTCTTTGAATTTTCTGTAAGAGGCAGAATCTAGTTGCATTACTGTTGCTTTTCTGAGACACATTACTGTATCAGGAGCTCTTTTGGTCTTTTCAGTAATACCTTCTTTGCTACCTTTTCTATTTCATTCCCATGATCGTACTTAATGCTGCTGTTACATCTTAGTTATTTTCTTCTTTAAGCCTAATGTTAAATCAAAACTGTTTACCTATTGAGCAAGAGTAAACAAAACTTTTCTTACACAGACTACAAATATTCTTACCTTCAGTGCAAATGTTAAATCAAAATGACTAAAACTTTCATCAGAATAAAACATTCCATGTGAGTCAACCTCATTTATTATAATAACCCAATGTTCTTTTGAATTGATTTTAAGCTGTTCACAAAATTCTTTCTGATACTTCTCCCTGAACTTTAATTCCTACTCCAGATTTTTCTTTGGTTTTTCCTACTGCTTCAATGTACAGAGTAAACATCATCAGGGATGGGCTACAACCCTGTATCACACCCTTCTCTACTACTGCTTCCCTTTCATACCCCTCAACTCTTTATAACTGTTGTCTGGTTTCTGTACAGTTTGTAAATAGCCTTTCACTCCCTGTAGTTTATCCTGGTACCTTCAGAATTTCAAAGAGAGTATTTCAGTCAGCATTGTCAAAAGTTTTTTCTTAAGTTTACAAATGCCACAAACGTATGTATACCTTTTCTTAACCTATCTTCTAAGATAAGGTGTAGGGTCAGTATTGCCTTGTGTGTTCCTACATTTCTCTGGAATTCTTACTGATCTTTCCTGAGGTTGGCTTCCATCAGTTTTTTCATTCTTCTTCTTCTCCTTCTCCTTCTGTAAAGAATTCGTGTTAGTATTTTGCAACTATGACTTAATAAAGTGATAGTTCGATAATTTCCACACCTGTCAGCAACTGCTTTCTTTATAACTGGAATTAGTACAATCTTCGTAAAGTCTGAGGGTATTTCACCTGTCTCATACATCTTGCACACCAGATGGAAGAGTTTTGTCATGGCTGGCTCTCCCAGGGCTATCATTAGTTCTGACAGAATATTGTCTACCCCGGGGGCCTTGTTTTGGCTTAGATCTTTCAGAGCTCTGTCAAATTCTTCTTGCAATATCACATCGCCCTTCTCATCGTCATCTACACCCAGTTACCTTTCTTTAATATTTCCTTCAAGTTCATCTCCCTTGTATAGAACCTCTGTGTACTCCTTCCACCTTTCAGCTTTCCCTTCATTGCTTGGGACTGGTTTTCCATCTGAGCTCCTGATATTCGTACAGCTGCTTTCCTTTTTCCCAAAGGCCTCTTTAATTTTCCTGTAGGCAGTATTTATCTTTCCCCTAGTGAAATATGCTTGTAGATCCTTACATTTGTCCTCTGGCCATTTCTGATTAGCCATTTTGCACTTCCTGTCAGTTTAATTTTTTAAACGTTTGTATCACCTTTCACCTGCTTCATTTGCTGCATTTTTTAATTTTCACCTTTCATCAGTTAAATTAAATATCTCTTAAGTTACCCAAGTTTTTCTAGTCGGCCTTGTCTTTTTACCTATTTGATTCTCTGCTGCCTTCACTATTTCATCCCGTAAAGGTATCCATTCATCTTCTCTGTATTCCTCTCCCCTGTTCTAATGCTCCTTCCAAAACTCTTAACAGCCTCCCGGTACCATATGCTTTTTCCAGTTTCTTCAGTTTTAATCTACAGCTCATAATCAATAAACTGTAGTCAGAATCCACATCTGCCCTTGGAAATGTCTTAAAATTTAAGATTTGGTTCCTAGATCTCTGTCTAACCATTATATAATCAGTCTGAAACCTTCCAGTATCGCAGGGTCTCTTCCATGTATACAGCCTTCTTCCACAATTCTTAAACCAAGTGTTTGCAATGATTAAATTATGCTCTGTGTGAAATTCTACTATGCGCTTCCTGTTTCATTCCTTTCCGCCAGTCCGTATTTGCCTACTATTTTTTCTTCTCTTCCTTTTCCTACTGTCGAATTCCAGTCTTTCATCACAATTAAATTTTCATCTCCTTTAACTGCCTGAATAATATCTTTTATCTCATCATATATTTCTTCAATTTCTTCACCATCTACGGAGCTAGTTGGCGTATAAGCGTGTACTACTGTGGTAGGTGTGGGTGTGGGCTTTGTTTCTATGTTGGCTATGATAATGTGCTCTCTATGCTGTTCATAGTAGCTTACCCGCATTCCTGTTTTCTTATTAATTATTAAACCCACTCATGTATTACCCCTATTTGTATTTATAACCTTGTATTCATCTCACCAGAAGTACTGTTTCTTCTACCACCAAACTTCACTAATTTCCACTATCTAACTTCAACCCAGCCATTTTCCTTTTTAAATTTTCTAACTTACCTGCCCAGTTAGGAGCTCTAATATTCCATGGTCTGGTCTGTAGAATGCCAATTTTGTTTCACCTGATGACTACATCCTCCTGATTAGCCTATGTATGTCCGTCTTTTCAGAGATGGTTGTGGGACTCAACTGTTCGATACAAGATGTCAAATCGAACACCTTTCAGCCATCTAATTGCCAAACTGTTATTTTATTTGGCTGTCAGTATCGGCGATTTACTACAGTCGGCAGGTGATGGTTGAAGTAACCATTGTATCGACCAGAAATCTACAGATACCAGTATTTGAATGGTGGCCCCTACTTTGACTGGAACTGAGGTTGAAATCTTCCTGCACATCTGTCAGGAGGCCTGAAGGTGGCGTAGTAAATTGCCGAAACTGGTAGCCAAATCAAATAACAGTTTGGAAATTAAACGGCTGAAAGTTGTTTGATTTGACATCCTGCCTCCTTCTGAGTAGTCCTTGCCTGGAGTTCCACATGGGGGACTATTTTACCTCTGGAATATTTTACCCATGAGGATACCATCATCATTTAGCCATATACACTCCTGGAAATGGAAAAAGGAACACATTGACACCAGTGTGTCAGACCCACACTCCGGACACTGCGAGAGGGCTGTACAAGCAATGATCACACGCACGGCACAGCGGACACACCAGGAACCGCGGTGTTGGCCGTCGAATGGCGCTAGCTGCGCAGCATTTGTGCACCGCCGCCGTCAGTGTCAGCCAGTTTGCCGTGGCATACGGAGCTCCATCGCAGTCTTTAACACTGGTAGCATGCCGCGACAGCGTGGACGTGAACCGTATGTGCAGTTGACGGACTTTGAGCGAGGGCGTATAGTGGGTATGCGGGAGGCCGGGTGGACGTACCGCCGAATTGCTCAACACGTGGGGCGTGAGGTCTCCACAGTACATTGATGTTGTCGGCAGTGGTCGGCGGAAGGTGCACGTGCCCGTCGACCTGGGACCGGACCACAGCGACGCACGGATGCACGCCAAAACTGTAGGATCCTACGCAGTGCCGTAGGGGACTGCACCGCCACTTCCCAGCAAATTAGGGACACTGTTGCTCCTGGGGTATCGGCGAGGACCATTCGCAACCGTCTCCATGAAGCTGGGCTACGGTCCCGCACACCGTTAGGCCGTCTTCCGCTCACGCCCCAACATCGTGCAGCCCGCCTCCAGTGGTGTCGCGACAGGCGTGAATGGAGGGACGAATGGAGACGTGTCGTCTTCAGCGATGAGAGTCGCTTCTGCCTTGGTGCCAATGATGGTCGTATGCGTGTTTGGCGCCGTGCAGGTGAGCGCCACAATCAGGACTGCATACGACCGAGGCACACAGGGCCAACACCCGGCATCATGGTGTGGGGAGCGATCTCCTACACTGGCCGTACACCACTGGTGATCATCGAGGGGACACTGAATAGTGCACGGTACATCCAAACCGTCATCGAACCCATCGTTCTACCATTCCTAGACCGGCAAGGGAACTTGCTGTTCCAGCAGGACAATGCACGTCCGCATGTATCCCGTGCCACCCAACGTGCTCTAGAAGGTGTACGTCAACTATCCTGGCCAGCAAGATCTCCGGATCTGTCCCCCATTGAGCATGTTTGGGACTGGATGAAGCGTCGTCTCACGCGGTCTGCACGTCCAGCACGAACGCTGGTCCAACTGAGGCGCCAGGTGGAAATGGCATGGCAAGCCGTTCCACAGGACTACATCCAGCATCTCTACGATCGTCTCCATGGGAGAATAGCAGCCTGCATTGCTGCGAAAGGTGGATATACACTGTACTATTGCCGACGTTGTGCATGCTCTGTTGCCTGTGTCTATGTGCCTGTGGTTCTGTCAGTGTGATCATGTGATGTATCTGACCCCAGGAATGTGTCAGTAAAGTTTCCCCTTCCTGGGACAATGAATTCACGGTGTTCTTATTTCAATTTCCAGGAGTGTAGTAGAACTGCATGTCCTCTGGAAAAATTATGGCTGTAGTTTCCCCTTGCTTTCAAGTGTTCGCAGTACCAGTGCAGCAAGGCCATTTGGGTTGGTGTTGCAAAGTGAAATCAGTCACTCATCCAGACTGTTGGCCTTGCAATTACTGAAAAGGCTGCTGCCCCTCTTCAGGAACCACAAGTTTGTCTGGCCTCTCAACAGTTACCCCTCCATTGTGGTTGCTTTTATGGTACGGCTATCCATATCACAGAGGCACACAAGCCATCCCACCAACGGCAAGACGCATGGTTCATTGGGAAGGGGGGGGGGGGGGGGGGCAGAAACATAACACATAAATGAGTTTATTTATGCTGCCTACACTAAACAGTTGAGTTATACGTTCTTCGATTGCTGTAGGGTCTTCTGTGCTGCTGAGTGATACACAATGATAGTAATTTTCTGGATACAACCAAATAGTCTTGAATGCTGACACACTTATAGAAGTCACTGAGTATTAGTAATGTATAGTCCTGTCATGCTACATTTGATGCATTGTCCTCACTGCAGTCTTCCACATTAATATTGGTAAGCCTATAGGTGCACGGTATTGGGTGAACTCTGAATTACGGGTGCTTAAAGGGATGGACTGGCCTATGTGCGCTGCTTGCAGTGAGGTAATGTGGATTTGCATCCTCTGGTGGTTGGTAGGAGTGGTGCCCCTTATCGGAGATGGTGAGCAATGTAAGGGCAGCCTTGCCTGATGACACGATGGTGGGAGATTTAAAAGTGTAATTTCTTGACTTGGTGTGAGTGGTGTCCAGTGTACTGGGTGTGGTTGCTGAAGATGCTGTTGATATTACATTCCCTCCTCCCCAAATTCTGCACCATTGTCATTTTAGTGAGAGTGTGGATGATGATGGGTTGGAGGGGGAGGGGGGGGGGGCACAAGGGTACTGCTACTAATGGTGTTGGCTGTAGTATGATGCCAGATAGCACCAGCTAACCCGTGTCCCAACATTTATCTTGTGAACCAATGGGAACATCTGCCAAGAAGCTGAAGGTAGGATGTCCATCCAACAGCACAGGTAAGTGCAGCATTGGCACTGCTAATAGTGTAGAAAATGGTACAGCTGGTGCAGGTTCAATGACTGTGGCTGCCATTGCTACAAATGGCGATGGGTGTGGTGCCTGCAGCATTGGCTGCAATAGTGGGCATGGCTTGATCTCCATGGCAGAGTCGTCTGAATACACAAGCACCCAGATGTGAAGCATCAGCAAGTGCTGCTTAGGGGCAACAGGCTGGGTTGCAGGTAGCATGACAGAGAACTGGGAGAGGATCACTATAATCATGGAAACAAAGTCGGTCATGGTGCAACTGATGGATGCCAGATGCGCTGTGACTGATATAACGAGCGTGGCCAGACATGTGAGGCATGATGTCAGATTACCAGTTGTGAGGCTTGTTATAGACACAATAGAAAACTTTTCCTTCATGTGGAATTTTGATTTGAAGTCAACATTGGAAACAGAGTGGCGAGGGTGAAAGAGATGCAGCAGAGTGCAGTGGTGATGACTATATAAGAGTTCTGTGGCAGAGTATTGTGAGCAGCCATAGTGTGATAGGTGCTGAAAAACAATAATACATTTTCCTTTGAATTCAAAGTGTGAAGTTTTGACATCTGAGTCTTGAAAATGCAAATGTTCAAATTCTTGCAAAGGAAATTACAGACAGTTGTCTGAAACAATTGTAAGTGGCAAATCTAAGCAAAAGACTGAAGCGAGTGCCTTGATAGTGCTTATGCTGATAGTTGAATGCACTGGAATGACAAAAGAATATTTGCTTTATGTATCCGTAGTAAGGAGCCATCTTGTGTTCTAGAAAGGATCAGCAAAAGCAAAATGGATATGCTGCCAACGACCATAGTGTTAAGGTCAACTGAAAAATTCTTGGTGGAATGCTGCCTGGTTATGCAGTTTTCATGGCAATGGGTGATCATGGTGATCATGTGTTCCATTTGTTTATCCAGCCCAAGCTATGTACAGTGCTGATGCACTTGCTGCCTAGTTTGAACTATTCACCAGTGACATCTATGTAACAGTTTCAACACCTCTTGTTGCCAAGATGTGGGGATCAGGACTTGCATTTGTTCGTAAAGAGAATGCAGTGACATTACATCATTCTGGAGAGAGGCTGTTGTGTTGTGCGTTGTATTGGCAAAATACTTCATCTAAGATTGACTCTGGATTATGAGACTAACCACATCTGAATGTAGCATTTGGGCACTTGTAGTCGCTGATAACATTCAGTAGCCTGTGAGATCCCCCAAAAATTGATGGGAAGAGCTTGCAGTGATTGTGAATCAGAATGATCAGTTTGAAGATAAGAAAATTCTGATGTATTAAAATTAGGAACATTTCCAGTAAGTAAGCAAGACAGAGCACATGTGTTTGCATGCTGTTCTGTAGTGTGACAAAAATTTCATGTTGATAGTTGGAAAGAAACAGTGATGAAATTGCAGCTTCTGTGGTGTACAATTAGATACACCTTTGACCCAATGACAGAGCAGTCAGGCAGATGAGTCATATGATAAAATTCTCTATCATACAGATTTTGGCGAAGTCTTGTGTCACTATAAATTATGGTTGAAGCTTCCTTTTCCATATGACTGTAGCTGACTTGGGCTTTGTTCAACATCTTAGAAATGAATGCCAACCTTGTGAGATAAAAATACCGCTATTCCATGGGAATATCTGTCAGATACAAGCACTACTGGTTTTTATGGATCAAAATACGTAAGATGTGGGTGACTAAGTAATGCATGTTTCAATTTCTGAAAAGGTTATTCCTAGTCCAAGGATTTTAAAGGAGTATTTTTACTTCATAGGTAATGCAGAAGGGTGGTTATTTGTGGTGTATTTGGAACGAATTTGCTATAGTATGTCAATTTGCCAAGAACAGCATGGAGTTGTCATACATTTGTAGGAGGAGGTAAGGTCTGTGTGGTTTTTAAACTCTTAGTTGAGGGATGAGCACTGTGTTGTCAATGAATTGCCACAAGTTTGTTTCATTATTGAAAATTGAACATTTCTGTAAATTACACCTGAGTCCTGCATCAGTTAAAACCTTAAAAAGAGATTCCAAATTTCTGAGATGCTGTCCCAATATTTGTGTGGATACAATGATATCACCTAAATAATTTGAGTAGGACAGGACTTTTGACATCACTTGTTCAAAAAAACATTGAAATAATGCATGAGCTCATCCAGGAGATGTTGAAGACAAGGATTGGCCAAATCATTTTTGAAAATAATCAACCATCTGCTAGGTGATCCATAAGCTAGTCAATAAGTGGAAGCAGATAGGAATCAATCACTGTTTGAGCTTAAACTGTTGGGACAAAGTCTGACCTTCCCATTTGTATTTCTTGTGATCATATGGGGAGGTGTCCACTGACTTGCAGAAACAGGTTTCATAACCCAATTTTGTTCTAATTTGTGGAGTTCAGAAGCAACTTCATCGTGAATGGAATGGGGCATTGAACGAGCACAGTAAAACCTAAGTTTTGCATTGTCCTTGAGCATAATTAGGTGCAAACATTCTTTGCATTTCCCATTGTGCCATCAAACAGATGTCCATATTTTTCACACATTCCTGGAATACAGGCATGGGAATGTTGCATTCAATAGTGTGCACATTGTCCTGAATATTGCGACTGAATAACTCAAAGGCATCCATGCCAAAAATATTGGGACTAGAATGTGAATGAACTACTGCGAAAGACACTGATATACACTCCTGGAAATGGAAAAAAGAACACATTGACACCGGTGTGTCAGACCCACCATACTTGCTCCGGACACTGCGAGAGGGCTGTACAAGCAATGATCACACGCACGGCACAGCGGACACACCAGGAACCACGGTGTTGGCCGTCGAATGGCGCTAGCTGCGCAGCATTTGTGCACCGCCGCCGTCAGTGTCAGCCAGTTTGCCGTGGCATACGGAGCTCCATCGCAGTCTTTAACACTGGTAGCATGCCGCGACAGCGTGGACGTGAACCGTATGTGCAGTTGACGGACTTTGAGCGAGGGCGTATAGTGGGCATGCGGGAGGCCGGGTGGACGTACCGCCGAATTGCTCAACACGTGGGGCGTGAGGTCTCCACAGTACATCGATGTTGTCGCCAGTGGTCGGCGGAAGGTGCACGTGCCCATCGACCTGGGACCGGACCGCAGCGACGCACGGATGCACGCCAAGACCGTAGGATCATACGCAGTGCCGTAGGGGACTGCACCGCCACTTCCCAGCAAATTAGGGACACTGTTGCTCCTGGGGTATCGGCGAGGACCATTCGCAACCGTCTCCATGAAGCTGGGCTACGGTCCCGCACACCGTTAGGCCGTCTTCCGCTCACGCCCCAACATCGTGCAGCCCGTCTCCAGTGGTGTCGCGACAGGCGTGAATGGAGGGACGAATGGAGACATGTCGTCTTCAGCGATGAGAGTCGCTTCTGCCTTGGTGCCAATGATGGTCGTATGCGTGTTTGGCGCCGTGCAGGTGAGTGCCACAATCAGGACTGCATACGACCGAGGCACACAGGTCCAACACCCGGCATCATGGTGTGGGGAGCGATCTCCTACACTGGCCGTACACCACTGGTGATCGTCGAGGGGACACTGAATAGTGCACGGTACATCCAAACCGTCATCGAACCCATCGTTCTACCATTCCTAGACCGGCAAGGGAACTTGCCGTTCCAACAGGACAATGCACGTCCGCATGTATCCCGTGCCACCCAACGTGCTCTAGAAGGTGTAAGTCAACTACCCTGGCCAGCAAGATCTCCGGATCTGTCCCCCATTGAGCATGTTTGGGACTGGATGAAGCGTCGTCTCACGCGGTCTGCACGTCCAGCACGAACGCTGGTCCAACTGAGGCGCCAGGTGCAAATGGCATGGCAAGCCGTTCCACAGGACTACATCCAGCATCTCTACGATCGTCTCCATGGGAGAATAGCAGCATGCATTGCTGCGAAAGGTGGATATACACTGTACTAGTGCCGACATTGTGCATGCTCTGTTGCCTGTGTCTATGTGCCTGTGGTTCTGTCAGTGTGATCGTGTAACGTATCTGACCCCAGGAATGTGTCAATAAAGTTTCCCCTTCCTGGGACAATGAATTCACGGTGTTCTTATTTCAATTTCCAGGAGTGTAGTATTATTTCCATATTTTGCTTGCAAAGTACACATTTGAAGACCAGAGATACTTCCGCAGTTTTAGGCTGTGAGGTACAACCATGAGTTTTGTAGCTGAAGGTGTCCCAGTTGCTCATAAGCATTTTGATTAATCAGTGTGAATGAAGCACCAGCATCTAACTGAAATGGGGCAGATTTATTGCAAATATGCAGAGAGATGAACAATTTGAATGTCCCTATCTGTTCTGACTTGTGGAAGACTTTCATCATCAAAGTTGCGACTGATGAAGTATTTAGCTGTACATCTGTTCGAAGAAAGCTTGGTAGAATGTGGCAGGTTTTGCACTGGGCATTTCATTGTGCAGATATGTTGCTTTTGTCCATAGATCCTGTGTCGATTGCCAGGATGAGTGAATACGGATTCAGAATGAGAGATCACATTTATTTCCACTTTCTCAGATCAAGATTTTCGTGAAACAGGATTTACTTTTCATTGCATTTATATGTGCCCTTTCTACACGTCTCCTGATTTATGGCAGTGTCGATATTCCATGTGGTTTTTGTGGTCATGTGTTACATAATATTTCAAACAAGACATCAGTAGGTTTGATTTAGCCGAGGAACTGGCTGACTGTCCCATGCCATATTCATGTTGTTGATTGTATTGGCGGTTTTTGTTTGCTCTTTGACACTGTGGCCACTTTGAGCTATGTGCAGTCAGTATTGCAACAGCAGGCACAGTAAGTCAAGTTCTGCAAAGTCTTGATCTTCCTGAGCATCAGTTACTTTAAGCATGTCATGGAGGCCAGAATTGTGATGCTTTATAATTCCAGTGAGTATTCTGATATCAGCAAGGTTTTGAAACATGGCATTGTGAAGCATTTTGTTTTGAAATGAGACTGTGTGAGAGCAGTTCTTAGTGATGCACTTGAGTTCAGTGGTCCTTTCCTTACAAGGTTGATTATGATGATAAAGCATATAAAAAATTTGAATTGAGCAGCAGCTACACGAATTTGTGCTTCAAAGAAGTCATTGAGTTTGCTAACAGTGTCTTCATAGGGTAGGGAATAAAACTCTGAGGGAACAACATTGGACACAATCAGAAAATATGCAGTCCCTCCCACAAAAGAATAAGAGCATTATCATTCACTTGATATGTTGTATGCTGTGAATTGTTGTTCTGGCTGCAGGCAGTACTCTGTGCATTCCTCTTGTCTGGCATCAAAAGAGCAGAAGGGAGGAAGTGGTGCAACCTGGCCATTGGTAGTGTGTGCTTCAGTTATTGGGGTTTGATGAGTTTGTTGCACATCCATCAATCTGCCAATAGCAGTGAGCAAGGAGCTAATTTATTGGCTTTGAAACTGAATAAGTGCACTGAGGGATTTCTGTCCACAAGGTGCCATTGCATACACAAATTTAAGATACTTGAAATACAGATAATCAAACAATGGAAAATACAGGATGGAATGTACAATATTGTGAAAAGGAAAGTTGCTACTCACCATATAATGGAGATGCTGAGTCACAGATAGCTGACAGTCTTTTTGTTGCCTCTATCTGCGACTCAGCATCTCTGCTGTATGGTGAGTAGCAACTTTCCTTTTCACAATATTGAAATACAGATAAGTTCTACACACACAAATACTATGAAAATATTACTAATAAGTCATTGAGCACTGCCATCAACAGCTGATGTCCATTGTACTGGTAATTCATGAGGCCAATAAATATGATCTGACATGTACAGAAAAGGTAACACATTAATAAGTTTATTTACACTATGTACAATTAATAATTGAGTTATACTAATTGTGAATGCTGTAGGTTCTTCTATGCTGATGAATTATGTACAATGATAGTAATGATTTAGATAGAACTAAATAGTCTTGAATGCTGGTACACATGTATTAATCTCTGAATATTAGTGATGTTTAGTAATGTTGTGCTACATGGGCTGTATTGTGCTTACTGCAGTCTTCCACACTAAAACTGATAAGTCTTTTGATGCACAGTATGGGGGTGACTGTGAACTACAGTTGGTTAGGCCAGTATTACACTATCAAATTACTTTGTCAAAGATTTGATCAAAGATGTGATCAAATATTAGTAAAATATATTTGACAAAGATCTTTAACGTGGCACTAAAAAGGGGTATTACACTGTCATATTTTTTGTCAAAGTTCAAGATGGCTGACAACAACTTGTTATTAACCGCAGCAGTTGCATGTACCACAATTGCACTGTGTGCACCTGCATAAGAGAAGCAGGGGAAGAAAAGGAAACGTACCTTGGTGAAGCCATGGGTTTTATGACAACACAATAAAAGCATTGAACAAAACTTGTTACGTGAGCTTATAGTGGAGGATGTCCAGTCGTACATCAATTACTTAAGACTGGATGAGCATACATTTCTGTATGTGCTCAGTGAAGTGTATTGTCATATCACAAAGCACAGTATTCACTTAAGAACTGCTATATCTGCAGAAGACAGGCTCAGTGTAACACTCTGATTCCTTGCTACAGGAGAGGGTTGGGTTGGGTTGGGTTGGGCTGGGTTGGGTTGGGTTGGGTTGGGTCAGGTCTTCAATCTTCTTAACCTATTTTTGTATTCGGGGTGCCTCATGTTGTAAAGCTCCTAACCAGCTTTGTACGTCTCTATTAATTTTGTAGTTGTCGGTACACACCAATTGTATTTACCAGCACTGTTTATAAAAACACTACAGATGACAGACGCTGCAGCAATGCTAGTGCTCCACGTGCTAACATGTCACATTGCAGTGAACAGAAGACAAGTGACTTCTTTGATCAAATATACAGCCAGGCCCTAGATTTGATCAAATATTTGATGACATTTGACAAAGTTCCCTGTTACACCATCAAATTTCTTTGTCCAATATCTTTGTCAAATGTCTTTGCCAAAGAAATTTGATAGTGTAATACCGGCCTTAAGAGGGTGTGCCAGCCAATCAGTGTCTGGAACAGTGATGTCATGCGATTCGACTATCTGGTGGTGTGTATGCATGGTGCCCCTCATTGGAGACACCAAATGATCGAAGGATGGCTTTACCCAGCGGCAATTTAAAAGTGCCATATCTTGCGTAGCTGAGAGTGGTGCATGGCACACTGGTATGGTAGTTGATGAAGATGCTGTCGATACTGCAGTAGTCACCAAAATTATCCCAAAATACATAGAAAAAATGTATGATTATAATTAGAGGGACAACCTAATATTAGAAGTGCATGCATACTCTATCATTTGGAAATTGTGAATTTAATTATAGAGTAGTTCAAAAAAATGTGCATTTTTCAGTTCACTAGGAATTAATTTCTTCTGAGAAGACTTTTTATTCAGTTACCATGTCAAACTACAGAATCCTCTCTTCCCTCTCTCTGCCTCCACCACTTTCTCCCTCTCCCTTAAGCTAGCCAGGTTATTAGAAATTGGCAAGGGTTGCTACTGTAAGTAGGACTATGTCTAGTAAAGCAATGTTAGATTTAGGCCTACTTTTGAATTGTAAACTGTCTTACTTAACAACTAACATACTTAGATAAAAAATCATAAAACAACAAGAAGTGCTGACAAGAATCATGTGTCAATGTTAAGTCACTGAAGTTTACTGTAGAATTTTTCTATATGGACATATGCATCCATTCCAAAAATTATTAAGGGAATTTCATCTTTGTCCAGAAAATAGTAATTGGAATCCATAGCTTTTAATTTTGAGGCAGCAGCTGTATAGTGCAATTTGTTAACGCCACCTCCCTTTACACTAACATCCCTAATGTTGGTGGCCTTACTGCTAGTGAATACTACCTTTCCCAAGTCCTGATGGATTCCAAACCAACCACCTCCTTCCTAGACGTCGTGTCCAACTATATCCTCACCCACAATTACTTCTCCTTTGAAGGCATTACCTACAAACAAATCTGCGGTACTGCTATGGGCACCTGTATGGCATCAATTATGCCAACCTATTCACAGGCCATCTAGAGGAATTCTTCCTAAACCTCCAGAATCTTAAACCCCTCATCTGGTTCAGATTCATTGATGACATGTTTGCGATCTGGATTGAGGGTGAGGATACCCTATTCACATACCTCGGAACCTCAACAGATTCTCCCCCATTTTTTTCACCTGGTCCTACTCAACCCAACAAGCCACCTTCCTAGATGTTGACCTCCACCTCAAAGTTGGCTACATCAGTACATCTGTCCATATCAGACTACTAAACACCAGCATTACCTCCACTTCGACAGCTGCCACCCGTTCCCTACCAAGAAGTCCCTTCCATACAGCCTGGCCACTTGTGGTTGTCACATCTGCAGTGATGAACGGTCTCTCTCGAAATATACCAAGGGTCTCACTGAGACTTCCACAGACCGTAATTATCCATCCAACCTTGTACAAAAACAAATCTCCTGTGCCCTATCTTTCCAGTCTCCCACCACTTCCAAAAGTCCCACTGTCTGGTCACAGAGGAACATTCTCCTCATAACTCAGTACCACCCAGGACTGGAGCAACTGAATTACATTCTCTGCCTGGGTTTCGGCTACCTCTCGACATACCCTGAAATGGGAAATGTCCTGCCCACTATCCTTCCCACTCGTCGCACATGGTATTCCACCGAATCTACACAATGTACTCGTCAATCCCTACACAACCCCTGCTCCCAATCCCTTACCTCATTACTCATACCCTGTAATAGACCTAGATGCAAGACCTGTGCCATACATCCTCCAACCATGAGCTACTCCAGTCTGGTCACAAACATCACCTACCCCATCAAGGGCAGGGCTACCTGTGAAACCAGTCACGTGATCTACAAGCTAATCTGCAACCACTGTGTTGCATTCTATGTGGGCAAGACAACCAAAAAGCTGTCTGTCTGCATGAATGGCCACCGACAAACTGTGGCCAAGGAACAAGTGGACCACCCTGCTGCTGAGCACGCTGCCAAACATGACATCCTTCATTTCAGTGACTGCTTCACAGCTTGTGTCATATTGATCCTTCCTGCCAATACCAGATTTTCTGAATTGTGCAGGTGGGAACTTTCCCTGCAATATATCCTATGTTCCCGTAACCCTCCTGGCCTCAACCATCGTTAGTCATTGTCGTCACCCATCCAGCCCCTTCCCTGTTCCCATTCCAGCACTACAACACCCTCATTCCACCATTGCACCCAGTCTTTTCACTTCTGTCCTTTTCTGCTGTCCCCCCCCCCCCCCCCCCCTCCGCTACCCATCCCCACCTCTCCCCCCCCACCCTTCGTCTAACCTTTCAACTGCACATAGCTGTCCTATCCTCTCTCCGCCTCATCCCTGCATGCTCCCCAGCAACACTTCACTGCCCCCATCCCCTACCCTACTATCCCTCCTCCTCCCCACCCCAGCCTCCTCCTTACCCCCACCCAGTCGCCACTCCCATAATCCAGTGGTGCTGCTGCCGCAGTGTGGCTTCAGTTGGAGACTACGTGTGTGTGTGTGTGTGTGTGTGTGTGTGTGTGTGTGTGTGTGTGTGTCGTCTATTTTTGATGAAGACCTTACTGGCCGAAAGCTTTATTTTTGACAGTCTTTTTTGTTGTGCCTCTCTGCAACTAAACAGCTCCATTATATGATGAATAGCAACTTTCCATTTCATACTATTGTTATTTTCCTTTTAGGTTCATAGAGAATGATGTAAAGGTAATCAACAGCTGCTCTAAAAATTAAATTTGCAACACTGAATAAATTTGTGTGTTTATACTAATACCTTATGACATAATACCATGTGTTTAAATCTAGAGCATAAGGTTGCAATTTCTTACATAGAGCTTCCAGAGAGTGTTATGTGGAAGTGTTTTGAGATGGTGTTGTAATTCTTGTTCTCCAAATTACTTAGGTGTTCTTCTTTTTCTTTCAGCATGGGAAGCAATATACCAACAGAAATTGTCTGCTCTGGATGCTGTCGAAATGGGCTGCACAGTGTGTGAGGAAGAACAGTGTGATGGAACTGTTGGTTTTGGTGGAAGTCCAGATGAGAATGGGGAAACCACATTAGATGCCATGTTAATGGATGGGTAAGTTGAATTTGATAGAGTATCAAGTGTTTCATCTATTCTTAAAAAAGAATCATCTACATCTGTATGGATACTCCGCAATTCTCTATTATTCCAATCTCGTATAGCGTGCGGAAAAAATGAACACCTATTTCTTTCTGTGTGAACTCTGATTTCCCTTATTTTATTATGGTGATCATTTCTCCCTATATAGGTTGGCATCAACAAAATATTTTCATGTTCAGAGGAGAAAGTTGGTGACTGCAATTTCATGAGAAGATTCTGCCGCAGTGAAAAATGCTTTTGTTTTAATGATGTCCACCCGAAATCCTGTATCATTTCAGGACAAATATAGTGAAAGCAGTCTTTTTAGGATGTCTGTTGCACTTTCTAAGTGTCCTGCCAATAAAACACAGTCTTTGGTTAGCCTTCCCCACAACATATACTGTGTGTTCTTTCCAATTTAAGTTGTTCGTAATTGTAATTCCTAGGTATTTGGTTGAATTTATGGCTTTTAGATTTGACTGATTTATTTTGTAATTGAAGCTTAATTGATTCCTTTTAGCACTCATGTGGATGACCTCACACTTTTTGCTATTTAGGGTCAGTTGCCAATTTTCACACCATACAGATACCTTTTCTAAACCATTTTGCAATTTGTTTTGATCTTCTAATGACTTTACTAGTTGATAAACAACAGCATCATCTGCAAACAACCTAAGGCAGCTGCTCAGGTTGTCTCCAAAATAGTTTATAGAAATAAGGAACAGCAAAGTGCCTATAATACTACCTTGGGGAATACCAGAAATCACTTCTGTTTTATTCGATGACTTTCTGTCAGTTACTACAAACTGTGACCTCTCACATAACTGATGATATTCCATAAGCACACAATTTCACTACAAGCCTCTTGTGTGCTACAGTGTCAAAAACCTTCGGAAATCCAGAAATACAGGATCAATTTGAAATCCCGTGTCAATAGCACTCAACACTTTGTCCGAGTAAAGAGCTAGTTGTATTTCACAAGAACAATGTTTTCTAATTCCATGTTGTCTGTGTGTCAATAGATTGTGTTTCACAAGAACGATGTTTTCTAATTCCATATTGACTGTGTGTCAATAGACCGTTTTCTTCAAGGTAATTCATAATGTCTGAACACAATATATGTTCCAAAATTCTGCTGCATATCAACATTAATGATATGGGCCTGTAATTTAGTGGATTATTCCTACTACGTTTCTTGAATATTTGTGCGACCTGTGCAACTTTCCAGTCTTTGGGTAAGGATCTTTCATTGAGTGAACAGTTGTACATGATTGTTAAGTACAGAGCTATTGTATGAGCACACTGTGAAAGTAATCTAACTTGTATACAATCTGGACCAGAAGACTTGCTTTTTTAAAGTGATTTAAGTTGCTTCACTGCTCCAAGGATATCTGCTTCTACATTAATCATATTGGTAGCTGTTCTTGATTTTAATTCTGTAACATTTATGTCATTGCCTTTGGTGAAGGAATCTTGGAAGTCTATATTTGGTAACTCTGCTTTGGAGCACTATCTTTGATAGTATCTCCATTGCTATCATGCAGAGAAGGCATTGATTGTGTCTAGCCACTGTCTTGCTGCTGGTGAACTTCATATATGGCCAAAATCTCTTTGGATTTTCTGCCAGGTTTCGAGACAAAGTTTGATTGTAGAAACTATCATAAGCATCTCGCATTCATTTTCTGGGTATGGGCTTGGCGACCCTGGGTTCGTGGGGACTGGTTAGTGCTTCCAGTCCCCCTTCACCGTAAGCTCTGAGCATGCTTCAGCAACCACTGTGCGGTGCGGTGGTGGAACGTTGTGTGTCTCAGGGAACAGGGATCTTGGTTTGACCACCTGGATTGCAAGGATGGAATAAACCTCTATAAAAAAATCCCTCAATCTCAAGGTGTGCTGCACGCTGATGAGATGCATAGCTGTTGAGGTGGAACAGTCATTAGCAGGTGACCTCTGGGGAACCTGTCATACCTCAGTTGTATAAGGCTTGCTCAGGCACTCGGGGCTCTGTCTAAGTGGACCCTTATTTCCCTAGCTGCTCGTGAGACTGAAATGGATCCTTCGAAACCCTCCTTTCCTCTTCCCTGTGGAATGGGTGGGCCACTGGAAGGTACTAACACCTCAAATAATAAGAGGGCTTGGGTAGCCAGCCCTCCATACGCGAGAGTAAGGCAGCACACAGCAGTAAAGAGTAACAGAGCACAGGAAAGTAATCAGAATGTGTTTTTGTTACTAAAAAGGAAAGAAGGTAGTTTCGAGAGGGCCTCGCCTTTTTATATCCAGAAGGGCTTAGAAGGAATTTCTGGGACTTTAAATTCTCTAAACCGGTTGCGAAATGGGATGATGTTGGTTGAAATATCCAGTTCCCAACAAGCTGTTAACCTACAGAGTGCCAAGTGCCTGGGTGAATATGCCATTGATACAGAGCTCCACAGCACTTTGAACTTCAGCAAAGGTGTTGTATCATGTAGGGACCTCATCGATCTATCACTTGAAGTACTGAAGAGTGAATGGGCTCTGGAGGAATTGTGGATGTTCAGGATGTTATGAAAAGGGTAGATGGAAATCTGGTGAAATCTGACTCCTTCATTCTTACCTTCAACATCCCCAAACTCACAGAGGATCTCAAGGCAGGCATTCTTCGCCTAAATGTATGGCCGTATGTCCCAAACCCAATGCGCTGTTTCAAATGCTAGCGTTTTGGGCATACAACCCTCGGGGTGTGAAGGAGAAGCAACATGTGGAAACTGTGGTAAGGCCGCTCGTGAAGGAGTTGGTTGCTCGTCTCCAGCTAAATGTATCAATTGCTCTGGAAAACTCTCAGTTTGGAGTAGGGCCTGCAGAATCTTTCTAGAGGAAAGCAAAGTACAGGAAATAAAAACAACTAAGTGTTGTTTGGTGAGGCCAAAAATATTTGCAAGTCCATGCAGCCTCCCACGTTTGCTACATCTTTTGCATCCATTCTTCAGAATCCTACTCTGAAATCTGATGCCTCTACGCAAGTGGGGGTGGCGAGTGTTGGCACAAACACCTGCACATGTCAGTGCATCCGCAAGGCAGCAAGTGTTCCAATGCCTGTAACCTGTAGCCCCCCTCCCCACCACCCATTACAACAGCAGACAAAGATACAGTGGCCAACTTGAGCGAGCCCCAGGCATCACCTGAGCCTGTTTAGAAGCCCAGCAAGGCCATTACCACTCCTCTTCCGGCTCAAGCAAAGCCCCTAAAACTGTGAAAAGCTACTGTAAAGCAGCAAAAGCAGGTAAAATCAAGTGGTAAACCATCCAACCATGTCAATCTGATTCTACATGATGTTTCAACTGACTCTTCCTCAGAGCTGATGGAGTATGAGGGATGTGTGGGGAAATCATCTCGACCCACGACAGCTTCTCCACCTGCTCCAATCTCCCCACCCTGGTGAAGAGACAGGACGAAGGTGCTACGCCCGCGATAGATGGTTCCCATGCTTCAATGGAATTTGCAGGGCTTCAGGGCACATGTGGAGCAACTTCGTCTACTATCTCAGGGTAGACCACTGTGTCTGTGGCTGTGTCTCCAGGAGACTCTTTTTCCATCAATCACATACCTCTGAGCTTTGGAGCTATGTCCACCACAAGGAAGACGGCAGAGTGGAGAGAGAGCTAGAGGAGGAGTCGGTATTTTCATCAACACAGACTACTACTCCTCCCTCTCCCCTTTACAACGAATTTACTAGCAGTTGCCATATCATTGCACTTGGATCTTCCATTGACAATATGTTGCCTTTACTTGCCACCACATGATACGCTCGATGTGGAGGCTCTCAATGACCTACTTACACAGCTGTCCCACCCTTTCATCCTCTGTGGTGATTTTAATGCACACAATGTACTCTGGGGCTCTGGAACTACCTGCCCTGGGGGAGAACAGTTGAGAGGCTTCTCATGTCATTGTCTGCATATCTGCTAAATATGGGACAGAGCACTCACTTTTGCATTGCAACTGGGTCATTCTCTGCCATCAGTCTCTCGCTTTGCTCTCCAGCCCTTGCTCGCATGGCCCAATGGGAAGTGGTCGCTGATTTGCATGGCAGTGATCACTTCCCCATCTGGATCCACTTGCCAGATGGGTTGAACCTGACAGGAAGCCGCCGCGATGGGTGCTCCATAGTGCAGATTGGATACTTTATGGGAAGGTAGCCCAGTTTTAAGATTGTGCCGATGTTGAGGAATGGGTGGATCATATTACCAAAATGATCCACCATGCTGCTGCAGCACCCTTTCCACAGTCCATGGGACAACAGAATAGGCACCTTGTTCCTTGGTGGTGTGACAAATGCCACTCTGCAATCAGGACTAGGCATGCGGCTCTGCATAGTTTCAAGTGTCTGCCAACTGCGGAAAATCTTGCAGGCTTTTCGGTGGTGAGGGCAAAGTGTTGCCGGATTATTCAAGAGAGCAAGAAGAGGTTGTGACAACAGTTCTTGAACACCACTACTCATTCCACAAAGAGTTTTGTTGTATGGGAGACCATCAGGCAAATTTCTGGGAGAGGTGCGAGGTGCCCCATGGCTGCTGTAATGGGGAGTGGAACTCTCCAAACGAATCCGCGAGACATTGCCCAGACGATGGCAGCCTATTTTTCCACAGTTATTGCAACCCCCAGTCAGGATCCAGCTTTCCAGCACCATATGACAGTTGATGGGAGGGGGCAGTTTGGATTTCCAGTTTGCCTCTGATGAAGATTACAACTGCCCATTCTCCATGTGGGAGCTGGATTCTGCATTGTCTGCGGCTCGTGACACATCCCATGGTCACGATGGAATCCATTATAGTATGCTGCGGCACGTCACCAACCGAAACAAAGGTACACTCCTTGCACGTTTGAATGCTGTTTGGGCATCAGGTCACTATCCCGACTCATGGCATGAGGCCATTTTGATTCCTCTTTTAAAACCTGGGAAGGACCATATGCGCCTGAGTAGTTATCGCAGTGTTCCCCTCATTAGCTGCCTGGGAAAGTCCTTGGAGCAGATGGTCAACCACTACCTGGTGTGGATGTCAGAATCCAGGCAACTCCTTAGTCACTTTCAGTGTGGGTTCAGGAGGTATCGCTCCACCTTTGATAACCTGGCCCTCCTGGAGGTGGCTATAAAACAGCCTTTCCTGCACCAGCATCACCTTTCAAGTATATTTTTTGACATTGAGAAGGCCTACAATACTACTTGAAGGCATCTTATCCTCGAGCAGCTTCATGACTGGGGTTTTCATGGTTGTCTTCCCATTTTTATTCCGTCCTTTCTCTTGCCACAGCATTTTTGATACCGAGTCAGTGATGTCCTGTCTGATTCCTTTGAGCAAGAGAACAGTGCCCTTCAAGGCAGTGTTTTAAGTGTGGCTGTCTTTGCTATAGCTGTTAATGGTATTACATCAGCAGTGCAAAGTCCTGTCCAGTGTTCTTTGTTTGTGGATGACTTCTGTGTGTTTTTCTCCTCTTCCAGCCTTGCCATGACAACATGTCAGTTGCAGCTCACACTCTGACATTTGGATGAATGGGCGCAGAAGGATGGTTTTTAGTTTCCAACTGAGACGTCTGTGTGTATTCTTTTTAACTGTTCTCATTCCATTTTAAACTTTCGCAAGTTGAGGATGAGGGATGCTGTTCTTAATTTTACAGACATAGTAGGGTTTCTGGGCCTTATATTTGACAGCAAACTTACATGGTTGCCGCATCTTAAGGACCTGAAGAAATGGTCTAAGGTTGAAAGTATTTTAAAATAATCTTAGTCACACTACATGGGGAGCAGACAGGACTTGTCTGCTCCAGTTGTATAGCACATTTGTGTGATCTCTGCTCGATTATGGGTGCACGGTGTATGGATCTGTGAGATGATCTTATTTGGAAATGTTGGACACGGTGTATCATGAAGGCATTTGATTGGCCATTGGGACATTCAGAACAAGCCCCATACCAAGCCTCTGTGCAGAGGCTGGTGAACTGCCACTTCACATCAGGCAACGGCTTCTTACGGTGCACCAGATATATAAAACACTGTCCACATAACACACACCTGCATACCACACCGTTGCTCGGTTTCCACTGGCACGGCTTTTTCATACCTGGCAAATGCAGTGAGGCCCTATGGGATTCATGCACAGGATTGCCTTTTAGAGATGGACATGGCCGGTCTTTATGTTTTACGTCGAGGTTGGAGCAGATTTTCACCCTGGCTCCTCCAGAGACCCAGAATTATTTTAGAGTTGACTAATTTTAAGAAGGATAGTACACTAGATTTTACATACCAATCTCGGTTTTTTAACGTTTTAGATATGAATCACAGTTTCACTGTTGTTTACACTGATGGCTCCAAACAAGGGAATTCCCTTAGCTGCTCTGTGGTGTTCCCAGACTGTCACACCAGGATTTGCCTTCCTGCCTAGTATATAGTTATTGCAGTGGAGCTCCACGCAATCCTGAAGTCACTGGAGCAGATGTGTCATCTTCTGGGCAAATGTTTTCTCATCTGCTCCAATTCCCTTAGTGCCTTACAATCACTGCAGTAGCTGTACTCAGCTGAGGAGCTGGTCAGGCTCATATTTGACCAACTGTAGTTGCTCCACCTGCAGGGCAAGCAGGTGTCATTCTGCTGGGTGTCCAGTCATGTAGGGATATGGAGCAATGAACAAGCCGATCGGGCTGCCAAGGAGGCGTGCATAGGACAGGGCATGGCACAGTGTCGTATTCCCTTGCAGTTTGTCATTTCTATCCTACGCAGGAAGTGCATGCAGTTGTGGGAGGAGGAATGGCTGGCAGTCACGGCCAATAAGCTGCAGTTGGTGAAGTCAACAATCCAGCCATGGCGTTCCTCTTGCTTGTTGCTCAGGCGAGATGAAGTCACGCTCACTTGTCTTAGACTTGGGCACTGTCCTCTCACACATAGCTTTCTATAACGGCTGGAGGATCCCCTCTTTTATGACGCTTGTGGTGTGCACATATCTATTAGCCACATTTTAACAGAGTACATTTTATACTGTAATGCAATGGCAGCAGCAAAACATGGTGGGGATCTGCCCTCTATTTTAACTGATGATGAGACGAGTGTAATTAGGGTTTTAAAGTTTTGTGATGTGTCTGGTCTCTAGCCTAAACTTTTAGACTGGAGGTTTTAGTGTGTTGCAGAGTGACTTGACACTTGTCTCAATCTGTTTTTCCACGGGCACTAAAGACCTTGCTGTCAGGCACCCTTACCACCATCTCCTACCTACCTACCTCCAAAACATTGTATAAATTGCTTGCCTTTAAAGTTCACTCGTTTACACAGAGTTTGGTTTTCAATGAAAATTCATCCAAGTATTGAGTTATAACAATATATAACATGATAGCTTATGCCTCTGGCTGACATTCCATCCATCACTTATACTACAAACATAAATTTCTTATTTTTGATAGTATCATAAATTTTTCATTAACTGGTTTCTGTTACTACAGTTTGTTTGTTAGTTTTAACTTATCTTGATTCACAACACACACACAAATTAATTACATAACACATTATTATGGTACAATACTTGCATATGATACATTTATACTTAATTTTATAGATATGCTTTTATCACTTATGGGAGCTCATTACTTCTGTGGTAGAAGAAGGAGAAAAACACTCAAAATAGGACTAAAACGTTATGCATTGATGGCCTAACTATGCTTGGCACAGCCTCCTTTGTTTGGTAGGGAAGAAAGGAAATACTCATCTACTGGTTCAAGGTTTTATGAGGAAATGCTACTCATACAATCGTGGACTAGTTGCCAAGGACCCCTTATTTCATGGAAATGATGTGTGCTGACTAATCATTCATGTAGTGTCATGTTTCTTCATGCGCTAATGCTGTTTTTCAATTCATGTGTAGCTTAGTGTTAATTATGAAGGAGTTTCAACCATTGTAGACTTATCTTTCTTGAATACATGGAAATGTCATTATTTATGCTTTCATGTGACATGATAAAAATTGATTGGTTTTTGTAAAATCACATGCTTAAATGTTTATGTGTACTTAACAGCGAATAGGTACTGGTAAATGTTATGGAGCTATACTATGACAAATTTTCATTTTTCATTTGCCTTATGACCTTTGTATAAATATCCTTACAACTAAATTGTTTACTCGCGGCACAGCCCATTTCTTCATCTAGTATCTGCTACTCTTGACGTAATTCTTTTCTTCTGTGCCGTGATGATGCACTGATTGCTGAAATAAAAAAACTTAAAACTAACTTAAAAACAATTGCATCATGTAGCTTAGTTGTCACTGATACATTTGGTCATTACATTCATCTGCAGATATTCCTGTACTTTGTTTAAATTCATAGACATTTGTTTATTCTGTTACCCTTTATGATCATTTACCCTGCGAAGAAAAATATTTGACATTTCCTACAGTATTTTATCGTTTCTTCTTAGCTTACATGTCTCGCATATTTATTCATTTTGCTTCCTGTTACTTGTAAATATGTTTTATATAGCTTAGTAGCTGCGAGGGGTAGCCGCGCGGTCTGAGGCGACTTGTCATGGTCCGTGTGGCTCCTCCCTTCGGAGGTTCGCGTCTTCCCTCGGGCTTTTGTGTGTGTGTGTGTGTTTGTAGTTAGGTACTTGTACATATCACATTCCTGTTGGGTTGCGTTTTCTGCCAGTCTGTCATGCATACACGCAGATCAGTGCCTCCTCTCCTACTACTGATGTCAGCATGTATTGTTGAGCACGCACAGTGTAGCCATAAGCTAATTCTGCTTATACTTCACTTTGTGTGAAGTGGTGTGTTACTTCTCATTCCTGTTGATTTTACGCTTATGTGTACAAATCAAAAAAATTACTTATACTTAAATGCATTACTTTATCCTAAAATACACTCCAGGAAAAAAAATTACACTTGGCGTTATGTACATTATGTACAATTATCTTGTGATAGAAAGGAAAATGCTACCTTGCTTCATCATTCTATAAAAGCTTTTATATCTTTGTGAAGGTGGAGACCCTTGTCTCTCCCTGTTTTCTCATAGACAGATCTGTACATTCCAGGGTAATGTATTTTAGAAACTATATGTGGTCCTGAATAGAGTAATTGCCACTTGTTATTAAGTTTACCAATTTTTCTCGAGTTAGGTTGCGTCCATAAGAGGACTCAAAAAATTGTGTAACACATTTCAGTTTCTTATAAATTTTCTTTCTATACTTGGCCCTGTTTTCGAGTGTAATCATAGCTTGTTTGATTTTGTCTCATAGAGTCATTTCTGTTGTGGGTACCTTTGGTATGGGTGACTCCCACTCATTTGTTTGTTTTGTCCGGAACATCAGTTTGTTAGGTGTGAAACCTGTTGAAAAATGTGGAAGGTTATTGACAACTTACATGAAAGGAGTTACGTATTCTACCCATCTGGTGTGTTTGTGAGGGGTGTGTGTCCTAATAGGCTGGTTAAATTCTTTGAAGACTCATTCTACTGGGCTTACTTCCAAGTGAAAAAAGCTTACTAATACATGTTTTATGCCCTGTGAGGTCATTAATTGTTTCCACTTGTGCCCAACGAAATATGAAGCATTATCAGTTAGTAGTACCAATTCTTCTCAAATAGTCTTCCTCAATTCTTTTTCTGATATTTTTGGCTGTTGCATTTTTAATGGCATACATTTTGATATGTTTAGAGAAAATATTGTATAGTGCCACTACGTATCTTACACCTCCTTTACTTCTTGGATATGGACCAGCTGTCTCCAGGGATACTACAAATGGTTCAAATGGCTCTGAGCACTATGGGACTCAACTGCTGAGGTCATTAGTCCCCTAGAACTTAGAACTAGTTAAACCTAACGAACCTAAGGACATCACAAACATCCATGCCCGAGGCAGGATTTGAACCTGCGACCGTAGCGGTCTTGTGGTTCCAGACTGCAGCGCCTTTAACCGCACGGCCACTTCGGCCGGCAGGGATACTACATCTAAAGGGTTTTTTGTGAGTATTGGGTGTAGCTCAGTATATTTTGACACATTGGACTGTTTTGATTTTTGACTTATTGCACATTTTCTTAATACAAGTAGGACTCGCCTTCTCAAATTTGGCAAATAACAAAGTGATGCAATTTTTTCAGTACATTTGCCTACTCCATAATGCCCCCATACTTCGTGTGTGTGTGTGTGTGTGTGTGTGTGTGTGTGTGTGTGTGTGTTTCCTATTTGGGGGGGGGGGGGCAACTCCCTTGTACTCCTGATACCATTTACTTACCTTTGCATCTTCATCTTTCTGAAGGTTTTGCATGGCTTTACTTCATCTGCAATCTTGCTGTTATATAATTTTCATTTGCTTAGAAAACATGGTAATCTGACTGTTGTGTTGTACCTTGCATTAATAATGATTTAATTTCTGCATCTTGCGCTGTTAATTTACTAAATACATCTAAACCTTGTGGTAACCTAAACAAAGCACCTGCAGTAACATTTTGACTTTCTTTAATATAAATGATCTCAAAACTGAATTCTTGTAAATTTAGACACCACCTAGCTAATCTATGGTGCAATAGCTTACACATTAAAAGAAATGATAGGGACTGATGGTCACAGTAAACTTTGGTATCCTTACACCACGAAAAAATCCAATCTTTTTAAATGCCCATATTACAGCTAAACTTTCCAAATCTGACACAAAGTAAGATCTTTCTGATTCTGATAATGTTCGACTAACAAAACTGATGACCTTGGGTACTTCTTTACCTTCTTCTTCTCGCATCTGGAACAAGCATGTCCCTAGCCCCTGAGATGAGGCATCTGTGCATAGACAAAAATCCTTGGACATGTCCAGTTGGATAAGAATGTTTTCATTGAGTAATGTCTGCTTAACGTTATTAAAGTCCTCCTGACACTTATCATCCCATAACAAAGGCCTATAGCAAGTTCAGTAATGCAACACTCTTCATCAATTGCTGTGGTATGAATTTACGAAAAAAGGATGCTAGTCCTAAATAAGCTTTTAGTTGTTTTTTATTCCTTGCAGCTGGACAATTGCATATGGCATCAAGTTTTTTTTCAGATCAGGTAATACACCTTGTTCTGACCCATGTCCTAAAAGTTTGACTTGTCCCTTACCAAAACTATACTTTTTTAAATTTGCTGTTACTCCATATTCTGAAAATCATTGAAGTGCTTATTCAATCAGCCTGATATGTTCTAACCAAGTGGATATGGCTATTAACATGTCATCTACATAAACAGTGACTTTGCTAAGTAATTCTGGTCCTAAGACATTGTCCAGTGCAGGTATAAGCACGCCTGCGCTAATGTTCAGTCCAAAAGGTAGAATACGGAATTCGTAACTTCTGCCACCACAAACAAATGCTGTACATTTTTGAGTTTCATCGTGGAGCTTTAATTGCCAGTAGGACCTATTAAGGTCAAGTATACTGAAGCATTTGGTATTGTGAAACTTTAAAAGCTGTTCGTCCGAGTTGTCTGGTCTTGTGCGTACTGGTACGAAAATCCTATTGATACTTCTAGCATCAAGAACTAATCTTACAGATCTGTCTGGTTTACTTACTGGTAACATAGGACTACAGTAGGATGAAAATGAAGGTTGTATAATTCCCCGTTAAATCATACGATTGATCTATTCGCTTACTACTTCTTGTTTTGCCCATGGAATAGGATATGACATTACACAAAATGTTTTATGTGGATAAACTTCAAATTTATATTCATAGTCATTGATTACTCCTGGCTCTTTACTGAAAACATTTGCAAACTTAAATAACAAGTCAGAAAGTTCTTGTCATTGCGTATCAATTAGTATCTGTGATTCACTTAATTTCTGCTCTGCAATTTCATAACTAACATCAGTGTTTCCTCAATCTGTGTTTTGTATGTTCTAAATGTGTCCATGCCAATAAGACAACTAACTATAAGTTTGTCAATTATAAGAAAATTGCACTTCCCCATAAAATGTTCAATTTTTAATGGAATAGGTGCCTGATGTTTTACGAATTTAGTCTTACTGCCTGTAGCAGTTTACACTTTGCAATTTAGGATAGAGAATGTTAGAAATTTGCCCCACTTCACCAATTTGCATTTGACATTAGGCTGGTAGTTGAACCTGTATCTAAAATTTACTGTGTGTTAGTGTTAAATATTTTCACCTTAAAGATTGCTTGTACTTGTTCTTCCTGGATATTATTCATTGTATGTAACTTGTGCTAATACAGATCATCCTTGAGGTCACCTTGCTTGTCAGATTTTATGAAACATGTTTGTAGTTTTGCTTTTCCCCCACTCCCAGAGAGGTCAATAGCCTGGGGCTTAACTACGACCGTTTGGGGTTTTCCGACGGCGTAGTGTGACTTAATTCATTACTTGGAGTAATTTCAGTTAGTTGCATGGTGTGGGTATTTCGCCAATTTGTGTCATTGGCTGCTCGCGACATTCCTTTGTGAGTGCTCATGTTGTTATTAGTAAAAGCTGCTGTGCCATTATTTTGCTGCCCAAAGATTGGTTGCGGTACAGCGTTACCATGTCGGCCACTGCTGCGGGTGACTGTTTCTGTTTATGTTTGGCATATGGCCTTGTAATGCTGGACTGTAATTCACTCGTGCATTGAAATTACTCTTGTTGATTTGAAAATTTCTTTTAATTCGTTTGTTTTTTCTCTACCATACTCTTTACCTCTGGGTATGTAACCTTGGTGTAGTGTGTACCATCCTTGCTGTGTGTTTAGATCACATTTCACTGACTGGTTTACATAACTATGTTGTTGTTGTTGTTGTGCCTGATTATGTCTTTCACCATGTACCTGTACTAGTGTCTTGGAGAAGCTGAATAAACTGAACTGGCAGACACTTGAAGATAGATGAAAACTGTCCCAAGAAAGCCTGCATACAAAGTTTTAAGAACCAGCTTTAAGTGATGAATTTAGGAATATGCTGCAATCTGCAATATACTGTTCCAGTAGTATCATGAGGACAAGATTAGACCAGCTACAGTACACACAGAGGAATTTAAGCTATAGTTCTTCCTGTACCCCATACATGAATGGAAGGGGAAGAAGCTCTAATAACTAGTACATTGCAAAGTACTCTCTGCCTTGCACTTCCCATTGGTTCACAGAATATGGATATTTTTTATGACTCTTTTTTTTGGTGGCAACAGTTATTTATTACATGTGCATGATTTCACTGCAACATGAAACAAAAATCTATAAACTGATAATTACTAAGGCTTAAATCAGCCAGCTAGATAGTCTCATGTAATCGGTAGCCTCGAAATAGTCTATTTATTTAAATTTTCTTTGCGTGGAGCCATCGTAATGATGGCTTTTGCAAACATCAGACTTAATATTGTGGTTATATTTACACTTATAAAATACACTATATTCTGTAGCTGTTGCTTCTTATGTCTATTTTTTACATTTATCACATTACAACTGATATGCTAATGCCTCATGTTACAATCACTATCTTAAAATTTGTTGAAAGAATATAAACTTTTTCTATTAGAAAAGATTTTAATTTAGTTTTAAATACATTTCCCGAGTACATTCTTAGTGTTTGGTAGCTTGTTATACCAAATCAAACCACTGATATATGGACTTCTATCTGTCATTTTTAACATTGTTCTGTTAAGGAAATAGTTGCACTTTGTTCTAGTGTTGTGATCATATACATCACTGCCCTTGATAAGTTCTGTTGGTTGACGTATAAAAAATACAACTTGAACATGTACAGAGAATATATTGTCAGATATTTGTGCTGCACAAACACTTCACGACATGAATCTCTATGTCCCATTCCATGTATATGTCTAATTGCTCTTTTTTGTAGTAGTAGTAGTAGTAGTAGTAGTAGTAGTAGTATTCTTTTTAAATGTACATCAGCTGCACAGCCCCATAGTTAAATTCTGTAATTGAAAAAGGGGTAAAGTGTTCCATAAGATACTAATTTCAGTGCTTGGCTAGGAACTATCTTTGTGAGCTGGCTGAGGAGATATATGGCACTACTGACTTTTCCACATACGAAATTGATGTGGTATGTACACTGCAAATTTTCCTTAACATACACACCCAGTAATTTACAGTTACCATTTTCTGTTGCAGAGATATTACACACACTATTCATACTGTTGTGGTGAGAATTGCGTTTTAAATATCAGTAGTTGAGGTTTGGTGACATTCACCTTGAGTGAGTCCCTGATCATAGAAGTATTTTGTTACTTCTATTGCACCACTAGTAGCAAGAGATTCTAGCTCATTAGATTCACTCCCATAGAATAAGAGTGACGTGTCATCTGCATAGCTTACAGTATGAGAGTTAATGGGTTGTGCAATGTCGTTAATATAAATTAAGGAATAGAAAGGGTCCAAGGATTGAGCCCTGTGGTACACCTTGTAATACAGGTTCACTGGTGGACTGGGAGTTCATGATCTTATGATCTAGTTTGTATGACAATTTAGTGTTTTGCTTACGATTCAGCTGGTATGTGGTTACTATAAGATTTTAGCTTTTTAAGAAGTACCCTGTGGTTTACCGTATCAAATGTTCTTGTCGGGTCCAAAAATGTACCTGCAGTCTGCACCTTCTGGTCCAACAGACAGTAAACTTTGTGGCTGAACTGTGTAACTGCTGTGGTCGTACTTAGCTCTTTTCTGAAGCCATGCTGTGAATCTACAAGCAGTTTATGTTTTGCGAAAAAGGCACTTAGCTGAGAAAGGATAATGCTTTCAAATATCTTACTAAAAGTGGGAATTAATGATATTGGTCTATAGTTGGAGAGATCTTCCGTACTTTGCTTTTTACACACTGGTTTCACTACACTCATTTTTAGAACCGTTGGATACATGTTTTCCCTAATGCTGCAGTTAATCAGGTGAGTAAGAGGTTTAGAGATTTATCTCATTCACTTCCACAAATTCAAATTTGGTACACTGGGTGAGATGGTATTGGGTCTCTATGTGTGAATCTATAATATGGGTTGATTGTTCACCAGAAATGTAGTAGTTATTAAAAATATTACATATAATATCTGTTTTTTTAATAATATTACCATCATGTCTTGTGATGAGTGGTTCCATGTTCATCTTGTTGGGACCTTTTTGGTATTCGTCAATCAGCTTCCAAGATGCTTTGCTTATGTTGTCAGACTGTTCTATTGTTTTGCTGTTAATCTGCTTCCTTAGGTTAACAATTTCAGTTTTAAAAGTTTGCTTGGCCCTATTGTATTTTTCCTTGAAAACCTGCATAGTAGTAGCTTTATAAAGCTGGTTTAGATCATGTACTTGCTGCCTGAGCCTAATCAGATTTGTTGAGAGTTTTAGTCTAGGATTACTTCCATTTTGACAGTGTTTAACTACCTTCTGGATTTCTCTGACTGGACAACTATATTCATAATGATGCAGTAGGGTTGACTAGAATTCATTCCATTTCTCATCAGACTCTTGTACCTGGTACACAGAATCCCATTTCTCATTCGCTAGTTTGTCTTTAAGGGCATTAATATTTGAGGGAGTCAGCATTCGTTTCTGTAGCACAATTTTTGTTATTTTAGGCACAACTGAATTTATGTATTCTATTACCTGACAGAAGTGGTCAGAATAAAGAAAATCTAAGTTACTGTAATTTACCTTATCTATAACATCTTTGTTGATTATAGCATAATCTATTCTAGTGGAACATGTGTCCATTACTCTGGTGTCAGAGTTCTCTATATTTACAAGATTGTATGAGGTCAGTACATCACTGAGTTTCAAGTTTACTATACTATTTGAGTTTGCATCTATATTAAAGTCACCTAATATAGTAAGGTCATTAGAACCGGCCTGACCAACAACACTACTAAGTTTATCCATAAACAGCATTACATCAGCATTTCGTGGCCTATATACTCCAATCACTTTATGCTTTGGTAACTTAAGATCATTACTGTGGAGTACAATACCTGTCATTTCAATTGATCCTTCTTTGGTGTGGTGTTCAAGAAAGGGAATTCTTTTAGCTTATATATCCTTATTAACATAAACTGCTACACCACCACCTTTATGGTTTTGCCTACAATAACTGCTTACTAGTATGTAACCTTCTAATCTATAATATATTATTTCACTGCATTTTAGCCCATGTTCTGTCATTACTAGTACATGTGACAAGTGTTCCTCTATGAATATTTGTAGTATGTCTAGTTTGTTTATGAAATATTGCACATTTAAGCGCATTAACTATAAGGGTATTATCCCTTCTTGTTTATTTACCATCTTGCATGAATCAAAATTGTTTGAGTTACACTTTTTATGACACTGGTTTTCTAGAACTGTCCTGCAATGACTGATCACTTATTTCACAGCCTGGCTTTTCTTTGCTTGAACAGGACTCAGTCATATCTGAAATACATTCCTGAAAACTATTATTATGGTCCTTTATTCTAAAAAAGTCTCGTGGTTGTAGCCCAGAGCAATTGTAATTTTCTCCACACTGTCTTTCTCACAGAATTTGCTTATGTGGGAAACTTGCTTGGCCTTCCCTGTCCTGTTTAAGTGGAATACATGTTTTGTGTGTTCATCATGACTCATCTTACTTAAGTCTATCAAATGTACATGGCTAAATTTATCACACAGTTTCTTTAGCTCAGAATTGTAGTGTCGAATCTCTCTGTTTACGCACAACCACAGTGGTAAATCGTGTTGCACTGGCACGTTTGTGATGACAATATTCGAGTGAAATAGTTTTGGTAATATGTTACGGAAACATCGCAGGGCTGTCTTGCTTCGTTTTTGTTTATGCCGTTGCCACCGCCAATAACCACATTGTGAGTATCTTTGTTCAATTGACTTGTTTCTGTTGTAATATTCTCCACCACTGTATTTAACATTGCACCAGGCTTGATTTTCACTAAAACTGAAAGCTTTGAGTGCATACTTTCATGAAAACATTTGGATAGATCTTTTCCATGACTGTTGGCATACAGAAAGAGCCCTTTGGTGCATCCTAAGGTTGGCAAGCCCTATGTTTTCCTTGCTGGCAGCCTCCTCACTGGACGTTGACGTAATGATGCTTGTCAATAGTTTCACATCTTCTGTCAATACACCCAGCAGGATTACAAGATATGTAGATGTAGACATTTGTCTGTAATAGTAAACCAGTATTTACAAATTAATTAGCTGTTAATGGGTTATTTCTTGTTTCTCTGTCAAATTTGAATATGTAAATGATCTATGGGTGAACTATCTGGCTAACTAACTGACTAACAATAACGTTCAATACACAAGTCCATATTGAAATGAAAATAATAAACTTTTCTACATAACAGTACAGATATGAATATTGGAGCTGTAGGAGCACTCAGACGAATCAAACCGGCAATATCCGTAGCTCGACATGTTCTTGAGAATACTCGGCACTCTTTACTTGTTGGAGACCAAGCAACAGAATTTGCTATTGAAATGGGCTTTCAAGAAGAAAGTCTGCAGACTGAAAACTCAAGAAGCATTTGGCAGGAATGGAAGGAGAACAGCTGTCAACCAAATTTTTGGCAGGTATTGAATAAATTACTTTCATGGTATCACTACTGCAACAGATTTGATCCATCCTCTGTTTCCTTTTCTCTTGTACTTTACCTTTCTTTGCACTACACTTGCACACAACATCTGCAAAGATACATGTTTTTTGTTTTAATTTATGTTTAAAACAGCTCCTCTTTGTGTTCCTCACTTTTTCTTTGAAGTATCACATCACTATTTTCAGTTCTGTCCCTTCACTTTAGATTTTGTTTGATCTTAAACACTTTATATTTTTTCAACTGATTTCATTTAGTAATTAAAGTCCAGTCATGCTTTTAGCCAGAAAGATAGTCTGTAATTAAAGTTCCACTTGCAAAACACTGTAGAAGAGAACCACTGCTCTGAATGATGTCAAATTTGAACAGCATATGATTGACATGGAGGGAAATGTCATGGGTTAAAAAAAAAAAAAAATTGACCAATAGATGGTGCTGTAAGCATCTTAACACAAATGAGGTCGACCACAAATGACAAATGAATCACAATACAGTGGCTATGGTTTGAGTTGCACATTATACCATACATATTGTTGAATGTGCATGACTGCACAAGTTTGGCAGTCAACAGTCAAGTAAAATGACTTCAGTTTTTCATTGTCCTGGGACTGAAAACCACATAGAAAGCAAAATGACATTAGTTTCTGATTGTCATGAGACTAGTGCAAGATATGTTCAGTATGTTGTCCATTATTTCCAGTCACCAGCTGAAACTGAGAAATCTCATGTTCCAGAACAAATCAGAGCGTCTTGTGGTCACGTTCAGAGTGTGTTGCGCAATGTGTACCTTCAGTTCAGCTACATTCATAACTGGAGCACTGTTTACATCATCTTTCAGATAATCCCACAGCTAGTAATGGCATAGATTAAGAGCAGGTGATCAGATGGCCAGGCCAAAGGGAAATGATGGCTGATAATTCTAGCATTTCTGAAATGCTTCTGCAGCAGGTGCTTCACTGGCTGTTCAATGTGCGGAGGAGTGCCATCTTGCTTAAAAATGATCCTGTCCATTTGGTTGAGTGCTTGAGATGATGTTGGTGCACGAAAGACTTTCATAGCATGTACCAGTGATGGTACAGGTAACAGGAGCCACAGGATTCATCTCCTCGTTAAAATACGGCTCTGTGATAAACGTGCTGTCAATCCACACAACACACTCATATTTGCAGACTGAAGTGGTATCGGTTGATGTGTATCTGAATTTCCCATTGCTCATGTTGTACATTTTTGTGTATTGACATGTAGTTGGAGATGGAAATGGGCTTCATCTGTCCACAGAATGTTCTGTGACCATTCATGTCCACTTAATGTGAGCAAGAAATTCCATAGCAAATGTTTGTCTTTTCAGCAGGTCAGCAGGAAGCAACTTGTGAATATGAGTGATTTTTTATGGATAGAAATGGTGGATGTTTTATAGGATTTTATGTGCATCATGCCTGCAGGCATGTCCAATGTTTGGGCTATTCTTCATGCACTTCATGTCTGCATATCACTGTTTGACTCCTCCTGCAATGCTGTGGCCATGTCTTTGGTACACGTTGATTTAATTGCTTTCCTCCTTCTGTCAGAACCTGTCTCTTCAGATTTTGTAATCATCTTTACCAGACCCTCAGCAGACATCAGACTGCCCATTTTTATATCTTTGAGTGTCCAGAACATCTGCATGGCTACTGGTGCACAGTCAGTGTTCTTGTAAATGAGCTTTGGAGACAGTCATGTTGTTGTTTCGGATGCAAACGAATGAATAGCCGTGTACTGCACATCTGTCACTGTAGATATTCTGATACTTATAGTCCCATCTATTGGTCAAATTTTTGTTAGCTTCCCCTCTCTCCTGTGTCAATAATCTGCTGTTCAGGTTGTGAGTAATAGGCTGAAGGTGTTGGTCTACAAGAGCAGAGATTCTCTCAGTGGGGGACACAGTAATTGGTCACAATGGGGTGTCATGGGTTGTTGTATTTAGGGACAAGGAATCATGTAGAAGGTAGGAGAGCAGGGAGTGGTAGAGATGATGAGAGAGATGGACTCCGGGGAGAGGTTCTGGGAAGGGCCCAAGGATTTGAGGAGAGACTGTAGTTCCTACTGAGTTTCTGAAATGGGGTCATTGTAACAGTGTTTGTAAGTGGAAAAATCTGACAACTGGCAGAGTCCTTTCACCAGGTAATCCTTGTGGTTTGAAACCTCAGTGGTGGAGTCTTTGGTAGCAGGCAGGATTATAAGGTCTGGATTAATTTTTAAGTGGTGGATTGCAGTTCTCTCTACAGGTGTAATATTAGCTCTCATGTTGAGGGATTTGGGGAATGATGGTGAGGCAAGATTCGAGGTTAAGAAATTCTTGAAAGTTATCAGGGGATGATTAGGGGGTTGTGGGGGTGGATCACAGTTGGATGGTGGAGTGAACTGAGTCAGGCAGGGTTAAGTACTGGTTATGGGTTGAGTGTGATCAGTAGGGATGGTGGTGTTTCCACTGTAGGGACCAGGAGAAGAAGAGAAGGTATTTAACAAGTTCAGCATGATTGAATTTGGGAGTAGAGCAAAAGATAAGACTTTGGGAAAGGACTGATACCTCTGTGGACTAACATATTCATGGGCCAACAAGAGGAAGCCTTCCTAATCACCCAGAACCCAAAACACTTCACCTGGTTCAGATTCATTGATGGCATCTTTGTCATCTGGATTGAGCATGAGGACACCTTGACCACATTTCTCCAGAACCTCAACAGCTTCTCTGACATTTACTCCTCCTGGCCCTCCTCAACCAACAAGCCACTTTCCTCTATACTGACGTCCACCTCAGAGATGGCTACATCAATACCTCCGTCCATATCAAACCTACCAACCACCAGCAGTACCTCTACTTCAACAGCTGCCACCCATTCCATTCCAAAAAATTCCTTCCTTACAGCCTAGCCACCCCGGGCTGTCAGATCCTTAGTGATGAGCAGTTTCTCTCGAAATATACAAAGTGTTTCACTGAGGTCTTCTCAGATTGAAATTACCCTCCCAACCTCATACAGAAGCAGATCTCCCCAGTCACCTTCCAGTATCCCATCATCTGGCCTCAGAGGAGCATTCCTCTCATGATTCAGTACCATCCAGGACTGGAGCAACTGAATCGCATTCTCTGCCAAAGTTTAGACTACCTCTCGTCATGCCCCGAAAAGAGAAATGTCCCAATCACTACCTTCCCACACCTCCAGCAGTGATATTCTGCCACCCACTGATTGTACAGAGTATCCTCGTCCATACCTACTCTACTTCAGCTCCCAATTCCTTGCTTCATGGCTCCTATCCATGTAATAAACATAGATGCAAGATGTTCCCCTATATTCTCCCACCACCACCTACTCAAGTCCAGCTAAAAGCATCACATATCACATAAAATGTGGGGCTACCTATGAAAGTAGTCATGTGATCTACAAGCTAAGCTGCAACCACTGTGCTGCATTCTATGTGGTCATGACTGCCAACAAGCTGGTCATGACTACCAACAAGCTATCTGTCCACATGAATGGCCACAGACAAACAGTGGCCAAGAAACAGCTAGACCCAGCAGTTGCTGAGAATACAGCACAACACAACATTCTTCACTTGGGTGATTGCTTCACAGCTTGTGCCATCTGGATACTTTCTGCCAACAAGAGCTTTTGTGAATTGTGTACATGGGAACTCTTCTTGCAATATGTCCTACGTTCCTATAACACCCCTGGCCTCTGCCTTTGTTAGTTACTGTCCTTCACCTGCCTATCCCCTTCCCTGCTCCCAATCCAGCACTAAACAGCCTTCTATTCCACCAACACACTCCACAGTCTTCTCTCCTTTTACACTACCTCCCCCAGCCTCCCTTCCCTCTCCCTCTGTCTAACCTCCCAACTGCACCTAGTTGCCCTACCCTACCCCCTTCCATATCGTCCCTGCATGACAGCAGTTTACTGTCTCTCACCCCTACCCTGCTATCCCCTCCCCCCCCCCCACACACAGCAAACTCATTAGCTCCACCATCCAGATTTCTTCTCTCATCATGTGCAGTTGCTCACAGTCTGGCCTCGGCAGCCAGAGACAGTGTCATGTGTGTGTTTATTATGCTAGGGTGAGTGTGTGTGTGTGTGTGTGTGTGTGTGTGTGTGTGTGTGGAGGGAAACATTCCACACTGGAAAAATATATTTAAAAACAAAGATGATGTGACTTACCATACGAAAGCATTGGCATGTTGATAGACACACAAACATACACACAAAATTCTAACTTTCGCAATCAATGGTTGCTTCGTCAGGAAAGAGGCAAGAAGAGGGAAAGACGAAAGGATGTGGGTTTTAAGGGAGAGGGTAAGGAGTCATTCCAATCCCGGGAGCGGAAAGACTTACCTTAGGGGGGAAAAAGGACAAGTATACACTCGCGCGCACACACACACACACATCCATCCGCACATAAGCAGACACAAGCAGACATTTGTAAAGGCAAAGAGTTTGGGCAGAGATGTCAGTCGAGGCGGAAGTACAGAGGAAAAGATGTTGTTGAATGACAGGTGAGGTATGAGCGGCGGCAACTTGAAATTAGCGGAGGTTGAGGCCTGGTGGGTAACGAGAAGAGAGAATATACTGAAGGGCAAGTTCCCATCTCCAGAGTTCTGACAGGTTGGTGTTAGTGGGAAGTATCCAGATAACCCGGACGGTGTAACACTGTGCCAAGATGTGCTGGCCGTGCACCAAGGCATGTTTAGCCACTGGTTGATCCTCATTACCAACAAACACTGTCTGCCAGTGTCCATTCACGTGAATGGACAGTTTGTTGCTGGTCATTCCCACATAGACAGCTTCACAGTGTAGGCAGGTCAGTTGGTAAATCACGTGGGTGCTTTCACACGTGGCTCTGCCTTTGATCGTGTACACCTTCCGGGTTACAGGACTGGAGTAGGTGGTGGTGGGAGGGTGCATTGGACAGGTTTTACACTGGGGGCGGTTACAAGGGTAGGAGCCAGAGGGTAAGGAAGGTGGTTAGGGGATTTCATAGGGATGAACCAAGAGGTTACGAAGGTTAGGTGGACGGCGGAAAGACACTCTTGGTGGAGTGGGGAGGATTTCATGAAGGATGGATCTCATTTCAGGGCAGGATTTGAGGAAGTCGTATCCCTGCTGGAGAGCCACATTCAGAGTCTGATCCAGTCCCGGAAAGTATCCTGTGACAAGTGGGGCACTTTTGGGGTTCTTTTGTGGGAGGTTTTGGGTTTGAGGGGATGAGGAAGTGGCTCTGGTAATTTGCTTCTGTACCAGGTCGGGAGGGTAGTTGCGGGATGCGAAAGCTGTTTTCAGGTTGTTGGTGTAATGGTTCAGGGATTCCGGACTGGAGCAGATTTGTTTGCCATGAAGACCTAGGCTGTAGGGAAGGGACTGTTTGATGTGGAATGGGTGGCAGCTGTCATAATGGAGGTACTGTTGCTTGTTGGTGGGTTTGATGTGGACGGACGTGTGAAGCTGGCTATTGGACAGATGGAGGTCAACGTCAAGGAAAGTGGCATCGGATTTAGAGTAGGACCAGGTGAATCTGATGGAACCAAAGGAGTTGAGGTTGGAGAGGAAATTCTGGAGTTCTTCTTCACTGTGAGTCCAGATCATGAAGATGTCATCAATAAATCTGTACCAAACTTTGGGTTGGCAGGCCTGGGTAACCAAGAAGGCTTCCCCTAAGCGACCCATGAATAGGTTGGCGTACGAGGGGGCCATCCTGGTACCGATGGCTGTTCCCTTTAATTGTTGGAATGTCTGCTTGTGTCTGTGTATGTGTGGATGGATATGTGTGTGTATGCGAGTGTATACCTGTCCTTTTTTCCCCCTAAGGTAAGTCTTTCTGCTCCCGGGATTGGAATGACTCCTTACCCTCTCCCTTAAAACCCACATCCTTTCGTCTTTACCTCTCCTTCCATCTTTCCTGACGAAGCAGCCATTGGTTGCGAAAGCTAGAATTTTGTGTGTATGTTTGTGTGTCTATTGACCTGCCAGCACTTTTGTTTGGTAAGTCTCATCATCTTTGTTTATAGATATAAATTATTTAACAGTTACATTGCAGACCCATACACATTCCCTGATACACTTACACATGGAATAACTTATCTGAAACCTAAAGATCAAACAGAGACAGCAAACCCAGCTAAATATCGCCCCATAACATGCCTACCAACAATATACAAAATATTAACTTCAGTCATTACACAGGAATTAATGACACATACAACACAGAACAAAATTATAAATGAAGAACAAAAAGGCTGCTGCAAAGGAGCACGAGGATGTAAAGAGCAACTGATAATAGATGCAGAGGTGACATATCAAGCTAAAACTAAACAAAGGTCACTACACTACGCATACATTGATTACCAAAAAGCTTTTGATAGTGTACCCCACTCATGGTTACTACAAATATTGGAAAAATACAAAGTAGATCCTAAATTGATACAGTTCCTAAACATAGTAATGAAAAATTGGAAAACCACACTTAATATCCAAACAAATTCAAATAATATCACATCACAGCCAATACAGATTAAGTGTGGACTATACCAAGGAGACTCATTAAGTCCTTTCTGGTTCTGCCTTGCTCTGAACCCACTATTCAACATGCTAAATAATACAAATTATGGATACAATATTACTGGAACATACCAACACAAAATCACACATTTGCTATACCTGGATCATCTAAAACTACTGGCAGCAACAAATCAACAACTCAACCAATTACTAAAGATAACAGAAGTATTCAGCAATGATATAAATATGGCTTTTGGAACAGACAAATCTAAGAAAAATAGCATAGTCAAGGGAAAACACACTAAACAAGAAGATTACATATTGGATAACCACAGTGACTCCATAGAAGCAATGGAAAAAACAGATGCCTATAAATATCTAGGATACAGACAAAAAATAGGAATAGATAATATAAATATTAAAGAAGAACTAAAAGAAAAATACAGACAAACACTAACTAAAATACTGAAAACAGAATTGACAGCAAGAAACAAGACAAAAGCTATAAATACTTATGCTATACCAATATTGACCTACTCATTTGGAGTAGTGAAATGGAGTAACACAGACCTAGAAGCACTCAATACACTTACACGATCACAGTGCCACAAATATAGAATACATCACATACATTCAGCAACAGAAAGATTCACATTAAGCGGGAAGGAAGGAGGAAGGGGATTTATCGACATAAAAAACCTACATTATGGACAGGTAGACAATTTAAGAAAATTCTTTATAGAACGAGCAGAAACTAGCAAAATACACAAAGCAATCACTCATATAAATACATCGGCTACACCACTGCAATTTCATAACCACTTCTACAACCCTTTAGATCATCTAACATCAACAGATACAAAGAAAGTAAATTGGAAAAAGAAAACACTACATGGCAAGCACACGTACCCTCTAACACAGCCACACATCGATTAAGACGCATCCAACACATGGCTATGAAAAGGCAGTATATACAGTGAGATGGAAGGATTCATGATTGCAATACAGGATCAAACAATAAACACCAGATATTACAGCAAGCATATTATTAATGATCCCAATACCACAATAGATAAATGTAGACTTTGCAAACAACAAATAGAAACAGTAGATCACATCACAAGCGGATGTACAATGCTAGCAAATACAGAATACCCCAGAAGACATGACAATGTAGCAAAAATAATACATCAACAACTTGCCATACAACATAAACTAATAAAACAACACGTTCCCACATACAAGTATGCACCACAAAATGTGCTGGAGAATGATGAATACAAATTATACTGGAACAGAACCATTATAACAGATAAAACAACACCACATAACAAACCTGACATCATACTCACCAATGAAAAGAAGAAATTAATAACACAACTAATTGAAATATCCATGCCCAATACAACAAATATATAGAAGAAAACAGAAGAAAAAATTGAAAAATACATCCAACTGGCTGAGGAAGTGAAAGACATGTGGCATCAGGATAAAGTTGACATTATACCAATTATACTATCAACTACAAGAGTCATACCACACAATATCCACCAGTACATCAATGCAATACAGCTACATCCAACCATATATATACAACTACAGAAATCTGTAATTATTGATACATGTTCAATTACCCGAAAGTTCCTAAATGCAATGTAACATACACCGTACAGTTAAAAGGAAGTCACGCTTGATCAAGGTCCGCATCACTTTCCATTTTTAACCAGACATAACGTCTGAGACAGGAAAGAGAAATAATAATAATAATGGTGATGGTGATGGTGATGGTGATGGTGATGATGAAGTAGTACCTTCATAAGAAAACGCAGCCTCTCAAGATCACACAGTTCAGTGATGTACATCACCTAGTAATTTACCTCAAAACATATCTAAGACCTACCTAAGCATACAAGATTAAATAATAGTAAATGTGAAAACATTCAGCTTTTGAGACAGCAGTAGCTGCAACAGATAGCTAACTGCAAAAGTACAATCAACAAGGCCACTTGTTTAAGATCTCTAAAACAAATGTTAAAGTCAGTGTCTAAGTAAAAATTGTGACATTTAAGAGTTTGATGGTTCAGAAACTTAATGCCATGGCTGCCTTGTACTTGGGATACAAATTACACACATGAAAGAAGCAATAAAATACTGATAGAAATTGACTGTCCCAGATGGTATAATCACCACACACATATGAACAAAATATAAGAGCTCACTACAATTATGAGCATATTGTAACAGCAAAACAATTTAATGAATTTTGAAACACCACTAAGTGCCGTGCACCTTCCGTGTTCATATACACAATAACAAAACCTGCTGAACAGAATCCTGAATCATTAGAGACTGACTAAACCCATACGTCTGTCTTTCACCAGAAAGTGCAGTCATCAAAGAATCCATGATGTGTCTACTCATCGGATCTTAGTTAAAACTTGAGAGCCACAACAGACTGTGCAGTTCCCAGTCTGGCTGGTACCATCGGCACTGATCAGCAGAACATGTAGACATCTAATGCCATGGCTTTGCACCCATGGTTACACACCACCTCAGCTGTTTACACTCACAATGTACCTCCAATCCACCTCCAACTCCCCTCACTCGGCCCATGCAGCCAAACTCAAAATCTCCTTTCTCCACCGCCTGTCCTGGTCTCTTAACAGCCAACCATCTGCCATGGATATTCTGCTGCTGTATCAGTACCAGTCTTCAAAGACATTGATACAGCTGATGCGTGTCACAAGGAAATTGACCTTGTCTGACTCTTCTTTAGCCAACGTTGCCCAAATTGTGGAATTGCGTGAGCTTAACAGCAGCAGCAAGGGATGTCCCTTCTGATAATTGGCTGCTGGATCAATTGGGTGTGCATGGCAAACAGCCCCCAATGCACTACTAGATACCCCAGACAGCCTTGCCTCCCTGAGAGTTACCATGTTTTGCTGTCATTGATGATGCCAGTGCAGTGGTGTCATTCTCCTTCTGCTCATCGGGCGAGCCAGTGGTTCTGCCCTCATTGTGATGTGTTACATGTTCACCATGACTGCCTGCACATGGAGGCTATGTGTGAGGTATGCCGGTGGATAGGTAATATGATAATTGTTCTGACAGTCAGTAGGCCATGAGTCAGTCATCAGTCTCTTTGTTTACACTGGATTATGCCTTGTAGCAAACTTTGTCAGGCTTTCCAGGCTTTACATGAAATCGTGACCACTACAGCCAGTAACCTGTTTTCCTGGAGTATTGTTTTGGCGGTCTAGCTGGGTTGGCCAGATCACACCTTTTTGGACGCAGATCAGATGTGGTGTTCATGTTTCCTCATATGTGATCAGCTAACCAGTCTCCAAGGGGTTCTCATGCGTGTCACGGAGTGTGCAATGCTGTCGTGATTTTATTCACCCAACACTGTGTCCTCACATACGCCGTTACGTGAAAGCACTCACACGATAACACGCATACTGGCTGTTGATCGATTCTGACACCAAACATGTGGAGCATTTTTGGCGGGATTGTACACAAAATCAGGCTGCATCGCTGTGCCATTTCTCTCCTTTGTTGGTCCTAGAGCACCCTTTGGACAAGGTGCACATTGATTTTGCTTGCCCGTTTTCAGGCAGTGTGTAATTCTTGGTGGTCGATGCATTGTCCAATTTCCCATTCATAGCAGATCTGTCCTCCACATGGTCAACAAGCTAAGTGCAAATAATGTGCATTTTGTGTATTTATATATTTACATATACAAGGCCAACTTCCTGTATTTTCTATGTGTACAATTAAAACACATGTGGCAGATAACTTTGCTTTAAGAAAACTAGATCTTAAAATTTTATGTAACGTTTAAATGTGATTTTTCTATTGATTGAACCAAATTCATACGTGTGTCATTATATGTATTTGCTGAAGCTGAGTACCACGAGACATGTATTTCTTACTACAGCTCCAGTTGTGCTCAACATTTGTGCTTTATACAATCTTGACAGCAGTATCCTTGTTGAAAACCACTTGCCTTAATTTCATTGTATGTGGACAAGAATAAAGGCATATTTTTGAGAATTTTCAAAAGTTACTGAGTGTTGTGTGTAACATATTTCCTAGTAAATTTTGTTTGCATTCTGCAGTTGCAGTGCATTGTTTTATATCTATCACATCATATTATGTTTAGTTTTCTGTTCCACAGAAGTGACCACTGTAATTATAAATTTTGCTGTTTTCTTTTTTGTTACATGATCATAAAATTGAAGATTTTTGTAAAAATAAGTTTAAAGTAGCTTTAAGGAATCATTAAATATCTCCCCACATTTTTCTCTTCTCATAACAGAAATACGTGGTGAAGGATCATTTGCTTCAGTTCTTAAATGGAAATTTTAATTACTATAGCATAACAGATCCAGACATTAACTGGGGGTCAGCAAGCTTATTTTAAAGTTAATTGTTTAATGTTATGGAAAATGTTGCAACAGTCACAATTAAGCCCCACTGTGAATGCCTTTCTTGGGCATCCAAATAGTTTCTTCTTCATCACAATCAACTGGGATCATCCTGACTGCAGCAAATGGCTGTGTTGGAAAGGCAGCTGAGACATGTGTAACATGGACAAAAGTGGAACCTCTAGTACTATCCTCTCCTATGAATGCACTGATCTCTCTACAGTATTATAGATCTATCACTAATAATTCACTTGACTGAGTAACATGTATGTGGTGTGTATGGGTCCCTGTGCAGGAATATCAGGACAGATAGAACTTGGGGTACTACACCCATCCCCCTAAAAAGTTTCGTGTGGTGTCTTTCACTGGAGGTGAAACTGAACAGTGAGACATACTTCACCTGTTGAGAAGCCTGCTGTGTCCCATGTCAGAAAGGAAGCAAGAGCAGAAGGACAGGGTTCTTTTAATCATTTGCAGTTCAAACATTTTGGGAATAATTATACACCTTATCAAAATGTAAGCATAGGGGTGGAAAGCATCAACTTGTCCACGCAGTATGTATGCCAGGAGGTCTCATTTAGTATGTTGAAGAGGCTATTCTGGCAGTCATTATGGGAGCAGGTTGCGACCAACTGCTGATTGTGATGCATTTTGGAACAATTATTGCCTGTTGTGTTTAGAGTCTGGATTCTTTCTTGGGTCATTCCAACAACTGGCAGAGTATTTAGGAAAGCAGCCCTGCTCGGAGAGTTTCAACAAAGCTCACAATCTGCAGCATTGTCCACAGATGTGACTGGGGCTGAGTGTAAGACTTGAACCACTGACTGTGAAGGTTCTATTACAAGCAAGGCTCTGACTTCCTGGACTTATGCATTAGGTTCTAGATTTGTAGTCCCACACCCCCTAAATGGATCAGGGATACATTATAGATTAGAGGCTGCTACCTAGGTGGTGGACTGTATGTAGAGTGCACACCTAGGTAACTCTCTACTGGCAGAAATGGCTTCCATAGATGAAATGATAACAGTCCTAGAGATCAGTTACCGAAATCATCGTAAAAAAGTCACAGTCTTTGAATGAGTCTTAAAAAAGCAGTTGAGTTCATGTAATAATATGTGCTGAATGCTGGCTATCATCTTGAATTGACAATAGTGAGATGTTTGGAGTAAATCTAGATGTATACTGAAATCATACACTAATGGGAAATGGTGGTGGCGTGTTTTTTGTAGCAGACAAAAATCTCAAATCCTTCAAGATAGGAACTCTAGCTGATTGCGAGATTAATTGCACAAGAGTCAGTATGAAGGTTGGGCATATACTTGTTATTGGATTTTTCATTCAGCTGCCAGACTCAGCCTCCATTGTAACCAAAAACTTTAGAGACAACCTCATTTTATTAGTACGTATATTGGCCAGTTACACTGTCATCAGTGAAAGAGAGTTTAACCATTCAGCAGTCAGTTGCATTATTTATAGTTTTGTAAGTAGCAGGAAGTGGTAAGTAGTGGCAATACATCCTGCAAAACAATACTGAAAGTCTTCTCTGAAAGGTACCTAGAACAGATAGTTCAGAAACCAACTCTTGATGGAAATATGTGTATCTAATGGCAAATAATAGACATCATGAAAGATGTTTATGTTGAAACTGAGATCAGTCATATGAAATGGCTTTTACAAAAATGATTACAAAAGTACAAAGGAAAACTATGAGAAGTAGAAAGATTTTCTTGTTCATTAAACTAGATTGAGAAGCGGTAGTGTCGTGTCTTAGAAGAACTTGAAACACTTAGCTCTGGGCAGGAACATGTAGAGAAGTTTAGAAGAGTAATAGACCAAGTAATGGATAGCTATGCATCCAGTGGTAATAATATGAAAAAAATAAATACTTTAGAATGAGAGGTGATCACTCGCCAAAACCCAGAAGTGTTGAGTCACTGACAGGGACACACAGAAAAGAAAGAAAACTTGCTAGTGTTTAGAATAAATCCTTTCGTGAGCTAGAATATGCATTTGTACACACACACACACACACACACACACACACACACACACACACACACACACGAACATAGTGACCCGACATAGTGACAGCTGGACGTAGGACTGCAGTTTGGCAGGTAGGCAAGGGTGGGGTGGGGGTTGTGTCGGGTGGCTTGGGTAGAGGGAGAGAGAGATGGGAGGCAGAAACAGGGGTTGGGGTTCTTGGACAAAGGCTGTTGGTATGTTAACTAGGGATGCTGGATGGAGGGGTGGCAGGTGCATGAGCTCGGCATGTGGGCAGAAGTGTAGGATATGGTGGGGAAAGGTCACACAATGAAGCTGTCATCAAGATGTGAATTAGGAGGAGGCCATGGGACAGGCGAAAGGGAAACTGTTGGCTGGAGGATGTGGGGACAGTGGTTTAATGGAGATTGAGGCCAGGAGGGTTAGAGGACAAAGGATATTTTACAAGGACAACTCCCATTCATGTACTTCAGAAAAGCTGGTGCTGTAGAGGAGGATTCAGATGGCCAGGTTATGAAGCAGCCATTGAAATTGAGCATGCTGTGCCCAGCTGCATGTTTTACCACTAGATTGTCAACTTTATTCTTGGCTGCAGTAGGGTGGCATAGGGATGGACTAGGATGTTGTGTAGCTTGGGTGGGTGATGGAACACCACTTTGGGAGGGGTGGGAAGGATTTTAGGTAGGATGTTCCTCATTTCAGGACATGATGATAGATTATCAAAGCTGTAGCAAAGATGTGGTCAGTTGTTCTATAGTTCAGGGTGATATCTGGTGATGAGGTGGAAACTATTTTGTATCTGATTCTTGGGGAAGCTGGGAGGATTGCTAGTGTGTGAAGATATAGGATACATGGGGTTAAATTTTTTGTTGTGGAAGGGATGGCAGCTGTCACAATGCAGGTGCAGTTGGCGGTTAGTGGGTTTAATGTGGACAGAGATGTTGTATGGAGCCATCAGAGATGTGGAGGACAATGTCCAGGAAAGTGGTGTGTTGGCTAGAGGAGGACCAGGTGAAGCAGATGGGAAAAAGGAATCTGGATAGGGTGTTTTGTCCATAGTCAAGATATTGAAGATATTATCAGTGAACTTGAACCTGACAAGGGGTTTGGATTTTGGGCGACTTGGGAAGTTTCCTCTAGATGGGCCATGAATAAGTTGGCATAAGATGGTGCCATGTAGGTGCTCATGGCTGTGTCACAGGTTTGTTTATAAACCTTCCCCTCAGAGGAGGAGGAATTTGTAAGCTGTATTAGGAATGAGGTAGTGGATTTGTTGTCTGGGGCACATTCCACATACATCTTGCCAACTATATCCTCACACACAACATGCTCAGTTTCAAATGCTGCTTCATAAACTGGGCCTTCTGGATCCCTCCTTCCACCACCAGCTCTTCTAAATGATGAAGATGAGATTTGTCCTTGCAACATATCCTTAACTGCTGTCTCCCTCCTGGCCTTAATATCCATTAACCCACTGTTCCCACACCCTGCGTGGAACTTTTTTCCCTTCCTCTGTCTTACCATCCCCACCCAATCAGGTCACCTTCATTTTGTGCTGCTCCCCATCAGGTCTGACACCCTTGCCCACATGCCTAGCCAGTGCACCTACCACTCCTCCCTCCCGCATTCCTAGCCAACAAACCAGCTGCTTCCCTCTGAGCTGCTCGCTACCTCCATCCTTCTTCCTGCCTCCTGCCTGCCGCCCCCCCCCCCCCCCCCCTCTTCCTGCTCCACCTGACACAACCACCACCCCACTTTAGTCACTTGCTGAACTGCAACCAGTGTGTGTGTGTGTGTGTGTGTGTGTGTGTGTGTGTGTGGTGTATATATATACGATCTCTGCAACTACTGCACAATAGATGTAAAACAAAGCATAGGGCTTTAAATAGAGAAATGCCAAATGAAATAAATTTGGCTATCAAGGAGACAATGCATGAAGTGTTAATAAGATACCATAGCAGAATCGTACTGCAGACTTCTCAGGAAGCCCAAAGAGCTTCTAGTCATATGTAAGGTAGTCAGTCACACCAAAGTTGGTGTCCAGACAGTTACAGATGACAGAGAAAATTATATTTGAGAATTTCAAAGCAAAAGCAAAAATGCTGAATTAAGTTTTCATATCTTCCTTTACAAAGTAAATTCAAGAAGTACTGCCCCATTTACATTCTCTGAACACTGTACAGGTGAGTAATATAAATATTAATGCCAGTAGAGTTGAAAAACGTGTGAAGTTCCTAAAATTGAACAAAGTTCCAAGGCCTGGTGGAAATCTTACCAGATTCTTTGCTGAATTTGTGACTGAATTAGCCCCTGTTTTAACTGTAATATACTACTGATCCCCAAACAAAAAACAATGCTCAGTTGTTGGATGAAAGCCCATGTCACACCTGTCTACAAGAAGGGGAGCAGAAGTGATCCACAGAACTACCGTCCTACATTCTTGCCATCCATTTGTTGTAGAATCTTAGAACATATTCTATATTCAAACGTAATGAGTTATTTTGAACAGAATGACCACCTCCATGACAACCAGCATGAATTTCAGAAACATCAGTCATGTGAGACCCAACTTGCACTTTTCTTGTGTGACACTCTGGAAGCTGTGGAACAAGGAATCTGGACAGAGGAAATGTTTGTTAACTTCCAAAAAGCATTTGACTCTGTACCACACCTAAGCATATTAGCATATTATTGAAAGTGCAGTAGCATGGGGTATCAAGTGTAATTTATAACTAGATTGAAGATTTCTTGGCATGAAGGGTGCAGCATATTACCTTTGATGGAAACTCATTGGCAGTTTTAAAAGTAGTTTAAGTGTGCACCAGGGAAATATGATGGGACTCTTGTTGTTCATGTTGTATATTCATGACCATGTTGACATCATTAAAGTAATCTCAGACTTCTTGCAGATGACACAGTTGTCTGTAACAAAGTGCTGTCTGAAAAAAAAGAAACTACATAGATGGTCAATAAGATTGCAATAAAATTTCAAAATTGGTGCAAAGATTGACAACTTGCTTTAAATGTTCTAAACGTATCCAGTGACTAAAATATGACTGAGTCGGAATTGGAATTGGTGATCTCATACAAATACCTGGTTATAGTGGTTTGTAGGGATATGGAATGTAACGATTACATAAGCTCAGTCATAGGTAGAGCAGGTGGCATACTTCAGCTCATTGTAGAATTAAAGGAACATTGAGCCATTCTACAAAAGTGATTGCTTGGAACACACTGCTGTGGCCCAGCCTACAATATTGCTTGAATGTGTGGGTCCCATACCAAATACGACATGAGTGCCTTTTTTTTATGTATACAAAAAAAGTAGCAAGTTCCCAGCACAAGCAGTAAGTGAAAAATCTAGAAATATAGAGTATACTAAAACACCCAACATGGTGCTCCCTTTGGACCACAGACACACGATTAGACCAATTATAGAATGTACAGATGGATTCAAACAATGATTCTTTCCATGCTCCATACACAAATGGAATGGGAGTAAGCCGTAATAAGTCATACAATGGGAAGTATCCTCTGACATGGTGGCCATATGGCCCCAGCAGTCTCTGCGGAAGGAAAGTACTCCTCTGACATGGTGGCCATATGGCCCCAGCAGTCTCTACGGAAGGAAAGTTCTCATTTAATGCAGAGACATACAACCCTAAAATGTTCTTTTCCCTGGCTATGCTGTGGGAGGAATGTAGGGCTAAGCAGCTAGCAGAGAAATGCTCCCTACAATACTCTGTTTGCACAAGGACTGATGGGGATTCCTTCTTGGCCACAGAGCCCTTATTCTTTGCTCAGAACATAGAAGACAAGTTTAGGGAAGTGGCAGCCATCTCTAAAATAAAAAGTGGATCAACTTTGATCAAAATAACATCTGCTGCCCTGCCACAGGCACTGCTCATTTGTAACAAGTTGGATAACATACCGCTGACTGCCATTCCCCATAATAGTCTAAATACAGTTCAGGGCATCATTTTTCATAGAGACCTGCTCTTGCAATCTGATGATGAGCTACATGCTGAATTGGAGCATCAGGCTGTAGGCTTTGTAGCCATGTCCATACGAGGCCAAAGGGCAATAGGATTGCTACTGGCAGCTTCATCTTGCTCTTTGAGGGCAAGTCATTGCATGAGAAGGTCAAGGTTAGAAGTAGTCCTCCAAGAAGAAGGAGATTCCGATGGCCCACTAGATCCCTCCTGCTCCACTCCTGTGGCCAGGCGAAGATTTTGGCGGGCCCTGGGGCCCTTGGTTTGCACCATGCAACAGAACCTGGATTCTATGTGTGTTGGTGCCATAACTCCTCAACTAATGGCAGCAGGTGACCCTAGGGCATAACCTGTCTCCTTGATCCATTCATGGCCTCACAGTATGTCAACAACATTATTCTCCTGTGGAATTATAGTGGTTTTGTTCTGTCAGCTGGCTTAGCCGACATCATTTAAGCACATCACCTGCTTTCTGCATTGCCCTTCATGAGACTTTGTTTCTAGCAGTGGATATCCTAGCCCTTCGTGGATACCAGGATATTATAAGAATCATGCTGCCTAAGACGGGGTGTCAGGCAGAGTTTGCACACATTCTGGACACACTATATAGCGAATTCATGCCTCTTAATATACCTTTGGATGCTGCGGCTGTTCAGGACATTTCAGAATATTACCATCTGCAATGTTTACCTTCCTCCTGATGGTGAAGTGTCTCAGAACACACTGTTTGCATTGATTTCTTAGATCCAACCCCCACCTCTCACCTTTCCTAATCTTGGATGATTTCAATGCCCATAACCTTTTGTGCGGTGAAACCAAAGTCACTGGATGTGGCAAAGACCTTAAAAATTTACTGGCACAACTTGACCATTGCCTCTTGAAAACTGGTGCCTCCACACACTTCAGTGTGACACATAGAACCTTTTTGCCCATACACTTTTCCATTTGCAGCCCTTGTCTCCTCCCATTCATCTGCTGGAGAGTCCAGATTGACCTGTGTGGTAGTGAACACTTCATGATCTTTCTGTCCCTTCCCCAGTGTCACTCCCCTGGACACCTGCCCAGATGGGCTCTCAGCAGAGTTTACAGGGGTGCTTTCACCTCTGCTGTCACCCTTGGCTTGCCACTGCATGGAGATATTGATGAGGCAGTCCAGAATAAAAGTACACCCATTCTTTCAGCAGCTGATTTTAGTGATCCCCTGTTCCTCAGGCCCACTCTGACGGAAAACAGTAGCTTGGTGGTCATCAGAAATCGCAAGGCCATTAGAGATTGTAGGTGATGGAGAACATCATTGCCTTTAAGCAGCTCTGTGCCCAAATCTACCACCTAATAAAAAGACCGTACGGAGAGTGCTGGGAATGGTACGTTTCAACCTCCGGACCACATACCACTTGTTTGCAGGTTTCATCAAAGATCAGACTCCCTTATGGATACCAGACATCTGCATGTGTCCGTGGTATTACATTGAATGGAGCTGTCTACACTGACCAAGATGCCATCACCAAACATTTTGCTCTTCATTTTGCTCGAGCCTCTGTGCCTGAGAATTAACAACCTGTCTTTTGTCTCCTAAAACAGTGGGTGGAACGAAAGCAATTATCTTTTACTATATACCACCTGGAGCCATATAATGCTCTGTTCAGTGAGTGGGAATCCATCAGTGTCATAGCACACTGCCCTGATAGAGCCCCAGGACCAGACTGCATCCACAACCAAATGCTCGAGCACCTATTGGTGAATTGTTAGTGTCATATCTGTGCCATTTATAACCGCATCTGTAGCAAGGGCAAGTTTCCACTGAAATGGCAAGAAAACATAATTGTCCCAGTACTGAAACCGGGTAAGCACTCTCTAGAGATAGACAGTTACTGCCAAATTCGTCTCACGAGTGTTGTCTGTAAGTTGCTTGAATGCATGGTAAGCAGGTGCTATGTTGGCTCCTTGAGCCTTGGGGTCTTCTGGCTCCATCCCAGTGTGGTTTTCACCAAGGCTGCTCCATTGCTGATAATCTGGTTTATTTGGAGCCTGCCATACAGACAGCTTTTGCCTGCTGTCAACATCTTGGTGCCATCTTCTTAGACCAGCAAAAGGCTTATGACACAACATGGTGACACCATGTCCTCACTATCTTACACGAGTGGGGTCACCGGGATCTGCTCCCAGCTTTTGTTTAGAACTTCTTGTTGCACCGTACTTTCTGGGTTCAAGGTGGTGCTTCCTACGGTACGCCTGATCCAAGACAATGGGGTACTGCAGGGCTCTGTACTGAGTGCCCCAATCTTTCTAGTAGCCATCAATAGTCTAGCAACAGCTGTTGGGTCTTTAGTACAACCCTACTCATATGCTGACGACTTTTGCATCTACTATTGCTCCTGTAGTGTGGGTGTCACTGAACATCGACTGCAAGGTGCCATACAGAAGGTGCAGGCATGGGCCCTCACCCGTGGCTTTCAATTTTCAGCCACCAAGACTCATGCCATGCACTTCTGTTGACATTATGCCATTCACTCACAACCAGAACTTAACCTCAATGACCAAATAGTTAATTATGCTGGAGACTTGTCACTCTTTAGGACTGGTCTTCGATGCTCGGTTGACGTGGATTCCCCATCCTCACCAGCTTAAGCAAAAGCGTTGGCTGCACCTTAATACACTGCGATGGCTGTGTAACACCAGCTGAGGTGCAGCTTTACAAAGTGCTGATACAATCTCATCTTGGTTATGAGAGTCTGACATATGGTTTGGCACGACCGTCAGCATTCTCAGCATCAGCGGATACTGGATCTGATGCGCCACTGTGCAGTTTGACTTATGACAGGAGCCTTTCAAACTAGGCATGTGAACAGCTTACTTGTGGAGGCTGGGGTAACACGATTGTGGATCAGGTGTCAACAACAGCTTGTTAATTATGCTACAGTCCCCTAAGCATCTAAACTATGTTCTCCTATTTCCAAACATGGAAATCCCTCTCACCCCAATGGTGGCTCAGATTAGGGATTACAATCACAATCTTCATCTTCATCCAGTCCCTCCTCTCTCAACTCCAGTTGTTTCCTGTACCAGCTCTTGTTCAGGCCCACTCACGTACTCTTCCATGGTGCTTTCCTCAGTCACAGCTTCATTTTGACCTATTACAAGCTCTGAAAGACTCCGCTCATTCCAAGGCCCTCCACCACCAATTTTCCTCAATCTTTGGTGCACCCCAGGGTTCAGAAGTAATCTATACTGATGTTCAATGGTTGCTCATCACATAGGCTTTGCTTGTACTCACATGGGACACATTGAACTGCACTTCCTGCTGGATGGCTGTAGTGTTTTCACTGCAGTGTTGGTAGCCATCTCTTGTGCTCTTGAGTGTATCTGTTCTTGCACCAGTGAGTTGTTTCTCACCTGCAGCAACTTCTTTTTGCAAGCTCCTGACCAGTGCTACCCTCACCATCCCTTGGTTATTGCTATCCAGGATTCCCTGTATGCCCTTCAACAATGTGGATGCTCAGTGACCTTGATCTTGACCCTGGGCAACATTGGGATTCCAGGAAATAAACTCGCTGATAGATTAGCCAAACTGGCTACCAGGAAGCAGGCTCTTGAAATAGGTATTCTGGAAACAGACTTCTGATTGCTATTACTTCGTCAAACAAATTAAGGGTGATAATGGAGACTACAGATCGGTGGAGTCCCTTCTTGCAGGCCTTTAGCAAAGACTCTACCATCCTCTTTGCTAGCTCCGTAGCAACCATATTTGGCTGACTCACGGTCATCTCCTCCATTGCGAGGACCCACCCAACAATCATCGTGGTTCCTGTTTGATGGTGGTCCACATTTTGCTGGACTGTCTCAACCTAGCCACCCTGCTGTGGACTCTTAATCTCCCTGAATCGCTATCTCTGTATTAGGAGATGTTGCCTCAGTGGGTGACATAGCTTTACATTTTGTTTGCGAAGGGGGACTTTATCACTCTCTTTGAGGGTGGGCCACTTAACCTTATCAGCCTGTTGGGGGGTTAGTGGAACACTCTGTTACCTCCTCTGCCCAGACTGGGCTGCAGCTGTCTGGGCTTGGCAGTCCAGCCCTTTGCTCACCCTACCTGCTCTTGTACTCTCCCCCCCCCCCCCCCCCCCTCCTCCCACACACCCTGCCCCCTCATATGGTGTGTTTAACTTGTTTACATGTTTGTCTTTTTCTTGTGCCCTGTCCATGTTGCTAGTCTTACCTAGGCAATTTCTGAGTAGGGTTCCTCCAGTAAGTGGTGGGAGGGGTGGGGGATGTCTGTCCCCTCATTGCACTCTGCTTTCGGAGGTTTCTCACTGCTCCCTTGGTGGGGCACTTCTCCTGCCTTTCTTCCTGGGTCTCCCATTCTTCTTTTTTGTCCCTATCCCACCTTCATTGACCTTGGTATTTTCTTCCCTTGGATTTTGCATGGTAGGCAATCTTTCGATGTGTACTCATGTGGACCTGTGTGTTTGAGGAAAAAGGGACTGAAGACCTAGTAATTTTGTTCCTTAAATCATCCAACCGACCAACCAATGACATGCTCTTCACAATGATTTACAGAGCCTCGATGTAGATCCTGAGGTGCTAAGAAATAGTTTATTTGGCAACTGAGACAAATTGGGGGGGGGGGGGGGGGCGGATTGTAGAGAGAGAATAGGTTTCAGCAGTTATTCACAAATGAATAGACTTGCACAGGACATGCTAGCAGTATATGATAGTGCCATCAGTATAAGATGTTTTGCATGAATTTATGTTATATTTTGAGTTAATAAATGTCTTGGTTAACTAAGGATTTAATTTAGTTAAGGTGGTGATAAGAAGAATGTGTTATTTTTCTTCTCTCTCTCTCTCTCTCTCTCTCTCTCTCTCTCTCTATGTCTGTCTGTCTGTCTCATAAGCAAAATACCTGTAAAATATTTGAAAATTCTTTGTCTTTTCAGCATGTAACTCCAAATCCACAAGACAGTTGTGGCCCATATAAACCTCTTAGTAACATTCTTGGGAAGCCACAGGAAAAGCAGTGGAGAAATGAGGATCAGAGTCATTGGAGCCATGATACAATAGGCATGGTCGCTGTGGATATTCAAGGAAATGTTGCTGCTGGAACATCTACAAATGGAGCTAGCCACAAAATACCAGGGTATCTTTCTTTGTATCTCATTTCAGTTTAGCAGACTGAGTGCCAAAGCCAAAATGAGTAAACTGCTCACAGATGCTGTGCTAAATGTTTCATGCAGCTTAATTTATTACTTTATCGGTGGTCTGTCTGTGTCATTGAAAAATTTAAAACAATGTGGAAATGAGATGTGTGAGGTATCTCATAATTTGCGTATAGAGTAGAAAGTTCTACTCAGACACTAACAATGATTCTCAATATTCAGTTACCAGGTTATGGTTTTTGTAAGGATATTTTATAATAATTATGGTCTATATCTTTGTTGTAGTTGTTGCACTGATGTGTTTTGTATGTGTGACCAGTTTTCCATGTATAATGGCTATTAATAAGGGGAATATGAATGATTTATGACTTGAACAGGTAATTAACATGAACATTCAGAGTGGAACTAGTTTGTGGACAAGTTCTTGAACTATGTAATTGTCAGTGAACCATCTTCAGGTGAACCGAGCGAGGTGGCACAATGGTTAGCACACTGGACTCACATTCGGGAGGACGACGGTTCAATCCCTTGTCTGGCCATCCTGATTTAGATTTTCTGTGATTTCCCTAAATTGCTCCAGGCAAATGCTGGGATGGTTCCTTTGAAAGGGCACGGCCGACTTCCTTCCCCGTCCTTCCCTAATCCGATGAGACCGATGACCTCACTGTTTGGTATCTTCCACCAAACAACCCAACCCATAGACGATAGAGAGTGCAATGAAGTGATCGTATGGTCCAATAGCAGGCATTACAAATACCATCAACAACAGTGATGTGTATAGTGATATTCCTCCATGTCTGTATATGTGTGGATGGATATGTGTGTGTGTGTGTGTGCGAGTGTATACCCGTCCTTTTTTCCTTTTTTCCCCCCTAAGGTAAGTCTTTCCGCTCCCGGGATTGGAATGACTCCTTACCCTCTCCCTTAAAACCCACATCCTTTCGTCTTTCCCTCTCCTTCCCTCTTTCCTCATGAGGCAACAGTTTGTTGCGAAAGCTTGAATTTTGTGTGTATGTTTGTGTTTGTTTGTGTGTCTGTCGACCTGCCAGCACTTTCATTTGGTAAGTCACATCATCTTTGTTTTTAGATACATATATATATTTTGTCACTTTTCACTTCTTTCACATGTGGCAATGTTTGTTGGCATGAAAAAAGCTGAGCTTCACCATTGTTTGGAGACCATGTTAACATGTTGACTACCACATGCATAGTGATGGATGCCAGCCAGGCCAGGCTTCGGCATCAGGCATGAGTTACTGCTTGGCCACTGGCCAGCAGTGGGCACATGGTGTCAGGCCTGAATTTCTGCTGTGGCCAGTAGGGGCCCATATTAGTTAACTTCTTAAACTGTAGATACCCATGACTGGTTGGGTTAGTTAGTTCAAGGGTTGAAGAAAAGAAAGGGCAAGCCATACCATCTCCAACAAGACCATGCCTAGTAAAGCACTGAACACTGTAGTGTTCAAACCAACTATTTGGATGATGACAGTTTTGCTTTACTTAAGAAGATGGAATTGAAGTTAGACTTGCAAAACCTTGTAACTAATGCACTTTTTGATTTTTATCTATTTCTCAAGAGTTCCTTACAATATTAGTTCCACAGGGAAATGTATATGAAATTCAGCAAACAGAAAAATTGGGGAGAAGAAGAAATGGAGAGATACAGACGTTGAAATGAAAGTATTTCCGAGACTGTTGCTGCATTTGAAACTTTGCGGTTTCCCATCAGTAGAAAATTATTCTGTCAGGGAAGATACCTTGATTTAGAGAGGCATTGAATATATGAGCTAGAACTTTAAAGAGTTGTTTACTTTTTAGAGGCACTATGGTTTTTCTTACTTCTTGCACGGTTATGGGGGCCATACCTATCATGTCTGTAGAGTTAGGGAAAAGTTCTTTCAGAGTTTTTATTGCCTTTTCTGAAGAGCCTTTGCTTGCTGTTGTCTCAGCAACAGTTAAAAAGTGCTCATTAAAGATTTTAGCTACAATATCTTGATTTTGAACTAGCTCACCTTCATTGTTAAGAGCAATATTTTAGGTCTTATTGGGGTGATTTACACCAGTCTCATTTCATATCACTTCCCATATACACTCCTGGAAATTGAAATAAGAACACCGTGAATTCATTGTCCCAGGAAGGGGAAACTTTATTGACACATTCCTGGGGTCAGATACATCACATGATCACACTGACAGAACCACAGGCACATAGACACAGGCCACAGAGCATGCACAATGTCGGCACTAGTACAGTGTATATCCACCTTTCACAGCAATGCAGGCTGCTATTCTCCCATGGAAACGATCGTACAGATGCTGGATGTAGTCCTGTGGAACGGCTTGCCATGCCATTTCCACCTGGCGCCTCAGTTGGACCAGTGTTCGTGCTGGACGTGCAGACCGCGTGAGACGACGCTTCATCCAGTCCCAAACATGCTCAATGGGGGACAGATCCGGAGATCTTGCTGGCCAGGGTAGTTGACTTACACCTTCTAGAGCACGTTGGGTGGCACGGGATACATGCGGACGTGCATTGTCCTGTTGGAACAGCAAGTTCCCTTGCCGGTCTAGGAATGGTAGAACGATGGGTTCGATGACGGTTTGGATGTACCGTGCACTATTCAGTGTCCCCTCGACGATCACCAGTGGTGTACGGCCAGTGTAGGAGATCGCTCCCCACACCATGATGCCGTGTGTTGGCCCTGTGTGCCTCGGTCGTATGCAGTCCTGATTGTGGCGCTCTCCTGCACGGCGCCAAACACGCATACGACCATCATTGGCACCAAGGCAGAAGCGACTCTCATCGCTGAAGACGACACGTCTCCATTCGTCCCTCCATTCACGCCTGTCGCGACACCACTGGAGGCGGGCTGCACGATGTTGGGGCGTGAGCGGAAGACAGCCTAACGGTGTGCGGGACCGTAGCCCAGTTTCATGGAGACGGTTGCGAATGGTCCTCGCCGATACCCCAGGAGCAACAGTGTCCCTAATTTGCTGGGAAGTGGGGGTGCGGTCCCCTACGGCACTGCGTAGGATCCTACGGTCTTGGCGTGCATCCGTGCGTCGCTGCGGTCCGGTCCCAGGTCGACGGGCACGTGCACCTTCCGCCGACCACTGGCGACAACATCGATGTACTGTGGAGACCTCACGCCCCACGTGTTGAGCAATTCGGCGGTACGTCCACCCGGCCTCCCGCATGCCCACTATACGCCCTCGCTCAAAGTCCGTCAACTGCACACACGGTTCACGTCCACGCTGTCGCGGCATGCTACCAGTGTTAAAGACTGCGATGGAGCTCCGTATGCCACAGCAAACTGGCTGACACTGACGGCGGCGGTGCACAAATGCTGCGCAGCTAGCGGCATTCGACGGCCAACACCGCGGTTCCTGGTGTGTCCGCTGTGCCGTGCGTGTGATCATTGCTTGTACAGCCCTCTCGCAGTGTCCGGAGCAAGTATGGTGGGTCTGACACACCGGTGTCAATGTGTTCTTTTTTCCATTTCCAGGAGTGTATGTTTCATACAAAAGCTTATATCTGCGCATGCCTGCTCTAAAAAAGTATGCAAGTTAATAAGCTGTATTTCTGGTCTTGCTAATGTATATACTGCCTGCTCAGTTGCTCTGCTGTGCAGTAAATGGTTACGTTTACTCATTCCAGACTTCTTTTTGTACAAGTGACTGTCAGCATTAAACATTATTACAAAGCTTACTTGAGTGCAAATGACTTTCTCAGTTCATTAGGCAGTTACAGTATCTTAATCATACTCAGGTAGCTACTTATTTTGAATGTATTTGAAGCAGTAACTGATTCCTTTATATGCTGTCTCAAGCATATAATTACTGCTAGTACTACAACTACCACTACTGCTACTGCAACTACAAATCTTGCTGATGCTGGGATTCTAAAATATGCACTGTTTCATTAGTCAGTACCAGGTGCATGTTTTCTTGTATAAAATGGAGAATTCCAGTTAGTAATTGTATAATTACAAAAAGACAGAATGGTTGGTCAGTACTTACATTCAGCAGGCAAAATACCTTGCACTTACCCATAGAAACATTCGGAAGTATTCAAAAAACACTATACCTGTGCTTTGGAACTTCCAATTTCTTCTTCGGGGAGGGAATGGCGACGAGTTGGGAAAGGCTGGAAAGTGGAGACAGGCCAGTCACACCCTGAACAGTTGAGGTTTAAAGAGACGCATCTGTTGAGAGGATAACAGACCCACTACCACTTATTGGATCCTCATCATCAGCAAATGCTACAGTATCAAAAAAGTAATGATTTTTGAAAATATAATGCAATTGAATAGACAGAAAAATCTACTCACCAATTGGCAGCAGGGAAAAATGGATATAAATGTATGAAAATTTCCAGGCTTTTGGAGCCAGTTGCTCCTTTGTCTAGCAGAAAGGTGAGAGGGGAAGGAAGAGGGTTGAAGGAAAAGGACTGGTGATGATTAGGAAATGGGGAGAGTTCAGAGAGATTGCCCAGAACTCCAGGTCGGGGAGAATTAGCAGATGGTATGAGATGAAAAACAGAATGTTGGGGACTACACTGGAAGACATTTGAAAACCTGAGAGTTTAAAAGCAGAAGGGAGGGTAATAGATAAGACAGAGATCGCAGACAAAACATTGTGCACAAGTTAATAAGAGCAGAAAGCTAGTGCACTGTGTATAGTAGTGGTGGTGGTGGGGGAGGGGGGGGGGGGCGGGAAAAATATACATGTCTGAAAATAAAAGTGAAGAACTGATAACTCCATCATTATCTTCCCAGAAGACAAGGTATATACCCCTCTGGTGCCTGACTGACGGAGGTATGTAAGCGAGGGCCTATGCAACTGTCTGACACGTTAACATTCAGCATCTGCCATTCAGACCCCATCCCTGTGATACAAATTGACGTACAGTCCTTCCTTAAAATTTCAAGCTCCTCACAGAGACCAACACATCAATCCATAGAATTTCTTACTGACCCATACCACACAGCCCCAACTTTTACCTTCTTCTTAAGATCTATAAACCCAACCACCCTGGCCATCCCATACTTTCTGGCTTCAAAGAACATACTGACTATATATCTGGCTTAGTTGATCAACACCTGCAACCTATAGTTGAAAAACTTGCTTCCTGTATTAAAGACACCAATTGTTTTGTAGATTACCTGAAACTTGTATCTATCTCACTTCCTCTATACACCTTGCTTGTCAACATCCCCCATGTACATGATCTGTCTGCTGCTGAACATATCTTTAATCAGCACCCTCCTGATTCCAAATCTATGACATTCTTTCTGGTCACCTTAATCAATTTTATACTTACCAAAAATTATTTACCCTTTGAGGGGCAACCATACAAAGAGATCAGAAGTGTGACCATGGGAACCAGGGTGGCTCCTTCCTATGCCAACCTTTTCGTGGGCCACTTGGAGGAGACTTTCCTGGGATCCATAAGCCTTCAGCTCTGGTTTGGTTTATATACATTGAGGCTGACCTGTTAAAATTCTTGGAAAATCTAAATATACTCTCCCATTTAAATTTCACTTTCACATGGTCCTATTCAGAACCCCGTGCCTTTTTCCTTGATGTTGACTTCATCCTCACCGAGGGTCAGCTATGTACTTCTGTTCACATTAAACCTAATAACAAACAATGATACTTACATTTTAATAGTTGTCATCATTTCCATGTCAAACATTCCCTTCCACACAACATTCACATTCGAGTCAGGTGTATTTGTTCAGATACAGACTCACACCACCATTCTCTCCTGAACCTTCTGGACATAATCATTCGACCAACTTAGTTCAAAATCAGGTTTCCCGAGCCATCACATACCACCGTGGTACTGCTGATCCCTCCAAAAACAGTTTAGGAGTGCACCTCCTGCTACTCATCATTGACCTGGTCTTGAACATATTAATCAGCTACTTCAATAAGGCTGTGACTTCCTAAAATCAATCCCTGAAACGAGGTCCATTCTGTCAGACATTTTGCCCACCATATGTAGAATAGCTTTTTGCTCCCCTCTCAATCTCCACAATACGTTCGTCAGACCCTGTGCTCCTTCTGCACCCATATCCCTATGCTATTTGCTCCTACACCTGTGACAGTCCCCACTATAAGATGTGCCCTATGCACCCTCTTACTACCAGCTATACCAGCCCTGTAACTGGCAGTACATACACTCTCTTTGAGAGTGCCACCTGTGAAACAATATATCATACACGAGCTGTTATGAAAACACTGTTTGGCCTTTTACATTGTCATGACTACCACCAAGTTATCAGGACGAATGACCATAGGCAGAGGGTGTATACTGGCAACACACAATATGCTACTGCATAGCATGCTGTACAACATGACAGTTATGATCTTGGAGCCTGTTTCTGCATACATGCCATCTGGAATCTTCCCCAGACACCAGTTACTAAGAACTCTGCAGGTGGGAATTTGTGTTACAACATGTCCTTTGTTCTTGCCACCCTCCTGGCTGTAATTTGCTTTAATTTCTTCAGTCTCAGCATTTCTTCTCAATAATTATTCGTTACCTCACTCTCTTCCAGTTTTCTATATTTTCTAATCTTTATTTTATGACCCGTCTATACCACCACCCCCCTCCGATCTATGCCACAAATAGTGTAGCTTTCCACTCTTATTAACTTGTACACAATGTTTTGTCAGCCATCTCTGTCTTGTCTATTACCATATCTTCTGCCCTTTAGCTCTCAGGTTTTCAAATATCTTCCAGTGTAGTCCCCAACATTGTTTTTCATCTCACCCCATCTGCTAAGTGTTCCCAATGCAGACTTTACCAAACTATCCCCATTTCCTAAACGTCACCAGTCCTTTTCCTTCACCGTTCTTCCTTCCCCTTCAGCCCCTCTGCCAGAAGGAGGAGCCACTGGCTCTGAAAGCTTGGAACTTTCAGTACCTTTATGTGTGTTTACTCCTGCCATCACTTGGTTTACTTCTGCCACCACTGGGTGAGTAGATTTTTTATCTATCCAATTATATTATATCTACAACAGCAAAGGCAGAACAACATGTGAAACTGTACATCTTGTTTACAAATAAACTACAACAAAGTGAATTAACAAATCAGAGTTAAATTTTGACAACTGGATTGCATCACTTAGTGTCACTTCATGCAAATCTTCCAAGCCACCTTTAAAAGCATGTAGTGGACAATTCTCCAACATTTGTCCTATTGTCTGTTCCTCCACAACACAGTCACATACACCTATTTTACAGTGCTACTAGTTCAAGATGTGACCACATCTCCTTTACCCCTTACAGATGCAGCTGAGTCTCAGCCATGTTTGATGGGTAATTAAGTAGGCCTTCTGAGGTGAATGTTCATTCCAGCATTCCTTCCACATATCAGTGATAACAAAAATGCCTATGACCTGAAGATTGACCCAAGGTGTCTACATGATTTCAGAGGTATAGTAGTGGATTCTGAAAATTGCTATTTAGAATTGATTTCTTATGTGAATCTGTCTTCTAAAGAATTTGAATTTTGGTTGGTTTTCTCCAGACATTCAGGGGAGCAATATTGGATAGAACAGACAGCTGGTGAGTAGGAGTAGATCTGATAATTCTCCAGCTGGTGAGTAGGAGTAGATCTGATAATTCTCCAATGGTCTTCATGGCATCGTTCATTTGTACATCTCTATCTTAGTTGTATGTACAGCCAAACAATCAGAAATCCAGGATGGAATAATAACAATATGAATTAGGGTAGACTGCTACTCACCACATACAGGAGGCATTGAATGGCAGACAGGTACATTTAGAAGTAGACTGTTGTATATTATTCTGCTAATGAGCAAAGTTCTTCAGTGGAAGTGTTGAAAAGCCCGAATTTGTAGACTTATAAAGATAGATGCGAAGTATACTTCAAAAGCCTACTTACTGTACAAAATTTCAAGAACCAGTATTTTGTAATGAGTGTAGATATGTTCTTCAGACATTTACGTATCACTCTCTTAGGGATCACAATGACAAGGTTAGATTAATTACAGCATGCACAGAGGTATTCAAGCAGTTATTCTGTGTTTGCTCCACTTGCAGTTGGAACAAACCCAGCATGCCATACCACACTACCGTATTTACTCGAATCTAAGCCGCACTCGAATCTAAGCCGCGCCTGAAAAATGAGACTCGAAATCAAGGAAAAAAATTTTTCCCGAATCTAAGCCGCACCTGAAATTTGAGACTCGAAAATCAAGGGGAGAGAAAAGTTTTAGGTCGCACCTCCAAATCGAAACAAACTTCGCCTAGTTGTAATATGAGACACAATGTAGGTCGAATGAATGACGACACAGCTGCAGTAGTTTGGTTCGAGTCGTAGGGCTTAGCAGTTACGGTTTACCAGGTAGCCATTGCTACGCGTCACGCGCTCCGTCCGTATTTATACGGATATCCTTCCTTTTTCACGTGCTTCGTCTGGTTTGAATTGATTGCTTATTTTTCTTTGATCTGATAAGTGCCGTTCTCTTTGTTATAGGTGTTTATGTCACTCTAAGCTGAAAATGCATTACTGTACTGTGTCATGCATTGTTTGTCGCATTCTGATAGTGCGTGTTTACGGCCTGTCGCCGCTCGCGGCGTGGCTTGCTTTTGTGCGCGCTACCGCCGCTTACAAATAAAAAATAGGGGAGTCGTCTCATTAGCGAAACATTTGTTGTTACTTACACTACTTCTTTCTTTGATAATGATCAACAAGAACCAAATAATAGACTGCGCATGATAGATGATGTTCTGAACGAAATTTTAGCGAAAATTTTTCTCCGTTTGAAAATCTTTGCAGGCGCCTCTTTAGTTCATTACATTCTGCACAGAAATCAGAGTCATCTTAGATTTAAAAATCTAGTCAGTTCCCGTGCTTCATTTCTGACTATCACTATCAGGCATAAGAATAATACGAATATAAACATGACATGATATGTATATTCTTCCGCGTTTGCTGTTGTCTCACTCTAGTTTCGTAGTTTATTAGGCAGACAGGATTTAAATGAGATAGTAGCAAACACGAAACAATACATGGCAAAATGTTTATATTCGTATTAATCTTATGGCGAAGAGAATACTACATGTGATTCACAATTCATAAAAGCTCCTATTAGCAACCATCTCTTCTCACAGGTAGAAAAAAAATTCAGAACGTAGAGTTGGCCATATTGACAAACATCCCAAACAGTCTTGCCAGTCGGATTTTCGTAGTACATTGAAATGCTGCTACATTCGAAGATCAACAATACAGAATTTGTATTTACTTCGTTGGATAATGTACCAAAACGCAGTGGTCGAAACTCTGGGCGGAGGAAAAAGGCTCGTCTTCCACTTTTTTTTTTAAATTTATTTACTGACGCAGAGATTTTGGTACCAGTATTTATCTTTGTGCCCTACAAAGCATGCCTGTGTGGCGCTACATATATTCGACGGCAGAAGTTAGTTGTGGCGGCACCCACCAACATTTTTCAGAACTCCCGCTTGCTTTGCACTCGATTCTAAGCCGCAGGCGGTTTTTTGGATTACAAAAACCGGAAAAAAATGCGGCTTAGATTCGAGTAAATACGGTAACCACCGTCTGCCATGTACTTCACAGTGGTTTGCACAGTATGTATGTAGATATAGAACTGAAGTCAGGTTCCTGTACAGTTTTAGGTAACATTTCACCGCCTGTGTTTTATCCCTGACAGTTTCAGAATTCCAAAGAGTATATTCTAGTCAAATCTGTGAATGCTATCAATGTCAATTTGAGCTTCTTCATTCTAGCTCTTTGGAAATCTACAAAGGTGTGTTAATGTTTCCTTAAACTATCATTTAAAATAAGTCATTGGGTCAGTATTGCTTCACAGCTTCCTTGAGTTCCCCAGAACCCAAATAGATCCTCCTCCAGGTATTATTTTCTTTAATAGATAATTTATGTTAGTATTCCACAAGTATGACTCAGTAACACGATGGTTCTGTAATACTTGTGCTTGTCAGAACCTGCCTTCTTTAATATTGTGATTGTTACATTCTTTTTGACGCCTGAGTATCTTTCTGAAATATGTTGAGCACCAGATGGAATAGTTTTATTACGATTGGGTTTTACAAATATATTAAGAGTTTTGAAGGAATGTTGTCTAATGTAGTTGCTATCACTTCCCTCAGTTCATCTTCATCCACTTTTTCTTTCCTTTCTCTAATATTATTTTAAAATTTTCCTGCTTTTAAAGTACTTCTGTATATTCCTTCTATGTTTAAGCCTTCTCTTTGTAGTACTGGCTTCTCATGTAAGTTCTTGATGTTCTTACAGCTGCTTCTCTTTTCTCCAAAGGTTTCTTTAATTTTTTTGTATACGCATCTACCTTTCCTACACTCATGCGTGCTTCTGTAGCTTTGTATTTCTTCTCTAAGCATTCCTTCTTGGTCTATTTTGCAGCTTCCGCTACATTGTTTTAGACATCTGTATACCCTTTTCAGTCTCCATTTGCTGCATTTTAATATTTTCTCTTTATGTCAGTTAAGTTCAATATCTTATTATTGGATAGATCAACCAATCTGCTCCTCAAGTGAAGGCAGAAGAAAACACAAACTTGCACATCTCTTTAATCTTTATATGTGTTTTCTCCTGCCAATGCTTGGTGAATAGTTTTGTGTATCCAATTATATTTTCAAAAATTGATTATGTTCATTGATAAATTCAATATCTTTTGTGTTATCCAAGGATTTCTTCTGGGAGCTGCCTTCTTGCTTAGTTGTTCCTTTTCTTCCTTCAATTTTTCATCTCTCAAAGCTACCTAAGCTTCCGTGTATTTTGTCTGTTTCAGTGAGTCATTTTCTAATGTCACCTTTGAAACTCTCAACAACTTCATTTCAAATATAGTATGGAAAGTTCTAGTGCAATGTAAATAATTTAAGAGTAAATATCCATCTTTGTGATTTGCAGTTCCTTGTATTGGCCGTGTTTGCAGTTAAAATTTTTTTGGATGTGAGGTCCGCCAGTTATGGAAAACACTGTTTTTCTCAGTACCCAAACATGTTTCAGCACCACTGTGCCATCATCAGTGGGTTTTCGTTTTCTGTGTTCTGGTGTAGTGAAAAGTGTTTTACTACGTTATTTTGTGGAAAATACTTGTTATAGTTACATATCGTCGGTGAAGAAACAATACCCCGTAAGTAGCAAAGTAAGAATTTTACACGATAGGCATTTTAGATAGTTTTTTGTCTAATACATTTCACAGCAGCACTAAATTTGCATCGCAGCATTACAAGGAAGTATTGGATCAAATACAAATGTGAAACAAAAAAATGCGCTTTAGAAAGCTTAATTACGGCACATACACGGAATTGTCTAGGTATTTGTGCCGTAATCTGTTACTTACACGGTATTAGTTTGTCAGTCTCCCGGCACGAATTGACACGTCTACATCGGTATTTTGTTCTGAGAAAGCTAATAAGAACATGTTTTGGACCATTAATCTTTTTTATTGAAAGATTTCATAGAAACATTTTAAATAAATATACTGTTTACATAGTTCCGATAATGTCTGCACATTTCTTCAAGAAAGATCCTAAACGTCACTCGAAGCAGCAACAGAGAATTACTCTGCACTGATACTCGTCACACAGTTACCTCTGCGATAATTTTCATTCATAAGGAATGTTGTCATAATAACTATGACAATTTATAGGAAGAACAGCTTTAAGTTGTTGTAAATGATCCCATTTATATTTCTTGATTTTCAGTCTTTCCTTGTATAGTTTTGGGAAGCAAACATCTCCAAGAATTTTCCTCGGACGCCTCGGTAATTCTTGCCACATCTCATTGAAAGAGCACTTGTAAATAATACCATTTGGGCAGTACTGTAGAGCCCTCAGATCGGTAACTGTAGGCTCATTTTTTACAGCTCTTCCAGGCCTAATTGAGTCGTGGAGCCACAAACTTTTCTGGGCGTGGTTGATGAAAAAGGAATAATCTAGGTAATGGACTTTGTATGGCTATGGCTTTTTTCTTGCTTCTTTAGATATCGTAGCGTATTGGCTAGGAAGTGTAACGTCACATCCTTGAAGCTTGCACTCAATGGAACTGTGAACTGAGTCACATTCCATCTGAGTTTGGCCTTTCTCCAAAAACTTTTATGTAATCAATAGTCCAGTATCAATTGATAATCTTAAAAGAGCATTTGATAATATCACATTTCTGTTCTGACATGTGCAGCCATCAGAATACAGAATGACTTGAACGGGATTTTCCTTAATGGTTCTGGATAGGGTGTTCACGATGCATGAGGTGAAACATGATGCAACCAAATCACCTTGCATTTCATCAAACAAGTAACATACTGCATCACAACTTTCTAAATTATACATTGTAAATTTATGAACAGCCTACTTTGTTTTATAATAAACTGCACTTGCACTTAAAAATGGAGCTACTTTCATGGCCTGTAAGTCCATGGTGTACATGAGCAGAACTTCTGCTGGGCTTCTTCCTTGTCAGCATCTTTTTGCATCCTTGCCTGCTCTTTCCGTTCTGTGTGTTGCTTCCACGCGTTTTCACTCAAGTTATCAAGCCTGTAACTACAACACAAGTCGCGCTGGTCTTTCTTGGGGGGAAATAAGCTAATATTAGCATCTTCTAAAATCAAGTTAAAGAGAGCCAACTTAATGGTGAAACCTTCTCTGCATGACATGTTTCCACATAGAGCCCATACAGCTGTTGTTTGGATTGTAGACTAGGCTCAAGGTACAACTTTGAGTAGGATTTCCTGCAGTAATGCGACAGACGTTTCGGAGGAGAGTCTAGGAGTTCTTTCATGAAGGTTCTCTCATCTTTCTTCTTCGTCTGTTTGATTTGAGGTAGTGTGTGGAATTACCTAGCCAATATCGGACAGTCCATTCTTTAATCCCAAGAGTATTGAGAAACATCTTTTTGCATACTTTGTTTCCCCAGCTCATTTTTCAAATGATAAGTGAACATCCCTTTTCTCCTGGATTTGCCAGTGTTCTTGCCTGGACGTTTGGTTGGAATTACGTCCACAAGGTTGATAACGTAAACCTTCCTCTCATCCCATGACATCGTTTCCCAAAATGTGTTAAATACTGCCTGCCTATCATCAGCTGAAAACTGATGACACTTCCTTTGAATGGATTTCTGGCGCATCTTCGAAGTACGTGTTGGACCTAATTTTCGCGCCCCTCTTGGAATATCATGATTGATTTTACCAATTCGACTTCTTTTGCATCCAATATACGCCTGTCCATGCATACTCAGAATTTTATGGGCATTTTTCTTGTAATCTTCAGGATGTTGTTTAGATTTCCTTTTCCTGTCACTGCTTACGTCACCATAAAATTCTTGGCCTTCACTGTCAGCATCATTGTAGCTCCCATGATCTTCCGATAATTTATCCAGAGTGTTTGGCAAACAATGAGCACCATTGCATAGCAATGAGTGTGAAATACTGTCGTTTCTAGTGGAAACTGTGACTGTGGTTTCATTTTGAGCATTGTTGGATACAGCCACTGAAGTTTCTAGGTGGAAAAATATTTATAAATTAATTTAAGCAGACAAAGATAGAGCTCAAATTCATGTATTTATGAGAACGACGGCATCAGTAATACTATTAACAATAATCCCAAGAAAATTTACCTGCCTTATTAGATGCTGCAGGAACAGTAACTGAGAACACCATATACAAAATTAATTCCTCTTCGGTAAATGTAACTTCAGCGTTAAGACTTTTCTCCCCTGTTGTTTGTTCTACATTTAGAGGAGATCCTACAAGAAAGTGGACAGTCTAGAAATCTTTGGCAGAAATGAATGAAGCACAGAACGAGTGATGTGTGGGTGTTCTGATTTATATCACAATAAGACACTTGCAGAGCTACTATCATTCAAAGGTGCTTTCAGGAACGATTCTCCGCTTACATAAGCTGATTTCAGCTGAGAAACAATTTCTTCTTCAGTTAAAAGATCGTCATCCATACCACTGGCCATTATGAATGAAGCTACAAGCATGGAACCACTATCGAGCACTATTAAATACGTAATAAGGCAGTAACAATGTGCTGTGGCTGTGTGCACTTTTGTATTTACGTGGTATTGTTTACAGTATCCATACATTGTAGATACGCGATATTTAATTCTCTATAGTTCCACGGTATTGCCATCTATTTATTTGCTGTGTCACATACGCGGTATTGTTTTAGATAATTTTTTCATGATAAATAATTAAAAATTTGGCATTATGGCATTAAGAGCAGATGCATGTATGGTCAACGACGTCATCTGACTGAAAAATGAAAAATCGGCAATTTGTCAGTTACGCGGTATTGTTTCTTCATCGACGATATGCATCACATCATCTCAGCGTGATGTGGAGAATGGAAGTGCTTACCACATGAAAACATGACAAGCAACCTGTAGTAATTAACACAAAAGTGATCCAGAAAATTCATGCACACCAAATGTAAAGAATAAATAAAAACGAAAACCCACTGATGATGGCACAGTGGTGCTGAAACATGTTTCGGTACTGAGAAAAGTGGTGTTTTGCATAACTGGTGAACCTCACATTCAAAAAAATGTTAAGAGTAAAGGTAACAACTCACTGAATAGTAGAGGCATTGAGTTGTCGACAGGCACATGAACGAGAATGAAAACTGTGCTAGCTTATGGACAAATCCTTTTTTGAGTTAGAACATGCAAGTGCCCTCCACACACACACACACACACACACACACACACACACACACACACACACCTATGTGGCTACAGTGTACTGGTGCACTGTTTGGAACAACAGCTTGACTTTAAACTGGTTGTTTTTCTACATTTACTATATCATGCTGGTTGATGGTACAGGATCCATTTAAACTGGAACCATTGTGCTTGTATTAGATGAGAAAGCATATCTCACTTTTCACACCAAAATATAATTAGCAGTCAAATTTATAAAGTGACACAGAGTGGTGTTGAAATTGCATAAGAATGAGGAACAAAATCATTGTTGAAGGTAAAGTTACAGAAACAAAATTAAAAACATTGAACAAGCTATTGTACCTATTTCTTGTACACAAGCATCAAATCAGTCGATAAATACAAATTACTGTTCAATGCTTCACTATGTACTGTGCTAAATATAGTGGAGCATGTAGCCACCAGGAGGCATCGGCGTCAGGCACAAACCTCTGCTGTGTCCACTGGCAGCCTTGTGGCAGTTAGTGTATTAACACTAGGAGGACTGACATTAGTTAACTATTTGGAATGACCACTACGTTTATTTTGATGGGTGATGTTTTTCGTATTATGCTTACCCTGCCGGTGTGTTATGCTTAAATTTTCCTATAGAAACTATAGTTAATAAAATAAAAGAGGTTCAAAATAAAGAATAGATCATAAATACAATATTCATTGAAACTAAACATACAAAAGCAAAAAAGCATATAATTATAAAATAACATTTTTTATCCTCGACTTGTACCATGGCAAAGCCCCAAACAGGCCATAAACATATATTAATTAGGGAAAATGGACATAAATTGCTGTGGCAATTACAAGAAAATAACAGTTAAATCAAAGAAAAGACTGACAATGGAGACACCGCATACAAGGTGAATTACCAAAACTTGCCCTGTGTATATTGTGGAAACGGGAAGTGCTGTTGGTGTGCGGTTTTCACAGACTGGATTGGTAGTCGTGGGCTCATATGATTCTGAGCAGTAACAAGACAATTGACAACCCCAGATTGTGTTAAAAATGACTGCTGGCACTGGCAGTATGTGTTTCCATTGTGGCATGGAACAGCTGCTGCACACTTGCTAGCATTTCAGCAGGGATGTTCAAGCAGGCTGCAGTAATATGTTGTTGCATTTCATTGAGTGTAACTGGTATCTCCCAGTAGACATCATCTTTCAGCTTTCCCCACAGAAAAAAGGATGCAAGGGTCAAATTTGGTGAATGGACCAGCCAAAGTACAGGTCCTCTGTGTCTGATCTGATGATTTGGAAACAATGTGTGAAGACATGCTGTAATACTTCGTGCACTATGGGCTTGACAGCCATCATGTTGGTACCACAGATTTCTCCTAGTCTTCAGAGGAATGTCTTCTACCAAACATGGAGGCTGCAGTACTTGTGTACATGTTACTGGCATATGAGCTGATGGTTCATTATCCCACACCTCATGTTTACACTCCATAGATACTGACGTTCCACCTGATGAAGCCAATTGGGAGTGTCAACAGACCAATAGTGCGTGTTATGGTGGTTTACCTGTCCATGATTGATAAATGAGGCTTCATCAGTAAACAAGATACATGATACATCTGGAGTATACTGTCTTAATGCTCGTGTACAGAAGTTAAGATAATTCTAATCATTTTCATGCAGCTCTTGATGGAGAGAGATGTGATAGGGATGGAACCTATGTTCATGGAGTATGCATAGAACACTTGCCTGGCTCATGCCACTTCCTCTTGCGACTGCATGAGGGCTGAAGTGCAGATCAACTGCAACAGCAACAAGAACATTAATTTCCCCCTCTTCTGTCATCAGTTGTTTCCTTCTGTTATGTTGTCTAGGTGTTCCACTACCACTTTCACATAACTCATTGAAGAGATTTATATACTGGGTGATCAAAAAGTCGGTATAAATTTGAAAACTTAATAAACCACGGAATAATGTAGATAGAGAGGTAAAAATTGACACATGTGCTTGGAATGACATGGGGTTTTATTAGAACAAAAAAAAAAAAAAAAAAAAAAAGTTCACAAAATGTCCGACAGATGGTGCTGGACAGCAAAACATCAGTGATTGCGCATGACAATCGTGTATAAAAGGAGCTGTAATGAGAGAGAGAATCAGATGTGCCAGCTGTCACAGCATGTTGACGTTACCTGAAAAGGCGCTTTTAGTGAAGCTGTATTATCAGAATGGGGAATGTGCTAGTTCAGCGTTACGATCCTATCGCCATAGGAAGGGGATTTGAACGGGTAAAGGTCCATTGACAAATGCAGCTGTGGCGAGAATGATTTCGAAGTTTGAAGCCACAGATTGTTGAGACGATAGACCCCATAGTGGCCAACTGAGCACAAGGTGTAATGCTAGTGAGATAGTTCAGGAAGAAATGGAGACTGTAGTGGGTTCGTCTATCCACGGGGAAGTCAGCGCTCGTGCTGTCGCACTTCGCACCGGCATTCCATACACTACTGTTTGGTTGGCACTTAGGCGTACCCTCTGATGCTATCCATACAAAATCCATCGGCATCATGAACTGTTACCTGGCGTTTTAGTGAAGCAGAGGGCATTTGCAGTCTGGGCACTTCAAAAGATGGTGGAAGATGACGATTAGTTGAGTAACGTGTTGTGGACTGACGAAGCTCATTTCATGCTCCGAGGGTCTGTCAACGCTGACAACTGCAGAATTTGGACTACCGAAAATCCTAGAACTGTCGTGGAAACTCCATTTCACGACGAGAAAGTCACAGTATGTGTTGGATTTACCACATTTACCGTTATCGGGCCTTTTTTTCTTGCGTGATTCTGGTTTTGTAACTGCTACCGCGATGGGTAAGAGGTACGCCGATATGTTACAGAATCGCATCATCCCCAGCCTGGCTGATAAACACCTGCTGGAACGTATGATGTTTATGCAGGATGGCACTCCACACCATGTTGCTAGACGTGTGAAAGATCTCTTGCACGTGTTGTTTGGTAATGATCGTGTGCTCAGCCACCACTTTCATTATGCTTGGCCTCCCAGGTCCCCAGAACTCAGTCCGTGCGATTATTGGCTTTGAGGTTACCTGAAGTCGCAAGTGTATCGTGATCGACTGACATCTCTAGGGATGCTGAAAGACAACATCCAATGCCAATGCCTCACCATAACTCCGGACATGCTTCACAGTGCTGTTCACAACATTATTCCTCGACTACAGTTATTGTTGAGGAATGATGGTGAACATATTGAGCATTTCCTGTAAAGAACATATTTGCTTTGTCTTACTTTGTTATGCTAATTATTGGTATTCTGATCAGATGAGCGCCATCTGTCTTACATTTTTTGAACTTTTGTATTTTTTTTTTTTTTTTTTTTTTTTTTTTTTTTTCCTAATAAACCCCCATGTCATTCAAAGCATGTGTCTGAATTTGTACCTCTACATTATTCCGTGATTTATTCAGTTTTCAAATTTATACTGACTTTTTGATCACCCGGTATAATTGCCGAGAAGGTTGATGTCTATTGGAATATCTGAAATTCTAATTTACCCCACTTTTTGTTTGTTAATGTCAATAGACATTGTTCCATTTAAAAAAGTGTATGTTTGCACAAAAATGTCCTTTCTAAGTACTGACTAACAGTATGAGCTCCTGATTCCCAATCCATTCTATACAAACTACCCATTTCTATAAAAACTTCCCATTTCCGCAATATTCACAGTGCAAGTTTTAAGTTATGTACACTGTGTAGAAAATATGGCTCAATGGCCCCAATAATCCCTTCTGAGCACATGCAAGCATACCCTCAAACTCAAATGGGTATAAGTGAATGCTGCGAGTATAGGGGCATAATGGATGGAGCACTACATCAGTAGTGTGAGGATAAGTTGGAAATTTGCGTCGATCAGAGACTGGCTCTGGATGGTGAAAGCAGTTAACGCAGCCTCTCATGAGAAGTGGTAAAACTGAGTTAAAGTTCCAATCTGGCACAGATTTTCAACCTTCCACATTGATTTATTTCAGTGCTCACTAGCAACCGTTGTCTGTCTTGTCTGTCTTTCCTTTGATTCATGTTCATGCTGCAGGATGTAACAAATAATGTCTGTTTTTTTGGACATTAAAAAAAAAAAACCCACACACACCAAATCGAATTACTTTAGGATTAAAAGAGACCACTCACTGAAAACCAGGAGCATTGAGTTGTTGATATGCACTTACAGAAGAAAGAAAACTTGTTAACTTTTGTTGTTATCCTTGGACAAACTAAAATAAAATAAAACAAAATTACACACACACACACACACACACACACACACACACACACACACACGACTGTGCCCCTACAGCACCAGCTGGATCGACTCACAGTGCCAATGTTATTTTTCAGTAGATGGACTGATTGTGGTGGTGGTGGTGGTGGTGGTGGTGTCAGGTGGGGTGGGTAGAGAGAGGGGTGGCATGAGGCAGGGGTGGGTGGCAAGCAGCTTGCAGGGAGGTGGCCGGTTTGCTGGCTAGGGATGTGGGAGAGAGGGATGGTAGGTATATAGGCTGGGATGATTGTAGTAGTTCGTGGGAAGCAGCACATACTGGAGGCATTGTGGGGACATGAATTTCAATGGGGTGACAGGATGGAGGAAGGGGAAACTGTTGGGTGGAGGCTACAGGTAGAGAGGGTTGCCTGTGATTGAGGCTAGGACGATTACGGGAGTGGAGGATGTGTTGCAAGGACAGATCCCATCTGCACAGTTCAGGCAAGCTGGTGATGGTGGGAAGGCTCTAGATGGCTCAGGTAGTGAAGCAACCATTGAAATTGAGCATGTTGTGCTCAGCTGCATGTTGTGCCAATGAGTGATCAACTTGGTTCTTGACAACAATTTGGCAGTGGCCATGCATCCTGGTGGACAGCTGGTTGGTAGTCATACCAATATAAAAGGCTGTGTAGTGTTTGCAGAGAGTTGGTATATGACATGACTGCTTTCACAGGTTACCTGGCCTCTGTTACATGGAGGCCAACATCCAGGAAGGTGATGTATTTGATAGAGGAGGACCAAGTAATGCAGATGAGAGAAAAGATGCTAACATTGTGAAGGAAAGTGGATAGGGTGTCTTGGCCCTGAGACTGTATCATGAAGATATCATCAATGAATCTGAACCAGACTAGACTTGTTTGTTTGTAAACCTTCTCTTCAAAGGAAAAGTAGTTGGTAAGGGGTATAAGCAATATGGTCATGGGTTTGTAATCTGAAGGATGTTGGGAGAGGTAGTGTTAGATAGCAGCAAGGCTGTAAGCAGAGGGGTTGTTGGTGTATGGAGGGGTGGGAGTGGGGGGGTACCCAGAAGGTAAAGTGATGGGGATCATGGAAAGTAAACAGTCGGTGTCTTTTATGTGGGAGGCAAGGTTTTAGGCAATTGGTTGGAGGTGTGGGTCAACAAGAGCAAAAATTCTTTCATTTGGAGCACAGTATCAGCTACAGTGGGGTGTCGAGGAATGTTGGGTTGGTGGATTTTGGGGAGCTCATAGAACAGGGTGTATATAACACTGGAAATCTGGAGAAAAACCCAGAATTTTTTTCATTCAGGAGAAATCTAGGAAAAACTTGGAACATTTTTAGAATTCTGGGAATTTTTCATTGTTTTAGTTTTCAGTTAAATTTTTGTAATATTGAATGGTAAGAACTGATACTCTAATAAAGAACTTTACTTTAGCCAGCAATAAAACATAAACAAGAGAATAACACAAAAATAAAACTTTAGTTGCAAAGAAAATGTGCCATTTCCAACAGCAAAACACAGTGCACGTACAAGTGTAGGCCAACAGCAAAATGTGTCAATGACTATGCAATACTTTGTAACAACAAACTGCTGATGATGTGTCTTTCTCGTGGGCCTTATTTCGATGAGTGTGACATCAAACTGTTTACGTTTCTAAGAGGTTGTGGGAAAAACTGCAAATGTTGTTTTGGGAAGCATTACTTTCAAAGTAAATTTCCTTTTATGCAAGATGAATTATGTTACATGTGAGAATATGCAATGACTTGCTTAAATCATGTATGGTTAGTTACGCTCTCATTCAAAACGTAACACTGAGGACCAGCCACTTATAAAAATTTCAGGGCCAGAAGACCAGTCATTTATGATATTATTTAAAATTTTACTGGCACATATGTGTTTGATATACCTTAGAGGGTGACACCTGCTAAAGACCAACTTCCAGGGTTAGTTTTTCATATATATTTTAGTTCTTTCATAGATTACAAATTATCCGGTAGTGATGGCAAAAAGATTAATTAGCCTTAAAAAAAAGCGTTAAGTTAGTTCTTGAGAAATGTCACATGTAACTGGCTTTTCTATGGAAAAGCTGAAGTGCTTGACAGAACATGGGACTCAGCCTGGTAACCCACCAAACTTTTGTTGTACAGCAGTGAAATTTACAATCTTGCTTGTCAGAAATATTCAGCTGCTTCAATTTAAGTGGTACTCTTAAGTACCTGCCTAATCATGTCCTCAAAAAAACTGGCAACCAATGTTATATGTGCTTTAACTATACTGTATGTGTATTAATTTAAACCATTAACTTTTTCTGTTTGTGTGTTCACGATACTCAACAGTGATGTTACTATTAGCTGACTAAATCACATGTCATACACCCTGAGTATCTGCTGTCATCGGCTGGCGAGTTTTACAGCTCCAAGGGAAAGTATAATGTCATTTAACATGCAAAAAATGTGCTTTCACTAGGGTTTAGCATATTTTAATGCAGGAGAAAGTGTATTTTCATCCAAGAGAAAGTGTATTTTTAACTGGGAAATCTGGGAAAAACCCAGTAATTTTTTTTCTTGTCCTTTTATATGCCCTGTGGAAGGTCTCTCTCTGCGTGTGTGCGTGTGGAAGGGGAGGGGGGTTGTTGGAGTAAGGAGGGTGTTGGACTCAGATGAGAGGTTATGGGAAGGTCCTATGAATTTCAGTAGGGGTTGGAGGTTAAAATATTAGACTTCCGGGATGGGGTCATTCTGGCAGAGCTTGTAAGTGGACCAGTCAGGCAGTTGGCGGCAGCCTTCTGTGTGAGGTAGTCTCTGTGACTCATCGCCACAGTAGCAGAGGCTTTGTCTGCAGGGAGGATGATTTGGTCTGATCTGTTTTCAGGTTGTGTATGGCTTCTGCTGAAAGTTTAGTGTTCTTAGGAGAGACCAGGGGAAGGATGGTAAGGCCAAGTTGCAGGTAAGGAATTCCTGGTGGTAGATGGGGAGGGGCAGGGTCACGTTTGGATGTGGTATGAACTGGGATAGGCAAGATTCAGTGTCAGGTTAGGTTTGAGGGATTGGTGGCAAAGCAGAGTTTCCACTGTAGGGACTGAGAGAAGGATAGCATGTCCGTAACAAGGCCAGTGTTAAATTTGGAGGTAGGGCTGTGTGTCTGAGGTTGCTAGAGGAGAGGTTAACAACAGTGTTTTGGATTTACTTGGTTTCTGGATTTTGTGGGGTGTTAGAAGGGAGTTTTGAAGGATTTGGTAAACTGAAGAGGTCAGCTAGGGCCTATGTGCAATGAAGTGTTGACGAGGGGTTCACAGTGAGAAGAAAGGGTGTTGTGGTTGTGGTGCCTCAAGGCAGGAGTAGGATGTCGATAGGTTGGATGACTGATGGAGATGGTGTCTGAAGTGCTCGTCCAGTTGTTGAATTGCAGGAGTCTCTATTTCATATATTTTGTATGTAATGAGGATTGCACAGTAACAGTATCTTACAGTGGGAATAGAGATGGTGTGGGCTCCAACCCCTACTGAAATCCATAGGTCCTTCCCAGAACCTCTCATCTGATTCTGTCTCCCTCATAAGCCCACCAATACCCCAGACATCCACCTTGTAGATGCTCCCCAAAATGTACAAACCCAACAATCCATTGTTGCCAGCTATTTTGTTGACACTGAAAGAATTTCTGCTTATGTTGACCAACATGTCCAACCAACTACCCTTGACCAACACCTTCAACTATTTGCCCGAAACCTAGCCTCTCATGTCAAAGACTCTAACCACTTCCTTCACCAGCTTTCCACCAACCCAATCCCTTTACCTCCTGAATACCCACTTGTCACTGTTGATGCCACCTAACTATACACCAACATCCTTCATATCCATAGTGCTGCCACTATCAAATACTACCTATCCCAATATCCTTCAGACTCCAAACCCACCACCTCATTCCTTATATACCTTACCTTCTACATCCTGACCCATAACTACTTTCCTAAGAAGAAGAGGTTTACAAACAAACCCGCAACACCCACACAGCATCTTCCTGAGCCAACCTGTGTATGGGTTATCTAGAGGAAAGCTTCCTAGCCTCCCAAAACTTACAGCCGCTAGTCTTATTCAGGTTCATTGATGATATCTCCATGATCTGGACTCAGGGCAAGGACAGTCTGTCAACATTCCTTCATAACCTCAACACCTTTCCTCCCACCTGCTTCATGTGGATCTCCTCTTCCCAGTGCACCCCTTTTCTGGACATTAACTTCCACCTGTCTGATGGGTCCATCCACACCTCTTTCCACATCAAACCCACTAACTACCAACAGTACGTGTATTTTGACAGCTGTCATCACCAGAAAATTCCTCCCATACAGGCTAGCCACCCATGGACAATGTATTTGCAGTGATGAGAACCCCCTTTCCCAGTATGCTGAAGGCCTCACAAAGGTCATTACAGACAGGCAGTACACCCCCAAACATAGTCCAGAAACAGTTTCCCCATGCTATATCCTCACCCCTTCCCACCCAAATCCTCCCATCACTGGCAAAAATCAGCTTCAAAGGAGCACCCCCCCCCCCTCCCCCTTGTCACCCAGTATCACTCAGGACTGCAACAGCTGACCAGCGTCCATTGCCAGGGCTTTGCTTATTTCTAATCCTGCCCTGAAATGAGGGGTATGCTATCCAAGATCCTTCCCCATCCCTTGCAGTGTGGTGTTCCATCACCCACCCAACCCACACAATATCCTAGGCTGTCCCTATGTCATTTCCACTCAAACCCCTTGCCATGGGGATCATATCTCTGTGGCAGACCAAGGTATAAGACTTGGCCAATCCACCCACCCAACTCCTCCTCCTCCTCCAATCCTGTCACAGGCTTATCCTGCCCTATCAGAAACTGGGATACCAATGAAAGCAGTCATTTTCATATACCAACTCTGCTGCAAACACTGCACAGTGTTTTATGTTGATATGACTACCAACCAGCTGTCCACCAGGATGAATGGCCACAACCAAACTGTTATCAAGAATGAAGTTGACCACCCAGTGGCACAACATGCAGCTGACCACAATTTGCTCACTTTCAATGGCTGCTTCACAATCCAAGCCATGTGTATCCTTCCCTCATCACCAGCTTCTGTGAACTGTGTGGATGGGAATTGTACTTGCAGCACATCCTCTCCTCACATAATTATCTTGGCCTCAGTCTCATGTAACCCTCTGTCCCCACATCCTCGCCCAGCAAATTCCCCTTCCTCCATCCTGTCACCCCCTCCCAGTTCATGTGCCCATGTCACCTTCGGCACGTGCCGCACTCCACTGGGAACTACAATCACTCCAGCCCATATACCTGCCATCCCTCTCTCCTACATTCCTAGCTGGCAAATCAGCCATGTTGGTCTGAGCCATTAGTCACCCACACCGTGTCCCTCTCCCTGCCTCCTGCCTCCCTCTCCATCTACCCACCTGACACTACCCCAACCACTCTCTCTCTCTCTCTCTCTCTCTCTCTCTCTCTCTCTCTCTCTCTCTCTGTGTGTGTGTGTGTGTGTGTGTGTGTGTGTGTGTGTGTGTGTGTGTGTTTCGGTGAAACACAGATTTTTAATTTTGTTTGAACTTTTGCATCCCTCTGTCTGGAAGGTCTTTTGTACAAGTGCCTTACATAGTCTTGTGGTCACAATGAATTTATGAACAAACCATTCCCATGATTGTACACAGACAGGGGAGAGTTGTTCTGCTAATTTGAAAAGAAAAATTTGCAGGGTACCTTGTTCTCCTGTTGTTGTTCTGTAAAAGATCCAGTCATTGATTTCAGCAGCAAGGTTAGCAGGTTGAGAAAGACAAATATAGGCAATCTGCAGCAGTCAGACTTGACAGTTTACAGTTTACTGATCCAGAATATCAACTCCAAATTTAGTGGAACTGTAGAAGTTCACTGTGTCAGGGAGTTTAGTTTGTGTTTCTTGGTCCACTGCAACTGACTGCTGCAGTGTGCTCAGTAGAAGAAAAGTTTTCATCATCTTCCCCTGATACGAAGTAATTGTTGTGTCATTAGCTTGTGTAAGATAGTATCATACAAAGATCTAGCAGTAGACTTTGGTGATGAAGGAACTTCTCTTCCAGTTTTCTCCAGTGTACTCACCATGGTTGTGCTCTCCCACTTTAACTGATCTGCTAGATATTTGGCTGTGAAGAAATTGTCAAATGTTACATTTCTTATTTTTGAAGCATAATGTTGCATGAGACATGCAACAACATGCCCTGCAACAGATATGTAATGGGCCTTTTAATTTGTTTACTCAAGTAAGGAAACCCATTCACCATATACAATGAAGTGCCAAAGAAACTGGTGTAGGCATGCAAATACAGAGATATGTAAGCAGGTAGAATACAGCACTGTGGTCGACAACACATGAGCGATTGGACGCAGCACCTCAGAGGTAGCGATGAAGTGGGGATTTTCCCGTATGACCATTTCACGAGTGTACCATGAATATCAGGAATCCAGTAAAACTTCAAATCTCTTACGTCACTGCAGCTGTAAAAATATCCTACAAGAATGGGACCAATGATGACTGAAGAGATTCATTCAACATAACAGAAATGCAACCCTTCCACAGATTGCTGCAGATTTCAATGCTGGTCCATCAACAAGTGTCAGCATGCGAACCATTCAGTGAAACATCATCGATATTGGCTTTCGGAGCCGAAGGTCCACTCGTGTACCCTTGATGACTGCACGACACAAAAGCTTTATGCCTCGCCTGGGCCCGTCCACACCAGCAATGGGCTGTTGATGACTGGAAACATATTGCTTGGTCAGACGAGTCTCATTTCGAATTGTATCGAGCAGATGGACGCGTACGGATATGGACACAACCTCATGAATCCATGGGCCCTGCATGTCAGTAGGGGACTGTTCCAGCAGGAGGTGGCTCTGTAATGGTGTGGGGCGTGTGCAGTTGGAGTGATATGGGACCCCTGGTATGTCTAGATATGACCCTAACAGATGACACGTACGTAACCATCCTGCCTGATCATCTGCATCCATTCATGTCCATTGTGCATTCCAACATACTTGGATAATTCCAGGAGGACAACACAGCACCCCACATGTCCAGAATTACTACAGAGTGACTCCAGGAACACTCTTGTGAGTATAAACACTTTGGCTGGCCACCAAACTCACCAGAAATGAACATTATTCAGCATATCTGAGACGTCTCGAAATGTGCTGTGCGGAAGAGATCATACTCTTATGGATTTATGGACAATCCTGCAGGATTCTTGGTGTCAGTTCCCTCGAGCACCACTTCAGATGTTAGTCGAATCCATGCCATGTTGTGTTGCGGCACTTCTGTTTACTCGCGGGGGGCCTTACATGACATTTATGACTGGCATCTCTTGCATGTCAGAACTTCAAACCAAATTTATCTGGAATATTAGTAATTTATTGTGTATCAGCAGCGAGCTTTGCATGGCCAAAGCTGTTCATCAGTGGTTATAAATGCACCTGCTATGTAGTTACTGGTGCAGTTGTCTACAAATGGATTCCAGACTGGGGTAGTTTCTGTGAAGCCATCAGTCTCGAGTCTCTTATCATGAGTGTTCTTGTCATCTAATCATAAAAATTACATGAATTAAAATTACATGAGTTCTATTAACATATTTCTTCCTATAGTGCAAGAAAAAAATGTCAGCCACCCCTCTTGAGACCACAGAAGGGTGATGCGGAAATTCTTTTCTTCATAACACTCACAAGTGCATACATCATGGCTATGATAGCTTTTAATTGGACAGTATCAAGTACCCAGGTGTCATCCTGGAGAACTTCTCGGGCCATAATTTCTGTAAAGATTTTTATGTTTTGTAGAATGTTATTGTCTATCCACATTCGCCGTGCACTCAATTAACTTCCTCTGACTAAAAGTTTCTTGACTGTAGAGTTTCTGCCAACATGTTGTGGGGCCCTAATCTTCTGTGTTCATGGCACAGTGCAATTTGAGTTCACAGCATTCCATGGGCAGCAGTCTCTTCACGTCCAACTTCTGGATGCCAAGATGGATGCGATTTTTTCCATTTTCTTCCTTGGATGTGAGCAGTGGTGGATACAGAAAAGCCTCAAGGAGGGGGCACTAAAGATATCTGGAGCTACCTTTACTTTTACCGTAATAAAAAAATAATCAAGTCACATGCAAAATTTAAGAAAGTTTTGTTTGAACCGGTTATACACATATACAAGAGAATGTCATCTTATGATATAAAAAAGTTACAGTTGTGGTTCTCTTTTTTAAATGATGAATCCTATGCACCTATTCTTCGTGGCAAATTGGTTAATTACACCGTCAGTAGGAAAATAAATGTCAGGGTGAGTGTTCAACAGAGCTAAGCCATTAAGTCGATCCTCCTTCATTGTCGACCTTAGTCATGTCTTTGTATGCCGCAGTGTTGAAAAACTTCTTTCTACTGTAGCAATAGAGGCACTTAGGCAAGCAAATATTTTGTACAGCATGTTCAAAGTAGGGTAGTCAGACTAGGACAAACTGACTACACTTGCATAACTGAATCACGATCATTAAGGGCATTTATGCTCCTTTGCTTGTATTGAAGAATTTCTCCCATTAGTCTCTTTTTAATCACAAAGAGTGATTCTTCTTCAAAGAATGGTAGTTCAGTTAAGCACTGATTCAATTTACATGCCAGACCATTACCGTCATGTTTCAGTAGTTGTGAGGACTGACTGGCGGGGCCGGCACGGGTGGCAATTTGGGCGGCCCTGCAAGGCGGAGTCGCGCACCTCACATATGTATCCACCACTGGATGTTAGTAGGAATTTGTGGTACCACCAGAATCAAACCTGTAAGCACGTGGTTATTTGGATGTTGTACAAATCGTGAATATTCATCTTACAACTAAGATTATTTGCCTTGCTCTGTTTTGTGAGGTTGATATTCTGTACCATCCATATTATCTTTGTCAATTTTTATCAAGCATCTCATAACATTCAAAAATATCTTCTCCTTCAGAATCTTCTTCTGGTGGTAAACTGTTCAAATAATTGAATAATTCTTCATCCAAACGAAAATACTGATGTGCCATAATAACCAGGAGTGCTACACTTCTGCAGAGCACAACAATGTACTGACAGAGAACAGCAACAAGTATGTTCATTCTTCCACCAAATAAAGTAAAATGGAAATAAATAGAGGGAACAAGGTCACAAGAATAATGAAGATGTAAAAGCCATTGTTGCACGTCTAGAGACATGGTACATAAAAAATGTCTGTTGAACTAGTTGCAGTCCTTCAAGGTAAAAATGTTTGTAAGTTGTTCAGTTTTTGTAACAGATGTTCGTTTTTTTTACAGAAATTATAAACCACCAAGTACATTAAAATTCATGAAATATAAGCCCACTGAATTGGAATGTACACTAGTTATTAAGTATTAAAAAACACTCAACAGTCAGATTGATCACTATGGTTCTTCTAGTGTCAGTCTGCATTTCACAGCTAATAAATTATGGTCAAAGTCCACATTTGGTCAGGAGATATTTTGAAGTTTAAAATCTGGTTTCCAAACTTCTTTCTAGAATAATATAATCAGTTCAAAACCTTTCTCTGTCTATAGTTCTCTTTCAGATGTACAATTTCTTTCATGATTCTTAAATTAATTGTCTGCAGTTGTTAAATTGTGCTCTTCTTGAAATTCTATCAGGCATCTTTCCCTTTCATCCATGCCCCCCCCCCCCCCCCCCCAAAAAAAATTCCTTCCCTGTCTTTATTAACCTACTTGTTTCCTCCTCTTGCTTTCACCAATATTATGTTCCAGTCCCACGCCATAACTAAATTTTCATGTGCTGTAAGGTGCAGTTACCATTCACCATTCATCTGCAAGTGAGAGGTTGCATATCCTCACTTTTTTGCCCTTTACAGAATATTTTTGAATATTTGTTCACAAAGTTGTAAAACTAATTATTCTTTACCCACTCACTGAATTTCACCCATGTGCTACTATCCAAATTTCAGAAGAGTTGGAGATTCTCCAATCCCTGGGGCAGGTGCATACGCAGACAGCAGTATAGGAGGAGCAGCTGCAACTGGTGATGGTGATATAATGATGCGATTCTTACCCAGGTATGTTCAAGATTATTCTTATCCAGTTTTTCATAACAGTTTGGCTTTCCGTGAAAATCGAGCAGTCAGCCTCAAAATATGTGTAGAAATCTGCCTTTTGTAATATGACATATACTTGCAGGAGGATTTTATCCCTCAGCACTATGTACAAGGTATTAATGTAATTGACAGTAATTGCTGACAAACTCACCAGAATATTTAACCTTCATCAAAAATTCTATCTTTACTCCTCACAAACCTACAAATTAACATAAAGTTGCAAGTTATGAGCTAGATTGGTCGATTAAATTAAGTTTAAATAAGCAGCAGAAATAAATTGCAGCTCATTTGTTCCAATATTCAGTTCCATTATAGAGGATAAGAGAAATAGGTCCGAGTGTCTAACACCCACTGAATGTGCAATTCTAAATGACTTGAAAATGCTCAAAGGTAACTGAAATTACTTAAAAATAATTAAAGTACAAAACCAAGCACATGGAAAAAACTAAAGTACTAGAGACTACCACTTGATCAAAATCAGCTAAATATCATCTACACTAACTATTAAAATATTCCTGAGTCCCTACTTGACCATCTATACAAAAATTAAGGGCCCTTAATTATCCATCAGAAACTGCTCTGAGTGAAATCTTTGAATCATGGATGCAGCCGCTTGGGTTTCAAACTGACACAGTCTGAGTTAACATGACCAAAACCCGCATCATTCTCAGTGTGCCCACTTACGTGCCTGCAATGGGCAAAGCTGGTTATTATAGTTTATATTTAGTGGTAGACTTCATTTGAAATCTGTTGACAATATCGGATAAACATTCTCATGCTAATAAAAATTTTAATAAACAACATAAGAATATGTTAATTAATGTAATTTGTATACAAAGCTGTGCTTATATTTAATTAGTCTCTAACAGCAGTGTCCTCTAGTTACATGATTTACACTATGTGATCAAAAGTATCCAGACACCCCCAAAAACATATGTTTTTCATATTAAGTGCATTGTGCTGCCACCTGCTGCCAGGTACTCCATATCAGTGACCTCAACAATCATTATACATCGTGAGAGAACAGAATGGGGCGCCCTGCGGAACACACGGACTTCAAACGTGGTCAGGTCATTGGGTGTCACTTGTGTTATATGTCTGCACGCGTGATCTCCACACTCCTAAACATCGCTAGGTCCACTGTTTCCAATGTGATAGTGAAGTGAAAATGTGAAAGGACATGTACAGCACAAAAGCGTACAGGCCAACCTTATCTGTTGGCTGACAAAAACTGCCGACAGTTGAAGAGGGTCGTAATGTGTAATAGGCAGACATCTACCCAGACCATCGCACATGAATTCCAAACTGCACCAGGATCCACTGTAAATACTCTGACAGTTAGGCAGGAGGTGAGAAAACTTGGATTTCATGGTCAAGCTGCTGCTCATAAGCCACACATCATGCCGGTAAATGCCAAACAACTCTTCGTTTGGTGTAAGGAGCGTAACATTGGACAGTTGAACAGTGGAAAAACGTGTTGTGTGGAGTGACGAATCACAGTACACAATGTGGTGGTCCGAGGGCAGGGTGTGGGTATGGCAAATGCCGGTGAACATCATCTGCCAGCTTGTGTAGTGCCAACAGTAACATTCAGTGGCAGTGGTGTTATGGTGTGGTCGTGTTTTTCATGGAGGGGGCTAGCACCCCTTGTTGTTTTCATGGCACTATCCCAGCACAAGCCTGACATTTTATGATGTGACTTACCAAATGAAAGTGCTGGCAGGTCGACAGACACACAAACATACACACAAAATTCAAGCTTTCGCAACAAACTGTTGCCTCATCAGGAAAGAAGGAAGGAGAGGGAAAGACGAAAGGATGTGGGTTTTAAGAGAGAGGGTAAGGAGTCATTTCAATCCCAGGAGCGGAAAGACTTACCTTAGGGGGAAAAAAGGACAGGTATACACTCGCGCGCGCGCGCACACACACACGTATACAGACACAAGCAGAGATATTTAAAGACAAAGAGTTTGGGCAGAGATGTCAGTCGAGGCAGAAGTGCATGGGCAAAGATGTTTTTGAATGACAGGTGAGGTATGAGTGGCGGCAACTTGAAATTAGCGGAGATTGAGGCCTGGTGGATAACGGGAAGAGAGGATATATTGAAGAGCAAGTTCCCATCTCCGGAGTTCGGATAGGTTGGTGTTAGTGGGAAGTATCCAGATAACCCGGATGGTGTAACACTGTGCCAAGATGTGCTGGCCGTGCACCAAGGCATGTTTAGCCACAGGGTGATCCTCATTACCAACAAACGCTGTCTGCCTGTGTCCATTCATGCGAATGGACAGTTTGTTGCTGGTCATTCCCACATAGAATGCGTCACAGTGTAGGCAGGTCAGTTGGTAGATCACGTGGGTGCTTTCACATGTGGCTCTGCCTTTGATCGTGTACACCTTCCGGGTTACAGGACTGGAGTAGGTGGTGGTGGGGGGGTGCATGGGACAGGTTTTACACCGGGGGCGGTTACAAGGGTAGGAGCCAGAGGGTAGGGAAGGTGGTTTGGGGATTTCATAGGGATGAACTAAGAGGTTACGAAGGTTAGGTGGACGGCGGAAAGACACTCTTGGTGGAGTGGGGAGGATTTAATGAAGGATGGATCTCATTTCAGGGCAGGATTTGAGAAAGTCGTATCCCTGCTGAAGAGCCACATTCAGAATCTGATCCAGTCCCGGAAAGGATCCTGTCACAAGTGGGGCACTTTTGTGGTTCTTCTGTGGGAGGTTCTGGGTTTGAGAGGATGAGGAAGTGGCTCTGGTTATTTGCTTCTGTACCAGGTCGGGAGGGTAGTTGCAGGATGCGAAAGCTGTTGTCAGGTTGATGGTGTAATGGTTCAGGGATTCCGGACTGGAGCAGATTCGTTTGCCACGAAGACCTAGGCTTTAGGGAAGGGACCGTTTGATGTGGAATGGGTGGCAGCTGTCGTAATGGAGGTACTGTTGCTTGTTGGTGGGTTTGATGTGGACGGACGTGTGAAGCTGGCCATTGGACAGGTGGAGGTCAACATCAAGGAAAGTGGCATGGGATTTGGAGTAGGACCAGGTGAATCTGATGGAACCAAAGGAGTTGAGGTTGGAGAGGAAATTCTGGAGTTCTTCTTCACTGTGAGTCCAGATCATGAAGATGTCATCAATAAATCTGTACCAAACTTTGGGTTGGCAGGCCTGGGTAACCAAGAAGGCTTCCTCTAAGCGACCCATGAATATGTTGGCGTACGAAGGGGCCATCCTGGTACGTTGTGGGTCAGGATGAAGCTGGCTAAGGTAATGAGGAAAGAGGTTTTAGGTAGGGTGGCAGGTGATCGGCGTGAAAGGAAGTGCTCCATTGCAGCGAGGCCCTGGACGTGCGGGATATTTGTGTATAAGGAAGTGGCATCAATGGTTACAAGGATGGTTTCCGGGGTAACGGATTGGGTAAGGATTCCAGGCCTTCGAGAAAGTGGTTGGTGTCTTTTATGAAGGATGGGAGACTGCACGTAATGGGTTGAAGGTGTTGATCTACGTAGGCAGAGATACGTTCTGTGGGGGCTTGGTAACCAGCTACAATGGGGCGGCCGGGATGATTGGGTTTGTGAATTTTAGGAAGAAGGTAGAAGGTAGGGGTGCGGGGTGTCGGTGGGGTCAGGAGGTTGGTGGAGTCGGGTGAAAGGTTTTGTAGGGGGCCTAAGGTTCTGAGGATTCCTTGAAGCTCCGCCTGGACATCAGGAATGGGATTACCTTGGCAAACTTTGTATGTGGTGTTGTCTGAAAGCTGACGCAGTCCCTCAGCCACATACTCCCGACGATCAAGTACCACGGTCGTGGAACCCTTGTCTGCCGGAAGAATGACGATGGACCGGTCAGCCTTCAGATCACGGCTGGCCTGGGCTTCAGCAGTGGTGATGTTGGGAGTAGGATTAAGGTTTTTTAAGAAGGATTGAGAGGCAAGGCTGGAAGTCAGAAATTCCTGGAAGGTTTGGAGAGGGTGATTTTGAGGAAGAGGAGGTGGGTCCCGCTGTGACGGAGGACGGAACTGTTCCAGGCAGGGTTCAATTTGGATAGTGTCTTGGGGAGTTGGATCATTAGGGGTAGGATTAGGATCATTTTTCTTCGTGGCTAAGTGATACTTCCAGCAGAGAGTACGAGTGTAGGACAGGATACTTTCCGGGACTGGATCAGATTCTGAATGTGGCTCTCCAGCAGGGATACGACTTCGTCAAATCCTGCCCTGAAATGAGATTCATCCTTCATGAAATCCTCCCCACTCCACCAAGAGTGTCTTTCTGCCGTCCACCTAACCTTCATAACCTCTTAGTTCATCCCTATGAAATCCCCAAACCACCTTCCCTACCCTCTGGCTGCTACCCTTGTAACCGCCCCCGGTGTAAAACCTGTCCCGTGCACCCTCCCACCACCACCTACTCCAGTCCTGTAACCCGGAAGGTGTACACTATCAAAGGCAGAGCCACATGTGAAAGCACCCACGTGATCTACCAACTGACCTGCCTACACTGTGACACATTCTATGTGGGAATGACCAGCAACATACTGTCCATTCGCATGAATGGACACAGGCAGACAGTGTTTGTTGGTGATGAGGATCACCCTGTGGCTAAACATGCCTTGGTGCACGGCCAGCACATCTTGGCACAGTGTTACACTGTCCGGGTTATCTGGATACTTCCCACTAACACCAACCTATACGAACTCCGGAGATGGGAACTTGCTCTTCAATATATCCTCTCTTCCCGCTATCCACCAGGCCTCAATCTCTGCTAATTTCAAGTTGCCGCCACTCATACCTCACCTGTCATTCAACAACATCTTTGCCCATGCACTTCTGCCTCGACTGACATCTCTGCTCAAACTCTTTGTCTTTAAATATGTTTGCTTGTGTCTGTATATGTGTGTGTGTGTGCGAGTCTATACCCGTCCTTTTTTCCCCCTAAGGTAAGTCTTTCCGCTCCCGGGATTGGAATGACTCCTTACCCTCTCCCTTAAAATCCACATCCTTTTGTCTTGACCTCTCCTTCTCTCATTCCTGATGAAGCAACCTTGGGTTGCGAAAGCTCAAAATTTGTGTGTGCGTTTGTGTGTCTTTTATTGTGTCTATCTACCAGCACTTTCTCGTTTGGTAAGTCACTGCATCTTTGTTTTTTATATATATTTTTCCCAAGTGGAATGTTTCCCTCTATTATATTCATAGGATTAAATATAGATGTACATGTATTCTGACACTGCTCCAACTGCAGTTCTGGCTAAAACCCTTCTCATTACAAGAGATTCATCGTAGCATGAGAGTGATGCCGGCCGCGATGGTCTAGCGGTTCTAGGCGCTCAGTCCGGAACCGCGGGACTGCTATGGTCGCAGGTTCGAATCCTGCCTCGGGCATGGATGTGTGTGATGTCCTTAGGTTGGTTAGGTTTAATTAGTTCTAAGTTCTAGGCGACTGATGACCTCAGAAGTTAAGTCGCATAGTGCTCAGAGCCATTTGAACCATTTTTTTGAGAGTGATGTAGGTTTTGCAGGGTAATACTTAACTTTGAAATGACGAATCTCCTCCACCAATAAAGTCCATTAGGAGATGTATATTGCAGATATGCCTGGATTTCAGATGTGATGAAAATTTGAATGTTAAAATAATGTTTTCCAACATGAATCCTTTTAATTCTGATGAATCCTTTTTAACAACCGGTGTATTTTCCATAAGCATTCACGAAGGTGTTCACACAGCAACTGTTACAGACTTTGCAACATTACATTGGCCAAACTGTGACTGACTTAAAGTGCTTTGCACCGCTCAATGTATACCCTATCTTAACAATGTATATTCTTTAGCCTGTTGTCAAAAACAAGTACATTTACTGATTCATAATCAGAAGTTAATAATGTACAACAAACTGTTAGTACAGTTTTATAGATAATAAATGATGATTCATTCTGAATACATTTGTAATACTGTTTTTCTGACTTTTGTGTAGAATTCAGTTATGAAGTTACAATAACAATAACTTTCATAAAATCATCAATTACATCTTGATTTCACGTTGGATTTTATTCCTGATATTTATTGAGATACAGTACAAAATGCCAAAAGGGAATTTCAGGTTAAAGTTCTGTATGATAATTTCATAGCATCAAAATGACTGAAAATCAATAGTGTTTACACCAGTATGTTCGAGAATCATTAATGAAAAAGATAATTACAACTTATGTAATTGGTTGTTCATTATTGACACAATACATAAAGTGCACAAGTCATGTTAAATACATCAGATGACTGATAAATGTTCCAGAAGTCCATTTTTAGGTAAATTGAAATTTACAAATTTTGCTAATTAATTATTGTTTTAATTGCAACATAGATATTTTTCATAACATTTCTATGGGAATGTAATAATGCAGTCATGAAAATGAAATGATAAATCCTGCTGAAATTTACAACAATGTGTTAATTCACATCATCAGGTCTTCTAACTAATTATAACTTTCTGTTAATTACAGTTAAATGATCTGAAATAATGTTAATGATGTTGATTCAGTATATAAGTGAACAATACAGTTTAATTTGCTGATAGAAACTAAGAAAAACTATACTTTCTACCTTTTTTCCATTACATATTGTGGATTGGGTAATATACAATCTGCTAAACTTTTAGTGCTATCAAAGCATTCATTAACTACCCTACAACTTGTCCTATTACAACATACAATATAACAGCAGCCCTTTATGAGTTTTCTTTCTATCCAGGCAAATGGTAATATACTGTTGTGATTGTGGTGGGCATCAAGGGAGAGGGCGTCCTTATGGGAATTGAGGACAGATGACTGGCACATGCAGTGCTGCCTTTTGTTATTGTGTTGGGATTGGCAATAGATCCATGCTCCCGGATGTTAGACTGGCTCCTTTCCGCAGCTCAGTCAGGACTGAACAAGGCAGTGACAATAAAAATTGCAGACATCATTTCGGAGCAATTATGTTAAGGATGTATCTATCTTGACTGCCACCCAGCACCGAAACAGCAACCGCACCAAGGTATTGCCATAATTTCCCATGAACAGTGTGACAACTACGAAAAATCAAGATATAGTGATTGCTAAAGCTGCAGTACTTCTCATCTTGGTCGGCAATGTCAGATCTGCAATTTAGTGGAGTTGTAGATAGTAAGAGATTTCTATACTGAATAAAAAGGCTGTACCCAGATTACAGGAGGGGGCCAAGTTGCCCCCTTTTGTCATCCCGACCTTCTCCCTCCCTCTGGTACACACACTTGATGCTTGCTAGGATTAATTGATGGATAGTGAAGGCCTTAGGGGCAAGGGATTTCTTTAATGAATTTTTTACTGTGCAATGGAGTGTGTGCTGATATGAAACTTCCTGAGATATTAAAACTGTATGCTGGTCTGAGACTTGAACTCAGGACTTTCCCTTTCACAGACAAGTGCTCTACTGAGTCTCGGTCTAAATTTTAATTTTCCAGGAAGTTTAAGGGATTTCTTCCCACTGCAGATGCATCTTCCATAGATGGCCAGTGTATTTTTTGGTGTGGAGGGAATGGCAGCTATTAAATTCTAGCTACTGTAAATAGGCAGTGGGCTTGATATGGTGACGAGATGTTGGGCTGGAGCAATCGAAAGTCAACATCCAAGAAGAAGTGAGGAGAGAAGGTGTTGAGGCTGAGCAGGAATTGGGGATAGGTTGCCTTGCCCCATGGTCCATATTGTGAAGACATCATCAATGAATCTGAACCAGACAAGAGTTTTTGGTATTCTGGTTGGCTACATGGTTTTCTCTAGATGGCCCATGAACAGTTTGGCATTGGAGGGAGCAATGGAGGTGCCCATGGCCATACTGCAGATTTGTTCATTTATCTACTCCTCAAAGGAGAAGTAATTATGTGTGAAGTTGTAGTTAGTGAGATACATAAGGAATGAGTTGGTGGGTTTGAAGATGGAAGGATGAGAGAGGTAGTATTTTAAAGTGGCAAGGTGGTGGTGGTGGTGGTGGTGGTGTATAGGAAGGTAGAGTTAACACATCAGGGACCCAGATGTTAATAGAGTGGTGGTAGTTGAAAGTTTGTGAAAGATGATGATGATGATGTCTTTGTTTGGGAGACAAGGCTGTGGGCAGTTGGTTAGTTGGTTGGAGGTGTTGCTCATCAACAACATTTGGTGGAATCACAGTAACCAATACAATGGGTCATGAAGGTATAGTTGTGTTTGTGAATTATCAGAATGTTGCCAGTATCCCTCACTAATCTGATATTAGAGAAACACATCTCCATGGCACAGTCATCCCTGAACTACCTCTGCTCTCTCTCTCTCTCTCTCTCTGCAAGGTAGTTTTACTGTGAAATCCCAACTATTGAGCTCTATCTCCTAAATTGAAGCCATTGACCCCCAACACGTGAAAGAGCAGTCAGCACATCACCTCCTAAAGTTTGTCAATTTATTGACATTTTATCCCCATCTGAAAGCACCACTATGTACCAATACCCATCCAACCTCAGAGATTCCCCTCGTTGCACCCAAATCTAGCCTTACTGACCTTTTCCATCTTCCACATCCACCAAAGCTCCCTCTCAACTTACAGCTTAAATGAACTTAAACACTATTACAAACTGTCCACCAGAAGCCTTATGTCTACAGAAGTTTCATTCCTATCGAAAGTTCTTGCTTTCAGTCCTGCACTCAAGTTCAATCATGCTGGACTTTTCAAAGACTTACTCTCCTCTCGATCAATGCAGAGAAACACTTTTTTCCCCACTGAATCCTGACCCTGAATCTTTCCATGTTCATACCACCATCCAAACATGACACTCTCGCTCCTCCTGCCTAACCACTCCCTGATAACTTTCTGGGAAATTCTTACCTTCAACTGGCCTCCTCCTCCTTTCCCAGGAGTACAAGCCTCTCAGCACAGGAAATAACAGCCATTCTCAACCCCCAAGACAGATCCTTCACACAGAGAAAGGCTTCACTACTGCCTTGACCAATTACAGAGAGTACTTTGACCTATAAGCACTGTCATAGTGATCCCATCCCAGAAGTCCAGCATATCCTCCAATCCCTCCTAAAATCCTTAATCCTATCCTAGAATCAGTCTCCAGTGTCCATCTTCCTCCTTAGCCCAATAACACCACCTGCACATGTACCTAAATGCTTCCCAACAATGTTATGAAAAGGATAGTTGCAATTCACCATATAGTGGAGATGCTGAGTCACAGATAGGCAAAACAAAAAACTGTCAGAAAGTGAGCTTTCGGCCAACGAGGTGTTTGTGGGAAATAGACAACATAAACTACATGGTGAGTAGCACTATCATTTTCATATTATTTACATTCCATTGTTTCTTAAATGTTTCCCAAGATCCACAACCCCAACAATCCTGGATGTCTCATTAGTGCTGGTTACTTTGCTCCCACTGAAAAATATCTGCTCTACTTGATCAACACTTCCAACCAAGTGCCTGCAGCTTTACCTCCCATATTAGTTACATAAACCACATGCTTTACTGATTCTCAACCATTCCCATTGTATTAGTTGTCCTGGGGGGGAACAGTATTTATTCATATGGAATTACGAACAATGCAGTGAATTGAGACTTTTTATGATTCTTGAAAGACGTACATAAAAATACACAGAGAAAACATTTATCATCAACATAATCGTATTTAAAAACAACAAAATTAAATTTGTTATGTATATTATCCTTTGTTCTGTGTTAAAAATATTAATAACTGTGAAACAGTCGAATCATTTTATGTAATTGCTCTTTATGGTGGATGAGTATAGATGTGAGAGACATTGCAAGTGTACTTATGTTGCATTTTGGTTAAATATATGTGCTCATTTGTATATCTTTAGCATCCCTTTATGTTAGGAAACTAATAACATATTTTTCGTAGAATTGGAACATGCAATATAGCATGAGCATAGGACTAATTGTTGTCAGCCATTTGCACGGCTGCAACATTTTATTTGAATATTGCCCGCATTAAGCAGCATAGAGCTGCAGAAATAACTTACAAAGTTTGCGCTTTAATTATATGAAATGAAAGGATCGTATGGCATTTCTGGCCAGGAGGCCCCCATCCGGAGAAGTTCGGCTGCCGAGTGCGAGTCCTTTTCCAGTCAATGCCACGTTAGGTGACTTGTGTGCTGCCGATGAGGATAAAATGATGGTGAGGACAACACAACACTCAGTCCACAAGTGGAGAAAATCTCCAACCCAGCCGGGAATCGAACTAGGGCCCACTGCATGGGAGGCAAGCACGTAACCGCTCAGCTAAGCAGGCGGACACTTTAATTATACTATTTAACTTCAGTGCCACTTTAATTCATTTTCAATGATTAATAGCAGCTTTTATTAAAATCTTGTGGTTGCCACATAATGGGTATCTTTTATCTCCCCCTATGTAAATTCACATAAATTAACGTACTTCGAAATGATTAGTGATAAACATGCCATATCCGAATATTTCTCTACGCAAACCCATGGCATTAAAGCAATATTAATTTCAATGAAATTGCAGTGCAAAACGAACTTGAGATATTTTGTTAACATACGAGCTAGTATGGTGCCTCACACCGCTTTCTACATGTTTCATATTGCTGCATTAAACCTTCAAATATTAGACCTACTAAAGAAAAGAACTGTGTAATTTGCCCATGATAAGTTTTGTTGGAAGTTTAGAGCGTGTGGCGTCATTTGATGTGTAATTATACATATATGTGTCTACAAATCATACAGTTTAATGAACTGCACATGTACACACAATTAAATCACACTACTTGATGTACAGAATGGATCACAACAAAATACATAATAAAAACAGCACACTAACACCCCATGTTTGGCACCAGTGTGCTGCTTTTTTATTTTTTAATGCGTGTGTCGTGTTTTGTTCCATGCAAGTGGTAGCCTTTAATTGTGTGGACTTGTGCAAATGAACGCCTCATTCACTTAAAAAAAAAGAAGGCAATCACATCTCTACTGTTAAAACTCTTCAGACCTGCAGTGGCTTTCACTGTATCACCAGGATACTGCACAATTGCAGCAGTGACCCAGCTGTTACCATGCTGAGGTGTATCTTTCTGCGTAAATGCAAAATTCAGAACCCACCTGCAAAATACTGACGAGCCTTGTTGCACTCAGACGTTACCACTTGTAGTAACCTCTATAGCACCAATGGCCTTATAGAACATCACGCGAGAATGCCTAAATCTCTTCCTATAGTAGGGCACCTCCGTTTGCATCCAGTGCTGTTGCACATGCAGCTGATTCTGTCTTTCCAGATTCATTACTTATATAGCCTCACGCTGGCCTTCAGCCTTCAGCTTCTGCCCAGACCAGATGCAGACTAAAATCCCGCATGTCCCCAGTAAAACTAGAGTCTTGTGCAAGTGCCACATGCAAAGTGATGTCAGCGTAATACTGTGCATGTGCCCATCATGTGCTGCAGCTCACAGAGGTGCCTCACACAGAGAGCATCCGAGAGTGCCCCTGAGAGCTACAACATCAAGAAGAATCACTTCTCAGCTTCTCGGCTGATCGACACATGTGCAAATGAACACATATATTTAACAAAAATGCAACGTAATTACACTTACAATGTCTTTCATGTCCACCCTCATCCAAGATCAACACCAGAGTAAGTAATTACATAAAATCATTTGACTGTTTCACAGTTACTAATATTTTTTAACATAGAATAAAGTGTAATATACATAATAAATTGATATTGTTTTTAAATACAATTATGTTGAATAATAAATGTTTTTTCTGTGCATTTTTACGTATGTCTTTCAAGAATCATAAAAGTTTTAATTCATTGCTTTGTTTGTAATTCCATATGAATAAATATTGCTCTCCCCAGGGCAAACAGTACACCGCCTCATTATCATTTGTATCCCTACTTGTTACTGTTGATACCACCTTCAGATACATCATCTCCCTTTATACATTACCTTGCTGCTTCCAAACAGTGTTATTCTGATTCCAAACCCACCACATCACTCCTTATACATCCACATCCTGACACACAACCACTTCTCCTTTTGCAGCATGGGAGCACCCTCCTTTGCTAACCTGTTTATGGGCCATTTAGAGGGAACCTTCACAAGTACCCAAAATCACAATCCCTTATCTGGTTTACATTCACTGATGGTATCTTCATTGTTTGGACACAAAACCATGACACCCTATTCTCATTCCTCAAAAGGCTCCACACTTTCCCTCTTACCTGATTAACATGCTTCCCACACTTCTTCTTGCACACTGACCTTGTGACCTCACAAATTCTTGGCCGATGCATGTATGTACTGTCACAACTGGTGAGAGTTTAGCACCACAAATTCGATTTTACCCAAGAAAGTTTGGGAATGCAAATACTTACCTTTGTTCTTGCTCATCTCCATGAAGCTGAGAATATGTTACTTATTCCTCCAGGTTCTGAACAGCACCTTTGCAGTGTTAGCATTATGGATATTTTTTAAAAAGCAGAAGTAAGTTTTAAACTTCTCTGAGTTTCAGTATTTCACCTTCTGGGCACCAAACTTGTCGCACTTTCACATAGCCAGTATACTTTCCACATATGATCTTACTTATTATATTAGTGTAACTGATGGTTGTCAAAATTTAAATAAAATTACAGAATAACTTTAATATTTTGCTAACGTTTCCCAATTTATGTGCAATGAAAGCCTTCCATTTCAGTTGAATTTAGCTTTCCTTTTTACAATAGTTTATTTGGATTGGTCGTTATTTTCTTGTGAACATGACATTTTAATTTTATATATTGTTTTGGTGTTACAAAAATTCAAAACTAAAGGGAGAATTGCTGTGTATGTGAATTGAGCATGTTTCTAAAATTTGATGTAAGATGTAAAATCAGAATTTGAGACTTGCATTTTATCCAATTTTAACAGAATCTATAATAGTCTGGAGTTAGGCTACTTGCTGATATATAAATTATTGCAAGATAACCAATTTTTATAAACACACAAAATTCAAATCTGTTTCAGAAAAAATTGCATCTGAGTGAATTCATTTTTAATCTGATTTGACTTTTCTATTTCTTACACAAGATGTGCCATTATCTAAGTATATTAAGACTCGATTACAAATAAACAGCTTTCTTAGATGTGATATATAAATATATAAGTGCCTGTAACTACCACATGTAAGAAAACATGCTGTCTTTGAAAAATGTACAAAAATATAAAGCACAAATTATATGACCCCATGACAATAAATTTCTACACATAAATGACTTTTGTCTGCCAACATTTGTGCATAAAAAAAACCTATATGTCAATGTTCGATACATGGCCTATTTCATCACAACTGTGACCTCTCTGATGATGGCTCTGTTTAAATGTCTGTCTAACCATCAACAGTATTTGTATTTTGATAGCTCCCAGCTTTCACACAACAAATTATCACTTCCATGCAGTCTGGCCACCCATGTCTGTAGTGCCGAGAAATCCCTTGCCTACTATGCTGAATTTCTTGCTAAGAACTTTAATTACTTTCTGCAACAATCACAACAATTTCAATACAATATTACTGGTTTCAGCCTTCACTGACTATTTTTATATGGTTGACTCCTATATGCTTTCGATGCTTAACAACTCGTGTCACTTGGATCCTCCTCCAACACCTACTTCTTTGAATTATGTAGATGGGAGTTGTTTTTGCAGCACACTCTCTTTTTGCCATCTCCCCTTCCTGTTTTGTATCTACCCATCCCAGTTCACTCCTCCAAGTCATCATGTGTTGCACACAACACCCAGTCTATGGCCGGAATGGGCTCACCAGTGCCAATGTTGCATGTCTATCCGACACAAAGCAGCATGATTTAGTAGTCAAATGGTGGCAGCTGCATTGTCAATGGTTTTATTCACTGTAGTTACTGTAACACGTGGTTGATGGTGGAAGAATATTTTCACCATACATCTTCAGTGATGTGTTAAGTTCATTCATGGATGTATGCAGACAGAAACAAAATTTCAAAGCTGCATTATATTCACTAGCCATGTTATGTTTTAGCACTATTATCATTCAGAAGCTGTGTTCCCTTTTCTCTGGGCTTCGTAGACAAATTTTAATGTTGCTAACTTGATCTGTTCTTAATTTACTGCATAAACCTGAATAGCAGAAGCGTTGAGTCAGCACTTTTCAACAAGTCAGTACTTAATGCTTTCAGTGAGTTGTCGCCTTTGCACCTAAATTATTTAAATTACTCCTCATTATTTATTGACTTGCACTCAAAAATAGTGGTACAGGGTCTAAGTTTCATCATGTAAATATTATGTGGTGTTCATGATGCCTGCTAAAATTAAACTTGTCCTTTTTTCCCCAGCTTCCTTGCAGTTGAGCTGCTACGTAATGGTTCATCGCCCTCACAAGCTGGTGAAGTTGCTATTCGGAGGATAGGTTCCTACTATCCTGAATTCAAAGGTGGTATTGTAGTTGTACGAAACAATGGAGAGTATGGTGCAGCTTGTCATGGATTGGACTTCTTCCCATTTTCAGTTAGGAACTTGTACTTAAGTGAAGTAACTGTTCAAAATGTGAGCTGTGTTTCCTAAGCATACTAATAAAGTTTCCTAAATTATTTTGACGTTGAGCTTTGATTTAGAGAGAGAGAGAGAGAGAGAGAGAGAGAGAGAGAGAGAGAGAGAGAGAGAGAGAGTGCACAAAGAAACCTTCCCTGCCACTTATGTAATGGTTACAAGATAAATATGTAGCATATGTAATCCGTGTACATGACGTAAATGCCCCAGAAATAAAGCTGTGTATAAAATATTCCTTAACTATCCACAAAGATAGAGAACACTGATCTTAGATTCTGTGAGTCTTAGTTACGTTTTTTGTCCTTCATATTTTTAAAAATCTGAAACTCCATTCATTCATATTATTTTATTCACTGTTCAGCAGAGTCATTATTGTCAGCACTTGAGAGCTACATTTCTTTAATGTACGAGGCGGGACCCAAAAATAACCGGAATTTCTTTCTAGAAAACATATGCTTTATTGTGTTCAAATACAACCTTAATCGCCTTCGAAGTACTCTCCATAAGCATTAATACACTTGTTCAGACGTTAATTCCATGTTCGAAGCACCTTTTAATTCATCCTCTTTGATACCTGCTAGCTTTTTCATGACATTGCATTTTACGTCTTCCACATCTGCAAAACGCTTCCCTCTCAAGTCTCTTTTCATCCTCGGGAATAGGAAGAAGTCCGAGGATGCTAAATCCGGCGAATAGGGCGCATGAGCCAAGGTAGTCGTCTTTGTTGAGGCCAAAACTGGCGAACGCTGAGAGCCGTGTGCGCGGGAGCGTTGTCGTGATGCAGGAACCACACACCAGAATCCCACAAACCCGGACGTTTTCACAACAAACTTCTGTGAAGCCATTTCATAACCTCCAAATAGAATTGTTGGTTTACTGTCTGGTTTTCAGGGACAAATTCAGAGGAAAAGAAAATATATATATCAACATCATTTTCGCATTCGATTTCCCTTGTAGAGTTTTTTTTGGTAGAGGGGAGCTGGGTGACTTCCATTGTTTCCCATTGTTCTGTTGTTTACTTTCTGGATCTTGCCCATAGCACCATGACTCATCACCTGCAATGATTTTGTTGAAAAAATGTGGATCATCTTTGAACGCATGAAAAAGGAACTGTTTGTAATTGCTATGACCTTAGGTTTCATGTTTTTGTGGATCATTTGTATGATTACTCGTAATAATGTGGAATGAGTCATTTTATAATCACATTACACACACATATGTAAATATGGCTACATACTGATCATATATGTAGTACTGTTGTGAGTTAATATTTTTTGCCTATCACCTTTACACATTACAACATTAGAAATTCTTCTACAGAACAGAATAGAAGGAGTTGTTAAGCAGAAACTTTTTCAGTTTATTTTCAAATTTAACTTTGCTGTCTGTCAGACATTTTATTCCACTGGTTAAGTGATCAAAAATTTTGGTGACAGCATTGTGCAACCCTTAAATTAATGTCAGGTAATGAATGTCATGGTCTATTCTGGTATTGCAATTCAGTATCTCATTGTCACTTTTGAACTGTGGTCGATTATGTGCAACAAACTTGATGAGGGAAGTGGTCACAATGCCTAACTCCTTAAACAGATATCTACAAGATGACTGTGGGTGAGCAGCACATATTATTCTTACAACACTGTTTAGAGAAATGAACACTTTCTTTGTTGAAGTTGACTTACCCCAGATGGTCATCATCATTGTGGCCCCAGAACATTATTCCATATTGATCTGTGCATGGTACCACTATGTTCCAAAAAAGCCACACAAGAAAATGTGATTTTTCTGGAGGTCATATCTCGGGTTCTATTGGCACAGAGATAAGGGATCGAGTGGTTTGGATAGCCCTTGGCCTAGCAAACATTTTTATGCCTATCAGAAGAATTGCTAAGTATGATGTCACAATTTAAACATTACACACTTCCTCCAGATCAGGAAACTAAGCAAATCAGTTGGTTCTTTTGCATTATGTGCATTCTAGGGTAGGCTTTAGGCAGCTTATAAAAGCACCAGTTATGAAGCTTTGCACAGATGTGTTGAGCAACGTCTCTTGTATCCCCGTTGATTGCGTCACGTTGCTCTTTTCAGTTCTGAGAGCACAGTGACCACATAAGGATGCCTAGTAAATAGTGTCTCCTACCAAGTGTGTGAGCCTGGCGAGAGATTTTGCCTGATTTAATGCAGCCCACATAATACAACTGTCATGGATTTCCTTCTTGATGACAGTTCTCAGGCGCACTCTGCAGGGGCAATGAAGATGCTCCTGTGGCTTGTTCAATTGGGAAGTGTTTGATCACCCACAATAGAGCCCATAATTGCCTCTCCCTCAGTTTCAGCTCTGCTGACATGAATCTCTGGCTATGAAGAAAGCATTTTGGCACAGACAATGAGCTGCAGACCAGTATAGAGAATTGACGGCAAGCACAAGCAGCTGCCTTCTGTGGCAAGGGTACTGGAAAGTTGGTACAACGCTATGACAGTTGTCTTAGTTGGGACAGTGACTATGTAGAGAAGAAGTAGCTGGAAGGTGTAGCTAACTGTTGTAAATAAAACATTTTTGATTTTTACAATGGTTTCCATTTCATGACCAAAGAGACCTTGCTTTCCGAATACCCCTCTTAGTTTTAAATGACATAGTGAACACATGGCAAGGATTCTGACGTAGCCAAACTGTGTGTGTGTGTGTTTTTCCACCAATAAATCTGTATGGTTTGATATCTGTGTATAATGGGCCCTTTGTGCCCAAACGGGTGGTCTTCACCTGGAAGTTATTCAGTGGTGTCACCTGGTGACATCAGCACCTTATAAAATATTATTTTATCATCCAAAATTCTTTGTATTTTCAAATCAAACACAGCATTTTTTGGTATACTGTAGGTTTAGCCAAAAATATCTGGCATCGGCAGCCAGAGACAGTGGTATGAAGGCCTTTTTGGCTGAAAGTTTACTTGTTTGACAGTCTTTTTGTTTTTCCTATCTGTGAATCAACATCTCTGATATAGTGTGTGGCAATCTGTTCTTTTCATAATATTGGTATTTTAATGTAAAGTAGTCCAAAGTGAACTTGCGTTGGATGGGAGACAGTTTTATGTTAGCCTTGTATTATGCATACTCATTTGTTGTTTACATGTTTCGAAGTATACTGGCAAACTGTCAAAACTTTACTAACCTACATAATTCATTTTATATAAGCAGCGGACCCTACTGTAATTGGGAGGGGGGGGGGGGGGGGGGGGGGAGAAGGGAACCAGCTGAAAATTGCTTCTGTTGGAACATATGAAAAGGTGAGTTTGCACTCCTTTAAGACTGACAGAAAAGTGAGGAAGCAGCTGTCTCAAACATCATTCTACCTTCTCAACAAAAAATTTTGGTATGCAAACATATTCACCTTTTCTTTTTGCTGAAAGAGAGTAGTAGAGTGATGGAGACAGAGGAGGAGAAGGCAACAGTGATGGTAGGAAAGAGAAATGGATGAAGGCAATAGCAGCAGGAGCCTGAGAGAGTGGAAGTAGTGAAGGTCAGTGAGAAACCGCGTCAGTAAAAAAGAAAAAGAGGTGGATGGAGATAGTAGCAGGGGGGGGAAAAAAAAAAAAAAAAAAAAAAAAAAAAGAGAGAGAGAGAGAGAGAGAGAGAGAGAGAGAGAGGAGTGGAAACCGTAGGTGGGCTTTGCGGCATCAGGACACCCCGTCCTGACTGGCGAACTTGAACACAAAGAGTTTGCCCACTTTCTCCATCCCCTATACTCGCGTATCAGAAGGTTTATAGTCTAGGGGTCAAAACCTTGAGCCAACCATCCCCAAGGGCATGTGTGGAGAAGAGACAATGGTGGTTGAAGAGAAAGACCGCAGGCTGTAAGCAAGCAAGAAAGAGAGTGAGTGCCAATAGGAGACAAAGACAATTGGCAGTGGGACAGAGAGACAGCGAATGTGGCAGAAGAGAAGACTGTAGTAACGAAGAGCGAGAGAAATAAAGATAGGAGAAAGTGTCAATGATAGGGAGAAGCTGAGTATAAAGGATTCACTATGAAAAAGAGATTGGGTAAAAGAATTTAGAACATTCTATTTTATAAGAATGCAAATATGATCATGTGCCTGAATGTTTTGTGAGGAAGGTAGAGTGAGGATAGAGGCAGCTGGTTCTAAATGAAAATGCTCTAAATATGTTAACTTACTGATTTCTCTCTTTCCCAAGATTTGCAATGATTCGAAGTGCAAAATATGGCTTAACTATGTTGTTTTAGGAATTCCAAAATATGCCCATTCCTGTTTAAATTCTCATCAGTATAGGGACACAAAAATCTTGACAGTTCTACAGTAGACATTATTTCCTCATTTATTTATTTTTCAGCTAATTCAATCTATACAAGATGTAGCCTCTTTAAGTTATTAATTTTTAAGAGGTGTTTCTATGCATCTCTGTCCGCTGCTGTCTTCTGCCAGTTGAAGCCCACAACTTTCCTGAGTTCCTTATCCCAGCGATCAGGTGGTCTCCGTTTTTCTCTGGGACTCCACTCTAAAAACTGATTTTGTCCATCTTCCATCCTCCTTTCGTGCAATATGTCCTGCCCACTGCCATTTTAGAGCCTTAACCCGTTCTATAATATCTTTTACTCCTGTTATAGCTCGTATGTCTTTTCTTTTCTGCTGATCTTTCTTAGTGAGACCTAACATTGACCTTTCCATAGCTCTCTGAGCAGTTCTAAGTAAGTTTCCTTTTGAAAAATTCATTTGAAGTTCAGTTTTCACACCCGTACGTTAAAACCGATAAGGCATTGATCAAAAACTGTGTTCTTTATGTAGACTGGCATGTCAGATTTGAAAACTGTTGCATTCCTTCCATAAGCCCTCCAACCCAGTTTAATTCGATGAAAAATTTCAGGTTTCAAATCTCCTTTTGTGTCAATTAATTGCCCCAGATAAACTTATTCTGTAACATTGTTTAGGACTTGTCCTGCAGCTACCCACTTACTAAGCATTACCTTAGTTTTGGAGTGATTTATTTTAAGTCTAACTGCCTGGCAATGATCTGTTAAGTCTTTTATAGAGGACTGCATTTCCATCTTACTGTTAGCTAGGACCACTATATTATCAGCAAATCTCAAGTTGGTGAGCCTTTTACCAGTTATCCTTATTCCTCTGTTGTTCTAAATCATTTTTGACATAGCCATCTCGAGAACTGCTATAAATAACTTCAGGGATACAGGATCACCCTGCTTTACTTCTTTTCCAATGGGAAATTCACACTTGTTTTTTTCCTATGTTGATAGATGCTACAGATGTGTCATAAATGTTGCACAGTATGTTTATACACTTTGTTCCATTCCTTGCTCGGCCAGTGCTTGTATGACTGTAAAGTGATCAAAGGCTTTCTCGAAGTCAATGAAGGCTATGCTTAGTGGCATTTCATACTCATTTGCTTGACTAATTACCTCACGCAGTGTGTTTATATGGTCAGTTGTAGTGAAACCACTGTGGAATCCAGCTTGTCCTATGGTCTGGGCAGTTTCCACTACCATTTTAATGTGATTTATCAGGACTTTAGTGAACACTTTATATATAACAGAAAGTAAGCTAATGGGGCGGTAGTTCTTCAGATCGTGAATACTTCCCTTCTTATGTAGTAAGATTATGTTTGCTTTGTTCCACCAGGTCAGGATGCTGCCATTCTGTATACACAAAGTAAAGACTTTAGCCAGATGTTTCTCAGTTTCCTCCCCTGTAAGCTTGAGTATGTCAATTTTCAGACCACCATGACCCCCCAGCTTTACCATTCTGCATCTCGTTTATAGCTTTTCTTATTTATTCGGGGAGGATTTTGGGGACTTCATCACCATCATCTGCATAAGGTTTTCCTAGTGGTTCATGTGTTCTTCCATACAATTTTTTTTTATTTCTTCCATTTCTGTTTTCCTCATATTGTATCATTGATGAAGTAACTCTAGATGTGCAGAATGAGTATGTTGTGTCGTTTTGAAATTGAGTGAAACCATTCACAGAAACCCATTCAATAACACTTTTAAGAACATTATTTACTATTTTGTGTGTGTGTGTGTGTGTGTGTGTGTGTGTGTGTGTGTGTGTGTGTTTGGACTGGTTACAATACTAACATTATCTGCAAAAAGAACTAATTTTGAAACTTCCTGGCAAATCAAAACTGTGTGCCGGACTGAGACTCGAACTTTGGACCTTTGCCTTTCGTGGGCAAGTGCTCCACCCACCGAGCTACCCAAACACAACTCATGACCTGTCCTCACAGCTTTACTTCTGTCAGTACTCCATCTTCTTCTTCTTACCTCTTCATCATCTGCAGAGCTAGATGGCATATAAACTGGTAATACTGTGATGTTTGCGGGCTCCGTCTCCATCTTGGCTAAAATAATGCATTCACTGTGCTGTTCATAATAGCTTACTTGCACTCTTATGTTCTTATTCATTGTTAAACATTCTCCTGAATTACCTCAATTTGATTTTGTATTTATAACTCTGTATGTAGTGCTGCTCCTCTTGGCACCAAACTTCACTAATTCCCGCTTATCTAAATTTAACCCATCCCTTTCCTTTTTTTAATTTTTCTGACCTACCTACTCAATTAAGACATCTACCATTCCACACTCCAATCCATGGAATGCCAGTTTTGTTTCTCCTCATGACGACATCCTCGTAAGTAGCTCCTGCCCAGAGATCTGAACGGGGGACTGTTTTACCTCCGTAATATTTAAGACGATGCTATTGTCATTTAATCACAAAGAAGAGATGCATGCTATTGGAAAAAATTACAGTTGCAATTTCCCCTGCTTTCAGCCATTCGCAGTACCAGCACAACAAGGTCATTTCAGTTGCTGTAACAAGGCTGCTTTGCCTCTACAAGAACCACACATTTGTCTGGTCCCTCAACAGATATCCCTCCATGGTGGTTGTACCTATGGTACAGCTAACTGTGTTACTGAAGCACGTAAACCTCCCCACCAGTGGCAAGGTCCATGGTTCATGGGGGTTGGGGGGGGGGGGGGGTGTTATGGCTCTTTATGGGATGTAAAATATAGATACTTCTTGATATATGTTGGCTAATGCATTCTCTAAGATTCAACACAATAAAAGGCTACATGAATGGAAATGTCCACAGGCAAACCTGCAATACAAATTAAATTGTGGTTAAACAGTAAAAACATCATATAGAACTGATTTAGTTCACTTACATTATATGAAACTGACTTGCGCAACTGCTCAAAGTGGCTACACAGATAGTATGTAATGCTAGTTGAAAATTAGTCTGCAGGTATTTTTGGAAGGATTAGATTCAGCGAAAGTCTGTTTCAAGCATTACATACACACTGCCTGACCAGCAACTGTATCATGCCTGAGTCATTCTAGTTTCATTTTCAGTAATAGAGTTAACCAAAAGCTGACATGAAGTGAAATGTGTGCTTTCCTAGGACGCCTCATATGTTGGAATCTACCTTTCACTGTTACATTGTTTCATGGTGTAATTTGTATATACCATATTATATCAATAATGTACAGTATAAACTCTGTGCATGTATCCAAATGTCAATTATATATTTACAAGTACACTTACTACAGTGATAAGTGTAGCACAATGACATTATTTGGCATCATGGTGAATTAATGAACACTGTTGCAAACATGCAACATTTAATGTGAGCATCTAACATGGCTTCATTTGAGGTCTCAATTTTGTTGAGATGTTACACAGCAAAGTTCATAAAATCCATTTCAGTGATTATGACACAATTTTATAACTTGTAGAATGTGTCAAGAATTGAAAAGGTATGCAGTATTCAGATCAGCGCACACAGCACCTTTATAACACAAAAATCAAGTAAGAAATTTTTTCTTATCAAAATATCTTACATATAATTAAACAATAAACATTTTTAATCTCACTGTTAGAAGCAGAAGGTAATGGATATAAATTTCATGTGACTCACATTTAGATACATCCAGGTGTTAGTTCACAGCAAAGCTTCAGAGTCGAATGTACAAACTTTAGAATGTGATGATAATTTAAGCTCAATACAAGCCATAAAACCTGTGGCATACCAAATGCGTAAAATGGGCGTATAAAATTGTAATGTCTTTAACTGCTGATCAAAGACATGCAGATGTCTCGTTTGCAAATATTATTTCATGTAATTGTGCAGAGTTTTTGCGTGAACGTTTAAAGGAGATGAAAAGAAGCACTTCTGTTATATGACAAGTGTCACACGTTTGACACTGGACTTCTCTTAGGCCAACATTCACAGTTGTTTTGACTGCTTCACATGCAGCACATTGACACTGGAATCTGATTTGCAACACAGTAACATTTTATTGCTATTAAAGGTTAAGTTGTCATTACCCTGAATGTAATTAAATGTTATGTATTGCGCACATAGGTGGAGAGATTATACTACTGGTGACAAATCGCTGGAAACAGTAACAATTGTACAATACTTTGGAGTAACCATTCAGAGTGACCTAAAATGCGACTTCCACATAAAACTGACTGTACGAAAAGCACATGTCAGGCTGAGATTCAGTGGGAGGATCTTAAGGAAAAGTAAATAATCTCCAAAAGGAGTGATTTTACAAAACACGTGCATCATGATCATCATGTTCTCCTGACATCACTCTTACAGATTTCTTTTTGTTGGGTGAGATGAAGCATTTGGTGTAAGAGATACAGATAACAACTCCAGAAGGGTTGGTTGCCTGTTTGGCTGAAGCTACAACTTTTATTTGTGAAACATCTGGTGGTTTAGTTCAGACAATCATTAGGACACAGATGCAGCTTGTGCCATAACATAAATGGATGACGTTTTCAACAATATCTCTAATACAATATTCCTCACATGTAAGTCTGAACACTATCTCTGAACATTGCTAGTGTCAAAACCTTCATGGAGTCGTGGTGGGGAAACGGTACATGCTCTGCCAGTGGTAGCTGGATATCAATTCAAACCTTGGTGAATGCAGAAACAGAGGGACCTGCCAGGAGGGAGAGCCGCCTGAGGAAGAGTAACCCAAATCAATGGTACAGAGAACAAAATGTGACAGACAGACTACAGACAGGACAAGGACAAACAATGTTACAACAGTGAGGTGCTACGCAAATCAGTCGCCACAGTGATGACAACAAGATCAAGAGCTGCGGAGAGATCAATCCAAGATGAAACCAAACAAAGTATCCAGATGACACGTAGGCACTTATCCAACAGTTCTAGTATAGCGAAGATTGATTCGTAGGCATCAAACAAGAGCATCAGAGGCGCACTTGCCGTGGTGCCCTATATCGACTGCTGAGGTCCATCTCCTCCGTTGGGCATTCAACCTCTGCAGCACCCAATACCAGAGTACACATGATATTTTTGACACATAAGTGTTTTTTTATCTCCTCTAAACACTCAACAATTTTGTATACATAGTTTTTTACACTTTGTATGATGGACAAGGAACAATAATGACCAGAGACAGATAAAATTATGAAGTTTTGTGTCCTAAATGAACTGTAACTAATTTAAAAACAAACAAACACATGACCAAAAACAGAAGGAAATATGTTTAAACCAATTTGAATTATCTTCTGAAAACTGGGGAATATGCATGTGAATTAAATGATATCAATTTGATACATTTGTAGATTACACAAAAAGCAATATAATTTTTAAATATTTGCAGCCATTCTTTCTCAGTTGCTACTTCAGTTATGTTTATCAACAAGTTAAGCATAAATATTATCAGTCTTTTGCAACAGAATGTTTGTTTCATTTTCAACCACGCACATTCTACATATTCATATTAGGTATTAATTGACCACTATACTATGGCACTTGGGGGGCGAGGGCACTTCGATCAGTGTATTGTGAGTTTTTATCATGAGGACATGCTGAACCACTTAATAGTATGTGCACAGCTGACCTGAAAGCATTGACACTGTGATGCATTTTCCATAATCACCAGTGTACTTGTTTACTGTTAAGGTCACAGTGTGTTCCAATAGTGGCCAAGGAAGGCCCAGTGCAAATAATTTTGTTGGGTAGTACTCTCGGTGGTTTTCATGTTTACTATTCGTAAAAAATTACTGATGATACCCCATATCAGTAGGTGGAAACATATCTGACTGGAAAGAAATAAAACAATGGAAACTCCAGGCTACTCACCATAAAGACGGTATGTTGAATGGCAGACAGGCACAATGAAAAGACATTTCCACATTAGCTTTTGGCCAGAATCTTCACAGAACCTTCATCAGAAAAGGAAACAAACACCCCCCACGCGCACACACACAAATTGCACCTCAAGCACATGACTGTCACTTCTGGCAGCTCAGACTAGCACTCTGCTCCAAACTACCGCAAATGGTGTGTGCTTACATGTGTGTGTGTGTGTGTGTGTGTGTGTGTGTGTGTGTGTGTGTGTGTGTTTTCCTTTTCTGACAGTCGTCAAAAGCTAACGTGTAAGTGTCTTTTCGTTGTACCTGCCTGCAACTCAATGTGGCATCTTTATGATGAGTAGCAATCTATCTTTTCCTTATACTGTTGAAGCAAAATAAACATTCTGATGCAAAAGACAGATAACATTTATTTTCCTTTTCTACACAATAAACATGACACAATGTTTGAGAAATCTGAATAGATGATGCACTAAAAAATTACAGTGACTTAAAATTTTACATAAAATCGCTTCACAAACTAAGAAGTCTTTCACATATAATGCCTTTATAAATAATTATTATTAAGTATTATATGGGGAAAATAACACACTAGTAAAGCCTTGTAATGGAACACACTAGTAAAATGCAGCAGCAGGGGCATATGCTCCACAAGAGTTCTGACTTAGGCCTACGGATCCCATCATTGCTGTACACGGAGGCTGATTGTGGACAAGGGGGTTTATAACACTGGCCTGGGGTGTGGAATAAGTGTGGAGGTTAAGCTGCATAGTGTGGTGTTGATGGTGCTGATGCAACATTTCACTTGGCTGATTCAGAGGCGGAAGATCTTGCAAATTCACTGGCAAAATATACATGTCAGGTGAAGAACTAGAATTTACTGGTGGCATCTGAAGATGCCCAGAACTTTCAATCACTCCATTATGACCATCAGAGACATTCACTATGTTTTGTCCACCTGTTACGTCACCAACAGAATCTTTGTCTCGACTGATTTTCTTAGGTGTCTTCTGTTTGCGCTCTGATTTGTTTGCTTGCTGGCTCATTTGAGACTTATCACTATCTTTGAAGGAACATAGTTTCTTTTTTAATGAAACAAAGTCATGTAATTTAAATTCCTCATGGAAGACTTTACTATACAACCAATGTTTTATAATTGGAGGTGGCCGGGTATCTTGTTTGCTATGAGAGTTTAGCCTTTCCTGATCTTCATACTGGCTTCCATCATTCCCTGTACAAAAAAATCACAGTTACCAACTCAAATTGTACACAATATGCAACAAGAAGTAACAAAACCATGAAAACATAGTACAGCTGTTGCACCTGACAACATAGCTATAGCATTTCAGTTATAAGCGGTGATATATAAACAACTAGTGTGATGAAAATAAAGCTTTCTCTGTTTACAATGTTTCCTATTACAAGGGTTAGAAGAAGTATGCAGTGACAGACATAGGCAGCTAACTGGGTTCAGAAGGAGAAGAGTGAATGGAAGGCAGAACAATATCTTTTCTTAGGATAGGTCTGTCCTCCTGTTCTCTTGTTTCCTACTTGCATTTCTTTAAACTTTCTAGGTTTTCTCTGCAACTAAATCCCCCTATAAAATTAAGCTGTCATTTCTAGACACCTTTCTAGTCACACCTTTCTAGTCTCATTTTTCCAGGGAGCAAAATTCTTACTCTCCCAGGTTACTGCCAGCAAATCGGTTTCCATGTACTAACGTCAGTGGAACATCAGACTTTTTGAAGGCACTACTTCATATATTAGTTTACTAATGATCTACCCTTTTTTGAGACATAGATATTTCATCAACATTTACTCAAATTTATTAACTACAATAGGTGTATAAGTAACTGTATCATCAACAGAAAATGTGGCATTAGTTCTCATATTGAAACTTCCTGGCAGATTAAAATTGTGTGCCAGACCAGGACTCAAACCTGTGACTTTTGCAGGCAAGTCCTTTACAGACTGAGCTATCCAAAGAACTACCCATGGCCCCCTGGTTCTGAGTTGAGTGTAAGGATTGATTCAGGTGATATATTGTAGTTGAGTATTGATTATTGAAGCAAAAGTCGATCATGACCACCAGCAAGACTTTTCAACCCTAACTTAAACTGATATTACATAAACTCTTTTTTTTTTTTAAAAAAAAAAAAAAAAAAATACATTTCACAGATGATGGCTTGATTCTATAGAATCTTCAGAAATTGTATTTTAGGATTGATGTAAGAAGTCCACATTTCGAATGTTGAAACAAGTTAAATTCACTACCCCATATTTCGCTACCAACAATTGAGGATCTACAATGACTAAAGCCAAAAATTGTCCGGTATCAATGAGAGAATTTATGATACAATACTGAAATTCAATTAAATGATTGTTTTCAAAAGTAATGTTCATTCAACTGATACTAGACAACACAAGATGATGTTTTACACCTACAACTATAACCCAGATGCTTAAGGTGAATTAATATTAATTTCACAATATTAAATCTTCTGTAACTTTGGGACATTATTATTATTATTGTTGTTGTTGTCTCCAGCCCAAAGACTGGTTTGATGCAACTCTCCATGCTACTCAATTTTGTGCAAGCCTCTTCTTCTCTGAGTAACTACTGCAACTTACATCCTTCTGAAACTGTTTACTGTATTCATCTCTTTGTCTCCCTCTATGATTTTCATACCACATGATTCCCTCCAGTACTAAACTGGTGACCCCTTGATGCTTCAGAATGCACCCTACCAACCGATTCCATCTTCTAATCAGGTTGTACCACAAATTTCTCTTCTCCCCAATTCCAATGGCAGCTTCTCATTAGTTATGTGATCTACCCATCCAACCTTCAGCATCCTTCTGTAGCACCACGTTTCAAAAGCTTCTATTCTCTTCTTGTCTAAACTGTTTATCATCCATATTTCACTTCCATACGTGGCTACACTCCACACAAATACTTTCATCAAAAAGGACTTCCTGACAGGTAAATCTATACCTGAGGTTAACAAATTTCTCTTCTTCAGAAATGCTTTTCTTGCCATTGCCAGTCTACATTTTATATTCTCCCTATTCCAACCATTATCAGTTATTTTGCTTCCCAAATAGCAAAACTCATTTACTACTTTAAGAGTCTCATTTCCTCCTCTGATTCCCCCAGCATCGCCTGATTTGATAAAACTAAATTCCATTATCCTCATTTTGCTTTTCTTGATGTTCATCTTATATCCTTTCAAGACTCTGTCCATTACGTTCAAGTGCTCTTCCATGTCCCTTACTGTTCGGACACAATTACAATGCCACTGGCAAACCTCAAAGTTTTTATTTCTTCTCCCTTGAATTTTATGCCTATTTCCTTTAATGCTTGCTCAATATTCAGATTGAGTAAGATCGGGGTTAGGCTACAATCCTGTCTCACTCCCTTCTCAACGACTGCTTCCCTTTCATGCCTCCGACTCTTGTAACTGCCATCTGGTCTCTGTACAAATTGTAAATAGCCTTTCGCTCCCTGTATTTTACCCTACCACCTTTAGAATTTGAAAGAAAGTATTCCAGTCAACACTGTCAATAGCGTTTTCTCAGCATACAGATGCTATAAACGTAGGTTTGCCTTTCCTTAACTACCTTCCATGAGAAGTCTTACGATCAGTATTGCCTCATGTGTTCCTACATTTCTCTGGAATCCAAACTGATCTTCCCTGAGATCGACTTGTACCAGTTTTACCATACTTCTGTAAGGGATTTGTGTTAGTATTTTCCAACTGTGACTTATTAAACTGACAGTTCTGTAATTTTCACACCTTTCAGCACCTACTTTCTTTGGAATTGGAACTATTATATTCTTCTTGAAGTATGATGGTATTTTGCCTGTCTCATACACCTTGCTTACCAGATGGAAGAGTTTTGTCACGGCTGGCTCTCCCAACGCTATCAGTAGCTCCAACAGAATGTTGTCTACTCCTAGGACCTTATTTTGATTTAAGCCTTTTAGTGCTTTGTCAAATTCTTCACGCAGCATCATATCTCCCTACTCATCTTCATCTATGCCCTCTTCCATTTCCATTATCTTGCCCTCAAGTACACCAAGTGTACACCATTTATATACTCCTTCCTTCTTTCTGCTTTCCCCTCTTTGCTTAGGACTGGTTTTCCATCTGAGCTCTTGATATTCATACAGGTGGTTCTCTTTTCTCCAAAGGTCTCTCTAACGTTCCAGTAACCTCTATTGATATATGCTTGTTCATCCTTACATATGTCCTCTAGACATTCCTGCGTAGCCATTTTGCACTTCCTGTCAATCTCAATTTTTAGATGTTTGTATTACCTGTCGCCTGCTTCATTTATTGACTTTTTATATTTTCGTCTTTCATTGATTAAATTCAATATCTCTTGTGTTACCCAAGGATTTCTGCTAGCCCTCTTTTTAAACAATAAATTGTGGTCATAGTCCACATCTGCCCCTGGAAATGTCTTACAATTTGAAACTTAGTTCCAAAATCTCTGTCTTGCCATTATACAGGGTGAAGAGAAATTCATGCACTTGGGCTTCGCAGCACAACTCCTCACATGCCAGTGATAAAAAAAAAAGTCTCTCACAAAATTTCGGCCAGTGAGTACATCCGGTAGAAAAAGGACGTTAAAGAGTGGCAATCTGGCAACACTGTAACCAAATGTATGGTAACTACCTCTGTCACCACATATTAGTCATGCTGTACAGTTGGTGCAGTGGATATAGTTTTGAGTTAGCATGCAAGGGGTCGAGAGTTCGAACCTGGATTGGGGCGCATATATTTCTTTCTGACATTTCATACTGTAATATACACTGTTTCTTAGGTCACATGTATCCTAAATTTACAACATTTTGTAATGATGAACATAACAAATATGTGGTTAGACAAATATCAGACAGTTGAAACAAATGACCTGTCATAGGACAGAATAACTACTAAACAATATCAATTTCAATATGTTAAAGATGATAGTAAAGTACAATGACACTTCTACTTGTCTTTCATACTACATCTACATACATACTCCGCAATCAACCATAAGGTGCGTGGCAGAGTGTACCTCGTACCTTAACTAGCATCTTCTCTCCCTGTTCTACTCCCAAACATAACGAGGGAAAAATGACTGCCTATATGCCTCTGTACGAGTCCTAATCTCTCTTCTCTTATCTTTGTGGTCCTTCCACGAAATGTAAGTTCGCAGCAGTAAAATTGTACTGCAGTCAGCCTCAAATGCTGGTTCTCTAAATTTCCTCAGTAGCAATTCACAAAAAGAACGCCTCCTTTCCTCTAGAGCCTCCCACCCGAGTTCCTGAAGCATTTCCATAACACTCGTGTGATGATCAAACCTACCAGTAACAAATCTAGCAGCCCGCCTCTGAATTGCTTCAATGTCCTCCATCAATCCGATCTGACAGGGATCCCAAACACTCGAGCAGTACTCAAGAATAGGTCATATTAGTGTTTTATAAGCGGTCTCCTTTACAGGTGAACCACATCTTCCCAAAATTCTACCAATGAACCAAAGACGACTATCTGCCTTCCCCAAAACTGCCATTACATGCTTCTCCCACTTCATATCGCTCTGCAATGTTCCGCCCAAATATTTAATCAACGTGACTGTGTCAAGCGCTACACTACTAATGGAGTATTCAAACATTACAGGGTTCTTTTTCCTATTCATCTGCATTAATTTACATTTATCTATATTTAGAGTTAGCTGTCATTCTTTACACCAATCACAAATCCTGTCCAAGTCATCTTGTATCCTCCTATAGTCACTCAACAACGACACCTTCTCGTACAACACAGCATCATCAGCAAACAGCCGCACATTGCTATCCACCCTATCCAAAAAATCATTTATGTAGATAACAGCAGACCTACCACACTTCCCTGGGGCACTCCAGATGATACCCTCACCTCCGATGAACACTCACCATCAAGGACAACATACTGGGTTCCATTACTTAAGAGGTCTTCGAGCCACTCACATACTTGGGAACCAATCCCATATGCTCGTACCTTAGTTAGGAGTCTGCATGTAATATGACCACTCAGATATTGCACATTGGCAATCAGTGACAATAATAATGTCCACAATAATAATGTCCACATTAATGACCGCATGATCTTCACAACAGCATACATTGTCCTCAGAACAACAGATGCTCAAAGTGACCTCCCTTCATGTCAAAACATTGCACAACCCGCCGCATCATACAGCTCTGGACTTTTTGCAGCAAAGCTGTGTCCACAGTAACAAGAGCACCATGAACATGCGCTACCAATTCTTCCATATTCAACGGCAGCATAGAGCACATGTGCTCCTTCTGGTGTCCCTAGAGGAAGAAATCCAGGGCATTTAGGTCAGGTGGATGCAGTGGCCGTACAACAGGATCTCCACGTCCAAGCCATTTCTCTGGAAATGTTCTGTCCAAATGCTGTTGCACATTAATTCCAGAGTGTGGAGGTGCACCATCATGTTGGAACCCTATCCTCTCCCAAACATATAGTGGAACGTCTTCCAGTGCAACAGGCAGACAGTTTGAGAGGAATGCATGATACCTTTGTACAGTCAACCGGTTAAACAACATGTAGGGCCCCTAACACCTGTCGCCCAATATTCCAACCCAGACGTTGATACAATCCATGGTCGTGGATGATGTGCGGGTTAAACTCACACCAATGGTGGGCATTGTGCATATTGAAGACACCCTCACGAGTGAATGCTCCTTCATCCGACCATATTACGCTGTTCACGAAGTCATTGTTGGCTTCCTGTTGTTGATGGAACCATTCACAGAATTGCATCTGCTGATGGCGATCTGCAGGATGCAGGTGTTGCATGAAAGCATAATGATAGGGGTGCAGCCCATGCTCGTGCAGCACGTTAACAACCTTGTGTTGCGAGACACGCAGCTACCTCGCTACGCTATGTGTACTTCACTGAGGTTCTTGGTGTATAACCTCCAGAATAGCTTCCTTAGTAGCTGGAGTACGGCGAGTCCATTGACAACTTCTGTCACATGATGGTGGAAAGAGAGAGCCTGACTCCCGAAGGTGCAGCTCCAGATGATGAAACACATTTTTATCTGGGTGGTGTCGACGAGGATATCTAGCAGCGTATTCACAAGCAGCAACACCAGCCAAGTTATCAGATGTATCAAGGACTAGAAGCATATCCACATATTCATCGTTTGTGTATGCCATACATCTGTGACACTGGTTTAGAGATTTACAATGAGAAAATTTGTTACGTGTACGCATGTACATTGGAGTCTGTCACGGATGCGTTACTCCGCTTGCAAATAGTCCCTGTCTGGTGGACAGCGCATACAATATAAGCACGCTATCAGTCCTGTACGCTGTTTCACCTAATGCCCCTTACCCCTCTGACAGATATTGTTCTGCGTGATTCATTCCAACAAAGCTAATTGTGAAGGAGGAGGAGGATATTAATGTTTAACGTCCCGTCGACAACGAGGTCATTAGAGACGGAGCGCAAGCTCGGGTGAGGGAAGGATGGGGAAGGAAATCGGCCGTGCCCTTTCAAAGGAACCATCCCGGCATTTGCCTGAAGCGATTTAGGGAAATCACGGAAAACCTAAATCAGGATGGCCGGAGACGGGATTGAACCGTCGTCCTCCCGAATGCGAGTCCAGTGTGCTAACCACTGCGCCACCTCGCTCGGTGCTAATTGTGAAATGTTTGGTTTTGAATTACACTGTTTCCATAACCCTAACAATAGAATAATAATAATAATAATGCATTGAGATACATACTAAACAGCATGTGGTTACCAGACTCAATGTTCAAAGGCATAATTAGTGGGACCATGGTGATAACACACACAAACAGTAACCGAGTTTGGACACTATTCGCAAAGCACGTTGCTAGTCCTACTGGTAACATAAGACCCTAACGAAATGTTGTGGACCTGAATGAGGCAAGAATAATAGTTGATGCTAATCTATGGGACCACAGGAGGAGGGTACAAAGAATTTACCAAGTAAAAAACATATGCCTCAACCCAAGATTGAAGCATTGACCTCCTGCAAATAACCCAAAACTCTATCCTCTGCACCAATTGTACAGCAAGGCTAATATGTGCTGACAGAGGTAGTTATCTTACCTGTGGTTACAGTGTTGCCAGACTGCCACTTTTTGACTTCCTTTTTCTGACGGATGTACTCGCCGGACATAATTTTGTGACCAACATTTTTTTACTGCTGGTATGTAAGGAGTCGCGCTGCGAAGCCTGAGTGCTTGAATTTTGCTTCACCCAGTAAAATCAGTCTGAAACCTTCCAGTGTCTCCAGGTCTCTTTCATGTATACAACCTTCTTTCATGATTCTTAAACCAAGTGTTAGCTATGATTAAATTAATGTCTGTGCAAACTTCTATCAGGTGGCTTCCTCTTTCATTCCTTTACCCCTATCAATATTCACCTACTACTTTTCCTTCTCTTCCTTTCCCTACTATCGAATTCCAGTCCCCCATGACTATTAAATTTTCATCTCCATTAAATATCTGAATAATTTCTTTTATCTCATCATACATTTCCTCAATCTCCTCATTTGCAGAGCTAGTAGACCTATAAACTTGTACTACTGTAGTGGGTGTGGGTTTCGTATTCGTCTTGGTTACAGAAATGCGTTCACTATCCTGTCCATTGTAGCTTATCCGTGTTCCTATTTTTATTAATTATGAAACCTACTCCTGCATTACCCCTACTTGATTTTGTATTTATAACTCTGTATTCACCTGACCAGAAATCCTGCCACCGAACTTCACTAATTCCCATTATATCTAACATTAACCTATCCATTTCCCTCTATAAATTTTCTAACCTACTTGTCGGATTAAGGGTCTGACATTCCATGCTTCGATTCATAGAATGCCAGTTTTAATTCTCCTGATAAAGACATCCTACTGAGTAGTCCCCATCTGGAGAGCTGCATGCCCTTGGGAAAAATTACAGCTGCAGTTTCCCCTCACTTTTAGCCATTCACAGTATCAGCACAACAAGGCCATTTTGGTTTACGTTACAAGGCCAGGTCAGTCAATTATCCAGACTGTTGCCCATGCAACTACTGAAAAGGTTGCTGCCTGCTGCCTCTCTTCAGGAGGTACACATTTGTCTGGCCTCTCAACAGATACCCCTTCATTGTGGTTGCACCTACATTACGGCTATCTGTATTGCTGAGGCATGCAAGCCTTGCCACCAATGGCAAGGTCCATGGTTCGGGGGAGGGGGGGGGGGGATATTATGGATCTGGAAAATCTATGACTAGGTCTGGAATTGGCACAGACACTTTACACTTGTTTTAAATTTTGCTAACATCATATTAATTTTATTTCACTAAGATGGGAGAATGAATTGTGGTAGGAACAGGTGACTCTAATATTGTTGCCATCACATTATTGTACAGTGTGATTAATTTAATATATAAAAGAGAAACTCTTTTATGTAAAAACTAACGTAAATTTAAATAGTGCTAGCCATCAGATGGCTTAATTCTACAATGAAGTATGAATTTATACCATGTTTTTGACCTCACATTCCCTGAACTGGTGGAGAGAGACATGTTTATATATAGATTTTTAAAAGACAACACAGGTGTCACTGGAAGATGATGTGGGAGGTATGTTACTGTGACTGACAATACCTGTATTTTTGTGAAATCCTGCCAAAATTGATCTAGCAACCATACAATAACATGCAGATCACTGTTGATATTGTGACTGTGTTTACACAATATATGTAATTATGTGGAGACATGTTTTGACTTATTGCTTGGAACATGGAACACAGTGCCAGTACAAATGAACCCTGTGACTGAATTCGTGGAAGAGACTGCAGCCGATTTAATTAACTCCTCATTAACTGTTGATGAAATCCATAATATGATTTGTGGCATAATAGTATGGGGACTCAGTGTAATTGTTTACTGACCTCAAGTTTAGAAACTGCCACAACCACAGATTTGAAAGGTTCTGTGACAAGCTATACTGAAACATCCTGGAGTTGCATCAAGGGGCTCAAACCTGTAGGTTCCCCTAAATAGATCACGTGTGCACTACACATAAGATAAACTGCCTATGTGTAGAGTGCAGACAAGTGATTTTTAGATTAAGACACTCTCCATCCAGTCCATAGAATGATAGCTGTAAGGGATCGAAAAGTGTCAATATGGGATTGAAAGAAATGCTGTTGCCACCAACCCCGCTGCCCCCATCCCAACAGGTAGAAGTATTTACAGTGTCAGAGTTTGTAATGCTCCCAAAAAATCGTCGAGGTCACATTATACTAGGAACGGAATGCTGGGTAAAAGCAAAAAATTGATAACAGTGAGATATTTGGGCAAATTGAAGCATATACGAAAAGGATAGGCTAACAGTAAATGGAGGTGGTATACCTGTCACACTAGACAAGAAACTCAAATCCATGGAGATAGAAATTGAAACTGCAAGTGGTATTTTTTGGACAAGACTCACCAAGGAGAGGTCCTGAGTGGTGGGGTTGATTTTTTGAAACAATCTATACAGTAATGTAGGTTACGATTAAATGAATCACACCCAGCCGCAATTCACCCTGGTGGGCCATCATGTGTGAGTAATTGCTAAAAAAAAAAAGTTGGAATTTTGTCTTTAATTTTGCATTTAAAACTGGTAACAATTTACAGAGTGGTTGTGTAGCATAATGGTTAAGACAATAACCTCACATGCATTATGTTGTCAGTTTGAATCTTGCCAAGTACATTGAATTTTTTTTTAATTTTTAAATCTTTATCGAAATGACTGTGATTATATTTTTAACAATTCATTGGTTTATGTTTAATTTTTTTCCATTCTTTTGTCACATCACATTAATCATCATATGAAATACATCATTTGCTCTTATTTTTCTTCCTATCAGCCTTTCTCCACCTGGAATCCACATTAATGTGAATTTGATTACTTGTATGTATTAATTTTGATTTAACTGCTTCTAGTTTGTCATCTGATTTTTCATCCATGTTATTGCACTCATTATTTCTATTTCTCATTTTGCTTGAATTTTGTTTTACTTATATCCCTACTTTCGTTTAAATCATTATCCATGTTATTTTGTCCATAGTGCAAGAAGAATGTATGTTTTAAATGCTGATGACTGCCATCCAAAAACATATGCATCTTGTAATGAAAAATACATTCTTGACCCCATTATATGGTCAAATAAATTGGATTATTTCATCTTACAGATTGGGATTTTCAGATGTTTAAACATTATGATAGATAAATAAAAATAATTAGGTTCACATGTAAAAGATTTCAGGTGGAAAAAGAATGATACGGAGACAAAATAAGGGGAAATTGAAATGTTGTTTAAAATGATATGACAAAGGAATACAAATTAAAAAGAAAATTGCCTGTAATCCAATTAACTGAACAAAAATAATGGTCAAAGCCATTTCAATAAATTACATGTAAACCAATGAATTGTTAAAAATAATGATCATACTCATACTGATAAAGATTTAAAAATGAAAAAAACGTACCTGATGAGATTTGAACTGACAGACTTTTGCATGTCCAGTCTGCTAGTTGTTATCATTTTTAAGGCTATACAGCATAACACAAAATTCTGTTTTTTTTTTCTTTTTTCGCTGATTACTTGCAAACAACAGTCCACTGGGGTGCATGATTGCATGGTGTGATTCCTTGGATTTTAACCTACATCACCATATAGATTGTTTCAAGAAGCTGATCCCACTGCTGGGGATATCTCCTTGTCATATCAAGCATGGACATAAAATTATTACTGGATCCTTCTGCTGACCACCTGACTTACCTCCTTATGTAATGTAAAACTATAGAGAAAAATTAAGTTCAATAGTAAGGTTATTTCCTTAATCATACTGTCATATTGGAGTAGAATTTAATCATCCAACAGTCATTTGGGAAAACACTATTTTGTGAGTGGAGAGTGAGACATTACGAAATACTTTCTCAGAGAACTAACTAGAAAAGGTTGCTCAGAGGCCCACTCATGATGAAAGTATATTGGATATAATAGCAACGAATATATGTAGACCTCTCTGAGGATGGCTTGGCTCTGAGCATTATGGGACTTAACACTCTGAGGATGCCCACATAGAAGTCGGTATCAGTAACCATTAGACAGTTGTAGCAGCAATAATTACCAAAGTACTCCAGCAACTAAAACAATTGGAGCATTTATGTTTTCTATGCTATACATTCACCTTGAGAAGCAGAGACCATTGAATATTAGGTCTAAAAGAAAGCATAAGGCTATAGGTAGACATATGCAGAACGAAATGCATTTGGCTGTCAATAATGCAATGTGGGAAGCCTCCAGTGACTACCATAGCAGAGTATTATTGAAAGATCTCTCACAAAACTCAAAGAAATTCTCGTCACAGGTAAAGCCTGGCACCAAACTTAAGAGTCCACGTGCTCATGAACAAGTTAGGGACTGAAAATGTTGGGTAGCAAAGCAAAAGCATAAACTTGATGGAATCCTTATCAGATTCTATACTGAATTTGCGGTTGAGTTAGCACCTCCTTTTAACTAAAGCCTACTGTAGATACGTAAAACAAAAAAACCATGCCCAGTAGTTGGAAGAAAGTACTAGCACACTTGTCAATGAGAAGGCTGGGAGAAGTGATCATCAAAACTACCTTCCATTAGTCTTGACATCCACTTGTTGTAGAATCTTAAAATGTACTTTGAGCTCATACATTATGAGGTGTAGCTATTGGGGTGAATGACTTCTACGGTGGGTGGTAGAGATGTTCCTCTAGAGTTCAGGATGGAGTTTACCTCTCCAACCTGGGCGTAGTTGCAGTACGACAGTGGGTAGCAACCAAATGGATGCCTGACATCACAAAAAACAAGTATTACACCATTACGTTTATTCTGAGTGAAACGCACAACAGTCATAGTCCAAAGACGCAGGCTGGCCTCAGTCACTGAAATGTGCTTCGATTGGCAAGTGGAGTCCGGTCCCCACATTTGTGCTGCATTGCCTTGTTCAGTAGTTGGAGGCAAATGCTAGGTTACATGGTCAGCACTCTGGTAGCAAATTGCCACATCAGCTCCCAGGCAGTTGGTCGGTGCACCATTATGGCAGAACATGCAATGTCAGTCGCATTAGCTGGGCAGACATGTACCTCCATGTGGGAGGTACTCGAACATGCAGAGCAGAAATGAGACCTCCATTGCAAACAACAGTGACATTGGCTGATAGTGGTGAAGTGTACTCACACTAGACAAATCAGCAACAGTACAGCTTGCCTGCAAAAGGCAGCCAGGCAGGCTTGGGCAAGAACCAGGGATCCGCAGCTGGTGGAAGTCAGCCGGCAGATGGCCTCCTGGTTGCAGGCACCAGTTCGACTCTCGGCAGCATCAAGACACAGGTGCAGTAGGGAGTCCTGCAGCTGCTGAAGACAGTGACCAGCAGCACAGCTAGATGACCCATTTCAGGACAAAAACTGGTACAGACCTCCTCTTGTAGCAGGTTGCACGTGGAGACTGATACTGCATGTCTAAAATGTGTAGTATTTATACGAGCCCAGCTGGTCACCGTTTTTGAAATGACGTAGCATACTCTCCCCCAACTCACAACAGGTTGGAGGTGTGAAGCATGGCCGTTTGAGTCACTAAGGAATGGCTACATGATTTCCAGTCTTTCCACTGTGTCATCGATATCACAGCGCAGGCTGTGGTGTGATGGTGTGGCAATTACATCTTTCAGGTGACCCGGCTGGCAATTTCTGTGGTGTCAGAAACCAACATATGGCTTCTTGCGCAAGAACGCCTTACTGGCCCCTGCCACTGGGGTTTCTGCTAGATCGGTCATGGGCCTCTTCTGCTACGCTAAGTGAAGCCGTGGTGCAACAGAGGTATCTGTGAGCACAATGACCTCTGTGCCAACCAGTATGGATTCCGAAAACATCGATCATGTGAAACCTGGTTCGTACTTTTCTCACATGACAGTCTGACAAGCCATTAAATACTGCCTGAAAAAAGCTGCACAATATAGATGTAAAAGTGTGCACTTCACAAAATGTCCTATGGCTACAGTATTCATGATACACAGTTGGAAACAGTCAACTCATACAAATACCTTAGTGTCAAAATCAAGAAATGGAAACACCAGGATGGAATGTAACAATATTATGAAAAAGATAGTTGCTACTCACTATATGGTGGTGATACTGAGTCGCAAATAGGCACAAGAAAAAGACTGTCACAGAATAAGCCTGGCGCGTGTGCACACGCACGCGCGCTCCCGCGCGCCCGCACGCACACACACACACATATGACCACAGTCTCTGGCAGCTGAATCCAGATTACAAACAGCAGCACATGATGGGAGAGGCAACAGGGTGGGAGTAAGGAAAGGCTGGGTCTGGGTAGGGGACAGGGAGGGATAGGAGGGTAAAGGTGGGGGACAGTAAAGTGTTCTTGGGAGAATGTCCAGGGGCAAGCTGGAGAGAGGGTAGGGCAGCTAGGTGCAGTCGGGAAGTTAGACGGAGGGCAGAGGAGAGAGGTAGCGGAAAATGTGAGAAGTAAACAGACTGGGTGTGTTGGTTGGTAGAATACAGGGCTGTGTAATGTTGGAATGGGAACAGGAAAGGTGCTAGATGGGCAACCTAATGAAAGTTGAGGCCAGGAGGGTTGGGAACTTTAGTAAACCCTCATCGTAGAATGCAGCACATGTGACCAACAAGTTAGCTGCAAAGCTTGGCTTGTAGATCACATGACTGATTCAACAGGTAGACCTGCCTTTGATGGACCTATTTCCAATCCCGCACTACAGATTCCTCTGTTCCATCAATGCACCCAGTCTTTTTACTTCTCTCCTTTTCTGCTACTGCGCCCCCCTCTCACCCCCGCCCTCTGTCTAAAAAACTTCCCAACTGCATCTAGCTGCCCTACACTCCCTCTCCACCACATTCCTGCATGCCCTCCCCTCCCCTTTCCCCTCCAGCAACACTTTACCTTCCCCTACTCTTACCCTGCTATCCCTCCCCCTCCCCCACCCCTGTGTCTTTCTTACCTCCACCTGGTTGCCTCTCCCATCATGCACTGCTGTTCGTTGTCTGGCTTCAGCTGCTAAAAGCTGCGGCCATGTGTGTGAGTTGCATTTGTGTGAGTTTGTGTGTTTGTTGCCTATTTTTGACAAAGGTGTTGTTGGTCAAAAGCTTATTTTGTGACAGTCTTTTTGCTGTGCCTATCTGCAACTCAGCATCTCCACTGTATGGTGAGTAGCAACTATCTTTTTCACAATATTGTTCAATATCTTGGTGTCTCACTTTGTAGCAATGTGAAATCTATCGACATAGGCTCAGTTGTAGGTAAAGCAGGTGACAGACTTCAGTTTCTTGGTAGAATCCAAGGGAAACACAATCATTCCACAAAGAGATCGCTTAGAAATCGCTTGTGTGACCCGTCCTAGAATACTGTTCAAGTGTATGGGACCTGTGTCAAATTGGACCATTAGAGGATATTGAAAGTATACAGAGAAGGGCACCACAAATGGTCACAGGATTATTCAACCCTTGGTACAGTGTCGCAGAAATAGCGTAAAAATTGAACTGACAGATGTGGTGCTGGACACAACTATCCTGCAGCACCCTACTTGTAAAGTTTCAAGGAGCAGCTTTAATTCAGGATTCCAGGAATATGCTGAAAATATACTACAACCCCTTACATATTACTCCCATATGGATAAAAAGGACATGATTAGATTGTAAGTTCCCTTTACTTCACATTTATGGTCACAAATTCTTATGTCATCAGACTACCGGTTCCAGTCTGTAATGAACATCTTCAGATCTGTTTTATAAAAACGTGCTAATATACTGGAGCCATAGTGGCATCATCAGATGCTAAACACAAAATCAGCATTTGACGATGCCACTATGGTTCCGGTATATTAGGACATGTTTTTATAAAACAGATCTGAAGATGGTCATTATATACTGAAACTGGTAGTCTGATGACACAAAAATTTGTGACCATGTTGCTGCTTGTGGTGATTAGATTAATTACAGAAGACACAGAGGCATTTAAGCAGTCATTCTTCCTATGTTCCATATGTGAATGAAACATAAAGAGCCCCTAATAACTGATACAATCAGACATATTCTCTGTCATGCCATTCCCACTTATTTGTACAGTACAAATGTAGATGTAGATGTAGATGCAGATGCAGATGCAGGTGTATGGCCACCCTCACAGTACTACTTCTGCCAGTTATGTCCCCTTCCTACTTTCCAAACTTCATAGAAGTTCTACTGCACATCTTGCAGACTAGCACTCCTAGAAGAAAGGCTAGTTGTAGTCCCATAGAAGAACTTCAGTGAAGTTTGGAAGGGAGGAGACCTCGTACTAGCAGAAGTAAAGCTGTGAGGATAGGTCATGCGTCTTGCTTGGATAGTTCGTTCATGTGATACTGAGCCAAATGTTTTTCAGAAATCAATAAATATTGCATCTGATCGATTGCTTTGTTCGATGGTTTTCATGTTTTTGTGCAAAAAGTGTGATTTGAATTTCACCGCACTGATATTTGAAACCCACCCTCAAAGAAGGCTGCATACCACATTTTTGGAAATAATGAGTTTACATTGTAAAAAGTGGTACATCACATGAGACATTCTATCTTAGCAATGGACATCTTTTCTGTTTACAAGTTGGGTCATTTGTAGCTGTAAAGTTGACCATCCTGGAAGAACACTGTATTTCACTGAAAACTGTGGATATTGTATCATTAAGTAAAAGCACAGAAAGGAAAACAGATTGATCAAACTGGAAGCAGAATGTCAAGAAAAGTATGAGGAACAGTGGAAAATCTTATATTTCCACAGCCGCTAAAGATGTGCCCGAAGAAACTACATCATCTGTGGTACATACAAGAATGTTGCTTAACATTATAATGTAAAAATTGTACATGAGAATAATTTGTCTGGTCTGACCATTGGTTTGGGCAAAACAACAACAGTACAATGACACTTTTGTAAAACTACCTTGTTTTGGTAGGATATTTTACAACAGTATAGAATGGAAGTATTCAATATTGGAAGCTTGTTTTAGTACATCTTTCATTAAAAACTAAACAAGCCATAATGACTTTGCTGCTTTCAGTGTTCTTGAAAAAATTAGGAAGCATGTCCCACACTTGAAAATTACTTGGTACATGGCTGAATATCATTGCAGATGATCAAAATTCAATGTATCTTAGTCATAATGTCATTCACCCTTGAATATGTCATTCTCTGCTAAAAACAAGAGAGACAATCAACCTCAAGTTAACATCCCTATACCTTTTATGAGGTTTCCTGAATCTGCATCTACATGGTTACTCTGCAATTCAAAACATTTAAGTGCCTGGCAGGGTGTTCATTGAACCACTTTCACATTATTTCTGTAACAGCACGTTGGGAAAAACAAACACTTCCATTTTTGTGTGCGAGCTCTGATTTTTCTTATTTTATTACAATAATCATTTCTCCCTATATAGATGCACACCAACAAAATATTTTTGTACTTGGAGAAGAACAATGAGGATTGAAATTTTGTGAAAATATTTCACTGCAATGAAAAAGTCTTTGTTTTAATGACTGCCACCACAACTTGGTATTACATCTGTGACACACTCTTCTACATTTCACAACACTACATAATAAGCTGCACTTCTTTCAACTTTTTCGATGGCTTCATCAATCCTATATTCCTTTGTTGTATGATGAGCTTCTTCCTCTATTGGTAGAGAAAATGAAGGATGGTTGGTTGGTTGGTTTGGGGAAGGAGACCAGACAGCGTGGTCATCGGTCTCATCGGATTAGGGAAGGATGGGGAAGGAAGTCGGCCGTGCCCTTTCAGAGGAACCATCCCGGCATTTGCCTGGAGTGATTTAGGGAAATCACGGAAAACCTAAATCAGGATGGCCGGACCCGGGATTGAACCGTCGTCCTTCCGAATGCGAGTCCAGTGTCTAACCACTGCGCCACCTCGCTCGGTGGAAAATGAAGGACTTGTTGCATATGTGTAAGTACCTTGCTTTACAATACAGGGAATTTTATGCTAAATACGTATAAATATCCCCAGATGGGGCCTCCCAGCCAACAATGCCGTATGCTCATTTCCATTTTTTTATCAAAGGAAAACAACAATTACTTTTACATTTTGAAAAATTATGAAATTGTGATACACAATCCTCTTTGAGGGAGGTCATCATTTTCAGAATACAGACTGGTGGGCATCGAAGAGGTCACTCTACGATAGGTACCTTGTTACGTTTAAGCTCAGAATGTGTTCTAAGATTTTCTACACCAAGTGGATGTCAGTGATATTGGACAACAGTTTTGTGGATCACCTCTACTAGCCCCTTCTTATAGACGAGTATGACCTCTGCTTTCTTCCAACCAATTAGCATAGTTTTTTGCACAGCACATCAATGGAATATTATGGTTAAAGGATGACTAGCTCAGTTGCCGATTCTGTAAGGAGTCTGATAGGGATTCCAACAACCTTGTTTAATTTTTAGTGATTTTAGCTGGTTTTCAACACTGGTGGTGCTAATAGCTCTACTCTTGAAATCAAAGTGGATGTACTGATGGATGAAGCCATCATCTATATGTTGCACAGTACCTACCTGGATCACTGCGCTCAGGAACCAACACATTATCTCAAGCTGGCAAGTCACGTGAGCCTGTAGCTGGTTGATTTAACATCAAGGAACTGCTGGCCCAGTCTCATTTCTGTCTGCAAGTGAATGTGTTCATATCCATGGTCGACTGAAGTACTGATGACGGAAGTGTACTATAATAGTCATTCTCTGGACTGTTTCGTGTAACAACTAGGCTTGCTGGGGATCTAATTACAGAGTCATCCACCAACAACATTTCACTTCTGCTTCAGCAGACAGTGATAACGTTCAGCTAAGTAATATCAGTCTCACCTATGAGGAGTTTCCACCAACGTAATTCAAGTTGTACTACTACTGATTGCTTTCATTTGTAGTCCTGGACAGTTTGCACGATAAGTGACACGAACACATGACTTTTCTGATCTAAATTGGGGAGTACAAAATATCTCACTCATCTTTTTGGTGGTGCAAGAATTAAATTAGGCAGACAAACATTTGAAAATCAAGTTCAGAACTACTACTTTTCATTTTGCTTTGTTACCCACAGTTTCAGCTCTTGTGTCATCCCAGAGTGTCTGGACACCAACTATTGTGCCATCTTTACATATTAACAGACTTTCTTAGGGTTCTATGAGAGGATTTTGACAAGACTGTGCTATAGTAGTCATTGAGGGATTCTTACATCGCTCTCCCGAAAGTCAAACATGTTTCATTTAGCATATCCCTATGCTTTGTTGTACGCTTAATGCACAGTGGTCACTGTTTCTTTAGAAATTCCTTTACAAAATATATGATTGGGGTCTTTCCCATTATTGACTGTTCTACTGTGTACGTATTATCCAGTGCTTGGTCAACTATTTTTCTAAACTTGAGTTATGATTACTCTTCATGTTCATGCCCAGAGTTAACAATTTTGAGTTTTTCCTTGACACATGACAACACTGCCTGTTTATTTAGTTTACTGGATGTGTAGTCTTCCTATTTGTTTCAGTTGTCCTTTGTATTTTGTGAATCACTGCCACAACAACTGCTTCATGGTCACAGGTACCAGTTCAATTTGAACATCCTCACCAAGTTAAGCCCCTTTTTTACCATTAGATTTAATATCTTTGCATCATGAGTGAGCTTCCAAACTGTCTGTTCTAGATACTTTTCAGAGAACGCAGTAAGCATTGTTTTGCAGGATGTCCTGCCACGCCCACCATTTACATAACCATAATTATCCCAATCAATTGTTGGATTATTGAAATCTCCCCTGGTGATGTCACCAGAAAGATCAAATTACAAGTTTTCACCTGTCCTTTAGTCTTGCCCAAAAAATCTAAAATGCTTTTTGAATTTCTATCCTGGTGGATTTGAGTTTTTTTTCCTACTGCGACTAATACACTGCCACCATTTCCCATTAGCGCACTGGCACCAATTTATGTTCTGTACCATTATTATATGAACTCTGCTGCTTTTTAGGAGTGTCACAAACACTGTGAATTGGTTGCAAAAGCCCTACCATTTGATCACTAGGATTTTAATAGTCAGATATGTGAGGGATATTTCTTTAGGTCTCACACTAATACTTCAGGGTGTCGTATGGCTATCATTATCAAAACTGGAAGGAAAACTGCCTAATCTAAAAAATTCTTGTGTGCACCCCACATAGAGTCAGCTACCAGTAAAGCAGATTCTAAAGTGAGCCATTTAAGAGAACCCTATAACTCACACTCCTTAGGTGCAAATCAAGGAAGTCAAAGCCTAGCTTGTCAAAGAACCTCAAGACTTCCACAACTCAGAAGCACGGGGGTCAAGATCTGTTCTGGGCACAAAACTGCAAACAGTGAACTTACTGAAATTCTGTGAGCAAGGATGGTCTTTTCCTTCTGCCAGTCATTGGAATGATCCAAGTATGATGCTGGGACTCACAACAAGTATTACTTGTTCCCATGAGCCACAATCTGCACGCACACGCACACGCACGCACCTAACTTTACTGGTAGTGCACTGAGGCATGTGCACTGAAATAAATGCATCTGTCAAGAGATATTTTTCTGTTGCATTCAATTAATATCACAAAGAAACAAAAAGATGTGAGTGCATCTGACAAGGACCCCCTTGAGTGAAAGATTGCAAGTTTAATTTTCAGTATGGCTCACTTGAATGTGTTGTGTTCACAATTACGACAGGAAAACTATTAAATGGTAATGATTCACCCTGTGCATCAGGAGAGCAACAGAAAATCAGTGTCCAGGAGGCACAGAGGTCACCCTTCTAGGGGATGTATGTACAGTGTTTTGTAAACCCTTGTCGCCATTTTTGTAAAGGTCTCGTCGCAACTGCTATGGAGGTCAAGTTGCCACTGTTGTTAAGGTAGGCCACATTTGTGACTTCTTGAAATGGGTTCTGGTGCAGCACACTGCTAAGACAATTTCTTTCTGCCACTATTACACAGCTATGCACCAGGGTTATGTAACAGGATATGAGAATGAAGGTTCTACAACACTCCAACAAATTAATAATAAAGTCACACAAATGAGTTAAAAAGGTTTATTTATGTTTGTGACTTCTTGAATGATTAAATCTGCAACACTGCATGTAATATAACACAAGAAAGGCCCTCAATAGCTAAGTGTAATGAATCATAGATAAATTTCACAGTACACAGAAAATGCAATTTACAACTGTCTGTTCACTAAACGGCTTTCCCTGTCTAAGTCAGCCCTGGACAATGATCTATAACCAAGTGGGCGAGTGCTGCTCTTTTATTTTCTGAGTAGGCTTCTGTCCATTGTCACCTGATCATGGGCAGATCAGGTCGAGGCGAAGTCTATATCTTCATCCTCAGTGCCACCTGTGGCACTGGTGGACCTCGTGCAAGTGGTGAGTCTCTATTGGACTGGCACCAGCTCGCATCTTTGCACCTGTGGCACTTTTGCCCTGGCTTTGTCTTGTTTGGACGACACAGTATAGTGGGCCCTCACTTAATGAGCACCTCCCATAATGCATAATTAACATAACGAGCTAAACAAATTGTAAGAAAATGATTCACTTAATGAGCAATGTTTCGCACAATGAGTGACAACTATTTAATGTGACCTTACCAGCTATTTGCATGTGGCTGTGGAAACGTTCAACAATAGAACACTTTTCACTGTCGGGAGCAACATATGAATAATGTCTTTAGTATGTACTGCAGTCTGGGTTTAGCACTCTTTTGTTACCATCTTCATGCAACTTGTGATCACAGACTTTTCTAAACTTGTGTTCACACAGTGTTGTTGTTTTTTTGTGTGTGTGTGTGTGTATGTGTGTGTGTGTGTGTGTGTGTGTGTGTGTGTGTGTGTGTGCAGATTTTAATAACCTTCATAGAAATGTTCCCGAAGATAAAGCTGCAAGAAGATAACAATAAGAGAAACAAAATGACCTTAGAAATGAAACGAAAATCATTGAAAAAGGTGAACACGGTGTGAGCATTTTGATTTAGCACTCACATACAGTCAGTCTACATCAACTATTTGCATTATCCTCAAGAACAAGGACAAAGCTAAGGAGATAGATGCTTCAAAGGGAGTGAAAGGGTATCTAAACAACAGTTTTGTATTCTGGACAATGTTGAAAGGTGGCTCCTTATATGGATAAATGAAAAGCAATGGCAAGGTGACACTATTAAAGAGAACATAATTTGTGAGAAAGTGAGAATGAGTTTTGCCGACTTCGTTACGAAGATGCTAGGATCACCAGTGGCTGAAGAAGTGTTTAAGGGAAACCGTAGGTGGTTCGAGGAGTTTAAGAGACAAACCAGTACCCATGACGAAGCAGCCACCTCCAGTGCAAAGGCAGCAGAGAACTTCATCAGCAACTTCAAGATACTCATATATTCTGAGGGTTGTCTGCAAGAAGTGTAAAGTCCAGAAAAACAGGTTAAATGTGATGTGGAGGTTCAGCAACAAGGCTTGGGTGACGTGATCTTTTTTGTGATTGGTTCAATGAAGTGTTTGGTCCTTCGGTGAAAAAACATTTGCTTGAGATGAATCTGCCTCTCCATGTCTTGCTTGTTATGGACAATGCTCCTGCCCATTCTCCAGGCCTACAAGACCACTCATTTGAAGAATTCCAATTCATCAAGATCCAATTTCTGCATCCCAACATCACTTCATTCCCTCAGCGTATCAACCAACAGATTATTTCTAATTTTAAGAAGTTCTACACTAAAGCACCCTTAGTTGAGTTGACTGAAGCTACCGATCTCACTCTCAGAAAATTTTGAAAATATCGCGTCAACATTGTTGCCTGTGTCAAGATGATCAAAAAGGCGTGGAAAGGGGTTACCAAGAGAACTCTCTCTCCTGCTTGGAAGGAGCTTTGGCTGCAGTGCATTGTCAAATGTGACTTTGTGGCTTTTGAGTCAGTACCTGTGGAGCCTGTAGTCAACGAGATTGTGTCTTTCACCAAGAACATGGGATTAGAAGATAACAATGATATCAATGAGCTTGTGGAAAATCACAGCCAAGAAATGACCACCATAGAGCTTATGGAGTTGCAGTGTGTTTCACAGCAGCAAGCTGTGGAAAGAAGTTCTTCAGAGGAGGAGGTGGAGGTGGAGGTAACAGCAAAGCTGCAGTCTTCTAGTGCGAGAATCAGTTGCATCATACAGTGAAAATCATTACCCCAAGAAAGCAACGGCTACGCATGCTATAAATTTATTTGACGATAATGCTGTGTCACATTTTTGCCAAGCGTTGAAGCATCAGCAGAAACAAATAACTATAGATAGCTTCCAAGTAAAAAAGAATTGGTTATGTATTGTGAATACTAAAGTACATAATACTGTATGTGTAATTTTCTTTGGAAAAGTGGCAGGAATAAGATAAAAAAAAAAAATGTTCAAATGTGTGTGAAATCTTATGGGACTTAACTGTTAAGGTCATCAGTCCCTAAGCTTACACACTACTTAACCTAAATTATCCTAAGGACGAACACACACACCTATGCCCGAGGGATGACTCGAACCTCCGCCGGCACCAGCCGCACAGTCCATGACTGCAGTGCCTTAGACCACTCGGCTAATCCCGCACGGCGAATAAGGTAAAACTTTTAGTACTTTTACTGCATGGAACGCATTATCATATTTTACATTAATTTATGTGGGATAAAGTGTTTCACTTAACAAGTGTTTCACACTACGAATAACATTCTGGAACAAATTATGCTCGCTATGTGAGGTTCCACTGTATTACACTTTATGTAATCGAAGACGTCAGTATTCAAGAAATGTTCAACACAAACCACTAACTTGCACCAGGAACATCAAATGTCAAATGGCATGACACTGACCACAAAGGTTCACACCATCAAGATCAAAGGCAAACTCCTCGGCAGTTAGAAACCATGCAGAACATTCAGCTGGGTATCCACCCTTAAGAAATGCATATAGAATCGTATTTGTGCAATGGGGTGATGAGAACTGTTGGAATGTGATGGCATGCAACTGAATGAGAAACAGCCTGGCTTGGAGCTTATCATGAAACTAACTATCCTGTAATCCATAGATGCAGATAATGCAATAATATGTTTTATACGCACAGAAAAAAACAAACATCCAGAGGCTAAATTTGTCCAGTGGTTCCAGGTAGTATGAATTGCGATGTCACATACTTTTCGGGAGGGTTAGTTTGCAAAAACGGAGTATGATTTTTATACGCAGACCATAAATCAAGCAAAAGCAAGTTATTTTGACCAGCTATTGGCTAAAAGCAGTGCTCATACCATAGTTGTCATTTTCTTATGCCCATTTTCCCACACTTACTTGCTGTGATGTGAACATTCCCCACTGCCCTAATAAGATCACATAAACAAGGAAGAATCATAGACAGTAGTTCACCTCCAACTTTTTGCAGCACAATAAATAACTTTCCAGCCAATCTACCACCCAAATTAACAGTCTGCATTACTGTATATGAAAGTATTAATAAGGTGTTGGCGTTAATTGATCTTGGTACCTCTAATTTCCAGGATTCCTTTCATGTGCATTTTCTTTTCAAATCCCATTGGTCAGGATTGAAAACAAATTCCTTACTGAACAGTGGGATAAGTTTGCTTATCTTACCTACAAATTTTTAGGCCCATTCTGCAGTTTGCTGTGCATCGTCAAGTCAACACTTTGCTTGAAGTTGCATTATATTATGCCTTCCAGGCCTGTAGAATTGTTTAAAGTTGTGCAACCACCAACTGCTTCCCTTGAAATCACTGTAATCTATGTCACATATAATTTGGTATGCATAACATAGTACATCATTGTCATGTGTATCCTGTAAATTGTATCAAGTGTTCTTGAAATGCCAAATACCAGATTTTGGAACACGTGTGCCTTGTCCTTTGCTGAACATCTGTAGTTTTTCTTATACACCAAAAGGCTATATTAGTGCAGACTTATTTGAAATCTGTTCATAATTGTTTACTCTGCTGCAGATATTCCATGTATGTAATTATGTTCATTACCCACTCCTCGGACAGTAACTATCCTGTACTATGTTTCACTGGGGACAGGATTTGCAGCTTCCTGTCTGACAAGAATGATGAACAACATGGCTCGCCACCTGTTTCACTTTCACTTGTCATCACTGTACTCCACATATACATTGTCCACACAGGCGAGCATATACAACGCCACGCATTCCATTGATTCATCTCGCAGAAATACTAACATTTCGTCTGTCACTTCTTTTTCACACTGTGAAGTTCCTTGGGTTCCTTTCTGACACAACACCAACTTCGACAACTGCTGTTGTCGATATAATGTAATGTTTGCTTTGTTTAACGTTGCCATTTCTATGTTTTATATCAACACCACTAGCACTGTTGTGAGTTGCTTGTCAAATAAGCAGTTCAACTATGCTATGTAGCCTCATTCTGTGCTCAACATTGGAGTCTCCAGTCCTACCGCATGTTGCCGTTAGCAACCAATATTGTAGTTCAATGGTAGACGATATCCGGGGCATCAAATGCCGTAAACATCATTGCCCTTTTGCGACCTTGCACTCAAGGGGTTCCTTGTGAGATGAGATATGTCAGCAAGTGAGATTTCACAGTTTTTGTTCAAACTGGGACATGGTTATCATCCAATGAAAATGGCAGGAAAAGGTGTGTTTTACTGACTACAGGTTACGACCTGAGTGTAACAATTTAATTTAGACATTGCCTAAATTAAGCATTTGGAATGGTTGTAGGATAAATCCATTCTTACCTCAAAATTGACTGGTTGTTACCAATGTGTTACATTACCCTTTGGGGTTTTCTAGTTCTATGAGTGCACTGGGTCTGCCATAGAACAGATACCGCAGGTTGTGATGTAAATTCTGAGGCCACCAAAACTCTATAATGACACTGGGATCTACATTGCAATGTATTGGAAGCCAACTAATTTAACTAAATGCTCAGGGAGAAACAGGGATTGTGTGCACTATATTCAATGAAACTTCAGTGAAAACGTGTTCTATTAGTTTATTTTGTAAGAGTGGACATGCATATTGCATCCTGGAGATCATTCCTGTCTATGCAGGTAACTAAGGGGGGATGGATTTTCTACCACGGAGTGATGCTGACAGTGGCTCATACTTTGCAGCACTTTCTGGTTTGGTGGTTTCTCCTTGCAGACTACCCCCACCTTGGATTTATGCAGTGTTCCATAGAATAAGGACATTCATGGCAATCAGCAATTACATCACAAGATGTATAGACAAGGTTTGAGCTAGTCTGCTAATGATCTTTCAGATCCTATGTACCTAATGAATGTAATGTAATTTATCATATAGCAGACACATATTTTATGAGGTGTTTCCAGGCTGTAAATGTTGGATGAATATTTGCAAGGAAAAAAGAAATTCGTTGTATCATTTTGTAGGATTTGGAAGAGACAGTACTTCTGTGCAATTTCTAGCACAAGGCCAAGTGAGTCAGAAAGGAAATCAGTGGAATGAAGGCACATGATACAGAAGTTTCAGATTTATAATCTCAGACTTAACTGTAACAGTGTCTGAACATGTCTACAGCCCCACAAGAGTAGTGAAACATGTCAAGAGATAAGAGGGCTCATATTGCCTAGTTTGTTTTAAATGTGACTCGATTTTGCAATCACTGAAATATCGTCACATACCATCTAACCTGTGAAGTTTCATTTTCCCTTTCTGGGTGCTTTACTTTTTTGTGAGGTGGTGCACATGTACCTTTTCCCACTGTCTATTCATGATACACTAGCCAACAGAACTTCAGCACCCAATTCCCACAAAAAAGCAATGGTATGCACAGGCAGGCTCCTTCAGCAGCATTTTTCCATATAGGAACACTGCACATGAGAAGCAGTTAATTGATTTCACTTTGTATACCCATAAATAAATACATGGGCACATATGCTAGGCTTTTATCTTTTTTGTCTGAGGTATACTGTCCCAGAATTAAATTAAAAATGGTTCCCTTCCACCAGTTATGACTGCATTCTCCTTGGTTGAAAGGCAAATGTTTGAACTGGAAAGCCCTTCTAAATATTTCCTATTGGGATTGAGTTTGCCCCACTTTCAGCAACCTGGTATTTGGCTGAAATAGTTCTAGCTCTGGAATGGATAACAATTTGGACAGCCTGCTCTACCTAGAAAATGAAAAAAAAAGAAAAAAGCACAGGCCCTTCTTTCGCTTCTGTTGCGGATCATGGGTGTACAGCTAGAAAATTGGGTTTCAGACTGAAAGTCAGGTAGAATACATCACACAGCAGAATTACTACTACACTCCTGGAAATTGAAATAAGAACACGGTGAATTCATTGTCCCAGGAAGGGGAAACTTTATTGACACATTCCTGGGGTCAGATACATCACATGATCACACTGACAGAACCACAGGCACATAGACACAGGCAACAGAGCATGCACAATGTCGGCACTAGTACAGTGTATATCCACCTTTCGCAGCAATGCAGGCTGCTATTCTCCCATGGAGACGATCGTAGAGATGCTGGATGTAGTCCTGTGGAACGGCTTCCATGCCATTTCCACCTGGCGCCTCAGTTGGACCAGTGTTCGTGCTGGACGTGCAGACCGCGTGAGACGACGCTTCATCCAGTCCCAAACATGCTCAATGGGGGACAGATCTGGAGATCTTGCTGGCCAGGGTAGTTGACTTACACCTTCTAGAGCACGTTGGGTGGCACGGGATACATGCGGACGTGCATTGTCCTGTTGGAACAGCAAGTTCCCTTGCCGGTCTAGGAATGGTAGAACGATGGGTTCGATGACGGTTTGGATGTACCGTGCACTATTCAGTGTCCCCTCGACGATCACCAGTGGTGTATGGCCAGTGTAGGAGATCGCTCCCCACACCATGATGCCGGGTGTTGGCCCTGTGTGCCTCGGTCGTATGCAGTCCTGATTGTGGCGCTCACCTGCACGGCGCCAAACACGCATACGACCATCATTGGCACCAAGGCAGAAGCGACTCTCATCGCTGAAGACGACACGTCTCCATTCGTCCCTCCATTCACGCCTGTCGCGATACCACTGGAGGCGGGCTGCACGATGTTGGGGCGTGAGCGGAAGACGGCCTAACGGTGTGCGGGACCGTAGCCCAGCTTCATGGAGACGGTTGCGAATGGTCCTCGCCAATACCCCAGGAGCAACAGTGTCCCTAATTTGCAGGGAAGTGGCGGTGCGGTCCCCTACGGCACTGCGTAGGATCCTACGGTCTTGGCGTGCATCCGTGCGTCGCTGCGGTCCGGTCCCAGGTCGACGGGCACGTGCACCTTCCGCCGACCACTGGCGACAACATCGATGTACTGTGGAGACCTCACGCCCCACGTGTTGAGCAATTCGGCGGTACGTCCACCCGGCCTCCCGCATGCCCACTATACGCCCTCGCTCAAAGTCCGTCAACTGCATACGGTTCACGTCCACGCTGTCGCGGCATGCTACCAGTGTTAAAGACTGCGATGGAGCTCCGTATGCCACGGCAAACTGGCTGACACTGACGGCGGCGGTGCACAAATGCTGCGCAGCTAGCGCCATTCGACGGCCAACACAGCGGTTCCTGGTGTGTCCGCTGTGCCGTGCGTGTGATCATTGCTTGTACAGCCCTCTCGCAGTGTCCGGAGCAAGTATGGTGGGTCTGACACACCGGTGTCAATGTGTTCTTTTTTCCATTTCCAGGAGTGTATATTTCTTGTTTTTGAGCATGTAGATTGAATAAAATATTTCAATTAAGAAGAACGGTGGTAGTAACAACAAAGCAACAATAATGGCTCACTTGTTATTTTTGTAGGCATGACCAAAAGTGGTAGTCAAATTATATATTGACAAATACACAACAGTTAATAATTTAGAGTCACAAAAATTTGTCTACAATAAGTTACGATGAATATTGCAAATTTGGTACCTTTCACATGCAATTAGTGCCAGTCAATAATATCTGAGAGCTGTGTGAAGGTTAGATCAGTTTTTTATGGGGTGCAGTATTATGAAAAGGATACACTGCTAACACACACAAGCATTACTCAAACACACATGACTACGGCCTCTGGCCACTGAGGCCAGACTGCAGACTGCAACTGCACCTGGGAGCGGGGAGGCTAAAAATGTAGGATTGGGAGTGGGAGATGGTGTAGTGCTGCTTGTGGTAGTTTATAGGATGAGATGAGGACAGAATAGGGCTGCTAGGTACAGTCAGGGGGTTTGAGGGAGGGGGGTGGGGGAGGATGAGGAGCGGGAAAGGAGAGAAGAAGAGGAGGGGAACAATGACTAGTGGGTGTGTTGGTGGAACAAAAGGCTTTGTAGTGCTCGGGTGGGAGCAAGTAAGGGGATAGGTGGCATGAAGGACAGGAATTAGCAAAGGTTGATCCCAGGGGGGTTACAAGAACATGTATACATTGCAGGGAGAGCTCCCACCTGCGCAATTTAGAGAAGCTGTGTGGTGATAGGGAAGATCTAGATGGCGCAAGCTGCAAGACAATTACTGAAGTGAAGCATGGGGTTTTGGGCAACATGTACAACGACTGGGTGGTCCACTTGTTTCTTTGCTACAGTTCGTCAGTGGCTATTCATGCAGACACACAGCTTTTTTGTTATCATGCCCACACAGAAAGCAGCACAGTGATATCGGAGTTTCGTGTGCAGATCACTGATTGCTTTCACAGGTAGCCCTGCCTTATTAGGATAGATAATGCCTGAGACTGGACTGGCGTAGGTGGTGATGGGAGGATGTATAGGACAGGTCTTGCATCTAGGTCTTTTGCAGGGATATGAGCTATGGGGCAAGGGGTTGGCAGCAGGGCTGGAGTCAGGATGGACAAGCATACTGCATAGGTTCAGTGGGCAGAGACCACTCTGGGAAGGGTAGGAAGGATATTGGATATTCCTCATTTCAGGGCACAAGGGAAGGTAGTTGAAACCTTGCTGTAGAGTGTGATTCAGCAGCTCCAATACTGGGTGGTACTGAGTAATGAGAGGAGCGCTCCTTTGTGGCTGGATGGTAGGAATGTGGCAGGCGGTAGGTGACTGGGGAGACAAGTCACAGGAGATCTGTTTCTGTACAAGGTTGGGAGGGTAATTTCAGTTTGTGAAGGCCTCAGTGAGAAACTTTGTATATTTGGAGAGGGACTGCTTGTCATTACAGATGTAACAGTCATAGGTGTCTACACTGCATTGAAGGGAATTCTTGGTATGGAATGGGTGGCAGCTGTCAAAAGTGCTTGTTGTTGGTACGTTTATACGGATGGAGGTACTGATGTAGCCATCTTTGAACTGAAGGTCGCCACTGAGAAAGGTAACCTGTTGGACCAAGGAGAACCAGATGAAGTGATTGGGGGAGTAGGTGTTGAGGGTCTGGAGGAATGTGGATAGGGTGTCTTCACCCTCGGTCCAGATCATAAAGATGTCATCAATGAATCTGAAGCAGTTGAGGAGTTTGGGATTCTGAGTAGTTACAAACGATTCCTTTAGATGGTACAAGTATAGGCTGGCATAGGATGGTGCCATGCATATGCCCATTGCTATACAGTGGATTTTTGTGTTGGTGCTGCCTTCAAAGGTGAAGTAACTGTGGGTGAGGATATAGTTGATCATGGTAACCAGAAGGAAATTGTAGGTTTAGAGTCAGTCGGGCATTGAGAAAGGTAGTATTCAATAGTGGCAAGAACATGGACATTTGGGATATCAGAGTGGATGGAGGTGGCATCAATAGAGACGAGAAGGGCGCTGTGTGATGAAGGACAGGAACAGTGAAGAAAGTACTTGGTGTCGTGAGTGAGTGTCCTGGGTGGTACTGAGGCAGGAAGCATGTAGAAGGCAGGAGTGCAGGGAGTGGTAGGGATGGGGAGAGAGAGACTCAGGGGAGAGATTCTGGGATGGACCTCAGAGAGACTGGAGATCCTGTAGGATTTCTGGATTGAGGTCACTGTGACAGGATTTGTAGCTGGATGAATGACAGCTGCCACAGTCCTTCTACCAGGTAATCCCTGCAGTTCAAAATGTGGTGGACTGCACTTCTTTCTGCAGACTTAAGGTTGGTTTCCATGTTTAGGGATTTGGGGCATAATGGTAAGTAAGATTTGAGGTTAAGAAATTCTGGAATGTTAACAGTCAGTCATTTGGGGGCAATGGGGGTGGATCACTGTTGGATGGAGGAGTGAACTGTCAGGTAGGGTTCAACATTTGTTTTGGGATGAGTCTGACTGGTAGGGTTAGTGGTGAAAAAGCACTGGGAGATGAAGAGAAGATTTTTAACTAGTCCAGCATGATTGTGTTTGCGAGTGGAGCAAACAATAAAGCCTCTGGAAAGGACTGACACTTCTGTGGGGCTAAGGCTTTTGGAGGAAAGGTTCATTGCTGTGCTTCGGGTCTGTTTAGGTTCTGGATTCTGTATGGTTGTGGGAGTGAGTTTTTGAGGACGTGGTAAACATAGTAGGTCTGTGAGGCAGAATTTGTTGGCTATGAGGGGATGTGGAGAATGTTTCGAGAATACTGTACAGGTGGTGGACTGTGGTAGGCAAAGGTGGGAGTTATGAGGTGAACAGGTTGGAGAATTTCTTTAGGTGGCTTTGTGCGTGCTGCTCTACTTCCAGGAAGGCAAGAGACGAGATGCAGGAATTTGGGATTGCAGAGCAGGAGAAGTTCATGGATGGAGAGAAAGTATTGCAACATTTGGGCCTTATTTACAAGGTTTTGCAGGATGAGGGCAGTGAAAGATACAGACTAGCACAATTTGAACAGACAGAGGTCACTGTCTAACAAAGTATTGCAAGCTGAGATGAGTAATTTAATGGTAAGGCCATTTGGGTGGATTCCATGAGCTCCCCCTCCCCCCCCCCCCCACCCCCTTCCACGAGCAATACTACACTCACTCCCACCCCTACCCTGCCTCCTCACCACTCCAGCCTCCTCCTTACCCTGACCACCCACAATCTGCTTCTCCCATCAGGCACAGTTGCAGTCTGCAGTCCGGCCCCAGTGGCCAGAAACAGAGGTCATGTCTGTGAAGTTGTGTTTGTGTGAATGAATGTGTGTGTGTGTTTTTTCTACTTTGAAAGAAGGCCTTTGGCCAAAAGTTCAAATATATAGCAGTTTTTTTTTTTCACCTGTCTGTGACTCAATGTATCCTCTACATGGTGATTAGCAGTCTTGTCGTTATTCCATCCCGGATTTTTCCATTTATGGCCTGCCACACTGTTCAATTTATTGAGTACGACTTCTAATTTCTCCTTATTTTGCATCTCCTGAATGAAACATTTTCAAGCAAAAATGAATAACAAGTGAGGTGTTTGTCACTGGACTGAACACAGATGTGAACAGTTTGCAATGAAGGAAAAGTTAATTAGCATCCCCCATATGTTCATTGTCACTGTTCTGATATTTGTGCTTTGTTATTAGAATTTTTCTTCTAACTGAGTTATTCTGTAGAATTTTTAGCACTTTGAAAGTTTTTCATGAGTGACCTATTTTGGAATTAGCATTTAGTGATCTTGATGTACAGTTAATTTGAAAATACAGTGAGCTCCTGATTACCCCATTCTGCAGATTATCAACAATTTTTGACAAAATAAGAAAATGAAGCCTAAAGTTTTCTGTTATAACTGGAATGAATATTTTAATTTAGAATACACTATTATGCATGTGAGTCATGTTTTATCATACACACCAAGATGCTGCGATATGCTGATCTGTTATTACAACATGCAGGACAAAATTTGTTTGCTATACTGATATTTTGAAACTAGAAAATGAGAGCTGTCATCAAAAAAGGTGGATAAGAAACAGAAAAATGGACAATTATTTCCCAAAAATCAGCTAGATCAAATGATACAAAAGAGAGTATGTTTCAAGTGTGATTTTGTAGATAAGTTGTCAGTTTTCAGTGAGTAACATGAAAGCAATGAAGTGGTCTTTCAAATGTGACATGAAACATGTTGTGTAAATACAGCAAATGGAAGCTTCCAGTAAAAATATGTACATTTTGTATTTTCTGTATTTCTTGGTGATCCGTGATGTCTTTGTCCTGTATTAATCTGGATAAATGGAACCTAACTGTACTTGCAAAATTTCATACAGCAGATTTATGAGTAACAGAATTTTTTTCCAGTGTACACTAATATGAAGGGAATTTATAAAAGATGTCCTAAATGGATCAACCATTTTACTACAAGCAGAAATTGTGGGAAAGTTTGAGATCTTTTTTACTCATGGCTCAACAACCTTATCAAAGTCACACAAGTAATTCAGATTTGCTATTTAAGCATGTGTAAAGAGAATTTATGGAGTGTTGCAATTACTTTGTGAAGATGTAGGAAGCTCAACTATGAAAAATGCCATAAATTACTTAAAATAAAGTGTATAAAGCCATCAGCTTTTAAACTTAGCGTCCATTATTTGTGAAATCGTCGTAAATGCTAGGAACAACGTATACTCAAAACACACACATTCGAAGAATGAGTGCTCCACAACACAAGAAGACTGCAGGAATAGGGAGACAGACAAATGGCTGCTGAAAACAGCGGTAGAGCTGATTCTTCCCAGTCTCCCAGTACGTGGAAACAGACCAACTTGAATAAATGGATAGTGAAAAATACCAAACCCGCTCTGTCAACTGACATTTCTTTTTTTAGGGATAAATGTGTATGTGGTTCTGGAAATCAAAATTTGACTATTTACCATAAAAACATATGTAGCCTGAGCAACAAAATTAATGAACTCTTAATTAATATCCAGGAGCCACAAGGTATAGATTGTGCCCATGTTATGTCAGATATTGAAAAACTTGCTATAGATAATTACTGCTTAGCAACATCTTACTGTAGGAAATTTATAGAAAAAGGTGGAGTAGCGATCTATGTCAGAAACAGCATCACATGTAGTGTAATTAATGTGCCGAATTTTTGTATAGATCAAAAGTTTGAAGCGTGTGCCATAGAGCTGGCTTTAAATAATTCTTATATAGCAGTAGTAGCTTTATACAGGGCACCTTCAAGTAACTTTAGCTTTTTTTTTAAAACAGTTAGATGCACTCTTAATACACATATTTAAACTCTGTAGAGATGTCATAGTTGTTGGAGACTTCAATGCAAATTTCCTAACGAACTCCAGAGACAGAGTAGATCTTGAGAACTTGGTGTCCTCATATAATCTTGTTTCTGTTGTAAATTTTCCCACCAGAATAACTTCACGAACAAAATCATTAATTGATAATGTATTTATTGACATAACCAAGATTGATGATATAGTTGTCAGGCAAGTCCTGAATGGTCTCTCTGAACATGATGGACAAAGACTCACCATTAACAATTCAAGTATTTGTGAGATTAATAGTGGTCTCAACTGGAAAATTACTTGGAAATCTACTGATGAAACTACTGAGATCTTTAAATCACATCTCCAAAACATAAAATGGAGTCCAGTAAATAATGTAGAAAATGCCAATTCCAAATACAACCTTTTCAGCAATGAAGTGGCTCTAATATTTGAAAGTTCCCTCCCAAAAAGAATATATAAAACCCGTACTAAACAATCCACCAACAAGCCTTGGATTACCACTGGAATTAGGATTTCTTGCCTCCAAAAAATCAGATGACCCTAACCTTTTAAATAACTATAAAAAATACTGTAAAATACTGAACAAAGTCATTCAGAAATCAAAAAGTATGTATATGTGCTCAAAAATTAATAACTCCACTAATAAAATCAAAACTATGTGGGAAGTGATATGAAATGAGACTGGTGTAAATCACCCCAATAAGACCTAAAATATTGCTCTTAACAATGAAGGTGAGCTAGTTCAAAATCAAGATATTGTAGCTAAAATTTTTAATGAGCACTTTTTAACTGTTGCTGAGACAACAGCAAGCAAAGGCTCTTCAGAAAAGGCAATAAAAACTCTGAAAGAACTTTTCCCTAACTCTACAGACATGATAGGTATGGCCCCCATAACCGTGCAAGAAGTAAGAAAAACCATAGTGTCTCTAAAAAGTAAACAACTCTTTAAAGTTCTAGCTCATATATTCAATTCCTCTCTAAATCAAGGTATCTTCCCTGACAGAATGAAGTATGTTACTGTGAAGCCACTCTACAAAAAAGGTGATCCCACAGATGTTTCCAACTATCGTCCTATCTCTCTTGTAATACCATTTTCTAAAGACTTTGAAAAATTAATACACGTCAGGATTGTCAATCACCTTGAAAAATTTGCACTAATTGGTAAATAACAATTTGGTTTCAGATCAGGCATATCTACAACCAAAGCAATTTACGCACTTATAAATAACGTTTTAGAATGCCTTGACAAGAAAAAATTACCCGTTGGCATATTCTGTGACCTGACAAAGGCTTTTGACTGCGTTGATCACACAATACTTTTAGGAAAAGCAGCCCAATATGGAATCCGTGGACAAATGGGTAACTGGCTCAGATCATATCTAGAAGACAGACAGCAAAAAATAGTAGTAGGTGTTAACAATCTACAAGTAGGAGAGGTAGAGTCTGACTGGGGAACAGTACATCATGGAGTTCCACAAGGGTCAGTCCTTGGTCCCCTCCTATTTATTATATATATATTAATGACCTACCCCTATCCTCAAATAGTGCTAGCAATATCACAATGTTTGCAGTTGACACATGTATAGGGGCAGCCAGCAAAACCTCCACTGACATAGAGTTAAATGCCAACCAAGCACTTACAAATGCTCTGAACTGGTTCACGGCAAATCTCTAGCAATAAACCTCAGTAAAACAAATTACATGCAGTTCCAATCCAGTTACATAAGCCCAGAAGAGATTAACATTGCACACGAGGGCATTCAGTGCACAAAGTTCCTGGGTGTTCACATAAATAACCGGCTCAACTGGGAATTCCACATACAGCAAACACTAAAAAAGCTTAGCTCAGCAACATTTGCCATCTGAATAATCTCCAAAATTGGAGACATCAACATATCAAAGTTTGCATATTTTGGCTACTTTCATTCAGTGATGTGCTACGGAATAATCTTTTGGGGCAACTCACCACTTTCAAAAAAAATTTTTGTAAGCCAGATAAAAGTAGTCTGAATTATATGTAGTGTCCCTCCAAGAACCTCATGTCAAAACTTTTTTAAACAGTTAGGTATATTAACCACTACCTCGCAATATTTCCTCTCACTCATGGCTTTCACTCTTCTCAATTCCTCTGAATATGAAACAAATGAGGCATACCATCATTATAACACAAGACAGAAAGGTGATATGCACTGTGAATGGAAAAATCTCTCTCTGGTACAAAAAGGGATAAAGTACACAAGTACAAAAATCTTTAACGAACTCCCGAGTAATATAAAGTGTCTAAAAGAAAAGAAAATGCTATTCAAAAAAAAGCTAAAGTAATTCCTACTGGAAAAATGTTTCTACTCTTTAGATGAATTCTTCAACAGAGATAAATACTTTGAGTAGTAATTCAGATTATTTCCTTTGTCATTGTTACCTGTATTGCTTTTTATCACTATTCTATTTTTGTATTGTATTGTTTATTATCTTGATTATATTATTGTATTGTACCAGTTTTGAATCATTCATCTACCATGTGTAATATACCAGTATGGATTGTATTGTATGATATCTATATTGTATCTGCTTTGACTCGTTCCACATCCATGCGTAATCACGCCACACTGGATCTATGAAATACGTATCTCAAATAAAATAAAAATAAATAAATAAAACTTACATTTGGCAATAGACTCCAGTTGTTCAAAACTAAATACCTGCTGTATATCTCAATTATTTGTGTAAATCACTCATATGAAATTTCAACTGTTGCCGAATGACTCCTAATCAAAATATATTAAAGTAAAATATTATTAATCAAAATTTCTATTACTTACATGCACATCTCAGTTCTGCAATTGCTAATACTCCATTTACTTAATACAATTAGCGAGTGGTGTCTTCTACTATATGATGTAGTCCCGCTGTAATTGCTAATACTCCATCTACTCGGTTGGCAAGTGGATTCTACTTTATGATATACACACACACACGCACGCACGCACGCACGCACGCACGCACACACACACCCTCCACCACCCCTCAAAAAAATCTGAATCTGCTGATAAAATGGTCACACTAGTGCAACTTTGGTACTTACAAAAGTCTATCATCTATGAGCTTCATCATAAAACAGGACATTTTGCTGAAAGAAATGCAGAAAGAGTTAGAGAAAGAAGTAACTCTGCATCTTACCAAAGAGTTCCAGATTACTGCTCATAGATGGCACATGATAGTGTGAAAGATTGATAGTATTTGAGTAAGGTAAATGTTGCTGTTGAGTCATTTCTGGTCCAAGACTGCTAGTAAACACTGGCATCTGTAAGTTATCAGATACCAAACTGTTACCACTATGGTTCATTGGTGCTGTTACTTTTTCATTGTCTGATGCACTGTCACAGTAATTTGGATCGTACTTCAGTAGATAGTCCTTCCACATTTTCGTAATGTTTACATCTGGTCCACTATGTTTTTCTTCCTTAAAAAATTCCCGGACCTGAAACCAACATTTGTTATTACATTTCTATTATTTATCCATTCTGATATTGGTGCTAAACTCAGAAATACAAGAAGTTAGCAATGATCAACCCGTGCTATTATATGAAGCAGCAACCAAAATTATTGCTGAGAAATGGTATCTGGTACAGACACAGTTAGTTGGTACACATATTTTTTGTATCTGATGGATAATCTCCTTAATCACAAAAAAGCATGAACATTGGTTACTGCAACTACTAAAATTTTACAAGTAAAAAGTTCAGCTCATGAAGTATTTCTATAAGACTGAGCAAGTAGTAAATATTCATTTGTTCACAACTTATATAAATCCCTATTTAGTGATTAGTTTCATCTGAGCACTACTTTTAGAATTTGTTGTCAAATTTCAGCAGCAAATTAAATTTACTTGTGTCTTCAGAAAAAGGGGTGGGGGGGAGGGGGGGGGAAGGGAGGAGGAGAAAAAAGGAAGTTAATATGAAAGAAGGGTTTAACAATATGAGGGGGAAGAGGAAGTTTGCTATGAAAGAAGGGTTTAACAATCTATGAATGGGGTGTGGTTATTACACATGGAGCACTAGCCCACTTCAGCAAGGATGGGGTGATTCTGCATGATGTCTGTTCTTTCAGACATGTCCAAAAAGAACAGACACCACAAATTCATATAACTGATTCGCCTTGATGGGCAATGAATCCACAACCATCACTGCAGATGCACAGTATATTCGAACTCTGGCAGGAATCTAAAAATTAGTGAGCATGGAGGACACAGACAGTGATTGTTAGGTTGTGTTAGGTAGGAATAAGCAGCTGCCTCGTAAGCAGGAGATCCCTTGTTTGGGTCCAGGTCCAGCACACATTTCCACTCATTGCTGTCAATTCCACATAAATTTCCAATGCAGCTAATATCATCAGTTCCTTCTCTTTCCCCCCTTTCCTTTCTCCCCGACCCCCTCCACCTTCAATTTACATAATACGTGTCACAGCTGTGGATTCCATGTGATGCTTGTTCTGTCGGACATGAACAAAAGAACAGGCAGCAGGGATTCGTATAGATGAAGTTAGCTGGTAATTCTGTTTCACGTGCAGTAATTTAAGGTATTGCCCTAACCACAACCTTGGAAATTGAAATACATTACACAACTGCTGAATATTTATGACACCAAGCTTATGAATTTATTTGCTTACTCATTTCACTAACAGCTATTTAAGGTATGTTGTTAGATCAAAACCAAACCACAAATATGGATATAGTGATATATTACAAGGGAAACAGTCAAATATCTGTGACAACTAAGGTCATAACTGTCACTGTTGCAGCAATTTAAGCTGTGCTATTTCGTACCCCCAATCACAACCTCAGAAATAGTGATATATTATGGAGAAGCAGCTAAATATTTGTGACAACCAAGATTATAAATGTCAATTTGGGCCCAATCTAAACACTACCTTGGAAATTGTGACATATCTGGAAAAAAAAAACATGTTTAGATTGGGTAATCCCCATTGACTGCCTTATACTATCAATCAACTGGCTACAACCAACGACAATAAATTGCAAACAGCAGCACAGAATGGATGAGCCATGGATATTAATAGGGATTTCACAAATGAATGAAAACTACTTAAATCAAATGGAACATTCAAGTTATAGAGTTCAGTTCCCACTGTAGTTAGTCCACGTCAAAACGGTCTTAATAATTTTTAAATGATAAAAGGAGGATATTACCGTTTAACGTCCCGTCGACAACGAGGTCATTAGAGACGGAGCACAAGCTCGGATTAGGGAAGGACGGGAAAGGAAATCGGCCGTGCCCTTTCTAAGGAACCATCCCGGCATTTGCCTGAAGCTATTTAGGGAAATCACGGAAAACCTAAATCAGGATGGCCGGACGCGGGATTGAACCGTCGTCCTCCCGAATGCGAGTCCAGTGTGCTAACCACTGCGCCACCTCGCTCGGTAAATGATAAAACCATTTAAAATATGACATAAGTATCACTGATGCAGCTGTAAGTAATGTAACAATAATTATAATAAGCAAAGTGTAAGGATGTTAACTGAGTGGTTTACTTACTTTTTTTTGCAGGCATTGTTATTAGAGGCATTTGAAAATGGTCACAGGCCAATACTGACCAGTAATACAATGGACTACTCGATGATATAAAGGTCATCTTATATAAAGAATTTGATGGCCAACAATGGATGTTTAAAATGGTTTCATCATTCAGTAATAACTATATATTCACATGTATCTTTAAACATAATTTAGGGCCCACCAGTTTACATAAAATCTGGCATTATTGAGTAAGCAACTAAAAAAGTGAAGCCATTTGGTAACAACACAGAGACTAGTAATAATATAAATCTTAATCTTAATCACAAGGCCGTAAAAATCAATCCCACAGGACATCTTGAAAGCCATGGATAAATGCAGTCAGGTAATCACTGATTTCTTGAGTTCTGAATATCATCTGACTTGGTACATCTATGCTTCTTAACAAAAGTTATGTCACATGGGGTATTAAGCGAAATTTGTGACATGATTGAGGATTTCTTGGTAGGGAGAACATAGCATGTTATCTCATATGGAGAGTCATCGATAGATGTAGAACCGACTTCAGGCGTGCCACAAGCAAATGAGTTGGCACTGTTGTTGTACATGTTGCATATTAATGGCTTGGCAAACAACATTAACAGTAATCTCATACTTTTTGTAGCTGATACGATAATCTATGAGGTACTCTCTGAAAAAAGGTGCACTAGTATTCAGTCAGATCCGGATAAGATTTTAAAGTAGAGTTTTAAATATTTAGAAATGCAGAAATTTGCACTTCACAAAACGAAAAAAAACATAGTAAATCCTATAGCTACAGTGTCAATGATGAATTGGTCAACTCATACAAATACCAGAGTATAAGGAATTTGTAGGATATGATCACATAAGCTCAGTCATGGATAAAACGAGAGGCATACTTCAGTTCACTGGTAGAATACCAGGGAAACGCCATCAGTCAACAAAGGAAAGTGAATGCAAAACACTCTTGCAACTCATCACAGAGTATTACTTTAGTGCATGGGTGTTGCATGGATTTGGGCTAATGTGAATGTTCAATGCATACAAAGATGGGCAGCACAAATGATCACAGGTTTTCCTGACCCTTGGGAAAGAGTTAAGGGAGACAGAAAAAACTGAATTGGCAGACGCTTGAAGACAGAGCCAATTATCCTGTGAAAGCCTACTTGCAAGTTTCAAGAAACAGTATTAAGTAGAGAATCTAGAGGTATTCTGCAATCCCCTACAAAATGCTCCCATAGAGACTGCAAACACAAGATCATACTAATTACAGAGAATTGTAATGCACCTCTTATTTTCAAACCACATTTTCCTTCCTTGTTTCCTAGATTTACATTTTATATCACGTCCACAGATATTGATAGCATTCAATGAGCTCGGGCAGTATTGCAGAACTCGCAGAAGATTGTAACATATCAGTTCCCACACTGACTGAAGTAGCTGCTGGATCACCTGGCATTGCCAGTAGACAGTGGGGTGAGACACTGTAGAGAGCTGTGAGAATATTAGGTACATAGAGAAACCACAGGCAATCTGATGTGAAAAAACTAATTTTCTTTAATAAATATTCACTACTAAAAGTCACTTTTTCCACCACAGGTATTAGGAGAAGCCCACTAGTCATAAGCACTTTCTTACAACCATATTACGACACAAGAAAGCAGTCATTTTAATAAACAGATGAACAATGTTCAAGATAAAGAAGTAGTATGAACACCTATGATGTTTCACGATTCTAAGTATGGGATCTAGACTGTGTGCCATACTCGCCAATCGCCAATAAGATGCCTTTTGAACTAGTTCTGTTGTAAGACCGTGCTCTCAAGATATTATTAGTTCAAGAGTTAATAAGCATTATGTTGTATCATTATTATTGGATTACAGTGTTTTCATAAAGAAACATATTATGTGGGCACCCGTGAGCATTAGTTCGAGTATTATAGCTCCTCGCACCATCACCTAGAATTACAGGATATGGAATTGCACTTTCCAGAGAATCCGATGGTGCTGAGACTACTTCTGAGAGGAACATCAACTATGAGAGCTCTGCTGCAAAACAAGTAGGAGAAAACTCTATGCGATTACTCACTAAGATAATCCAAGGATGGTTGTTTTAATCTCAGCAAATCTCAGATAGAAAAGCAAGGCCAGTTATATTGGATGCTTCATATACCACATTCTACGGACTCACTAACTAAACTGAGACACCTCAGGAGGTTTAGCAAAGTGGGGAGATCTTACTGCAAGTGGAGATACTTAAGCCACCATTCCTCCCACACTCCACATGTGAATGGAATGGGAAGAAGCACAAATAAATGCTATATATAAGCTACATATAGTACAAAACGATCAAATAAAAGGTATACACATCAGAAAAAGTTTTGCATCACTCCAGTTCCCAGAACTCCTGAAAACAGATGTTGACTGTGGATATTGTATCACAGCCACAGACCCCTTGACTATTCAGAGATGTCACTAAGCTCACCCACAGATGTAAACAACCATGCATGAGCAGTGCCTATTAGACAGAGGGGATCCGAAAGCCAATCAGTTCCAGTCATTCCATCAGGAAGGAGGTACATGGCTCGTGTTGTCTGTAGTTCAACCAAGCCTAGACAGTCAATAACGTGGTTCGATCGTGTCCGCATTGTTACTGTGTGCCAGGAAAGGCTCTCAACAAGGGAAGTGTCCAAGAGTATCGGAGTGAACCAAAGCGATGTTGTTTGGACATGGTGCAGATACAGAGAGACAGGAACTGTCAATAACATGCCTTTCTCAGGCCACCCAAAGGCTACTACTGCAATGGATGACTGATACCTATGGATTATGGCTTGGAGGAACCCTGACAGCAACACCACCATGTTAAATAAAGATTTTCGTGCAGCCACAGGACGTGTTACAACTCAAACTGTACGCAATAGGGTGCATGATGCGCAACTTCACTCCTGATGTCCATGGTGAGGTCCATCTTTGCAACCATGACACCATGCAGTGCAGTACATAGGGGCCCAACAACATGCCAAATGGACCGCTCAAGATTGGCATCACTTTCTCTTCACCGATGTGTTGCACGTGCCTTCAACCAGACAATCATCGAAGACGTGTTTGGAGGCAACCCGGTCAGGTTGAACGCCTTAGACACACTGTCCGGCGAATGCAGCAAAATGGAGGTTCCCTGCTGTCTTGGGGTGGCATTATGTGGGGCCGATGTAAGCTGTTGATGGTCATGGAAGGTGACATAATGACTGTATGGTACCTGAATGCCATCCTCTGGTCGATAGTGCAACCATATCGGCAGCATATTGGCGAGGGATTCGTCTTCATGGATGACAATTTGCACCCCCATCGTGCACATCTCGTGAATGACTTCCTTCAGGATAATGACATCACTCGACTAGTGGCCAGCACGTTCTCCAGACATGAACCCTACTGAACATGCCTGGGATAGATTGAAAAGGGCTGTTTATGGACGACATAACCCACCAACCACTCTGAGGGTCTACGCTGAATCACCATAGAGGAGTCGGACAATATGGACCAACAGTGCCTAGATGAACTTGTGAATAGTATGCCATGATGAATACAGGCATGCATCAATGCAAGAGGACGTACTACTGGGTATTAGAGGTACTGGTGTGTACAGCAATCTCTGAAGGTCTCACTGTATGGTGGTACAACATGCAATAAGCGGTTTTCATGAGCAATAAGAAGGGTGTAAATGATGTCTATGTTGATCTCTATTCCAGTTTTCTGTACAGGTTCTGGAACTCTCAGATGATGCAAAACTTTTTTTGATGTGTGTATTATAACACCTACTACAGTAGCAACATTAACATACTATGTTTCTTAATCCTGAGCATCTTTTGCTGTAATAAAGGTTAGCATGAAACCATATGTGCAGCATATAATATCCCTAATGATTTTATGCAGGTAATAATATAATTCCTGAAAGCAGTGTCTTGTGTTCTAAACAGACTAGAATCTTTGTCTTTTAGCATATTTTCCACATAATTGGCTTTCTCAGTGAATGTTTTATATTTGCAGAAATACGTACATTTTCAAGTAATTCTTATTACAAATCTTCCCTTCTTATCCCGTCTGGTAAGTACCCCTGACCTGGCGTTCAGGGCAACTTTTCTGTAACTCTCCTAATTTCCTAAATCTCACAAATGCTTTAGCTTCCTTCCTTTTCTTACTCCTTCAATCCTTCTGCTCGAAGGAGGAGCCACTGGCTCTGAAAGCTTGCATATTTCATTTAGTTTTTTATACTTTTCTCATACCATCAAATCGGTGAGTACATTTTTTTATCTATCCAGTTATATTATATCAAACAACAGAAAATCCAGGATGGAGTGTAACAATATTATGAAAAACATAGTTGCTACTCACCATATAGCGGAGATGCTGAGTTGCAGATAGGCACAACAAAAAGACTGTCAGAAAGTGAGCTTTCGGCCAACCAGGTCTTTGTCGAAAACAGACAACATAAATACAAGCACTCACGCAAATCCAACTCACACACGACTACAGTCTCTGGCAGTTGAAGCCCAACTTGTTGGCCGAAAGCTCACTTTCTGATAGTCTTTTTGGCTGAAAGCTCACTTTCTGACAATCTTTTTGTTGTGCCTATCTGCGACTCAGCATCTCCATTGTATGGTGAGTAGAAACTACCCTTTTCATGATATTGTTACAATTATATTATATGTTATAACCCTGTGCTTAATACTTGGATACATGCTGTGGTACCAGGCTCAACATTTCAAATACTCTGCCAACAGCATATGCACAGGTTGGCCACCAGAAGCTGCCTGCAGTGTGCCACATGACTTGTCTCTGCTGTGAAACCTACTACAGCCCCCCGCCCCCCCCCCCTCCACTCCCCAGCCCTCTATAAGCACAATGCAGTAGGCACTCCCTCTCATATCATGCTCATGCCTGCAATCAGCAACTGCCTACATCAGTACCTCGGTCGTTTCTACATTGGTGTTTACATACTTAACTATTGTTCACTTGTATGTGGAAGATGAATAAACTATGATTCATTGTGGCTGTGCTGTTATTTGTGTCTTACAATATGATACAACAGTGCCCCATCACTCCTCACGCAGCAGCAGGCTCGTATGGTTGCTACTACAGACTTGTCATCCACACTGACCTGTAAACACACATTCATGCTTTTGAAATCTTCTCCTTTTTTGGATACTTTCCCTCATGGTCACCATCTGGTTTTGTCTACTGACGCCTCTCAGTATGGACCTGGAGCAATTCTCACACATGATGCTTCTAAATGGCCAATAGCCTATGCATCAAAAATGCTCAAGTCCAGCACCACTCCCAAGTTGAAAAGGAAGCACTCGCTATCATCTATGCTTCAAAAAAGTTTCATGTGTTCTTGTATGGGTCTAATTTTCACCTTATTACTGACCAGAAGCCCTTGATATTGTTGTTTAATTCTTCTGCTTCATTGCCCAACAAAACAGCACATCGCCTCCAGTGTTGGGCCTTGTTTCTGTCTCACTTCAACTATGAAATACATTTCCACCGTACCGCGCAACATGCCAACACCGATGTACGGTTCTGGCTTTTGATGAGGCCAAATCCTACTTCTGATTAGGATGAACTCCTCTGCTTTCAATCAGATGTTGAGGAGCAACTTAAGTGGAAGGGTTTCCTATTGTGTATTCCTGGATCATGGCTGCTACTGCTGCTGATCCAGTTTTCTGTCAAGTTGTTCACCTCATTCAGCATGGTTGCCAGACAGGCCTCTGGGCAGGGCTTCTGGTTCTTTTTGTAACTATTTTGTCCTCAATCACCTGCTTTTGGTATTTGATGGTATTTTTCTCTTAGCTATGGATCGGTTGTCACCTAAGGCTGTGATCCCAGCTGTCCTACAGAAAGATGCACTTCAGCTACTACACCAAGGACATCGGTGGTCTCACATACCAGTCAGCATGTGTTTTGGCCCCAGCATCAATGGTGACATTGTACATCTTGTTAAGGTGCTAAAAGCACTGGTCCAGCTGGTGGTGGAGTTACGTGAGGCAGAGAAGCATTGTGGGAAGGCCTGGCAGCAGACACCAGGGGCTAGATCCTGGAGCAGTGCTACCCAAAAGGCAGTGCCGCAGGTGACACACTCTCTGTGACCTGCATTGCTGCAGCCATGGGAATATGTCCACATTGATTTCTTACTGGTTGTTTGTTGTCACCTCTTCACAGTTTCTGTGCCCATCAAGGCATTCACCATGTGACTTCTCCTCCTTTTCACTCTCATGCTTGGTGAGGTCGAATAGGTTTACCCAAGTGGGGGATAGCAATCTGGCTGAATTGCCCCACGGTAGCCAGCCACGCACCCTCCTGCATCTGCCCGTGCCACCCCTCAATGAAGGTCAGCAAGGCCCTTGTCACAGTTTGCTCCTGGCTCTGTGGTCTCGGCTCGGGGCTTTGGCTGCCGACAGAAGTGGATCACAGCTACGGTCCACAGGCACTGAGGCTGCCACCTCTGTATGATGCACACCAGTGATGGGTTCACGGTGGTCCACCATGACCAGCTGCATCCTTGCACTATAACAAGGGCCACTGGTCTGCTTGTGGCTTGTCCCCCACTTCCTCAGTGCCTGTTTTAGCCTCGTGGGGTATCCCAGCTGTGGGGCAGAACCATCCTTCTTGCAGATGTTACCGTCTCCTGCCTCTCCTCTGGGATCTAGCCCCTGGGGTCTGATGCTGGGCCTTCCCGCAATGCTTCATTGCAAGCAGTGACTCCGCTGCCAGCTGGGCCAGTGCCTTTGGGACCTTCAACAATGGCGTCCGTGACCGAGCTGTTGGCGCCTTTACCATTTGGCTGTGCCAATTACACCCTTGTTCGTCGATTCTGTCCCAGAACATCCTTTCACCACTGCCGTCACGGTCTGAGTTGGCCGCTGCAGAGGCCACGGAAGTTTCGACAGTTGCTCCAATTCCCACACTGGTAGAGCATCCTTTCCACAAGGATGGCGGTCCTATAGCTCTGTATGTGATAAATCATATGTGCTGGGGCATAGCCTGCCATCAAGCTACAATTCAAATATTCCACCAACAATATCTGCATAGGCCAGCCACCACCAGAGGCCATCTGTGGTGGGTCACGTGACTTGTGCACATGGCACGGCATCTGCCGCGTCATCTACCCGAGCTCTCCTCTTTATAAACACAATGCAGCTGGCACTTGCTCTCATACTGTGTTCATGCTTTTTGTCAGAAAGTGACAGAACTTTGGTTCATTGTGGCCATGTTGTTGTTTGTGTCTTACAGTACAATACATTATATTTTCAACATATGCAAAGTGAAGATAGCTACTCACCATAACATATGGAAAGAATCAATTACTGCTCACCACATACAGCACACCAGATACACACAAAAAGAATGCTAGGTGTACTTAACTATCCAACTAAGTCCTTCAATATTATGAAAAGGATAGATTGCTACTCACTGTTAAGATGACACATTGAGTTACAGACAAGTGCAATTAAAAGACTGTTAAACATTTGCTTTTGGCCAAAGCCTTCTTCAAAAAAAGAAACACACATTCACACAAGCAAGAACACAACATGCACACATGACCATTACTTCCAGCCGCTTGGATCAGAAAGCAACTGTAACACTGAACGAAAGCAGCAATGGGGTAGGAATGGTGCAGAGAAAGGGAAGGGATAGCAGGGTACAGGTGGGAAAAGAGAACAGCACTGACTGGTAGAGCATGCGAGGACTAGATTGTGGCAGGATAAGGCTGCCAGGTACAGCTTTGGGACACTGTGTGGGAGGGAGGGGCCAGGAAGCAGAAAAGGAAAGAAGAAGAGAAGGGGAAAAGGACCTTTGGGTACGTTGCACAATGAGGGTGAGCGAGTATGAATTTGGAAGAGGTGTGGAAAAGAGGGGTAGGAAACAGCTGATTGGAGGAGAACTGCTGGAGACGCCCAGCGGGAGACAGGCCATGATAGGGTTAAAGGTGATAGCAAAGAGGACGACACTCAGGACAGAACCCTAAGGCACACCGCTTTCCTGGATAAAGGTGTCTGACAAAGCAGAACGCACACGCACCTTGAAAATTTGGTCTTTTAAAAATTCCTGAAGGAAACAGGGCAGGCGGCTATGGAAGCCCCATGTGTAAACAATAGAGAGGATACCAGTATTCCAGCAGGTGTCATAGACCTTCTACGAATCGAGAAACACACATTCACAGTCTGGGATTTCCATAGAAAAGCATTCATGACATGGGTGGACAAAGTAATGAGATGGGCAACTGCAGAATGGTGCACTCGAAATACACACTGTTAGTAAACTGCGAGACTCGAGCCACCATACCAGCCGGGCATGAATCATGCATTCCATCACCTTGCAAATCCAGCTGGTGAAAGAGATGGGGCAGTAGCTAGAAGGAAGGATTTTTGTTCTTGTCTGGCTTAGGTATGGGTATGACAGTGGCTTTTCACCAATAACCGGAAAATGTGCCCTCTGCCCAATGCGGTTGCACATGTTAAGCAGAAAGTGCTTGCCCACACGAGAAAGGTGCTGCAACATCTGAATGTGGACAACGTCTGGCCCTGGGGCAGAGGATCAGGATGAACTTAGAGCATGATCTAGCTCCCTCATAGTAAAGGCAGAATTTTAGCACACCTGATTCTGAGAAGAGAAGGGTATCGCCCAAGCCTCCTCCACTTGTTTCCGATGGAGGAAGGCAGGGTGATAGTGGGAAGAGCTCGAAATTTCCACAAAATGGCAGTCCAAAGTGTTGGAGATAGGAATAGGGTCCATGATAACATCGTCTGCTATTGTCAGCCCAGAAACTGGTGAATGGATCTTGGTCCCATAGAGCCATCGGAAGGTGGCCCACACAACAGAGGAAGGGTGGAACTGTTAAAAGAACTAGTAAATGAAATCCAGCTAGCTTTTTTGCTGTCCCAAAGTATGCAATGACAATTTGCACACATCTGTTTATAATGAATGCAGTTTGCCATCGTAAGATGGTGGTTAAAAATGCGGAGAGCACATCTCTATGTGAAAATTGCATCACAGCGTGCCTCAGGCCACCAAGGGACTGAGGAAGTGCAAGGAATGGAACTTTCTGCAGCAGTAAGGACAACATTTGTGAGGTATTCCACCTGTTCATCACAACTGGGGAAATCCTGTTCTTCGAAAGTCACCAGGGAGGAGTAAAGCTGCCAGTCACCCTTAGTAAGCTGCCATTTAGGTGTGCACGCAAGTGGGGTAGCAGTCAGCAAACGGATAGCCCACAGAAAATGGTCGCTTGAGTAGGTGTCAGAAAGAATAGAGCATTTAAGATGGTGGGCAGGCTGGGCAGTGCAGGAGAGGTCCAGTTGTGAATAGGTATGTGAGGAATCGGAAAGGAATGTGGGTGCTCCATTGTTAAGGCAGAAGAGGTTCAGCTGATTAAGAAGGTCAGCCAACAGAGTGCCTCTCTGACAGGTTTTGGGAGAATCCCAAAGGGGATGATCCGCATTAAAGTCACCGAGTAGCAGAAATGGGGGAGGCAACTGCCCAATAAGCTGAAGGAAGTCTGCCCTGGTGACATCGAATGGCAGAGGGACATAAATGGTACAGAGGGAAAGAGTCAAGCGGGGAAGGAAAAGGTGAACTGCAACAGCTTGAAGACGGGTAGTCAGGGAAATGGGTTGATTATGAAGGTCATCCTGTATGAGCCGCATGACACCCCCATGAGAAGGAGTGCCGACCTTAGGGGAAGGTCAAAACGAACCGGGAAGAAATATGAACACTCAAAGTGGTCGTGAGAACGCAATTCTGTATCCTGAAGACAGAGTACATGGGGATGCTGTGTTGCTAAAAGCAGCCGTAAATCCTCTCTGTGGGACCGAAGGCTGTGAACGTTCCATTGGAGGAGAGCCATGATGAGGAAGAGATGAAGGGTGTCATCTCGGCAGCTGCTGAGTGACAGCTTGCGAAGACTCGCTGCTACAGAGCGCAGAAGCAGGAGGATCCTGCTCCATGAGGTCCACAGAAGTATCAGTATGCTTGTGCTATCGGTCTGTGGCGTCCAACACAGAAAAACGTTTTTTGGTGAGCACCAGCGATACGGAGGGTGACAGGGCTAAGGTATCACATGGCAACACCGTCAAAGAGAATCTTCGAGTTGGCGAAGGAGAAGACCATTGGCCTTTGGTGGATTTCTTCAAGCCTTTCCAGTTAGCAGATGACGACTCAGGTGTTATTTGACTGGAACGATGTAGGAAGTCTTCACGGGAGTACTCTTTCGGTCCTTTCCAGCCTACCAGTTGTGTAGCTGTTGGCCTCACCTCTTGAGGCGAGAGTTTAACAGCTTGTTGTGCAGCTGGATGGGGGGGATGGCAATGCTACCTTGACACTGGGCAATTTCACAACCTCAGACCTGAATTTGAGGCCGCATGTCTGTGTGGCCATATCCTTCATGGAGCGAGGGGTAACAAGAACAGAACTATAGATGCCAGACGGGAGAACGTAGGGCTGTGATTAGCCAATAACTTGCAAGCGACTGGGAAAGGCACTTTTTCCTTTACCCGGATCTCCTGGACAGCCAGCTCATCAAGATACACAGGACAATCCCGAGAGGAGGCCGCATGGCTGCCATTGCAGTTGATACATCGGGGAACAGGAGGCAGAAAAATACCCTCGTGCGCATCCCTACCACAGGTTACACATTTGGTTGGGGTCAACAAGACATTCTAGTGTGGCTGAAATGGTGACACTGGTAGCAGAGCATTGGGTTCGGAATGTATGGTTGGACTGTGATAATTTCATAGTCAGCTTTGATCTTTGATGGAAGCACCACTTTATCGAAGGTGAGAAAAAGAGTGAGAGTAGGCACTATGGAGGAATCTACCTTTTTCATCACCTGATGGATGGCAATGACACCCTGATCAGAGAGGTAAGACCAGATTTTGGCCTCGGTCAGACCGTTGAGCAGCCTAGTGTAAATAACACCATGGGAAGAATGGGTTCTATGGGCCTCGACAAAAACAGGGTAGCCATGGAGAAGCAAGGCGGCAAGCAGTTGTGCTTGAGAATCAGAAGTAGTCTCCAAAAGCAAAGTGCCATTCCATTAACGGGAGCAGGTTTTCACAGGGCTGTCAATTGCATCTACACCTTTCTGAATAATAAATGCATTTACTGTAGCAAAGGACTGGCCACTTTCAGTACATTAGACCACCAGGAACCGTGGCGCAGCTGGAAGGGTCTTTGAATCGTTAGCCTCATTCTGTTTACGTTTCATAGACGCTGATTGTAAAGATTATAGGCTCACTGTGAGAAAATCCCCCATGATTGCCAGCGTCTCCAATGGCATGCTCCTTCCAACTGGGGGGGGGGGGGGGGGGGGGGCTTCACAAGGGGTGTCGTATGAGGAAAGATGTAGTGGGTTTCTCCCAATATATGGCTGTAAATGATTTGCCAGATATCTTGCTATTTCATACGTGGGAGAATTGGAGAAACTGACTCGTATGGTTTTTCGAAAAGTAATGCACATGGATGTCATTTTATAGAAAAACTTGAAAGGCTAATTCTGACTCTTGAAGACATTCTTGTAAGTTTCGACATAATGCCTTCATTCACTATGATCTCAGTAAACAAAGTTATGACTTTCCAGGAAATTTGTCTGCTCTTTTCAGACACCACTTTATTTCCAGTCAGTTCCAGTGGGGACGATAAATTTTACAAACAAGTATATGGTGTAGCAATGGGTAACCCATTAGGTCCTACAATACCTAATTTCTATTTGGAGAAGTTTGAACAGTCAGCTTTAGAAACAAGCAAATAAAGAACATCTCACTAGTACTGGTTTGTGGACGACACATCTGTAGTCTGGCCAAGAGGTAGAAAGCTGTGGACAAATTTTATGGTTTTCTAAATAATATAAATCCAAAAATCCAGTTCACAATGGAAATAGAAAATGACAACAAAAATACCTTTCTTGGATGTTTTAGTTATGAGACAGACTGATGAAAGTTTAGAACATGAGGTTTTCGAAAAGTAGTGCACACGCACAGATATTTACATCAGAACTCTAATCACCATCTACAATAAAAGAGAGATGTTATTAAAAGTCTTGTCGACAGAGCCAAAAGGGCTTGCACACCAGTATGCCTTGATGCCAAATTAAAACATCTAAAGCAAACTTTCCAGAAAAGTGGCTACTCAGGGAAAGAAGTTAACGGAAATCTACGCCCAAATAACGAAAGATCAAAGGACAAGCATGAAAAATAATGATGTAAAAATACAGTTTCTCTTCCTTTTATTAAGAAAGCAACAGGTCATATTGAAAAGGTTTTACAGAAACATGACATCAGACCAAGTTTTAGATCAACAAAGAAAATAGATCACACACTTTGACCTGTGACGGATAAATGCCCTCCTGTGTCAGCATGTGGCATATATAAAATTCCATGTATGTGTGATAAATTTTATATTGGGACAACTAAACTACATGTGAAAACACTGCCTAAGGAACACAAAAGTCTTTGCTGACTAGGAAAAATGGACAAATCAGCTGTAGCAGAGCATGCTCTTGAGTCAGGAAGTCATGAAGTGAAGTTTTATGAAACAAAAATTTTACCTACAACGACAAGCGATTAACAACAGCTATGTAGCGAATCCACTGAAGTACAGAAACATAGGGATGATTTTAAAAGGACAGAAGGGACCATGAAGCTTAACAACATATGGACAGTAGCTCTGCAGAATTGCTAAACAGTTTTTTAATCTTTGATGAGACGAAAATTGACTAAGTTTTATCTTTGGCGAGGATCATCTCTGCTTACCACATGTGATTCTGGCTGTGACCCTATTTCTACAGTATATGTGTCAGTCTAAGACATCTAACTCATCAGTTGGCAAGCCTCAATGGAGGAGCAACACCTGTGAAGATGTCCAGTGCAATACTGGTTGAAACATTAGGAACAGAAGTGTTCCGTGAACCACGACCTTATATCGGGAAAGGTTCATCTGCAGCACCATCATCTGGTCATGAAAGCCTTCATTAAATATCTTATGTCTGTCTGAATGTTTATTAGAGTATTTTGTAAAAAAACTGAGTTAAACTGGACAAGAATTTTTTTTGAGATTTTTGCTAGCAATGTTTCCCCTTTATGTATTATATACTCAGGGTGACCTATGCTAATGTTACAAACTTTCATGGCTGAGTGAAAAGAGTAAATGTATCAATTTGAGGAGATGGACCCTGGTGCAGGAACAACAGAGTCAAAAGTTATAAGTAAAAATTTTTCTCATGCCTTTGACAGTGGCCATCATCTAATGCACGATCTTTGCTTTCCATAATTTGAGAAGTGGTAGTGTTGACTAAAACAAGGAAAAAAATGTCTTGTACATATGGTCTCTAAAGTGCATATCTTAAGAACTACACGCAATTTTTCATTTTTGCTATTGTGAAACACATCTTATCTACTGAACAAATGCTCACAGCTCTTAAGGTAAGTTCTTTTTAGAGCACATGATTACTGGATGTATTTTCTTGTTTTGGGCCCCTACTATCTTCTCCCAAAATATGGAAACCGGAGAGCTTCCAGTAGAGGTGGTGAACTGTCAGAGGTATCAGAACGATTTTCTCTTATAACTTTCATTTTTTTTCCTGGAGTAGGATCCCTTACCTCAAATGGATATATTTACCTTTCTCCCTCATCCCTGTAACATCATCACAAAATCATCTGTATATTTATATACTGAAAATACAGGGCTATTACAAATGATTGAAGCGATTTCATAAATTCACTGTAGCTCCATTCATTGACATATGGTCACGACACACTACAGATACGTAGAAAAACTCAAAGTTTTGTTCGGCTGAAGCCGCACTTCAGTTTTCTGCCGCCAGAGCGCTCGAGAGCACAGTGAGACAAAATGGCGACAGGAGCCGAGAAAGCGTATGACGTGCTTGAAATGCACTCACATCAGTCAGTCATAACAGTGCAACGACACTTCAGGACGAAGTTCAACAAAGATCCACCAACTGCTAATTCCATTCGGTGATGGTATGCGCAGTTTAAAGCTTCTGGATGCCTCTGTAAGGGGAAATCAACGGGTCGGCCTGCAGTGAGCGCAGAAACAGTTGAATGCGTGCGGGCAAGTTTCACGCATAGTGATGTGAAAGATTCAGTGTTTAAACCTCCTCTACCAAGAAACGTGCCAGAACTGCGAGCTCGCATCAACAATGCTTTCGAACTCATTGATGGGGACATGCTGCACCAAGTGTGGGAGGAACTTGATTATCGGCTTGATGTCTGCCGAATCACTAAAGGGGCACATATCGAACATTTGTGAATGCCTAAAAAAACTTTTTGAGTTTTTGTATGTGTGTGCAAAGCATTGTGAAAATATCTCAAATGATAAAGTTATTGTAGAGCTGTGAAATCGCTTCAATCATTTGTAATAACCCTGTATATGTAGCCTATGCCTGTCTGAACGTTTATTAGAGTATCATGTAAAAATATGAAGTAAGCCGGTCAAAAACTTTTGCTAATACAGTTTCCCCTCTGTATATTATATATACTAAAGAAATATATAGTCTAATAGTCTATGTCCACCCGAAAGTTTATTAGAAAATTATGTAAAAATTTGAAGTAAATTGATAGAGTAATTTTTTAGATTTTTGTTAACAATGTTAAAACAACAACTTATCTTTATATAGGATTATAGACCACAAAGAAACAGAATCAGCCACAAACAAGAATCTACCCAACCCAAACTGAAAATTTTCAGCACATCTTGTGAAGTTGGTTCCATGGTTTACATTTTTGTATCAATTTTTTGAAACAGATGTACTCCTGAGTGACACATGCATACAAGACAGCTCATTAATGCAGCATGACTCAACCTTTCAGCATCTGCAATCCAACATTAGATTTGGAGGATTGGGTTCTGCAGGATGAGATGAACCCTAGTACAAGATTCAGCTAAATGGCCCACCAACATGATGTAAGCCAAAGTATGATTATGTGTATCCTGTGAGAACCACTACTATCCCTGTCACCTGCAATGATTGCAAGGATTATCAGCAGCAGATTTCCCTCTATAGGAAGGATTTTGTCAGTGGTTTCTGCACCAGACTATCACAATTATGGGATTTCTGTCATCAGCCCTCTTTACCAATGACACAGTCTTTACCAGAACTGGCATCAATAATCTGCATCCCACAGAGACCACTTTAAACATCTGTTGTGGTATGGATGTGATGCATCTCTGTACTGCGTCTCTCTAATTTTTTCAGTATTTTGACGCTAAAGCTCCACAGTTACAAACCTTACAAACTGCCAAGAATAAGTAAATTTATTGCTACACTGACAAAACCAGAATCAGTGGGCCAATATTGCTTTCTGTCTTACAGGTAGCACACAAAATTACTCCTGAAGGTCTCTCAACAGCCAGAGAAGAAGTCTTCACAGATTTGATGGAGTGGCAGTATTGAAAGACAGTTTAATAATAAATCACTCTTAGAATTTTTGGCAGGATGGATTGATGAGTTTTTGCAATGAAAACCAGAGCATATCATATTCTGGTACCATTTTCAACAACCTTCCTCTTCAAAACCAGATTATTTTTTTTTTTTTTTTTTTTTTTTTTTTTTTTGTAGGCTGCCTTGACAACAAAATACAAATATCAGCTAAACATACAAAAATAACTCAAAACATTTGTTTTTAATATTAAATCCTGCTTCGAAAAACTCTGCTCTGCATACCAGTCCCAAAGGAAGTCACTAAGAACAACAAAACTTGTTTTTAATTTAGTCCTGCAAAATTAATTATTAAATGCATTGTGCAATACTGGTAATAGTTCTACTTCTAAGTGCATTATATCAGTGTAAATGTAAATTTTAGTTTTTTTATATTTCAGAATGTATTCTGTACTGCTTTTCTTTCAGTAAATTGATCACTTTCTGAATTAATATTTCTTTTTTACTTTTTGATAAGCTCATGTTCCTCCTTTAGTGTAATTACATGCCCTGTAAGGGGCATGCCACAGTTTGAGATTTGCTGCATTAATGCAATGTGCAGCCCTCTGCCACACACCGCTTGGTGGCTAGTGGAGATGTAGATGTAGAATTCAGAAACACACTATATAATGATGTAATATGTTACTTACCCTATCTGATTTAATTATTGAGTAAATGTGCTCTTTTATCTGATTCCGTGTCTGATCTGATATTTTCGTGGGTCGGTTGTCATGCTTTCCTCGCCCATCACGAGGATACATAACATTCTGGTCCTGTTTCTGGCACAGTATCCTAATCTTATGTGCAGAAATACCATGAATATGTGCAAATGCTAGCCTGCAGACCTGCACTTCCTTCCCTCGGTGCCTGACAAAGTAACGATAACTGCATGTTCTTCGATCACTGTCCTTGCATCTTTTTCTTGCAATATCGTATTTACGTATCAGGCCAAACAAGTAAGCATTCTGCTCATCATGGCTCTTCAGTGAATAATATCCATCAAACAGCTTGTTTCTAACATCTTCTGTTACAATTTTGTAACATTTACGACGACATTTGCAGTCCTCTCCAATTTTTCTCTCCTGAACAACATCACCTTTGCTATTTATGTATGACTTTCCTGCTACTCTCAATCTTTTCCTCTTTTCTCGTTGCCACTCTGAAAATATGAAAATAAATTTTGTCACCTTCAAGGTTGTAACTTGGTATGAAGTTGACATACAAGCAGTGCCAAAAGCATATAAAATCATCATCAGTGTTTAATGAGTTCAAAGACAGATATGGGATAGTACCGAAGATAATGTATTTAGCACTTTAGTAACACAGGAAGGTGAGAAACTAAGAATGTACAGAAACAGTAAGTGGTGAAACAATGACAAAGATGGCTAGAAATTGTAATAACAAAGAGAGAATTGTGGCAAATATCAGAATGAAAATAACAGAAAAAACATGTACTCTTGATAACTGGGGAAAGCATTGAACAACAGAGTAAACCAGTAAAAAGTGAGAGAAAGACAACAACAACAAAAATAGGAGTAGGAGTAGTAGTAGGTTGGATATTATTAAGACAGAATAAATTGTGGTGCTGTGCAAAAAAACAAAATAAAACAAATAAAGAAAATGATATAGAAATTAGAAATCTGGCAAATGAAGAGTAAAACACAAATACAGATGAAGAAGTAAGTAAAAAAAAAGAAGGCAAGGCACTGACACAGTAAACAACAACAATGTACAATACTTTCTATTAGTACATGATTGCAAATCCTTTTCTCGTATGACATCCTGCAAGCCATAGGTGAAGGGCAATAGGCATATTTCATATTTCCAGATTTTCTAAAAGTGTCTGACACGGTGCCCCACTGCAAACTGTTGACAAAGGTCTAAGTGTACAAGTTTGGTTCCCAGGTATGTGATTAGCTCGAAGGCTTCTTAAGTAACAGAACCCAGTATGTTGTCCTCGACAGTGAGTGTTCATCAGGAACGTATGTCAGTACTTGAGAAACAGCATGCTCTAGTCAAGTTCCAAATCTGAAGAGTTTGTCCACATGTGGAGCAGCCTCTCCTTCAGCATGACAATGCTACACCATGCACGAGCACTGTGACATCTTCAACAATCCAATGTCTTGCTTTCATTGTGATCGATCATCCTCCATAGTGTCCTGGTTTGGGCCCATCCAGTTTCCAAAACTTAAGGAACACACTTGAGGACTTCGTTTTGACAGTGATGAAGTGGTGCAAGCAAAGTCAGAGGTGGTGGCTCCATCATTCTACAGTGATGGTGTCACTGGACTGGTCTCTTGGTGGGAGAAATGCATTTGTCACCAGGGTGAATATATTCAGAAATAAGTATTTATAAATGAAAAATAAAGAAGTAGAATGTTAATAACATTTGTTTTACTCAGAAAGCTTTTAGATTTCTCATATTCAAAATTGGGAGGCATTATCTTGCAGCATGCCCTTGTATAGAGGAGATATCATAAGGAATACTAGTGCAACCCATTCTTGAGTACTGTTGTAATGTTTGGGATCCCAAACCAGGCGAGATTAAAGGATGACATTGAAGTTATTCAGAGGCATGCTGATAGATTTCTACCTGGTACTTTCAATCAGCACATAACTATTATGGAGATGCTTTGTAAACTCAAAATGGAAATCCCTAGTGGGAAGATGATGTTCTTTTCGTGAGGAACTATTCAGTAAATTTTGAGAACTGGAATTTGAGGCCTATTGCAGAACGATTCTACTGCTGCCAAAGTACATTTTGCATAAGAGAAGAGAAATAAGGGAGTGAAATTTCGACTTTTAGGGAGGCAGAGGGTTTTCCCTCATTCTATTTGCGAGAGGAACATGAAAGGAAATTACTAGTAATGGTTCAAGGAACCTTTCCCCGTGCACTGTACTGCGGCTTGCAGAGTATGTATGTAGATTTAGATGTATAATTTATATCTTAACAATTCTATTTCCAATTTATTCCTTGTGAATTGCAACTTTTTCTGGCATGAATGACAGAGGATTCACACCCTTGCAGGGTCCAATCGCAAAATGCAACTAATTCACTGCCTAACACCATGGCAATACCATTCTGGATCAGCGAGACAATGAATAGCAACTAACTAGCATTCATTAGGTTGTTTGATATATTTAAAAGTTTGTCTTCCTACAAATTTCCATAGGTTTCCAGTTGCTTGAAGCATTGTTCCGTTACATGACATTGTTAAATAGTATTTATAAAATATGGCTCAGAAATAGTGCACAATCCAGTTATTTAACAAGCAGAGACTATTAAGCCAAAATTTAACAAACTAATTTAGCAAATAAACAATTTAATTCCCTTGTAAATACTTCTAGCACACCATTTACAAATTATTTTGCTTGCTAACACAGTATACAGGAAAAATAATACTGATAATTACCACCAAATTGCAAGAGGGACAAGGACTTCTGCACATGAAGTGATTTTTGTACAAAATACATAAGCAGGGTGGTGTTCCACTTGAATTATTGTATCTGTTTGCAAACACGGCACAAACCAAATATAGATAGCAAATGTCTACTAGTTGTCATATGGCAGGAAATTTAGGTAAACATATAAGAAAGATGTATGAAACCTAGAGTTTGGAATCAAGGGAGAGAAAAGATTTAGAGGATTACACTCAGAAATAGCACAGTTATGTTGTCTAGGTTCCCATCTCAAAGTACAGGACAAGAAGGAAAGAAACAGTGAAATTCCAGCAAAAGGCAATATTTATAAAGGTGCAAAGGAAAGATTAGGCTTCAATGTGCTGTTGATGGTGAGATCATTTGACATGGATCATAACTGGATACACATGATGAAGCAAATTACTCTGCCTTTAAATTAAAAAAAATCTCACAATTCAAGAAAAAGTCACAATCTGAACTGTCAGAGAAGAGTTTGAAACTACTCCAATGTATAATCTTGACTGGTGAGAGATTTGAAAATAAGGTGGGAGAAAAGAGGGCAAATGTTAAACATAGGGGAAAGATCAACGGAAAACAGAAGTGTATAAGATACAAAAATTGTTAGCATATGAGAAAATGGAAATACATTGTAAATTATTGAGAAGTAGATACTAGGGAAGGAAAATATGCAACACTAGGAACAAAATAGAAGAGAAAGCTAACATGTGAAAACATATGTATGCCAAGAATTTTACAAGCATAGAAACATGAATCAGCTTAAAAACATACCAACTTTTCAACTATAGCTTTTTCTAGCATAACTATAGAAACGACGACACAGTTACAGTGACGCTTAATATGTTTATAAAATATACATCTATTTTTAGACAAATATCTTACTATAGGCAGAAAAGACCTTACTTTAAAAAAAGGGCCATTGCTTTTCATAGGCAATACCTGGAGGCAATAATCTGTGGGAATATGAAACGGGATGATCACACATGCTCAGTCACAGGTAAAGTAGGTTGCAGATTGTTTCATCGATTGCATACTGTGCAAATGCAGTCTACAAAGGAGATTGCTTACCAAATGTCCATGTATTCCATCACTGAATATCACTCAAGCGTTTGGGACTAGACAGAACAGCAGCAGATACATACAAAGATGATCAGCACAAACAGAAACCTGAACAGGCAGATGTCAACTACCAGGGAAAGGCTAATTTCAGGATGCAATATAGTGTGAAGAATCTATGAACATACTATAGCTTCTTTTTTACTGCTTCAATATGGACCATGAGGACAAAATTAGTCCAATTACAGAATGCACAGAGGCATTTAGTCATCCTTCTCTTGCTCCATATATAAGTGGAATAAATTCTAATATGTGCTACAATGGGAAGTGCTCTCTGCTATGCACTTTACAGTTATCTGCAAAGTATTGATGTAGAAGTCAAATTCCATTCAGAATTCTAGACTACGAAGCAAAAGTCAAGATGAAACTATTTTTATGTCTTTTATTTTGATACAAATTCCAGGCCAGCAGAAAAAGATTTCTATTATCAGCAACAAATATCATTACAGAGTAAATGTACTGACAAGCAGGTGTAAGAATGTCAGTATCAGTAAATAGTACTCTGCAGGGTATGTGGTTATCTACTTATATAGACTGGTGACCTCAGATGTTAAGTCCCATAGTGCTTAGAGCCATTTGAACCATTATCTATTTATATAACATTCCTACCACACTGAAAGCCAGTTAATAACAAGGTTTTTTTTTTTTTTTTTGGGGGGGGGGGGGGGGGGTACCTCTGTATTCTACTATAGGTCACTTTCTCAAAACATTTTTAAAAGATTGAAATTGGTCTATAAAGGGAGTTGTTTCACTTGTCTCCACTTTTGTAATGGGAGAGTACTACAGAATATACAAGTTCACTGGGAAATATGCTTTGAATCATTTACTAATGATGAGTAAACATCTTGATGATAGTCCTATACAGTCAGCACAAGATTTTAATACTCCACTAGAAATATCATCATAGCCAGAAGAATTAACAATATTTACAGTGTGTCAATGACTTTCGTAATGTTCTTAATGGTTCTATTTTTGAAACTGTTTATTAATGATGCATGCTGTGTCTACCAACATAAATTTAATGCATATATCTTTTTGTTTATTAGTAGATGCAATTTTTGCTGATTATGTATGACAGTACTAACAGAATTTGGTCATCAATGACATGTCCATGGCTGACCACCTGTCCGAGCTTTGTAAAAATATATTTGTCTCCATGTATATTTGAGTTATTTATTTTCATTGTATTATGATGACAAATCATTGTGATATGATAACTGGTGAATAAATAAACATATAAATGATTTTAATATGTCATAATTTATGCCACAGCTGTCTTCCAGAAACTCTATTTCTTTCAGATAAGGATTTTTTTTTGTTTCTTGTTTAATAGCATTTCAAACTCTTTTTGCTTTATTTCTAGAGTGTTTTACTTTTCCTGGCTGCATGTTTAAGAAATGTTTAAGTAATCAATCTACACTGTCTACTTTATAAATCCTGTCCCAGCATTCTTCTTTTAATTTGTCACTAAACATGATGTTTAGAGTTATTGTTTATGATTCTGTGATACAATACTTCTCTTTCATGAAACATATGTCATATTTTATTGCTAACGTTTCACCATCATGGTCAAATGAGCAATCATTCTAACATTCAGGTCTAAACCACTGAAACGACATTTAGAACAAGGGACTCCATTCCGAATCCTATACGTGGAACCAAGGTCTCAAGGTCTCCACCATTTACACTCTTCCACAGAACATGCTCAATTTACTACATCTGCTGTAAATTTCATCTCTTAGCTGAATGTACACTGCAGCATCGATGTACTGGTGTTATTCTTTGTAACAAGTGTGGCACATTTGATATACTTTTCTTTCTTTATGATGCTGGTGTTTGCCATTATATTCTTATTGTTATTGGCAATTGTATCTATACATTTACTACAGCTGTATAATAATGTTGTGGATCAAGGAAATCCTTTCAAGAATTACAAAAAAAAAGGTAGAAAAATTAAGAAGCTATTTAATTTTGTGACAACTTCTGCATGTGATGTCATTAAAAGCTGCTAATGCCTGTGTTTAGTTTGCTGTCCTTTATTTTGCCACAGCAGTATCATACAGCCTACTTCATGTTTGATGCTAAAAATTCTGGAAACAAATGTAGATAGAAAGACCCATCATGTGACAGTCCTCTAAATATAAAACCTGTCAAAACTCCTGTGGATTCTTTTATAAATGAGTTTCCTCAACAACAGCATACTAGTACAATTATTCTTCAATAGTTTCAGTATCATGAACCTTGTTTTGAAACCTTGACCAAGTTTTATGAGTATAACTGCAGAAAAAGCTGGTACCTGGAAGCGACTAGCAGTTAACATTTGTACTGAGAGACTTTTAGCTGAACCCTTGAGACACAGGGCTGACGTAAAATGTGACCTGCATTAATGTGTATGCCAAACTGTTTTAAATCTTGGCATTAAATTAATTCTTACAACAGCAGAAGAAAATTCATGTTTCATACTTCGAATGGGGCATCGTAGAAGAGATGGAGGAAACAGAAGCCACTGGGCATGTAAAATTGTCTTCATACACTGTGCAAGAACGCTGCCAGATACAGCCAATTTCTGGCTGATATAATGAAAAACAGCATGAATTGCCTCTATAATAACAGTAACACTAGCTTCTGCCAACATCAGTAAATAAAGTATCTAAAAGGAGTATTTCATGTCACAGTACACAGGAAATGTAGACAGTTGTTGCTGCTCTGCAGTATCTAGTGGGAAAACTATGATCGACTATCAGCCTGCCGAATATGGCTGATATCACTTTCGAAACATTGTGTCATGACAACAGTAGTTTACTCGGCGAACGGCGTTCTGCTTTAACTCTGCAAAGCTGCTATATCTGTGCTGCAGTTGGACCGACTTAAAAGGTCTACCGCTAGAAAGCATATACAGTATGAGCCTTTGGGAAGGTAGGTAGGGCATCTGAAAGCACTGAATGAATCTATATTTCAGTCTTGATCGAGAAGAGAAGTTTACTAGGCCACATTACATCTCAACAACTTGACGGTTGTCGTTATGTCAGACATCGTAGCCAGAGAAGGAACGTAAAGCACTGTGAATATCAATTTCCATGCATGTTCATACGGGGCCCAATATTTCGGTATGAAACATTCACTCGATTTCTGCATCCCACTCACCAGACGGGTTTCGTGTTCGCTTCTTAATTTGTTTATTTCTATTACTCTCCTCAACTTCGGCCATGCTACAATCGAAGTATCGAACAGCGTCTTCGACACAGCCATAGTTACTCTCGTTATGTGGGATTTGGAATGTTTTGAATTTGCAGATGAATTCTGTATGACGATTTGGGGATTTGTCAAGAGAGAAGGTCCTATAATTGCAAGTCCTGAAAATAAAAGCAAAAAGAATAAAAGTGTTCAAATTACCGTTATTTGAACAATCATTGTAGGAACGACATTTTTCAGCTCTATCTGTCAGAAAGCCTCGAATCCATTCACAAATGTGGCCCTGTATTCCGTTATTTCGTATTTTGCTCACTAGGCATTAGGCAGCACTCCAGAACTGAATCGAATGCCTGTCGGATGCAAATGTTGTATAAGTCTGTTGCGTCCTGAATCTCTGGTGAGGTATATGGAATTCAACTTCAGAAAAAGTAATACGACATACAAAACATTTATAACGTCTTAAGGAGGCCCCACACGTAAATGTATGCTTGACAAGCATAAAGCTGCAAGCCTGCTTGCCCAAGCATGTTTGAGAGTGTGTACGACATATTTGCACAAGAGTTAAGACTGTACAAGTAGCTTGATCGAATTACGATCATGCAACTTGCAAGCGTTTAGGGTGTGTAACAAGAATAGGGAGGGTTGTGCGAACATCTGTCATCTAGCTCGATTTAATTTTTATTTGGTTCTGTTAAATCACATCCCGTACGAAGGCTGTCCTGTACTGTAGATCCAGTTGAAGAAGAGAGAAGAAAATCAACAGTACTGTGATACAGTTTCCAATGCGTGTCTACCACGAATGGTTAATGCGAGAATAATGTTTTCATTTCTTTAACTTCTCTTCACTGCATATATCACATTTTATCTTCTGTCTTTTTTTCGTGATACAAACAAAATGGTTGTCGAAGCCAGCGCATCGTCGCGTGAGCTCGACATTTTCTGATAAAGAAACTAGTGATTATACAAACTTGCTTGAACAGTGTGTAAGCGCAAGGAATTTATGCAAGCACTCTTGCGCAAGCATGCTTGTCAATAGTGTAAAGCCCTCGATCTGCCTGCGCAGACATCGGCGCAGATGTATGTACATGCAAAAGATCGCTGCAAATGTGGTGTGTTCACACGACACAAACCCCAATCTACTACTCGCCCGCCATCTGTCGGTGTAGAAAAGAAATATCAGTGGCAAGCGATTACGCTCCCCGTAAACGTCAAAAATTTAATTAAGTTATTTTGAAATATAGAAATGGAGGAAGATCTGTTGTAGTCTGTGTTCGCAACTTGTGTTGCAAGAAACATTCAGACCAACCACAAGAAACAGAGAAACTGGTCGAAATGGTGTAGACAGTGGCTGCTAAAGCGAAAGCAGTTTTCTCACGTAAATTTACTGCGAGAGTTGCAGGGCGAACCTAACATGGACAAGTATATTCATGTTTCTTTTTATAACAGCAGTATATTTTCTATAATGTTTGCACACAAATATATTCTTTTGAATAAACTTTTGATAAATTTACGTGAAATAAATTGTTTTTCATTACCTCGTGTTCCATTTCCTCGCACATTGACACTCCAATTTCATCTTCAATTGTACTCCTGCTTGGTCTTGGCGTTTCTTGATCACTAAGAAAGCCAAGTGGATCAAAATACCATAACGTCGGTTGGTATACTTGATCTACTCCTACATCAGATCTTCTAGACTTCTGGCCCGCATCTCGTGGTCGTGCGGTAGCGTTCTCGCTTCCCACGCCCGGGTTCCCGGGTTCGATTCCCGGTGGGGTCAGGGATTTTCTCTGCCTCATGATGGCTGGGTGTTTGCCTCGTGATGGCTGGGTGTTGTGTGCTGTCCTTAGGTTAGTTAGGTTTAAGTAGTTCTAAGTTCTAGGAGACTAATGACCATAGATGTTAAGTCCCATAGTACTCAGAGTCATTTGAACCATTTTTTCTAGATTTCTGAACCTTAGATAACTCTTTTCGGTAAACAGTTGGCAACGAATTTTTTAAATTACTGTTTCTCTGTTTGCCGAGGCGTCAACTGCCCGCAATTTTTCAATTAGAACATTGTATGCTGCTGTCTTTTTGTCTCGGTCACTATATTCTTTACTTTTAATCTTCCACAAACATGGGTGGTTTCTATATATTTCAATGAATTCACTTACAAACTCTCGAGAACACTGACGGGTATCAGCCATTTTAATGCCCTGTGCGCACAAATACAAAGACTAGACTGAACAAACAGCTGTTTCGCGCCAGATTTGCGGCGGTCTCCTGTCCACACGCTCCAACTTGTCTGCGCAGATGTGGTTTGAACCCACAGATTTGAGAGGTTTCGCTCAAACCTCCAACTCCAACTTCCAGGTTTGCACACATCTCAGGTTGGTGCAAATCTTCTGTCCACACGCAACGATCTGTCTGCACAGATGTGATGTGCGCAGACAGATCGTTGCGTGTGGACGGGCCTTAATTATGTTTGTGGCCGCCTTTACAATACAAAGTGTAACTTAAAGAGAAGCGGACACACAAAGAATAAACAAAAGGGCCTACGCCCTGGAATAGCTACAGAAATGCAGCTTCGGCACTATCAATGTCTTTGGTGGGGAGATCTTAAATGTTAAAATAAAATTTCAACACTCCCACTGTTTGAGCATCTTAAAACCCATTTTTGACTAGCTCTGTGTTCAAACTTGTAGGCAACATCACAAACAAATGCTTGTTCAGTGGTTTGGTTCAAATGTCCGCATATTGTTTATCACTTGGAATATACTGGATAATGATCACTCCCTCTTCATAGTTCTCTCCTATGAAATGATATCTGATTCCAATGTCTTTCGATATTTTGTGATATTCCGGATTTTTTATGAGTCTGTTTATCTATATAGATTTTTATTGCTCCATCACAATGATTTCTGAAACGACTCAGAAGCTTTAGCAGGCACATCACGTCTTTTACAACCCTACTGTATGCCACGCATCTGGCTTCTGTGTGCTCAAAGCCCTCAAACTTTGATGCTGATAGCACCACGTCATCGGCACATTTGACAACAGAAAAACAAGATAGGAAGTAGATGATTTTGTTTTTATATCTCCCAAGTAATCTGCGTTGCTATATCCGAACAGAATCATGCTGTCTTCACTCATTTTGTACAGGATACCAAAGTCTTTCGTGCCCTTTAAGTACTTGAAAATGACAGCTTGACAATGATTCTCATCATAATTTTTCAAGTAATTGCCCACTTCATTGACTGTGAAATCCAGACCTGGTCAACTAATAGCTGTGAGAAATAAAAGTTAACCATCTGCTTCTCTGAATGGAAATTTCGCTTTAACTGATCCATTTTCATCCGCTCAGTACAATTTAACATTTGGATCCGCCGGAACAGGTACACGATTAGAATTTTCCATGCTAAAACGTTTCAAGATTCGCTTTGCATATACTGTTTGGTGCACAAACAACATTTTTTCTTCTCTATTTCGCTCAATTTCCATTCCCCAAAAGACTCTCACTTCGGAAAGTTCTGTTACAATTGGTTTTGCCATTTCATTTACAATGACTTTGACAGATTCTTTGCTTTTTCCAATCAACAGACTATCGTATACAAAAAAAAACCGAGAAAACCAGATCATTTCCAAATTTCCCAGAGAAAATACAGTTACCTTTGTCGCTCTCTTTGAAATCAGACTTCATCAAGAAGTGACAAAATGTTTGATTCCAACAACATGACACCTGCTTTAAATCGCACATTGACTTTTTAAGCTTGCATACATATTTGTTCTCATCCAGCATCACACCTTACGGTATAATTTTCCTCGTTCAGTTTTGCATATCAAAAGGCGATTTTTATATCAAACTGAAACATCTGAAAATGTTTTTTGACCGAAATCACGAGCAGAGTGTATAGAAAGTTTCGTTGTAGTCCTATCCAGAACATTGAGTGAATCCTCTAGCAACAAGTGGAGCCTTATAGAGGGAACCATTTTTAGTTTTCTATACTTGACTTTTGAAAATCCATTTTGAACTATCGTCGTTTGTGTCTCATTGGGCACGATGATCCAAGTTTCATTCAGTTGATGCGCGTCGGGTTCGTTTTCCATTGCTCGTTTCCATTTTCCATTGTCTGGACACGAGACTGCCACTTCAAAAGTGTTCAGTTCAAAATAATTTGCATAGTTCGCATCATATCTGGCTGGCTCGTAATCTGTTAGACTGCTGTTGATCTTCGATTGATTGTTGATTATCTCAATCCATCTGCACCTGTGCTTTTCTCTCCTCGTCAGCTGATGGCTCGACATCAGGTTCTTCAGTGTTCGAGTCCAGAACAGGAAATAAATGACGTAAATCGACACATCTTGATTTGAAATGGATTTATGGAGGGTCAGGGTTCCCTCATTGAAGCTCACGTCTGGATCAAAAAGTTGTGGTGGTTCCTTATGTATTGGTTTTTATATATTATGAAAACCTGGAGTTAATGTTATTGTGCCTGCTTTGCAACTGGAAAATTATTTACGTCAGTGACTAAGTTGTGGTACTTGCCTAACACAGTATTTTTATGTTTAAAGACACCACCAACAAAAAAAATTCCAGATATACAACTATATTTGTTGTCGAAATTGATTTTCTTGTAAATTATTTTTACTTTCGTGAAAATGCAAGGGTAAAGATATTCTCGCAATTTCGTTAAGTAGGGATCGAAAAAGTTAACTGAACTCAGGAAGAACCGCTAATCATCTACACATCCACATCTACATGTATACTTTGCAAATCACATTTGAGTGCCTGGCAGAGGGTTCATCGAACCACCTTCACAATTCTCTGTTATTCCAGTCACGTATAGCATGTGGAAAGTACAAACACCTATATCTTTCTGCACAGGCTCTGATTTCCCTTATTTTATTGTGATGATTGTTTCTCCCTATGTAGGTCGATGTCAACAACATATTTTCACATTTGGAGGAGAAAGTTGGTGATTGGAATTCCGTGAGAAGATTCCATCGCAACGAAAAACACCTTTTTTTAAAATGATGTCCAGCCCAAATCCTGTATCTTTTCAGTGACACTCTCTCCCATATTGCGCGATAATATACAACATGCTGCCTTTCTTTGAACTTTATCGATGTACTACATCAGTCCTATCTGGTAAGGATCCCACACTGGATAGCAGTATTCTAAAAGAGGACATACAAGTGTAGTGTTGGCAGTCTCCTTAGTAGAACTGTTACATTTTCTAAGTGTCCTGCTGTAACGATTCATATGAATGTTATTTAACTTAAGTTTCTTCCGCCTGGTCCATTGATGAATGAATGTGAAATTTTCATTTTTCATTAAATTTATTCACATTAATTGACATCCGAACTCCACACTTGTCATGTGAACAAAACACAGACAAACTTCACTGATCTCTTTTACTTTCAAAAGTAGCTTCAAAACTGAATAGTCGCAACATTGCTTTATATAGAATTTTAACAATAACTTCCAAAATAAAGCGTTATTAATTTTGTACAATTTTGCTATTACAATTAAAATTCACAAGACGTAAAGAAACTGTTGTTACAGCCGAATAAGGTACGAAATACCATATTGAATGACAATCTTTTATAGTAATATCTTTAGTTTCCCACAAGTAAATCATTCTGAACTTTAATTACAATAATATCTGTTGTATTATTTTAGTTACATAATTAATTAAAGTTTGGGTTTGGTTACTAACATTTACTGGTAGTACAGAGCTCATGCTTTATCCAATTAAATACATAATAAGGCCTGAAATTCTGGAAATTGGAAAACTGTGAGATGTAAACAATTGGAGAGTTAATTAGAAATGTAATTACAAAGAATATTAATTTCTTGATTAGTTACTTAATTTAGTATATGCACGAAACTTTATCAATGACAACAATCCAGCCAGCCAGCGTGGCCGAGCGGCTCTATGCGCTACAGTGTTGGAGCCGTGTGACTGCTACGGTCTCAGGTTCGAATCCTGCCTCGGGCATGGATGTGTGTGCTGTCCTTAGGTTAGTTAGGTTTAAGTAGTTCTAAGTTCTAGGGGACTGATCACCTCAGAAGTTAAGTCTCATAGTGCTCAGAGCCATTTTGAACAACAATCCACTGATAATTATGACAACACATGTCCTTCCAGAACATTCCACATGCCTCTGCAATGAATATCAAGTTTTTATCAAATAGGACAGAATGATACATATGAAGACACACATACAAAGCCTTAGGAAGCACTGAATTGTCCGATAACCATATGCATATAAAAAAAGGTGTTATCGGGCATTTTATATGAGTCCTGGGGGAGGCTGTACCGTTATACACCCCCCTCCAGCCACTCTTACAAGAATTACTTGTATGAATGGCTGCTAAATACATATACTCAATCAAAAAAATCAAAAAAGTTTTCTTTTCTTAGCTGTCACTCCAGTCACTGGTTCACACTGTGCATCTTAAGGAATTGGAAGTTCACAATCATCAGTCCTTTTGCACTGTCGATCTTGTGGCTGCAACCCCTCTTCTTCTGGCAGTCTCTACGCTGCAATAGCACAGTCCACTATTAGTTTCACAGTTTTTTAATTTTCACTTCCAGGTCAGGTAAGGATCTTGGATACAGTTCTCTAGGTAGGAACATGGATGAACTCATTACTCAAGGTACTCGTATAGCTTACAATTAAGGTCACATCAGGTATGAATATATCAAAAGCATTCACATATTACTCTATACCTGGGCTTCCCAACCTTTTCAGCTGGCGGACCCCTTCTTTAGTCGAAAATCCACGGCGGACCCCTAGTCAGTAAAGAGCACAGTAACTTTAAATTTCAGAGCGAAACTCATGGGAACTGAAAGCTTCTTAATGCAAGTGCCATGTTCCCAGTGAACCCCCCCCCCCCCCCCCCCGAAGTATCAATAGCCTTTGGTTCCTACTGTATCCAGACACTTACTAGTGGATTTACTCCCTTTGTTCAACAAACTATAGCCTGATTAAAATTACTTGGTAATTGACATTTCACAGGTTGGATCTGCCTTCCTCCAAGAGCAGTCTACATCACATCCAAACTGTTTGCTGTTGACAAGCTGCTGCTTGTGGTCTGTTCACTTCCACTGTTTGGCTACTGTTGTGTAAGAAGCATACAGGAAGAAAAATGTTCAAATGTATGTAAAGTCTATGGGACTTAACTGCTGAGGTCATCAGTCTCTAGTCCTATACACTATTAACCTAAGTTTAACTTCCGCTAAGGACAACACACACACACACACACACACACACACACACACACACACGTGAGTCGTGCTTCGGTAGCTCAGATGGTAGAGCACTTGCCCGCAAAAGGCAAAGGTCCCGAGTTCGAGTCACGGTCGGGCACACAGTTTTAATCTGCCAGGAAGTTTCATATCAGCGCACAATCCGCTGCAGAGTGAAAATCTCATTCATGAAACATCCCCCAGGCTGTGTCTAAGCCATGTCTCCGCAGTATCCTTTCTTTCAGGAGTGCTAGTTCTGCAAGGTTCGCAGGAGAGCTTCTGTAAAGTTTGGAAGGTAGGAGACAAGATACTGGCAGAAGTAAAGCTGTGAGGACCGGGCGTGAGTCGTGCTTCGGTAGCTCAGATGGTAGAGCACTTGCCCACGAAATGCAAAGGTCCCGAGTTCGAGTCTCGGTCGGGCACACAGTTTTAATCTGCCAGGAAGTTTGAAATGCAATTCTTCACAAATAATCTTCATGACCCCTATTACTCTGTTGCTGTCATTATAACCCTTGTAAGTATCCCATAAAGTTCCTAGCATCACATCTAAATCATAATGTCTGTCCACATGTTCCTTACCTGATGATACCTTCCCAGTTTCCATTGGTACAATCTGGTTATCATATTCTTCACAAATACTACTGACATCATCTTCGTCACCATTAATTAGATATTCTTTAACCTTCATATACACCATGCCATCTAATTCCTCCCCCCCTCCCTTTCATCATTATTAATGTCACTTTCACTATCAACACCATCACACATACTATCATCTCCAATACTAAGCACTTCTGCAACATCTTTACAATGATCATCCAAATCGTTGACAAGAACACAAGTACAGGTAATATCACTTAAGTGCTTAACAGTGATAGATTCTTCCTCCATTAATTTACCTAATCCAAACTCATTAGTATTATTATCAGAACCAACATTTTCTTCGCAAACTTCTTGCCGCATTGATTATATAGACTTGAAATAGTTTCCTCCTCTAACGGAACCCCTTCAACATTCTTACAGATGCTATTACTTTTATCTTCAACACTTTCATTCATACTTTTCCAGAATTTACTGTCAAACTGTAATTTGCTAATCTGATGTGCTCTTCTTATATTAGTACTGTCATTTCCACTCCAATATCTTTGATTACTGTGTCTTATGTATTTATTTGCGATGTTCCTACGCCAGTGGTGTTTAGCCTGATTTCGGTACTTATTTCTCACCCCAAACTGACAGGCTCCCAATGAGGCATCCATCAGTTTAAATTGCCTGGTGTTGATTGGTGATTATCCAATTGTCTGTTATTATTCTTCCAAGTTCTCTCCCTGTTGTCATACCCTCTGCTTCCATTCCTATTTCTATGGTTGATCCAGTATCACTTCTATTGTAACCACAACCACTATTATTATTCTGATTTACATTGTCACTCCTGCCTTGATTCCTGCTCTTATTCTACCCCCCCCCCCCCCCCATTACTTAACCTCTCATTTCTCTTAAAGGTTCTATCCAACTTATCTACACACCTCAAGAACTGATCTACAGAGTTGTCTGGTCCATAAATCAACTCCGACTGTACTCTTTTCGGTAATCTCATTTTTAAGGCATCTATTTGGATTAGTTCATCAAAAGGACTGTCTAAGTATACTAATTTCCTCAGTTGGTTTTCACAAAAAACACTTTAACCTACCATCACCTTCTTTATACATTCGACTATTCAGAAACTCACTTTTAATCCTAGCTTGCTCAGATTCTGACCAAAACGTATTTAAGAACTTTCTTTCAAATTCATCATATGACATGGTAGAATTAACATTCTTATTGGCCTATGAGATTGCTTCTCCATACAAAAATCGCTTAACAAATTTAATCTTAATATTGTCTGTTATGCCATTACTAAAATTATCCTGGCAATGCTGTAAAAACTCAACAGGATGCAATGTCCTCGAAAGCATTTTAAAGGTATGACATCCCATCCACAATTAATATTGCTACCAAAGTTTCTTTGAGCTACATCCTCTTGTAATTCTACAACTTTCTTACTTAAATCTACAACATTATTTTTGCACAAATCTATTTTTTCATCAAACTTCAGTTCTACATTACTTATTTTATTGGTAATGCCTGCAAATTTTAACACAGAGTTCCTTTTGTAAGTTTCTACTTTTTCTTCTAAGAATCTACTGGTCTGAACAACCTCTGCTTGAAGTTTAGAATTTTCTACTTCTACATGCTTATATAGTTTTTCGAATCTCTCCTCATTGTTTGACAACTTCTGTGTGAAATTAGTTTCTAATATTTCTAACCTTCCTTCTAATGCTCCTACACGAGTATTGAGCTCATCCAGCCCTGTCACAACCGTAATTTTTAGTGCTGCCAAACCCTCCTGGATTTCTCTTATCTTATTAGTATCTGTCCCACCTGTTCCTTCACTTCTTGGTTAATCTGTCCCATCTGTTCCTTCGCTTCTTCCATATGCTGCATTAATAACATTAACAAATCATCTCCACCTACTCTTCCCTGTGCAATTGGAGTACTCATGGCGACATTTTCACTGGAACCCTTTAACCAAAGCTTCGATCTACATTTTGATTACTAGCAGACGATAGTTCACTAATGCTTGATCCTTGGTCTGAAGTGTTTTGCATTGGTTCACTGCTTACAAGTTTTCCTCACTCATGTTTACCTTGTCGTTATTGGCCATGATAAATTACGAAATATAAAAACATCCCAGGCAAATGTTTGTCACTTTCACAAAAACACTAATTAAGAAAATAAACTGTTACTCATCTGATGGTTGACGGGACTGTCTGAGAATTTGGTCCTTTTTATCCACACCAACTCTTTCCATGCAGCGCCATCCATTCGTTCTGTGCGTCCATAGCACAAAATTTTTCAAGACAATTTATGCTTTTCATTCGTCTTACATTCACCTGAAACAGCCACTTGATAAACATATTTCCACATTTCAAACATCGATTGCAGCTCAACTCCACCAATTGTAACTATTCATGTGACTGTTACTTAAGTTTCTTCTGCCTGGTCCATTGATGAATAAATGTGAAATTTTCATGCTTCACAAAATTTATTCACATTAATTGACACCCGAACTGCACACTTGTCATGTAAACAAAACACAGACAGACTTCACTGATGTCTTTTACTTCCAAAAGTAACTTCAAAACTGAATCGTCGCAGCATTGCTTTATATAGAATTTTAACAATAGCTTCCAAAATAAAGTGTTATTAATTTTGTACAATTTTGATATTATAATTAAAATTCACAAAACGTAAAGAAACTGATGTTACAGCCGAATAAAGTATAAAACACAATATTGAATGACAATCTTTTATACTAATATCTTAAGTTTTCTGTAAGAAAATCATTCTGAACTTAAACTGCAATAATGTCTCTTGTATTAATTTAGTTACATAATTAATCACAATTTGGATTTGGTTATTAACATTTACTGGTAATACAGAGCTCGTGCTTTATCCGATTACATACATAAAATATACAAATAATGCCTCAAATTCTGGAAGTTGGAAAACTGTGAGATGTAAACAATTGGAGAGTTAATGAGAAATGTATGCTACTGGCCATTAAAATTGCTACACCACGAAGAACACGTGCTACAGATGCGAAATTTAACCGACAGGGAGAAGATGCTGCGATATGCAAATGATTAGCTCTTCAGAGCATTCACAAAAGGTTGGTGCTGGTGGCAACACCTACAACGAGCTGACGTGAGGAAAGTTTCCAACCGATTTCTCACACACAAACAGCACTTGACCGTCGTTGCCTGGTGAAACATTGCTATGATACCTCGTGTAAGAAGGAGAAACGAATACCAGCATGTTTCACTACAGGAAACTTGTGTGGTACACAGTCAAAAGCCTTCTGGAAATCCAGAAATATGGAGAAAGAGAAATATACATTTACATTTATTTTTATTTGTCAAAATTAGCTAATATTAAGAAATTTATTACGACTCTGGCCCGTTATCATTTAGAACAATGGCACTGACCTCTGCACCAATGCTCGCCTATAAAATTTGCATAAATACATTAATTTTGTCGCTTCATGATCATAGGAGATGGTACACATAAAATTGTATAACTCTTTTAAGTAATATTTGATTATATTTAGGCTAATTATTACATGAAACTTACATGTTTCCATGCCTACTCATAAAATGGCTCCTTACACTATGAAGAAACAAAAGGGAAGAGCGAACCATCTTTCTGCAAAAAAAAACAGATTGCAGTTACGTTCACAGATGATGTTAATTGACTACAGAGTCTTCATTATTTTTGTGAGATCATATTTATGTTTTGTTACAACATCAGTTTTGGTATATTTGCGAAGTTATTCAACATCATTTTTATCATATTATGTGGTATACCGCCAATTGGGGCCCATAGTGAGAGTATACCTAAATATTTCTAATGCTGGGTCTCACTCATTACCAGACCTGATCACTTTACATGATTTTTACGGTCTTCAGTCACACTTGTCACTGTGGCTCAAACAAGTAGTTTCAAACTATTCAAATTATTAAGCAAGTAGAGCTTTAATTTACACCTACAGTATTTGTTTGCAATGTGTTTTCAGCTTTACAATTATTTTTGTTAGGGCTTGTGTTTAACTTACTGTTTGCCCTGTGTCTGTACATGAAGGTGAGCAGTTCGGAATAACCTATGACCTGGTAACAAAAGGCTTATACTCCCCCATTTGGGTTATGGGCGTATGGGAAAAAAACAGGCCGAAAATAACCCCACCTGGAGTCTTCGAACTGTTTACTTTCATGTGATATTTAATGATTTTATTCGAACTTTAGACATTTAAACATACTTATATACAACAATTATGATAAAACAGGATTTATCAACACAAAAGAACAATAGTTCATGCTGCAGATGCTCATTGTGCAAGTTATTTCAGAAAGTTTTTCATATTCGCTGGTTAAGAACGTCCATACATGTTTTGTCACTTAAGGTTCAAGTCCATAACCAGTTATACTGGTTTCACATATAAGGCAAAAGTCTTTGTGAGTTTAGAAATATTGGCAAAAAGTCAAAAAGTTTGGCATTTATGATGTTTTAGCAAATCAAGTTCATTTTATTTTACATTCATGATTAAAATGTTCCATGTTTTCTCAATTACTTTCATAAAGTGTTCATGTAGTTTGGTATCGAGAAAATAATGTTAGCATCACATTACTGTTGCATGGTTTTTTTTCTTTTTTCCTTTTTTTTCCCAAGGTCGAAGTAGAGAGGATATAAAATGTAGACTGGCAATGGCAAGGAAAACGTTTCTGAAGAAGAAAAATTTGTTAACATCGAGTATAGATTTAAATGTCAGGAAGTCGTTTCTGAAAGTATTTGTATGGAGTGTAGCCATGAATGGAAGTGAAACGTGGATGATAAATAGCTTAGACAAGAAGAGAATAGAAGCTTTCGAAATGTGGTCCTACAGAAGAATGCTGAAGATTAGATGGGTAGATCACATAACTAACGAGGAGGTATTGAATAGAATTGGGGAGAAGAGGAGCTTGTGGCACAACTTGACTAGAAGAAGGGATCGGTTGGTAGGACATGTTCTGAGACATCGAGGTATCACCAATTTAGTATTGGAGGGCAGCATGGAGGGTAAAAATCGTAGTGGGAGATCAAGAGATGAATACACTAAGCAGATTCAGAAGGATGTAGGCTGCAATAGGTACTGGGAGATGAAGAAGCTTGCACAGGATAGAGTAGCATGGAGAGCTGCATCAAACCAGTCTCAGGACTGAAGACCACAACAACAACAACAACAGTTGAAGAAAATTCGTCGATCGTCGCGACGGTAGTTGACGAGGGTGTCGGCGAGTATTCCGCGCATGGCAGTGGCAGAAGCGGGAACACAGCTCACAGAAGGCAGGTCCGCTGACCAGTGCATGACGTCAGCGGGGGCAGCGGACAAATGAGAGTTACCTGACGCCAATCAGCACAGCGGTCCAGAACTGCTACACGCCCACTCGCCACTCATGCAACAAGAAAAATTTACCCACCGCGCATCAGATTTCTAACCAATAGTACTACAAAATACACTGGGTGTAAGGGAAACCTTATTACGCCATACGCTCCACAATCACACGTGTATTAATTTGTAAGTGTCTGTAGTGTGTTGGTGGAGAACAGACAATAACAGTGCTTCACTTGGGATTTTGGCTTTTTCAGATCACTCTTTTACTTTAATGTAATTAGTGATTCGTAACACACATGTTCACTATGATTTTCCTGTACGTCACTCTGGTGGGCGTCCATACAAGGTTTACCCTCGTGACACTTTCACACCGTTCCGCTAACGCTTGTGCCACTGAAAGAGTTTACTTGTGATTTTGGTTCGCGGTTGGCTGTGTTTTAATCACGCAGTGTTAACTAGGGCGTATGGGTTCACAGTCTTGCAATAAACACCTCTGTTTCTTGCTATGCACAGTTCAGTGAAACTATAACAATCATATAGCACTTTACTTATTACAGTTGTGCTATATGTTTACGTTTACTTTATTACTGCTGCACTTTGGTAAAGTTTATCAATGTTTGATTAGCTACAACACGTAGAGTCTGTTTTACCCTTACTTTGTTTAAAGTTTGTACCGTGTGAGCAGCTTCTTTCCTCACGTCACTATCTGACTGTCTGGAGAAGTACTTCACATTAAAGGCACATTGAGCACATTTTGATCCTTTTTGTTAAAAGTATATACATAAATACATATACAATCGATATTACATTTTTGGACAGCTTTACTGACAAGTAATTTGATTAGTAATACGCTTTATCTATTACAAAATTATCATGTTCTTCGCCAAATCTTCTCACTTATGAAGTGTCGGCCATTTGGCCACTCTGATATTCGCAGTCCAGAAAATTTTGTACATAATATTGTCGTTCACCACAGCACCATTCGCTTAATGTTGATTGCGCGCTTGCAGCTGCCTTGCATGTGAAAGTGCATCTACAAGTACTTCTAGCTGGTATTAGCGCCAAATCTATCAAGCTGTACTGTCGTTGAAATGAGAAGTACGAACGATCGCGTCCAGAGAACGGACATTATCAAAATTTTAATGGGGCAAAGTTTCGGGCACACGGGCAGTGCTCAATGTTAGTAGGTCTTTTATGAACAAGTACGTCCGACGCATTTGCTAATATGTTAGTTCATGTAGGCCTACACACACGATGTGCACGTTCAATTCAACTCATGCAAGAACACACACACTTACACACAAAACAAGACAAGAAAATGTACCCCCCAAAATGAACAAAGTATACATAAATCACAAAATACGTATTCAAAATAACCTAAATTTGTTCGAAGTATGCTTGCTTTTCAAGTACAAATGTATTTACAATTTCCGCTAAGTGATTTGTTCTCAATTTTCAGGAATGTCATTGGTAGTATTTCCCTTCCTACCGCCTGTTTTTTCTACCAGAGGATAGAAAATGTCTCAGAGCAAAATGTATCGTGTGCTCATACTTGCATATTGTATTCATACCGTGTGGTTGTACCGGGTCTTTCGGTAAATACATCGGCAAATTGGTTAAGCAACTGCGTCAGTTCACTTTGTTGCTGGTCATTGAAATATGTGGATGCGGCTACCTTTTCGACAATATTGTGCTTAATGTTCAGTGATTCCAGCACCCAGGCATCTTCCGTATCATTTTCACTCTCTATTGAGAGATTGTTCACCTCCATTAGTGTGGGAGTGTCAGGGAGAACTACAATAACGTACCACCAGTAGGTCGTGCACGCATCAGGCGTCCTGATTAACACCATTCGATCTTCTTATCACGGTATATTAAGGTGCAGATGCCCTGTGTCAGGCCAATTGTCGACTTCATTCTATGGAGAGCATCTAAACCCAGGATACAGGGTACGGCGAGATTTCTAACCACCAGGAATGAGCTTGTAGATGCTTCTTTTTCCAGTGTTAGCTCTTCCTGCAACTGGTTTTTTTATTAACTGCCCCTTTCCTGGTAGGGCTCCTACCACGCTACAGTGTACTACTGGTAAAGTCGGCAGCTTCCTGATCTTGTCCACACAATGGAACAATTGTTCATCTATCACGGATATGCTGGCACCAGTGTCCAGAATCACTTTCATTAAAATATCGTTAATTTTGAAACTTCCTGGGAGATTAAAACTGTGTGCCCGACCGAGACTCGAACTCGGGACCTTTGCCTTTCGCGGGCAAGTGCTCTACCATCTGAGCTACCGAAGCACGACTCACGCCCGGTACTCACAGCTTTACTTCTGCCAGTATCTCGTCTCCTACCTTCCAAACTTTACAGAAGCTCTCCAGCTTCGAGTCTCGGTCGGGCACACAGTTTTAATCTGCCAGGAAGTTTCATATCAGCGCACACTCCTCTGCAGAGTGAAAATCTCATTCTATCGTTAATTTTATTTAGCCTGAAAGGCAGCCTGAATTAATTCCACATCTTCCGTACTTCGCTGTCGCGGTTTAGTTATTAGTTCGTCCTTTAAATGCTGGCCATCGTTGTACCTCAGCATACACGCGTTTAGATTCCGCACCCCGCCCTCCCCCCCCCCCCCCCCCCTCCACTCTCCCACTGGCGACGGACTGGAAGGGGCCAACAGCAGTTGGCCGGTGTTTTGACGGCCTGTCTCCCACTCTACGTGACTCATCTGACATGTACAATACTCACGCTCTCGTTTTGAGTGCAAGGCTGACCCTGTGTACATATCTCATTTTATGGCTGTATTGTTCACTGCCATTTTTATTCGGTGAGTAAGCAGATCGTGAATATTGGTTACCTACCACATGGCTAGGATGCCAATTACTGTTACTCGGTTGCTGATTATGCCCCACCTGGCGTTTATTGTACGCTTCACCATTTGAAAAGTCATTATTCTTTGCGAACTCGTTCTTTCCTGGGCTGCTATTATTCGAGTGTCGTGATTTATTGTTGCTCCGATTGCTCCCCGCGTTGCCATATTCGTTTTGACGTGCATCTCCTTGGATTAAATCCGAAGAATCTAGTGTTGGTATAAATTGTTCCAAGTCCATGTCTGGGACATGCACGATGTTTTCTTGAATGGCAATGGGTAGTTTTCCTTTAAGAATTCTCAAAACATCTCTTGCCAAAATCGGTTCATCCCAATAGAGCGTCTTATTAAGATACTTCTAAAAATACTTTCTTAAATTCCCCTGGCGGTGTTGGACAGTTCGGGGTTGGAGACGTCTTTTCTTAAACTTTCTTGTACAGATCGAGACCAGAACCTTGCAAGAAATTTGTTTTCAAAATCAGAAAACGACGCGCAATCATCGGCCGTTTTTCGTGGCCACAGCGCTGCATCTCCTCTTATAAAACATGTGGTGGTGGTGGTGGTTAGTGTTTTAACGTCCCGTCGACAACGAGGTCATTAGAGACGGAGCGCAAGATCGGGTTAGGGAAGGATTGGGAAGGAAATCGGCCGTGCCCTTTCAAAGGAACCATCCCGGCATTTGCCTGAAACGATTTAGGGAAATCACGGAAAACCTAAATCAGGATGGCTGGAGACGGGATTGAACCGTCGCCCTCCCGAATGCGAGTCCAGTGTGCTAACCACTGCGCCACCTCGCTCGGTCTATAAAGCATGTGACAAACTGAATCTTTTGCTCTCTGTCCATGAAAGAGGCAAAACGATTTTAAACCTTTTTATAAAGATGACAGGATGGAAAACCTTTTTCTCGTCATTGTATATCTGAAACTGTCTATGGTTTATCAACGATTCCTCAAGTTTTACTTGGGCAAGGTTCAAAAATGGTTAAAATGGCTCTGAGCACTATGCGACTTTAACTTCTGAGGTCATCAGTCGCCTAGAACTTAGAACTAATTAAACTTAACTAACCGAAGGACATCACACGCATCCATGCCCGAGGCAGGATTCGAACCTGCGACAGTAGCGGTCGCTCGGTTCCATACTGTAGCACCTAGAACCGCACGGCCACCCCGGCCGGCCACTTGGGCAAGGGCTGGTAATACGCCTGAATACGCGGCACCAACAATGCCCGTAAAACCCAGTAGTGTGTGGCACGGCTGACTCTCGCAGACAAATTTATCGTCACGGCGTATATTAACTGAAAAGTTGCGCGGTATTGCTTTGATAATCTGCTGGGTATTTAGATTGGTGGATCTATCCGCGTCAGAGATTCGCTCGTTAATGTGTTGGTCTGAATTAAGTGGGAGTGCATCCGGTTGATAACTTTCACTTGACCTTCGAGCACGGCATGGGTATTGTGTAGCATATTTACACTACCATCAAGTTCAGTGATTTTTTTCAGGAAAGTCCTCACTTTGTTCTACAACTTCCGAAACTTGTTGTTTTATCACATCCATCTCTTGCAAAAGATGTGAGATGATAGCCTTATCTCATTCTTCTCAAACGTCGTTTAATTTCTACATTCTTCTAAAACGTCGTTTAATTTCTGAACAAGAAGGGCATCACGCTCCTTCTTTCTTTTCCGATTGTAACACGTCTTTTACCTAAAGTAAAAGTGGTTTTTCACGTTGTATGCGTTCTTGTCTGTCTTTTTCCTCACATTCGGTGTCCCGGATACCTAAATGTGCTAACAACACCGCAAGGAAAACAGGACTACGAACTGCTGCTACTGATGCACTATCAGCTGATGCTGTGACATCAGTCTTCGTTTCTAGCCTAATCTCATTAACATGTGTGCTCACTTGAGGTTGCTCAGTATTTTCAGTAAGATCAAGAGATGTTGGTCCCAGTTCTGGTTCCTTTTGAGGAATTTGCGAGCCCGTATTCTCCAATGGCTTAGTTATTTGGAGCTCGTGGACATTATCGTCCATTTCCGTCTCATAAATAGCCTCACTCGCGGTACGTTTCTCTCTGTGTGGCCTACCCCTGCCTATTCATTATTCAATGACAATATGCACAAGACCCACACAAAAACACGAGAAATATAACACACTACGTAAGTGAAATTGTAACAATATGCTAGAAAAAAACACACACAAAAATTAGAAAATTCCACTTAAATTAACTTTCTTTTAGTTATGTAAGCCTATCATTAACTAAAATTCCTTAAAATTGACTCAAAACTTGACTCTGTACATGAATTGAGCTAGTACACCGATACAGAAGTTTCTGCGAGTACAACTTACCTATACTGAACTGTTAATTATCAAAACACTGCAAAATTATCTTGTGATCATGCTCTGAAGTTACATTTCTGCACACTAAATCTAGCACTAAAAATTCGTATGAAATACGAACTGCACTAAACTATCTATGTCAGGCACTCAAATTGAACACCATCATTCACTGCTTTTAATAAATGAATCGTTTTGACTTCGCTGCAAAATTATGCGAATGTAAATTCCTTAAAATATGTGGACAATTTAAAATTTTTCTCCTTGCAGAATGCTTGGCCCCCTGCTCATCTATGTCTTATCATCCACCAGCCAGCATCACTTGTATCTGCACTCTTACCTTTTGTACTTTTTGGTTTATTGTTCTGGTTTTTGCATTTTCCCCAAAGCTGCAGCCCAAGGATCAGTTCTTGCAACCACTTCTCACACATGGATAGGTTGCTTGTAGGGTTTTGATAGAAGTGGCGTCCGCCCCCGGTAGCTGAGTGGTCAGCGTAACGGACTGTCAATCCTAAGGGCCCGGGTTCGGTTCCCGGCTGGATCGGAGATGTTCTCCGCTCAGGGACTGGGTGTTGTGTTGTCCTAATCATCATCATTTCATCCCCATCGCCGCGCAAGTCGCCGAAGTGGCGTCAGATCGAAAGACTTGCACCAGGCGAGCGGTCTACCGACGGAGGCCGTCGTCACACGCCATTATTATTATTATTGATAGAAGTGGCACATGAAACAGTTTATTTTTACATCGTTAAAATATGTACCACCTGGAACTCCTACATACACAAAATATCCATTTACATCTAAGTTTTAGTTTGAGATTCTGAGTTTAACCAAAAACTAAATACAGCTATATATCTGTTTGCACATGTATTCCGATATATGTATGTAAGCGGTTCGAGCTGCACACTTTGGGCACCAATTGTAGTAGTGCTTTATGTACCTCTACAACTGGAATATTTATGTAAATCGGTGGTTCGTGCCTTACGTTTGGGCGCCTTTGTGGTGGTTCTTTATGTATTAGTTTTTATATATTAAGAAACGTTAGAGTTAATGTTATTGTGCCTGCTTCACAACTGGAAAATTATTTAAGTCAGTGACTCAGTTGTGGTACTTCTCGTAGTTAGTTTGCCTGACATAGTGTTTTTATGTTTAAAGACACCATCAACCAACAGTATTAAGTTATATAAGTATAGTTGTTGTTCAAGTTGATTTTTCTGTAAATTATTATTATTATTATCCAAATGCATGACTGGGGAGATTCTCTAAATTTCTTTAAGAGGGGATCGAAAAATTTTATTTTACTCAGTTTACTTAAGCATTATTCAATATTATAAATATTGATTACTTTTGTTGTTGCAGAGGAAGAACTGCTAATCAAGAGAAATCTCCTGCATTAACATTTATTTTCATTTGTCAAAATTAGCGAACAATAAGATATTTGAAACTTCCTGGCAGATTAAAACTGTGTGCCCGACCGAGACTCGAACTCGGGACCTTTGCCTTTCGCGGGCAAGTGCTCTACCAACTTTTTTTTTTTTTTTTTTTTTTTTTTTTACGCTACCCCTTTTTTTAAATGGAACTAAAAAAACAAGTGCCACCGCCACTTTTCATCCTATAACAAAAAAAAAAAAAAAAAAAAAAAAAATAATAATAATAATAATCTGGTCCACTTCAGGCGTTGGCTCCTGACTAAACCTACCCCAGAGAGCTGCCTATATACCAGGGGAAATATGGGAAATCAAGGTTAGGGCTATCCTTACAAACAAAACAAAATCTACCTTTTTCTGAAGTTTATTTTAATATTTTTTTTGTTTTATATTCATTTATTTATTTTATTTTATTTTTATTTTTTTTTTTTTTTTTTTTTTTTTTTTTTTTTTTTTTTTTTTTTTTTTTTTTTTTGTGTAATTGATCAGAGGCCTTCTGCGCCCCGCTGGTAATATGTTGAGTCACGTCTTCTCGAAATTGATGTGTTCCGTTCAATTGTTCAGAAATGTTCATTGGTTCAAACAGGAAACCTTCTCCTCTCTTGGCTTAACACATTCCAGCTGCAAGGCGGCTCGTGGAAAGCACTCCCAAGGAAGTTCGAGAAAAATTGTCTGTATTTTGGGTGACGAACAACGACATAATGACGGTCATTGAGGTATGTCCAAAAATCGAGTACAGAGTCTACAGTTTGTCCAAATAAGTAGTGAATGGCATGTCCGCGAATCCAATTCACAGCATTGGTCTTTGTCCGAGGAAAATAGTCACGTTCCGGAAATAATAATGAAAGGGGAGTAATCCGATCCGGAATGTCCCGCGTTAGAAAAGCCACAATACGTCGAACCAAGTGCCAAACCTCCGCCGCCGGTCCGCAAACAAATCGATGTTCATCATTGTCTGGCACTCCACACGTGGAGCATAGAGGTGATTGGGCGAGGTGGATACGATGAAGGCGAAATTGGTTGATTTGCTTACCATTGACAGTTATGTACCAGACAGATTGAACATTCGTGTCAAGGTAACAGGCGAACACCGCGCGCCATACATGACGCCAGTCAACCTGTGGGAACTTTAGTTCAATCGGGTTGGGTGGACGACCTAATTGGAGGACATTGTATACTGCCTTTGTCTTGAGTAAAAGCTGTCTTGGTAAGGTGAGGCGTAGATAACTGAGTTCCAGAAAGAAGTACCGTATATAATGGAACTGGTCCGGAACATCCGAGATCATCACTGGGGCTGACAGTGAGACCGGCGAGTATGCCGACAGGAGGAGACCAGTGAGGCTCGTTGGGCAACGTGTCCATACCGTCATCTGGGAGCTGACAAATAGGGCGCGAGCTCTATCCGGCACGTGAAACAGACCTATCCCACCTCGTTCACGGGGAAGAGTAAGGGTCGCATAGTTAACTTTGAACAACATCCCAGAGCTGACGAAAGATGCCATCGCTGCCAACATGCGACGTGCCACAGTAAGCGGGAAAGGTAGAACTTGCGCTACATGGGGAACTCGGGATGCGATATATGTATTGACATATCGAGCTCGTTGGAGAATATCTAGGGATCGAAGGCGATGGTCCATAAGACCTGCTCTGATCATTAAAAGGAGGCGTCGGCAGTTGATGGTGGCTGAACGCCGGAGATCAGATGAAAAATCTATTCCCAAACAACGAATGGTATCAACGGTGGTGAGAGGTGTAACGCACTCCACGGGAAGTCCCGTGCCAATGAACATAACTTGTGACTTACGTACGTTTAAAGAGCTACCCGACGCCTCACCATAAGTCGCTACCCACGTCAAAACAGCTCGAACTTCGTCGGCATTACGTAAACAGATGACGACATCGTCAGCATAGGCCGTGCAACAGAATCGGAAGCGATCTATGGACAACCCTACCAAACGTTGTCTTAGACCACATAGCAAGGATTCCAAGGAAAAGGCGTACAAAATTGCTGATAGAGGGCAACCTTGACGTACGGATCGACCTATTATTATCGGTGGAGTGAGTCTGCCATTGTACATAATCCTGGATGAGGCACCCCGCAGAAGGCGCATCACTACCGTGATAACGGCGACCGGGAAACCCATATGGTGGAGAACGGCCGTAAGGAAAGAATGGTCAACCCTATCAAAAGCTTGACTGAAGTCCAAAGACGCAAGTGCCCCAGAGAGGCGTTGTGCCTGGGTAACGGCGATCATATCCCTGTAGCGGCATAAAGCCGTGCGAATATTGTTGTCGCCTCCCAAAGAGGCTTGGTCTGGCGACACAACATATCGGGCAACGTTTTTAAGTCGTGCTGCCAAAAGGCGAGTGAAGATTTTCATATCACTGTTAAGGAGGGTGAGGGGCCGATAATCACTGATATTGTTGCCACCGTGCGGTTTATGTACAGGAATAATAATTCCTTCCATGAAAGCGTCCGGCACAGGTACTTCCGGAGACATCAGTTCCCGACAGATGGAGGTGAAGGTGGACTCTAACAAATCACGGAAGGTGCGATAAAATTCGAGGGGAAGACCGTCGGGGCCCGGGGAGCGATTGATGGTTCCTGCCCGGATCGCATCGCGGACTTCCTCATCAGTCACCTCCGACATCAATTCAATCGCCGCATCTCCTGGGATACCACCGAAGTTGAGCTGTGAGACTTCCTCGATCAACTCTGGGGAATGTGGAACTGCGGCGTAGAGCTGCCGGTAGTGGGCGTGAAGCACATTCCCTATGGCAGATTGGGTTACGTAGCGACGCCCTTCTTGATCCGTTAGGACGTGAATCAATTTTCGGCGTCGATTTTGTCGTTCTTGGATGATATGGTACATCGACGGATGTTCATGAGGCATGCGATCAGCAGTACGAGATCGTACTATCGCCCCTTCCAAATGCCGTCGCATGAGATTGGAGATTTGGGCCTTAGCTTGGTTCATCCTTGTATGGCGCTCAGGGGAGGCTGGCATCGTGGAGCATTCTCGTAGGATCCTGTAGTAAAAGTCCATAGTGCTCTTCCTCCAGGCGACAACATCTTTGCCATACCGGATTAAAGTTTGTCGAAGAGCAGGTTTTGCACACTGGATCCACCAGGATATGGTAGACGGATACGTGGGTCGGCGTCTATTACATGTGATCCAAGTGTCTTCTATTAGAAGTCGACAGTCAGGTGAATTAAGAAGTGCCGTGTTCAGTTTCCATAAACCACGTCCGTGCCATATTGCCTGTCTTGTGAGAACAACATCACAGAAGTAAGCCTCATGGTCTGAGAAAGCAACAGGCCAGATTTCAGCCTGTCGAGTGTGTTGAATTAGGGATCGCGAGATGTAGATGCGATCCAGTCGGCTAGATGAGTGCGCAGTGTGGTACGTAAAGCCCAAAAGATCACCGTGAACATGTCTCCACGTGTCGACAAATTGTAGCCGCGTGACGACTGTTTCCAGAGCTGCGCATGGTGAGTGACGCGGCAATTGATCCTGAGGTCGCTGGGTGCAGTTGAAGTCTCCACCCATGATCCAGTCATCGTGTGGTCCCATAAAAAGGGGTGTGACTTCATTCGCGAAGAAGGCATTGCGTTCACGACGGTAGCTGGAGCCCGACGGCGCATAAATATTGATGATGCGTACACTAAAGAGAGTAAGGGCCATACCTCTGCCGCTGGGGAGGTATAGGACATCTTCGGCAGGAAGACCTTCGCGTAAGATGATGGCAACACCACTACCGGTGTCCGAAGCGGGAGAAAGATGCACCGTGAAGCCATGTGGTGGTGAAAAATCGGCGACATGCACTTCCTGAAAAAGCGCAATATCTATGTCCGCATCATAAATCATATCGCGGAGCAGCGCTAATTTGTGGGGCGCACGAATGGTCGCGAGGTTAATCGTTGCGACACGATAATGCTGGTGTTGGAGTCCCACAGGCACAGGCGGGGCTTCTTCTGCAGGAGCGAGAGGTCGTCGATCTTGCCGGTCCGCTGAAGAGGCTGCTATTGTGGAGAGTTTTCGGGCGCGGGCGCAACTGATGGGGGTGCCCCATCATCAGCAGCATCCACCCCAGTCCCTTCGATCTCCACGTCGTCTGCCCAGGAGACTGATGCTGCGGTAGGGCATCGGCTGTGCACGGCATCCACGTGGAGAAGAGACGTAGTTTTCGTCTCATCGGATAGGCTCTCTTCAACGTCGACCTGTGGGGGCGACGGCGTCAGTAATGAGGGGTGTTCGTTGCCAGTGGTCGCCTGTGGCGGGTCTGTCGCATCAGCCTTTCGGTCATCAGAGATCGGTTTGTCGTCCATCTTCGGGTCTGCATCCCCGGTATCCATCCGTAGAATGGATTCATCAGGGGGTGTACGGCTACGTTTCTTTCTCTTTCGTGTCGACCCTTGTTTTCGAACAAGTCGTTCAGAGTCCGATGGCGGGTGGCTTTCGTCTGACTCCGGACCAGTCTGAAGGAAAGCAGAAGTAGGTACCACTCCCGGATCAACGTCCATCTCAGTAGCATTTTCAGTCACAGTGCTGCGATGATTCGGCAGGTTAGGATCTGGCGTCTGGGGCACCTCAGAAGGAATCTCAGGAGCGGTTGCATCTACCTGATCAGACGACGTCAACGGAGCAGGAAGACTCTGTGTAGAGGTGCTACCTTCCTGGGCAACCTTGGCGTATGTGACAGGGATCTGAGTCATCACCGCTGGGGACGCTTCCTCGCCGACCGGCGTCTGGATCAGGCGGCGTCGCATGCAGGCGGATCTGACGTGGCCTTCTTGTCCACATCCCGCACATTTTCGGGGTTGGCCGTCGTACATGACAATGGCTCGCACCCCGCCAATGGTCAGGTATGATGGTATATGCTTTTTCAGTTCAATTTTGACCTGACGCACACCATTAAGGACATGGTAGGTCGTGAAGGTTTGCCATTTTTCCTCTACGTAACCGATGACGTTACCGTATGCTTGTAACGCAGAGACAACTTCGTCCTTCGGCACTTCAAAAGGTAGTTCAAACACCCTAATCGTGCGTTGACCGTACTCTGCGAGTTCAAGTGTTACAGCTCCGACGTGACCATCAGAGTATTTGAACTTAAGTCCATTGGCATGGCGGCGAATAACATCTTCACACACCTCGGTGTTTGTCATTTTAATATGAACGACACTACTCGTGATCGAAAAATGGATTCCGATAACGTGGTTAGGATCTAAACGAACTTCTTCACGTATGAACGTTTCAACTTCATGTGCACGAGGTCGCGCATGTTCAGCTGGGAAGGAAACTTTAAGGGTCGCACGGCGGTAAGCGCACGACATGTTGTTCACGGTGGCCGGACGCAAGCCTGGAAGCTACGACGCGGAAGTAAACAACGCCTGCAGCGGAGCACTGGCCGGCGCGCGGGGCCGTCCGCACGCTGCCACGGCTGAGAGCCGACTGGCCAACTGAGCTACCGAAGCACGACTCACGACCGGTACTCACAGCTTTACTTCTGCCAGTACCTCGTCTCCTACCTTCCAAACAGTTGGTAGAGCACTTGCCCGCGAAAGGCAAAGGTCCCGAGTTCGAGTCTCGGTCGGGCACACAGTTTTAATCTGCCAGGAAGTTTCATATCAGCGCACACTCCGCTGCAGAGTGAAAATCTCATTCTGGAATAAGATATTTATTACGACTCTGGACCCCTATCATTTAAAAATATTGGCGCTGACCTCTGCACCAATGTTCCCCTATAAAATTTGCATAAAGACATTAATTTTTCCGTGTCATGAATATAGAAGCTGGTCCATATAAAATTTTACAACACTTTTAAGTGATATTTGATTATATTTAGGCTAAATATTACATGAAACTTACACATTTCTGTGGGTCATCACAAAATGGTTTCTTACACTTTGAAGAAACAAAAGGGAAGAGCGAGTGATCTTTTTGAAAAAAAAAAGGATTGCAATTACATTCGCAGATGATATAAATTGAATTCAGTGTCTTTCTTATTTTACTGAGGTAATATTTATGGTTTGTTACAAAGTCAGTTTTGGTATATTTGCGAAGTTATTCAATATCATTTTTATCACATTATGTGGTGCACCGCCACAAAGTCTTGTAATTTCAAGAATCTCCCTGATATCCTGCCATGGTCATTTTCATGGGCTTCGGTTCTAGATTTTTGCGGAGCAGTTTAGGAACATGGACAAATACTTCTGTTACGATAGTTCTCATGTGTAAAATGTGGGGTTTTCTACATGTCCATTGTTGTGACTTAGCACGACAGCCAAGTCACAACGAGAGGAAGCCGAAAGGCACGCGTTAAGCTCACGCAGATTGGGTGAGGTCTGGAACAGTTAAAAGGAAACGAGAACTTAGAAAATGGACGCAGTTGCTGTAATACTTAACTTTAATCCACATTTGTAGAACATCGCTCTTGATGATACATGCTTCACAATATTAATTATCAATTGAATACGGCGCCTTGCTAGGTCGTAGCAAATGTAGCTGAAGGATATGCTAACTATCGTCTCGGTAAATGAGAGCGTATTTGTCAGTGAACCTTTCCTTGCAAAGTCGGCTGCACAACTGGGGCGAGTGCTAGTACGTCTCTCTAGACCTGCCATGGTGGCGCTCGGTCTGCTATCACTGACAGTGGCGACACGCGGGTCCGACGTATACTACCGGACCGCGGCCGATTTAAAAACTACCACCTAGCAAGTGTGGTGTCTGGCGGTGACACCACATTCCTTCCCCGCAAATCGGCGAACGGTTGTGTTATAAGGCTTCCGCCCGCCGTGGGGAGGACCCCATGTTGACGTATGCGACGAGGTGGGGAGCCTAACAACAGGCGAGGCTGTGCCACCCGCACCCGGCCATTCGGTCCGAGGGGAGCTAGGAAACGCCTGAAAACCTAGTCCAGGGTGCACGTCAACATGCGGTGTATGCGCCCGTAGAGAGACAGGAGGGGCCGAAGGGTCGACCTCCATCGCGTCGGGGTACCCGACGGGCGTAGACGACACGTGGTCCGGAGCGGGCAAGAGTGCCATGTCAGAGGACAGCTGGTCACGGGAAGCGATTGGCAGTGCGTGACCCAGGGAGGCGCCTGGCGGTTGCAGCGAAGCGTCCACTGAGGGCGTCGCCGGCGGGAGAACAGGCGGCAGCGGCGGCGGCGGCGGCGGCGGCGGCGGCGGTGCGTCTCCATGTGGCAAAAGGGAAGGCAGCGTCGGTAACACCTGGGGATGAGGCGAGCCAGTAGATGGGTCCCCAGGGCGCTGACCGGACGGCACCGTCGCTGAAAGCAGACGGGGAGCGGCAGAACCCGTGCGACGACAGAGGCGCAGCTGATTGAGATGCCGACGCACCTCACCAGAGGCCCCCAAAACCAAATACACAGCGCGGCCGAGGCAGCGAAGAATGCGCCCTGCGAGCCAACGCTGTGAACCTCGATAGTTGCGATAGTATACAACGTCGCCTGGAGCAAAAGCAGGCGTCTGCCGCTGCACAGGAACCTGATGCGGCGGATGCAGCAAAGACATCAAGGTTCGATGAGGACGACTGTGGAGCAACTCAGCCGGCGAGCGACCATCTCGGGGCTGAGAGCGATACGAGGACAAGAAGAGCAATAACGCGTCCTCCCGAGAATGCGACTCTTTTAACTTCAACATCTGGGGCTTGAAAGTCCGGACCAATCGTTCAGCGGCACCATTTGACTGAGGCGAAAACGGCGCAGATGTCAGATGTTGAATACCATTGGCCTTGCAGAATGACTGAAATTCTGCGGACATGAATTGGGGGCCATTGTCGGAAACAATAGTCTGCGGAAGACCTTCAATGCAAAAGATAGCATATAACGCTTGGATGGTGGCAGAGGACGTCGTGGAAGACATCCGGACAACAAAAGGAAAATTACTGAAAGAATCGACCACAACCAACCATCGAGCATTCCAGAATGGACCAGCAAAATCTATGTGCAAGCGTTGCCAAGGGGAAGTGGCTTTCGGCCATGCAAAGAATTTCCGCGGTGGTGCGGATTGTTGTTCGGCACACGCCATGCAAGAAGAGCACATATTCGTAATCGCCGCATCGATTCCGAACCAAGTACATTGCTGACGAGCAAGTTGTTTCGTGCGCACTATTCCCCAATGTCCTTGGTGGAGAAGCCGTAAAACAGAGGACTGTAACGAACGTGGGACCACGACCCTGGACTGATCATGATCAGAACGTAACAGCAAAACACCACGTCGTACAAAAAGTCTCTCCTTGTGAGCAAAAAATCGGCGAACCAACGGATCCTCTATCCGTGACTTTGACAAGGGCCATTGTATAGCAACAAAACGCAAAACGGTAGCAAGGACAGGGTCAGCAGCTGTGGCTGTAGCTAAACGACGAAAATCAATCGGAAACGATTCGACTACGTCATCGGTTTCCGCATCAATGAACATGCAAGCAAGTTCGGAAGAATCGAATGCTCTATCCTCAGCAACAGGCAAACGGGACAACGCATCAGCGTTTCCGTGCTTAGCAGTGGACCGATACAAGATATCGTAGCGGTACTGCGAGAGGAAAATTGACCAGCGAATGAATTTCTGCGCTGTACGTGGAGGTACAGGCTTGTTCGGATGAAAAATCGATGTCAAAGGTTTGTGGTCGGTGATGATGGTAAAGTGACGACCATACAAGAAACCATGAAACTTTGTAACACCAAATACGAGAGCCAAGGCTTCTTTCTCGATCTGTGAATAATTTCTTTGCGCAGACGAGAGCAATGTGGACGCAAAGGCAATAGGGCGATCATGGGATCCATCTTTGTGCGCAAGCACGATCCCGAAATCCGATGCATCTACCATCAACAAAAGGGGTTTCTGGGGATCGAATGGCGTAAGGCAAGTATTTGAAAGCAACGCCGATTTCAACTGGCGAAAGGCGCGTTCGCATTCCGTCGTCCAGACGAACGGAACACCTTTACGGCGTAAGCGATGAAGCGGAGCTGAAATGGAAGAGGCGCGGCGCACATATGTCTATCACTTGTTGAAGAGAGGGATTGACTAGTTTCAAAATTTGCTCCCTTATACGAACATCAGAAACGTTCTGTGCAATTGCATCACGTACCATAGTATCTGAATAAGGGAGTCCACATTCAGACTCAAAAGCACAATCCCTAGTAAGGCCTTGCAAAGTTGCAACCCACTTCCTATTAGTTTGACCGGCTGTACGTTTTGTACGAAAGAACGTATACCTTTTTGCAACTACGTTGCCTGATTCCTTGAAATATGCATCTAATGCAGACAAAATTTCTTCGTAGGACAGAGTTGCTACGTCGCGTCGGGGAAACAATTTCACTATCACACGGTATGTCTGGACGCCGACACATGACAATAAGTGAGGCTGCCGCTCATTACCTTGAATTCTGTAGGCGGCGAGATGGAATTCAAATTGGCGTGACCACTCCGTCCAGCTTTCCAGTGCCGCATCGAAATGACGAAAAGGTGGCGCAACTGCGTGTTGTGGCTGCGGTAGCGGTGGAGCGGCGGCTGCCGCATCGTTTTGCATTGCACGTTGACCCTGGACGAGCTGTCCAAGGGCATCCAATAACGCCTGCGTCTGCTGATTCTGCAAGTGATAAAATTCGGACAGTACATCTGGAGATTGTGGCGAAGCCATGACACAAGTAAATTAGAGCAATACGACCGTTAAATCTTCGTCGCCAAATATGTTGTGACTTAGCACGACAGCCAAGTCACAGCGAGAGGAAGCCAAAAGGCACGCGTTAAGCTCACGCAGATTGGCGTGAGGTCTGGAACAGTTAAAAGGAAATGAGAACTTAGAAAATGGACGCAGTTGCTGTAATACTTAACTTTAATCCACATTTGTAGAACATCGCTCTTGATGATTCATGCTTCACAATATTAATTATCAATTGAATACGGTGCCTTGCTAGGTCGTAGCAAATGTAGCTGAAGGCTATGCTAACTATCGTCTCGGCAAACGAGAGCGTATTTGTCAGTGAACCTTTCCTTGCAAAGTCGGCTGTACAACTGGGGCGAGTGCTAGTACGTCTCTCTAGACCTGCCATGGTGGCGCTCGGTCTGCTATCACTGACAGTGGCGACACGCGGGTCCAACGTATACTACCGGACCGCGGCCGATTTAAAAACTACCACCTAGCAAGTGTGGTGTCTGGCGGTGACACCACATCCATAATCTGTATGGCGTTGCGTTTCTTCCCTAATACCAGTCAGTATGTAAACAGCGGTGTTGCCTGCTTCTGCCCACTGAATTCGCGAAAAATTTGCCGCAACGAGCATACACCTCACGGACTCGAGAATGTTTCTGTTTCCGCGTTCTGCCTACCCATACTCTTGAGGAGTATGCGGTGCCATTCTCTCGAGTGCTATCCCACGTTTGATGAGATAGCTCTTCATATTCTTGTTCAAGTATTCCATCCCTCGATCAATCCTCAGGAGTAGGCAACGCACTTGCTTTTCCTCATGTTTATTTTTTGAGAAATAAATAGAACTTTTTGATCGTTTCAAGGAATTCAAGATGTTTATATCGAACCATGGACCATGGACCTTGCCATTGGTGGGGGGGCTTGCGTGCCTCAGCGATACAGATGGTCGTATCGTAGGTGCAACCACAACGGAGGGGTGTCTGTTGAGAGGCCAGACAAACGTGTGGTTCCTGAAGAGGGGCAGCAGCCTTTTCGGTAGTTGCAGGGGCAACAGTCTGGGTGATTGACTGATCTGGCCCTGTAACACTAACCAAAACGGCCTTGCTGTTGTGGTACTGCGAACGGCTGAAAGCAAGGGGAAACTTCAGCCGTAATTTTTCCCGAGGGCATGCAGCTTTACTGTATGGTTAAATGATGATGGCATCCTCTTGGGTAAAATATTCCGGAGGTAAAATAGTACCCCATTCGGATCTCCGGGCGGGGACTACTCAAGAGGACGTCGTTATCAGAAGAAAGAAAACTGGCGTTCTACGGATCGAAACGTGGAATGTCAGATCCCTTAATCGGGCAGGTAGGTTAGAAAATTTAAAAAGGGAAATGGATAGTTTAAAGTTAGATATAGTGGGAATTAGTGAAGTTCGGTGGCAGGAGGAACAAGACTTTTGGTCAGGTGAATACAGGGTTATAAATACAAAATTAAATAGGGGTAATGCAGGAGTAGGTTTAATAACGAATAAAAAAATAGGAGTGCGGGTAAGCTACTACAAACAGCACAGTGAACGCATTATTGTGGCCAAAATAAACACGAAGCCCATGCCTGCTACAGTAGTACAAGTTTATATGCCAATTAGCTCTGCAGATGATGAAGAAATTGATGAAGTGTATGATGAGATAAAAGAAATTATTCAGGTGTGAAGGGAGACGAAAATTTAATAGTCATGGGTGACTGTAATTCGAGAGTAGGAAAAGGGAGAGAAGGAATCATAATAGGTGAATATGGATTGGGGGTAAGAAATGAAAGAGGAAGCCGTCTGGTAGAATTTTGCATAGAGCATAGCTAACACTTGGTTCAAGAATCATGAAAGAAGGTTGTATACATGGAAGCATCCTGGAGATACTAGAAGATATCAGATAGATTATATAATGGTAAGACAGAGATTTAGGAACCAGGTTTTAAATTGTAAGACATTTCCAGGGGCAGATGTGGACTCTGACCACAATCTATTGGTTATGACCTGTAGATTAAAACTGAAGAAACTGAAAAAAAGGTGGGTATTTAAGGAGATGGGACTTGGATAATCTGAAAGAACCAGAGGTTGTACGGAGTTTCAGAGAGAGCATAAGGGAACAATTGACAGGAATGGGGGAAAGTAATACAGTAGAAGAAGAACGGGTAGCTCTGAGGGATGAAGTAGTGAAGGCAGCAGAGGACCAAGTAGGTAAAAAGACGAGGGCTAGTAGAAATCGTTGGGTAACAGAAGAAATATTGAATTTAATTGATGAAAGGAGAAAATATAAAAATGCAGCAAATGAAGCAGGAAGAAAGGAGTTCAAACGTCTCCAAACTCAAAAATGAGATCGACAGGAAGTGCAAAATTGCTAAGCAGGGATGGCTAGAGGACGAATGTAAGGATGTAGAGGCTTAATCTCACTAGGGGCAAGATTGATACTGCCTACAGGAAAATTAAAGAGACCTTTGGAGAAAAGAGAGCCAATTGTATGAATATCAAGAGCTCAGATGGAAACCCAGTTCTAAGCAAAGAAGGGAAAGCAGAAAGGTGTTAGGAGTATATAGAGGGTCTATACTAGGGTGATGTACTTGAGGACAATATTACGGAAATGGAATAGTTTGTAGATGAAGATGAAATGGGAGACACGATACTGCGTGAAGAGTTTGACAGAGCAGTGAAAGAGCAGAGTCGAAACAAGGCCCCAGGAGTAGACAACATTCCACTAGAACTACTGACGGCCTTGAGAGAGCCAGTCCTGACAAAACTCTACCATCTGGCGAGCAAGATGTATGAGACAGGCGAAATACCCTCAGACTTCAAGAAGAATATAATAATTCCAATCCCAAAGAAAGCAGGTGTTGACAGATGTGAAAATTACCGAACTATCAGTTTAATAAGTCACAGTTGCAAAATACTAACACGAATTCTTTATAGACGAATGGAAAAACTGGTAGAAGCCGACCTCGGGGAACATCAGTTTGGATTCCGTAGAAATGTTGGAACACGTGAGGCAATACTGACCTTACGACTTACCTTAGGAGAAAGATTAAGGAAATGCAAACCTACGTTTACAGAATTTGTAGACTTAGAGAAAGCTTTTGACAATGTTGACTGGAATACTCTCTTTCAAATTCTAAAGGTGGCAGAGTAAAATACGGGGAGCGAAAGGCTATTTACAATTTGTACAGAAACCAGATGGCAGTTATAAGAGTCGAGGGGCATGAAAGGGAAGCAGTGGTTGGGAAGGGAGTGAGACAGGGTTGTAGCTTCTCCCCGACGTTATTCAATCTGTATATTGAGCAAGCAGTAAAGGAAACAAAAGAAAAATTCGGAGTAGGTATTAAAATCTATGGAGAAGAAATAAAAACTTTGAGGTTCGCCGATGACATTGTAATTCTGTCAGAGACAGCAAAGGACTTGGAAGAGCAGTTGAACGGAATGGACAGTGTCTTGAAAGGAGGATATAAGATGAACATTAACAAAAGCAAAACGAGGATAATGGAACGTAGTCGAATTAAGTCGGGTGATGCTGAGGGAATTAGATTAGGAAATGAGACACTTAAAGTAGTAAAGGAGTTTTGCTATTTGGGGAGCAAAATTACTGATGTTGGTCGAAGTAGAGAGAATATAAAATTTAGACTGGCAATGGCAAGGAAAGCGTTTCTGAAGAAGAGAAATTTGTTAACATCGAGTATAGATTTAAGTGCCAGGAAGTCGTTTCTGAAAGTATTTGTATGGAGTGTAGCCATGTATGGAAGTTAAACATGGACGATAAATACTCTGGACAAGAAGAGAATAAAAGCTTTCGAAATGTGGTGGTACAGAAGAATGCTGAAGAATAGATGGGTAGATCACATAACTAATGAGGAGGTATTGAATAGAATTGGGGAGAAGAGGAGTTTGTGGCTCAACTTGGCAAGAAGGAGGGTCCGGTTAGTAGGACATGTTCTGAGGCATCAAGGTATCACCAATTTAGCATTGGAGGGCAGCGTGGAGGGTAAAAATTGTAGAGGGAGACCAAGAGATGAATACACTAAGCAGATTCAGAAGGATGAAAGTTGCAGTAAGTACTGGGAGATGAAGAAGTCTGCACAGGATAGAGTAGCATGGAGAGCTGCATCAAACCAGTCTCAGGACTGAAGACCACAACAACAACAAATATCGAACAGTCTGTATAAAAACACAAAGACCCTGAGAGTAGAGGAGCTGCAGGGATATGGCTCACTCTCCATTTTTGCCAGATGTATCCAAGACGGTGACGATGACGTCATCCAAGATAGCGGCCACGACATCAGCTGATGACACAAGTACTGTCATCCAAGATGGCGGATATTGGCGGGAAGGTAGGTCATTTGGCACCCCCACTAACGTAACCCTCTTCCCCCCAGAAAATGGCAGGAAGTTCAAATTCCATCAGGACAATGCAACACACCAATCCTACCTCTACTAACCTAACCCTTCCCCTCCCCTACGACAGAAAATGGCGGGAAGTTCAAATTCCATCAGGATAATGCAACACACCACATATTCCTCTACTAACCTAAGAAAATGGCTTGAAGATAGGTCACTTGGGCTACCTCCACTAACTTAAGTCACCTGACGGCCACCTCTTCTTAGGAACTGGAAGGGAAATAGACTCGGCTTGTTCTGGATAGGATGAATGTAAGTCTTTATTTTGCAGGCAGTCTTTATTTAAACAATTTAAGGGAGTGTCTCCATCCACTGTGTTTACCATGGGGTCTGGAGCCCAACTCACCTAGTACACAGTATGCCACCAGAGGATGCTGTCGTTCCTCCTGTGACGTAATCCAAGACGGTGGTCACGAGGGGATCATCGAAATAATGCAGTACACCCTCAGGTTCGTAGACGAAAACAACTCCTAAATTATCAAAATAACGCATGTAAACCGCTCAGCAGGCACCCTGGCTACTCGTAAACTGTCCAAATAACGCATAGCACATCTCATATACCTGCTCGCAAAATAATGCAAGAGACACACAAACAACATGAGCACACACTGCCCGCCTTCCCCTGTCCACTGGACTGCACAGGACGTTACAGCACACGCTCCGAAAAGACAGCATGCACCTGCAGTCTCGCGACCATTAGTCGCTTGCAGAGAAGTTGGCATGGAGCCTGTAGTAATCAATCGCAACGCCATCTTTTTGGTGCATCGTCAATATCAGGGTGCGAGGGTTACAGTGAACTGGCAATGGTGTATAATAAACAAGCTAGTTGACTCCCAAGAGAAGTTCCATATGGTGACCAGACCGTGTCTGTCGCTTGGAGAGAAGTCAACTTGGAGTGTGTATTATTCAACCACGACGCAATTTGTGTGTCACATCGTCATTGTGAGGATGCGAGGACTACCGTAATCTGGCAGTGGTGTATCGGAAACAAGCTTTTTGTATCCCAGGAGAAGTTCCACACGGTGACCGTAGCCGCATCAGTTGCTTGGAGAGAAGTCGCCATGGAGCCTGTAGTATTCAATCGCGACGCAATTTCTGCGTTGCGTCCTAAATGTGAGGGTGCGAGGGTTACAGTAAACTGACTGTGGTGCATCGGAAACAAGCTACTTGTTCAAATTGTTCAAATGGCTCTGAGCACTATGCGACTTAACTTCTGAGGTCATCAGTCGCCTAGAACTGAGGACTAATTAAACCTAACTAACCTAAGGACATCACACATCCATGACAGAGGCAGGATTCGAACCTGTGACCGTAGCGGGCACGCGGTTCCGGACTGAAGCCCCCAGAACAGCACGGCCACTCCGGCCCCGGCCAAGCTACTTGTCTCCCAGGAGAAGTTCCATATGGTGACTATAGGCGTGTTAGTCTCTTGGAGAGAGGTTGGCATGGAGCCAGCAGTATTCAATCCCGACGCAATTGGAGACAAGTTGGCATGTTGCCTGTAGTCTTGCACCTGCACGCTATTTGTGTGTTGCATCATCAATGTGAGGGTGTGAGGGTTACAGTAAACTGGCAGTGGCGCATCGGAGACAAGCTACTTGTCTCTCAGGAGAATTCCATATGGTGACTGTAGGTGCGTTAGTAACCTGGAGAGAAGTCGGCATGGAGCCAGTAGTATTCAGTCGCGACACAATTTGTGAGTCGCGTTGTCAAGGGAGGGTCCGAGGGTTACGTTAAACTGGAAGTTGTACATTGGAAACAAGCTACTTGACTCCCAGGAGATGTTCGGTACAGTGACCATAGCCGCGTTTGTCGCTTGGAGGGAAGTCGGCATGGAGCCAGTAGTATTCAATCTCGACGCAATTTGTGTGTCCCATATTCAATGTGAGGGTACGAGGGTCACAGTAAAATGGAAGTGATGCATCAGAGACAAGCTAATTGACTCCCAGGAGAACTTCGATAAGGTGACTGTAGCCACATTAGTCTCTTGCAGAGAAGACGGGATGTAGCCTCTAGTATTCAATTGCGACGCAATTTGTGTGTTGCATTGTCAATGTGAGGGTACGCGAGTTCCAGTAAACTGGCAGTATTGCATAAGTGTCAAGCTACTTGACTCCCTGGAGAATTATGGTGACTAGGTGCGTTAGTCTCTTGGAGAGAAGCCGCCATGGAGCCTGTAGTATTCAATCGCGACGTAATCTCTGTGTTGCATCCTAAATATGACGGTGCGAGGGTTACAGTAAACTGGCTGTGGTGCATCGGAAACAAGCTACTTGTCTCCCAGGAGAAGTTCCATACGGTGACAGTAGGTGCGTTAGTCTCTTGGGGAGAAGTCGGCATGGAGTCTTCTAACATTCTGCGTGGTTTCTGTTTGTTCTAAGTCGTGTATCCCTATCACTTTCGCGCAACGACGCTCTGAGCGTGTTTCTTAGGGAATTGACCAGTTTGAACCTGGGACCTGTTGCTGGTAAGGAGACGCCAGACCACACATAACATGTAGAGTTCAGAAGAGTTCAGTGAGACTAGCGATGATATAACCAAATACTTAATGATTTCAGCGTCAGCTCCACTGCACTCCCTGTAAAAGAATCTTAATACTAACTAAATTTAGTGGAAGGGGTTCAAGGCTTTCCTATTTTTAGTTAGCTGGTAAAATAACGTCGAAAAAGCAGTTAAGTTTACCACTGGAAATTTTATTCTACTCACAAAACATTGTTTATAAATTGCACTATTGATAAAAGGAAATGTTTTAATACAGGATGATAAAAACCAACTGCGATCAACAAAAATGTGAACGAATATTCCCTGAATGGGTTTCCAAGTTCTACAATGGATTGAAGGATGACCTACGCCATATCACATCTATAATCTAGGTTTAAATTAAGTTTCACAAAAGAGAAAACTATCAAAATGGTCTACAGTGACCCTCAATTATCTTTAATTACTTATCTAACTCGTTGTAAATTACAGTGGCTGATGTGGCTTCTCAATAATTATATAACAGAAAAATCATCGCGTTTCAGATTTTAACTTACGTAGCAAATGTGAATACCAAGATCTTCAATTGACGATCGACACTAGTATTACGTAAAAAAGGGATGTAACAGATGAGACTTCTGCAGTTCTGAGTGAAGCATTATGCGCTCAAAAATGCGGCATCGCGTGCGTTCATTACCTTGTCGGTGTTCGTCAGGGGGAGACGGCCGTCACAGCTCCCTACAGCTCGCCGTCTCGGAAGCAACTCTCTCCTAACTTCTCATTACCACAATTTACCGAAGTTGGTTTAAAAAAAACTATCTTGCTGTGTTTTCATCTGACCAATCAGGGTCTCAATGTTAACCTTAAGCTCCGCTTACAAAAATTCTGTATATCCAATGAGAAACGTTATACTTTTCGTGGTGGGGCAATGTTTTTTAGGTTTGCAACGTAACAGAGACGCGCAAAAGTCTCACGCTAAAACTTACGGCTGGTGAGGCCCTTTTAGTGTTATCGTAAGATCTATACTGTTCTTCTGGAGGGCTCTAGCTTTTAACATGGGCTGGGGGGTGGTCCTGGTGGTTAGCTGGCGACGTGTGTGTCCGTCCCTTATCGTAGGACCTTCTAGCTTAACACGGTTATCCCCTCGGAACTGCGTCTGTCTCACGGTGCGAAGGTACGACATGCATTTAGGCATTCTTGTGTTAGTCTGTGGTATTCCATTTGCTCACTAGTTACTCGTATTACTTTGGTTAATTTAATGTCACGATTTATTCGGAACTATGTGACAAACTACTGGATTTGCTTATCATGTCAGGGTCTTCATGGAAGGCGTTGGATTTGCCTGACACCTTACATATCACCACCCCTCGAACTTAATTTTTGCACTGAAGTTAGGCAATGATTGAATCGTTGTCTAAGTCAGTCAGAAATTATTCCTTTATCTAAATTTTGTTGCCTATTGTTCAGCCACGTTTTTCTGGTTCTATGCTAGTTTGTATTAGTAATTTATATTTTTTTGTTCTTCCACATTGTTCTAAAAAATATGTTTATATTGACAAGAGAAGAATATTTTTATGCTATTATTGTTATTATTTATTTTTAATTATTTTCTTTCTTTATTTAAGTGTGAAGTTTGTTTTTTAAGAAGTTTGTTTTCGAAAGTGAGGAGTCTTTCACATCGATTTTCTTAGAAATATTTTTTTTTATAAATGTAGTAATTAAGTAAAATCTATTCCTAACACATTTTCTAAATATCATGTACAAGTAAAAATGTTTTTGTTTCTAGACACTCATTTCAACATTGTTGCACTAACAAATAAGAATTATTTCCAAGAATTGCTTTGACAAAGAAATGTACATACACAAGTATTGAGATATTATCCTAACAAATGGTACAAATGTTAAAAAAAAGGGAAAACATCCAACAAGATAATTTTTTATTGTTTGTTTTTGTAAGGAGAAAATAAGTAAAATATGGTTATTCTTTCATTTTTATGAGGAGAAAATAAGTGGCATATAGTTTTAGTGTTTCTTATGCCTTACTTTTGTTATTTATATACTGTCCATTTCAGAACTAATTACTTATTTTTATCGATAGTCTATTTTTTACTTAAGTCCATAGTCAATGACTGTTATTTTATAGTTTATTAGCTGTCTGGTGTGCTTAACTTATTTAGTTTTTCACACGTTTCTTTTGCACAATTCCTACATCACATAATTTGATTTCACACATTCATACAATCCTATGAATGTTTAAGCATGAGGTTGGCGAATGTTTTTGCACGAAGGTGATGGACTTGAGTGAGATGGATGTGGGCAAGTATTTGATGTAGAGCTTTGTTCGTCGTTCCTTGTTGGCTGTGCAAGTGTGTGTTGCTGTTGTGGAGGTCCCACAATGGAATGGAGCTGTGAGTGCAGAATCTGGTGGTTTACTGGCTTTGTATGCGTGAAAGTCATCGTTATGTGTCGCTAAAAGCGGTCGTTTTTCATTCTAATATTTCGCAGGCGACTAGCTTACAATAGGATAGGGATTTGGGAAGGTATGTCGTCTATTCTTCATCCATCTTCTTTCTTGGTCTCAATCTTGCGAATCTTCAACTTTTGTTCTTCCTGCTTTTTTTTTGTTTCTTACTTGATTCTTGGTTCTTCTCTGGGCAGGATATGGAAATATTTATTGATAACTAGTCGCTTTGAAGTTCTCCTCTTAGTAACAGTTTGATAAATTGTTTGGGCATGTCATTTTTACTTTGTGGAAGTTTTCTTCAGTTTCGTGCATCAGCGTGCTGTTTAATAGCAGTAGTGTGACTTTTACACACATTTTTTTTGCCATTGGTGGCTTGCCCAAGCGATCTTCTCGTCGGGCCGTTTTTTGCTTGCTCCGTTCATTCGGACCGCCCCGGGAACCCTTCTGGCGTTCCGTGTCCTGTCGTGTCTCTGCAGGGTTCCGCCCCTCTGTGGTTCTGCTGTCCTTTCCCTTCTCTCGATGCTTCTGCCTTGTAGGAATCGTGTCTTGCTAATTCCGTCCTTTTCTTTCTTGAAACTTCTTGCGATGCAACTTGTGGGTCGTTGCATCTGGTCTTTGCTGGAGTTTTTACAATGGTTCTTACGAAAAGTTTTACTTATAATCATCTAACATATGTCTAGTACCTACATTGTTTTACGCCTTCTTAAAAAGCATTACAAATTTCGGCGCCCTTATCATGTTACAATTCTAAGATATTTTGAGTCTTAACTTCTACAAGAATCCTCAAATTCGTCTTTTATTTTTGTGTAGTGCTGTGGTGTATAGCATTTTAGTATTTCATGCTGTTAGACTATCTACGTTTTGTCCCTTTTTGTTTTTGTTTTTATTGAAACTGCTTTCTTTTCCCCCCTTCCTCTCTCTTCATTCTTCTTTCTCCTGACGATCTTATCTGCAACATAATCTTGAAATATTATGCTGATTATTTACCAGTAATAAAATTAATCTTCAAACTTGTACTGAAAGTATTTAATACTGCCAGTCTTAGGTAAAAATACCTTTGCTTTATCTCGTAAAATACCCTCTAATTCTCTTTTACTGTGTTCCGAAATACCTTGAACTGCTTGCAATTTTTTGTCGATTTCTTTATGGACTTCTAACATGAGTTGAGGCGATTCCCCCTTTTGTGCATACCATTCTAATTCTTCATCCTCTTTATCTCGTATCATTCTTAATTGTTTGTTTATAACTGGTATTTCTTCTAATTTTAGCTTTTGCTCAAAGAGAAGTGTGACATTCCCGAATGTTACGCTACCTTTCCCCACATCTATTATCGCTCGTCTCTCATTTAAAAAACCTGCACCTATAAAAAAAATCTACAGTTAGTTTAGGTATAATCACGAAGTTGGCTTCGATCTTTTGACCTTGACACGAAAGAGTTAACCTTGTTTGTCTCGTAACTTCCGCAGCATTGTTTCTAATAGGACCTCTTACTTTAATCTTACGTGTTTTCAGAACTGGCAATTCCTCATTGGCATTACACTGCATGAATAAATTTTCTGAGATCGCAGTCAGTTCACTTCCGCTATCAATTACAATATTGACTGGGATATGCTTTACCATGGCCTTCACGATTGGTTGAATTTGAAAGGGTTGGTTCTGTTCTTCTTCTTCTTGCATCAACGAATCCTCCACTGAATCATACATGAGTCTTTTCAGGAATTTCCCTTGTGAATTCGAACTTTCTGTAGGATAAGCTTCGACTGCTACTTCTCTCTCTTTTATTTCCTCTTCTCTATTTCTTCCTTCATTTACGCTTTCTTCAACACCCTCTACTTTTTCCTCATCCTCGTCTACCTTCTCCTTCTTCGTCGCTACTTCTACATAATCGCATCTAAATGCTCTAATTATCGCTTCATAACTTCCTTCATTATATAGGTTGGGTTGCGTGCCCACTAGTAACTTATTTTTAACTTCTGTCGACTGTGCATTATCCTCATTGAATTCGCTTTCCCTGGTTTCCATCTCAAATAGCTCTGCAATACTCATTACTTCGTCCTTTCCTCCTACATTCATTGTGCATGCCTCTGGTAATTCATCTTCCTCGTCAGTATTCTCCCAATTAATTTCGTCCCAACACGATATTGTTATTTTCCCGTCTTCGGTTTCATCTGGTCCCTGCGGATTTGTTTCTTCCTTCTTCTCTTCTCGTGATAAGGTATTTACTTCTCTGTTCAAGGTGCTGCAATTGTCCTGGGTCGGTGTGTCATTCCCTTTGGCATGGGCGCTTAGCTGTCAATTCGAACGTTTTTCGGGGTTTGGTGGTCTTACCTCCACCTCTTCTATCTGTATTCTCTTTTCTTGCTCCGCTTGTTGATATTGGTTTCTTTGTTGATAATTTATCGGTCTATTGGCGCTCCAATACCCGTTCCGGTTGTCGTTATTCCCTCTGTAATAGTTGTTGCCGTTCCTGGGTGAATTATAGTTATTGCCATATTCTCTTCTAAATCCATAACCGGTTCTTTGTTGAAATCTATTGTCGTTTCTTGGTGCAAGTTATCACGTGGTTCGTAATTATTGTTTCTTCGTGCTGTGTCTTGTGGATTCCACTGCTTTATGCTTTCGTTTTCACATGCGCTTCGTCTTTTTCTTGCGTCATCTTCCGAAAATATGAACTCTAGTTCCCTTAGAATACCTTTAAATGCTTCGACGTCATTGCCTCCGCGACCTACTAATGATTGTAGGTATTTCAATGGTAACTTCATCGCGCATAATTTAATCAACTCTCCGTCACTGTATGGTACATCCAAGCATTGATTTTTCTTTGCCATTAATTCGAAAAATTTCACGGGACTCTTCTCTCCCGAATTTTCAAAATATGGGTTCTGTAATAATTCGTACTTCACTCTGTTCTGTGCTTCGCTGGACCAATATCGTGAGAGAAACTTCTCTCTGAAATCTTCGTACGATCGACATGTCGCTGCAACATTCTGCATGGTTTCTGCGACTGTTCCTGACATGTGTGCACATATAAAGTCTAATTTGTGTGCTAGCGTCCAGTGTTCTGGTAATCCTACTCGGAATTCATCAATAAAAGTTCGTGGATGTAATGAGTTTCCTTCTCGAAAGTGTTGAAATTTTCTGACTGTGAGGAAATGATCGTTGTCGTACTTCGTCATAGTTCCATATGAAATTCGCGATTCTTCGTCACTTTTGTTTCTGATCATTTCTCCCGTCGTTCTTTCCGGTTGTGGTAGATCCATTGGATATTGTCCACTGTAACTTTCGCCTACCCTTGCGTAGTATCGTTGGAGTGGTACGCAATAATTTTCTTCTATCGGTTGTGAACGTGTAGCTGAATGCATTGCACTGTACTCTTCGCGACCTGGCTTTCCATTGTCAGGTATTGGTTCGGTATCTTGCTGGCTAACCTTGCTGCTTCATTGCACGATCCAAACTGTCTTGAAACATACATTTGTGGTTCCGCATGTGTTTGTGATGCCGTTTGTTCATCAAGAATTTCGAAACGTGTTTGTTGCTCTGCAGGCTGTCTGATTTCACGTATGTTACTTTCCGCCTGTGATTGGAATCGCAAATGCATAATATCTTCGTCAATTGCTTGTTTTTCCGGTGCTATTACAGATACGGATGTGGTTGCAGACTCAGTGCTTGTTCGATCCTGTTCACTACGCTCTTCAATGGTTTGCAACAACTCTGTTCGCAATTTCTGAAATTGTCGCTTCGTTTGCGCTTCTATTTTGACTATGCGGTTATCATATCTTTTCAGCGCTGCTTTCGTGATACGTTTGTGTAACACACTGTTTTCAACAATTTCACGCGCTGTACCTGCTGCTTGTCTAGTAATTACGTTTATCTGTTTCTCTAGTTTCTTGACTTCTCCCTGGGTGTTGTTACGTAATGTTTTGATCTCGTCCTGTGTGTCATTACGCAATGTTTGTACGTCCGCTTGTACCTTGTCAATGTCTGTTCTCAATTGATTGTGACCTGTTACTAAGTTTCCTATCACTTCTCGAGATTCTTTTGCCTCGTCTTCAATATGACTTAGGTGTAACTGAATTTTTTTGTTTTGTTCTTCAATCTCACGCATTTCTACATCTACATCTACATTTATACTCCACAAGTCACCCAACGGTGTGTGGCGGAGGGCACTTTACGTGCCACTGTCATTACCTCCCTTTCCTGTTCCAGTCGCGTACGGTTCGCGGGAAGAATGACTGTCTGAAAGCCTCCGTGCGCGCTCTAATCTCTCTAATTTTACATTCATGATCTCCTCGGGAGGTATAAGTAGGGGGAAGCAATATATTCGATACGTCATCCAGAAACGCACCCTCTCGAAACCTGGCGAGCAAGCTACACCGCGATGCAGAGCGCCTCTCTTGCAGAGTCTGGCACTTGAGTTTATTAAACATCTCCGTAACGCTATCACGGTTACCAAATAACCCTGTGACGAAACGCGCCGCTCTTCTTTGGATCTTCTCTATCTCCTCCGTCAAACCGATCTGGTACGGATCCCACACTGATGAGCAATACTCAAGTATAGGTCGAACGAGTGTTTTGTAAGCCACCTCCTTTGTTGATGGACTACATTTTCTAAGCACTCGCCCAATGAATCTCAACCTGGTACCCGCCTTACCAACAATTAATTTTATATGATCATTTCACTTCAAATCGTTCCGCACGCATACTCCCAGATATTTTACAGAAGTAACTGCTACCAGTGTTTGTTCCGCTATCATATAATCATACAATAAAGGATCCTTCTTTCTATGTATTCGCAATACATTACATTTGTCTATGTTAAGGGTCAGTTGCCACTCCCTGCACCAAGTGCCTATGCGCTGCAGATCTTCCTGCATTTCGCTGCAATTTTCTAATGCTGCAACTTTTCTGTATACTACAGCATCATCCGCGAAAAGCCGCATGGAACTTCCGACACTATCTACTAGGTCATTTATATATATTGTGAAAAGCAATGGTCCCATAACACTCCCCTGTGGTACGCCAGAGGTTACTTTAACGTCTGTAGACATCTCTCCATTGATAACAACATGCTGTGTTCTGTTTGCTAAAAACTCTTCAATCCAGCCACACAGCTGGTTTGATATTCCGTAGGCTCTTACTTTGTTTATCAGGCGACAGTGCGGAACTGTATCGAACGCCTTCCGGAAGTCAAGAAAAATAGCATCTACCTGGGAGCCTGTGTCTAATATTTTCTGGGTCTCATGAACAAATAAAGCGAGTTGGGTCTCACACGATCGCTGTTTCCGGAATCCATGTTGATTCCTACATAGTAGATTCTGGGTTTTCAAAACCGACATGATACTCGAGCAAAAAACATGTTCTAAAATTCTACAACAGATCGACATCAGAGATATAGGTCTATAGTTTTGCGCATCTGCTCGACGACCCTTCTTGAAGACTGGGACTATCTGTGCTCTTTTCCAATCATTTGGAACCCTCCGTTCCTCTAGAGACTTGCGGTACACGGCTGTTAGAAGGGGGGCAAGTTCTTTCGCGTACTCTGTGTAGAATCGAATTGGTATCTGGTATCCCGTCAGGTCCAGTGGACTTTCCTCTATTGAGTGATTCCAGTTGCTTTTCTATTCCTTGGACACTTATTTCGATGTCAGCCATTTTTTCTTTTGTGCGAGGATTTAGAGAAGGAACTGCAGTGCGGTCTTCCTCTGTGAAACAGCTTTGAAAAAAGGTGTTTAGTATTTCAGCTTTACGCGTGTCATCCTCTGTTTCAATGCCATCATCATCCCGTAGTGTCTGGATATGCTGTTTCGAGCCACTTACTGATTTAAAGTAAGACCAGAACTTCCTAGGATTTTCTGTCAAGTCGGTACATAGAATTTTACTTTCGAATTCACTGAACGCTTCACGCATAGCCCTCCTTACGCTAACATTGACATCGTTTAGCTTCTGTTTGTCTGAGAGGTTTTGGCTGCGTTTAAACTTGGAGTGGAGCTCTCTTTGCTTCCGCAGTAGTTTCCTAACTTTGTTGTTGTACCACGGTGGGTTTTTCCCGTCCCTCACAGTTTTACTCGGCACGTACCTGTCTAAAACGCATTTTACGATTGCCTTGAACTTTTTCCATAAACACTCAACATTGTCAGTGTCGGAACAGAAATTTTCGTTTTGATCTGTTAGGTAGTCTGAAATCTGCCTTCTATTACTCTTGCTAAACAGATAAACCTTCCTCCCTTTTTTTATATTCCTATTAACTTCCATATTCAGGGATGCTGCAACGGCCTTATGATCACTGATTCCCTGTTCTGTACATACAGAGTCGAAAAGTTCGGGTCTGTTTGTTATCAGTAGGTCGGTCCAAGATGTTATTTCCACGAGTCGGTTCTCTGTTTAATTGCTCGAGGTAATTTTCGGATAGTGCACTCAGTATAATGTCACTCGATGCTCTGTCCGTACCACCCGTCCTAAACATCTGAGTGTCCCAGTCTATATCTGGTAAATTGAAATCTCCACCTAAGACTATAACATGCTGAGAAAATTTATGTGAAATGTATTCCAAATTATCTCTCAGTTGTTCTGCCACTAACGCTGCTGAGTCGGGAGGTCGGTAAAAGGAGCCAATTATTAACCTAGTTCGGTTGTTGAGTGTAACCTCCACCCATAATAATTCACAGGAACTATCCACTTCTACTTCACTACAGGATAAACTACTACTAACAGCGACGAACACTCCACCACCGGTTGCATGCAATCTATCCTTTCTAAACACCGTCTGTACTTTTGCAAAAATTTCGGCAGAATTTATCTCTGGCTTAAGCCAGCTTTCTGTACCTATAACGATTTCAGCTTCGGTGCTTTCTATCAGCGCTTGAAGTTCTGGTACTTTACCAACGCAGCTTCGACAGTTGACAATTACAATACCGATTGCTGCTTGGTCCCCGCATGTCCTGACTTTGCCCCGCACCCGTTGAGGCTGTTGCCCTTTCTGTACTTGCCCAAGGCCATCTAACCTAAAAAACCGCCCAGCCCACGCCACACAACCCCTGCTACCCGTGTAGCCGCTTGTTGCGTGTAGTGGACTCCTGACCTATCCAGCGGAACCCGAAACCCCACCACCCTATGGCGCAAGTAGAGGAATCTGCAGCCCACACGGTCGAAGAACCGTCTCAGCCTCTGATTCAGACCCTCCACTCGGCTCTGTACCAAAGGTCCGCAGTCAGTCCTGTCGACGATGCTGCAGATGGTGAGCTTTGCTTTCATCCCGCTAGCGAGACTGGCAGTCTTCACCAAATCAGATAGCCGCCGGAAGCCAGAGAGGATTTCCTCCGATCCATAGCGACACACATCATTGGTGCCGACATGAGCGACCACCTGCAGATGGGTGCACCCTGTACCCTTCATGGCATCCGGAAGGACCCTTTCCACATCTGGAATGACTCCCCCCGGTATGCACACGGAGTGCACATTGGTTTTCTTCCCCTCTCTTGCTGCCATTTCCCTAAGGGGCCCCATTACGCGCCTGACGTTGGAGCTCCCAACTACCAGTAAGCCCACCCTCTGCGACTGCCCGGATCTTGCAGACTGAGGGGCAACCTCTGGAACAGGACAAGCAGCCATGTCAGGCTGAAGATCAGTATCAGCCTGAGACAGAGCCTGAAACCGGTTCGTCAGACAAACTGGAGAGGCTTTCCGTTCAGCCCTCCGGAATGTCTTTCGCCCCCTGCCACACCTTGAGACGACCTCCCACTCTACCACAGGTGAGGGATCAGCCTCAATGCGGGCAGTATCCTGGGCAACCACAGTCGTAGTCCGATCAGGGGATGCATGGGACGAGCTGGCCGTCCCCGACAAACACCCATCCGGACCCCCACAGTGATGCCCATTGGCAACAGCCTCAAGCTGTGTGACCGAAGCCAACACTGCCTGAAGCTGAGAGCGAAGGGATGCCAACTCAGCCTGCATCCGAACACAGCAGTTGCAGTCCCTATCCATGCTAAAAACTGTTTTACAAAGAACGTCTGAACTAATCTACAGAGAGCGCAAACAAATCGACAAAATTTAAACGATTATTAAAATACAAGATTGCCTAGTAAATGCAGTAATGCTGCTACTTGCGCACTGCTGACACTGCTCGGCGGCGGAAGGAGACTAGGCGAATTTACACTATTCAGGTACTAAAACGCGATGCTACACTCTCAAATACTATAATACGCCAGAAATTTATGAATTAAACAATGCAAGTACCAAAAACACCAAAGAAATTAAGAATTAAACTATGTAACAAATGAGTGAGCTAAGAGTATACGACTTGCTGCTGCAGCTGCTTATCCAACGGCGGCAGGGAGCACACTGACTGTGACCAACCGACACTGGCCGTTCAAAACAAAAACAGAAGACAAACGACTATGCGAATTTACACTATTCAGGTACTAAAACGCGATGCTACAACTCTCAAATACTATAATACGCCCGAAATTTATGAATTAAACAATGCAAGTACCAAAAACACGCAAAGAAATTAAGAATTAAACTATGTAACAAATGAGTGAGCTAGGAGTATACGACTTGCTGCTGCAGCTGCTTATCCAACGGCGGCAATTTGTTTCGTCGTTTCTGCATTCTGAATTTTTATTTGGTTCGCAATTTCTTTATTTTGTCTTGTCATGGTTTCCGTCATTAATTGTAATAATTCTGCCAGATTGGTGGGTCCTATTGCGTTTTCTTCCGGCGTCCTACGCTCTGTGTTTTCGCCCAATTGTTGGTTTGCAACCGATTGCATTGAACTGTGCGGTGACACGTTTCTGCTCGCATTCCTTGTACTCTGTGGTGAGGGAGCTCTGATTACTTGTACTATGGGTTCTACGTATTCAAGACGCAAGTTAGAATCCTCATCGGCTGTCTCTCTACTTTCCTGCTCCTCTGTCGTATGCTGACTTATGTTTTCTATGCCTTGGCGTACATTATTCTCGTTATGGTGCGTTATCTGTCCTATTTCTCGCGATACTGCATCGTATGTTGTACTGTCCTCTATTCTCTGTCCGTCTTCATGTTGGGTCTCTACTTCAATTCGGTCAAGGTCTTGATCTGCCATTGCTAATCTTTCCGAATCCCTTATTTTCTGTTTTAAAAGCAATTCACGCGCCCTACTGCTCGTCAACATGCGCTCGTACGATCTCAAGCGTTTCATAAACTTTTTGCACACATGACTTGACAATCAATTCACTTACTTGTTGGGTCAGACCCACTTGTCAACGATGTATCCGCCACCTGTGCGCTTGCATTGGAGAGAAAACTTAATTCTAACAATATTAAAATTCATAACTTAATTATGCTATTGTCTCTGCCAGAATGTCTCACTTTCTATTGAATACTTTTACTATCTATCACTGCAGCTACTGTTTTCGACTATGTATAACTTTAGGAAAATAAAATTTTCAACAAGATATTTTTCTGACCTAGTTAGGTGTGAGGTCGACCTTCAATCATGGTATTTTACCATCCTGGCAGGGTCGCCATTCTCTAACATTCTGCATGGTTTCTGTTTGTTCTAAGTCGAGTCTCCCTATCACTTTCGCGAGCGACACTCTGAGCGTGTCTTTTAGGGAATTGACTAGTTTGAACCTGGGACCTGTTGCTGGTAAGGAGACGCCAGACCACACATAACATGTAGAGTTCAGAAGAGTTCAGTGAGACTAGCGATGATATAACCAAATACTTAATGATTTCAGCGTCAGCTCCACTGCACTCCCTGTAAAAGAATCTTAATACTAACTAAATTTAGTGGAAGGGGTTCAAGGCTTTCCTATCTTTAGTTAGCTGGTAAAATAACGTCGAAAAAGCAGTTAACTTTACCATTGGAAATTTTATTCTACTCACAAAACATTGTTTATAAATTGCACTATTGATAAAAGGAAATGTTTTAATACGGGATGATAAAAACCAACTGCGTTCAACAAAAATGTGAACGAATATTCCCTGAATGGGTTTCCAAGTTCTACAATGGATTGAAGGATGACCTACGCCATATCACATCTATAATCTAGGTTTAAATTAAGTTTCACAAAAGAGATAACTATCAAAATGGTCTACAGTGACCCTCAATTATCTTTAATTACTTATCTAATTAGTCGTAAATTACAGTGGCTGATGTGGCTTCTCAATAATTATATAACAGAAAAATAATCGCGTTTCAGATTTTAGCTTACGTAGCAAATGTGAATACCATGAGCTGCAATTGACGATCGACACTAGTATTACGTAAAAAGGGGATGTAACAGATGAGACTTCTGCAGTTCTGAGTGAAGCCTTATGCGCTCAAAAATGCGGCATCGCGTGCATTCATTACCTTGTCGGTGTCCGTCAGGGAGTGGCGGCCAGCGCAGCTCCCTACAGCTCGCCATCTCGGAAGCAACTCTTTCCTAACTTCTCCTTACTACAATTTACCGAAGTTGGTTTAAAAAAAAAACTATCTGGCTCTGTTTTCATATGACCAATCAGGGTCTCAATGTTAACCTTAAGCTCCGCCTACAAAAATTCTGTCTATCCAATGAGAAACGTTATTCTTTTCGTGGTGGGGCAATGTTTTTAAAGTTTGCAATGTAACAGAGACGCGAAATAGTCTCACGCTAAAACTTGCAGCTTGTGTGGCCCTTTTAGTGTTATCATAAGATCTATACTGTTCTTCTGGAGGGCTCTATCTTTTAACATGGGCTGGGGGGAGGTCCTAGCGGTTACTTTTCGTGGTGGGGCAATGTTTTTTAGGTTTGCAACGCAACTGAGACGCGAAAAAGTCTCACGCTAAAACTTGCGGCTGGTGTGGCCCTTTTAGTGTTGGGTAAGATGTATACTGTTCTTCTGGAGGGCTCTAGCTTTTAACATGGGCTGGGGGGGGGTGGTCCTGGTGGTTAGCTTGAGACGTGGGTGGCCGTCCCTTATCGTAGGGCCTTCTAGCTTAACACGGTTCTGCTCTCGGCTTCTGTTCTCGTTTTTCCCCTCGGAACTGCGTCTGTCTCACGGTGGGAAGGTATGACATGCATTTAGGCATTCTTGTGTTAGTCTGTGGTATTCCATTTGCTCACTAGTTACTCGTATTATTTTGGTTAATTTAATGTCACGATTTATTCGGAACTATGTGACATACTACTGGATTTGCTTATCATGTCAGGGTTTTCATGGAAGGTGTTGGATTTGCCTGACACCTTACAGTCTGTAGTTTTCAATCGTGACGCAATTTGTAGGTTGCATCGTCAATGTGAGGGTGTGACGTTTACAGTAAACTAACAGCGGTGCATCGGAAACAACCTACTTGACTCCGAGGAGACATTCCATACAGTGACCGTAGACGTGGAAATCCTTTCTGGAGAAGTCGGCATGGAGCCTGTTGTACTCAATCGCTACGCAATTTGTGTGTCGCATCGTCAATGTGAGGGTGCATGGGTTACAATAAACAGGAAGTGCTGTATCGGAAACAAGCTACTTGATTCCCAGGAGAAGTTCCATATGGTGACTGAAGCACCGTTAGTTGCTTGGAGGGAAGTCGGCATGGTGCCTGTAGTATTCAATCGGGATGTAATTAGTGAGTTGATTCAGCAATGTGAGTGTGTTAGGTTTACAGTAAAGTGGCAGTGGTACATGGGATACAAGGTACTTCACTTCCAGGAGAAATTCAATACAGCGACCGTAGCCGCGTTAGTCGCTTGGTGAGAAGACGGCATGGCGCCTGTTGTCTTCAACCAGTACACAATTTGTGTGTTGCATCGTCAATGTGAGGGTGGGAGGTTTACAGTAAACTTAGAGTGGTGCATCGGAAACAAGCTACTTGACTCCTAGGAGACGTTCCATGCTTAGGCCGTACCTGTGGATGTAGCTTAGAGAGAAGTCGACATGGAGTCTGTTATATTCAATCACGACGCAATTTTGTGTGTTGCATCGTCATGTGAGGGTGCAAGGGTTACATGAAACTTGCATTGGTGCATCAGAAACAAGATGCTTGACTCCCAGAGAAGTTCATACACTGACAGAAGCCGCGATACTCGCTTGGAGAGAACTTGGCATAGAGAATGTAGTATTGAATTGCACCACAATCTGTGTGTTGCATCATCAATGTGTGGGTGAGAGGGTTACAGTAAACTGGCAGTGGTGAATCGGAAACAATCTACTTGACTCCCAGGAGAAGTTCCATACACTGAACGTAGCCGCATTAGTCACTTGGAGAAATTTGGTCATGGAGCCTGCAGTAATCAATCCTGACGCAATTTGGGTCTCGCATCGTCAATGTGAGGGTGGAGGGTTACAGTAAACTGGCAGTAGTGCATTGGAAATCATCTACTTGATTCCCAGGAGAAGTTCCGTACAGTGACTGTAGCCACGTTAGTCACTTGGAGAAAATTCGGCATGGAGCCTGTAGTACTCAGTCGCGAAGTAATTTGTGTCTCGCATCGTCAATGTGAGTATGGAGGGTTACAAAAATGGTTCAAATGGCTCTGAGCACTATGCGACTTAACTTCTGAGGTCATCAGTCGCCTAGAACTTAGAACTAATTAAACCTAACTAACCTAAGGACATCACACACATCCATGCCCGAGGCAGGATTCTAACCAACGACCGTAGCGGTCGCTCGGCTCCAGACTGTAGCGCCTAGAACCGCACAGCCACTCCGACCGGTTGAGGGTTACAGTAAACTGGCAGTGGTGCATCGGAAACAAGCTACATGCTCCCAGGAAAAGTACCAAACAGTGACCGCAGCGTCGTTAGTCACTTGGAGAAAATTCGGCACGGAGCCTGTAGTCTTCAACCGGTACGCAATTTGTGTGTTGAATCGTGAATGTGACGGTGCGAGGGTTACAGTAAACTGGCAGTGTTGCATCGGAAACATGGGACTTGACTCCCAAGAGACGTTCCATTCGGTGACCATAGTCGCATAGTCGCTTGGAGAGAAGTCAGTATGGTGCCTGAAGTATTCAATCGAGAAGCAGTTTGTGTGTTGCATCATCAATGTGAGAGTGCGATATTTACAATAAACTGAAATTATTAGATCAAAAAAAGCTACATGACTCCCAGGAGAAGATCCATATGGTGACCAAAGTTGCTTTACTCGGTTGGAGGGACGTTGGCATGGTGCCTGTAGTATTCAATGGCGACGAAAAATGTGTGTTGCTTCATCAAGGGAGTGATTCAGGGTTACAGTGAAGTGGCAGTTTTGCATGGAAAAAGAGGCACTTAACTCGCAGGTGTTGTTCCAAACGGTGACAGTAGCCACGATATTCGCTTGGGTAGAAGTCGATATGGAGCCTGCAGTCTTCAACTGGGACACAATTTATGTGTTGCATCGTCAATGTGAGTGTGCGAGGGGGTACAATAAAATGACATTTGAGCATCGGAAACACGCTTTTTCACTTCCAGGAAACGTTCCATTGTGTGACCATAGCCGCATTAGTCACTAGTAGAAAAATTGGCATGGAGCCTGTAGCACTTAATCGAGACGCAATTTGTGCGTCGCATCGTGAATATGAGGGTGCGGGTGTTACAATAAAGAGGTAGCGCTGCATCGGAAACAATCTACCTGACTCGAAGGAAATTTCCATACGGTGACAGTAGCCGCGATATTCACTTGGAGAATGTAGCATTGAATGTCGACACAGTTTGTGTGGTGCATCGTCAATTTGAGGATGCAAGGTTTACAGTAAACTGGCAGTGATGAAACGGAAACAGGCTACTTGACTCCCACGGGGCGTACCACATGGTGTACGTAACAGCGTTAGTCGCTTGGAGAGAAGTGGTACATCGGAAACAATGCACTTACTCCCAGGAGAAGTTCCATATGGTGACAGTAGTCGCGATTTTGGCTTGGAGAAAACTTGGCATGGTGAATGTAGTATTGAATATCGACGCAATTGGTGTGTTGCGTCGTCAATGTGTGGGTGCGAACCTTACAGTATCCTGGCAGTGGTGAATCGGATACAAGCTGCGTGACACCCAGGAGAAGTGCCTTACGGTAACATAGCCGCGTTATTTACTTGGAGATAAGCCAGCATTGAGATTGTAGTAGACAGTCGAGACGCAGTTTATGTGTTGTATCGTGAATGTGGGTGCGATGGCTATGCAGTAGTATTTAATAACGACGTAATTTATGTGTCGCATCGTCAATGTGAGGTGCGAGGGGTACAGTAAACTGGCAGTGGTGCATCGGAAACAAGCTACACTCCTGGAAATTGAAATAAGAACACCGTGATTGCATTGTCCCAGGAAGGGGAAACTTTATTGACACATTCCTGGGGTCAGATACATCACATGATCACACTGACAGAACCACAGGCACATTGACACAGGCAACAGAGCATGCACAATGTCGGCACTAGTACAGAGTATATCCACCTTTCGCAGCAATGCAGGCTGCTATTCTCCCATGGAGACGATCGTAGAGATGCTGGATGTAGTCCTGTGGAACGGCTTGCCATGCCATTTCCACCTGGCGCCTCAGTTGGACCAGCGTCCGTGCTGGACGTGCAGACCGCGTGAGACGACGCTTCATCCAGTCCCAAACATGCTCAATGGGGGACAGATCCGGAGATCTTGCTGGCCAGGGTAGTTGACTTACCGTGCACTATTCTGTGTCCCCTCGACGATCAGACGATCACCAGTGGTGTACGGCCAGTGTAGGAGATCGCTCCCCACACCATGATGCCGGGTGTTGGCCCTGTGTGCCTCAGTCGTATGCAGTCCTAATTGTGGCGCTCACCTGCACGGCGCCAAACACGCATACGACCATCATTGGCACCAAGGCAGAAGCGACTCTCATCGCTGAAGACGACACGTCTCCATTCGTCCCTCCATTCACGCCTGTCGCGACACCACTGGAGGCGGGCTGCACGATGTTGGGGCGTGAGCGGAAGACGGCCTAACGGTGTGCGGGACCGTAGCCCAGCTTCATGGAGACGGTTGCGAATGGTCCTCGCCGATACCCCAGCAGCAACAGTGTCCCTAATTTGCTGGGAAGTGGCGGTGCGGTCCCCTACGGCACTGCGTAGGATCCTACGGTCTTGGCGTGCATCCGTGCGTCGCTGCGGTCCGGTCCCAGGTCGACGGGCACGTGCACCTTCCGCCGACCACTGGCGACAACATCGATGTACTGTGGAGACCTCACGCCCCACCTGTTGAGCAATTCGGCGGTACGTCCACCCGGCCTCCCGCATGCCCACTATACGCCCTCGCTCAAAGTCCGTCAACTGCACATACGGTTCACGTCCACCTTGTCGCGGCATGCTACCAGTGTTAAAGACTGCGATGGAGCTCCGTATGCCACGACAAACTGGCTGACACTGACGGCGGCGGTGCACAAATGCTGCGCAGCTAGCGCCATTCGACGGCCAACACCGCGGTTCCTGGTGTGTCCGCTGTGCCGTGCGTGTGATCATTGCTTGTACAGCCCTCTCGCAGTGTCCGGAGCAAGTATGGTGGGTCTGACACACCGGTGTCAATGTGTTCTTTTTTCCATTTCCAGGAGTGTATTTGCTTCATAGGAGAAGTTCGATACGAAGGCAGTAGCCACGTTAGTCGCTTGGAGAAAAGTCGGCATGGAGCTTGTAGGAGTCAATCGAGACGCAATTTCTGTATTGCATCGTGAATGTGAAGGTGCGAGAGTTACAGATAAGTGGCAATCGTACGCCTAAAAAGGTACTTGACATCCACGAGAAGTTCCACAGAGATGCGTTGGTGGCTTGGAGAGAAGTCCGCATGTAGTCCGTAGTATACAATCAAGACGCAGTTTGTGTGTTGCATAATGTGAGGGTGCGAGTGTTACAGTAAACTGGAGTTGCTGCATCAGATCAAGCTACTTTACCCCATATGGTGACCGAAGCAGCGTTAGTCGCTTTGAGAGAAATCGGAATGTTGCCTGTGGTATTCAATCGCCACGCAATCTTTGTGTTGCTGCATCAGCATATCAGGGTGACAGTAATGTGGCAGTGGGGCATGGGATACAAGCTGCTTGACTCCCAGGAGAATTTCCATACGGCGACCGTAGCCGCGATATTCACTTGGAGAAAAGTAGCCATGGAGCCTGTATTAGTCCATCGAGATGCTATTTGGGTGTTGTATCGTGAATGTGGTGGTGCGAGGGTTAGAGTTAACAGGCAGTGGTGCACGGGAAACAAGGTACTCGACTCACAGGTGAAGTTTCATACGGTGACAGTAGTCGCGATGTTCGCTCGCAGAGAACTTGGTATGGAAAATGTAGTATTAAATCGCGAAGCAATTTGTGTGTTGCATCGTCAACGGGAGGGTGCGAGGGTTACAGCAAACTGGCAGTGGTGAATCGGGAAGAAGCTACTTGACTATCACGTATGGAACGTCTCCTGGGAGCCAAGAATCTTGTTCTGATGCATCAATGCCAGTTTGATGTAACCCTCGCACACTCACAAAACAATTCAATACACAAAATTGCGTCGTGATACAGACTCCACGCAGACTTCTCTCGAAGCTACAAACACAGGTATAGCCGTGGTATGTAAGGTCTCAGAGGAATCAGGTAGTTTGTTTCCGATGCACCACAGCCAGTTTACTGTAACTCTCGGACCATCACATTCACGACGGGACACATAATTAATGTCGTATACTGGCTCCATGAAGACTTTTCTGATAGCAACTAACGCATCTACAGTCACCATACGGAACGTCTCCTTGGAGTCAAGTATCTTGTTTCTGATGCACCAATGCCAGTTTGATGTAACCATCACACCATCACATGACGATGCAACAATCCAAATTGCGTCGTGGTTGAATTCTACAGACACAATGCAGACTTCTCTCGATGCTACAAACAGGGGTACGGCCGTGATATGGAACATCTTAGAGGATTGAAGTAGGTTGTTTCCGATGTTCCACAGCCAGTTTACTATTACCCTCTCACCCTCACATTGACGATGGGACACCTTCTTTACGTCGATATTAAATACTAGTGACTGCATGCCGACTTCCCAACGCGTGTCTAACGCGTATTATGGTCACCGTGTGGAACGTCCAATGGGAGTCAAGTAGTTTGTTTCCGATACACCACTGCCACTTAACTGTTGCCCTCGCACTCTCATATACACGATAAAACACACAAATTACCACTCGATTGACTACTAGAGGCTGCATGCCAATTTGTTTCCCAAGTGACAAACGTTGCTACAGACACAGTATGGAACGTCTCCTAGAAGTCGATTAGCTTGTTACCGTTGCACCAATGCCCGTTTGCTGTAGCCCTCGCACCCTCACATTGACGATGCAACACAAAAATTTCGATTCGGTTATAAGACTACACGCTTCTTGACGACTTCTCTCCAACTGACTACGATCACTGTATGGAACGTCTCCTGGGCGTCAAGTAACTTGTTTCCGATTCACCACTGCCAGTTTACTGTAAACCTCGCACCCTTACATTGATGGTGCAACGCACAAATTGGGTCGCGATTCAATACTGCATTTACCATGCAAAGTTCTCTCCAAGCGAACATCGCGGCTATTGTCACCGTATGGAACTTCACCTGGGAGTGAAGTAGTTTGTATCCGATGCACCACAGCCAGTTAACTCTAACACACGCACACCCACATACTTGATACAAAACACAAATATCGTCTCGATGAACTACTACAGCCTCCAAGTGAATACCGCATTTACAGTCACCGTAAGAGAACGTCTCCTGGGACTTCTCTCGAAGCTACAAACAGGGGTAGAGCACTGGTATGGAACGTCTCAGAGGAATCAGGTAGCTTATTTCCGATGCACCACAGATAGTTTACTCTAACCCTTGGGTTTCATCAAACTGGCATTAGTGCATCAGAAACAAGATACTTGACTCCCAGGATATGGTGACTGTATCCGCGTTAGTCGCTTGGAGAAAAGTCGGTTGGAGCCAGTAGTATTTAATAACGACGTAAATTATGAGTCCCATCGTCAGTGTGAGGGTGCGAGTGTTACAGTAAATTGGCTGTGGTGCATTGGAAACAAGATACTTGATTCCTCTGAGAAGTTCCATACCACGGCCATACCCGTGTTTGTAGCTACGAGAGAAGTCGGAATGCAGCCCGAAGTATTCAATCACGACTGAATTTTGTTTGTTGCATCGTCATGTGAGGCCGCGAGGGTTACATCAAACTGGCAGGATCTTTTATTGTATGATTATATGATAGCGGAAAAAACACTGGTAGCAGTTACTTCTGTAAAATATCTGGGAGTATGCGTGCGGAACGATTTGAAGTGGAATGATCATATAAAATTAATTGTTGGTAAGGCGGGATTCATTGGGAGAGTGCTTAGAAAATGTAGTCCATCAACAAAGGAGGTGGCTTACAAAACACTCGTTCGACCTATACTTGAGTATTGCTCATCAGTGTGGGATCCGTACCAGATCGGTTTGACGGAGGAGATAGAGAAGATCCAAAGAAGAGCGGCGCGTTTCGTCACAGGGTTATTTGGTAACCGTGATAGCGTTACGGAGATGTTTAATAAACTCAAGTGGCAGACTCTGCAAGAGAGGCGCTCTGCATCGCGGTGTAGCTTGCTGTCCAGGTTTCGAGAGGGTGCGTTTCTGGATGAGGTATCGAATATATTGCTTCCTCCTACTTATACCTCCCGAGGAGATCACGAATGTAAAATTACAGAGATTAGAGCGCGCACGGAGGGTTTCAGACAGTCGTTCTTCCCCCGAACCATACACGACTGGAACAGGAAAGGGAGGTAATGACAGTGGCACGTAAAGTGCCCTCCGCCACACACCGTTGGGTGGCTTGCGGAGTATAAATGTAGATGTAGATGTAGATGTAGATGCATTGGTGCATCAGAAACAAGATACTTGACTCCCAGGCGACGTTCCGTACGGTGACTGTAGATGCGTTAGTTGGTTCAAATGGCTCTGAGCACTATGGGACTTAACATCTACGGTCATCAGTCCCCTAGAACTGAGAACTACTTAAACCTAACTAACCTAGGGACATCACACAACACCCAGTCATCACGAGGCAGAGAAAATCCATGACTTCACCGGTGCGTTAGTTGCTATGAGAAAAGTCTGCATGGAGGCAGTAATATTTAATAACGACGTAAAGTATGTGTCCCATCGTCAATGTGAGGGTGTGAGGGTTAGAGTAAACTGGCAGTGGTGCATGCGAAAAAAGCAACTTGATTCCTCTGAGACGTTCCATATCACGGTCGTAACCGTGTTTGTAGCTTCGAGAGAAGTCGGCATTGATTCTGCAGAATTCAATCACGACGCAATTTTGTGTGTTGCATCGTTATGTGAGCGTGCGAGGGTTATAACAAACTGGCATTGGTGCATCAGGAACAAGATACAAAAAACTCCCAGGAGACGTTCCTTACTGTGACTGTAACCGCGTTATTCGCTTGGAGAAATGTCGGCATGGTACTAGTAGTTTTTAATAACGGCGTAAATTATGGGTCCCATCGTCAATGTGAGAGTGCGAGGCTTACAGTAAACTGGTTGTGGTGCATTGGGAACAAGATACTTGATTTCTCTGAGACGTTCCATTCCACGGCCGTACCCGTGTTTGTAGCTTCGAGAGAAGTCATCATGGAGCGTTTATTATTCAATCGCGACGCGATTTTCTGTATTTCATCGCCATGTGATGGTGCAGGGGTTACATCAAACTGGCATTGGTGCATCAGAAACAAGATACTTGACTCCCAAAGACGTTACATACTGTGTCTGAAACCGCGTTAGTCGCTTGGAGAAATGTCGGCATGGCCCCAATAGTTTTTAATAACGACGTAAAGTATGCGTCCCATCGTCAATGTGAGGGTTTGAGGATTACAGTAAACTGGCTGCGGTGCATCGGAAACAAACTATTGGAATTCTCTGAGAAGTTCGATATGACAGCCGTACTTGTGTTTGTAGCTTTGAGAGACGTCGGCAAGGTAGTTTGTAGAATTCAATGACGACGTAATTTTGTGTGTTGTATCGTCATGTGAGGGTGCGAGTGTTACAGCAAACTGGCTGTGGTGCATTGATTTCTGTGAGACGTTTCATACCACATTGGTACCCGTGATAATAGGTCAGAGGGAATTCGGAATGGAGTCGGCAGAATTCAATCACGAGGCAATTTTGTGTGTTGCCTCATCATGTGAGGGGATGAGGATTATATCAAACTGCCTTTGACGCAACAGAAACAAGATACTTGACTGCCAGGTGACGTTCCATACGGCGACTGTAGCCGCGTTAGTCGCTTGCAGAAAAGTCACCCTGGAGGCTGTAGTATTTAACAACGACGTTAATTACGTGTCACATTGTCAATATGTTGATATGAGGGTTTCAGTAAACTAGTTGTGGTTCATCAGAAACAAGCTACTTGATTCCTGTGACGTTCCGTACCTCGGTCGTACCCGTGTTTGTAGCTTCGAGATACACTCCTGGAAACTGAAATAAGAACACCGTGAATTCATTGTCCCAGGAAGGGGAAACTTTATTGACACATTCCTGGGGTCAGATTCATCACATGATCACACTGACAGAACCACAGGCACATAGACACAGGCAACAGAGCATGCACAATGTCGGCACTAGTACAGTGTATATCCACCTTTCGCAGCAATGCAGGCTGCTATTCTCCCATGGAGACGATCGTAGAGATGCTGGATGTAGTCCTGTGGAACGGCTTGCCATGCCATTTCCACCTGGCGCCTCAGTTGGACCAGCGTTCGTGCTGGACGTGCAGACCGCGTGAGACGACGCTTCATCCAGTCCCAAACATGCTCAATGGGGGACAGATCCGGAGATCTTGCTGGCCAGGGTAGTTGACTTACACCTTCTAGAGCACGTTGGGTGGCACGGGATACATGCGGACGTGCATTCTCCTGTTGGAACAGCAGGTTCCCTTGCCGGTCTAGGAATGGTAGAACGATGGGTTCGATGACGGTTTGGATGTACCTACCGTGCACTATTCAGTGTCCCCTCGACGATCACCAGTGGTGTACGGCCAGTGTAGGAGATCGCTCCCCACACCATGATGCCGGGTGTTGGCCCTGTGTGCCTCGGTCGTATGCAGTCCTGATTGTGACGCTCACCTGCACGGCGCCAAACACGCATACGACCATCATTGGCACCAAGGCAGAAGCGACTCTCATCGCTGAAGACGACACGTCTCCATTCGTCCCTCCATTCACGCCTGTCGCGACACCACTGGAGGCGGGCTGCACGATGTTGGGGCGTGAGCGGAAGACGGCCTAACGGTGTGCGGGACCGTAGCCCAGCTTCATGGAGACGGTTGGGAATGGTCCTCGCCGATACCCCAGGAGCAACAGTGTCCCTAATTTGCTGGGAAGTGGCGGTGCGGTCCCCTACGGCACTGCGTAGGATCCTACTGTCTTGGCGCGCATCCGTGCGTCGCTGCAGTCCGGTCCCAGGTCGACGGGCACGTGCACCTTCCGCCGACCACTGGCGACAACATCGATGTACTGTGGAGACCTCACGCCCCACGTGTTGAGCAATTCGGCGGTACGTCCACCCGGCCTCCCGCATGCCCACTATACGCCCTCGCTCAAAGTCCGTCAACTGCACATACGGTGCAGCGATCGTGTGTTGCATCATCATTGTGAAAAGCAATGGTCCCATAACACTACCCTGTGGTACGCCAGAGGTTACTTTAACGTCTGTAGACGTCTCTCCATTGAGAACAACATGCTACGTTCTGTTTGCTAAAAACTCTTCAATCCAGCCACACAGCTGGTCTGATATTCCGTAGGCTCTTACTTTGTTTATCACGCGACAGTGCGGAACTGTATCGAACGCCTTCCGGAAGTCAAGGAAACTGGCATCTACCTGGGAGCCTGTATCTAATATTTTCTGGGTCTCATGAACAAATAAAGCGAGTTGGGTCCCACACGATCGCTGTTTCCGGAATCCATGTTGATTCCTACAGAGTAGATTCTGGGTTTCCAAAAACCACATGATCCTCGAGCAAAAAACATGTTCTAAAATTCTACAACAGATCGATGTCAGAGATATGGGCCTATAGTTTTGCACATCTGCTCGACGACCCTTCTTGACAACTGGGACTACCTGTGCTCTTTTCCAATCATTTGGAACCTTCCGTTCTTCTAGAGACTTGCGGTATGCGGCTGTTAGAAGGGGGGCAAGTTCTTTCACGTACTCTGAGTAGAATCGAACTGGTATCCCGTCAGGACCAGTGGACTTTTCTCTGTTGAGTGATTTCAGTTTCTATTCTATTCCTTGGACATTATTTCGATGTCAGCCATTTTTTCGTTCGTGCGAGGACTTAGAAAAGGAACTGCAGTGCGGTCTTCCTCAGTGAAACAGCTTTGGAAAAACGTGTTTAGTATTTCAGCTTTACGCGTGGCATCCTCTGTTTCAATGCCATCATCATCCCAGAGTGTCTGGATACGCTGTTTCGATCCACTTACTGATTTAACGTAAGACCAAAACTTCCTAGGATTTTCTGTCAAGTCGGTACATAGTATTTTACTTTCGAATTCACTGAACGCTTCACGCATAGCCCTCCTTACGCTAACTTTGACATCGTTTAGCTTCTGTTTGTCTGAGACGATTTGACTGCGTTTAAACTTGCAGTGCAGCTCTCTTTGCTTTCGCAGTAGTTTCCTAACACAGAAGTACCGTCACGATTGAACACTGCAGGCTCCATGGCCTCTTCTCTCCGAGAGACTAACATGTATGCTGTCTCCATACGCAACCTCTTCTCGGAGTTCAGTTTCTTTTTTCCGCTGCAGACATATCAGTTTACTTTGACCCTCGCACCCCACATTGAAGATGCAAAACAAAAGTTGCGTTGCGACTGAACACAAGAGGCTATACGCCGACTTCTCTCCGATAGTCTATCATTGCTGCAGTCAGCGAATGGAACCTCTCCTGGGAGTCCAGTAGTTTCATTCCGATGTACCACAACTCACATCCTGTGACACTCGCACCGTCACATTGACGATGCAACACAGAAATTGCGTTTCGATTGGACACTAATGGCACAATGACGGCTTCTCTCCGAGAGAGTGACGTGTCTGCGGTCTCCATACGCAACCTCCCCTGGGAGTGCAGTTTATTTTTTCTGATTCAGATAAATCCGTTTACTTTAACTCTTGCGCCATCACATTGACGATGCAACACAGAAATTGCGTCGCGATGGAACACTACAGGCTCCATGCCGACTTCTCTCCGAGAGACTATTGTTGCTGCGGTCACCGATTGGAACCTCTCCTGGGAGTGCAGTAGTTTCTTTCCGATGTACCACAACTGAACACTCACACACTCACATTGACGATGGAACACAGAAATTGCGTCGCGATTGAACACTACTTGCTCCATGCCGAATTCTCTCCGAGAGATTAACGTGTCTTCGGTCTCCGTACGCAAATTCTCCTGGGAGTTCAGTATCTTCTTTCCGATTGCAGATAAATCCGTTTACCTTATCCCTCGTACCCTCACATTGACAGTACAACACAGAAATTGCATCGCGATTGTAAACTACAGGCACCATGCCGACTTCTCTCCGAGGGACTAACGTATCTGCGTTGTCCGTACTCAACCTCTACTGGGAGTGCAGGTTCTTTTATTTCGACGCAGATAAATCCGTTTTCTGTAACCCTCGCTCCCTCACATTGACGATGCAACACACAAATTACGTCGCGGTTGAATACCACAGGCTCAATTCCGACTTCTTCCCAAGCGCCAGACGCGGCTTTTGTCACCGTATGGAACGTCTAAATCGAGTGAACAAGCTTGTTTCCGATACACCACTGATAGTTTACTGTAAGCCTCGTTCTTTCGAAATGACGATGCAACGCACAAATTGCGTCGCGGTTCAATACTACAGGCTCAATCCCGACTTCTCTCCAAGCGACAAATGCGTCTATTATCTCCATATGGAAATTCTCCTGCGAGTCATGCAGCTTGTTTCCGATGCACCACAGCCCGTTCACTGTAACCCTCGCACCTTCACATTGACGATGGGACACATAATTTACGTCATTATTAAATACTAGTTGCCCATTCCGGATTCTCTCCAAGCGACTAACACGGTTAGAGTCACCCTATCGAACGCCTGCAGGGGGACAAGTATCTAGTTTCTGAAGCACCAATGCCAGTTTGATGTAACCCTCACATGACGATGCAACACACAAAATTCCATTGTGATTGAATACTACAGGCGCCATGGCGACTTCTCACGAAGCTACAAAGACGGGTAAGGCTATAGTACGGAACCTCTAAGAGGTATCAGGTAACTTGTTTCCGATGCACCAAAACCAGTTTATTGTAACACTCGTATCCACACACTGACGATGGCACACACAATTTACGTCGTTATGTAATCCTACTGCCTCCATGTCGACTTTTCTTCAAGCGAATAACGCAGTTATAGTCACCGTATGGAATGTCTTCTGGGGGGTCAAGTATCTTGTTTCTGATGCACCAATGGCAGTTTGATGTCACCCTCGCACCCTCACATGACGATGCAACACATTATATTGCGTCGTGATTGAATTCTAAAGACTCCATGCCTACATACACTCCTGGAAATGGAAAAAAGAACACATTGACACCGGTGTGTCAGACCCACCATACTTGCTCCGGACACTGCGAGAGGGCTGTACAAGCAATGATCACACGCACGGCACAGCGGACACACCAGGAACCGCGGTGTTGGCCGTCGAATGGCGCTAGCTGCGCAGCATTTGTGCACCGCCGCCGTCAGTGTCAGCCAGTTTGCCGTGGCATACGGAGCTCCATCGCAACACAGATATTGCGTCGCGATTGAGCACTATAGGCTCCACACCGAATTCTCTCCGAGATACTAACGTGCATGCGGCTCCCCTACAGAAAATCTCCTGGGTGTGCAGTTTCATGTGTTCAATCGCGACGCAATATCTGTGTTGCATCATCAATGTGAGGGTGGGAGGATCAAAGTCAACGGATTTATCTGCATCGGAAACATGAAACTGCTCTCCCAGGATATTTCGTAGGGGAGCCGCAAGCACGTTGGTCTCTCGGAGAGAATTCGTCGTGGAGCCTGTAGTGTTCAATCGTGCTGGAATTTCTGTGTTACATCATTAATGTGAGGGTGTGAGGATAAAAGTAAACTGATTTAACTGCATCGGAAACATGAAAGTGCACTCCCAGGAGATTTTCCGGGGGGGAGCCGCGGGCACGTTTGTCTGTCAGAGATAATTCGGCGTGGAACCTGGAGTGTTGAATCGCGACGAAATTTCTGCGTTGCATCAGCTATGTGAGGGTGTGAGGATTAAAGTAGGGGAGAAGCGGGCACGTTAGTCTCTAGAAGAGAATTCAGTGTGGAGTCTGTAGTATTCAATCACGGCGCAATTTCTGCGTGGCATTATGAATGTGAGAGTGTGAGGATTAAAGTAAACGGATTTACCTACATCGGAAACATGAAACTGCACTGCCAGGAGATTTTCTGTGGAGTAGCCGCAGGCACGCTTGTCTCTCAGAGAGAATTTGGCGCACTGCCTCAAGTGTTCAATCACGACGCAATTTCTGTGTTGCATCATCATTGTGGTTGCGTGAGGATTAAAGTAAACGGAATTATCTGCAATGGAAACGTGAAACTGCACTCCCAGGAGATTTTCCGTAGGGGAGCCGCAGGCACGTTAGTCTTTTGGAGAGAATTCTGCTTGGAATCTGTAGTGTTCAGTCGCGACGCAGTTTCTTTGTTGCATCATCAATGTGAGGGTGTGAGGATTAAACTAAACGGATTTATCTGCATCGGAAACATGAAACTGCTCTCCCAGGAGATTTTTCGTAGTGGAGAAGCGGGCACGTTAGTCTCTCTGAGAGAAATCGGCGTGGAGACTGTAGTGTTCAATCGCAACGCAATTTCTGTGTTGCATCATCAATGTGAGGGTGTGACGATTCAACTAAACTGATTTATCTGCATCGGAACCATGAAAATGCACTCCCAGCAGATTTTCCGTTGCGGAGGTGCAGGCAAGATTGTCTCTCAGAGAATATTCATCGTGGAGCCTGTAGTGTTTATTCGCGACACAATTTCTGTGTTGCACCATGAATGTGGGGGTGTGAGGATTACAGTAAGCAGATTTACCTGCATTGGAAACGTGAAACTGCCCTATCATTAGATTTTCCATATAGGAGCCGCATGCACGTTAGTCTCTCGGAGAGAATTCGGCTTGGTGTCTGTAGTGTCCAATCGCGATGCTCTTTCTGTGTCGCATCATCAATGTGGGGGTGTGAGGATTAAAGTAAACGGATTTATCTGCATTGGAAACATGAAATTGCACTCCCAGGAGATTTTCCGTAGGGGAGCCGCATACACGTTAGTATCTTGGAGAGAATTCTGCGTGGAGCCTGTAGTTCTCAATCGCGACGCAATTTCTGTGTTGCATCATCAATGTGAGGGTGGGAGGATTAAAGTAAACGGATTTAATTGCATCGGAAACATGAAACTGAACTCCCAGGAGGCTTTCCGTAGGGGAGCCGAAGGCACGATAATCTCTTGGAGAGAATTCGGCGTGGGGCTTGCAGTGTTCATTTGCGACGTATTTTCTGTGTTCCATCATCATTGTGAAGGTGTGAGGATTACGATAAATTGATTTTCTGCATCGGACACACGAAACTGCACTCCCAGCAGATTTTCCGTTGGGTAGCCGCAGGCACGTTATTCTCTCGGAGAGAATTCGGCGTGGAGCCTGTAGTGTTGAATTGCGACGCAATTTCTGTGTTGCATCGTCAATGTGATTGTGTGGGGATTAAAGTAATCGGATTTATGTGCAATGGAAACATGAAACTGCACTCCCAGGAGATTTTCCGGGGGGGGGGGGGGGGGGGGAGCCGCGGGCACGTTTGTCTGTCAGAGATAATTCGGCGTGGAACCTGGAGTGTTGAATCGCGACGAAATTTCTGTGTTGCATTAGCTATGTGAGGGTGTGAGGATTAAAGTAAGCAGATTTATCTGCATCAGAAACAAGAAACTGCACTCCCAGGAGATTTTACGTAGGGGAGCCGGTGGCACATTAGTCCCTCCGAGAGAATTCAGTGGAGGGCCTGTAGTGTTGAAACGCGACGCAATTTTTGTGTTGCATCATCATTGTGGGGGTGATAGGAAAAACGTATACGGATTTATCTGCATCTGAAACATGAAACTGCACTCGTAGGAGATTTTCCATATGGGGGCTGCAGGCATGTTAGAATCTCGGAGATAAATCAGTGTGGGGCCTATAGCGTTCGGTCATGACGCAGTTTCTGTGTTGTATCATCAATGTGAGGGTGTAAGGATAAAAGTAAACTGATTTATCTGCCACGGAAGTATGAAACAGCACTCCCAGGAGATTTTCCGTAGGGGAGAAGTGGACACGTTAATCTCTCGAAAGGAATTAAATTTGGAGACTGTAGTGTTCAAACGTGACGCAATTTGTGTGTTGGATCATCAATGTGAGGGTGTGAGTATTAAAGTAAACGGATTTATCTGCATCGGAGACATGAAACTGCGCTCCCAGGAGATTTGCCGGAGGGGAGACGCATGCACATTAATCTCTCGGAGAGAATTCAGCTTGGAGGGTATAGTGTTCAATCGCGACGCAATTACTGTGTTGCATCTTCAATGTGAGGGTGTGAGGATTAAAGTAAACGGATTTATCTGCATCAGAAACATGAAACTGCACGCCCAGGAGCTTTTCCGTAAGGCAGCCGCTGGCACGTTAGTCACTCGGAGAGAATTCGGCGTGGACCTTGTAGTGTTAATTCGCGACGCAATTTCTTTGTTGAATCATCAATGTGAGGGTGTGAGGATTAAAGGAAGTGGATTTATTTGCATTGGAAACATGAAAAACTGGACTCTCAGGAGATTTTCCGTAGTGTAGCCACAGGTACGTTAGTCTCTCGGAGAGAATTCGGCGTGGAGTCTGTAGTGTTCAAATGCGACGGAATTTCTTTAATCCATTATCAATGTGAGGGTGTGAGGATTACAGTAAACGGATTTATCTGCATTGGAAACATGAATGTGCACACCCAGGAGATTTACCATAGGGTGCCACAGGCACATTAGTCTCTCGGAAAGAATTTGGCTTGGAGACTGTAGTGCTCAATCGCGACGGAATTTCTGTGTTCCATCATCAATGTGTGGGTGTGAGGATTAATGTAGACCGATTTATCTGCATCAGAAACATCAAACAGCCCTTCCAGGAGATTTTCCGTAGGGGAGCCGCAGGGACGTTACTCTCTCAGACAGAATTCGGCGTGGAGCCTGTCGTGTTCTATCGAGACGCAATTTCTGTGTTGCATTATCAATTTCAGGGTGTGGATTAAAGTAATCGGATTTATCTGCGTCAGAACCATGAAACTGCACTCTCAGGATATTTTCCATATCGGGGCTGAATGCACGTTTGTCTCTCGGAGGGAATTCGTCGTGGAGACTGTAGTGTTCAATCGAGACGAAATTTCTGTTTTGCATCATCAATGTGAGGGTGTGAGAATTAAAGTACGCGTATTTATCTGCATCGGAAACAGGAGAATGCACTGCCAGGAGACATTCCGTATGGGAGCTGCTAACACGTTGGTCTCTCAGAGAGAATCCGGCGTGGAGCCTGTAGTGTTCAATCGCGACGCAAGTTCTGTGTTGCATCATCAATGTGAGGGTGTATGGATTATAGTAAACTGATTTATCTGCATCGGAAACATGAAACTGCACTCCCAGGAGATTTTCCATATGGGGGCTGCAGGCACGTTAGTCTCTCGGAGAATATTCGGCGTGGAGCCTGTAGTGTTCAATCGCGACGCAATTTCTGTGTTGTATTATTATGTGAGGGTCTGATTATTAAGGTAAACGGTTTTATCTGCACCGGAAACATGAAACACTACTCCCAGAAGATTTTTCATATTGTAGCCACAGGCGCGTTAGTCTCTCGGAGAGAATTCGTCATGCAGCCTGTAGTGTTGAATCGCGACGCAATTTCTGTGTAGAATCATGAATGTGAGGGTGTGAGGAATAAATTAAACGGATTTATCTGCATGGGAAACATGAAACTTCACTCACAGGAGATTTTCCGTAGGGGTGAAGCAGGCACGTTGTCTCTCGGAGAGAATTAGGCGTTTAACCTGTAGTGTTCAATCGCGACGCAATAACTATGTTGCATCATCAATGTGAGGGTGTGAGGATGAAAGTAAACGGATTTATCTGCACCGTGTGGGGCGGCAGGTGGAATAATTATTAATCTTTCTATTATTTATTTAATGCTGTTGTTTGCCGTTCTCAACACTGGCTCTCTAACTACAATATTGGCAACCAGAAAGTGATTAGCAAATCGTGAAGCCTGTAATTAGTATTCCTAGTGCCCTCTTCATCTGAGAAATGTATTTATAGCTACAACTTATAGCTTTGAGGATTAGGAGACTGTCTGGGATTCAATAATCAAAAACCATTCTCTCTAAAATGTTCACTATATTCTGAAAGTCACAAACCAAAAAGGATCCACACAATCCAACTCCCAGAGCAGTTGAGTGTAATGCGCTGATTCAACTATAACTGTTCAAATTAATTGTTTAAGTGAATGCTCGCCATAATTTGAAGATAATGTTCATAAAACGCCACACTAATAATGGTAGAATGTCTGTCCTGTGGCGGCACGTGAAAATACGACATACGGAAACCTAAGATAGATCACTAACGTCATCCCAAAATTAACACTTCACTCGAAAACGATTTCATGTTTACGCTTATCCCGAGTAACTTATTACTGCATCCGAGGCTGTTTATATCAACGATACCGACGCGACACGACTTCCGGCACAGGTGGTGCATTAATCAGTGTATGCAGAGAACTGGGGCCTTCCTCTTCTCGCGCAGCGTTCTTACATATAAAGCTGAGGTGCGGACGGCTAAGGGAACGCCTGATCAAATCTGCTCTCCCGACTAGCCGCTGGGCTAGTAATGCAACACTTTAAGTTATCGAATAAATCATTACTTCCTTTGCTTATGGCCTATGAAGCTTTCAATTTAATTGTGCGATTAGCACACAAGTAAGTAATCATAATAAAAGTCTGACGTGGCTAAGTCAAATATTTTGGGCGAGAGAATTAATTTAATTACACTACATGCAGTAGACGAGCTCTGAACTTGCCCTTTGGAGATACGCTATTGCTATAGTTTTATAGTTATTCAGTTGAAACTTTTCACATCTTAATGATTACAGCGGATCTCCCTTCTAATTAAATTTAAACATGCTAGCTTTATTTATTCGCCTACTTAATCTATCTTGCTTCCTTAATTTCTAAGACAAAAACCAGAAAATCATGAATTTCAACTAAAATTTTAATTTGTGAGATCCAGAATACTGTTTCTACTAAATTATTATGCAAAAGGAATCTAAATATAAATTTTTAAGTTTCTATCTCTTTTCTGTTGCGCCAATGATTTTTACAGAAAAACGTCCAAATTTCGAAAATGGTTAAAGTTATTGAACTGATATTCAACACATACTGATGTAGTATTGCTCCTGACATGCTAGAAACGTTTCAGGTTATTTACTTGATTTTTAAATCATTGCGCAACATTTATGACGTCAGAGCTAGTTACAGCGGACTGGCTGGCACACAATGGAAAGACTGATGTGAATTTTATAAGACGTGAGTAGGCTGCTTCCCTACATCACCCTCTACCTAATTTATTTGAATGTTAATGAAAAAAAATTAATTACAAAAAGGGAAGCAAGGGTAAAGCTGAACCCCCTATGAAAAATTGAAATTGAAATGTAAACATATAAAAATATTAAAAGAAAACTTATTACCTACTTCAATTATTTAAATTGCTGGCATGTTCACTGCCTCTTAAGCAACATTATCACTTAAAATTTAAGCAAAATCAATGAAACACTTTGGTATAGATATTGCCTTAGACAGACAAACACATAAAAATATGTGAAATTATGAAAATCTTAAATCCACTAAATTGTCTGTAAATATTTTTACATACACAAATTCAAAGAAAATAACACAGTTATTCATGATACATAAACAGATAATTATATCTTAGCAGTTTTTTCTAAACCTGAAAGAAACTTTCACAAATCATGACAATTTCATTTTTGCACACGTGGTTGTAGCCGCTTTGGCTGGCGTTCTACACTTCCATTCACAAGGGTAGATGAAGGGAAGTTGCTATGGTGTGCGTCCTTCACGTTCAGTCTAAATTACATGGGGAAAGGGGAGGGGTCACTGTGAGTTGTGTCCAAGTCACTCCACACTTTCACGCAGCTACCAGGCTGCCATTATCTGGTTTGTTCTGTTGAACAAACAAAAAGAGTGCCTCAGACTCTGTTCATTTAATATATGAGGGTGGGTCACAATGAAATGGGGATATATACATTTTATCTTTCAATATGTTACTGGAACAAAGTTAACAGAACTTTTTCAATTTTACTCTCGCGGTTACTTGACTGTCATAAAATCGGTAAACAAATGGCTCAAGACGCCGTTAGTCACGTACTAGAGAAACTTTATACTCAAGGCATACAATCATAAATCCTATTTAATCTCAATTTATTATTTCTGGGCCGGAACACTGAACCAATGCTCGGTACATTCCTGACAAATCTGTATTTTATTTACTTAACTGACTCATCTTCGTTTATCTTATTCTTAGTGATAGTATGAGTATATTTGATTAGCAGTTGTCTTCTCAGCCTCTTTGTACATGTGAGTAACTTGTGGTAATAGTACAGTTCTGAGTGTTCAAAACAAACTACGTTTAGTTGACTACTAAATCCACTTATTGGTCTTCTGCTGCTGTGTCAGTTCCACATCTGCAATTATGTACTTACTTACTTTGCTAGTGTATGAACTTAAGTAATACTCACTCCATTGAAATTTAAAGCATAGGATAGCACATTTATTTCATATCTATAGTGTATTGCAGCTGATCAGTTTGCTCACGATGCAATCCATTTCCACTTGATTGGATGCTGAAACCACAGGTAGTCTCTCTCGACCTACCACTAAAGTGCATTAAGTAATTATGGCCGAGCGTAATGCTGAATTCCTTAAACCTATAGGACACCATGAGCTGCTCTGTCTCATCTAACATAAGGGTACCTATGGTCGCATTCACGCCTCCAACTCATAATCTCAATACACTACACACTACACCAAACAACGGCCAGCTCCAACCTTATAAATATTTCAAGGACGTGTCCTTCACGTCTCAACCACAAACACTGTTCAATTCTATTACGCTGCCATTTCTTGCTACACAAGGTGAGTTCATTCTTACAACTTATTTGCATATGTTTCATAACACTAAGCAATCTCTTTTACTATTAATTAGTTAGCTCTACAGCATACAATAAGTTTCACTGCAACTTCAGATCCTGCTTGTACATGAATTTGTATATCTTTTTAAATTACTGTTGGTGGACCATTTCCAATATAACAATAACTTTGTACTTATAATATTACCAGGGTTCTATACATTCTTGTAACTCAAGCACTTTTGTATCTTAATTACATCATACTTCTCTGTTGTTTTTGTCACTGTTACGTTTGTCACATTAGGTATTTTCTTCACTAATCGGTGGATAGAATGGTTACAGAACTCATGGCTTGATAGCCATGACGGAAAATTTTTGTATTGCAAAGAAGGAATCGAAACTTTGGTAGATAGGAAATATGAAGAATGAGCGAGACCTGAAAAGGAAAGAAGATCTCACACAGCTGGGACTGCACAGCTGCCACACTGCGTAGAGGTTACAAAACAACCTCCTCCCTACAGAATTCATTCACTACCTATGAACTTCTTTAGGTTGATCACGTTCCTGAGGCCGAATAGCTTTTTACTCTTAGAGTACTCTAGCCTATATGCATTGGCATCTGGTTTTCCTATGATCCTGAAAGGTCCTTGGTATACGAACATGAATTTCTTTGTTTCTGCATTTATTTTCTTTGATTTTTCCTTGGTTTTGACAAGGGCTAACTGTCCTATTTCAAAACTGGGGGGTACAGCATTTGCGTCATGACGCTTCTTTCTTTTCAATGCTCTTTTTCTTATATTTGCCCTAGCCTTTAACTTCTTCTCGTCTGTGGATATTTGCGTTAGAATAGGGAATTATACCATATCTGCAATCACATTGTGCGGTTCTTGGCCAAACATCAATTCGCAAGGCGCAAAACCAGTTGCATCATGCCTTAAGTTGTTAATTACATTCTCAAAATACTTCATGTGCTCTGCCCAACTTGAGTGTTTCCGAGCACAATAAGTCCTGCAAAGCCTATTCAATTCTCTCATAATACGTTCACTCATATTTCCTTGGGGGAAATACGCAGATATTTTCAGATGTTTCACTCCGGCCTTATCCAGACATTCTTTAAATCTATCAGAAGTAAATTGAGGCCCATTGTGTGACAGCAAACCCTTCGGAGCGCCAACGTTCATGAAGAAATCTTTTTTCAACTTTTCTACCAACGTTTTTGCATTTGCTCTTTTAATTGGGTATAGCTTAACATATTTACTAAATCCATCCACAACAACAAAAACATGGGTGCACCCACCTCTCGAAGCAGGAAGAGGGTCAAACAAATCACAAGCCAGTAATTCTAGGGTTTCAGTTGGCTCTACTGAATGCATATCCCCTTGTATTCTGGTGTTAGCAGCACGGACTTTCTGGCACACTACTTAAGATGCTAGACGCTTGGCAACACGGCGGTACATGTTGTCAAACACAACCTTCTCTTTTAATTTTGCAATGCACTTCTTTGCACCATAGTGCCCATACCTCAGGTGTACATAGTCGATTAGTAAGTATACATGTTGTGAGGGAAATTACAGCTTCCACTCAGAAACACCTATCTTTTCCCTCCTAAACAGAATACCTTTATACAAACAGTAGTATTGCGAAACCTTATGATAATTCGCATCTCCCAAATAGCTCTTTACTAATTTCAGCTGGTCATCTGCATTCTGCTCACGTCTCAAGTTCTTAATCACCCTCTTTAATGCACTTTCTTCCTTTACTTCGTGCAACGCAAACATTCGTACATCACTTAGGTCTGTTGCTGTAATTCCCGCGTCATCACAGAGCTCCGCACTTCTAGATAACCCATCAGCTACCAAATTATGTTTCCCTTGAATATATCTAACCTCAAGGTCAAACTGCTGGAGATACAATGACCATCTTACCAAACGAGCAGTCCTCAACTTACAGGTCTTTAAAAAGATCAACGCCTTATGGTCACTGTAAACAATTATCTTGTGACCTAATAGATACTGCTCAAACTTCTGTACCCCAAATACAATTGCCAATGCTTCCAGTTCTGAGATGCCATAATTTCTCTCTGCTGCCTGTAAAGATCGACTTGCGAAAGCTATAGTCTTGTGCACTTCTTGTTCGTTCTCTATTTCTACTTAGAATATCTCCACAGTTATACCATAGCCACTAGCTTCAACAGACATACAGAATGGTTTTTCAAAATCAGGATGATGTAAAATAGGACTATTAATTAAAGACTGCTTAAGCACCTCGAACGCCTGTTGGTATTCTGCTGTCCAAACCCAAGGGGTATTCTTTTTCAGCAGGAGATGAAGACAGGGCGCATTAAAAGCCTGATCACTAACAAAACGCCTATAAAAGCCGAAAAGACCGAACATCGATCTCAACTGTTTCTTGTTTCTGGGAGCCTCAAATTTTTCAATGACTGCTAGCTTGCCTGGGTCAGGCAGAATACCTTTTCCACTTATCATATATCCCAAGAAACCTATTTCCTCTTTAACTCACTCTGTCTTTTCAATCTTTAGTTTCATGCCACCTCTCTCAATAGCCTCTAACACTTCCTCTAATAAAACTGTGTGTTCTTCCCAGGTAGGAGTTGCTATTAACAGATCACCTACGTAGACTGTTATTTTATTACTTAAGGCTCGTCCTAAAACATGGCACATCACACGTACGAAGGCACAAACAGAGATATTAAGTCCGAAAGGTACCACACGGTATTGGTAACAAACTCCTTCGTACAAGAAAGCTGTGTACTTCCTTGAACTTTCCGCCAGTGGCAAATTCCAATATCCACACGTAATGTCCATAGAAGTTAAGAATTTTACTCCCCGGAACTTTTGCAATAACTCATCCATGTTCTGCGGTCTATCACTTTCCCTAACTACTATTTCATTCAACCAACGAGCGTCCAAGACCAATCTGACACACCCGACTCTTTTTGGTACAACAAGAGGATTATTGTACTCACTGACCACTTTTTCAATCACACCACACTCTAGCATTCTCTGTATCTCCTTTCGAACCGCCTCCTTCCTAGCTACATGTACAGGGTGTTTCAAAAATGACCGGTATATTTGAAACGGCAATAAAAACGAAACGAGCAGCGATAGAAATACACCGTTTGTTGCAATATGCTTGGGACAACAGTACATTTTCAGGAGGACAAACTTTCGAAATTACAGTAGTTACAATTTTCAACAACAGATGGCGCTGCAAGTGATGTGAAAGATATAGAAGACAACGCAGTCTGTGGGTGCGCCATTCTGTACGTCGTCTTTCTGCTGTAAGCGTGTGCTGTTCACAACGTGCAAGTGTGCTGTAGACAACATGGTTTATTCCTTAGAACAGAGGATTTTTCTGGTGTTGGAATTCCACCGCCTAGAACACAGTGTTGTTGCAACAAGACGAAGTTTTCAACGGAGGTTTAATGTAACCAAAGGACCGAAAAGCGATGCAATAAAGGATCTGTTTGAAAAATTTCAACGGACTGGGTTGGTTGGTTTGGGGGATGAAAGGGACCAGACTGCCATGGTCATCGGTCCCTTTTTCCAAAGACAAAGAACACCCACAGAGAATAAAAAAAGAGGAACAGAAGAGATCACAGACGATACAGAACAAGAGAGACGGAGACAAGGACAAGACAAAACGAACTAAAACCACACAGAGTGTGACGGTGGTTGGCCGACCATAGAAATAAATAAGGAAAAGCCAACCACTTAGAAACACATTAAAAAACCAGTGGAAAATCATAGGCCAAAGGCCAGAGTCAACACAAAACAATAAAATAAAACAGAAACACTCAGAGGAAATGATAAAATCCCCCTGCCCGAAGAAAACGTAAAACTAAGTCAGCCATAGTGGAGTCGTCTGTTAAAAGGGCAGGGAGCGTAGCAGGCAGCGCAAATGTCTGCCTGACCACTGCTAAAAGGGGGCAGGCCAGCAAAATGTGGGCCACTGTCAAAGCTGCCCCACAGCGACAGAGAGGAGGGTCCTCCCGGCGCAGTAAATAACGGTGTGTCAGCCGGGAGTGGCCAATGCGGAGCCGGCAAAGAACTACTGAGTCCCTGCGAGTGGCTCGCAGAGATGACCGCCACACAGCCGTCGTCTCCTTGACAGCACGGAGTTTATTGCGCATTGGCAGTTCGCGCCATTCATCGTCCCATAGCGCCAAGATTTTGCGGCGGAAGACTGCCCGCAAATCAGTCTCTGGGAGGCCAACGTCCAGAGATGGCTGACTGGTGGCCTCTTTCGCCAGGCGGTCAACATGTTCGTTTCCCGGGATACCGACATGACCGGGGGTCCACACAAAGACCACAGAGCGGCCGCAACAGGCGAGAGTATGCAGAGACTCGTGGATAGCCATTACCAAACGAGAACGAGGGAAACACTGGTCGAGAGCTCGTAAACCGCTCAGGGAATCGCTACAGATAACGAAGGACTCGCCTGAGCAGGAGCGGATATACTCTAGGGCACGAAAGATGGCGACCAGTTCAGCAGTGTAAACGCTGCAGCCATCCGGCAAGGAACGTTGTTCGGAAAGGTCCCCTAGAGTGAGTGCATATCCGACACGACCAGCAACCATCGAACCGTCTGTGTAAACAACACCAGAGCCCTGATACGTGGCCAGGATAGAATAACAGCGGCGGCGGAAGGCCTCTGGAGGGACTGAGTCCTTAGGGCCCTGTGCCAAGTCGAGCCGAAGGCTAGGGCGACGAACACACCATGGGGGTGTATGCAAAGTAGCCCGGAAAGGAGGTGGAACAGTGAAACCCTGGAGCCCAGAGAGAAGCTCCTTGACGCGGACCGCTATTGTACAACCAGACCGGGGCCGACGTTCTGGCATACGGACGACCGACCGCGGGAACAGGAGACGATAGTTTGGATGCCCGGGCGAGCTTAGAACATGGGCAGCATAAGCGGCCAGCAAACGTTGGCGTCGGAACCGCAGCGGAGGTACACCTGCCTCCACTAGTACGCTGTCCACAGGGCTGGTGCGGAAAGCACCAGTGGCAAGGCGTATCCCGCTGTGGAGAATCGGGTCCAGCACCCGTAACGCAGATGGGGATGCTGACCCATAAGCCAGGCTCCCATAGTCCAGACGGGACTGGATTAACGCCTGGTAGAGCCGCAACAGTGTAGAGCGGTCGGCGCCCCAGTGGGTGTTGCTCAAGCATCGCAGAGCGTTGAGATGCCGCCAACACGTCTGTTTCAGCTGCCGGATATGAGGCAGCCAAGTCAACCGGGCATCGAAAACCACCCCCAAAAACCTGTGGGTCTCCACCACAGCAAGGAGTTCGTCGGCAAGATAAAGCCGCGGCTCAGGATGGACTGTTCGGCACCGGCAGAAATGCATAACGCAGGTCTTGGCTGCCGAAAACTGAAACCCATGCGCTACAACCCAAGACTGCGCCTTACGTATAGCGCCCTGTAGCTGACGTTCAACAGCTGCAATGCCAGTAGAGCTGTAATAAAGGCAGAAGTCGTCAGCATACAGGGAAGCGGAGACAGAATTTCCCACGGCCGCAGCAAGCCCGTTAATGGCTATTAAAAACAGACAGACACTTAAAACAGAGCCCTGTGGCACACCGTTCTCCTGGACGCGGGAGGAACTATACGAGGCCGCGACTTGCACGCGGAAGGTACGACACGACAGAAAATTGCGGATAAAAATCGGCAGAGGACCCCGAAGACCCCATCCATGGAGCGTAGAAAGAATGTGATGACGCCACGTCGTATCGTACGCCTTCCGCATGTCGAAAAAGACAGCGACCAGGTGCTGACGGCGGGAAAAGGCAGTACGGATGGCCGACTCCAGGCTCACCAGATTGTCGGTGGCGGAGCGGCCTTTACGGAACCCACCCTGAGACGGAGCCAGAAGGCCCCGAGACTCCAGTACCCAATGCAAGCGCCGGCTCACCATCCGTTCAAGCAACTTGCAAAGAACGTTGGTGAGGCTAATGGGATGGTAGCTGTCCACCTCCAGAGGGTTCTTTCCAGGTTTCAAAACGGGGATGACAATGCCTGCCCGCCATTGCGACGGAAACTCCCCCTCGACCCAAAGACGGTTGTAAAGATCGAGAAGGCGCCGCTGGCAGTCCACTGAAAGGTGTTTCAGCATCTGACAGTGGATGCCATCTGGCCCAGGAGCGGTATCAGGGCAAGCAGCGAGGGCACTGCGAAATTCCCACTCACTAAATGGAGCATTGTAAGATTCTGGGTGGTTGGTGCGAAACGAAAGGCTCCGACGTTCCATCCGCTCTTTAATGGAGCGGAAGGCCTGGGGGTAATTCGCAGAAGCGGAACTCATAGCAAAATGCTCTGCTAAGCGATTGGCAATGACGTCGGAGTCAGTACAAACTGCTCCATTCAGTGAGAGCGCAGGGACGCTGGCAGGTGGCCGATAGCCGTAGACGCGTCTAATCTTGGCCCAGACCTGCGAGGGAGTGACATGGAGGCCAATGGTGGACACATACCGCTCCCAGCACTCCTTCTTGCCTTGGCGGATAAGGAGGCGGGCCCGCGCACGCTGCCGTTTGAAGGCGATAAGGTGGTCGAGGGAGGGGTGTCGCTTGTGACGCTGGAGCGCCCGCCGGCGATCTTTAAGCGCTTCAGCGATCTCAGGCGACCACCAAGGCACAGCCTTCCGCCGAGGGGACCCACAGGAATGGGGAATGGCAGATTCGGCGGCAGTAACGATGCCGGTGGTGACCGATTGAACCACCGCATCAATGTCATGGGTAGAGAGAGGCTCAAAAGCGGCAGTGGAGGAGAACAAGTCCCAGTCAGCCTTATTCAGAGCCCATCTGCTAGGGCGCCCAGAAGAGTGGCGCTGTGGTAGTGACAAAAAGATCGGAAAATGGTCACTACCACACAGGTCGTCATGCACACTCCATTGGACAGACGGTAAGAGGCTATGGCTACAGATTGAAAGGTCAATGGCGGAGTAGGTGCCATGCGCCACACTGAAGTGTGTGAAGGCACCATCATTTAACAGCGAGAGATCGAGCTGCGACAATAAATGCTCAATGATGGCGCCTCGACCTGTTGCCACTGACCCACCCCACAGAGGGTTATGAGCGTTGAAGTCGCCCAATAGCAAGAAAGGCGGCGGCAATTGGGCGACCAGTGCAGCCAGGACATGCTGCGAGACATCACCATCCGGTGGAATGTAAAGACTGCAGACGGTAACAGCCTGTGGCGTCCACACGCGTACAGCGACAGCCTCTAAAGGCGTCTGGAGAGGGACAGACTCGCTGTGCAGAGTGTGAAGGACATAAACGCAGACGCCACCAGACACCCTTTCATAAGCTGCTCGGTTCTTGTAATAACCCCGATAGCCACGGAGGGCGGGGGTTCGCATCGCCGGAAACCAAGTTTCCTGGAGAGCAATGCAGAAGAAAGGGCGAAGGCTGAGAAGTTGGCGGAGCTCAGCTAAATGGTGGAAAAAACCGCCGCAGTTCCACTGGAGGATGGTATTGTCCATGGCTGAGAAAGGCGTGAAAGGACTGGGAAGGCAATTTACGCCGCTTGTTCACTCACTGCCACCGATTCAGTACCCGGACGAGAGGCATCCATGGCGTCTGAGGGACCAGCGAGATCAAGGTCCTCAGCGGACACTAGAATCTCGACTTCATCCTCAGACGCAGAGCGCGAAAGGTGCGGTGGGGTTGGTGCCACCGCAAGTTCTTTAGCCTTAGAGGTCTTTCTCTTGGACTTCTCTCGCTGAACCTTGGGTTTCACCGGCTGGGAAGGCTTCACCGATTCAGTCTCCGGGACAGAGGAGGATCGTGAAGCCCTACGCCCGGCTGCTGGCGAGGACTTATGCCACTGGTGGCCGTCATCCTTCCCGCTGGGGGAACCCTGGGAAGGGAGCGTCCCAAGGGAACTCTTACGGGCGAGAGTAGCCGAAGAAGTTAGGCGCTTCTCCGGCTGAGAAGCGGGGACGGACGTCCCCGACGGGTGGGAGGAGGTGGCTCCTGAGGTAGGTGGTGCAGGAGCAACCGGTTGGGGAGAGCCCCCCACGGGCAAGGGGGCAGAAGGAGTCGTACTGCGTATCGAGCTGGCTGGAAGTCTCGCAACTGATGGAGCTAGCACAGTTGTTGTAGCAGCTGCATACGAAGATGTCATTCTCACAGGATGGAGTCTGTCATATTTCCGTTTGGCCTCAGTATAGGTCAGCCGGTCCAGGGTCTTATATTCCATGATTTTGCGCTCTTTCTGAAAGACTGTGCAGTCAGGCGAGCAAGGTGAATGGTGCTCCCCGCAGTTGACGCAGATGGGAGGCGGGGCACATGGAGTATCGGGATGAGACGGGCGTCCGCAATCTCGACATGTGAGGCTGGAAGTGCAGCGGGAAGACATATGGCCGAACTTCCAGCACTTGAAGCACCGCATCGGGGGAGGGATATAGGGCTTGACGTCACATCGGTAGACCATCACCTTGACCTTTTCCGGTAACGTATCACCCTCGAAGGCCAAGATGAAGGCACCGGTAGCAACCTGATTGTCCCTCGGACCCCGATGAACGCGCCGGACGAAATGAACACCTCTACGTTCTAAGTTGGCGCGCAGCTCGTCATCAGACTGCAAAAGGAGATCCCTATGGAAAATAACACCCTGGACCATATTTAAACTCTTATGTGGCGTAATAGAAACGTGAACATCCCCCAACTTGTCACAAGCAAGTAACCTGCGGGACTGGGCGGAGGATGCCGTTTGTATCAGTACTGACCCAGAGCGCATTTTAGACAAGCCCTCCACCTCCCCAAACTTGTCCTCTAAGTGCTCTACAAAGAACTGAGGCTTCATGGACATAAAAGATTCCCCGTCAGCTCTGGTACAGACGAGATACCGGGGCGAGTATCTTTCGCTCTCATTCATAGCCCTTCGTTCCTCCCATGGTGTGGCCAGGGAGGGGAACGATTTGGGGTCATACACATTAGCCTTGAATTGAGCCTTGGAACGCTTAGAGACTGCTGACGGCTGGCCGCCAGCAAGAGATGATGTACCACGCTTCATTGCGGGTCATCCGCCCTGATGCCACCTACTCCGACCAAGGGCCCTCCCCACGGGCGCCACCCAGCCACAGCAAAGGCCACCTGGCAGGATGGCCATTGCCGGGAGTCCCGATGCCCCAGGGAGATGGGCATCTACTCCTTGGCATACGTGGGGAGTGAACGGCGCAGGCATCAGTAGAGCGATCCCTGTGTTGTCAGGGGGCTACAACCAAGAGGGTACATGGCGACCCCACCACAACGGACTGGCTACCGTGCTGGATCTTAGGTGCAAAAATGGCCAAGGTCGTCGTCACAGTTAAAAGAAACACTGCAGAGTGCAGCGTGGTAATCGCCCATGAGATCGAAAACGAGCGGGACACCATCGCAACGACGAGAAAGACGGCAATAGGTCGAATTGCACGAAGGATACAGTGCACCATGTAAGGTGCCCTTCCCCAATTGGCTCGCTCTTCGGAATAATTTGGATAGATGGAGGTCAAACCCGAGAGGGGACCATCACATAAGGCCGAAACGTTTGAGACTCCTTTTAGTCGCCTCTTACGACAGGCAGGAATACCGCGGGCCTATTCTAACCCCCGAACCCGCAGGGGGATCAACGGACTGGGAACGTGACGGATGAACGTGCTGGAAAGGTAGGGCGACCGCGTATGGCAACCACAGAGGGCAACGCGCAGCTAGTGCAGCAGGTGATCCAACAGCGGCCTCGGGTTTCCGTTCGCCGTGTTGCAGCTGCGGTCCAAATGACGCCAACGTCCACGTATCGTCTCATGCGCCAGAGTTTACACCTCTATCCATACAAAATTCAAACGCGGCAACCCCTCAGCGCCGCTACCATTGCTGCACGAGAGACATTCGCTAACGATATAGTGCACAGGATTGATGACGGCGATATGCATGTGGGCAGCATTTGGTTTACTGACGAAGCTTATTTTTACCTGGACGGCTTCATCAATAAACAGAACTGGCGCATATGGGGAACCGAAAAGCCCCATGTTGCAGTCCCATCGTCCCTGCATCCTCAAAAAGTACTGGTCTGGGCCGCCATTTCTTCCAAAGGAATCATTGGCCTATTTTTCAGATCCGAAACGATTACTGCATCACGCTATCTGGACATTCTTCGTGAATTTGTGGCGGTACAAACTGCCTTAGACGACACTGCGAACACCTCGTGGTTTATGCAAGATGGTGCCCGGCCACATCGCACGTCCGACGTCTTTAATTTCCTGAATGAATATTTCGATGATTGTGTGATTGCTTTGGGCTATCCGAAACATACAGGAGGCGGCGTGGATTGGCCTCCCTATTCGCCAGACATGAACCCCTGTGACTTCTTTCTGTGGGGACACTTGAAAGACCAGGTGTACCGCCAGAATCCAGAAACAATTGAACAGCTTAAGCAGTACATCTCATCTGCATGTGAAGCCATTCCGCCAGACACGTTGTCAAAGGTTTCGGGTAATTTCATTCAGAGACTACGCCATATTATTGCTGTGCATGGTCGATATGTGGAAAATATCGTACTATAGAGTTTCCCAGACCGCAGCGCCATCTGTTGTTGAAAATTGTAACTACTGTAATTTCGAAAGTTTGTCTGCCTGAAAATGTACTGTTGTCCCAAGCATATTGCAACAAACGGTGTATTTCTATCGCTGCTCGTTTAGTTTTTATTGCCGTTTCAAATATACCGGTCATTTTTGAAGCACCCTGTATTTGGTATGGCTTCCTGAAAAACACTTGGCCAGTTTTCACCTTTAATTGACATTCGTAACCTTTGACCACGCCAGGTCTATTTTTGAAAATACCTTATGATGCCTTTTTAAAACCTGTCTCAGTTCTTCCTTCTGATTAGCTGAAATTTTATCGATTTCCTGCAATTTAGCTTCTATTTTGTCCAAAATAATTGCTTCTTCTTCTTCTTCTGTGTTTAGCTTACTTTTACTAAGATTAACACCTTCGTCCCAATATCTCCTATTTTTCAGAACTCGTATAGGCAGCTCCCAAGTTTCATCATTAGTTACTGTAGTGCTGGCAGAAGAGCCAACACTGTTTTTCTAGAGGAGGCCGAAATGCACGCGTTTAATTACACGCTGACTGGCGTGAGGTCTGCAACAGGACAATATCTTGAGAATTGCAAATAAAGTACGTAGATGTTGTAATACTTAACTTTAATCCACAATTGTAGAACATCGCTATTGATGATACATGCTTCACATAATAAATATCAATTGAATACGGCGCCTTGCTAGGTCGTAGCAAATGTAGCTGAAGGCTATGCTAACTATCGTCTCGGCAAATGAGAGCGTATTTGTTAGTGAACCATTGCTATGAACGTCGGCTGTACAACTGGGGCGAGTGCTAGTAAGTCTCTCTAGACCTGCCGTGTGGTGGCGCTCGGTCTGCAATTACTGACAGTGGCAACACGCGGGTCCGACGTATACTAATCGACCGCGGCCGATTTAAAGGCTACCACCTAGCAAGTGTGGTGTCTGGCGGTGACACCACAGTTACTACATGTTTATCAATAAAAGGTTATCGGCAAGACCATTTTTAACTGGCTTCTTTCAAAGTCAACAACACTCTAATACTTTGACAAGATATCTATGCCAATTAAAACCTCAATACTGAGATTATTTACAATTAAGCATGGATGATCAATTGAGTTACCATTAATGTTAAAGGGCAGCAAAGCTTCTTGTTTTACAGTTTTTGACACCTTGCCAGTAGCACGAATTATTCTTAGTCCTGATCCCCTCATTACGGTAAGCTTGTCTTTACTAGATAATGCATCAAAGAAGCACTGAGATATCGCACTCACCTCACTTCCACTGTCTAAGAGACAACGTACATTGATACCCAACATATTCACTATTATTTTAGGGTGGCTTATTCTAGGTTGTACAGATGGTTCCTCAAACTCATCCAATAGTTCCTTTTGGATTTGTCTCCAACTAAAGTGATCGACATCTGTCTTCATTACATTTAGGTCAAAGTGTGTAGGGGTTTCCTGAACTACATTTTCAGCTGCCTTTTCCAGTCGGTCTATTAATTTCAAATCGAAACACCGCACGACTTCATTACATTTAGTTTGCTGAACATGACCCAAATTACTGTAGTCTGAGCGATTCTTCGCCTCCAGACCGGGCATAACGCTAGTTACAGCTAAACCACTTTCACTGTTATCGTCGTGTTCCTTCTCAAGTGACAACTGGTCACAGCTACTGGGTTCATCGACCCACAACAGGCTATCCTCTACATTCTCACTTACCTCCTGTCCTAAATCTATTAGTACAGTATCCACATCCTGCACAGGCACTTTAGATAAGAGCACATCATCCTCATCGTGAATATAAGCATGAATTTCTTCTACTTCTTCACCTGACAATTCAGTATTTTGTAGCTCCTCCCTACCGTTACACTGCTGCGCCTTCACTTTCTCTTCCTACTTAGAAAGCGTCTCTAACACGGTATCTATCGAATACTGTGAGTGGTTTAATATTTCTGCAGTATCATTGGATGCTACCGACCCATCATCCGAATCCTCAGTTTGAGTATTCTGATCTGTCATACTAATTACTGTAATTACTGGCTTAGGAAAAGCAACCGCCTGGTGAGCGCCAGTATCCTCACAGACGGGAACTAGTTTTCCAGCCTCTGCCTACTACTTTTACCTTTATTTGCATTATAGTTAAATGGCACAGCATTGCTTTCAACACTGTTGTTTACTTGCACATTTTTGTTAGGAACAAAATTACTATCATTTGGATGCCATTGTTGGTTCTGGTAATTATTTCTCCAATTCCTACCTTTCTTAGGATGGCGAACACCTACTGTTCTGATGTTTACATTGCCATTCTGCTCGTTCTTAAAATTACTACTAGTGTTATTACCATTTCTGTTATTACGTGCTTGCTCCTCATTGGCAGCCACACGCTCTACACGCTCCAAATATTCAATGAAACGATCCAGATTGTCTCTAGGGGCAGATATAATTCTAGTTTGCCAATACCATGGCAGTTTGGCTTCAAGACCTAGTATTATCATTTCAGGTTTCAGCTTTTCCGCCAAATGTGACAAACGTGAAATCCATTACCTAGCAAACTCTTTAATAGATTCCTTGCCTATTGAAGAGTTTTCCACTCCAAAATTCTCTCAACACTTCATTTTGCTTATTGCTAGACCAATACTCATTAATGAAAGCTGTTTTAAATTCCGCTACTGTTTTACACTTCAACAGAACATCAGCTGACCAACGCATGGCGTCACCTGCTAAATGGCTTCTAATAAATGAGATTTTCTCTCGTTCGGACCAAGTTGGTGGAATCACATCTTCAAAATCGTTCCAGAAATCTAGCGGGTGGATATTTTTATCTGGATCGAACCGCAAGAACTGCCGACACCCGATAAAAGCGGCGTTTGCAGCTACAACTTGTTGCATACTACCATTACCAGAAGTTACTGAAGCTACTTTACTCTCAATGTTAGCAATGTCAGTACTGATATTTTCTACTCTCATTTCAACATTATCTACTCTTTGCACAATACGAGTAGTATCAGTTTTGATTGCATCTACTTCCGCTTGACATATGTTTACTTTTATATTAACATCTTTAAACCTATCTAAGCACAGTTCAGATTCCGCCTCGATCTTTTCTGTTAACTTGTGCTCCAGCTTCGGATCTTCCATTTGGCAATCTTTGCGAACCTCAGCAACTTTGGATTTTACTGTTTTATACATTTCAGAAAATTGTTGCGCAACCTTTCTCTTAATATCCTCATGATTGTAATAAATTTTATAATTCAAACTTTCCAGATCCTCTTTCAACTTATTGCAACCAGCCTCGAAGGTATTGTCCATTACCTCCAATCGTTTATTAAAATTAGTTTGCCTGGCCACAGTCTCATACTTTAATTCAGCTGTCATTTTAGCATTACTGGTAGCTATTGCTTGTAATATAACATTTAAATCAATATCCCCAGTATCTTTGGGTTGCTCACTAGCTGGTTTTTTTATCACACTCAGGTGACGAGAAACTAGCTCCAATACCAGAACCATCAAAACGAAATGAAACTTCTGATTGATCAGTCATATCTAACTTATCCTTTTTAAACTCTACCACCTCTGATGACTGTTTCGTTTTTAGCTCATCAGATAAACTATCATCCAATAAATTAACAATTTCTGATTTCTGCTTTACTACAGGGGTCTCTATCATTGCCCCTTTTCACACTACTGTCAGGAGACAATACTTCATATTTCACTTTAACATTACTATTTTCATGCATATTTACACTTGAACCGTTGTCTGGATTTACAGTTCCCTCAACAGACATAGGTTCTGATTTAAGTTTAACCTCAGTTTCTTGTGGCGGTTCCATCACCACAGTCTTTTAGTGCAGGTTAGTAAAAATTTTAACAGCTTTTCACTTAACTTAGTTCCTTCTGCACGATGTATGGCGTTGCCGTCGCGGAATACCAGGATTACTGATGTGACGCAGCGCGTTGAACTGCAGTCGGCACTTCGACGGCTGCTGTGTGTTTGCGTGGCCCGCAACTACAGGCGCGACTCTGGTTGCTCCGGCGGACAACTGCGGTGAGGCGAAACTGGTTTCTCGCGATGCCGGCAGCGCCGCTAGACTCAGTGCCAGCTCCGGCAATCCAGATGCATTGTTAATCCAATTGCGTCGTCCACATGCACTGTTCTATTACTCAGTTGGGTGTCGCATTTCACTCCCGAATCCGAATATTTAAAAATCACTTTCACTTTTACTCAGTTTCTTTCCCTTAGCCGATGCACCATATGTGGGGCGGTGGGTGGAATAATTGTTAATGTTCCTATTATTTATTTAATGCTGTTGTTTGCCGTTCTCAACACTGGCTCTCTAACTACAATATTGGCAACCAGAAAGTGATTAGCAAAACGTGAAGCCCGTAATTAGAATTCCTAGTGCCCACTTCATCTGAGAAATACATTTATAGCTACAGCTTATAGCTCTGAGGAATTAGGAGATTGTCTGGGATTGAATAATCAAAAACCATTCTCTCTAAAATGTTCACTATATTCTGAAAGTCACAGACCAAAAAGAATCCACACAATCCAACTACCAGAGCAGTTCAGAGTGTAATGCGCTGATGCAACTATAACTGTTCAAATTAATTGTTTAAGTGAATGCTCGCCATAATTTGATGATAAAACGCCACGCTAATAATGATAGAATGTCTGTCCTGCGGCGGCACGTGAAAATACGACATACGCAAACCTAAGATAGATCATTAACGTCATCCCAAAATTAACACTTCACTCGAAAACGATTTCATGGTTACGTGTATCCCGAGTAACTTATTACTGCATCCGAGGCTGTTTATATAAATGATACCGACGCTACGCGACTCCCGGCACAGGTGGTGTGCTAATCAGTGTCTGGAGAGAACTGGGGCCTTCCTCTTCTCGCGCAGCGTTCTTACATATAAAGCCGCGGTGCGGACGGCTAAGGGAATGCCTGATCAAATCTGCTCTCCCGATTAGCCACTGGGCTAGTAATGCCAATGAATTCTGTAGGGAGGAGGGTGTTCTGTAACCTCTACACAGTGTGGCAGCTGTGCAGTCCCAGCTGTGTGAGACCTTCTTTCCATTTCAGGTCTCACTCATTCTTCATCTTTCCTACCTACAAAGATTTCGACCTCTTCTTTCCAATACGAAACTTTTCTGAAACCAATGAATTCTGTAGGGAGGAGGTTGTTCTGTAACCTCTACACAGTGTGGCAGCTGTGCAGTCCCAGCTGTGTGAGATCTTCTTTCCTTTTCAGGTCTCACTCATTCTTCATCTTTCCTATCCACCAAAATTTCGGCTCTTACTCTCGAATACTAAAATCTTCCGGTATGACTATCAAGCCAGCATAAAGCTAATGAATTCTGTAGGGAGGAGGTTGTTCTGTAAGCTCCACACAGTGTGGCAGCAGTGCAGTCCCAGCTGTGTGAGATCTTCTTTCCTTTTCAGGTCTCACTCATTCTTCATCTTTCATATCTACCAAAGTTTCGACTCCTTCTTTGCAATACTAAAATCTTCTGTCATGGCTATCAAGCCATGAGTTCTGTAACCATTCTATCCACCGATTAGTGAAGAAAATACCTAATGTGACAAACCTAACAGTGACATAAACAATAGAGAAGTACGACATAATTAAGATACAAATGTAGTTGAGTAACAAGTATGCGTAGAACCCTGGTAATATTGTAAGTACAAAGTGTTGTTTTATTGGAAATGGTCCCACAATAATATTTAAAAAAGATATACAAGTTCGTTTACAAGCAGGATCCTAGTGTATGCATTAGAGCTAACTAATAAATAGTAATAGAGAGTGCTTAGTGTTATGAAAAATAGACAGATAAGATGTAAAAATGAGCTCACCTTGTGTAGCAAGGAATGGCAGTGTAATAAAATTGAGTAGTGTTTGTGGTTGAGACGTGAAGGACACGTCCCTGAAGTATTTATAAGGTTAGAGCTGGCCATTATTTTGGTGTTGGGTGTGCGGTGACACAACTACATGTATTGAGGTTATGAGTTGGAGGCGTGAATGCGACCATAGGTACCCTTATGTTAGATGAGACAGAGCAGCTCATGGTGTCCTATAGCTTTAAGGAATTTAGCATTACGCTCGGCCATAATTACGTAATGCACTTTAGTGGTAGGTCGAGAGAGACTACCTATGGTTTCAGCGTCCGATAGAGTGGAAACGGATTGCCATGTGAGCAAACTGATCAGCTGCAATACACTATAGATATGAAATAAATGTGCTATCCTATGCTTTAAATTTTAATGGAGTGAGTATTACTTAAGTTCATACAGTAGCAAAGTAAGTACATAATTGCAGATGTGGAACTGACACAGCATCAGAAGACCAATAAGTGGATTTAGTAGTCAACTAAACGTAGTGTGTTTTGAACACTCAGAACTATACTATTACCACAAATTACTCACATGTACAAAGAGGCTGAGAAGACAACTGCTAATCAAATATACTCATACTATCACTAAGAATAAGATAAACGAAGATGAGTCAGTTAAGTAAATAAAATACAGATTTGTCAGGAATGTACCGAGCATTGGTTCAGTGTTCCGGCCCAGAAATAATAAATTGAGATTAAATAGAATTTATGATTGTATGCCATGAGCATAAATTTTCTCTAGTACGTGACTAACGGCGTCTTGAGCCATTTGTTTACCGATTTTATGACAGTCAAGTAACCGCGAGAGTAAAATTGAAAAAGTTCTGTTAACTTTGTTCCAGTAACATATTGAAAGATAAAATGTATATATCCCCATTTCATTGTGACCCACCATTAGATATTAAGTGAACAAAGTCTGAGGCACTCTTTTTGTTTGTTCTACAGAACAAACCAGATAATGGCAGCCTGGTAGCTGCATGAAAGTGTGGAGTGACTAGGACACAACTCACAGTGAACCCTCCACTTTCCCCATGTAATTTAGACTGATCGTGAAGGACGCACACCATAGCAACTTCCCTTCCTCTACCCTTGTGAATGGAAGTGTAGAACGCCAGCCAAAGCGGCTACAACCACGTGTGCAAAAATGAAATTGTCATGATTTGTGAAAGTTTCTTTCAGGTTTAGAAAAAACTGCTAAGATATAATTATCTGTTTATGTATCATGAATAACTGTGTTATTTTCTTTGAATTTGTGTATGTAAAAATATTTACAGACAATTTAATGGATTTAAGATTTTCATAATTTTACATATTTTTATGTGTTTTTCAGTCTAAGGCAATATCTATACCAAAGTGTTTCATTGATTTTGCTTAAATTTTAAGTGATGATGTTGCTTAAGAGGCAGTGAACATGCTATCAATTTAAATAATTGAAGTAGGTAATAAGTTTTTTTTAAATATTTCTATATGTTTACATTTCAATTTCTCATAGGGAGTTAAGCTGTACTCTTGCTTCCCTTTTTGTAATTAATTTTTTTCATTTACATTAAAATAAATTAAGTAGAGGGTGATGTAGGGAAGCAGCCTACTCACGTCTTATAAAATTCGCATCAGTCTTTCCATTGTGTGCCAGCCAGTCCGCTGTAACTAGCTCTGACGTCATAAATGTTGCGCAATAATTTAAAAATCAAGTAAATAACCTGAAACGTATCTAGCATGTCAGGAGCAATACTAAATCAATATGTGGTGAATATCAGTTCAATAACTTTAACCATTTTCGAAATTTGGACGTTTTTCTGTAAAAATCATTGGCGCAACAGAAAAGATATAGAAACACAAAAATTTTATTTAGATTCCTTTTGCATAATAATTTAGTAGAAACAGTAGTCTGGATCTCACAAATTAAAATTTTAGTTGAAATTCATGATTTTCTGGTTTTTGTCTTAGAAATTAAGGAAGCAAGATAGATTAAGTAGGCGAATAAATAAAGCTAGCATGTTTAAATTTAAGTAGAAGGGAGATCCGCTATAATTATAAAGATGTGAGAAGTTTCAACTGAATAACTATAAAACTATAGCTATAGCGTATCTCCAAAGGGCAAGTTCAGAGCTCGTCTACTGCATGCAGTGTAATTAAATTAATTCTCTCGCCCAAAATATTTGACTTAGCCAAGTCAGACTTTTGTTACGACTACTTACTAGTGTGCTGATTGCACAATTAAATTGAAAGCTTCATCGGCCATCAGCAAAGGAAGCAATGATTTATTCGATAACTTAAAGTGGTGCATTACTAGCCCAGCGGCTCGTCGGGAGAGCAGATTTGATCAGGCGTTCCCTTAGCCGTCCGCACCGCGGCTTTATATCTAAGAACGCTGCACGAGAAGAAGAAGGCCCCAGTTCTCTGCATACACTGATTAATGCACCACCTGTGCCAGGAGTCCTGTCGCGTCGGTATCGTTGATATAAACAGACTCGGATGTAGTAATAAGCTACCATGAAATCGTTTTCAAGTGAAGTGTTAATTTTGGGATGACGTAAATGATCTATCTTATGTTTGCGTATGTCGTATTTTCATGTGCCGCCACAGGACAGACATTCTACCAATAATAGCGTGGCGTTTGATGAACATTGTCATCAAATTATGGCGAGCATTCACTTAAACATTTAATTTGAACCGTTATAGTTGCATCAGCGCATTACACTCTGAACTCATCTGGTAGTTGGATTGTGTGGATTCTTTTTGGTCTGTGACTTTCAGAATATAGTGAACATTTTAGAGAGATTGGTATTTGATTATGAATCCTAGACAATCTAATTCCTCAGGGTAATAAGCTGTAGCTATAAATATATTTCTCAAATCAAGTGGGCACTAGGAATTCTGATTACAGGTTCACGTTTTCCTAATCACTTTCTGGTTGCCAATATTGTAGTTTGTATTTTGTAGTTTAGATGGCTAACAACAGCATTAAATAAATAGTAGGAACATTAACAATTATTCCACCCGCCGCCCCACAACCGGAAACATGAAACTGCTCTCCCAGGAGATTTTCCGTAGGGGAGCCGCTGGCACGTTAGTCTCGCAGAGAGAATTCGGCGTGGAGCCTGTAGTGTCCAATCACAACGCAATTTCAGTGTGGCATCATCAATGCGATCGTGTAAGGATTACAGTAAACCGATTTATCTGCATTGGAAACATGAAACAACACTCCCAGGAGATTTCTCTCGGAAAGAATTCGGCATGGAGCCTGTAGTGTCCAATCACAACGCAATTTCAGTGATGGATCATCAATGGGAGGGTGTGAGGATTAAAGTAGACGAATTTATCTGCTTCGGAAACATGAAACTGTTCTCCCAGGAGATTTTTCGTTGGGGAGCCGCTGGCACGTTAGTCTTTCGGAGAGATTTCGGCGTGGAACCTGTAGTGTTGAATAGCGACGCTATTTCTATGTTGCATCATCAATGTGAGGGTGTGAGGATAAAAGGAAACGGATTTATCTGTATCAGAAACATGAAACTGCTCTCACAGGAGATTTTCTGTAGGGGAGCTGCTTTCACGTTAGTCTCTCGGAGAGAATTCGTCGTGGAGCCTGTAGTGTTCAATCACGACGCAATTTCTGTGTTGCATCATAAATCGGAGGGTGTGAGGATTAAAGTAAACGGCTTTAAATGCATCGGAAACATGAAACTGCTCTCCCAGGAGATTTTCCATAGTGGAGCCGGTGGCACGTTAGTCTCTCAGAGAGAATTCGGCGTGGAGCCTGTAGTGTTCAATCGCGACGCAATGCCAGTGTTGCATCCTCAATAGGAAGGCGCGAGAGTTGAAGTAAACGGATTTATCTTCATCGGAAATATGAAACAGCACTCCCAGTAGATTTTCCATACTAGGGCTGAAGGCACGTTAGTCTCTCGGAGAGAATTCGGCGAGGAACCTGTAGTGTTAATACGCGACTCAATTTCTGAGTTGCATCACCAATGTGAGGGTGTGGGGATTAAACTAAACGTATTTATCTGCATGGGAAACATGACACTGGTCTCGCAGGAGATTTTCCGTAGCTTAGGCGCTGCCACGTTAGACTCTCGGAGAGAATTCGGCGTGGAGCCTGTAGTGTTCAATCGCGACGCTATTTCTGTGTTACAAAGTGAATGTGAGGGTGTGAGGATTAATGTAAACGGATTAATCTGCATCGGAAACATGAAACTGCTCTCCCAGGAGATTGTTCCGTAATGGAGCTGCTGGCACGTTAGTCTCTCGGGGAGAATTCGTCGTGGAGTCTCTAGTGTTCAATCGCCACCTAATTTCTGTGTTGCATCACCAATGTGAGGGTGTGAGGATTAAAGTAAACGGATTTATCTGTATCGGAAACATGAAACTGCACTCCTAGGAGATTTTCCGTAGGGGAGCCGCTGGCACGTTAGTCTCGCAGAGAGAATTCGGCGTGGAGCCTGTAGTGTTCAATCGCGACGCTATTTCTGTGTTACAAAGTGAATGTGAGGGTATGAGGATTAAAGTAAACGGATTTATCTGCATTGGAAGCATGAACCTGCATTCCAAGAAGATTGTCCGTAGGGGAGCCGCAAGCAACTTAGCCTCTCGGAGAGAATTCGGCGTGGAGCATTAAGTGATGAATCGCGAAGCAATTTCCATGTTGCAAGGACAATGTGAGGGTGTGAGGATTAAAGTAAACGAATTTATCTGCATTGGAAACATGAAACTGCTCTACCTGGAGATTTTCCGTAGGGGAGCCGCAAGCACCTTAGAGTATCGGAGAGAATGCGATGTGGAGCATGTAGTGTTCAATCGCTAAGCAATTGCTGTGTTGCAGGGACAAAGTGAGAGTGTGAGGATTAAAGTAAACCAATTTATCTGCATAGGAAACATGAAACTGCGCTCCCAGGAGATTTTCCGTAGGGGAGCCGTAGGCACATTGGTCTATCAGAAAGAATTCGGCGTGGAGCCTGTTGTTTTCAATCGCCACTTAATTTCTGTGTTGCATCACCAATGTGAGGGTGGAGGATTAAAGTAAACGGATTTATCTGTATCGGAAAAATGAAACTGCACTCCCAGGACATTTTCCGTAGGGGAGCCGCTGGCGCGTTAGTCTCTCAGAGAGAATTCGGCGTGGAGCCTGTAGTGTTCAATCGCGACGCAATTTCTGTGTTGCATCATCAATGTGAGGGTGTGAGGTTTAAACTAAGAAGACTTATCGGCATCGGACACATGAAACTGCACACCCAGGAGATTTATCGTAATGGAGAAAAAGGCACGATTCTCTCTCAGAGAGAATTCAGCGTGGAGCCTGTAGTGTTCAATCGCGACGTAATTTCTGTGTTGCATTATCGATGTGAGGGCGTGAGGATTAAAGTAATCGCGTTTATCTACATGGGAAACATAAAACTGCACTCCCAGGAGATTTTCAGTAGATCAGCCGCAGGCACGTTAGTCTCTTGGAGAGAATTAGGCGTGGAGCTTGTAATGTTCAATCCCGAAGCAATTTCTATGTTGCAAGGACAATGTGAGGGTGTGAGGATTAAAGTGAACGGATTACCTGCATCGGACAGATGAAACTGCACTCCCAGGAGATTTTACGTAGGGGAGCAGCAGGCACGTTAGTATCTCGGAGAGAATTCGGAATGAAGCCTGTAGAGTTTAATTGCGAGGCAATTTCTGTGTTGCATCATCAATGTGAGGGTGTGAGGATTAAAGTAAGCGGATTTATCTGCATTGGGCACATGAGACTGCACTCCCAGGAGATTTTCCATACGGGAGAAGCAGCCACGTTAGTCTCTCGGAGTGAATTCGGCGTGGATGCCTGTGGTGTTGAATCGTGATGCACCTTTTGTGTTGCATCATCAATGTGAGGGTTTATATGCTTTGGAAACATGAAACTGCACTGCCAGGATAATTTCCATATATGGGCTGCAGACACGTTAGTCGCACGGAGAGATTTCGGCGTGGCGGCGGTAGTGTTCAATCGCGACGCAATAACTGTGTAGCATCATCAATGTGAGGGTGTGGGGTTTAAACTAAACGAACTTATCTGCATTGGGCACATGAAACTGCACTCCTAGGAGATTTTCCGTAGGGGGGAAGCAGGCACGTTAGTCTCCCGGAGGGAATTCGTCATGGAGTCTGTAGAGTTTAATCGTGACGAAGTTTCTGTGTTGCATCTTCGATGTGAGGGTTGGGGATTAAGGCAAACGGATTTATTGACATCGGATACATGAAACTGCACTCCCTGAAGATTTTCCGTAGGGGAGAAGCAGACACGTTAGTCTCTCGTACAGAATTCGGCGTGGAGCCTATAGAGTTTAATCACCAGGCAATTTCTGTTCTGCATCATCAATGTGAGGGTGCGAGGATTAAAGTAAACGTATTTAACTGCATCGGAAACATGAAACTGCACGCCCACGAGATATTCCGTAGGGGAGCCCCAGGTATGTTAGTCTCTCGGAGAGAGTTGGGCGTGGAGCCTGTAGCGTTCAATCGTGACCAAATTTCAGTGTTACATTATCGATGTGAGGGTGTGAGGATTAAAGTAAACGGATTTATCTGCATCGGATACATGAAACTGCACTCCCAGGAGATTTTCAGTGGGGGAGAAGCAGGCACCTTAGTCTCTCGCAGAGAATTGTGTGTGGGGCCTATAGAGTTTAATCCCGACGCAATTTCTGTGTTGCAAAGACATAGTGAGGGAGTGAGGATTAAAGTAAACGGATTTATCTGCATAGGAAACATGAACATGTACTCCCAGGAGATTTTCCGTAGGAGAGCCGCAGGCACTTTAGTCTCTCGGACAGAATTCGGCGTGGAGCCTGTAGTGTTGAATCGTGACGCAATTTCTGTGTTGCATCATCAATGTGAGGGTGTGTGTATTAAAGTAAACGGATTTATGTTCATTGGAAACCTGAAACTGAACTCCCATTAGATTTTCCATACGGGGGCCGCAGGCACGTCAGTCCCTCGTAGAGAATTCACAGTGGAGCCTGCAGTGTGCAATCGCGATGCATTCTCAGTGTTGCATCGTCAATGTTAGGGCGCGAGAGTTAAAGTAAAGGGATTTATCTGCATCGGAAACATGAACCAGAACTCCCAGGAGATTTTCCGTAGGCGAGCCACAGGTACGGTAGTCTCTCAGAGAGAATTCGGCGTGGAGCCTGTAGTGTTCAACTGCGACGCAATTTCTGTGTTGCATCGTAAATGTGAGTGCACGAGCGTTAGAGCAAACGAAATTATCTTCATCGAAAACTTGAAACTGCACTAATAGGAGAATTTCCATAGGGGGGGCTGCAGGCGCATTAGTATCTCGGAGAGAATTCAGCTTGGAGCCTGTAGAGTTTAATCGTGACGCAATTTCTGTGTTTCATCATCAATGTGAGGATGTGAGGATAAAAGTAAATGGATATATCTTCATCAGAAACATGAAACTCCACTCCCAGGAGAATTTCCATACGGTGGCCGTAGGCACTTTTGGGTCTCGGAGAGAATTCTGCGTATAGCCTGTAGTGTTCTATCGCTACGCAATTTCTGTGTTACATCATCAATGTGAGGTTGTGAGGATTAAATATAAACGAATTTATATTGATCGGAAACATGAAGCTTCACTCCCAGGAGATTTTCCACACAGGGGTCACAGGTACGTTAGTCTCTGGTAGAGAGTTCTGTGTGGAGCCTGAACTGTTTAATCGCAACGCAATTTCTGTGTTGCATCATCAATGTGAGGGTGTGTGGATTAAAGTAAACGGATTTATGTTCATTGGAAACCTGAAACTGAACTCCCATTAGATTTTCCATACGGGGGCCGCAGGCCCAATATTCTCTCGGAGTGACTCTGCGTGGAGCCTGTAGTGGCCAATCGCGACGCAATTTGTGTGTTGCATCGTCAATGTGAGGGCGCGAGAGTTAAAGTAAACGGAATTATCTTCATCGGAAACATGCACTCCCAGGAGATATTCCATGCGGGGACCGCAGGAACGTTAATCTCTATGGGAGAATTAGGCGTGGAGCTTGTAATGTTCAATTGCGACGCAATTAATGTGTTGCATCGCCAATGTGAGGGCGCGAGAGTTATCTTTATCTTCGTCGAAAACACGAAACTTCACTCCCAGGAGATCTTTCGTAGGGTAGCCGCAGGCATGTTAGTCTCTCAGAGAGTTTACGGCGTGGAACCTGGTGTGTTCAATCGCGACGCAATTTTTGTGTTGCATCATCAATGTGAGGGTGTAGGGATTAAAATTATTGGATTTATCTGTATCGGAAACATGAAACTGCACTTCCAGGAAATTTTCCTTAGGTGAGCCACAGGCAAATTAGTATCTCGGAGTGACTCTGCGTGGAGCCTGTAGTGTTCAATCGCGACGCAATTTTTGAGTTGCATCGTCAATGTGTTGGTGTGAGGATTAAAGTTAACGGATTTATCTGAATCGGAAACATGAAACTGCAATCCAAGGAGATTTTCCGTAGGGCAGTGGCAGGCACATTAGTCTCTCGGAGAGAGTTCGGCGTGGAGCCTCTGGTGTAAAATCGCGTCGCAATTTCTGTGTTGCATCATCAATGTGTGGGTGCGAGGATTATCATAAACGCATGACCGCATAACCGCAGGAACGTTAATCTCTATGGGAGAATTAGGCGTGGAGCTTGTAATGTTCGATTGCGACGCAATTAATGTGTTGCATCGCCAATGTGAGGGCGCGAGAGTTATCTTTATCTTCGTCGAAAACACGAAACTTCACTCCCAGGAGATCTTTCGTAGGGTAGCCGCAGGCATGTTAGTCTCTCAGAGAGTTTACGGCGTGGAACCTGGTGTGTTCAATCGCGACGCAATTTTTGTGTTGCATCATCAATGTGAGGGTGTAGGGATTAAAATTATTGGATTTATCTGTATCGGAAACATGAAACTGCACTTCCAGGAAATTTTCCTTAGGTGAGCCACAGGCAAATTAGTATCTCGGAGTGACTCTGCGTGGAGCCTGTAGTGTTCAATCGCGACGCAATTTTTGAGTTGCATCGTCAATGTGTTGGTGTGAGGATTAAAGTTAACGGATTTATCTGAATCGGAAACATGAAACTGCAATCCAAGGAGATTTTCCGTAGGGCAGTGGCAGGCACATTAGTCTCTCGGAGAGAGTTCGGCGTGGAGCCTCTGGTGTAAAATCGCGTCGCAATTTCTGTGTTGCATCATCAATGTGTGGGTGCGAGGATTATCATAAACGCATGACCGCATAACCGCAGGAACGTTAATCTCTATGGGAGAATTAGGCGTGGAGCTTGTAATGTTCGATTGCGACGCAATTAATGTGTTGCATCGCCAATGTGAGGGCGCGAGAGTTATCTTTATCTTCGTCGAAAACACGAAACTTCACTCCCAGGAGATCTTTCGTAGGGTAGCCGCAGGCATGTTAGTCTCTCAGAGAGTTTACGGCGTGGAACCTGGTGTGTTCAATCGCGACGCAATTTTTGTGTTGCATCATCAATGTGAGGGTGTAGGGATTAAAATTATTGGATTTATCTGTATCGGAAACATGAAACTGCACTTCCAGGAAATTTTCCTTAGGTGAGCCACAGGCAAATTAGTATCTCGGAGTGACTCTGCGTGGAGCCTGTAGTGTTCAATCGCGACGCAATTTTTGAGTTGCATCGTCAATGTGTTGGTGTGAGGATTAAAGTTAACGGATTTATCTGAATCGGAAACATGAAACTGCAATCCAAGGAGATTTTCCGTAGGGCAGTGGCAGGCACATTAGTCTCTCGGAGAGAGTTCGGCGTGGAGCCTCTGGTGTAAAATCGCGTCGCAATTTCTGTGTTGCATCATCAATGTGTGGGTGCGAGGATTATCATAAACGCATGACCGCATAACCGCAGGAACGTTAATCTCTATGGGAGAATTAGGCGTGGAGCTTGTAATGTTCGATTGCGACGCAATTAATGTGTTGCATCGCCAATGTGAGGGCGCGAGAGTTATCTTTATCTTCGTCGAAAACACGAAACTTCACTCCCAGGAGATCTTTCGTAGGGTAGCCGCAGGCATGTTAGTCTCTCAGAGAGTTTACGGCGTGGAACCTGGTGTGTTCAATCGCGACGCAATTTTTGTGTTGCATCATCAATGTGAGGGTGTAGGGATTAAAATTATTGGATTTATCTGTATCGGAAACATGAAACTGCACTTCCAGGAAATTTTCCTTAGGTGAGCCACAGGCAAATTAGTATCTCGGAGTGACTCTGCGTGGAGCCTGTAGTGTTCAATCGCGACGCAATTTTTGAGTTGCATCGTCAATGTGTTGGTGTGAGGATTAAAGTTAACGGATTTATCTGAATCGGAAACATGAAACTGCAATCCAAGGAGATTTTCCGTAGGGCAGTGGCAGGCACATTAGTCTCTCGGAGAGAGTTCGGCGTGGAGCCTCTGGTGTAAAATCGCGTCGCAATTTCTGTGTTGCATCATCAATGTGTGGGTGCGAGGATTATCATAAACGCATTTATCTTCATTGGTAACATGAAACTGCACTCCATGGAGATTTTCCATACGGGGCCACAGGCGCGTTAGTCTCTCTGAGAGAATTCGGCGTAGAGGCTGTAATATTCAATCGCTACGCAATTTGGATGGTTCCGATGGCACTGAGCACTATGGAACTTAACATCTAAGTCATCAGTCCCCTAGAACTTAGAACTACTTAAACCTAACTAACCTAAGGACATGACACGCATCCATGCCCGAGGCAGGATTCGAACCTGTGATCGTAGCGGTCGCGCGGTTCCATGCTGAAGCGCCTAGAACCGCTCGACCACACCAGCAATTTGTGAGTTGCAGCGTCATGTGAGGGCGCGATTGGTAGACTACATTGGCAGTGGTGCATCGAAAACGAGCTATTTGACTCTCAGATGAAGTTCCATACGGTGACCATAGCCTAATTTTTTGCTTTGAGAGAAGTCAGCATGGAGACTGTAGTATTGAATCATTACTCAATTTGTGTGTTGCATTGTCAACGTGATGGTGCAACTATTGTAGTAAACTGGCAGTGGTGCATCGGAAACAAGCTACATGACTCCTAAGAATATTCCCGTAGCTCCCTTATTCGCTTGGAGACAAGTTACATGGAGCCTGTAGTATTCGACGGGGACACAGTTTGTGTGTTGCATCATCAATGTGAGGGTGCGAGATTTACAGTAAATTGGCAGTTTGCATGGGGAACAGGCTAGTTGACTCCCAGGTGAAGTTCCATACGGTGACCGAAGCCGCGTTATTCGCTTGGAGTGAAGTCATCATTGAGTCTGTAGTATACAATCACGGCGCAGTTTTTTGGTTGTTTCGTCAATGTGAGGGTGCGAGGGCCACAGAAAACTGGCAGTGGTGCATTGGAAACAAGCTACTTGACTCCCAGGAGAAGTTTGTTACTTTGACCTTAGCCGCGTTAGTTGCTTGGAGAGAAGACGGCATGGAGCCTTTAGTATTGAATCGTGATGAAATTTATTTTTCATTATCATATGATTGTGTGGTTGGTAGAGTAAACTGGCAGTGGTGGATCGGTATAGAGTTATTTGACTCCCAGGTGAATTTCCATACGGTGACCGTAGTCTCATTTTTTGCTTCAAGAGAAGTCGGCATGGAGCCTGTAGTATTGAATCATTACTCAATTTGTGTGTTGCATTGTCAACGTGATGGTGCAACTATTGTAGTAAACTGGCAGTGGTGCATCGGAAACAAGCTACATGACTCCTAAGAATATTCCCGTAGCTCCCTTATTCGCTTGGAGACAAGTTACATGGAGCCTGTAGTATTCGACGGGGACACAGTTTGTGTGTTGCATCATCAATGTGAGGGTGCGAGATTTACAGTAAATTGGCAGTTTGCATGGGGAACAGGCTAGTTGACTCCCAGGTGAAGTTCCATACGGTGACCGAAGCCGCGTTATTCGCTTGGAGTGAAGTCATCATTGAGTCTGTAGTATACAATCACGGCGCAGTTTTTTGGTTGTTTCGTCAATGTGAGGGTGCGAGGGCCACAGAAAACTGGCAGTGGTGCATTGGAAACAAGCTACTTGACTCCCAGGAGAAGTTTGTTACTTTGACCTTAGCCGCGTTAGTTGCTTGGAGAGAAGACGGCATGGAGCCTTTAGTATTGAATCGTGATGAAATTTATTTTTCATTATCATATGATTGTGTGGTTGGTAGAGTAAACTGGCAGTGGTGGATCGGTATAGAGTTATTTGACTCCCAGGTGAATTTCCATACGGTGACCGTAGTCTCATTTTTTGCTTCAAGAGAAGTCGGCATGGAGCCTGTAGTATTGAATCACGACTCAGTTTGTGTGTTTCATCGTCAATGTGAGGGTGCGGGTGTTGCAGTAAACTGGCAGTGGTGCATCGGAAACAAGCTATTAGACTCCCAGGAGAAGTTCCATACGGTGACTGTAGTCGTATTATTTGCTTGGAGAGAAGTCCTCATGGAGCCTGTAGTACTCAATCGCTACGCAAGTTGTGTGTTGCATTGTCAATGTGAGGGTGCGAGGGTTACAGTATACTGGCAGTGATGTATCAGAGACAATGTAGTTTACTCCCAGAAGTTCCATACGTTTGCCATAGCCGCATTAGCAGGTTGGAGAGAAATCGGCTTGGAACCTGTAAAATTGAGTCGCGACGCTATTTGTGTGTTGCTTCATCAATGTGAGCGTTCAGGGGTTAGAGTAGACTGGCAGTGGTGCATCGGTGACAAGCTGCTTCACTCCCAGGAGAAGTTCTAATCGGTGACTATAGCTGAGTTAGTCGCTTGGAGAGAAGTCCGTATTGATTCTGTAGTATTCAATCGCGAATGTATTTGTGTGTTGCATCGTGAATGTGTGGACACGAGGGTTACATCAAAATGGCATTTGTTCATTGTAAACAATGTACTTGACTCCCAGGACAAGTTCCATACAGTCACCGATGCCGCTAGTCGGTTATAAACCACACATACGAAACGTAGTACTGGGGAACACCGAGATGATGAACTAAATATGAATATTTATCTGACTGACAACATTGTTAAAGTGAGTGAGTGACGTCCCACCTCTCAGCGTCAATAGGCGCATGGGTGGTTAGAATTCTGGTGTCATTTCTCTCTATATGAACACTATCATACTGTGCAGATAGGCCCATTTGAACCACAAATAGTGATCTGTAATAGCAAGGATTTGAATATTCTCTATCTCAGTCACCACATCAAAGCCGCAGTCGAGTGACAGACCCACATTCACCCACTTAGATCCACTTGTAGTCAAGTTGTAACTATTGGAAAAAAGCAGTAACCTTGTGGAGCTTGCCCGCAGCTTGAGTAATGTCTGCAACTGCGTTGCAACATAGTTGGATGACACCAGCTCAGCAGACTTAAGACCTCTTGTGTACAGTGACTGTTGCTGCTGTGATTAAGGGAGGATCTAATGCGTTCCTCATCTGTAAAAATAGCAACAGAAACCTGAATATAAACGTTATGAATTCATTATGGAACATCTGGAAAATGCATGTGCCTGGAAGCAGTATAACATTGGAATACTGTGATGTGCACATGCAAAATAACCATATCTTTATAGCAAAAATAACTGACAGATACTTACTGATAGGCTTCTTCTTGCTAGCTGATTACTGCTGTTGCTGTTGGTGGCGCTTTGTATTGTTAGCAGTATAGATGGTAAATGGTAAATGACAGCGCTCATGCAACTGAACTATAAAAATTAAAATTACTTGGATGGTGGGGGGCGAGCTTGCACACTATTGGCTGCCCCACATTTTCACAAAAATCGTAATGCTGTCTTCTACAGGTGGAGGGGGGGGGGGGGGAGAGGGGAGGTAATTCTGGGAATAATGACATTGCTCAGGCTCTGGAGGCTGGCGTTGGCAGTTCTGGGAAGAGAGCTGATGCTGATGTCACCAATTCCAGAAATGCTGATGCTGATCTCAGCAGCACTTCTCCCAGAACATACACTGCGCCTCTACTACAACAAACAATACGTGTAAAAAAATATAGCGTTGAGGAGACATGAACCCTAATAACCTCCATTGAAATCCAGTGCCTCAGACACTGCAACTGTCATGTAACTGTACAGTCCCACTCTTTCTTGTTTAATTGAGGAAGACCCATCTCTACTGTAAACAGGCATGGGACTCTAATGCCTGTCGCTGGATTCGATGTTCGTTCTCTGTTGGGTGTGAGGAAAAGGATGGTGGGGGTGAGTCCACGGATGGCTACTGAAGACAGAATATGAACATTTATTGATCAACTGCAATACATTGGTTGTTTGCCATCTAGGCGAGTTTTGCTTCCTCTCGTAATGCTCTCAGGGGTGACGAATGTGGCTGGTGGACGCTCACACATACAACCACTGCTGCGACTGTAGCTGCGCTGGCATAAATGGAACCTGCTGCCTCAGCAGCAGCTCTATGGCCCTGCCCCTGCTGGGCCATACCGTGACAGCTGGAACCACATGCCACAGGACTCTGTTGTGATCACTGCTGCTGCTGCTGCTGGTGGTGGTGATGGGGGGGGGGGGGGGGAGGGGGGGTGCGGTGGCAGTGGCAGTGGAACAGACAGGTCTGTGCCCTGTCTCACTGACCATCCCGGTGGTGGCTGTCTGGCATGGTTGGATCGTTGGGCCAGGGCTCCCCACCCTGGCCCAGGCCACAGGTTTGTGGAGGCAGCGTCCCAGGACGATGGCGACAATGCGTTACCACAATGCACCCCAGGTGATGACTCACATTACAGGTGGTGGCAGCATCTACTATGTAGGAATCAGCATGGGTTTCGAAAAAGACGATCGTGTGAAACCCAGCTCGCGCTATTCGTCCACGAGACTCAGAGGGCCATAGACACGGGTTCCCAGGTAGATGCTGTGTTTGTTGCCTTCCGCAAAGCGTTCGATACAGTTCCCCACAATCGTTTAATGAACAAAGTATGAGCATATGGACTATCAGACCAATTGTGTGATTGGATTGAAGAGTTCCTAGATAACAGAACGCAGCATGTCATTCTCAATGGAGAGAAGTGTTCCGAAGTAAGAGTGATTTCAGGTGTGCCGCAGGGGAGTGTCGTAGGACCGTTGCTATTCGCAATATACATAAATGACCTTGTGGATGACATCGGAAGTTCACTGAGGCTTTTTGCGGACGATGCTGTGGTATATCGAGAGGTAATAACAATGGAAAATTGTACTGAAATGCAGGAGGATCTGCAGCGAATTGACGCATGGTGCAGGTAATGGCAATTGAATCTCAATGTAGACAAGTGTAATGTGCTGCGAATACATAGAAAGAAAGATCCCTTATCATATAGCTACAATATAGCAGGTCAGCAACTGGAAGCAGTTAATTCCATAAATTATCTGGGAGTGATTTAAAATGGAATGATCATATAAAGTTGATCGTCGGTAAAGCAGATGCCAGACTGAGATTCATTGGAAAAATCCGAAGGAAATGCAATCCGAAAACAAAGGAAGTAGGTTACAGTACGCTTGTTCGCCCACTGCTTGAATACTACTCAGCCGTGTGCGATCCATACCAGGTAGGTTTGATAGAGGAGATAGAGAAGATCCAACAGAGAGCAGCGCGCTTCGTTACAGGATCATTTAGTAATCGCGAAAGCGTTACGGAGATGATAGATAAACTCCAGTGGAAGACTCTGCAGGAGAGACGCTCAGTAGCTCGGTACGGGCTTTTGCTGAAGTTTCGAGAACATACCTTCACCGAGGAGTCAAGCAGTATATTGCTCCCTCCTAAGTATATCTCGCGAAGAGACCATGAGCATAAAACCAGAGAGATTAGAGCCTACACAGAGGCATACCGACAATCTTTCTTTCCACGAACAATACGAGACTGGAATAGAAGGGAGAACCGATAGAGGTACTCACGGTACCCTCCGCCACACACCGTCAGGTGGCTTGCGGAGTATGGATGCAGATGTAGATGTAGATAGTGACATTGATGACTACAGTGGCAGCATCATTCTGGCGCCTCGTAGGCGTTGACCCGCACTACGACAGTGACTGTTACGATGCCTGTGAGTACTCTGGACTGGCAGCAGCACTGAGTGACACAAGCTCTGCGTGACTCCAGCGCCTCATGACGGTCGACGACGGCGAGCTGGCTGCCGAACCTTAAATATGGCTTTCTGGTACTCGTGTTAAACAGTTCTTCCTCTCCAGTAGATCGGTGTAACATTCTGGTGTTCATCGGCTGGCGTCACTGATCCGATTACCACCCTCGATGTTGACACCCTGGCGTGTGACGAACTGCTTCTTGTCACGTCTTTTGTTGGTTGGTAACACAGTGTTCCCTTCGTGTTGCTGAACTCGGCGTTCCGCGACCCATTCACCCTACTGCTGTGCGGCACAACAGAATGTGACACACATACGTCTTCTGGTTCCCAATGTTCCTTCACATTTTAACTAACTTCATAATTATACAACTTCTATCTTTAACAAACTTAGCAGGCCGGAGTGGCCGAGCGGTTCTAGGCGCTTCAGTCTGGAACCACGTGACCGCTACGGTCGCAGGTTCGAATCCTGCCTCGGGCATGGATGTGTGTGTTGTCCTTAGGTTAGTTAGGTTTAAGTAGTTCTAAGTTCTAGGGGACTGATGACCTCAGCAGTTAAGTCCCGTAGTGCTCAGAGCCATTTTTTTAACAAACTAATCGCCCTAATCATTCGACGCTCTACACAGCCTTTCAGACAGATAAAAGGGATAAAATGTACATGCTGTGTAAAACGATATACGGCAATTCTAAGCAATCACAGGAAATTAAAAAGATGTGTAAGTGAAATCGTTAAAATGACAAGGGAACATATACAGTGGTAAAACTGTGTTACATGTGGTGCTGCCGCTGTAGCCAATGTGTGTTGTGTTACAACTTGTGAGCACTGTACGCAACCGAAGGTACCTGAGCGTATCAAGAAAAGCCAACTGTTTTGTTTTGTGGACAGTACATTCTCGAGTATCAGTTATGTCAGTATACACATCTACGGGACAATGATCGAAGAGTTATAATGAAAGGGCAGAAATAAAATCTTTGTATTTCTTGTAAACTGGTTCATTTTTGCAGCATTTATTTTAAAAAAATACCTCAGTCTTTCAATAGTCAAATTTCGCTTACAACTTATTTGAGGCTTATACCAGCACATGGAAACTTTCTACCAAAAGTACTGCTCTGGAAGCTGTCTGGTTCCGTAGACTTCTGCTATAAAGGCAGCCGAGTCCTTGGGCGTTCTCGTTCTGTTTGGACTGCTGAAATCCACATCGTACACTCCGAACTTTACCCTGTGTAAAAATATTACCGTATTACGCCACACGCGTTTGCAATACGCCACACACACACACACACACACACACACACTCACACACTCACACACATTATTCAAAAATAAATCACATACACAGTAAGCCTGTCGACATACATCAAAATTATCGTAATCAACCGGAAAAGAATGCTTTTTATTACACCATATGTTAATATTTCGCTGTATTCTATTTATGGGTGGAGCACTGGTAGATGATCCTTCATATCATCACTGTCTATGTCTATTAATTTTTATGTCTATTATTACCATTATTTTATCCTCATGAACTTTTCAGGATCAGTATGTGGGGAGTTGATTGATATGTAGATAGCAGTTTTAGAACTGGTTTACATTATTTTCTAAATCCAGATGCAGCAACGTTAACGATTAGTAACATTTTTGGAAAACAGCGATCTTGTAAACTGTATAAAGTTAGTGAAAAAACTGTCTAGATCGCGATGGTGCGTATAGAATCAACAAATGGATTTATATAAACAATTATCATCCATGTTAATTATGCACTAATTACACTGTGTTCTGAATAACACGAAATTTAGTAGAACATTGGAGCACTCTTCTGGCCTGAACTTCCTATCTATGGACGCCATTGACATGGAACGTCGTAGTAAGATGGTCAACAAGTATCAAATATGTGTATCCATAACGACTGAGGTCGATCGCAACTGTCAAAGATAAGCAGATTGGTGTCTTGAAGTGGCCACAGTACAATCTTTACTATGAGTTGCCAGCAAAAAGCTAGTCATACTCGTAATACAGACCTGTTTTACAAGAGAACAATAGTACTTGGAAGCCAATAAACTGTTATTTGTGGTGGAATATGATTAAAAAATTGCGTCTGATCATATAATAAAACTGGAATGTTGGTCTTACTGTTTAATACAGTACATTTTGCTAAAAAAAAACATATATACTTTGAAACCTATAGCCCGTATTTGTCGAGAAATTACGTCAGCCTATAAAACCTGGCGATTTGTTTATTCTATACACATACCCTACTGATTAAATAGCCGATCCTATGAATATATTCGTCTAGTTAAATGAATTATTTCTACCAGATGGACAGCTGACGTTGACGTCATGCAGTACAAACATCCCCGCAACAAATTTATACAGAGTAATTTTTACCACCGTGTACAAACTATAGGGATTGATCGATGAAAGGATACGGAACAAAAAAGATCTAAAAAACGTATGTCCGGAAATGCATTGTTTCCGTGCTAGAGACCATTTATTGAATCATTCATTGTTACAGAGACTGCGGTCTAGTACACCCTGTACCACGCAGTCGCAGTTGCAGTATTTGTTGGAAATGGTTCCTTGTGCCTGAACTCATGCGTGTACGCACCGTAGCATGTTCTGTCTCACACGTTCACATCGTCCAGGTTGCACCCGAATAGTGTCAAAGGCAGATATGGGTTGAGCTCTCCGTACAAGATACTTTTGAGACGGTCCCCTAACAAGAAATCGCACGGGTTGAGATCCGGTGAACGAGCAGGCCATGCAACTGGACCCCCCTTCCCCGTCCGATCCGTCCATCAAGGAAGACACGATTGGGAAGCGTCCGGACGTTAGCGGCACTTCTTCCAGCAGGGGAGGCAAAGCCACCCGCAAGAAACGCCGATATTTCTGACCCGTTAGGCGACGTGGAAGGAGGACTGGTCCCAAAATGCGGTCGCCAATTATCCCGGTCCTCACATTCCGGCTGCACCGATGCTGATGATTCGCTGTCACCATACCATGGGAGTCCTGCATACCATCCCATAGATGGTTGATATGAAAGTTGAAGATACCACTCCGTGTAAAGGTGGGCTTTTCTGTGAATAGGATGGAAGACATAAATCCCGGAATCGTGGTTGCCTGCTGAAAAAAAAAAAAAACAGTGACAAAACTACTCCCGATGTGGACGGTCTGTTGCTAATAATCCCTGTCCACGCTATAAGAGATAAGGGTAGTAACAATTGTCATGGAGAATGTTCCACACGGTCGTCTGGCTTACACTGTACTGGCGGGCCAACTGCCTGGTACTGCCACGGCAGTCGCCTTCCACAGTGTTAATCACATTTTCCTCAAAGTTTGGTGTACGAACATTTCGTGTACGTCTTTCATGATTTCCTGCTTCCTGAAACGACCCTGTCTCAGACAAACGGCGAAACACTTTTGCAAAGATTGAACGCTGTGGTTATTGTCGACGGGGCATGTCTTCTGATACAACCTTGCTGCCGGCCGCCCGTTGCCATTTGCCTTTCCGTAAGGAAACACCATGTCGACAAGCTCTCGATTCGAAAACGTAATTATTGTGTACAACGCTGTATCACATCCACTGCAAGCTGAGTTACCTAGAGAAGTGAGTCGGACACAATATTGCGAATTACTATGGCAGGAGAGGGCGCTGGGGTATGACGCTTGACGAATAGTACAACCTCCAGGAGGAAACCGTGCATATCGTAACTGTGGCTGCATGGTACAGCCCGTATTAGACCGCAGTATCTCTAATACAGTATGGTTGAATAAATGGTCTCTAGCATGGAAACAATGCATTTTCGGACATGAAGTTTATTAGACCTTTTTTGTTCCGTATCCTCTCATCGATCAATCCCTATAATTTGTACATGGTAGAAAAAATCACCCTGTATAACGCAGTCCCAACAGTGGCAGTTTCAGCGACTGAGGTCAACTGACTGTTCTCCGCAACGTCAACTTCAGCTGGTGGATAGCGGCCCTTCGATTTTAATATGCATAAATTACTTCATTTTAAGTCACTGGCTTCTTTAGGTAATTAGGAGTTCTCTATCTTTCATAGTGCTATCTGAAAATGGCCAAAGAATGGGGCGAAACTGGTCAAGTTAATAAAATAAACGTCGCGATCTAGACTGTATTTTCACTGATGTTAACGGCTAGAGAACGATTTGCAGACAGTATCTAAGAAAATTGAAGCACATAACATAGCTGCAGAAACGGAGACATCACCCATACACTGAGGTGACGAAAGTCCTAATATCGTGCCGGATCTCGTTATCCCAGTTTAGCGCACCAACTCGACGTGACATGGACTCAAAAGCCTTTGGAAGTCGCCTACAAAAATATTGAGCCATGCTACTACCTCTATAGCTCTCCGTACCTGCGAAAGTATTACCGGTGTAGGTTTTTATGCACGAACTGACTTCTCAATTATGTCCCATAAATGTTCGGTGGGATCTGGGTAACCAAATCATTCACTCGAATAGTCCAGGTTCTTCATACCAGTGACATGGCGCATTGTCATCCCTAAAAATTCCATCATTGTTTGGGAAAATGACATCGGTGAATGACTGGCTACTAGTGGTCTCCAAGTTGTTGCTGTTGTTGTTGTGGTCTTCAGTCCTGAGACTGCTTTGATGCAGCTCTACATGCTAATCAATTCTGTGCAAGCTTCTTCATCTCCCAGTACTACTGCAGCCTACATCCTTCTGAATCTGCTTAGTGTATTCATCTCTTGGTCTCCCTCTACGATTTTTACCCTCCACGCTGCCCTTGATGCCTCAGAACATGTCCTACCAATCGATCCCTTCTTTTAGTCAAGTTGTGCCACAAACTCCTCCCCAAATCTTTTCAATACGTCCTCATTAGTTATGTGATCTACCCATCTAATCTTCAGCATTCTTCTGTAGCACCACATTTCGAAAGCTTCTATTTTCTTCTTGTCTAAACTACACTCCTGGAAATTGAAATAAGAACACCGTGAATTCATTGTCCCAGGAAGGGGAAACTTTATTGACACATTCCTGGGGTCAGATACATCACATGATCACACTGACAGAACCACAGGCACATAGAAACAGGCAACAGAGCATGCACAATGTCGGCACTAGTACAGTGTATATCCACCTTTCGCAGCAATGCAGGCTGCTATTCTCTCATGGAGACGATCGTAGAGATGCTGGATGTAGTCCTGTGGAACGGCTTGCCATGCCATTTCCACCTGGCGCCTCAGTTGGACCAGCGTTCGTGCTGGACGTGCAGACCGCGTGAGACGACGCTTCATCCAGTCCCAAACATGCTCAATGGGGGACAGATCCGGAGATCTTGCTGGCCAGGGTAGTTGACTTACACCTTCTAGAGCACGTTGGGTGGCACGGGATACATGCGGACGTGCATTGTCCTGTTGGAACAGCAAGTTCCCTTGCCGGTCTAGGAATGGTAGAACGATGGGTTCGATGACGGTTTGGATGTACCGTGCACTATTCAGTGTCCCCTCGACGATCACCAGTGGTGTACGGCCAGTGTAGGAGATCGCTCCCCACACCATGATGCCGGGTGTTGGCCCTGTGTGCCTCGGTCGTATGCAGTCCTGATTGTGGCGCTCACCTGCACGGCGCCAAACACGCATACGACCATCATTGGCACCAAGGCAGAAGCGACTCTCATCGCTGAAGACGACACGTCTCCATTCGTCCCTCCATTCACGCCTGTCGCGACACCACTGGAGGCGGGCTGCACGATGTTGGGGCGTGAGCGGAAGACGGCCTAACGGTGTGCGGGACCGTAGCCCAGCTTCATGGAGACGGTTGCGAATGGTCCTCGCCGATACCCCAGGAGCAACAGTGTCCCTAATTTGCTGGGAAGTGGCGGTGCGGTCCCCTACGGCACTGCGTAGGATCCTACGGTCTTGGCGTGCATCCGTGCGTCGCTGCGGTCCGGTCCCAGGTCGACGGGCACGTGCACCTTCCGCCGACCACTGGCGACAACATCGATGTACTGTGGAGACCTCACGCCCCACGTGTTGAGCAATTCGGCGGTACGTCCACCCGGCCTCCCGCATGCCCACTATACGCCCTCGCTCAAAGTCCGTCAACTGTACATACGGTTCACGTCCACGCTGTCGCGGCATGCTACCAGTGTTAAAGACTGCGATGGAGCTCCGTATGCCACGGCAAACTGGCTGACACTGACGGCGGCGGTGCACAAATGCTGCGCAGCTAGCGCCATTCGACGGCCAACACCGCGGTTCCTGGTGTGTCCGCTGTGCCGTGCGTGTGATCATTGCTTGTACAGCCCTCTCGCAGTGTCCGGAGCAAGTATGGTGGGTCTGACACACCGGTGTCAATGTGTTCTTTTTTCCATTTCCAGGAGTGTATTAATCGTCCATGTTTCACTTCCATACATGGCTACACTCCATACAAATACTTTCAGAAACGACTTCCTGACACTTAAATCAACACTCGATGTTACAAATTTCTCTTCTTCAGAAACGTTTTCCTTGCCATTGACAGTCTACATTTTATATCCTCTCTACTTCGACCATCATCAGTTACTTTGCTCCCCAAATAGCAAAACTCCTTTACTACTTTAAATGTCTCATTTCCTAATCTGATTCCCTCAGTATCACCTGACTTAATTCGACTACATTCAATTATCCTGGTTTTGCTTTTGCTGATGTTCATCTTATATCCTCCTTTCAAGAAAAAAAATGGTTCAAATGGCTCTGAGCACTATGGGACTCAACATCTTAGGTCATAAGTCCGCTAGAACTTAAACCTACCTAACCTAAGGACATCACACACACCCACGCCCGAGGCAGGATTCGAACCTGCGACCGTAGCAGTCCCGCGGTTCCGGACTGCAGCGCCAGAACCGCACGGCCACCGCGGCCGGCCCTTTCAAGACACTATCCATTCCGTTCAACTGCTCTTCCAAGTCCTTTGCTGTCTCTGACAGAATGAGAATGTCGTCGGCGAACCTCAAACTTTTTATTTCTTCTCCATGGATTTTAATACCTACTCCGAACTTTTCTTTTGTTTCCTTTACTGCTTGCTGAATATACAGATTGAATAGCATCAGGGAGAGGCTACAACCCTGTCTCACTCCCTTCCCAACCACTGCTTCCCTTTCATGTCCCTCGACTCTTATAACTGCCATTTGGTTTCTGTACAAATTGTAAATAGCCATTCTCTCCCTGTATTTTACCCCTGCCACCTTCAGAATTTGAATGAGAGTATTCCAGTCAACATTGTCAAAACCTTTCTCTAAGTCTACAAATGCTAGAAACGTAGGATTGCCTTTCCTTAATCTTTCTTCTAAGATAAGTCGTAGGGTCAGTATGGCCTCACGTGTTCCAACATTTCTTCCCCGAGGTCGGCTTCTACCAGTTTTTCCATTCGTCTGTAAAGAATTCGCGTTAGTATTTTGCTGCTGTGACTTATTAAACTGATAGTTCGGTAATTTTCACATCTGTCAACTCCTGCTTTCTTTGGGATTGGAATTATTACATTCTTCTTTTTTTTTTGGTAGGGTTTAAGGGCGCTCAACTGCTGAGGTCATTAGCGCCCAGTCACTGGTGTTAGAGCACAAGGAACCTGCTAAAACTCAAGGGGATGGGGGGACATCAAAAGGACCTGACAAAGATGCAGATGAAATAAGTAAAAAGGTTAAATGTCTTTGGTCAAGCCAGTTAAAGTTATAAAACGCAGAAGACGAGCAGCTGCTCGAGCGTCATCAGCTAAAACATCCGGTAAGGTAGATGGCAGGGACAGGACAACACGAAATTGACTAAAACGGGGACACGACAATAAAACATGGCGCACCGTTAATGCCTGACCACAAAGGCACTGCGGGGCTGGGTCACCAGAGAGCAGGTAGCGGTGGCTAAACCGGCAATGCCCAATCCGCAACCTGGTCAGAAGGACCTCCTCGCGCCGAGATGGTCGGGAGGAAGTTGTCCAAGCAGTTGGGAGCGGTTTTACTGCCTGGAGCTTGTTTCCTTGGAGGGATGACCAAGCATCCCACCACAAGGACACAAGCCTCTTACATACATCCCCACAAACGTCAGATGACGGGACACAATGGGAGGCTGGCCGAGGCTGGAGGACTGCAGCCTTGGCTGCAGCATCCGCAGCCTCATTCCCAGGCACTCCTACATGTCCGGGGACCCACAGAAAGCTGACAGAACCGCCATTATCAGCGAAAGAATGGAGGGACTGCTGTATTCGTTGAATCAAGGGATGGACCGGATAGGGAGCCCCAAGGCTCTGAAGAGCACTGAGTGAGTCAGTGCAGAGTACATACGATGAATGGCGGTGGCGACGGGCATACTGAATGGCCTGATGGAGAGCAAAAAGCTCGGCCGTAAAGCTGGAACATTGGTCAAGGAGCTGGTATTTAAAGGTGGCGGTCCCGACGACAAAGGCACAGCCGACACCATCTTCAGTTTTGGAGCCATCGGTGTAAATAAAGGTGTGACCAGCAAGTCGAGCACGAAGTTCGACAAACCGTGAGCAATACACTGCAGCCGGAGACATTCTTCTTGAAGTCTGAGGGAATTTCGCCTGTCTCATACATCTTGCTCACCAGATGGTAAGGTTTTGTCAGGACTGGTTCTCCGAAGGCTGTCAGTAGTTCTAATGGAATGTTGTCTACTCACAGGGCCTTGTTTCGACTTACGTCTTTCATTGCTCTGCCAAACTCTTCACGCAGTATCATATCTCCCATTTCATCTTCATCTCCCTCGTCTTCCATTTCCATAATATTGTCCTCAAGAACATCGCCCCTGTATAGACCCTCTATATATTCCTTCCACCTTTCTGCTTTCCCTTCTTTGCTTAGAACTGGGTTTCCATCTGAGCTCTTGATATTCATGCAAGTGGTTCCCTTTTCTCCAAAGGTCTCTTTAATTTTTCTGTAGGCAGTATCTATCTTACCCCCAGTGAGATAAGCCTCTACATCCTTACATTTGTCCTCTAGCCATCCCTGCTTAGCCATTTTGCACTTCCTGTCGATCTCATTTTTGAGACGTTTGTATTCCTTGTTGCCTGCTTCACTTACTGCATTTTTGTATTTTCTCCGTTCATCAATTAAATTCAGTATCTCTTCTGTTACCCAAGGATTTCTACTACCCCTCGTCATTTTACCTACTTGATCCTCTGCTGCCTTCACTATTTCATTCCTCAAAGATACCCATTCTTCTTCTACTGTATTTCTTTCCGCCATTCCTGTCAATTGTTCCCTTATGCTCTCCCTGAAACTCTCTATAACCTTTGGATTAGTCATTTTATCCAGGTCTCATCTCCTTAAATTCCCATCTTTTTGCAGTTTCTTCATTTTTAATCTACAGTTCATAACCAATAGATTGCGGCCAGAGTCCACATCTGCCCCTGGAAATGTCTTACAATTTAAAATCTGGTTCCTAAATCTCTGTCTTACCATTATATAATCTATCTGAAACACTTCTAGTATCTCCAGCGTTCTTCCATGTATACAACCTTCTTTCATGATTCTTGAACCAAGTGTTAGCTATGATTAAGTTATGCTCTGTGCAAAATTCTACCAGGCGGCTTCCTCTTTCATTTCTTAGCCCCAATCCATATTCACCTACTACGTTTCCTTCTCTTCCTTTTCCTACTGTCGAATTCCAGTCACCCATGACTATTAAAGTTTCATCTCCCTTCACTACCTGAATAATTTCTTTTATCTCATCATACATTTCATCAATTTCTTCGTCATCTGCAGAGCTAGTTGGCATATAAACGTGTACTACTGTAGTAGGCGTGGGCTTCGTGTCTATCTTGGCCACAATAATGCGTTCACTATGCTGTTTGTAGTAGCTTACCCGCACTTCTATTTTTTATTTATTATTAAACCTACTCCTGCATTACCCCTATTTGATTTTGTATTTTGTGTTCACCTGACCAAAAGTCTTGTTCCTCCTGCCACCGAACTTCACTAATTCCCACTATACCTAACTTTAACCTATCCATTTCCCTTTTTAAATTTTCTAACCTACTTGCTCGATTAAGGGATCTGACATACCACGCTCCGATCCGTAGAACGCCTGTTTTCTTTCTCCTAATAACGACCTCCTCTTGAGTAGTCCACGCCCGGAGATCCGAATGGGGGACTATTTTACCTCCAGAATATCTTACCCAAGGGGACGCCATCATCATTTAATCATACAGTAAAGCTGCATGCCCTCTGGAAAAATTACAGCTGTAGTTTTCCCTTGCTTTCAGCCGTTCGCAGTACCACAACAGCAAGGCCGTTTTGGTTAGTGTTACAGGGCCAGATCAGTCAATCATCCAGACTGTTGCCCCTGCAACTACTGAAAAGGCTGCTGTCCCTCTTCAGGAACCACACGTTTGTCTGGCCTCTCAACAGATACCCCTCCGTTGTGGTTGCACCTATGGTACGGCTATCTGTATTGTTGAGACACGCAAGCCTTCCCACCAACGGCAAGGTTTCAGTTAATGATAGATGCAGTTGAATCGGAGAACGTAGTCCATTCCACACCATTATGGAGCCATCACCAGCTTGCACAGTGCCTCGCTGACAACTTGCGCCCATGGCTTCTTGGGGCTTATGCCACAGTCCAACCCTACGATCAGCTCTTACCAACTGTAATCGGGACTCATCTGACTAGTTCACGGTTTTCCGGTCGTCCAGGATTCGACCGATATGGTCACGAGGCCAGAAGAATTCGCTACAGGCGGTGTCGTGCTGTTAGCAAAGGCACCTGCGTCGGTCGTCTGCTGCCATAGTCAATTAAAACCACATTTCGTCGCACTGTCCTATCGTATAAATTCGTCGCACGCCACACATTCATTTCTGTGATTATTTCATGCAGTGTTGCTTGTCTGTTAGCACTGACAACTCGACGGAAACGCCGATGCTCTCGGTCGTTATGGGATTGCCGTCGGCCACTGCGTTGTCCTTGGTGAGAGATAAAACCCGAAATTTGGTATTCTCGGTACACTCTTGTAGCTGTGGATGTCGGGATACTGAATTCCCTTAAGAATTCAGAAATGGAATGTCCCATGCATCTAGCTCCAGTCGTGAGGCAAAAATCACGTCGGAAACCTTTTCGCATGAATCACCTGAGTACAAATGAGACCTCCGTCAATGCACTGCCCTTTTATACCTTGTGTATGCGATACTACCGCCATCAGTACATGAGCACATCGTTATCCGATATCACCTCAGTGTAGAATGAAGAGGCGAAGGAACGTTTGGAGCAAACGTGCCTACTTCTATCAAATACTGACAACTTTTAGTAAGATGATGTTCACTATTGATTTTCTACATTGTTCTTCTGCGATCTGTCTCCATTTCTGTTAGGCTCTCATGCTGGACAAACAGTTCTGTGGCCGTTCCTATTTCCATTCTTCGCGCACGCTCTGATGTGCCATACCTATATGAATCTCACTCTCCTGGGTTGTTCATTGGGTTATTCATAATTACCTCAGAGATTTCAGAAGACGACTGGGTAAACAATACAGAAAATGGAAAGATGCCACTGACACGTGCCTAAGTTTTTGACTCACATTACAGGTAATTAGTATGGGCACTGTTGGTGACGTCAGAAACGGCAGCAAGTGCGTATAGTCCATTGATGTCACTGACAGGAACCGCCCGGGGACACGAGACAGCTGCATTCATTTAGAATCTATTCATTAGATTGCAGTTACGGGGATTTACAAAAATTCGGAAACATCAGAAACACAACAAATTACCAGTCTGATAGGGTGCAGGAAAACCCAATGGCATTTAGAACAGCTTCCCATCTTCTCGGAATTGGGAAACATAGCTCCTGTAGATTTTCCAAAGAACCTTCTACCTGCGATAATGATGGAAGCAGAAGACAGGAATTAAAATTTGTGACACAGCCAGGACTTGAACCCAGGGCTTCTTACTTACTAGGCAGAAATGCTAACAAATGATAATTGAAGCCCTCAGCTGCCGACAGGTGTTGATATACCTAGATGGGGACAACTGGAAATGTGTGCCCCGACCGGGACTCGAAACCAGGATCTCGTGCTTTATTAGGAACATTATGTATGTAGATTATGGACAGTTGGGAATGTGGGTCTCACGGGAAACGTGCAAGGGATAAGTCCCTGCAGTCGCCCTGTTCATCTGTGTCCTCGGTGGCTGATATGGATAGAGCGTCTTCCTTGTAAGTAGGAGAACCCGGGTTCGAGTCCCTGTCGGGGCCCACATTTCCAGCTGTCACCATCGAAGTGTATAAACACATGTCGGCAGCTGAGGGTTTCAATTAATTATCATTTGTTCTAGAGAAGCTGCACGGTCATCAATGGTATCTGTTCTTTCGAGAACAGTTACTATCTTCATATGCTAACCATTACACCACCGCAGCACTACGATCAACAGTGCTGCACGAACGACCCACGTCGAGTGCCCAGCTTATTTTCCCCTTATTCTTTCTGCAGAATAGTGGAACGATGATGTAGATAGATAGCGGTCACGCCCTTTCTCTCCACAGTAGACCAGAAAGGCTCAGTAACACAGAGATCTGGTGACTCTGGAGGGCTATGCAAGTGTGAAACTTCATTCTCACAAAACCAGTCCGGGGTGACGCGAGCTGTGGAATGAGGGCCCTTGTCGTCTTGGAACACATCTGCACTGGAAAACGTTGCACCACGGGTTGGACCCGATCTGCCAAAATGGTCGCATAATTGTTGACAGTAGTATGGTCTTGCCGAGTGACCGCGGGGCCCAAATTATCACCGATCCCCAGCCATGTTTCACTCATGAGATGTAACCTCGGCCAGAAGTTGTGAAACAAGAGTCAACCTACCAAATAACTTTCTTCCATTGCTCCATAGTCCAACTTTTATGGCTTCGGCACCAAGTTTTCCTATAACTGTCGTCTCCCTCACTCATAAGTGGTTTTGGAATTCCATCTCGCCTTCCAATTCCCTGCGGAGCTCCCTTCGTGTTGTTTTGGTGCTCACAGACTTCTCGCGGTAGCGACATTCATTTCTGTAGTGACTTATGCAGCTGTCGTCTTCTTATTTTGTATTACAATGACCTTTCATTTTGTATCACAATACTCTTCAATGACCGTCTCTCACGATCACTAAACATACATTTTCGTCCGCGTTGTGACTTTTCCGCTTTCCCTGTATGCGGTATAAATCTACAATACGGTGCGTCTTGAAACACCAAACACTTCGGTTAGTCTGATTACTGAAGCACTCACTATGCGAGCACCAGGAATTTTTCCACGTCCGACATAATGCACTCACAACTACACAGAACATTTGTTTTCTGAAGTGACTGACACTTGCAAGGTGTGCAGGACATTCCACAGCGGCCGTTCACAATTAAATACAACAGTGAAACCTACAGGTCTGCATTTATGTTCAAGCACGCGTTTCTCACAGTGTTCCCATTTTTGTCCGACTCGTGTAATTTGTTTACACGTTCTGACACCCCTTCTCCCAAGTGAAACTATGCCGTAGCGTGTGTTACGAATCGGAACTTGGAGAGATTCCATACCCACCGATATACGTCTTTTTCTTTATATCTCTAGTTTTCTGAAAACCCGGAGGTACTTATGAGTAATGCTATACAGACGCTAGAAGAGTAATTTCTTCCACAGATAAACCTCGGCTTCTAAAGCGACTGCTTGTTTCACCTACAGCTGCGTCCATGCGATTGCTCTACATTGCATTCCAACTAATTGTTGAGACTCAATCGCTTTGGCAAAGGTCTAATCGTATTTTACATTTCGTAAAGTCCATAACTTAACGTTAAGTATTAGTTGACACTCTTTGCAGCAGGTTCATATTTTGTAGATCCAGATGGACGTCATTACAGTTTTTGGTTACCTCTTTCTCATAAGAAACCTTGTCATCTCCAAACCATTAGGGTTTGTAGCTTAAAATTTTACGACGAGAAAGTTATATCTAAACTGTAACGACGCTATTATCCTTTCCTGCTACATACTACAAATTATTCCAGTGTCTTTGGAACAGCCTCTATAATACGTCTGTCTATGCGGTAATAGCAAATCTAGGTACAGATTCCGGAATAACAAATTTTCTGCACCAGATGTCTGTTTGTAATCTGACACTTGTAAACACCTGTCCATTACTTGTAATGAATCGTGCGTGGAGGATGCAATCTGACATTGGGTAATCAGTGGTTTTGAAATTAGTGCCAGTAACCGCGTGCAAAGCTATTTTGTTCCACGTTGCACGTTGTGCATAAACGCATCTGAACTAGGTCTAGATTAGATTTCTGCCAGAATGGAAGTGGTAAAAGAGCCTCCAGTGATCATCTAAAGACCCTAGAAAGTACGCCAAAATAAAATAAAAACTTTCAGATACATACAGTAGTGAGTTCGGTCCTCACTAGAACAAGCCAACTATCACTTTGTGGGGCGGCGGATGAGTTTGTAAAAATAATTTGCTTAATTGCTGGATATATGCTTGCGTGTTGAATCAGTTTCTGGCTTTTAGAATGTTGTTAATGCTGTCTTTCGCCGTTCTCAACACTGGCTCTCTATTTACTTCTTGGCACCCAGAAAGTGATTTAATAAAACATGGAGCCAGTATTTAGAGATCCTAGTGCCCACTTCAATTGAGATACCATTATAGCTGCAGCTTATAGCTCTGAGGAATTAGGAGATTGTCCGGGATTTCTAATCAAAAACGGTTTTCCAAAATAGTTCAGTATATTCTGAAATTCACTGATAAAAAACACAAGTATCCCTACAACCTAACTAACAGAGCAGTTCAGAGTCTAATGCGCTGATGCAATTATAAATGTCCGAATTAAATGTTAAAAAGAATGCTCGCCATAATTTGATGAAAATATTTCATCAAACGCCACGCTAAATATTTGGTAGAATGTCTGTCCCGCGACGGCACGTGAAAATACGACAATACGCAAACTGAAGCTAGATAATGAAAATCATTCCAGAATTAACACTTCACATAAAATGTTTTCATGGTTCCGCGTATCTCTAGTAACTTAATACGGCACCCGAGGCTGTTTGTAGCAGTGACACTGATGCGACACGGCTCCCGACACAGATGGTGTGTCATTCAGCGTCTGGAGAGAACTGGGGCCTTTTTTCCTCGCGCAGCGTCCTTATATATAAAGCCGCGGTGCGGACGGCGAAGGGAACGCCTGATCTTTTCGGCTCTCTCGACTAGCCGCTGGGCTAGTAACGCACCACTTCAAGCTACTTAATAATTTATAGCTTCTTTGGCTGATGGCCGATGAAGCTCTTAATTTAAATGTGCATTCAGCACGCAGGTAAGTATTGATAATAAAATTTTGACGTGGCTAAGTTAAATATTTTGGGCGAGAGAATTAATTAAATTACACTGTACGCAGTAGATAAGCTCTGAACTGGCCCTTTTGAGATGCGCTATCGCTATAATTTTATAGGTATTAAAAAGAAACTTTACACATCTTCATAGTCATAGCGGACCTCCAACCTATTTAAATCTAAACATCCTAGCCTTATTTATTAGCCTACTTAATCTATCTTGCTTCCTTCAGTTTTGAGACGAAAACCACAAAATCATGAATTTCCACTAAAATCTTAATTTGTGAAATCCAAAGTACTGTTTTTATTAAATCATTATGAAAGATGAATATAAATATAAATTCTGAAGTCTCTAGCTCTTTTCTGTTGCGCCAATGATTTTTTCAGAAAAACGTCCAAATTTCGAAAATGACTGAAGTTATCGAACTGATATTTAACACACATTAATTTGGTATTATTCCTGACATGCTAGAAAAGTTTTAGGTCATTTGTTTGACTTTTAAGGTATTGCGCAACATTTATGACGTCAGAGCTAGTTACAGCAGACTGGCTGGCACACAATGGAAACTGATGTGAATTTACTATAGCGTGAGTAGGCTGCTTTCCTACAACTTCCAGCCTACAACCAAAAGTTTTTGCGCATGCGTAAGGGAAATATTCATAACTTGGCGCAGAAGTCGCATGCACCATCTTTTGCTAATATAACAATGACCGAGCGAGGTAGCGCAATGGTTAGCACACTGGACTCGCATTCGGGAGGACGACGGTTCAAACGCGTGTCCGGCCATCCTGATTTAGGTCTTCCACGATTTTCCTAAATCACTTCAAGCAAATACCGGGAGGGTTCCTTTGAAAGGACACGGCCGCCTTCCTTCCCCGTCCTTGTCTAATCCGATGGGACCGATGGCCTCGCTGCTTAGTTCCCTCCCCCAAACCAACCAACCAGAGGTCACATTTATATGAGTCGCCTACATTCAATGAATGTAATGTAGAAGGACGAACCTTATGTTGTGAGCACATCCTTAACCGTCGTTTAAAAGACTCTGTAACGCACAAAAGCAACAGCCTTCCACAAGAGTTTAAAGACGTTATCGAAAACGTTCGGCAGGTTGTTTTTTGCCTTTGGATGCTTTAGTACACTCAGCTGTATTGTCACAATCTAACTCACGCAAATAAATACGAGCACAAAATTTAAATATGGGTGACTGTGTCGTGGTAATTTTAACTTACTTCAATGAATCTTAAGTACAAAATAAATGTCAACGTTAGCAAAATACATGCTCGTACACTTGAGTGTGTTCTGCACTTTTTGCGGGCAGAAGGATACAAACATGTGTAACTGATTATGTTCTCCTTGTTTTATCCCAAAGAGGGCACATGTGTGACTATCTGATTGTCTTATACAGGGTGTTACAAAAAGGTACGGCCAAACTTTCAGGAAACATTCCTCACACACAAAGAAAGAAAATATGTTTGTGGACATGTGTCCGGAAACGCTTACTTTCCATGTTAGAGCTCATTTTATTACTTCTCTTCAAATCACATTAATCATGGAATGGAAACACACAGCAACAGAACGTACCACCGTGACTTCCAACACTTTGTTACAGGAAATGTTCAAAATGTCCTCCGTTAGTGAGGATACATGCATCCACCCTCCGTCGCATGGAATCCCTGATGCGCTGATGCAGCCCTGCAAGAATGGCGTATTGTATCACAGCCGTCACAATATGAGCACGAAGAGTCTCTACATTTGGTACCGGGGTTGCGTAGACAAGAGCTTTCAAATGCCCCCATAAATGAAAGTCAAGAGGGTTGAGGTCAGGAGAGCAAGTTTCTATGCAGTTCAGTCAATTTTAACTGAAGATCTGAACATGCGTCGAGTGTCTGCAAAATTCATGCCAAAAGTGTTGTCAAGTGACCAGAGACAATACAGACTTGAAGTGTGCCAAGAATTGATTAATCGGACTAAAAATGACACAGATTTGTTAAATAGGGTAATTGCAGGTGACGAATCGTGGGTATATGATTCTAAAACCATAGTGCAGTCCTCGGCGTGGAAGACTCTGGGTTCACCACGACCGAAAAAAGCACGGCAAAGTCGATTGAAGGTGAAGACAATGTTGGTGATTTTTTCGATTCTTCCGGTATTGTGCATCATGAATTTACTCCTGGAAGACAGACAATTAACCAGGAATACTACCAATGTGTCCTTGAGCGTTTGCACGAAAAGGTGTGGAAGAAAAGGCCTGCATTGTGGAGAGACAGGAGTTGGGTGCTACACCATGACAATGCTCCGGCTCTTCGTGCCTTCTCCATCGTTGAATTTTTAACCAAATTGAAAATTCCTGTGCATCCACAACCGCCATATTCCCCTGATTTGGCCCCTGCGGACTTCTGCCTGTTTCCTAAACTGAAATTTTCACTGAAAGGGAAGCGGTTTGACTCGATTGAGGACATCCAGGCAAATATGGAGAGCGTCCTTAACACACTTTAGGAAAAAAAATTCCAGGCATGTTTGCAACAGTGGAAACACCGTTGGAATCGGTGTGTTAGACGGGGACTATTTTGAAGGAGATGCAACACAGTAGCAACAGGCCATGGTAAGTTTACTAGATGAAGTGTATGATGGACAGAGACATTCAGTATATGTAAGTACAAGCATTACTCACGTGAATCCCAAATTCCATTCCAGGTTGTCCATGAGAGACCACGTTGTGTAGCCGATCACTGGAACTTCGTCCGTGTTCACAGCTTCCAGGAGAGCTCCCAAGAAACCCTGTAGAGCAAAAAAAAGTATTTAAAACTAATATGAGTTTGAGGATGGCAGATCTTAAGTTGGACTACGGACCAGGGCAGTGAGTGTTACATACGATGTAGTAATTGATCCTGTCAGTGTCGTTACGTCCTCCTGGATCCTTCCAACCATTCTCAGTTACAATTATCGGGTACCCAGGGTATTCATTAACAATCCAGTTCAACAATCTTCGGAATCCAGAGGGTGATGCCTGAAAGAAAAAGAAAATATTTTATGTATAATTTCCCCATTTTCCTGTCTTTTTAAGGCTTGTGAGTGACTGATGTGAACACTGGAATCATTCATTTTTCTTTCAGCGTAATTCATACGCTCACAATGTGTCCCTAGTTCTCTCTCCATTTTGTGTGTGTGTGTGTGTGTGTGTGTGTGTGTGTGTGTGTGTGTGTGCGTTCTCCTTCCTTAGCATTTGTCCTTCATACTGCTGGGGTCCGATGTTTTGGCTCTGTCACCATTTTATCTGATCTTGGGTCTGATCAGGGTGCTATCTTGCGTGTAGGGCATCAAGCCATCACTGCCTAAGTCGTCGTACTGGCCTTTTACCACTTACTCTCAAACTAAGACCAGTCTTCGCAATCATCGATGCCTCCGATGTAAGAACATGACGGCTTTTTCTCATCTTGTCTGCTATTGGTGCTATTCCATGTAACTTAAGAATCTGCTCATTTGTGACATGATCTTGTTGTGGTAATCCAGATTCCTGGCTGAGCATCTCTGTTTCCACGACAGCGAATCTTCTTTTGTTGAAAGCCAGCATTCAGCACCACCCAGTGCAGCTGGACAAACTACAGCTCGATGTGCTTTCGACTTGAGCCTGTCTAGAATCTTCCGACCACAGAGTGCTCCAGTCACAGAAAGCCACTTGAACCACGTGCTGCTCACGCAGGAAGAAATTTCTGCACTGACGTGTCCATCAGCTGCAGTTGTAGAGCCTGGTAGTTGTCGAGAGGCCAACACCATTGATTCTGATGGTATCCAGCTCACGATCTGTAGTGAGATACATCGTTTTCTTTATGTTGAGTCGTAGACCTACTTCCGCAAGGCGATAGTTCCGGGGCTGGAGACTGCATGTTAGTGGTACCTTCAGAGGCCAGTAGCACGTCGTTAGCGTATAGTAACGTGCAGGGTGCGGCCGTCTGCATATCCCCGGTGACTGAACCCATGACTGTGATGAAGAGCAGAGGCGAGAGAGCATATCCCTGATGCACTCGTACAGAAACTGGAAAATCGCCCTATAGACCGGCAACTGTGTCCTGCTCTTCGGGTCGTAGTAGAGACGTCTGACCCATTCTACTGATTCTTCAGGTACTCCATGCTCCCACAGGGCAAGCCGAAGAAATTCGTGTGGCTCTCGGTCAAAGGATTTTTCGAGGTCAAGGGAAGCAAAGTGTAGATGCATTGACTTCACAGGGTGTTCTTCAATAAGCTGGCGAGCAATATGGATAGCGTCTGTCGCCCCACAGTCCTTCACGAATCCACATGGACTGATAATCTGTCGCATCCTTCTACCGATGATGCGTTCAAAGACCTTCATTGTACGTTACGGACGGTGCATTGGACGACTGTTGCTGCATTCAGCTGGTATACGCTTCTGTCTCCAAACTGGAACCGTAGTAGTTCATGTCCAGTCAGCTGGAATCCTTCCCTCTTCAGTAATTTTGTTGAAGAAACCTGTCAGCCATTCAACTGAATCGCAGTGCTTTAACTTCCACAGGTCTGGAGGTAGATCGTCTGGTCCAGTCACCTTTTTTTTCATTTTATGCAATGCTTCGAACTTTCATTTTAGATGACTGGTGTTATGGGCCTTGTACAGGTTTTATTAAGACCATTTAGAAATTCCTCATTGGAAATTTTTTCAACCTATTTGACCAATCGTTCTGCTACTGAAATCCTATCGTGAATAAGTGAAAAATAAAATCCGTTCATATATAGACAGAATGCATGGCACTTTAATATATGGTGTAAACAGACAAAATTTACAAAAGTTTTAGATTATATAGAGTACTTAAGAACAAAACACTTTTTTATATGGCAAACATGTCACACGGGCACAGTTTCTGTGCTAGGGATCCTTAAAGGCTTTGGCGTTAGTGAGACAGCATTCAAAGTGCCTTGTGATGAGTATTGCTTCAAAGGTATTACTGAAAACGTCGTCCATTAACGGTACTGCACAGCTGGGGGAGAGAGGAGTTTGCTGTATGAGACTCTGATAACCCCTCCAGAAGAGCTGGTTGCCGATTTGGCTGAAGCTGCAACTGTTATTCGTGAAACAGCTGGTTGTTAGACAATCATTAGCAAACAGATGCCAATTACGCCTTAGCCCTTTGAGTTCCACCTGCCATGTGTCCGCTGTTCGCCCACAGGGATCGGCGACCCCTCAGTCACAGAAGCGTCACGGGTTTGCATATGTACAAGGCGTTACCTCCCCGAACTGCGTGGATCACTGCAAGGACGACAGGCAGCAGGACAAGCGCCACAAGAGGTCCTCCATACCAGGGACCTATTTCCTCAACCGTGTCACGTCAACGGAACTGCATCGGCACGAATTCCTCCGCGCCCCGGCTATATAGAGCAGCGCAAGCCAATACATCGGCATTTCGCTTCACCGGAGCTCTGGGCCGATTTGTGTGACAGCTCTTAGTAGCCGATCAGCACAGAGCCAGGTCGAAACCCATCGCACCGGGACCTACGACTTTCCAGTGATATCACGAGATGTACCTGTTGGCCAACTACGACGAACGTTCAACGTTCGTCTTTAAGGATTATCAGTGGTGTACTCTTCACGTTCCACTACGTTCACTCACAGTGTGTTCCAGGCAGATGTCTTTTAGTGTCTCAGAAGTTTAATTTTTTTTTAATTGAGAATTTTCCTTTGTTGTTAAATCTCTCTATTGTCCTCGTAATAAATACTTGTTCCTGTTCAGCTGTGTTTTATTATTTCTTGTCGAGCATCTCATGGGAAATATAGCACCATCAGTATTAAAAATATGTAATTTTAAAATTTGTCACATAATTATTCTTTATTACCAATGCAAACAGCAAATAGAAGACTGAATTAGCTAAAAGTAAACAATCAATTGTCTTGGAGGTGGTAGCAGCCGGAATAAAACATTAGTTTTTTTCACTAAACTAATCTTTATGATCATAGTAAGCGAGGCATATAAGATTAAACTGGCAAAAGGTAAACAATCAGTTGTTTTAAGGCGATGGTTTCGCATTGGAACCTCTGAGACATACAGTTTTCTACCACTCATCATTTCATGTGATATGTTTGAAAGCAAAGTCGCATTTTTCCTAGACAAACTCCCATATCTCGAAACCTCCATGAACTCTAAAGTCTAGAACAAATTATAGTCCTAAATAACAAGCAAAAATGGGCCTAAAATTTAATAAATTTTGTATGGCAACTACACACTGTCCCAGTGGCTTCATTTCGATTATACTCATAAAAGGAGTAGTACATACTGAAATTTATGTTACGATAAATCGGATACTCTTACTTCAACTGTCAATGATCTCCTCAATATGGTCGCTATAAGGAAAACTGCATGTCAGAATCTCCCACAATCACGTAGCACAATCTCTGTACCGACCGTTGCTTTGAACGCTGCTACAATGCAGTTCCTCAGTGTACCACTAGAGGTGTCTGTCATGCAAAAGCATCGGCGGTTTCAGGCGAAAGGCATTGGTACTTAAAAAGTTAATAAACTAGCCGTTTCACGCAAAGAGTAAAAGTAAAAGGAGGACGTTTTCGGCAACGCGTCTAAAGCAGTATTCATCACACAGCAGTTTGAACACCGTCTCTGAACATCACTAGCATCAGATTCTTCACAAACCCCTGCGCACTGGTAACATTTACGTCTCCTAAAAATGCTCCAAAATTTTTATACGTCGTTCTTTAAACCCTGTACATATGCGGTGTCCAATTTATCTTGACCACCACAAATAACTTTTCGTTCAGAAGTAAAATAAAAAATGCGTGATACAAGTGTTGTTTAGCTACAGGGGGAGAGTACCCTGCATGATTGCCTTTGCCCGTTGCAAAGATATGAATAGCAGTACGTCTTTTTTAATAGCATCTTATACTTTTTATTCGGTTACACGCTTCCTGTCTTCAAGGTCTTATTCACGTAAACATGACTTTGTTGCAAACCGTAACACAAAACCAGCGTTGAGTGGCGGTACACAGGGTAACGCCATTCCACTTGTTGCAGGTGACAGTGGACAAACGTTAACACACAGAAAATACACGCCGATCATTCGGTCAAGTGTATTCAGTTGAAGATTAGTGTGACTGCGGTGTACACCAAGAAAGAGAAGGAGAATGCAAGTCATAAGAACAGAAACTTTTCTTACTTAAAATACAGATACTTTTAGTACAGTACTGCAGTAATTTTGAACGGTAGGTTGCTACAGTAGAAAAAGTTCTTTATTAAAAACTGGGTCACCATTACTTTCCTTTTCTCGTGCTTGAAGACAGGAGTAATGCTGCTCAGGCAGAGGAACTCAGAGCAATATCCTGACAAGAATGAAATTAATTTAGCTGTAACAGAGGAAAAAAAATTATTAACTTACTTTTGCCTGTTGAAAACCTACTGCCTCCATGGCTATTACTAACTACGTTGTCATTTAAAAAATGCAGTATTTATTGGTTAAAAACAGTCTTGGTTGCAATTTTAGTTTTTTATTTTTCAACGATACGTTTCGCCTTATTTAGGCATCTTCAGGTTATCTTTTCTAGATGGACGCGAGAGGCACCAAGATCTGCATAACGCGTTCCGTTTCACAGGAGCGAGTAAAAGAGTATTTTTTTGTGTACTTATTGCGTTCATAATATCTTCTTAGGTTTTATATACGCAGATTTATATCTCGTAATACTGCGCTATGAGTCTTGTCAAAAGACAAGTTTCAAAGTGTTAAATTTTACTGTATCTCTGTTAAATTCCGCCACAGAAAAACAGTCACTAAAAACAGTTTTAAATTCGAAGTGATGCTAGAATACACGTATAAATAATATTCCTTCCAGTTAAGCGCACTCTCCAACACAACTGGATGAAGTTGTTGGGGGAAAGTTGCTTGACGTTACCACCGCAGTCGACAAGGAACGTTAGAGGGGGTGCATCCGTCACTGGTTTACTGTCTTGTCGTCGTTGTCCTCTTTCCTGAGATTTTGCCAGCTTCTATGTGTAGTTGGTGTTCTTTGTGATAATGGAGGGCGCTGAAGCCACAGTTGGAGGCAGTGGGAGCGCCCCCCGCCGCGCACCACGTCCCGGGGGTTTCCAGCTGCGTTCTGGGCGGAGCAGCTTCCCCACATTCGCCCTTTTGTCCCGCTCACACATCTTCTTGCTTCTGTCTCTTGATCTTCTTGATTCTTGGATACAGTCGGGTTCATTGGGATTTGTCTTTTCGTCCTTCCTCTTTGGGAACTATTCCGTGCTTGATGCACAATGGATTGAGGGATCTATGACCACGTAATTTGATCCCTTCAACCCATCAATCCACCCATCCTAAGACGTCTGCTCATTTTTTTCTGGTTGTGTGTTACATTTGACGAAATATTTTGATTTAGTGTTGTCGACTATCTCGCTGTTGTCACAGGCTCCGGCGACTGCAGCAGCTCACCTCGTTCCGAGAAGTGACGATGCCGGAGTCGCGGCTTTTAGACGGCGATATGCCACTCACACCTGACGTCACGAACTCCGTGCTGTAGTGGTTTAGCCCGATAAAGTCTGCCGACCCTGCAACATAGTTTTCGTCGGAGATCTTTCAAATACATGCACACGACTTCGTAATGTAACATGAAGAGATAAAAACAAAGTACAGAATTAGTTCAGAGTAGCAGATATGTAACTAACAGTGATCTAAACTACAATTACTATAGCTAACAATAATATCTAACACATATTACTACTATAATTGATTGTCTGAACAGAATTATAAATGTATCTTACGCCAGCTAATACGGTTGTATGCGGAGATGGACGAGATTGTTAGTTTCGTTACTATTTTCTTCCACGTGAATCCGATGCACAGCAGTGACAGCTACCCGACAGAAAAATTTTAACATGATAAGGACATCGAAAAAGATATGATTGTCGGAAGGACAGACTCAGCATACAGGAAAGTCAAAACAACCTTTGGTGACATTAAAAGCAACGGTGGTAACATTAAGAGTGCAATGGGAATTCCACTGTTAAATGCAGAAGAGAGAGCAGATAGGTGGAAAGAATACATTGAAAGCCTCTATGAGGGTGAAGATTTGTCTGATGTGATAGAAGAAGAAACAGGAGTCGATTTAGAAGAGATAGGGGATCCAGTATTAGAATCGGAATTTAAAAGAGCTTTGGAGGACTTACGGTCAAATAAGGCAGAAGGGATAGATAACATTCCATCAGAATTTCTACAATCATTGGGGGAAGTGGCAACAAAACGACTATTCACGTTGGTGTGTAGAATATATGAGTCTGGCGACATACCATCTGACTTTCGGAAAAGCATCATCCACACAATTCCGAAGACGGCAAGAGCTGACAAGTGCGAGAATTATCGCACAATCAGCTTAACAGCTCATGCATCGAAGCTGCTTACAAGAATAATATGCAGAAGAATGGAAAAGAAAATTGAGAATGCGCTAGGTGACGATCAGTTTGGCTTTAGGAAAAGTAAAGGGACGAGAGAGGCAATTCTGACGTTACGGCTAATAATGGAAGCAAGGCTAAAGAAAAATCAAGACACTTTCATAGGATTTGTCGACCTGGAAAAAGCGTTCGACAATATAAAATGGTGCGAGATTCTGAAAAAAGTAGGGGTAAGCTATAGGGAGAGACGGGTCATATACAATATGTACAACAACCAAGAGGGAATAACAAGAGTGGACGATCAAGAACGAAGTGCTCGTATTAAGAAGGGTGTAAGACAAGGCTGTAGCCTTTCGCCCCTACTCTTCAATCTGTACATCGAGGAATCAATGATGGAAATAAAAGAAAGGTTCAGGAGTGGAATTGAAATACAAGGTGAAAGGATATCAATGATACGATTCGCTGATGACATTGCTATCCTGAGTGAAAGTGAAGAAGAATTAAATGATCTGCTGAACGGAATAAACAGTCTAATGAGTACACAGTATGGTTTGAGAGTAAATCGGAGAAAGACGAAGGTAATGAGAAGTAGTAGAAATGAGAACAGCGAGAAACTTAACATCAGGATCGATGGTCACGAAGTCAATGAAGTTAAGGAATTCTGATACCTAGGCAGTAAAATAACCAATGACGGACGGAGCAAGGAGGACATCAAAAGCAGACTTGCTATGGCAAAAAAGGCATTTCTGGCCAAGAGAAGTCTACTAATATCAAATACCGGCCTTAATTTGAGGAAGAAATTTCTGAGGATGTATGTCTGGAGTACAGCATTGTATGGTAGTGTAACATGGACTGTGGGAAAACCGGAACAGAAGAGAATCGAAGCATTTGAGATGTGGTGCTATAGACGAATGTTGAAAATTAGGTGGACTGATAAGGTAAGGAATGAGTAGGTTCTACGCAGAATCGGAGAGGAAAGGAATATGTGGAAAACACTGATAAGGAGAAGGGACAGGATGATAGGACATCTACTAAGACATGAGGGAATGACTTACATGGTACTAGAGGGAGCTGTAGAGGGCAAAAACTGTAGAGGAAGACAGAGATTGGAATACGTCAAGCAAATAATTGAGGACGTAGGTTGCAAGTTCTACTCTGAGATGAAGAGGTTAGCACAGAAAAGGAATTCGTGGCGGGCCGCATCAAACCAGTCAGTAGACTGATGACCAAAAACTAAAAAAGTGAGAATTCTTGAGTAATGAGAGAGGATATATCCGGAAAGAAGATATTAGTAAATCAAACAACGTGTATGAGAGTTTTTTAACAACAGTGTAGCGTAAGAATAGCGTGTACAGCATAACTGGGATAGAAAAAAGTAAATTGCCATCCGACTGACATAAGTATAGTCGTTTTAATACTGTTACATAGAACAGGGAGAGGCTACTACAAACTTTCATGGCGCTATCGCCCACTTGTCAATGACTTTGGTTGATGTGGTAGAGTATTTTCGGAAAAAGGAGGATAAAATTGAGTTTCAGTTCAGCGAAGTAGCACGTTTGTTATTTTGAGGCTGCTACAGCAACCACTTTTGTGTCTTTCTGAGCAGATGTGCAAATTCGTGAAAGGCAATAAGAGAGCCGTTGTTTTAAAATTGCTTTCAATAAAATTCTTTTCTTTCTTTTTTTGTATAACGATTTCTGCCGTTATTCATTGTATTTGAATTCCTTTTTTATCGTGATTATTATACCTCCAATATACACCTGCAAAACACAGTACGAAGAATTTTAGATGTTCGCTGAACGTTATAAATCGTTATCAGTACACAGCAGTACGCGTTCTGTGAGCGCTAACAATTCACCATTACCATGCGCATGGCATCTGAGATCGTACAATGTAATAAGTAATTTTGGAACAAAAAGGTCCTAACAAACGTACAGAAAGGCTGAAAGTAATTTTTAGAACATGTAATTGTCAATAAAACTTCTTCATTATTACATACTGAAAAAGTATTATCTACTCGTATTGACAGCAGCATGACCGCTGAATATGATTCTTCTATAAAAGCGAAAATCATTCTGTGGATGAGCTTTTCACTTTGTAATGGTGCTGTTAACACAAAAAGAACGAAAAGTAACAATAGGAAAAAGGTGGTTGACCAAGTTGAGCATGGGGTGAAATTCACGAGTCAGGCAAGCCAAGACACAGCAGTTGGGAAATATTCTCTGTGTCGACAGCTGACGGAATGAAATTCAAAATTACGCTGATCGACTGCATCGTATTCAGTTGCAAGTACAGTAGTATTTAACGTAGCTGTCTGTCCTTACAATTACAGCTTGATAATTCTCATATAAATATTTGGTAGTCTAGAGAAGAAGTTAGAATGAAATAATCAATAACAAAATAGGAACAATTTGCGTGGAACTGCACAGAATCTCAGCCCAACGCCAACATGGTGACTCAGATTCCTCTGGGAAACAGTTAGTGGTAAACATCTTATTTGTGTCACCAGATGCTTAACACTATCTTTTGTGGATACTCACTAGCCTGGTCAAGGGAAGATCCCTTTTCTCAAGGATTAGTGATTATTTTAACTTCAGAAAAAGAAAGTAAAGGCAACATAATTACATTGTTACCAGTGATGTAACCGAATAGAAACGCTCGGTATTGTTCTAGCCATGGACGAAGTCCAGGCAATAGCAGAGATGTGACCGTACACTGACTTGCGCTTATTTGAATTAGATGATGCAGTACCCGAAACAGGGGCGGATACAGAATGTTTTCTGCGAGGGACACATGGATTAGAAGCGTGAAGAAGTCCTTAAAGGCTTCGTGAGTCTACTTTTAACATAAAGACACACGCACGCACGCACGCACGCACAAACAAACAATCAGAGAGAGAGAGAGAGAGAGAGAGAGAGAGAGAGAGAGAGATATGATGCAAATAAAGTTTCCTCTTGTGTTTCCTATAGAAGATACCCTCCTTCAGCTTTCTTCGTTGATGCAATACCTTGATGGAAACGCGTCAATGCCAGTCCGTTTGAACGATCTTCTGTCATCTTGCTGAGAAGATATTTCTTTAGAAAGATCTCTCCACAGTGCTGGTTGTTATAGGAAATGTGCAGTACAACTCACTCTAGTTCTAATATTTGGCAGGACCGTTCTGCTGGAAAATTTTCCATGTTTTCGTCCATTTGTTGCCAAATTTTGTAGCTCTCCCTTCAATGCTACAGAACAAGGGAGATTTTCTTTGTATGGTTCAGTACTTTGCCAAACATGTGCTATATCTTTATCACTGAAGTTCTGTTACAGAAATCTTTGTAGATGTTCGATTGTTTGTAGCTGAGTTGTAGGGAGTTCTAATGACATTTCATTTAAAAAATGATTGAGAAAAAGTGTGAACACTGACATATTCTTTTCTACAGACTGTGTCAGAAAATTCGGTCTGTTGGTGTGTTTAAAGCGTAGGTGTACACTGCCACGTAAACAGAGTGCCACGTGAAAGCATTTCCGAAAGTTCTCCATCGATTAGTTAAAGCATCTGTTTACTTATATATTCAGTTAGCTTTTACTGCCGGATTCGTTCGCGTAGTAGTAGTATTGTTATGGTGAGGAAATATCGCAGAAGCACGGATCGCAATGCGCCCCGTCCCATCCGTTGCCCCAACGAACTAAGTCAGATGTTATAAGTGTTTATATGTCAATGGCATCAGAACACCGGCACGAATGCGTCGATTTCAATGCAGATGTTTTATTTACTTGAAGCCTAGTTTAATCAAAATAGTCGTGACATCTATTTGATGAAAGTTTGTTCAGCCGTTTGAAGGGAATCTGCTATATGAAGAAAAGTGTTTGCCTACACCAGCACGCTACCACAATCATAATTTTTGTGATGTGTTTAGGAATCGCTTGGGCCAAGTGCAATCAAAGGACAAAAATTGTTATGCGTGAACCGTAAAAGCTAAGCATATGCTCTCACGGACTTGTGTAGATCTTTTTGAGATATACAATTTCATACTTTCCAGTCTGACGTAGCTCTTGTCGCCTGCGCAATGCCTTCATTTACTGTTATCGACCCTCATCACCTCTGCCCACCGATTTAATTTTTTTAAGAAGCCTATGTTCCTTGTCGGGATTAAAACTACGTACCTCCATACGACATCAAATTCGATTCAGTGGTTCTGCCGTTAAAATGTGACAGACCGACAGAGTTACTTTCACATCTATAAAATTGGCGCCTTATGGATTACTCACTGTGTCTTTCAGCAAGAAGTGAAGAGCTATGTCATGACTGAAATACGCTGGCTCCCGATGAAAACGGCAAGAAGGACACAAGGTACTATTCACCAACAAGAAGACTTTGGCTAAATGTCAAGGCACATAGCGCAACAAATAAACTGACTGTAAGAAGCCTGAAGATGATGCAAAATTGAAACGTGTAGCTTCAAATGAAGCTGTTTATAGTAGTAACTCGTGGCAGTATTATTTCTTGCTATCTAGGAAAGGAATCCAGAGATACCAAATATTTACCGGAAATGTCTGAATGTGTGAGCCTAAACGCATCCCTAGAAATTAACAAATTTTTCGCAAAGTAAAAGATTTAACTTTGCATGCATAGTGAGTGAAACCTATACAACAGCCCATTTATTTGCTATGCAGTCACGATAGACGACGTCATCTTTTATTGTAATTCCATCGTAAATTCTGACAAAAAAAAAGAAAGAAACAAGAAGGCACAACAGAACAAGCCACACTTACGTTTCGGTAATTCCAGGCTTTTCTCATCTTTTAAACTCAAAATTACATGCTGCTCATAAGTAAAAATTGCAATCAAAGAACCCTCCCCTCTCTCTCTCTATTCGCCCCCCTCCCCCTCTCTCTCTCTCTCTCTCTCGAACTGTCTAGGCGGGCAGGGGGAGGGAGCACGTGCCCCTCTCCCCCGTCCTAAACTCACCATCGACCCAAAACACCACTTTCGAACCTGTGCTAAGTGGTCCTCACTCACCTTCGTATCGGAAACTGTCCAGTGACTCACGCGTATGTCTCGTGGTGCCAAGACCCAACCGAATGCAGTGTTTGTGGGGTCACGCTCACAGGGCATCTTGTTTTAACGTACTGATCTGTGGGGAAGCTTTGGTCTGCCGTGGAGATGCCGAGACATTGGCAAGAAAACTGTTGATATTTTTTGTGTCGTTTGGACTCCTATTCAGTTTAATTGGACGAAGATTTTGTTGTGTTTGTGGATGGCTGGTTCATCCTATTAGTTCCGCGACCAGGCAGCCATATTTATGCTATCCGCTGTTTTATCGATACTACTTAATTACGACGACGCGTAAAGAGATGAACTGGAGATTGCATATCAAATTTTTTATTGCTGTGGGTGCAGTTATATGGACTTTGCTTTTCGTTTTAAAAAGAGTGACTAGTTGTACAGTTGTACCACTATCTTGAGGAACGGCACTGAGAACCACGCTGTTTAGCTCCCAACAACTTTAAATCCATCCACCCATCCATTGAGCCTGTACTGTTGAATTCAAATGTCCCACGAACGTAAAATAGTGAGAGTACTTCATGTTTGCCAGTTACTGGGGACGCTTGTGTGAAACATTACGGATTAAACGAAGTGGAGGGCACTGTAGAAAGCCGGATCCGTCAGCAACCCAAGAATATCTGCACTGAAGCCACCCACTCCCTTCCTACACCCCGAAATCGGTGTCTTAGTGTCAATGACAATTATGTATAGTTGTACCGTTCCACATGAACTGTAACTATAATATTGTTATAAAAATTTCTTTACACGTAACTGTAGTGTCCTTTTAATTTGGACACACTGCATATTTTGTGCATCCCGTGACATTGCTTAGCACGCCTATAGTCGCTGGTGACGTCTATCGCTAATCCACTCACCCCTGATGTACTCCACCTCCTCCTGTGTGAAGAATGGCAGCCTGGACCGGGGTCTCCCCTCTGCTGCGCTGTTGGCGTCCATCGTCTGTCTCACCACAGCCGGGTAGTCCCCTTCTGCACTGAAGATAGGGTGAGCGAAGATGCCCACCTGCGATGAACAGACCAGTATCTTTCTCTGTCAAGCACTATGTACAGGGAGTAAAGGCTACAAGTGCAGGTATTTTTGATGGGGACTGAGGAAGGTGTACTGAACATCAGATCAGTATTTACTTCATTTGCAGACTAATGATTATTACAACTCGTGTGCTTTAGGTTGGGTAGTACTCATGGCAAAAGCTAGCCATTGAAGTTTATTTTGGCTGCGCGGGGTAGCTGCGCTATCTAGGGGCCTTGCCACGGTTCGCGCGGCTCCCCCCGTCGGAGGTTCGAGTCCTCCCTCGGGCATTGGTGTGTGTGTGTGTGTGTGTTGTCCTTAGCGTAAGTCAGTGTAAGTTAGATTAAGTAGTGTATAAGCCTACGGACCGATGACCTCAGCAGTTTGGTCCCATAGGAACATACCACAATTTTTTTTTCCAAAAGTTTATTTTACCCTGGGCGGCGGACAGGTACGGAAGTGTGAATGCTTGGAGGGGCAAAAGGATAGTCCATACCGACAGACGTTGTTCACTTCGCAGTGCCGTTACGGCCGTGCAGCACACTTCAGGTCGTAAAGTTTTATGTGGGAAGACTGCTAAGGGAAACAACTAACACACTGTTGTGCGTACGTATAAAAATATCTGCACTTACATCCGTTACACTCTATGTAAGAACCGAACCACTAAACTCGTAAGGAATCCAGATTTGTTTGCGGGCCATCCTCCGCAGCACGCATAGAAATACTTGTTTTGTAAATAAAACCACCTTTTTCTGCTGCTATTTAATTTATTTACCCCAGACGCGTTTCGCCTTTTTCTTATTTTAAGGCATAATTCGTGGGATCTATAACGATACAGTTTTGTTAGTTTTAGATTATTAAACAGTTCACGGGGTGATTTTTTATGTAAAAATTTCATTACTTACGATTTGCTGATCTGCGATTCTGCTTATCTAGTCTGGAGGTCGCACTACCACTTTATTACTGACACACAAGCACAACTTTAAGTTCTGACCTTCTTCGCACTGTTGACCACGTTTCTCCTTTTTTTGTGGTTACTATTGTTCTTTGGCCACTCGATACAACTATTTCCTCGAACAATGCTTTTCACGACGTAAATATTGCAACTCCATTATGTGTTTCCTCCTCTTTGGCATATTTACCTACTTGTTTCCAACCTAATGAAGCATATGTTCAAGACTAATTTTTTTGGGGGGGAGGGGGAGGTTGGTGTTTTGAATTGTATGGTGTTGTACTAGTTGTTAACGAGTGGTTGAAAACTTTGGTGACAGCTGATTTTACTTTTCGTTTCAGTATTCTGTGGAGTGGTTCATGGATACGTTGTTAGGTGGTATTATTATTATATTGGATAGTGTTCTTATATTAATCCTCTTTGGGAGCGTTATTCTATTATTTTATCTATTAGTGTCAATAATGAATTGATTGGCATGTGTACTTGACCACTGAACAGCGTTTTCCTTTGTTTTGGTTTTCTGTATGTGATCATTTTCTTGCAGGGTTAGGAAGTGTTTTTTATTGCTGATTCTAATTATTTTCATGTCGTCTTAGAATCAACAATAAAAACACCTCCTAACCCCGCAAGAAAATTACCACATACAGAAAACCAAAGCAGAAAGGAAAATAATGTTGAGTGGTCAAGTACACACGCTAACCAATTAATTATTGACACTAATAGATAAAATAATAGAATAACGCTCGCAAAGAGGATTAATATAATAACACTATCCTATATAATAATAATACCGCCCAACAACGTATCCATAAACCATACAATTCAAAACACGAACCTCCTCCCCCCCCCCCCCCCACCAAAAAAAATTAGTCTTGAACATGTGCTTCATTAGGTTGGCAACAAGTACGTAAAAATGCCAAAGAGAAGGAAACACATAATGGAGTTGCAATATTTACGTCGTGAAAAGCATTGTCCGACGAAATAGTTATATCGAGTGGCCAAAGAAGAATAGTAACCATAAAAAAGAAGGAGAAACATGGTCAACAGTGTGAAGAAGGTCAGAACTTAAAGTTGTGCTTGTATGTCAGTAATAAAGTGGTAGTGCGACCTCCAGACCAGATGAGAAGAATCGCAGATCAGCAAAAATCGCCCCGTGAACTGTTTAATAATCTACAACTAACAAAACTGTATCGTTATAGATCCCACTGATTATGCATTAGAATAATAAAAAGGTGAAACGCGTATGGGATAAGTAAATTAAGTGACAACAGGACAAGGCGGTTTTATTTACAAGTCTTTCTACAGTCAACTTTCAAACTGTATAGTGCTATGATCAAACTACAACAATTTCTTAGAATTGAACACGTCAAGACCAACATGGATAAATTTCTTTGTGGCAGTAGACGTAATTACAACTTCAGCAGCGGGATGTAACAGGCTAACTAGCCCATCTCAGAGCTACAGTACTCACCTGGAACTGGCGGCCTCTTTCACTAGCTTCTGCATCCTCTGTCGAATTAGAAGCTGGCTCAGGACCTCCCATATTAAGGGTGATTCCTACACTACCTGTAAACCATTCGTAAACAAATGTCTTATTTGCTATTTAGATAATGTCACATACAGTTATTGAAACGTAAGACGTCTAACAAAGTGAGGTAACAGAGGTGCTGAGTGAAGAGCGACAACATTCTGAATTCAACTCGAAAAGCATGTTATAAAAAATATACTGCACAATGCAGTTACCCCGAAGCATATTGTAGGTTAGTAAATTTGAAACGTCTAGCACGAAAACTAAGTAGTGTTATATCACCCGACAAAGTGAACTCATTACTGTTCACACACTTCAAGCTGACACTCGACGCTGTGATTGATGGAAGCTATCACAAATGGGAAATGTCTTAACGGTCGCTACCATCAGCCATCGCGTCTATTGTCAACTTGGGCTGTGCGAAGAAAACGTGGCCGAGGTGGCACCACACCGGCGAAACAGCGATGGCAGGCGTTAATAGCACACACTGCACTCACCTTGCATGCGGACCGCTGTCAAACGTTACACGTCTGTATCACCCACTGAATGAAGTGTCCATTTAGAACAAAAACAGGACTGGCAGCTGTAGTGTTAGAAATTTTACAATATATTATTAAATTGCTCGTGAGTGTGGCATTTGCATATGAAATCAAAAAGATCACAACTGAAACCTCCTCGCAGATTAAAACTGTGTGCCGGACCGAGACTCGAACTCGGGACCTTTATCCATCGCGGGCAAGAAGTCTACCGACTGAGCTACCCAAGCACGACTCACGCCCCCTCCTCACAGCTTTACTTCTGCCAGTACCTCGTCTCCTACCTTCCAAACTTTACAGAAGCTCTCCTCTCATTCTGAGACCACAGTTTCTTAAGCTAAGTGCGGCACTGCCAATTACATGAAGGGGTTAGCAGCCCCTGTTGCAAGCGCGTAGAGAGATTAATCAGGAACATTAATTTTTATCATAAAGTGCCTATGGACCGCGGTTATTCAAATGCAATTCAAAAATTACTTTTACTTCTGAGAAAGAAAATACACTGCTTAGCAGATTTAAAGAATCACTTTTTCAAAACAACTTAATTGTCTCCCATTGCGACGCATAAGTTTGGAATTTGGCTGAAGGATGCCTACAAACTTCCTCTGTGGTGGTGAAAAAATATGGATCCCTGCAATATCACACTCGAGCTCAGTGAAGCTTCAAACAGCATCGTGTAGACACATGCGGAGAAAAGGTCACAGCTCGGAAGTTCATGTGAGTTGTAAGATGGCATACTGATGTTACACTGGCACCAAATTTCACCAAAATTCTGCCTAACACTAGCGTGGAAGTGTCACACGATTGGACGGTCGCCACAGTCCCTCTTAGCCACGTTTCACCCCTTTTTTTTCTTTTTCTTTTTTGATGCCTCTGCGATGGAAGTCAGAACCACGACACCCAGCTTTGAAATCACGCTGCTTTCTAATGAGTAACAGAGGAAAAAATTTCGGAAGCGCCGTCACACCGAATCGACACGAATGGGTCTCAGGGAATGGCACAAAGGCCGTTAGTGAAACCACCCCTTTCCATGGGGCTTTGATTCTCACACATTCCGTGGTTGAAAACGACAGCTCGCAGTGCGATGACCAACGTTTGACGCTGCCGACAGCCCAGGACGTTTCAACCCATCGCTAAGGACTTTCTGATCTCCATCCTCTTTGAAAGCTATTGCAACGCGACCGCTGTTTACAGCTTGGAACCACTGGGATCTTTCAAAAATACTCTTCGAAATTTGAGGATGGTCTGAGGCAGGAAAGCGTACTTTTGCTTTCTCAGCGCTCCCACGGCGTGCCGGCCGCGGTGGTCTGGCGCTGCAGTCCGGAACCGCGGGACTGCTACGGTCGCAGGTTCGAATCCTGCCTCGGGCATGGGTGTGTGTGATGTCCTTAGGTTAGTTAGGTTTAAGTAGTTCTAAGTTCTAGGGGACTTATGACCTAAGATGTTGAGTCCCATAGTGCTCAGAGCCATTTGAACCATTTGAACCACGGCGTGATCGCGTGGAAGTGCAACATTAACACGTGCGTGAATAAAACAGCAAAAGATAACTCAAAGATCCTGCAGTTCGGCGACATCCTCGGTGCTACGGACGAACATTAGTTGAGCACGTTAGAAATGTACCTCCATAAATTTCGACACGAAATCAACCTAGCGTCTGCTCTAGCGTCTGAGGCTTAGGCAACCGCTTCGACACTCCTTGAGTGCGGTTGCCTTCTTTCAGGCGGTAGAGCAGCAGCCATTGATGTCGAAGTTTCTGAAGGTACATTTCTGTCGCGCTCCACAAAGGTGCGTGGGTAGCACCGAGAAATGTCGGGTCTTGGAGGGACCCTTTGTCGTTTTACTCTCGCATATTTTAATGTTACACTCCCGGTCGATCACGCTACAGGAAAGAGGAAAACAAGAGGGCTGAAAAAGCGCAAGTACCCTTTCCTGCTTTGGATCGCGTTCGGATTTCATTGAATGGTATCGAACGGTCTCTAGTCGTTCCAACCTGCACAAGAGAGCAAAAACAGCGATGTGTCTGAAATGTTTTTCTCTGTCATCCATGAGAAAACTGCGTGATTTCAACACCTGATGTCGCGGTTGTGACCGCCATCGCATAGACGTCAAAAGAAGTATGAAACGTCCCCTTTGAACAATTATACACGACTGTCCTTAAACTGATACACAATATTTTTTTTTTTTTTTTAGCGCAATGCAATCTGACTTTCAAAAATCCCTACAAAAGAATGGCCCTGACTAACATTAAACTATACCTTTCACAAATCACTTACCTCACAAAAATCTTCGCTGCTCAAGCTACTGCAATACAGGTGCGCCACTACTGCCAGCTAAATGAAAGATTCAAACTACTGAAGGCACTAACTACTGATAGGGATAGTTAGCAAATGAAAGATATTAATAGAGAACAAACAATGTATTTACCTTGATATCATCATGTATAAATATAGCAGTTCATGACAAATTACAAATCTCCGCCATCTCTCTCCCCACATCCACCACTGCTGGCGGCTCACCTCCAACTGCGCAACGCTACGCGCTGTTCACAGCCAGCTGCCTAACACTACAATGGCGAGTATTACAACAATGCAAAGCAGCCACAGACTGCACACAGCACAGCCAGTGATTTTCATACAGAGGTGGCGTTACCAATAAAAAACCTAAACAGCCTACTTACATAGCCCCCATGCTCCCTACAAAAAATTTTACAAATTGGATTGGGCAGTGGCCAATACAGATTTGAAAAAATTTTTCATAATTACAATAACAAAGAAATCAAATGCACACACTTATTGATACAATGTTGGTCAAAAGCTAAAATTTTCTCACAGTCCATAAAGATAGTCCTGATCATTCATCATAATAGTAATTACAGGTTTTTTTTTCACAAAGTCTCACTAGTAAAAGAAATTGCACACAGAAGTAGTGGATTTCCATGCAGTCTTGAAGAAGTAGTGTTGTCCTTCCAACGGAAAGACAGTGCTGACTCTTGACATGCTGACAGGTAATGGGCCACAATGGAGCAAACCCACAGCGGAGTCAGTCGAAGTTTTGAAGAATATTGGTGGGTAGGTCATCACAGAGCAGATCCACTGTACTCCTGGTAGAGATTACGGTATTGGTGGGCTACCAGAGGTGCAGACCCACTGCAGTCCTTGTAGAAATAATGGTATTGATGGATCATCAAAGATGTAGACCCACTGTAGTCCTTGTAGAGATTATGGTATTGGTGGATCATCAAAGGTGTAGACCCACTGTAGTCCTTGTAGAGAGGGCCAGCAGCCATCTGTTGCGACTGTGCAGGTGCACAATCACCATCGAAGAGTCTTGCAGACAATATAGCAAGTCCATAAACCACCACTTGTGCACTCACAAAGTTTTTGAAATTGTCCTTAGAACCAGCAATGCTGTTATCCAGTCCCTTGCTGAATTAGTAACACACGTGCAAGCACTATCACTCCCTACTTCTCACATATTGTCCATATACTATGACCAACAGAAACGTGTGCAGTGAAATGTAACTAACAAGTTAATAATATCATGAACTGGTGTCAATTACAATTTTATAACATAAGAATACAATAACTAAGGTACAAAATACATCATTAAAAACATAATAATACAGATAACATTTGTAGTACAGGCTTTACAAAAGAATCGAACTAACATATACATCAGTGGAATTATGACATGAGTACATACATAAAAGATCACAATAACTATGAAACATCAACTTCACACATGAGCATTAAACAGAACGGAATTAATAATGTCTAACATCTTTACAAAGTAAATAACATATTATTAATGCCAATTATATTCGAGGATAACAGTATTCCTCATCATAGTGAATGTAGCTTAATATTAAAAGAAGAAAAAATTCTATGAAACTACACAGAGACAGGAAGAAAACAAATACACAAGGGTACACAAACATATAGTGGGATAACACAAAAGGGAAAGGACAGGGTTTGTTTTACTGCAGTATTTTGCATGGAGATCTCCCTTTGTTCATCATTATTCCCAAAAGTACTATCTATACCTGCTTTCTGTACTTTTTTCGTTTAACTTCTCAATGCATTTCTTCCAATTCATCGCAACTCATTCTCTTATATAGTCTACCCCCTCTTAAGCTAACTTAAATCTACTGAGCTCAGATACTAAACTAAGAGACGAGGCAATGCAGCAGCACAAAACAAGTAACACAAACAGCAATGATAAAAAATACAAAAGGCAAAGCAAGCAGCATAAATTACAACTAATATAAGGCAATGAGCAGCAAACAAAAAAATAAATCTGGCTTAGCAGAGTAACACAAATTAAAGTTCAGTAGCACTATGCCTGGCAAACAGCAGCTTATATCTAAACATGACATAGCTCAAGCAGAAAAAATAGTACACTAAAGATAACAATGCAGATAAGGGAAATGTATAATCACATCTTAATGTCTAAGTAATGAAAGTGGTGCACCACAACAACTTATTGTAAAAAAAATATTACCATGTACTTGAAAAGAAAATTATGTGTCCAGTTACTGTTACTAGTCCCTTCTTATTGTTCTTTCCTTTCCAAGTGCTCCTTTTTTTAAAGAATGTGGATTACAAAATTATCATTTAATAGATCTGTTGACAGAAAGTGTTCACATTAGCAAATGCATCTAAGTTTATTTTATAAAACTAATGCTGTAACACAGCTGGAAAACAGGTATCAAATGAAATAAGCAATTACGCAAACCAAAGCATAAAAATATCATTCAATAGTCATGTGACATTTCATAAGTTAGTAGAAATTCTCTCAACTCTCGTAGAAAGACGCTTGTCGTAATCAGGTGTGCAGATGTAAAAATATTTCTCGTCATTTCATTAGGCATTTCAGTAAATATCATAAATTACGAGCTCCACAGTATGCTTTCAACAAGGAAATGTCAATAGCGAGTATAATGGCCCCCCCTTTTTTTTCTACCTGTGCCGCTGAAAGGCTAATGGCTTTTTTTCGGGCGGCTGTCGCCCAGGTGGGTGCCCGCGACGCATTACGTGCAGGTGGTCACTTAACTTTCTTACGGATATATTTACGACAGCAGTTTCCGCTACAGTGACAGTCTCACATAAAAATATTTCACAGGTCAAGAATTAGCGTTGCAAATCTGTAGAAAGAAAATCCTATAAATATAAGTGTCCAAATAAAATATTCGTCAGCATTGTGATACAGTCACGAATTTACGCACATTTCATAACTCTTAAAGTACGATTCTTGGTTTCCAACATACTTCTTATTCCTCATATACGGTAGCATCATCTTATTGATCATAAACATATCTCAACAGCATAGTACACATCGTCGTCGTAATAATAACATCATAACACCTCAGTCAAATCTCAAAAACGTCGTAGCTTTCTGCAATAATTTCAAAACCTAAAAAAAATTCTCTGCTCATTTCAATAGTGTCATCTTCCTCAAACGTACTTTAAAATCACGCTCCCTTACCAAATACATCATTCAAAGCTCTCATAGTATCACAATGATTCTGAAAAAAATATGAACAGTTTACAAAGTACAGACAAAATACAGTTTCATAAGTGTGAAGATACCCAACTGTGTATTGCGTAAACATGTGTCACTGATGTAGTAAAAAAATGTTTATCTCTCAGTTAAATGATCAGATAGCTGGGTAATTTGTGTGTTAGAGATATATGGTACCGATGTGTAAAGTTGTATAAGCAAATACCATATTAGCTAGGGTTCCTTGTGGTTGCCAAACACATGGTACACAAAGTAAGTGTGTAACCCCCTGAGGATTAATGTAATTATACCCTCAGGTGTTACAGATTACAGCAATGAAATGAAATGTATCACTGAAAACCTTTGTATCATTGTACTTCAAATATCTTTAAAAATAAATGATTTAAGTGCAAAATTAATCACTAAAATACGTGTCCTGTAGTGCTAATCTGCGTCTTGCTGTAAGATAATCTCTGTGGAAGTGTCGTAGTTATTGTCCTCTGAAAGCTAAGTTCTGCAGAAGCCAATGTACTTACCTCATGATAAACAAAAGTGAAATGCTTTATGTATAGATATTGTAGTTATTGCGCTTATTGCCATGATGAAGAAAGTACTGTGCTGTAACGTATTGTTGTGCTACGGAAAAGGCAGTCCCATTGTAGCTATACCACAAAAGTTACTACTAAAACATGTTTTACTTTGCAGAATAAAACAGAAAAACTGTGCAGAAATAAAACAGAAACACTACAAAAGCAACATTGTAAATTGTCACTCATTAGAAGCGTCGTGATAAAACCGTGTAGTTGTCACTTAAACTAACCACTGTGTCGTCTGGTATCTCACAGAAAGTACATTAAACCCATAATGTATTTTCAAGTAAACCAAAATGTTGCATTAAAATCTCATTAGCAGTACCAGTATGTGTCCTAAGTATGTAAGCCTGATAGTCGTTACGTAATTGTGCAACTAACAAGCAAGAATGTACAAATACAACACTGTGTCGTCTGTTCACTATAACAATGCATTCGTAATTTCTGTTTAAAAATGTTCCCTAGGTTCTTGACTGGATATTTAACTTCAAACATTGTTGCATGTTAACAGATTCTAAGTCTGACAAGCATACTAGTAATGTAAAGTGAAAAGTTTTATGGCAATGACAAAGTTAAAAAGCAGATTATCTTTCAATAAACGGTTTTACATGTGAAACCTGGTGTAAACCTTTACTCTTCATAGTACTCAGAGTTTGAACTTGAATGCAATTGTCATGTGGTATACGTCGGCAAAGAATACTGGAATTTTTCTCAAGGTTAGCGTCTATGTTATTTTTCTCTGAGCCAGCCGGCGCGGCGCACGTGGGTGCCTGCGGCGCGAGTCATTGTCTGTCTCTTTGTTGGCGCGCGTTGTTATTGGGATTAGGAGACCTAACTTCTACAAATTCGCCTTGCCGAGAGGGCCAGCTCTGTTAGAATCTCGCCAGTTCTGATGAAATTCACGTCTGTCGTTTTGTCGGTAGTTTACATAGTTTCTTGTTTGTCGGTCATGTGGTGGAGAATTTCTCCCTGAATCGTAACTCTGCTCCGAACTGTTGCATCTGAAGTTATTCTGCCTCCCTTGATAATACTTGTTTTGGTTCCCATATTGTCTGTTTCTATGATTGTCTCTGTGATAGTCATTACTACGGAAATGCGATCTTTCTCTGTAACTATTATTACTCTGCCAATGGTTGTCGTACGGGTGGTGTCTATTTTGGTCACGATTTGCGTTGTAAGAATAGACCAGTCGTGTCCGGTTATTGTTTCTGTCGTCACGGAATTGTGACGGATGTGACCTGTAATTGTTGTGTCCTTGTTTTCGCGTTCCGCGATTATCAGTGTCAATTTCTAGTTCTTGTAACAGTCCCTGAAAAGCTTCAATGTCGTCTTTGCAACGTCCTGCTAAAATAATATGCCGTAAATGTTCAGGTAATTTGATTAAGCAAATGCGGATGAGTTCTGAGGGGCTGTATGGGTTTGACAGGTACTGATTCTTGTGCAACATGTCTTCAAAATATTTCACAAGACTGGAGAATTCAGATTGTTCGAAATGTTTCATCATTATGATACCATGTTTTACTTGGTCTTGTGTGGCTTGAGACCAATATGCTGAGAGGAAGGCATGGTAAAATTCTCCTTCACTGTGGCAATCGTGAATTACCGATCGCATTCTTACAGCTGGTTCATTCTCTAAGTAGCCACACATAAATTCTAATCTGTATTCCAACGACCAGTTGGGAGGAAAACAATGAGAGAATTGATGGAGCCATGCTTGTGGATGAATGTCGTTGCCAGAGTTCTTAAATGTTTTGAATTTACGTGTAGTAATGAACAGCTTATAGTCAAAATCATCATGTCGGCGAGTCGCATATCGGTCATTGTTAGGTTGTGTCGGCCGTTCCATCTCCAAATTCGGTGCACATTGCCAATTTCTTTCATAACTTCCGAAATGCCCTGTGTTATTATTTTGCGGCTTTTCCGTGTTTCTAAGTCCCTCTTCCCGTGTTGGAGCGCCAGTGTCCTCTGAAATACGTAATTCTTGTATTACCTGTGTCAGCTGATCTTGTACTTCCCGGATTTCTCTTTGGTGTTGTGTATTAATTTGATTCTGATTTTGTTTGAATTTTCTTATTTGTTCATACTCTTCTGTGTCAGTGAAGGCTACGGGTCTTGTGTCATTCAGATCATCATCTACCTTTGTAGATAAGTTAGTGACCTGATCCGAAAGTTCGGCTACTTTCTCCGATAGTGTACTTATTTCTTCAGTGTGTTTTTCTGAACCAAGTTTCAGAGTATCTACTGTGTCCTTAAAGTTTTCCTGAGTTTTTGCAAGTTGCCTAACCGAATCGGTAGATGCAACTGAGTCAAATTTAGCTTGCAAGGTCTCATGATTTTCATGAACAATAATTTGCAGTTCTTTTATGGCTGCTTCGTGATTCTGTAATGCATTTTCATGCCGCGAAAAAATAGGTTGAAAATGCTCACAAATTTGTGTTTTTACGTCATTACAGACTTTTTGACATTTCGATTCAATGTTATGTAACTCAGTAGTTAAATCTTCACGTGTTTGTTCAAGTGTTTGTTCCAATGAGTCTAACTTTTTAAGATTTTGTTCCACTGTGTCTAACTTTCGAAGCTTTTGCTGTGTTTGTCTCTGATTTTGTTCCATTGTGTCTAACTGTTGCTGTGTTTGTCTCTGATGTTGTTCCATTGTGTCTAACTTTTCAAGCTTTTGTCCCATTTGTTGCATTAATTGTAATAACAATGCACTGGTGTCTGAAACATGTTCCTCAGTGCTTTTCGGCAGTGAAGTTGCACCGGCAACATTCACATTTTGACAAGTGGAAAATGTGTCTTGACTCATTTGAGAAAACGGTGGGAACCCAAAACCTGAGTCTGCAGTATTTGCAATATTGTGTTCTGTCATTCCCGATTCCTGAGGCGAGCTGTTGCCGACCAATCGATCGATAACGCTTCCCTGTTCACTACCTGTTTCACTGTCTACACCATTGTTTGCCGCCCGCTCCATTTCCCTATGCGCAATTACCAAATTACTACTTTGAACATTAGTTAATTCATTACTCTGCGGCGCTAACACACTGCTTTCGTCTTCACTGTCATTTCTCAGTTTACTTTGGAGCCTAGTATTACGTTTTTCACACGCCATTATTGTCACAGTATTTCACACGATAACACAGAAAAGCGCAATTTGAAGAGCAAAATAAAATAACATAGCAATGGAAATAATGTCTACTTAATTGCCAGCGCAGCTGCGAAACACTTGGTGCAAATCTACATGCATGCCACAACTGTTTTACTGTACAACAATGAAAAACTACAACTACAAAGGAAATTCTCTCTATAATTACGCGCTAGCAATAAACAATAGCTACACTAATTACACAAACTACAAGAAAAAAATCGGAAGATTCCAGTGAGGTATCCTAGGCTAAGGGTCGACATATGAAACGTCCCCTTTGAACAATTATACACGACTGTCCTTAAACTGATACACAATATTTTTTTTTTTTTTTTAGCGCAACGCAATCTGACTTTCAAAAATCCCTACAAAAGAATGGCCCTGACTAACATTAAACTATACCTTTCACAAATCACTTACCTCACAAAAATCTTCGCTGCTCAAGCTACTGCAATATAGGTGCGCCACTACTGCCAGCTAAATGAAAGATTCAAACTACTGAAGGCACTAACTACTGATAGGGATAGTTAGCAAATGAAAGATATTAATAGAGAACAAACAATGTATTTACCTTGATATCATCATGTATAAATATAGCAGTTCATGACAAATTACAAATCTCCGCCATCTCTCTCCCCACATCCACCACTGCTGGCGGCTCACCTCCAACTGCGCAACGCTACGCGCTGTTCACAGCCAGCTGCCTAACACTACAATGGCGAGTATTACAACAATGCAAAGCAGCCACAGACTGCACACAGCACAGCCAGTGATTTTCATACAGAGGTGGCGTTACCAATAAAAAACCTAAACAGCCTACTTACAGAAGGGACTGTGACGACCTTCCCATCGTGTGACGCGTCGACGGCGGCGTTGGGCAGTGTGGTGCCAGTGTGACATCATTAACCAACCTTACAGCTCACACAAACTTTGGAGTTGCCTTTTTTTTCGCAATTTAGCCACTACAATTACTAAACACAAAACAGGTATCAAGAAGGTAATTTGTATGAATCTATGTCACATTCTACGCTCACATCGTAATCGTTTATGAACATAAATTACATTATTTCTGTTTTTTATATCTTGTACATTGTTATAATTTACGTCTTATTGATATCTGCTCTACATTTAGTAGCTGTTGTAACTAACATTCTACATGAAATCTCTATACTTTATTGTATTATATTTTTTTCTGTGCAGTAGATAAATTTTCGGAATGTTATGCCTGCATCTTTTCTCCGTGATTTTCAAATTGTATAGTACACGATCGATGTTCATTGCGCTATCTTTGGTTGCTTACTTTTTTCGGTAATCCTTTGTGTACCGTATTAATTACCTACGCCATCTGATTATGACAGTTGTTTCCCTCGCCACTACCTGTCTATATGGAAATTTTGTCACCGTCGTACACGTAAGGGCTGTTTTCAGTACCTTACGTTCCAGTTACTGTATGGCTCGTTGTATTTCTCTGTAAGTATTGATATAACGTATGACGATTGCGTGTATACTGTTCTGTGGCATTTCATGTTGTAACTCTTCCTTTCCTTTTCGACAGAGATGTGCTCTGGTGATCTCAATAAATTAAACTGCGACCAAGACTACACGGTTCATTAAGGGCCAATTTTGCATGATCGCCTATCTCATAGAGGGAAGCATATATGTATCAAGTGAACATAAGAGAAATAAAAAGTATAATAACCGTTTTACATCGTACTGTGAACGCGAGGAGGTCGCCAAAGTAATTCGTACTACAAGTGAGTACATGTAACACATTTGTTAAGCTCATATTTTACATTTTTTGTATTGAACTTTGTTGAAAATACATTTTAAAATTGTACCTCTCTTCCACGGTTGCTCGCGATGAAGTATTACATCTCATTTGTAAACTGTCGTGCAGTTTTTAATATATTTCGATAAAGATAGTGGAAAAATGCAACCTCAGCCTCTTTTATTGATTCAAGATCACAGATGGCGTGTTATAAAGTCATAGCTGCCGCAATGTGTGCTGAGTTTTCCACACTTGTTTCGTTAGATTGATGCAAACTTCTAATTGTAGATGTTATATGGGATGATTCCGTCATGATGTTACAAGCTTTCAGGGATGACGGAAGAGGACAAATGTATCAATTTGACAGATTAGGCAATAGACTGCCGAGAAACATTCAAGCTGCAATGTTAATTTTCTTTGTTACTTTCAGACTAGTTTCGACCCTAACCTCATTATCAAATCACCCCCAAAAAATCAAACCATCCCAAAAAACAGAAGCCGTATAGCGAGTACTTTGCACAATGTAAAATACTGCCACAGCACAAAGATAACTGATGCCAATTGGTACCACTAAGCTATGTGGTAATATCCATTACGACAGCCACATGACTGCTCACATTCCGGTTGAACGCGTCTTGTGAATTAGTGCAGGGCTGAACTGGATTCACCTGAGTAAGACATCGCAGTGTGGAAGGTATCAGGAAGACCATGCTAGCGGCCGCTTATCGGAAGTGCACCATCTAGCAGCAACTTTATTTGACGTATTTTCTTTCTTCTCTCTCTGTTTTCCAGTTTTTTTATGAAGTGATTAACAGCCCATGCAGTAACAAGCATTACAAAATACGTATTTCAAATACAAGCAGATAACTTTACAAGAAGATAGTTAAGTTGCAATTTGTAACGGTAGCAGAAAATCTGTACGTCATCATGCGAGTGCCACTCTCGGCGCACCAATGGGACAAATTTTGAATGCCTCAGCAACACCAGTAATGCAAAAACAAGTTTCCAAAACACCAAAAAACACATCCACAGACAAATTTTTACATACGAGTTAGTACGACATAGCAAGGTAAAAAACTCCCACAATATTAAAACCACAAATTCAGGTAGAAAACGATTATACAATGTCAGAAATAAAATAGTGGTAAAAACCACATCGTCAAGTATATACCATTACACACAGTCGGAAATAAAAGACAACTCAGTATAATATGGTAAGGTAAGAAAGTTCAACTTTAATATAATCAAGTACAAAAGACTTCATAAATTTGAGGTAACGAGTAGATATTAAAGGTATATCTAACTTTGAACTCATGGTAACAAAGCCATATACTCACAACTAAGGGCATATATTGACACATATTTTTTCCCATTGTGGAACTCCATTCTTTTACCTCTATAAATGTCTGTAAAGCAGATATCAATAAAAAACCATTAAGAGAATAATGTAACAGCATATTTCTGATCGAAATTTAAAATAATTCTTCTCTCTCATAAAATAGCATCATGACTTTGAAAATAAGACGTCAAATGTTATAAAATGTTCCTATAAGATATTGATCATAAACCCAAAATGCAGCACTCTCATATTGGCTACCCAGCTTCAGAAAAAAGACTGAATTTTCTCGTTGCCAAGCGTTATATATGGACAGGTAAACTAATACTGCCAACGAATTTTGCGGACCACATGGATAGATACGTATTGTATTGAGGAACCCATTGACAGTTATTACTGTAAAGTATAACGCTTGTCTTATTTGTCGTAATATACCAGATAATATAAAGTTACATACCCTCCCTCATCCACCCTCTCCCCACCACCTGTACATTCCGGTGTGGGGTATATTATGTCGGACATCCTTTTGCCCGGCTTAGTGCAGCAACTCGGCGCGGCATGGACTCAACAAGTTGTTGGAAGTTTCATGCAGCCATGTTGCCTCTGTACTGTCCGTAATTGCCAAAATGTTGCCGGTGCAGAATTTTAATCACGAACTGACCTCTAGATTATGTGCCGTAAATGATCTTTGGGTTTCGTGTCGGACGATTTGGGTGGCCAAGTCATTCCCTCGAATTTTCCAGAACGTTCTTCAAGCCAGTCGGGAACAATTCTGGCCCGATGACAAGCTGCACTGTCATCCATGAAAATTGGCTGCAAACGGTTTCCAAGTGGCTGACCATAACAATTTCCAGTGAATGATCGGTGCAGTTGGACCAGAGGATCCACTCCAGTTCATATAAACACGGCCCGTGGCTTCGTGGGGTGTGTGACACATACGAACCGCACCATCAGCTCTTACCAAATGAAATCGGGACTTGTCTGACCACGCCACGGTTTTCCAGTTGTCTACGATCCAACCGATAAGATCACGAGCCGAGGAGAGGCACAGCAGGCGATGTCGTGCTGTCAGTGAAGAAAGGCACTCGCGTCGGCCGTCTGCTGCCACAGCCCATTACCGCCAGATTTCACCGCACTGTCCCACACTGATTCCTGTGGTTATTTCACACCGTTCTGCTTGTCTGTTAGCAATGACAACTTTACGTCGCTGCTCTCGGTCGTTATGGGATTGCCGTCGGCCACTGCGTTGTCCGTGGTGAGAGGTAAAACCCGAAATTTGGTATTCTCGGCACAGTCCTAATACAGTGAATCTCGGAATACTGAATTCCCTAATGATTTCCGAAATGGAATGTCTCATGCGTCCAGTTCCAACTACTATTCCGCACTGAGAGTCTGTTATTTCCGTCGTGCGGCCATAATCGGGTCGGAAACCGTTTCGCATTAATCACATGAGTACAAATGGCAGCGTCGCCAATGAAATGCCCTTTTATACCTTGTGCACGCGATACCACCGCTATCTGTAATGTGCATATCGCTGTCCCATGACTTTTGTCACCTCAGTGTGCTTCAGCTTCTATTTTCTCCATACTGTAGTGAGATATGGCTTTCGTTCCAACTCTAAAAACAATTTTGATTTTAGCTTCATTTAATACGCGACAGTGTATGACCTAAAATGAACCAAACGTAAAGTAGCCAGCGACTACATTCTTCAATGCATACAACTGAAATTTCATGGGATAACCTGCTTAGAAATTATCACGATAACTATGACCAGTATCGAAAAAAAAATAGACACTTCATCATCAAGCTCTGTTGCGAAACTGTAAGATACGACAAAAATCAGTTTTGTGTGCCAGTTACTTTTCTCAGAGTCGAATGAGAAGTTTTATACAGCGAAGAAAACGAGCAGAATCGCAATGAGTGGTTTTTAGTTTTTTAAAAGAACAGAAAAATGTCTACAGAAAAACTAATACCAGCAGTTGATGTAGCATTGCTTCATTAACACACAATATTTTTAACAGTAAGAAAACCGGAAACTTTGTTATTCTCACGCATCTTATCAGCACACCTAGGACAGGGCAGCCGCACTGCACCGCTTCGCGCCGAATCACTGGGCTACGCACGCGGTCCCGCGGCGCTCCACGTTCGCAACAGACCGTCCGCCCGCGCAACACGTTCTGTGACGTATCATTCAAATGCACGTGTGAGACAAGGGTTCAGAGGAAGAAGCACGCATGTCGGACTTTAATCGTGGGGCAAGGCGGCGTATTTCCTCCTGAACCGGACCTGATGGGATGACCGTGCTGTGTGGACGTGGCACCGGCTACTAGCGGACAGCATCTGGCAGAATTTACGAGGCTAAGTCAAAAAGGACCTGCACAACATTTTTCTGATAACAGTAACAGTACTAAATTTACTGTGACGTCATTTTCAACATCATCGCCTGCTTTTCAGTGTGCTTGGTCCATCGTCATACGAGATTTCCGGCACCATCTTTAAATGAATCAAACAAATGGAAATACGACGGGGCGTCATCAGGGGTTGCTGTCCCCCAGAATGCATAGCGTACACAGTTTGAATTGAATTGTGCGGTTGGTGGGGAAAAAAAACGCCATTTGTCAATAGATTTTGGTGTTTGTTTCGAATGGCAGACTTCAGTTCATTCCAAAGCTCATCAACGTAATATCAATTGTTTACTGTTGATCACTTTTAAAGGTAATGTTCCACAATTGGCCCTTAGGCCAAAAAAAGCGTCACTGACCCTTGAGGGTTTATTTAAAATGAAGATGCCGGCTGTTTTGATTCCATTCTATGGTGTTCGTTTCTGGTTCTCGAAGCGATTAATCTCTGTTTCATCTCCAGTAATGATTCACTTCAAAAACATTTCAGCTTCATTAGTGTGATAGTCCTGTAGCTGCTGACAGATTCTCGTACGATTGCGTTTGCTTTCTTCACCTTATGGTTTTGGAACATTACTTGCGCAGGCTTTACGAAAGTTTGAAAAGTTTCGGCTGCCATCGACATTTCGTTGGACTGATTCAAAGTCAGTTTGGGCAACTGTTATACCAAAATAAAATATCTTTGACAAGTTCCATATTACTAATTGGCTCGAACTAGGACGTGTCGTCGCATCAAATATACTTTGTGTCGTACAAGCGACCACGATTCTGTTGCACTTTGTGTCCCGTGGCCGTTATAGGAAACACATGGTGACATTACTTTAATCAAGTACAGTGATGATGAGGAAAACACATCGTGTTATGAATGATTTCAAGACGTGCTCATACTACCACGTGTTTTAGCGTGTTCTCGAAAAATATCACAATCAGCTTACGATAATCCAGCTCCCTCGCTCCCGGGTGGTCGCAGCCATACTTTCCCGGTCGTCGTCTGTAAACAATTAATGCGTAGATCTTAAATACAATCCAAACTCCATTCGAAGAGGTTCACAGGTATCACCAAGGCACTAAACTGCAATGTGCAGGCGACCGTGCCTCTTCGGCTCATACAACCGACCAGCTGCAACTTTCTGTAAATTGTTTCAGTACTGCATATGAATAGTATGGCCTGACCGTCAACAGCCCAAAAATAGAGGTACTCTCCTAGCCAGCTGCTGAACTGCCTTTTTTTTAATCTTCTGGGACCAAACTGCTTAGGTCATCGGCCCATAAGCTTACACACTGTGGTGTCGCCGCCAGACACCACACTCGCTAGGTGGTAGCCTTTAAATCGGCCGCGGTCCGTTAGTATACGTCGGACCCGCGTGTCGCCACTATCAGTGATTGCAGACCGAGCGCCGCCACACGGCAGGTCTAGTCTAGAGAGACTCCCTAGCACTCGCCCCAGTTGTACAGCCGACTTTGCTAGCGATGGTTCACTGTCTACATACGCTCTCATTTGCCGAGAGGACAGTTTAGCATAGTCTTCAGCTACGTCATTTGCTACGACTTAGCAAGGTGCCATATTCAGTTACTATTCTGAACAGATAATTTTGTGAATCATGTACCGTCAAGAGCGACGTTCATCATTAATGGATTAAAGTTAAGTATCAAACTAATTACGTCCACTTTCTGAATTCTAATTCCTTGTCATGTTCCAGACCTCACGTCAGTACAGTCCTTCCCTCCTCACGCCAGCCTGCGTGAGCTAAAACGCGTGCATTTCGGCCCCACTAGTAACACGGTGTTGGCCCTTCTGCCAACACAACACACACTACTTAATCTAACGTAAAGTAACTAACGCTATGAACAACAAACACACCCATGCCCGAGGGAGGACTCGAACCTCCGACGGGGGAGGGGGGGGGGGGGGCGCACCGTGATAAGGCGCCTCAGACCAAGCGGGGTACTGCCTTTCCAGATAGCAATATGTCTGTTCGCAACACACCTTTGGAACAAATAGATTACTTCCTCTATCTGGGACTAAGTGTATTATCGATTCGCTATTTACCGAAAGAAAGGACGTGAAGGAAAGGATACGAGCTGCGATGTTGCTTTTGAACGTCTCATACATCGGGTCTTCCCGAATAAAGATCTGACACTACGCACAAAACTGGTAGTGTATCGGGCAGTTGTTTTTTCTATCCTGTTCTGTGATTGTGAACCCTGGACGGTACACAGCTTTGATCTTTCGAAACTGGAACGCTTCAACCAACAGAAGGTTACATATAGCGAAGGACGTCACTTCGTATCAAACACAACTATTCTTGAGAAGGCAAAGACGTAGAGCATACAAGCCGCCGTCATTCTCACCCGCTGGAGACGCCCAATCCGTCTGAGTTGGTAGCCAAACGACAGACTTCATCGAGAGCTTCAAACGTCGGATTACTTTACAAATGAGTTAATGTGTTAAATAATTAACGTAAAGGATGTAAAGCCATTATAATTGTAGATCCACAATCCTAATTAAGTTGTTTGTATTAATTTCGGATTATTCATTCATAGACTAATGAAAATTTTGCAGATGTATTCAGTTGTATAAGTGGATAGTATCAGAAAATTGGTTAATGAATAGAGTAAGTAGTAAAGAAATAATAATCTAAAACGTCATGCTGAATGCCGAAGTTGTTCTACATGCACAAGGTACAATTACTAAGCAATAAACTGTTTTCCTTTCATTATTTAATGGCGACAAAAGATTTACCAAAAGTTTGGAATTGTGTTCAAAATTTGTTGGAAGTCGCTAAGTTTTCTGGTTATCGAACACTGCATGAGTTCGGTCACTGAGGTACGAAAGAAACTAGCTTTTCTTAAAACGTAAATTACAATGCTTATGACGTTACATCTCCTGAACTATGTGTCCTACAATGATATACCACTAATTTTCCTGCAAAATTATATGTGGTTACTGTCTGCAGTATGTGTTGCGTATATAGTTAGCGACAAATAAATAATAAAATAAAACATCGTGCCATATGCTGACGTTTCACTCAATAACAAAGACAATGTGAAGAACTTTTTTTCCTTTATTTTGTGAGGGGTGTCAGTGAGAGAAACTTCCAAGAAACTTTACACACAAAACGTTTTCGAAAGTCGCCAAGTGATCTCATTCTCAAATGCTGGATCAGTATACGTAATCTAGGTAATATTTAAACCATGAGAAATGCCCAGTTTCTAACTTTAAGACCTGACTTATTGTGTTAAACCTTTAGCGTAAGATGATACCTCTTAATGAGTATATAATGAAAGGATTTTAAATTTTTAAAGCCGATCAATAACTGTAACTACTGAAAGTCAAATTACTGTTGCCCCTGGAAGTAGCTAGATACTCAGCCTTCAGCTGGGAAGTGTGGCCCTTCAGCCGTTTAGTAATATTCTTAGAGGAGAGGTCGGCTGAAAACTTAAGCCGAATACGCCGAAACAAAATAACTAAATATGTGTCTTTTACGATTATAAGAGGTCTCATACAACAGTACTGAAAGCAACGCTTTATGAACGTTTGTGCTACAGACTCTTTTCCGGCGCAGGCCGAGCCTAGGTAGCCTGCAGTATGAATGAGGCCCTGTGTAGACAGACCAAAATAGAAGACATGCAGAAAACTGCAGGTACGGTAGAGTGCCGACTGGAAAGGCAGGCAGATGAGCGGAGCTGCGACGGCGCGCTGGCCACTCACCGTTCTGTGTCGCTCTGTACTGCTCGTCGTACAGGTGTCAGACGCGCGCGTGCGCCTTGATCACCGTGTGGGTGGACAGGTAGTCGCCGATGCCGGAGGCGTTCTGCGACGGCGCGAAGCCGACGCTCGCGTACCCATTCGCAAAGACGGCCGGTTCGTTGAACGTGATCCACCACTTCACCTGCGCAGACAGACGCTGCGAATAAAGTCTGAAAATTACCGTCTCACCGAGGAGGCTGAGTGGAACCGAGACTCACCCTGTCTCCGAAGTTTTCAAACAGAACCCTGGCGTACTCCACAAAGTAGTCGGCCATCAGCTCGTTGGGCCAGCCTCCGAGGTACTGCAGCGCTTGCGGCAGGTCGAAGTGGTACATTGTCACCTGCACAAGGCGACGCACCACGGCTTTAACTCGCAACGCGGTAGCACTTTAGGAGGTTTAAGATGCACTGATGTCCACATATGACACTCTTTGTCAATGGAATAGTGTTTACTCCAAACGTAATGTTCACTTTAAACAGAATACCGATACTGATTTTACAAAAAGTCTTACTAAGCAGAAACGGTGATGGGAAACTTAAAAGAAGAAATCATCAGCCAGTATGTGAATGACGTGATAGCTACAAGTTGTGCTCCAGATTAATAAGACCTATCATTTAAAACTTCAAATTTCGGCGCAATGCATACTACCACGTTTCACTGCAAAGTCTGAACGATTAGACTTCTCATTTACGAATAATGTGGAACGAAAATTGTTAAATTGTAATGTATCGCATACAAATATTTTTTTGCCATTAGAATATACATCGCATTCATCATCCGTCAAAAGAATAACAGACGAACATTACCGCATACAATTTTAGTTCGTAAATAACGAATATTTTATTAAATGTTCTGTATCTACATATATAAACTGGAGTCCTCTGCTCGCGTCTCTTTTTGTATGTCCACGATAGTCTAAGGAACTAATGTAGAGATACTGATACGGTATTGGAATTCTCGGGAACGCTATCCTGCTGCCAGTATGTCTCGAAAACAGGCAAAAATCCATTGTTTTCCGTTGTTTCGTCCGCGACTGTTTTACTTTCGTAAAATGAAGAACAAACCGTCTTCAGTCACAAGTTGTGACTGAAGGCGGTTTGTTCTTCATTTTACGAATATATATATATGGTGTCCCTTTTATATTGACTACCCTAAATAACTGTTTTTCCAGATGCAAATTACAAAATGTTTCAAGCAAATATTCTTTAGCCATTAGGGGGACGTCAGTCAGCATGAGTGACTTCGTTGTAGCTTTGTTTTTTACAAAGTTATGAACAGCGGTATGGCTTTTTTAAATGGCACCCTGTATTTTTTTATTCGGTGATTCATTTCCTCTCCTAAACACCTATTCAAAAATGTATCACAGTGTACCATTCACTGAAACACAACGTTATTTATTACGTAACACAACATTGACTTTGAGCACGGGATCGCACACTCGCCCACTTGCTGGAGATGACAGAAAACAAATCAAAACCAAGTAAAATCATAACACAAAACTGACTTTGACTCTCTTGTACCATTTCCCAGGCGTAGAGCATTCAAAGGTGCTCAAAGTGGTGACCCTGAGCACCGATACGCTGGTGCACTCTTTGAATGAAATAATTGTTCACTGCTTCCAGTATTGTCTGCTGAAGAGAGTTACAAGCAAGCACGATACGTTCCTGCATGCCCTCTAGAGTTGTTGGAATATCGCGAAAGACAACGTCCTTAATGCATCACCAACGAAAAAAGTCCAGAGGATTTAAATCAGGAGACCTAGAAGGCCAAGTAACTGTTCCTCCTCTACCAATCCATCTGGCAGGATACCTTTGGTTCAGAACACGACGTGCACGCAAGGCATTATGTGCTGGACATCCATCATGTAGATACCACATAAGCATTCTGGTTCTTAGTGGTACTTCATCCAGAAGAGGAAGAAGAATTCGTCTCAGGAAGTTGACATACGCTGTGCCATTTAGACTACCATTGATGAAATAAAGGCGAATAATTGTAGTACCAAGCATCCCACAACAGACGTTAACGCACCATTGACGCTTATGTTCCACCTGTCTAAGCCATCGTGGGTTGTCGCTAGACCAGTAATACATGTTCCTTGTATATTTACCTGTCCTTTGTTTCAGAAGGAACATTCATCGGCAAATAGAAGATTGGAGAAATTCGAGTTGGCGAGGATTTGCTACTGTGCCCACTGACAGAACTGTACACGATTCAGGAAATCATTCCCATGCAATTCCTGATGTAGGTGTACATGGTAAGAATGGATCCGATGACATGTAAGAATACGATGTACACTGGTTTTAGGAATGCCAATCTTGTGTTCAAGCTGTTGTGTGCTCACATGTGGATTCATAGCAACGAAAGCGAGAGCAGTAACTTCAGCAGTTCCGTCTGTGCGAGTGCTACGACGATTGCTTTGTCGTGGGCTGAAACTTCCCGTTACCTGAAGCGTCGCAACAACACGGGGAAACACCCGTCTGGAACATGGGTTCTTGTCAGGATATCGCTTTCTGTACAGTTCCGCTGCCTGTGTAGCATTTCGCCTACCGTCAACAACAGCCAGCCGGAGTGGCCGAGCGGTTCTAGGCGCTACAGTCGGGAACCGCGCGACCGCCACGGTCGCAGGTTCGAAACCTGCCTCGGGCATGGTTGTGTGTGATGTCCTTAGGTTAGTTAGGTTAAAGTAGTTCTGAGTTCCCGGGGACTGATGACCTCAGAAGTTAAGTCCCATACTGCTCAGAGCCATTTGAACCATTTCAACAACAACAATAAAAGAGACGCTATGTCGATGCGGTTTGTAGGACGGACAGCCTTTACTGTATGTCTACTCTACACAACAGTACTTAAAAGGGGTAAATTACTGTACTAAATGTACCCGTACATAAGAACACAGTATTGCAAGTACCGTTCTGCTAACTTACAGTCCCCATAGCTGAGTAGCATTTCTACCTTCTCTTCATTGGTGTACATTCTACTCAAACCAACTGACGATGGTAGACGAAATGACGGGTGTGCTTGTTACTTATGTTTACACTTGTCCTCTGTCAACGTCAGCACGTGCATGTGTTCCATTACCCCGAGAACCTGCACTAAGCGCTCGGAGCGTCAACGCCAGTGTTGTGTTATGTAATTAATCACGTTGTGTTTCAGTGAATGGTACACTGTGATACATTTTTGAATAGGTCTTTAGGAGAGGAAATGTATTACCGAATAAAAGATACAGGATACCATTGCAAAAAAGTCATACCGCTGTTCATATCTTTGTAAAAAGCAAAGCTATAACGAAGGAAATCGTACTGATTGATGTCGCCCTGACGGCTAAAGAACATTTGCTTGAAACATTTTGTAATTTGCATCTGGACTTACAGCTTTTAGGATGGTCAAGATAAGTAGGACACCCTATATATACTAAAAAAATTATATTGAAACAAATAAGCCTACGGTCACAAATATTAAGTCAAAATTGACCTGGTTTCGACGTTACTATGAGCGTCGTCTTCAGAATTAGACTAACTGTACTAAAACATTAGGTATATAGCACATTAATAAAATTAAAGTTTGTACTGACTCGAAAAGATGCAGTGCTTACAAGTCACATACTAAAAAAGATCTCAGCCAGAAAGGCGACGTCATGAACACTTGTCCGATGGCGAGCCGCTAAGGGCTGCTCGTACTGTGGACAAGGGTTGCAACAAGACTGAGGTGCCCACTTTAGAAAGTGGGGCAAGTAAACATGGTGTTGCTACGAGCGCCATCTAGTAGCCGCAGAAACAACTAGGCTGATGTACATTCAAAATTAGACACATGAAATTGTGATGCAGCTGATTCAGGCATAACGTAAGCATTAATAATAACAGGATGAAGTTACATATTTGTTGTTGTTGTTGTGGTCTTCAGTCCTGAGACTGGTTTGCTGCAGCTCTCCATGCTACTCTATCCTGTGCAAGCTTCTTCATCTCCCAGTACCTACTGCAACCTACATCCTTCTGAATCTGTTTAGTGTATTCAACACTTGGTCTCCCTCTACGATTTTTACCCTCCACGCTGCCCTCCAATGCTAAATTTGTGATCCCTTGATGCCTCAAAACATGTCCTACCAACCGTACCCTTCTTCTGGTCAAGTTGTGCCACAAACTTCTCTTCTCCCCAATCCTATTCAACACCTCCTCATTAGTTATGTGATCTACCCACCTTATCTTCAGCATTCTTCTGTAGCACCACATTTCGAAAGCTTCTATTCTCTTCTTGTCCAAACTAGTTATCGTCCATGTTTCACTTCCATACATGGCTACACTCCATACAAATACTTTCAGAAATGACTTCCTGACACTTAAATCTATACTCGATGTTAACAAACTTCTCTTCTTCAGAAACGATTTCCTTGCCATTGCCAGTCTACATTTTATATCCTCTCTACTTCGACAATCATCAGTTATTTTACTCCCCAAATAGCAAAACTCCTTTACTACTTTAAGTGTCACATTTCCTAATCTAATTCCCTCAGCATCACCCGATTTAATTTGGCTACATTCCATTATCCTCGTTTTGCTTTTGTTGATGTTGATCTTATATCCTCCTTTCAAGACACTGTCCATTCCGTTCAACTGCTCTTCCAAGTCCTTTGCTGTCTCTGACAGAATTACAATGTCATCGGCGAAGCTCAAAGTTTTTATTTCTTCTCCATGAATTTTAATACCTACTCCGAATTTTTCTTTTGTTTCCTTTACTGCTTGCTCAATATACAGATTGAATAACATCGGGGAGAGGCTACAACCCTGTCTTACTCCCTTCCCAACCACTGCTTCCCCTTCATGTCCCTCGACTCTTATAACTGCCATACAAATTGTAAATAGCCTTTCGCTCCCTGTATTTTACCCCTGCCACCTTTAGAATTTGAAAGAGAGTATTCCAGTCAACACTGTCAAAAGCTTTCTCTAAGTCTACAAATGCTAGAAATGTAGGTTTGCCTTTCCTTAATCTTTCTTCTAAGATAAGTCGTAAGGTCAGTGTTGCCTCACGTGTTCCAGTGTTTCTACGGAATCCAAACTGATCTTCCCCGAGGTTGGCTTCTACTAGTTTTTCCATTCGTCTGTAAAGAATTCGTGTTAGTATTTTGCAGCTGTGACTTATTAAGCTGATAGTTCGGTAATTTTCACATCTGTCAACACCTGCTTTCTTTGGGATTGGAATTATTATATTCTTCTTGAAGTCTGAGGGTATTTCGCCTGTTTCATACATCTTGCTCACCAGATGGTAGAGTTTTGTCAGGACTGGCTCTCCCACGGCTGTCAGTAGTTCCAATGGAATATTGTCTACTCCGGGGGCCTTTTTTCGACTCAGGTCTTTCAGTGCTCTGTCAAACTCTTCACGCAGTATCATGTCTCCCATTTCATCTTCATCTACATCCTCTTCCATTTCCATAATATTGTCTTCAAGTACATCGCCCTTGTATAGACCCTCTATATACTCCTTCCACCTTTCTGCTTTCCCTTCTTTGCTTAGAACTGGGTTTCCATCTGAGCTCTTGATATTCATACAAGGCGTTCTCTTATCTCCAAAGGTCTCTTTAATTTTCCTGTAGGCAGTATCTATCTTACCCCTAGTGAGACAAGCCTCTACATCCTTACATTTGTCCTCTAGCCATCCCTGCTTAGCCATTTTGCACTTCCTGTCGATCTCATTTTTGAGACGTTTGTTTTCCTTTTTGCCTGCTTCATTTACTGCATTTTTATATTTTCTCCTGCCATCAATTAAATTCAATATTTCTTCTGTTACCCAAGGATTTCTACTAGCCCTCGTCTTTTTACCTACTTGATCCTCTGCTGCTTTCACTACTTCATCGCTCAGAGCTACCCATTCTTCTTCTACAGTATTTCTTTCCCCCATTCCTGTCAACTGTTCCCTTATGCTCTCTCTGAAACTCCCTACAACCTCTGGTTCTTTCAGTTTATCCAGGCCCCATCTCCTTAAATTCCCACCCTTTTGCAGTTTCTTCAGTTTCAATCTGCAGTTCATAACCAATAGATTGTGGTCAGAATCCACATCCCCTGGAAATGTCTTACAATTAAAAACCTGGTTCCTAAATCTCTGTCTTACCATTATATAATCTATCTGATACCTATTAGTATCTCCAGGATTCTTCCAGTTATACAACCTTCTTTTATGATTCTTGAACCAAGTGTTAGCTATGATTAAGTTATGCTCTGTGCAAAATTCTACAAGGCGGCTTCCCCTTTCATTCCTTCCCCCCAATCCATATTCACCTACTATGTTTCCTTCTCTCCCTTTTCCTACTGACGAATTCCAGTCACCCATGACTATTAAATTTTCGTCTCCCTTCACTACCTGAATAATTTCTTTTATCTCGTCATACATTTCATCAATTTCTTCATCATCTGCAGAGCTAGTTGGCATATATACTTGTACTACTGTAGTAGGCATGGGCTTTGTGTCTATCTTGGCCACAATAATGCGTTCACTATGCTGTTTGTAGTAGCTAACCCGCACTCCTATTTTCTTATTCATTATTAAACCTACTCCTGCATTACCCCTATTTGATTTTGTATTTATAACCCTGTAATCACCTGACCAAAAGTCTTGTTCCTCCTGCCACCGAACTTCACTAATTCCCGCTATATCTAACTTTAACCTATCCATTTCCCTTTTTAAATTTTCTAACCTACCTGCCCCATTAACGGATCTGACATTCCACGCTCCGATCCGTAGAACGCCAGTTTTCTTTCTCCTGATAACGACGTCCTCTTGAGTAGTCCCCGCCCGGAGATCCGAATGGGGGACTATTTTACCTCCGGAATATTTTACCCAAGGGGACGCCATCATCATTTAATCATACAGTAATGCTGCATGTCCTCGGGAAAAATTACAGCTGTAGTTTCCCCTTGCTTTCAGCCGTTCGCAGTACCAGCACAGCAAGGCCGTTTTGGTTAATGTTACAAGGCCAGATCAGTCAATCATCCAGACTGTTGCCCCTGCAACTACTGAAAAGGCTGCTGCCCCTCTTCAGGACCACATGTTTGTCTGGCCTCTCAAGAGATACCCCTCCGTTGTGGTTGCACCTACGGTACGGCCATCTGTGTCGCTGAGGCACGCAAGCCTCCCCACCAACGGCAAGGTCCATGGTTCATGCGGGGGTTACATATTTATCTGCTTTAAATAGAGATACATTTTGTAACGTAAAAACATTAGTTATGACATACAAGAAAACAGCAAAGATGTGACAGGAAAACAACATTTCGGTAAACTGCATGAGGAAATCTGAATCAAAGATCAAGTAATGGCTTTATACAGTCAAAAAAGTTTTTATTTCGCAGCTGCAGCTGTTCGTTGAGAATGAGGCCATCATGACGAGTGAGATGTTTGAAAATCTCCAATTCCTCTAAGACATCTAACCTACGCCACTTTTCGGTATCCAGAATATTGTTATCGCCTATGACTTTAGGCACGTGTCCAGTAATTAAGAGATGATCGGCAAAGGTTGAATTTAGGGGACTGGTGTCGTTCTTTCTCAAAAGATGTTCTTTATATCTGACGGTGAAAGCACGTCCGGTTTGCCCTATATAATAGGAGGAGCAGGTATCGCAGATGATCTTATAAACGCCAGAACTTTCTGTAGGGGAGCGGATGGATTTCAAATTATGAACGATATTTCTCTTTAGATTATTATTAGTAGAGAATGCAACATTGCAGTTGTATTTGTTGCGAAGCATGCCTGAATCTGATAGGAAATGGGTCCTTTGAAAAGAATGGGTTAATTTCAGTGCATGAGGTGTTGAGCGTGGTAGTTCTTGCAGTTTTTTTTTTAGGATATCGTCTACTATGTTACACGTATATTCATTATTGACTGCTATGGTTTTAAGTAAATTAATCTCCCCATTAAACTTTTCTGTTGAAAGTGGTATGGAGGTGGCTCGGTGGACGGCAGAGTGAAAAAAGGGCATTTCTTGAGACTGTGGATGAAAAGAGGAAGCAGGCACGATTTGGTCAGTATACGTTTCTTTTCGAAAAATATTGAAAGTGATGTTATTGTCTTCTATTGTAAGCGTCAAGTCTAAATAATTTAATTGGCGGTTATCGTTTTCGAGTTCAATAGTGAAAGAAATTTTTTCATGGAGGTCGTTAAAAGTTTAAATATATGATCAATTCTATCGGCGGGTCCGTTATAGATGACTAGAATATCATCAACGTATCTTGTGTAAGAAAGGATACCTAGTGAAGCGGCTGAGACACGGTTAAACAGCATTTTTTCCAAAGAATTGATAAAGATGTCGGCGAGGATGCCGGCTAAAGGGTTGCCCATAGCGAGCCCATCAGACTGCTGGTACAGTTGTCCGTCTCTCAACGAACAGCTGCAGCTGCGAAATAAAAACTTTTTTGACTGTATAAAGCCATTGCTTGATCTTTGATTCAGATTTCCTCATGCAGTTTACCGAAATGTTGTTTTCCTGTCACATCTTTGCTGTTTTCTTGTATGTCATAACTAATGTTTTTACGTTACAAAATGTATCTCTATTTAAAGCAGATAAATATGTAACTTCATCCTGTTATTATTAATGCTTACGTTATGCCTGAATCAGCTGCATCACAATTTCATGTGTCTAATTTTGAATGTACAGTAGCCTAGTTGTTTCTGCGGCTACTAGATGGCGCTCGTAGCAACACCATGTTTACTTGCCCACACTTTCTAAAGTGGGCACCTCAGTCTTGTTGCAACCCTTGTTCACAGTACGAGCAGCCTTTAGCGGCTCACCATCGGACAAGTGTTCATGACGTCGCCTTTCCGGCTGAGATCTTTTTTAATATGTGACTTGTAAGTACTGCATCTTTTCGAGTCAGTACAAACTTTAATTTTATTAATGTGCTATATACCTAATGTTTTAGTACAGTTAGTCTAATTCTGAAGACGACGCTCACAGTAGCGTCGAAACAGGTCAATTTTGACTTAATATTTGTGACTGAGGGCTTATTTGTTATAACATAATTCGGACATTGTCACTGAACCTTAGCAGCTATGTTCAAAGATATACTAAAAAAAGTTATTCATCACCACGGTTTCGATAGTTCAGGAACCTGTACTGAAAATTGGAATAGAAATCAACATAAACATCATTTCCGCCCTTTTTATTGCTCATGAAAATCACATATCGCATGTTGTACAACCATACAACAAGACCTTCAGAGATGGTGGTCCAGATTGCTGTACACACCAGTACCTCTAATACCCAGTAGCACGTCCTCTTGCATTGATGCATGCCTGTATTCGTCGTGGCATACTATCCACAACTCAAGGCGCTCCTCAACGAAGAATTGATGTAGATCTGTCAGAGTGGTTGGTCGGTCACGTCGTCCACAAACAGTCCTTTTCACTCTATCCCAGGCATGTTCCATAGGGTTCATGTCTGGAGAACATGCTGGCCACTCTAGTCGAGCGATGTCGTCACCCTGAAGGAATCAATTCACAAGATGTGCACGATGGGGACGCGAATCGTCGTCCATGAAGACGAATGCCTCTCTAATATGCTGCCGATTTATGGTTGCACTATATGACGGAGGATGGCATTCACGTATCTTACAGCCATCACGGTGCCTCCCATGACTACCAGCGGCGTACGTCGATCCCACATAATGCCACCCCAAAACAGCAGGGAACCTCCACCTTGCTGCACTCGCTGGACGGGTTGCCTCCAGACATGTCTCCGACGATTGTCTGGTTGAAGTCATATGCGGCACTCATCGGTGAAGAGAACGTGATGACAATCCTGAGAGGTCCATTCGGCATGTTGTTGGGCCCATCTGCACCGCGCTACATGGTGTCGTGGTTGCAAAGATGGACCTCGCCATGGACGTCGGGAGTGAATTTGCGAATCATGCAGCCTATTGCGCACAGTTTGAGTTGTAGCAGGACGTCCTGTGGCTGCACGAAAAGCATTACAACATGGTGGCGTTGCTGTCAGGGTTCCTCCGAGCCATAATCTGTAGGTAGCGGTCATCCACTGCAGTAGTAGCCCTTGGGCGGCCTGAGCGAGGCATGTCATTGACAGTTCCTGTCTTTCTCTATCTCCATGTCCGAACAAAATCGCTTTGGTTCACTCCTGGACACTTCCCTTGTTGAGAGCCTTTCCTGGCACAAAGTCACAATGCGGACGCGATCGAACCGCAGTGTTGACCGTCTAGGCATGGTTGAACTACAGACAACACGAGCCGTGTACCTCCTTCCTGGTGGAATGACTGGAACTGATCGGCTGTCTGACCCCCTCCGTCTAACCGGCGCTGCTCATGCATGGTTGTTTACGTCTTTGTGAGGGTTTAGTGACATCTCTGAACAGTCAAAGGGACTTCGTCTGTGATACAATATCGACAGTCAACGTCTATCTTCAGGAGTTCTGGGAACCGGGGTGATATATAATATATATATGCGCTGATGCTTCTGTACAAACTTACTTACTTAGTTATATATTTATATAATATATTTATGTAAGCGTCAGTGCCTGAGGCCTGGTCGCACTTAGCTTTCTTTTTATTTTCATATTTTGTTCAGAAGGAATTAAATATATTTAAATATCGATCGGTATTCTATTATTATTAAGAGTCTATATATCAAGAAAAGACGTGCCAATTGAGAATTTAAAGTTCAATGTTTGAATTTCTTACAAATTCAAGGAGTATTAGAGGATATTTGTGTAGTGCGCTCCATTGGTACTGGAACCTGGAACCTTCGCCTTTTTCGGGTAAGTGGTCCGCCAACAGAGATATCTTTTCCCTCCCCACTACTTTCTCTCGATCTGTTTCTTCGTAGTTATGTCGTCAATCGTTCTTTGCTGATGTAGCATGACAACTTTCCAATTCTCTCGATGAGAACTCTACTCAGTTTTGTATAACAGAGGGTGGCGAGTCCCCGACCAAACACGGCGAAATATCGTGCCGGCGCTTTCCAAGCACGACTCACTGCCCGTTCTCATAGCAGCACTTACGGAAGTACCTAAACTCCTGCCTTGGAAACTCATATCCTTTCTTCCACGAGTACTATCCCCATCCCCGCAAGGAATGCAGCAGAACCGCTGTGAAGCTTGGAAGATGGGAGATGAGGCACTGCCGGAAGTAAAGCTATGACGGCGGATCGGCAATCGCGCTTGGACTGCTCAGTCGGTAGAGCGCTTGCCCGCAGAAGGCAGAGGTCCCATGGTCGAATCCCGGCCTGGCCCACAGTATTAGTCTGTCAGGAAGCTTTAATAAATTGTTCGTTTTTAGCAAAACGATGCCTCACGCTGGGCAGTTTGGTACCGCATTTGTCCATTGCCCACTCATCATTTGGCTATGAAAATTCATACAAAAATGATTTCTGTATCTTTGTTTTCACTCAACTCAATCATTTGAACAAAAATTGTAGCACTAACACTGGCTTGATACTTTTTCTAAGTGCTGAGCGTGTCGCAGTTACAACAGTTCAAAGTAATGCACTGTCGGATCGTGTTTCAGTCGCTTCTGATGCTCTACATAAGCGAAAAGACAGATTATGTACTGTTACAAACTCCTGCCGAAAATGTGATCCGTTTTAAGTTTCTGTCTCGCCATGGACTCTCTTTTCACGTCCCAACATAGCCTCGGCAGAAATTTAGGATTTCATTTTGTACCTGACACAGTGGTCAAGAAAATACACGGCCAACTGAACAGGAGATGGGCCACATTCGTGGCACCAGGGGCTCCGAAATGTCCACCTGTTACTAGTGTATTTGCAAGGCAGTGAAGCAGCGCCGGTGGTATGTAGCACAACATGTCGACCCACAGATCACATAGTTCCCGTAAATTACAGATAGGTTGTCTTTAAACTCCAGTACCTTGGGGCGTGGTGACTAGGGGAATATCTCCGGCGCGACTTACTCACAAGGGTTAGGCCTTGGCAGGTCGCTTGTGTAAAACCTAAAATCTAGGACTCTGTGATATTTTGGTTCAACACCCAACCGTTTTTGAGAAAAACTGGTCTAAAGTTCATGACGCGCCATCGATATATAACTGAAAATTGAGCATATTTCATCATCATATATGGCGTCCGCAAACAAATATTTTCTTATAAATCGAGGAAAGAAACTTCGTTGACTGCCTCTTTGTACGAAAAAAACTGTGAGTAATAGTGCTGCTAGTACGCGCATTAATCTCACCGTGTCGCATGACGTAGAAAAACGAATCCTTGCCGCTGTTGATGGTTTACACATTGTAACACATTCGCACATGAAACGTGTGGAATATTGTTACCTAAGGTTTCCCTGTGATTAAAAGCAACTAATGGTTAATTTGTTCCTCGGGTTATACAAGAAGTCAATCGTTTAATTAACTCAGTAAGAAATGCTTACGTCAATGGCTCTAGTTCCCATAAATTGACAAATTAAATTTACAAAACATATCTTGATAACATTTTAAAACCATAAAAAGTTTTTTTCTGAGACAACAAGTTTTGTCTGACACAGGCTTACTGAGGTGGACAAACTAAGAGTGTTATGTATGATAGCATGCTTATAAATGAGGACAATCAACCGACTTGTACGGTACAGGTAATACCGCCGAACTGCACAGCGGGGGGTAACCATATTACGTTTATTTTTATCGCCAAGTTAAAAGCTTCATTACCAGTTTTCAAAACTGCAATCTGCTTTTGTGAAATCTTGCGGGATTTGCACGACATGATACGGAATTTGGGGTGGACATCACTGAAACGAAGGCGTTTCTCGTTGCTGCGGGATCTTCTCACCAAATTTCAATCACCTACTTTCTCGTCCGAATGCGAAAATATTGACCTACAAAGGTGAAACGATTGTCATAAAAAAATAATGGAAGTCAGAGCTCGCACGGAAAGACATAAGTGTTTGCCTTTTTGCCCGTGCTGTTACAGAGTAGAATAACAGATAATTAATGCAAAGCTGGTTCGATGAAACCTCTGCCAGGTTCTTAAGTGTGATTTGCAGAGTTTCTATGTAGATGTAGATGTAGATGTGAACCGTGCAGATACAATAACAATTCGCAGCATAATTCAAGTTCAACTTTCAGCATCTATTTTTCAGGCACTGGTACCGTGTCCATTGCAAGAGTCAAAAATTAATTCCCAAAAAAGAAAGATTTTTAAATATAAATCAAGTCTATTTCCTGCCGATTCATCGAAAGGAACGATGTAATTGCGCGAATATTGCATTTATTACATGTCCTTGATGCTGCGAGTGTATTTGTTTCGAATGTTTTAACGGCAATCTAATAGCTCGAAAGAAATGAAGGATATTTAACAAAGTGAGTGAAAGAATAAGTGTAAAGCTACCAGGATTAGATTTTTAGTTCTTTTCTAATCCAAATGGTTTAGGAAATTTATTTGCCTACTTTGTCATTATTGCTTATTGATTTACTTACCTACTTAACACTCCTATCCCTACCAATTTCGAAATGAAAAAAATATAGAAAGAAAATGAACACACTAGGGAATCGAACAGAGGTTCTCTGCTCCCCATCCAAATACCTTGGTCACTATGTCAACGGTGCCTTCGTTGCACAGCGTGTACCTTATGACTACATGAGTAACAGTTAAAAAAGTTTCCTTCCTTAATTTCTAGGAAAATATACATTTGCGGACCACACACATAATGGTGAAAGATGTTCAATTTTCAGTTATCCACCGATCTCGACAATTTTGAATGGATTGTGCTTCATGAACTTTAAGGGTGGGGCAGGGGGTGGGGAGGTGTTGAACTAAATATCCTAGAGTCTTTAATTTTAGGTTGTGCACAAGCGACCTGCCAATATGAGTCGAATCGGTTGGCCATATCTGAGGCCTTCCTTTTAGTGGCTCCTCCCACGATGCAAGCCAACACCAATTGAGTTGCAGAGTTGACTGTCTACTAGATATTCTCTAAGACTTTACACCACACAAATAAACGAAGTGTTCGGTAAGTTCACTTACGGTTCTTGACTTCGTGCAACTGGTAAAATAACTAGTTCTTTTATTGATGTACCTGTTTTGAATCTGACGAAAGGCATTGTTGTCAGCATTTTTTCCAGCATTACGTTGTTTCATTTGCGATGTCATTGCTGACGCGAGCGGACACAGTCGCAGTCTTGAGGAGCGATCTGTGGCGTGCGTGTGGGTGCACGAACGTCCACAGACGGGGCAAAAAATGACAGAGGTAGTGAGTGCGTTTACAGATTGCATTTTACAAGGGCCCACCTCGTGCAGCAGCCCTGAATGATTAGGAGGAACATTGTTTTCCGTTAGGCAGTCTCAAGGACTGGCTGCGTAGTGGACGTAAGAAAACGCAAAAGAGCATCTGGACCAAGTAGCTCAGTCAAAGAGGCGTGACGACGCTAAAAAAGATTTGAAAACGTATGGATTTAGATTGTTATTTGTGAATGAATTATCTGACAAGGACATGGAGTGGTGAGCTGTATTCTGCTGTGCCTTGTTGGCACTCTTATAAATTCTGCTTCTAGCTGAAGAGTGGTGGATGTCCAGTACATCGCAGTTCACATGGAGGAACGTGGTTGTCTAGTGAAGGAAAATTCCTCATTAGATGTAAGAGCTGATGTTAACAATGTGCGTCGGGATTTCGTCACGATACCATTATATGGAGTTTTTTTTTTTTTTTTTTTTTTTGAAGCATACGTGAATGGAAATTCTTATTTGTACACGTTGCAAAAGTGATGAATACCTGAGCTCGAAGACATAGAATCGTGGATCATGTATGGTTGCAGCAGGACGGAGCTCCAACATATTTTGCTATTCAGTTGCGTGCGTTCCTTGATGATCATTTTCGAAGCCTGTCGACTGCGAGTGTTTCAGCAACGTCTCCAGCCCCATTGAAACGGCCACCACGCATTCCAGATCTTACCACATCTGACAATCAAATTCCATGTGGCTCAACATGTATGAGACTAATGAAAAATTTCTCAAAAGTGTTGAGGAAGCCTTCCGAAACATAGCTCCTTGTACGTCAACGAGAACACAGACACGCTTAGATCCCTGTCAGAGGCATGATGGTGCACACACACAGAGTTTTTATGTGTAATCACTTCACTTGAAAGTTCCTTTTATAATTGTCAACTACCAATTTTTTATGTTTTATGCCTCTGCTAACTTGTGAGCAGTTTTGCTACGATAACCCATGCCCACTAGCGATGCAGTCAATTATCGTTCCGCTGCAGTGATCTGTCTTAACGACGCTCTTTGGTGAACAGTAATGTTCGACCAGTACGATAGAAATGCAGACATGGTTTGTATTTGAATCGGGAACAAAAGGCTGCGTTCTACTGTGTTATGTGGTGTGTGTGGGTGCTCTGAGATACATCGTAGAGAGAGAGAGAAATTGGTTTGTGGTTACAACATGGGTCTGTATACAGGGCGGTCCATTGATCGTGACAAGGACAAATATATCACGAGATAAGCGACAAACGAAAGAACTACAAACAACGAAACTTGTCTAGCTTGAAGGGGGAAACCAGATGGCGCTATGGTTGGCCCGCTAGATGGCGCTGCCATAGGTCAAACGGATATCAACTCCGTTTTTTTAAAATAGGAGCCCAAATTTTTATTACATATTCGTGTACTACGTAGAGAAATATGAATGTTTTAGTTGGACCACTTTTTTCGCTTTGTGATAGATGGCGCTGTAATAGTCACGAACATACAAGTACGTGCTATCACGTAACATTCCGCCAGTGCGGACGGTATTTGCTTCGTGATACAGTACCCGTGTTCAAATGGACCGTTTACCAATTGCGGAAAAGGTCGATATCGTGTTGATGTATGGCTATTGTGATCAAAATGCCCAACGGGCGTGTGCTATGCACGCTGCTCGGTATCCTGGACGACATCATCCAAGTGTCCGGACCATTCGCCGGATAATTACGTTATTTAAGGAAACGGGAAGTGTTCAGCCACATGTGAAACGTCAACCAGAACCTGCAACAAATGATGATGCTCAAGTAGGTGTTTTAGCTGCTGTCGCAGCTATTCCGCACATCAGTAGCAGACAAACTGCGCGAGATTCGGGAATCTCTAAAACGTCGGTGTTGAGAATGCTACATCAACATCGATTGCACCCGTACCAGATTTCTATGCACCAGGAATTGCATGGTGGCGACTTTGAACGTAGTGTACAGTTCTGCCACTGGGCACAAGAGAAATTACTGGACGATGACAGATTTTTTGCACGCGTTCTATTTAGCGACGAAGCGTCATTCACCAACAGCGGTAACGTAAAGCGACATAATATGCACTATTGGGCAACGGAAAATCCACGATTGCTGCGACAGGTGGAACATCGGCGACCTTGGCGGGTTAATGTATGGGGCAGCATTATGGCAGGAAGGATAATTGGCCCCCATTTTATCGATGGCTATCTAAATGGTTAATGTATGCTGATTTCCTACTTAATGTTCTACCGATGTTACTGAAAGATGTTTCACTGCATGACAGAATGGCGATGTACTTCCAACATGATGGATGTCCGGCACATAGCTCGCGTGCGGTTGAAGCGGTATTGAATAGCATATTTCATGACAGGTGGATTGGTCGTCGAAGCACCATACCATGGCCAGCGCGTTCACCGGATCTGACGTCCCCGGATTTCTTTCTGTGGGGAAAGTTGAAGGATATTTGCTATCGTGATCCGACAACGCCTGACAACAAGCGTCAGCTCATTGTCAATGCATGTGCGAACATTACGGAAGGCGAACTACTCGCTGTTGAGAGGAATGTCGTTACACGTATTGCCAAATGCATTGAGGTTGACGGACATCATTTTGAGAGTTTATTGCATTAATGTGGTATTTACAGGTATTCACGCTGTAACAGCATGCGTTCTCAGAAATGATAAGTTCACAAAGGTACATGTATCACATTCGAACAACCGAAATAAAATGTTCAAACGTACCTACGTTCTGTATTTTAATTTCAAAAACCTACCGCCGGCCGAAGTGGCCGTGCGGTTACAGGCGCTGCAGTCTGGAACCGCAAGACCGCTACGGTCGCAGGTTCGAATCCTGCCTCGGGCATGGATGTGTGTGATGTCCTTAGTTTAGTTAGGTATAACTAGTTCTAAGTTCTAGGGGACTAATGACCTCAGCAGTTGAGTCCCATAGTGCTCAGAGCCATTTGAACCAAAAACCTACCTGTTACCAACTGTTCGCCTAAAATTGTGAGCCATATGTTTGTGACTATTACAGCGCCATCTATCACAAAGCGAAAAAAGTTGTCCAACTAAAACATTCATATTTATTTACGTACTACACGAATATGTAATAAAAAATGGTGGTTCCTATTTTTAAAAACGCAGTTGATTGATATCCGTTTGACCAGTGGCAGCGCCATCTAGCGGGTCAGCCATAGCGCCTTCTAGTTTCCCCCTTCTAGCTACTAGCTAGACGAGTTTCATTCTTTGTAGTTTTTTCGTTTGATACTTATTTCGTGAGATATTTGGCTCGGTCACTATCAGCGGACCACCCTGTATAAAACCTTATAGTGAGAATTGGGATCTGTATTTTGTTGCTACAAGCGACGAGTAATAAGGCAACAGCTGCTGCAATGCGCTGCTTGGCGTGCCGTACTCATGCAAGGTATTCACGTCTGGATTGATTGTGAGTCATTATGAGTGATATTTCGATTAATGTGACCCATAATTCGATTTCCCCATGCTAAGTATTTGATTCGTAGGTGAGCCATATGAAGGGTGCTGTAAATTCCCTCACAAACTTCTAAGACTTGCAAAGGGGACCGAGTAGACAATATTTTGAACTGGAACCCATGTCCGGAAACGCGCTACAGCCGTTACAAAACGTGTTTGCTAGGTAGGTATGCAACAAGTTAACCACGGTGAGGGTGCCTACGTCGGATCGGCGAATGTCACTTGACGTCTGTCCTACCTCTCTACAACTGGTTCGAGCCTCATTCACGTGTCTGTGAGTGTCAGAGCAACATAGTTGAGTACACGTTTGCGAAGTGCACGCAAATCGAAGAGCTGCTCGTCGTCTTTATCAAGACCATTCTCCCCAAGGTCCGACTCCGTCGCATATCCTTTTCGACACAGTTATGCAACGGCTTCGAGAAAGGGTAGCCTGACAGTCAGTGGGTGTGACTGTGATTCTCCAAGGAGGCGCACACCCGAATTGGCACTACTGCATCACACTGAAGAGAATCGATAAAGAGCACACGAGCAATTGTGCGTGCAGTGGATGCCACATCGAAGATTCCTTGTAGTGGATACGAATACTAACCCTCCTTCGAAAGGGACAAAAACAATTAACTGTAAACAGCAGTGTTTGCGAAAACTGGTTAAGTTTCATTTTTTTTTCTTTGGTTATTAATGGGTGGAATTATAAAACAAATGGTATACTGGGTCACGCCTAAAAAATTACTTGTAAAAGTGGTTGTGTTACCAACATGTTTTCAAATGACTGTACGTTTGTGGAAATTAGTTCCAATTCAAAATATTATCTGCTCAATTTCCTCTACAAGTCCTATAAGTCTGCAATGGGAATTTTAGTGTACCCTGTAGATCTGTTCTTCAGTCATAGGATTTGTACTATTTTTGTCGGTTACATCGACCACATGACATCTGTACCACAGCAAGACAAACATTCCACCCCTACACGCTTCATGTAAAATGACTATGCGTTGAGTTGTACTAATCAAATATCGATATATGATCTTTCGAATTTTATTCATGCACCTTCCTGTCGCATAATCCAGAGCATTAGCGTAATGTTCCTTTTCAAAAACCCATGTGGTCATGGACTTCAAAATTATTCTGTAATGGGGATCATATTGCGTTCATTTGCATTCATCAAGAGTGTTTATTCCGTGAGAAATGATTTCCGTGTTTTTCACGCAGTTAATCAGCATAAGATTGCTAGCAATATTTTTTGTACGATTCGTGCAGGTTCCAGAAGGTGAGCTTAAGTCGAGATCTTCGACCAAATGACGTATAAATTCCATTACAGCATTTTTAAATTATTCAATATTTTCATTTCCTTTGCAGAAAAGCGTTTAATTTATAATTACAGGCCAAGGATGTTCACTGTAGATGTTTTGCCTGTAAATTGGAGCACATGAAACATTTCGTAAGTTAAGTAAGAAGTTGATTGTCGGAAACTCCATCATTACAGTTAAATTTAACAGTCTTTAAGCCCGAATTAACAGTTGCGCGAAGTAAGTGGTAGCTGTGCTAATTTATTCTTGAAGTGTAGTCAAATCACGTACAATAGTACTTTCATGGGCCAATAGTCACAGATAAAAAGGGCAATTTTCTGTAGTTACTCTATATGCACTCAGATCTGTAACCAAACACGGGACACATTTCACGCTGTGCAGTATACTGTTTTGACCTAGTGGTGCTGGAACTTCTCTCACGCACTGTGTACTCGTATCCATAGACTTTCTTCTTCTTCCTTGTGCTCAGGGTGAGTGGTTGGATGTTGACCAGCCACTGCTGCAGACAAATTGTGGTGGACTAGGAGCCATTCCAGATCAGAACATTTTACCATAGAAGAGTGTGCGCTGATATGAAACTTCCTGGCAGATTAAAACTGTGTGCCCGACCGAGACTCGAACTCGGGACCTTTGCTTTTCGCGGGCAAGTGCTCTACCATCTGAGCTACCGAAGCATGACTCACGCCCGGTACTCACAGCTTTACTTCTGCCAGTATCTCGTCTCCTACCTTCCAAGCTTTACAGAAGCTCTCCTCTCATTGTTAGACATTGGTGACCACACTGCCATCTGACTATGTAAATATCAGATCTAGTCCAATTCAGTGGTTGCCTGATCTATCTAATAAAGCTCCATTTTATCTCAGTTGTTAGGAAGCAATTTCTTGGAGTCCCATAAGAACTCAGTTACAAGTAGCGCCTTCCAGAATCCACCAACTACACGCCTGAAGTCAGAAAGCCAGCTTCGTTTGATCTTTGGGTCACACAAGTTTTCGATGTCACTGAGAAGAGAACATCCAACCTGAACGCTCTCACAATTCAAAACCCAACGACGAAGGTTGTAATGTAGAGGAACAGGCTATGTAGGACATTTTGTGGAAAACTGCCTACTTCATACTACTGAAGGTGGTCTGATAGTGAGAATGAGTGCTGAGAATTAAACAATAATCTGTAAATAGGTTATGTTTCTGCCTGTGTATGCTCCGTAGTGCCATACGATAACAATAATGATTCTGAAGTCTGTATCAACCGAATTTTCCAATTTTCCTTTCAACCTGCCGATAAGTATGCTAATTAGGTTACGAGAAACAATAAAAAACCATTCAGAACGATGTGCTTAGGTAGTGTCAATTTTTCTTGGATTTATAATAATGAGTAGCAAGTTAGATCTGTAACTGATTAAGTCGTAGGAACTTCAATGAAATCAACAAATGACTAGGTGGTTATAAGTAAAGTGCAGCTGTTCACAGAAGTCGATTGTGGGCTGTAATTATCGTATGGCAGCGAAACTTGGTAGGCATGCTAATGCTTTAATGGAGAACCGATTTACGCGGGAAAAAGAGTAGTACCAATTTTGGCCGCTAGGTGCAAATCTGGAGAAGTGAACTCAAAAAAGAACGTATAGAAAGTTTTCTGTATGCAATGGGTTTGGAATGCAATGTGGGCAGAAAAGATCAGACAAGTGGAAATGCATAATGTTGATTTTATTATTAACCGCCGCTTACATAATGTGTTCAGTATGAGTACGGAAGACGTCGACGAAATGTTGCATCCTTAAAACGATGTGATCAATAGTTGCTCGCAGCAGTTCCGGTGGAATCTGAGCTACGTGTTCCTGCATACTTGCTTGCAGACAAGGTAGAGACCGAATGTGTCCCTGGTAAACGTGTTCTTTTACGTATACCCAGAGCCAAGAGTGACATGAATTCAAACCAGGTGATCTTGTAGACCAGGTATCTGGAAAACCTCTCGATATAACGCGTTTGTGGAAGGTTGCATCAAGCAGATCTTTCACTGGGCGAACTACAGGAGGTGTTGCCCCATCTTGCGTGAAATCAGTGATTTCCACACGGCTGCGCTCTTCCAAAGCAGGGGTCACATGCTGTACAACGAGTTCTAGAAACGTGCAGACGTCACAATACTCCTGGCAGGCGCTCTGGGTGTATCCTCTTCGAAGAACAACGGACCCAAAATGAGGGTGCTTGTAAATCCACACCATACAGTCACATACGGTGAGTGCAATGACTCTTCATGCTTCAAACGCGGTTTGACAGAACTCGAAATTCGGCAGTTCTGTGTATTCACTATATCCTGTAGTTCAAATGTTTCTCGTCACTCTATAGAATATTACCCGGCAACATGTCATCAACTTCTATACGTGACAGAAACCGAAGAGCAAATTCAGAAGTTGCTGCAGCTCATGAGGTTTCAAGTGCTGTACCATCTGGATCTTGTACTGGCACCAGCGTTAATACAGACTGTAATACTCCCGGTACTGTTGACCATGGGGTAGACAATTCTCGTGACGTTTCACGACCCCTGGCACAACTCGGGGCGCGTGCTGCGTGGTCAGTTACAGAAACAGCAGCCTCTTCAATAACTGCCGCCAGGATAGGACGGCTTCCTAACCTCGTCAATAACTGCCGCCAGGATAGGACGGCTTCCTCTGCCAGGTGCCACGCCAACCTCAGCCGTGTTTTCGAATTTGAATTGTTTAATGACATTTGGGCTCTCCTCAGACCTTTCTGTCGGCAAGACTATCTCAATGCAGGACAGTAATTGCTGCCATTCACAAAAAACAGTTTCACTAACAGTGCACGGTCTCTCTTCTAGACGACATACTGTTCACTCACGTTATGGCTTCTTAAATGACAGGGTGGATGTCATACCGACATACAAGTAGTGTACAGCGTCAGATTTGCACCTGGTTGCAAAAATTGGAACCAATTTTTTCCAGCGTAATTCAGTTCAGCATTAACGCTTTAGGGGATTTATCAAATTTCGCAGCCATACGATAATTACAGGGCACGCAGGAGCTCCGCGAGTAGCTGCATTTTAATTATAACCACCCGCAACGTTTTACGATGTTGCTCTCACTCGTTATTTACGCATTGCGATGCAACGAACAGGCGAACGCGTACCGCTTCTCGTTATCCTGGTCGCGCGTCCTGCCAACTGGGGACGTGGACGCCATCAACCAGCCGGGTATCGACTACTACAACAACCTCATCAACGAGCTGCTCGCCGACGGAATCCAGCCTCTGGTAAGTTAAACAGATATCACTTGAAACAGGATAATCTTGAAGGTCACTCGTCTGAAAATTGTGCGCTCATCTCACACCACTTCCATCTAGTTTCTTGTGCTATTTCAGCTTTAATTTTACGAGAAATTTAGCTCTCTATCTTTCATGTGCCTTTCTGTTCATCTCGGCGTAAATACTGCAGCAGACATTCTCTACAACTTTGCACCAGAAAAATATATAATTTATATTCACCTTCATTGGTTTTAATCTTCTGGCTTTGATCTCACAAAGGCAGCGTGCGCGCAGCAGTTCTCGAGAGGGCTTCCCTTTGGCACGGTTACAGTACCTACTTAAATGTAATAATAATAAAAAAACAAGTGTTCCGTTGGAGACCGGAAAGAAAACAGACAAAGAAAATGACGTAACCCGAATGGAGTACGGAGAGACTGGTAGTCCGTTACTCGAAAATGCTTAACAAACGCCTTGTGTGTACGCTTCAGTTGTCGGTGTAACTGGTGTATGTACTGATATTAACCCACATACCGTTTTGTTCAGTAGAACAGTACTATCTGGAATAGTACATGTCAGGCGTGCCAGAACGTTATATCCTGGAAAGGCTTCTAGACCTTCAGTCTGCACGAAGACCAGCTAGTATTGCTACTGTCATACATGTACATCCTCCAAAAACAGTATCAACCAACAATGTAAAATCTAAATTAGCGCTCTGAAAGACATTTGACCTTCCCATTATGTGCTGATGGTTAGGACCGGTTACGACCTCCGACTGCATGTACCATTACGAAATATTTGCACCAATCGCGCGTGCATAGCTGGCAAGTTCTGTATGAAACTCTTAACGTGTAGACACACGAACAGTTGTAGTGATTTTGTTTAACAACCCGTTTAGGTCTTTCAGACCATCTTCAGGTACAGAATCATCACCGCACGTTATGAGTTTCTGTAGAGGAGTTGAACTGTGACTGCGCTTAAACTCCTGTAAACCGAGAATGAGTGACGATGAGCAGTGCAGCATGTCTCTCACAGCTTCTGCTCCAATTACCCAAAAACTCTCTGAAATACAATAAGTCTTCTATGGTAAAATGTTCTGATCTGGAATGGCTCCTAGTCCACCACAATTTGTCTGCAGCAGTGGCTGGTCAACATCCAACCACTCACCCTGAGCACAAGGAAGAAGAAGAAAGTCTATGGATACGAGTACACAGTGCGTGAGAGAAGTTCCAGCACCACTAGGTCAAAACAGTATACTGCACAGCGTGAAATGTGTCCTGTGTTTGGTTACAGATCTGAGTGCATATAGAGTAACTACAGAAAATTGCCCTTTTTATCTGTGACTATTGGCCCATGAAAGTACTATTGTACGTGATTTGACTACACTTCAAGAATAAATTAGCACAGCTACCACTTACTTCGCGCAACTGTTAATTTGGGCTTAAAGACTGTTAAAGTAATGATGGAGTTTCCGACAATCAACTTCTTACTTAACTTACGAAATGTTTCATGTGCTCCAATTTACAGGCAAAACATCTACAGTGAACATCCTTGGCGTGTAATTATAATTTAAACGCTTTTCTGCAAAGGAAATGAAAATATTGAATAATTTAAAAATGCTGTAATCGAATTTATACGTCATTTGGTCGAAGATCTCGACTTAAGCTCACCTTCTGGAACCTGCACGAATCGTACAAAAAATATTGCTAGCAATCTTATGCTGATTAACTGCGTGAAAAACACGGAAATCATTTCTCACGGAATAAACACTCTTGCAAATGAACGCAATATGATCCCCATTACAGAATAATTTTCAAGTCCATGACCACATGGGTTTTTGAAAAGGAACATTACGCTAATGCTCTCGATTATGTGACAGGAAGGTGCATGAATAAAATTCGAAAGATCATATATCGATATTTGATTAGTACAACTCAACGCATAGTCATTTTACATGAAGCGTGTAGGGGTGGAATGTTTGTCTTGCTGTGGTACAGATGTCATGTGGTCGATGTAACCGACAAAAATAGTACAAATCGTATGACTGAAGAACAGATCTACAGGGTACACTAAAATTCCCATTGCAGACTTACAGGACTTGTAGAGGAAATTGAGCAGATAATATTTTGAATTGGAACTAATTTCCACAAACGTACAGTCATTTGAAAACATGTTGGTAACACAACCACTTTTACAAGTAATTTTTTAGGCGTGACCCAGTATACCATTTGTTTTATAATTCCACCCATTAATAACCAAAGAAAAAAAAATGAAACTTAACCAGTTTTCGCAAACACTGCTGTTTACAGTTAATTGTTTTTGTCCCTTTCGAAGGAGGGTTAGTATTCGTATCCACTACAAGGAATCTTCGATGTGGCATCCACTGCACGCACAATTGCTCGTGTGCTCTTTATCGATTCTCTTCAGTGTGATGCAGTAGGGCCAATTCGGGTGTGCGCCTCCTTGGAGAATCACAGTCACACCCACTGACTGTCAGGGTACCCTTTCTCGAAGCCGTTGCGTAACTGTCTCGAAAAGGATATGTGACGGAGTCGGACCGTGGGGAGAATGGTCTTGATAAAGACGACGAGCAGCTCTTCGATTTGCGTGCACTTCGCAAACGTGTACTCAACTATGTTGCTCTGACACTCACAGACACGTGAATGAGGCTCGAACCAGCTGTAGAGAGGTAGGACAGACGTCAAGTGACATTCGCCGATCCGACGTAGGCACCCTCCCCGTGACTAACTTGTTGCATACCTACCTAGCAAACACGTTTTGTAACGGCTGTAGCGCGTTTCCGGACATGGGTTCCAGTTCAAAATATTGTCTACTCGGTCCCCTTTGCAAGTCTTAGAAGTTTGTGAGGGAATTTACAGCACCCTTCATATGGCTCACCTACGAATCAAATACTTAGCATGGAGAAATCGAATTATGGGTCACATTAATCGAAATATCACTCGTATTGACTCACAATCAATCCAGACGTGAATACCTTGCATGAGTACGGCACGCCAAGCAGCGCATTGCAGCAGCTGTTGCCTTATTACTCGTCGCTTGTAGCAACAAAATACAGATCCCAATTCTCACTATAAGATTTTATACAGGGTGGTCCGTTGATAGTGACCGAGCCAAATATCTCACGAAATAAGCATCAAACGAAAAAACTACAAAGAATGAAACTCGTCTAGCTAGAAGGGGGAAACTAGATGGCGCTATGGCTGACCCGCTAGATGGCGCTGCCATTGGTCAAACGGATATCAATCAACTTCGTTTTTAAAAATAGGAACCCCATTTTTATTACATATTCGTGTAGTACGTAAATAAATATGAATGTTTTAGTTGGACCACTTTTTTCTCTTTGTGATAGATGGCGCTGTAATAGTCACAAGCATATGGCTCACAATTTTAGGCGAACAGTTGGTAACAGGTAAGTTTTTGAAATTAAAATACAGAACGTAGGTACGTTTGAACATTTTATTTCGGTTGTTCGAATGTGATACATGTACCTTTGTGAACTTATCATTTCTGAGAACGCATGCTGTTACAGCGTGAATACCTGTAAATACCACATTAATGCAATAAACTCTCAAAATGATGTCCGTCAACCTCAATGCATTTGGCAATACGTGTAACGACATTCCTCTCAACAGTGAGTAGTTCGCCTTCCGTAATGTTCGCACATGCTTTGACAATGAGCTGACGCTTGTTGTCAGGCGTTGTCGGATCACGATAGCAAATATCCTTCAACTTTCCCCACAGAAAGAAATCCGGGGATGTCAGATCCGGTGAACGTGCGGTTCATGGTATCGTGCTTAGACGACCAATCTGCCTGTCATGAAATATGCTATTCAATACCGCTTCAACCGCACGCGAGCTATGTGCCGGACACCGAGCGGGGTGGCGCAGTGGTTAGACACTGGACTCGCATTCGGGAGGACGACGGTTCAATCCCGCGTCCGGCCATCCTGATTTAGGTTTTCCGTGATTTCCCTAAATCACTCCAGGCAAATGCCGGGATGGTTCCTCTGAAAGGGCACGGCCGACTTCCTTCCCAATCCTTCCCTAATCCAATGAGACCGATGACCACGCTGTCTGGTCTCCTTCCCCAAAACCAACCAACCTATGTGCCGGACATCCATCATGTTGAAAGTACATCGCCATTCTGTCATGCAGTGAAACATCTTTCAGTAACATCGGTAGAACATTAAGTAGGAAATCAGCATACATTAACCATTTAGATAGCCATCGATAAAATGGGGGCCAATTATCCTTCTTGCCATAATGCTGCCCCATACATTAACCCGCCAAGGTCGCTGATGTTCCACCTGTCGCAGCAATCGTGGATTTTCCGTTGCCCAATAGTGCATATTATGCCGCTTTACGTTACCGCTGTTGGTGAATGACGCTTCGTCGCTAAATAGAACGCGTGCAAAAAATCTGTTCTCAACACCGACGTTTTTGAGATTCCCGAATCTCGCGCAATTTGTCTGCTACTGATGTGCGGAATAGCTGCGACAGCAGCTAAAACACCTACTTGAGCATCATCGTTTGTTGCAGGTTGTGGTTGACTTTTCACATGTGGCTGAACGCCTCCCGTTTCCTTAAATAACGTAATTATCCGGCGAACGGTCCGGACACTTGGATGATGTCGTCCAGGATACCGAGCAGCGTGCATAGCACACGCCCGTTGGGCATTTTGATCACAATAGCCATACATCAACACGATATCGACCTTTTCCGCAATTGGTAAACGGTCCATTTGAACACGGGTACTGTATCACGAAGCAAATACCGTCCGCACTGGCGGAATGTTACGTGATAGCACGCACTTGTATGTTTGTGACTATTACAGCGCCATCTATCACAAAGCGAAAAAAGTGGTCCAACTAAAACATTCATATTTCTCTACGTAGTGCACGAATATGTAATAAAAATTTGGGCTCCTATTTTAAAAAACGGAGTTGATATCCGTTTGTCCTATGGCAGCGCCATCTAGCGGGCCAACCATAGCGCCATCTGGTTTCCCCCTTCAAGCTAGACAAGTTTCGTTGTTTGTAGTTCTTTCGTTTGACGCTTATCTCGTGAGATATTTGTCCCTGTCACGATCAATGGACCACCCTGTATACAGACCCATGTTGTAACCACAAACCAATTTCTCTCTCTCTCTACGATGTATCTCAGAGCACTCACACACACCACAGAACACAGTAGAACGCAGCCTTTTGTTCCCGATTCAAATACAAACCATGTCTGCATTTCTATCGTACTGGTCGAACATTACTGCTCACCAAAGAGCGTCGTTAAGACAGATCACTGCAGCGGAGCGATAATTGACTGCATCGCTAGTGGGCATGGGTTATCGTAGCAAAACTGCTCACAAGTTAGCAGAGGCATAAAACATAAAAAATTGGTAGTTGACAATTATAAAAGGAACTTTCAAGTGAAGTAATTACACATAAAAACTGTGTGTGTGCACCATCATGCCTCTGACAGGGATCTAAGCGTGTCTGTGTTCTCGTTGACGTACAAGGAGCTATGTTTCGGAAGGCTTCCTCAACACTTTTGAGAAATTAATCATTAGTCTCATACATGTTGAGCCACATGGAATTTGATTATGGACGATACCGGCTTGTCAGACGTGGTAAGATCTGGAATGCGTGGTGGCCGTTTCAATGGGGCTGGAGACGTTGCTGAAACATTCGCAATCGATAGCCTTCGAAAATGATCATCAAGGAACGCACGCAACTGAATAGCAAAATATGTTGGAGCTCCGTCCTGCTGCAACCATACATGATCCACGATTCTATGTCTTCGAGCTCAGGTATTCATCACTTTTGCAACGTGTACAAATAAGAATTTCCATTCACGTATGCTTCAAAAAAAAAAAACTCCATATAATGGTATCGTGACGACATCCCGACGCACATTGTTAACATCAGCTCTTACATCTAATGAGGAATTTTCCTTCACTAGACAACCACGTTCCTCCATGTGAACTGCGATGTACTGGACATCCACCAGAAAATAACACTCTTCAGCTAGAAGCAGAATTTAGAAAGAGTGCCAACAAGGCACAGCAGAATACAGCTCACCACTCCATGTCCTTGTCAGATAATTCATTCACAAATAACAATCTAAATCCATACGTTTTCAAATCTTTTTTAGCGTCGTTGACTGAGCTACTTGGTCCAGATGCTCTTCTGCGATTTCTTACGTCCACTACGCAGCCAGTCCTTGAGACTGCCTAACGGAAAACAATGTTCCTTCTAATCATTCAGGGCTGCTGCACGAGGTGGGCCCTTGTAAAATGCAATCTGTAAACGCACTCACTACCTCTGTCATTTTTTGCCCCGTCTGTGGACGTTCGTGCACCCACACGCACGCCACAGATCGCTCCTCAAGACTGCGACTGTGTCCGCTCGCGTCAGCAATGACATCGCAAATGAAACAACGTAATGCTGGAAAAAATGCTGACAACAATGCCTTTCGTCAGATTCAAAACAGGTACATCAATAAAAGAACTAGTTATTTTACCAGTTGCACGAAGTCAAGAACCGTAAGTGAACTTACCGAACACTTCGTTTATTTGTGTGGTGTAAAGTCTTAGAGAATATCTAGTAGACAGTCAACTCTGCAACTCACTTGGTGTTGGCTTGCATCGTGGGAGGAGCCACTAAAAGGAAGGCCTCAGATATGGCCAACCGATTCGTCTCATATTGGCAGGTCGCTTGTGCACAACCTAAAATTAAAGACTCTAGGATATTTAGTTCAACACCTCCCCACCCCCTGCCCCACCCTTAAAGTTCATGAAGCACAATCCATTCAAAACTGTCGAGATCGGTGGATAACTGAAAATTGAACATCTTTCATCATTATGTGTGTGGTCCGCAAATGTGTATTGTCCTAGAAATTAAGGAAGGAAACTTTTTTAACTGTTACTCATGTAGTCATAAGGTACACGCTGTGCAGCGAAGGCGCCGTTGACATAGTGACCAAGGTATTTGGCTGGGGAGCAGAGAACCTGTGTTCGATTCCCTAGTGTGTTCATTTTCTTTCTATATTTTTTTCATTTCGAAATTGGTAGGGATAGGAGTGTTAAGCAGGTAAGTAAATCAATAAGCAACAATTACAAAGTAGGCAAATAAATTTCCTAATCCATTTGGATTAGAAAAGAACTAAAAATCTAATCCTGGTAGCTTTGCAGTTATTCTTTCACTCACTTTGTTAAATATCCTTCACTTCCTTCGAGCTATTAGATTGCCGTTAAAACATTCGAAACAAATACACTCGCAGCATCAAGGACATGTAATAAATGCAATATTCGCGCAATTACATCGTTCCTTTCGATGAATCGGCAGGAAATGGACTTGATTTATATTTAAAAATCTTTCTTTTTTGGGAATTAATTTTTGACTCTTGCAATGGACACGGTACCAGTGCCTGAAAAATAGATGCTGAAAGTTGAACCTGAATTATGCTGCGAATTGTTATTGTATCTGCACGGTTCACATCTACATCTACATCTACATAGAAACTCTGCAAATCACACTTAAGAACCTGGCAGAGGTTTCATCGAACCAGCTTTGCATTAATTATCTGTTATTCCACTCTGGAACAGCACGGGCAAAAAAGGCAAACACTTATGTCTTTCCGTGCGAGCTCTGACTTCCTTTATTTTTTTATGACGATCGTTTCACCTTCGTAGGTCAATATTTTTGCATTCGGACGAGAAAGTAGGTGATTGAAATTTGGTGAGAAGATCCCGCAGCAACGAGAAACGCCTTCGTTTCAGTGATGTCCACCCCAAATTCCGTATCATGTTGTGCAAATCCCGCAAGGTTTCACAAAAGCAGATTGCAGTTTTGAAAACTGGTAATGAAGCTTTTAACTTGGCGATAAAAATAAACGTAGTATGGTTAGCCCACAGCTGTGCAGTTCGGCGGTATTACCTGTACCGTACAAGTCGGTTGATTGTCCTCATTTATAAGCATGCTATCATACATAACACTCTTAGTTTGTCCACCTCAGTAAGCCTGTGTCAGACAAAACTTGTTGTCTCAGAAAAAAACTTTTTATGGTTTTAAAATGTTATTAAGATGTGTTTTGTAAATTTAATTTGTCAATTTATGGGAACTAGAGCCATTGACGTAAGCATTTCTTACTGAGTTAATTAAACGATTGACTTCTTGTATACCCCGAGGAACAAATTAACCATTAGTTGCTTTTAATCACAGGGAAACCTTAGGTAACAGTATTCCACACGTTTCATGTGCGAATGTGTTACAATGTGTAAACCATCAACAGCGGCAAGTGTTCGTTTTTCTACGTCATGCGACACCGTGAGATTAATGCGCGTACTAGCAGCACTATTACTCAGCGTTGTTTTCGTACAAAGAGGCAGCCAACGAAGTTTCTTTCTTCGATTTATAAGAAAATATTCGTTTGCGGACGTCATATACGCTGATGAAATATGCTCAATTTTCAGTTATATATCGATGGCGCGTCATGAACTTTAACCCCAGTTTTTCTCAAAAACGGTTGGGTGTTGAACCAAAATATCACAGAGTTCTAGATTTTAGGTTTTACACAAGCGACCTGCCAAGGCCTAACCCTTGTGTGTATGTCGCGCCGGAGATATTCCCCTAGTCACCACGCCCCATGTTACTGGAGTTTAAAGACAACCTATCTGTAATTTACGGGAACTATGTGATCTGTGGGTCGACATGTTGTGCTACATACCACCGGAAACATACCACGGACTTGCTCAATCGAAGCCACGCAGAGGCGCTGCTTCACTGCCTTCCAAATACACTAGAAACAGATGGACATTTCGGAGCCCCTGGTGCCACGAATGGGGCCCATCTCCTGTTCAGTTGGCCGTGTATTTTCTTGACAACTGTGGTCAGGTACAAAATGAAATCCTAAATTTCTGCCGAGGCTTAGTTGGGACGTGAAAAGAGTGTCCATGGCGAGACAGAAACTTAAAACGGATCACATTTTCGGCAGGAGTTTGTAACAGTACATAATCTGTCTTTTCGCTTATGTAGAGCACCAGAAGCGACTTAAACACGATCCGACAGTGCATTACTTTGAACTGTTGTAACTGCGATACGCTCAGCACTTAGAAAAAGTATCAAGCCAGTGTTAGTGCTACAATTTTTGTTCAAATGATTGAGTTGAGTGAAAACAAAGATTCTCTGTAAATTACAGAAATCATTTTTGTATGAAATTTCATAGCCAAATGATGAGTGGGCAATGGACAAATGCGGTACCAAACTGCCCAGTGTGAGGCATCGTTTTGCTAAAAAAGAACAATTTATTGAAGCTTCCTGACAGACTAATACTATGGGGCAGGCCGGGATTCGACCATGGGACCTCTGCCTTCTGCGGGCAAGCGCTCTACCGACTGAGCAGTCCAAGCGCGATTGCCGATCCGCCGTCATAGCTTTACTTCCGGCAGTGCCTCATCTTCCATCTTCCAAGCTTCACAGCGGTTCTGCTGCATTCCTTGCGGGGATGGGGATAGTACTCGTGGAAGAAAGGATATGAGTTTCCAAGGCAGGAGTTTAGGTACTTCCGTAAGTGCTGCTATGAGAACGGGCAGTGAGTCGAGCTTGGAAAGCGCAGGCACGATATGTCGCCGTGTTTGGTCGGGGACTCGCCACCCTCTGTTATACAAAACTGAGTAGAGTTCTCATCGAGAGAATTGGAAAGTTGTCATGCTACATCAGCAAAGAACGATTGACGACATAACTACGAAGAAACAGATCGAGAGAAAGTAGTGGGGAGGGAAAGATATCTCTGTTGGCGGACCACTTACCCAAAAAAGGCGAAGGTTCCAGGTTCCAGTACCAATGGAGTGCACCACACAAATATCCTCTAATACTCTTTGAATTTGTAAGAAATTCAAACATTGAACTTTAAATTCTCAATTGGCACGTCTTTTCTTGATATATAAGACTCTTAATAATAATAGAATACCGATCGATATTTAAATATATTTAATTCCTTCTGAACAAAATATGAAAATAAAAAGAAAGCCAAGTGCAACCAGGCCTCAGGCACTGATGCTTACATAAATATATTATATAAATATATAATTAAGTAAGTAAGTTTGTACAGAAGCATCAGCGCATATATATATTATATATCACCCCGGTGCCCAGAACTCCTGAAGATAGACGTTGACTGTCGATATTGTATCACAGACGAAGTCCCTTTGACTGTTCAGAGATGTCACTAAACCCTCACAAAGACGTAAACAACCATGCATGAGCAGCGCCGGTTAGACGGAGGGGGTCAGACAGCCGATCAGTTCCAGTCATTCCACCAGGAAGGAGGTACACGGCTCGTGTTGTCTGTAGTTCAACCATGCCTAGACGGTCAACACCGCGGTTCGATCGCGTCCGCATTGTGACTTTGTGCCAGGAAAGGCTCTCAACAAGGGAAGTGTCCAGGAGTGAACCAAAGCGATTTTGTTCGGACATGGAGGAGATACAGAAAGACAGAAACTGTCAATGACATGCCTCGCTCAGGCCGCCCAAGGGCTACTACTGCAGTGGATGACCGCTACCTACAGATTATGGCTCGGAGGGACCCTGGCAGCAACGCCACCATGTTGAATAATGCTTCTCGCGCAGCCACAGGACGTCGTTTTACAACTCAAACTGTGCGCAATAGGCTGCATGATTCGCAAATTCACTCCCGACGTCTATGGCGAGGTCCATCTTTGCAACCACGACACCATGTAGCGCGGTACAGATGGGCCCAACAACATGCCGAATGGACCGCTCAGGATTGTCATCACGTTCTCTTCACCGATGAGTGTCGCATATGACTTCAAAGAGACAATCGTCGGAGACATGTTTGGAGGCAACCAGTCCAGCGAGTGCAGCAAGGTGGAGGTTCCCTGCTGTTTTGGGGTGACATTATGTGGGACCGACGTACGCCGCTGGTGGTCATGCGAGGCACCGTGATGGCTGTAAGATACGTGAATGCCATCCTCCGTCCTATAGTGCAACCATAAATCGGCAGCATATTAGAGAGGCATTCGTCTTCATGGACGACGATTCGCGTCCCCATCGTGCACATCTTGTGAATTGATTCCTTCAGGGTAACGACATCGCTCGACTAGAGTGGCCAGCATGTTCTCCAGCCATGAACCCTATGGAACATGCCTGGGATAGAGTGAAAGGGACTGTTTGTGGACGATGTGACCGACCAACCACTCTGACAGATCTACATCAAATCTTCGTTGAGGAGCGCCTTGATGAAGTTGTGGATAGTATGCCACGCCGAATACAGGCATGCATCAATGCAAGAGGACGTGCTACTGGGTATTAGAGGTACTGGTGTGTACAGCAATCTGGACCACCATCTCTGAAGGTCTTGTTGTATGATTGTACAACATGCAATATGTGATTTTCATGAGCAATAAAAAGGGCGGAAACGATGTTTATGTTGATTTCAATTTCAATTTTCAGTACAGGTTCCTGAACTATCGAAACTGTGGTGGTGAAAAACTGTTTTTAGTATATCTTTGAACATAGCTGCTAAGGTTCAGTGACAGTGTCAGAATTATATTATAAAAAATAAGCCCTCGGTCACAAATATTAAGTCAAAATTGACCTGGTTTCGACGCTGCTATGAGCGTCGTCTTCAGAATTAGACTAACTGTACTAAAACATTAGGTATATAGCACATTAATAAAATTAAAGTTTGTACTGACTCGAAAAGATGCAGTACTTACAAGTCACATATTAAAAAAGATCTCAGCCGGAAAGGCGACGTCATGAACACTTGTCAGATGGCGAGCCGCTAAGGGCTGCTCGTACTGTGGACAAGGGTTGCAACAAGACTGAGGTGCCCACTTTAGAAAGTGTGGGCAAGTAAACATGGTGTTGCTAAGAGCGCCATCTAGTAGCCGCAGAAACAACTACGCTACTGTACATTCAAAATTAGACACATGAAATTGTGATGCAGCTGATTCAGGCATAACGTAAGCATTAATAAAAACAGGATGAAGTTACATATTTATCTGCTTTGAATAGAGATACATTTTGTAACGTAAAAACATTAGTTATGACATACAAGAAAACAGCAAAGATGTGACAGGAAATCAACATTTCGGTAAACTGCATGAGGAAATCCGATACAAAGATCAAGCAATGGCTTTATGCAGTCAAAAAAGTTTTTACTTCGCAGCTGCAGCTGTTCGTTGAGAATGAGGCCATCATGACGAGTGAGATGTTGGAAAATCTCCAATTTCTCTAAGACATCTAACCTACGTCCCTTCTTTTTGGTATGCAGAATGTTGTTAACGCCTATGGCTTTAGGCACGTGTCCAGTAATTAAGAGATGATCGGCAAAGGATGAATTTAGGGGACTGGTGCCGTTCTTTCTCAAAAGATGTTCTTTATATCTGACGGTGAAAGCACGTCGAGTTTGCCCTATATAATAGGAGGTGCAGGTGTCACAGATGATCTTATAAACGCCAGAACTTTCTGTAGGGGAGCGAATGGATTTCAAATTATGAATGAAATTTCTCTTTAGATTATTATTAGTAGAGAATGCAACATTGCAGTTGTATTTGTAGCGAAGCATGCGCTGAATCTGATAGGAAATGGGTCCTACGAAAAGAATGGAAAAACGTTTTTTTGGGTTAATTTCAGCGCGTGAGGTGTTGAGCGTGGTAGTTCTTGCAGTTTTCTTTTTTAGGATATCGTCCACTATGTTAGACGTATATTCATTATTGACTGCTGTGGCTTAAAGTAAATTAATATCCTCATTAAACTTTTGTGTTGAAAGTGGTATGGAGGTGGCTCGGTGGACGGCAGAGTGAAAAAAGGCGGGTTCCATCATACGCAATTCTGGCTTGAGAAGCAGTATCTATCTTATTATAATCGAGACCGATTTTTAAATCACCAAGCATATTTTCTCTCACATTTGTGTCTGACAGGTTAGGCCTGACATTGTATTTTAGTCCTTTTCCTAACAGGACTTTTTCATTCTCAGTAAAGACGATGTTGGTTTTATTTAAAATTCTTTCATGAAAGACGTGACTGCTTTTTTGAAATGTATTCTGAGGGCATTTTCCCATTAGAAAGCAGACAAAAAAGATTACTGAGCTTCTTCTCGTGTTTCTGCATTATACCTATTTTACAAATCTCTAGATGTTCGTTAATTTGCGTTCACATGTCGTCAATATTGAAATTATAGTTAACACGATAAGTGTTTGTGATATTTAAGTACAAATGGTATGCTTCTTCGTTAAGACGGTCTTTTTTAGCGTACAGCTCGTTTATCCTATTACAAATAATATTCATAATGATAGGTCTAAAGGACTTTGGATTTTTCTTACATACAGAAAAATTGATGTAGGCTTTTATATAAGTCGAGATAAGTCCCCTTTTATCACACTGCTTGTTAAAATAGATAGCCGTACTTGTATTTAGAATTTTCTTTTTTAATTCTTTATATTTAGAAGCAGCCTTAGATACCTGGGCAAGTAAGAAACGTAAATCTTTGAACATAGCTGCTAAGGTTCAGTGACCGTGTCAGAATTATATTGTTACAAATAAGCCCTCGGTCACAAATATTAAGTCAAAATTGACTCCTATCAGATTCAGCGCATGCTTCGCAACAAATACAACTGCAATGTTGCCTTCTCTACTAATAATTAAAGAGAAATTTCATTCATAATTTGAAATCCATTCGCTCCCCTACAGAACGTTCTGGCGTTTATAAGATCATCTGCGATACCTGCTCCTTCTAATATATAGGGCAAACCGAACATGCTTTCACCATCAGATATAAAGAACATCTTTTGAGAAAGAACGGTACCAGTCCCCTAAATTCATCCTTTGCCGATCATCTCTTAATTACTGGACGCGTGCCTAAAGCCATAGGCGATAACAATATTCTGCATACCGAAAAGAAGGGGCGTAGGTTAGATGTCTTGGAGGAATTGGAGATTTTCAAACATCTCACTCGTCATGATGGCCTCATTCTCAACGAACAGCTGCAGCTGCGAAATAAAAACTTTTTTGACTGTATAAAGCCATTGCTTGATCTTTGATTCAGATTTCCTCATGCAGTTTACCGAAATGTTGATTTCCTGTCACTGCTGTTTTCTTGTATGTCATAACTAATGTTTTTACGTTACAAAATGTATCTCTATTTAAAGCAGATAAATATGTAACTTCATCCTGTTTTTATTAATGCTTACGTTATGCCTGAATCAGCTGCATCACAATTTCATGTGTCTAATTTTGAATGTACAGTAGCCTAGTTGTTTCTGCGGCTACTAGATGGCGCTCGTAGCAACACCATGTTTACTTGCCCACACTTTCTAAAGTGGGCACCTCAGTCTTGTTGCAACCCTTGTTCACAGTACGAGCAGCCCTTAGCGGCTCGACATCTGACAAGTGTTCATTACGTCGCCTTTCCGGCTGAGATCTTTTTAATATGTGACTTGTAAGTACTGCATCTTTTCGAGTCAGTACAAACTTTAATTTTATTAATGGCTATATACCTAATGTTTTAGTACAGTTAGTCTAATTCTGAAGACGACGCTCATAGCAGCGTCGAAACCAGGTCAATTTTGACTTAATATTTGTGACCGAGGGCTTACTTGTTTCAATATAATTTTTTTAGTATATATAGGGTGTCCTACTTATCTTGACCATCCTAAAAGCTGTAAGTCCAGATGCAAATTACAAAATGTTTCAAGCAAATGTTCTTTAGCCGTCAGGACGACATCAATCAGTACGGTTTCCTTCGTCATAGCTTTGTTTTTTACAAAGATATGAACAGCGGTATGACTTTTTTACAATGGTATCCTGTATTTTTTATTCGGTAATACATTTCCTCTCCTAAAGACCTATTCAAAAATGTATCACAGTGTACCAACACTGAAACACCACGTTATTAATTACATAACACATCATTGACGCCGGCCGTGCTGGACGAGCGTTTCTAGGCGCTAAGGTCTGGAACCAGCGCGACCGCTACTGTCGTAGGTTCGAATCCTGCCTCGGGCATGCATGTGTGTGATGTCCGTAGGCTAGTTAGGTTTAAGTAGTTCTAAGTTCTAGGGAACTGATGACCTCAGAAGTTAAGTCCCATAGTGCTCAGAGCAATTTGAACCGCAACACTGACGTTGACGTTCCAGCGCTTAGTGCAGGTACTCGGGGTAATGGAACACATCCACGTGCTGACGTTGACAGAGGACAAATGTAAACATAAGTAGAATGCACACCCGTCATTTCGTCTACCATCGTCAGTTGGTGTGAGTAGAATGTACATTTGTGTAGAAATGCTACTCAACTATGGGGAATATAAGTTAGCAGAACGGTACTTGCAATACTGTGTTCTTATGTACGGGTACATTTAGTAAAGTAGTTTAGCCCTTTTAAGTACTGTTGTGTAGAGCAGACATACAGTAAAGGCTGTCCGTCCTACAAACCGCATCGACATAGCGTTTCTTTTATTGTTGTTGAAATGGTTCAAATGGCTCTGAGCAGTATGGGACTTAACTTCTGAGGTCATCAGTCCCCTCAGAACTACTTTAACCTAACTAACCTAATGACATCACACACAACCATGCCCGAGGCAGGATTCAAACCTGCGACCATGGCGGTCGCGCGGTTCCAGACTGTAGCGCCTAGAACCGCTCGGCCACTCCGGCTGGCTGTTGTTGACGGTAGGCGAAATGCTACACAGACAGCGGAACTGTACGGAGAGCGATATCCTGACAAGAACCAATGTTCCAGACAGGTGTTTCCCCGTGTTGTTGCGACGCTTCAGGTAACGGGAAGTTTCAGCCTACGACAAAGCAATCGTCGTAGCACTCGCACAGACGGAACTGCTGAAGCTACTGCTCTCGCTTTCGTTGCTATTAATCCACATGTGAGCACACGACAGCTTGAACACAAGATTGGCATTCCTAAAACCAGTGTACATCGTATTCTTACATGTCACCGGATCCATTCTTACCATGTACACCTACATCAGGAATTGCATGGGAATGATTTCCTGAATCGTGTACAGTTCTGTCAGTGGGCACAGTAGCAAATCCTCGCCAACTCGAATTTCTCCAATGTTCTATTTGCCGATGAATGTTCCTTCTGAAACAAAGGACAGGTAAATATACAAGGAACATGCATTACTGGTCCAGCGACAACCCACGATGGCTTAGACAGTTGGAACATGAGCGTCAATGGTGCGTTAACGTCTGTTGTGGGATGCTTGGTACTACAATTATTCGCCTTTATTCGCCTTTATTTGACCAATGGTAGTCTAAATGGCACAGCGTATGTCAACTTCCTGAGACGAATTCTTCTTCCTCTTCTGGATGAAGTGCCGCTAAGAACCAGAATGCTTATGTGGTATCTACACGATGGATGTCCAGCACATAATGCCTTGCGTGCACGTCGTGGTCTGAACCGAAGGTATCCTGCCAGATGGTCTTGTCGAGGAGGAACAGTTACTTGGCCTTCTAGGTCTCCTGATTTAAATCCTCTGGACTTTTTTCGTTGGTGATGCATTAAGGACGTTGTCTTTCGCGATATTCCAACAACTCTAGAGGGCATGCAGGAACGTATCGTGCTTGCTTGTAACTCTCTTCAGCAGACAATACTGGAAGCAGTGAACAATTATTTCATTCAAAGAGTGCACCAGTGTATCGGTGCTCAGGGTCACCACTTTGAGTACCTTTGAATGTTCTACTCCTGAGAAATGGTACAAGAGAGTCAAAGTCAATTTTTTGTTATGTTTTTACTTGGTTTTGATTTGTTTTCTGTCATCTCCAGCAAGTGGGCGAGTGTGTGATCCCGTGCTCAAAGTCAATGTTGTGTTACGTAATTAATAACGTTGTGTTTCAGTGAATGGTACACTGTGATACATTTTTGAATAGGTCTTTAGGAGAGGAAATGAATCACCGAATAAAAAATACAGGGTGCCATTTAAAAAGCCATTCCGCTGTTCATAACTTTGTAAAAAACAAAGCTACAACGAAGTCCCTCAAGCTGACTGACGTCCCCCTAATGGCTAAAGAATATTTGCTTGAAACATTTTGTAATTTGCATCAGGAAAAACAGTTATTTAGGGTGGTCAATATAAAAGGGACACCATATATATATATTCGTAAAATGAAGAACAAACCGCCTTCAGTCACAACTTGTGACTGAAGACGGTTTGTTCTTCATTTTACGAAAGTAAAACAGTCGCGAACGAAACACTGGAAAACAATGGATTTTTGCCTGTTTTCGAGACAGATACTGGCAGCAGGATACCGTCCCCGAGAATTCCAATACCGTATCAGTATCTCTACACTAGTTCCTCAGACTATCGTGGACATACAAAAAGAGACGCGAGCAGAGGACTCCAGTTTATATATATATATATATATAGATACAGAACATTTAATAAAATATTCGTTAATTACGAACTAAAATTGTATGCGGTAATGTTCGTCTGTTATTCTTTTGACGGATGGTGAATGCGATGTATATTGTAATGGCAAAAAATATTTGTATGCGATACATTAGAATTTAACAATTTTCGTTCCACATTATTCGTAAATGAGAAGTCTAATCGTTCAGATTTTGCAGTGAAACGTGGTAGTATGCATTGCACTGAAATTTGAAGTTTTAAATGATAGGTCTTATTAATCTGGAGCACAACTTGTAGCTACCACATCATTCACATACTGGCTGATGATTTCTTCTTTTAAGTTTCCCATCACCGTTTCTGCTTAGTAAGACTTTTTGTAAAATCGGTATCGGTATTCTGTTTAAAGTGAACATTTAGTTTGGAGTAAACACTATTCTATCGACAAAGAGTGTCATATGTGGACATCAGTGCATCTTAAATCTCCTAAACTGCTACCGCGTTGCAGAGTTAAAGCCGTGGTGTGTCGCCTTGTGCAGGTGACGATGTACCACTTCGACCTGCCGCAAGCGCTGCAGTACCTCGGAGGCTGGCCCAACGAGTTGATGGCCGACTACTTTGTGGAGTACGCCAGGGTTCTGTTTGAAAACTTCGGAGACAGGGCGAGTCTCGGTTCCACTCAGCCTCCTCGGTGAGACGGTAATTTTCAGACTTTATTCGCAGCGTCTGTCTGCGCAGGTGAAGTGGTGGATCACGTTCAACGAACCGGCCGTCTTTGCGAATGGGTACGCGAGCGTCGGCTTCGCGCCGTCGCAGAACGCCTTCGGCATCGGCGACTACCTGTCCACCCACACGGTGATCAAGGCGCACGCGCGCGTCTGGCACCTGTACGACGAGCAGTACAGAGCGACACAGAACGGTGAGTGGCCAGCGCGCTGTCGCAGCTCCGCTCATCTGCCTGCCTTTCCAGTCGGCACACTGCCGTACCTACAGTTTTCTGCATGTCTTCTATTTTGGTCTGTCTACACAGGGCCTCATTCATACTGCAGGCTACCTAGGCTCGGCCTGCGCCGGAAAAGAGTCTGTACCACAAACGTTCACAAAGCGTTGCTTTCAGTACTGTTGTATGAGACCTCTTATAATCGTAAAAGACACATATTTAGTTATTTTGTTTCGGTGTATTTGGCTTAAGTTTTCAGCCGACCTCTCCTCTAAGAATATTACTAAACGGCTGAAGGGCCACACTTCCCAGATGAAGGCTGAGTATCTAGCTACTTCCAGGGGCAACAGTAATTTGGCTTTCAGTAGTTACAGTTATTGATCGGCTTTAAAAATTTAAAATCCTTTCATTATATACTCATTAAGAGGTATCATCTTACGCTAAAGGTTTAACACAATAAGTCAGGTCTTAAAGTTAGAAACTGTGCATTTCTCATGGTTTAAATATTACCTAGATTATGTATACTGATCCAGCATTTGAGAATGAGATCACTTGGCGACTTTCGAAAACGTTTTGTGTGTAAAGTTTCTTGGAAGTTTCTCTCACTGACACCCCTCACAAAATAATGAAAGGAAAAAAAGTTCTTCACATTATCTTTGTTATTGAGTGAAACGTCAGCATATGGCACGATGTTTTATTTTATTATTTATTTGTCGCTAACTATATACGCAACACATACTGCAGACAGTAACCACATATAATTTTGCAGGAAAATTAGTGGTATATCATTGTAGGACACATAGTTCAGGAGATGTAACGTCATAAGCATTGTAATTTACGTTTTAAGAAAAGCTAGTTTCTTTCGTACCTCAGTGACCGAACTCATGCAGTGTTCGGTAACCAGAAAACTTAGCGACTTCCAACAAATTTTGAACACAATTCCAAACTTTTGGTAAATCTTTTGTCGCCATTAAATAATGAAAGGAAAACAGTTTATTGCTTAGTAATTGTACCTTGTGCATGTAGAACAACTTCGGCATTCAGCATGACGTTTTAGATTATTATTTCTTTACCACTTACTCTATTCATTAACCATTTTTCTGATACTATCCACTTATACAACTGAATACATCTGCAAAATTTTCATTAATCTATGAATGAATAATCCGAAATTAATACAAACAACTTAATTAGGATTGTGGGTCTACAATCATAATGGCTGTACATCCTTTCCGTTAATTATTTAACACATTAACTCATTTGTAAAGTAATCCGACGTTTGAAGCTGTCGATGAAGTCTGTCGTTTGGCTACCAACTCAGACGGATTGGGCGTCTCCAGCGGGTGAGAATGACGGCGGCTTGTGTGCTCTACGTCTTTGCCTTCTCAAGAATAGTTGTGTTTGATACGAAGTGATGTCCTTTGCTATATGTAACCTTCTGTTGGTTGAAGCGTTCCAGTTTCGAAAGATCAAAGCTGTGTACCGTCCAGGGTTCACAACCATAGAACAGGATAGAAAAAACAACTGGCCGATACACTACCAGTTTTGTGCGTAGTGTCAGATCTTTATTCGGGAAGACCCGATGTATGAGACGTTCAAAAGCAACATCGCAGCTCGTATCCTTTCCTTCACGTCCTTTCTTTCGGTGAATAGCGAATCGATAATACACTTCGTCCCAGATAGAGGAAGTAATCTACTTGTTCCAAAGGTGTGTTGCGAACAGACATATTGCTATCTGGAAAGGCAGTACCCCGCGTGGTCTGAGGCGCCTTACCACGGTCCGCGCGGCTCCCCCCGTCGGAGGTTAGAGTCCTCCCTCGGGCATGGGTGTGTGTGTTGTCCATAGCGTTAGTTACTTTACGTTAGATTAAGTAGTGTGTGTTGTGTTGGTAGAAGGGCCAACACCGTGTTACTAGTGGGGCCGAAATGCACGCGTTTTAGCTCACGCAGGCTGGCGTGAGGAGGGAAGGACTGTACTGACGTGAGGTCTGGAACATGACAAGGAATTAGAATTCAGAAAGTGGACGTAATTAGTTTGATACTTAACTTTAATCCATTAATGATGAACGTCGCTCTTGACGGTACATGATTCACAATATTATCTGTTCAGAATAGTAACTGAATATGGCGCCTTGCTAAGTCGTAGCAAATGACGTAGCTGAAGACTATGCTAAACTGTCCTCTCGGCAAATGAGAGCGTATGTAGACAGTGAACCATCGCTAGCAAAGTCGTCTGTACAACTGGGGCGAGTGCTAGGGAGTCTCTCTAGACTAGACCTGCCGTGTGGCGGCGCTCGGTCTGCAATCACTGATAGTGGCGACACGCGGGTCCGACGTATACTAACGGACCGCGGCCGATTTAAAGGCTACCACCTAGCGAGTGTGGTGTCTGGCGGCGACACCACAGTGTGTAAGCTTATGGGCCGATGACCTAAGCAGTTTGGTCCCAGAAGATAAAAAAAAGGCAGTTCAGCAGCTGGCTAGGAGAGTACCTCTATTTTTGGGCTGTTGACGGTCAGGCCATACTATTCATATGCAGTACTGAAACAATTTACAGAAAGTTGCAGCTGGTCGGTTGTATGAGCCGAAGAGGCACGGTCGCCTGCACATTGCAGTTTAGTGCCTTGGTGATACCTGTGAACCTCTTCGAATGGAGTTTGGATTGTATTTAAGATCTACGCATTAATTGTTTACAGACGACGACCCGCAAAGTATGGCTGCGACCACCCGGGAGTGAGGGAGCTTCGGTCGGATTATCGTAAGCTGATTGTGATATTTTTCGAGAACACGCTAAAACACGTGGTAGTATGAGCACGTCTTGAAATCATTCATAACACGATGTGTTTTCCTCATCATCACTGTACTTGATTAAAGTAATGTCACCATGTGTTTCCTATAACGACCACGGGACACAAAGTGCAACAGAATCGTGGTCGCTAGTACGACACAAAGTATATTGATGCGACGACACGTCCTAGTTCGAGCCAATTAGTAATATGGAACTTGTCAGATATTTTATTTTGATATAACACTTACCCAAACTGACTTGAGTCAGTCCAACGAAATGTCGATGGCAGCCGAAACATTTCAAACTTTCGTAAAGCCTGCGGAAGTAGTGTTCCAAAACCATAAGGTGAAGAAAGCAAACGCAATCGTACGAGAATCTGTCAGCAGCTACAGGACTATCACACTAATGAAGCTGAAATGTTTTTGAAGTGAATCATTACTGGAGATGAAACAGAGATTAATCGCTTCGAGAATCAGAAACGAACGCCATAGAATGGAATCAAATGGTTCAAATGGCTCTGAGCACTATGGGACTCAACTGCTGTGGTCATAAGTCCCCTAGAACTTAGAACTACTTAAACCTAACTAACCTAAGGACAGCACACAACACCCAGCCATCACGAGGCAGAGAAAATCCCTGACCCCGCCGGGAATCGAACCCGGGAACCCGGGCGTGGGAAGCGAGAACGCTACCGCACGACCACGAGATGCGGGCAGAATGGAATCAAAACAGCCGGCATCTTCATTTAAAAAAAACCCTCAAGGGTCAGTGACGCTTTCTTTGGCCTAAGGGCGAATTGTGGAACATTACCTTTAAAAGAGATCAACAGTAAACAATCGGTATTACGTTGATGAGCTTTGGAATGAACTGAAGTCTGCAATTCGAAACAAGCACCAAAATCTATTTTCAAATGGCGTTCTTTTTTTTTTTTTTCACCAACCGCACAATTCAATTCAAACTGTGTACGCTATGCATTCTGGGGGACAGCAATCCCTGATGACGCCCCGTCGTATTTCCATTTGTTTGATCCACTTAAAGATGGTGCCGGAAATCTCGTACGACGATGGACCAAGCACACTGAAAAGCAGGCGATGATGTTGAAAATGACATCACAGTAAATTTTGTACTGTTACTGTTATCAGAAAAATGTTGTGCAGGTTCTTTTTGACTTAGCCTCGTAAATTCTGCCAGATGCTGTCCGCTAATAGCCGGTGCCACGTCCACACAGCACGGCCATCTCATCAGGTCCAGTTCAGGAGGAAATACGCCGCCTTGCCCCACGATTAAAGTCCGACATGCGTGCTTCTTCCTCTGAACCCTTGTCTCACACATGCATTTGAATGATACGTCACAGAACGTCTTGCGCGGGCGGACGGTCTGTTGCGAACGTGGAGCGCCGCGGGACCGCGTGCGTAGCCCAGTGATTCGGCGCGAAGCGGTGCAGTGCGGCTGCCCTGTCCTAGGTGTGCTGATAAGATGCGTGAGAATAACAAAGTTTCCGGTTTTCTTACTGTTAAAAATATTGTGTGTTAATGAAGCAATGCTACATCAACTGCTGGTATTAGTTTTTCTGTAGACATTTTTCTGTTCTTTTAAAAAACTAAAAACCACTCATTTCGATTCTGCTCGTTTTCTTCGCTGTATAACACTTCTCATTCGACTCTGAGAAAAGTAACTGGCAGACAAAACTGATTTTTGTCGTATCTTACAGTTTCGCAACAGAGCTTGATGATGAAGTGTCTATTTTTTTTTTTTCGACACTGGTCATAGTTACATAGTTATCGTTACTGGTCTAAGCAGGTTATCCCATGAAATTTCAGTTGTATGCATTGAAGAAGGTAGTTGCTGGCTACTTTACGTTTGGTTCATTTTAGGTCATACACTGTCGCGTATTAAATGAAGCTACAATCAAAATTGTTTTTAAAGCTGGAACGAAAGCCATATCTCACTACAGTATGGGGAAAATAGAAGCTGAAGCACACTGAGGTGACAAGTCATGGGACAGCGATATGCACATTACAGATAGCGGTGGTATCGCGTGCACAAGGTATAAAAGGGCATTGCATTGGCGACGCTGCCATTTGTACTCATGTGATTCATGCGAAACGGTTTCCGACCAGATTATGGCCGCACGACGGAAATAACACACTCTCAGTGCGGAATAGTAGTTGGAACTGGACGCATGAGACATTCAATTTTGGAAATCATTAGGGAATTCAGTATTCCGAGATTCACTGTATTAGGACTGTGACGAGAATAGCATATTCAGGCATTACCTCTCATCATGGACAACGCAGAGGCCGACGGCAATCCCATAACGACCGAGAGCAGCGGCGTAAAGTTGTCATTGCTAACAGACAAGCAAAACTGTGTGAAATAACCACAGGAATCAGTGTGGGACAGTGCGGTGAAATCTGGCGGTAATGGGCTGTGGCAGCAGACGGCCGACGCGAGTGCCTTTCTTCACTGACAGCACGACATCGCCTGCTGTGCCTCTCCTCGGCTCGTGATCTTATCGGTTGGATCGTAGACAACTGGAAAACCGTGGCGTGGTCAGACAAGTCCCGATTTCATTTGGTAAGAGCTGATGGTGCGGTTCGTATGTGTCACACACCCCACGAAGCCACGGGCCGTGTTTATATGAACTGGAGTGGATCCTCTGGTCCAACTGCACCGATCATTCACTGGAAATTGTTATGGTCAGCCACTTGGAAACCGTTTGCAGCCAATTTTCATGGATGACAGTGCAGCTTGTCATCGGGCCAGAATTGTTCCCGACTGGCTTGAAGAACGTTCTGGAAAATTCGAGGGAATGACTTGGCCACCCAAATCGTCCGACACGAAACCCAAAGATCATTTACGGCACATAATCTAGAGGTCAGTTCGTGATTAAAATTCTGCACCGGCAACATTTTGGCAATTACGGACAGTACAGAGGCAACATGGCTGCATGAAACTTCCAACAACTTGTTGAGTCCATGCCGCGCCGAGTTGCTGCACTAAGCCGGGCAAAAGGATGTCCGACATAATATACCCCACACCGGAATGTACAGGTGGTGGGGAGAGGGTGGATGAGGGAGGGTATGTAACTTTATATTATCTGGTATATTACGACAAATAAGACAAGCGTTATACTTTACAGTAATAACTGTCAATGGGTTCCTCAATACAATACGTATCTATCCATGTGGTCCGCAAAATTCGTTGGCAGTATTAGTTTACCTGTCCATATATAACGCTTGGCAACGAGAAAATTCAGTCTTTTTTCTGAAGCTGGGTAGCCAATATGAGAGTGCTGCATTTTGGGTTTATGATCAATATCTTATAGGAACATTTTATAACATTTGACGTCTTATTTTCAAAGTCATGATGCTATTTTATGAGAGAGAAGAATTATTTTAAATTTCGATCAGAAATATGCTGTTACATTATTCTCTTAATGGTTTTTTACTGATATCTGCTTTACAGACATTTATAGAGGTAAAAGAATGGAGTTCCACAATGGGAAAAAAATATGTGTCAATATATGCCCTTAGTTGTGAGTATATGGCTTTGTTACTGAGTTCAAAGTTAGATATACCTTTAATATCTACTCGTTACCTCAAATTTATGAAGTCTTTTGTACTTGATTATATTAAAGTTGAACTTTCTTACCTTACCATATTAAACTGAGTTGTCTTTTATTTCCGACTGTGTGTAATGGTATATACTTGACGATGTGGTTTTTACCACTATTTTATTTCTGACATTGTGTAATCGTTTTCTACCTGAATTTGTGGTTTTAATATTGTGGGAGTTTTTTACCTTGCTATGTCGTACTAAGTCGTATGTAAAAATTTGTCTGTGGATGTTTGTTGGTGTTTTGGAAACTTGTTTTTGCATTACTGGTGTTGCTGAGGCATTCGAAATTTGTTCCATTGGTGCGCCGAGTGTGGCACTCGCATGATGACGTACAGATTTTCTGCTACCGTTACAAATTGCAACTTAACTACCTTCTTGTAAAGTTATCTGCTTGTATTTGAAATACGTATTTTGTAATGCTTGTTACTGCATGGGCTGTTAATCACTTCATAAAAAAACTGGAAAAAAGAGAGAGAAGAAAGAAAATACGTCAAATAAAGTTGCTGCTAGATGATGCAGTTCCGATAAGCGGCCGCTAGCATGGTCTTCCTGATACCTTCCACACTGCGATGTCTTACTCAGGTGAATCCAGTTCAGCCCTGCACTAATTCACAAGACGCGTTCAACCGGAATGTGAGCTGTCATGTGGCTGTCGTAATGGATATTACCACATAGCTTAGTGGTACTAATTGGCACCAGTTATCTTTGTGCTGTGGCAGTATTTTACATTGTGCAAAGTACTCGCTATACGGCTTCTGTTTTTTGGGATGGTTTGATTTTTTGGGGGTGATTTGATAATGAGGTTAGGGTCGAAACTAGTCTGAAAGTAACAAAGAAAATTAACATTGCAGCTTGAATGTTTCTCGGCAGTCTATTGCCTAATCTGTCAAATTGATACATTTGTCCTCTTCCGTCATCCCTGAAAGCTTGTAACATCATGACGGAATCATCCCATATAACATCTACAATTAGAAGTTTGCATCAATCTAACGAAACAAGTGTGGAAAACTCAGCACACATTGCGTCAGCTATGACTTTATAACACGCCATCTGTGATCTTGAATCAATAAAAGAGGCTGAGGTTGCATTTTTCCACTATCTTTATCGAAATATATCAAAAACTGCACGACAGTTTACACATGAGATGTAATGCTTCATCGCGAGCAACCGTGGAAGAGAGGGAAAATTTTAAAATGTATTTTCAACAAAGTTCAATACAAACAATGTAAAATATGCGCTTAACAAATGTGTTACATGTACTCACTTGTAGTACGAATTACTTTGGCGACCTCCTCGCGTTCACAGTACGATATAAAACGGTTATTATACTTTTTATTTCTCTTATGTTCACTTGATACATATATGCTTCCCTCTATGAGATAGGCGATCATGCAAAATTGGCACTTAATGAACCGTGTAGTCTTGGTCGCAGTTTAATTTATTGAGGTCACCAGAGTACATCTCTGTCGAAAAGGAAAGGAAGAGTTACAACATGAAATGCCACAGAACAGTATACACGCAATCGTCATACGTTATATCAATACTTGCAGAGAAATACAACGAGCCATACAGTAATTGGAACGTAAGGTACTGAAAACAGCCCTTACGTGTACGGCGGTGACAAAATTTCCATATAGACAGGTAGTGGCGAGGAAAAGAACTGTCATAATCAGATGGCGTAGGTAATTAATACGGTACACAAAGGATTACCGAAAAAAGTAAGCAACCAAAGATAGCGCAATGAACATCGATCGTGTAGTATACAATTTGAAAATCACGGAGAATAGATGCAGGCATAACATTCCAAAAATTTATCTACTGCACAGAAAAAAATATAATACAATAAAGTATAGAGATTTCCTGTAGAATGTTAGTTACAACAGCTACTAAATGTAGAGCAGGTATCAATAAGAAATTATAACAACGTACAAGATATAAAAAACAGAAATAATGTAATTTGTGTTCATAAACGATTACGATGTGAGCGTAGAATGTGACATAGATTCATACAAATTACCTTCTTGATACCTGTTTTGTGTTTAGTAATTCTAGTGGTTAAATTGCGAAAAAAAAAGGCAACTCCAAAGTTTGTGTGAGCTGTAAGGTTGGTTAATGATGTCACACTGGCACCACACTGCCCAACGCCGCCGTCGACGCGTCACACGATGGGAAGGTCGTCACAGTCCCTTCTTTTGACGTCTATGCGATGGAGGTCACAACCGCGACATCAGGTGTTGAAATCATGCAGTTTTCTCATGGATGACAGAGAAAACCATTTCAGACACATCGCTGTTTTTGCTCTCTTGTGCAGGTTGGAACGACTAGAGACCGCCGGCCGCGGTGGCCGTGCGGTTCTGGCGCTGCAGTCCGGAACCGCGGGACTGCTACGGTCGCAGGTTCGAATCCTGCCTCGGGCATGGGTGTGTGTGATGTTCTTAGGTTAGTTAGGTTTAAGCAGTTCTAAGTTCTAGGGGACTTATGACCTAAGATCCTGAGTCCCATAGTGCTCAGAGCCATTTGAACCATTTTTGACTAGAGACCGTTCGATACCATTCAGTGAAATCCGAACGCGATCCAAAGCAGGAAAGGGTACTTGCGCTTTTTCAGCCCTCCTGTTTTCCTCTCTCCTGTAGCGTGATCGACCGGGAGTGTAACATTAAAATATGCGAGAGTAAAACGGCAAAGGGTCCCTCCAAGACCCGACATTTCTCGGTGCTACCCACGCACCTTTGTGGAGCGCGACAGAAATGTACCTTCAGAAACTTCGACATCAATGGCTGCTGCTCTAGCGCCTGAAAGAAGGCAACCGCACTCAAGGAGTGTCAAAGCGGTTGCCTAAGCCTCAGACGCTAGAGCAGGCGCTAGGTTGATTTCGTGTCGAAATTTCTGGAGGTACATTTCTAACGTGCTCAACTAATGTTCGTCCGTGGCACCGAGGATGTCGCCGAACTGCAGGATCTTTGAGTTATCTTTTGCTGTTTTATTCACGCACGTGTTTGTTGCACTCCCACGCGATCACGCCGTGGGAGCGCTGAAAAAGCAAAAGTACGCTTTCCTGCCTCAGACCATCCTCAAATTTCGAAGAGTATTTTTGAAAGATCCCAGTGGTTCCAAGCTGTAAATAGCGGTCGCGTTGCAATAGCTTTCAAAGAGGATGGAGATCAAAAAGTCCTTAGCGATGGGTTGAAACGTCCTGGGCTGTCGGCAGCGTCAAACGTTGGTCATCGCACTGCGAGCTGTCGATTTCAACCACGGATTGTGTGAGAATCAAAGCCCCATGGAAAGGGGTGGTTTCACTAACGGCCTTTGTGCCATTCCCTGAGACCCATTCGTGTCGATTCGGTGTGACGGTGCTTCCGAAATGTTTTCCTCTGTTACTCATTAGAAAGCAGCGTGATTTCAAAGCTGGGTGTCGTGGTTCTGACTTCCAACACAGAGGCATCAAACAGAAAAAGAAAAAAAGGGGTGAAACGTAGCTAAGAGGGACTGTGGCGACCGTCCAATCGTGTGACACTTCCACGCTAGTGTTAGGCAGAATTATGGTGAACTTTGGTGCCAGTGTAACATCAGTATGCCATCTTACAACTCACATGAACTTCCGAGCTGTGACCTTTCTTCCGCATGTGCCTACACCATGCTGTTTGAAGCTTCACTGAGCTCGAGTGTGATATTGCAGGGATCCATATTTTTTCACCACTACATCGGAAGTTTGTAGGCATCCTTCAGCCAAATTCCAAACTTATGCGTCGCAATGGGAGACAATTAAGTTGTTTTGAAAAAGTAATCCTTTAAATCTGCTAAGCAGTGTATTTTCTTTCTCAGAAGTAAAAGTAATTTTTGAATTGCATTTGAATAACCGCGGTCCATAGGCACTTTATGATAAAAATTAATGTTCCTTATTAATCTCTTTACGCGCTTGCAACAGGGGCTGCTGACCCTTTCATGTAATTTGCAGTGCCGCACTTAGCTTAAGAAATTGTGGTCTCAGAATGAGAGGAGAGCTTCTGTGAAGTTTGGAAGGTAGGAGACGAGGTACTCGCGGAATTGAAGCTGTGAGGACGGGGCGTGAGTCGTGCTTGGGTAGCTCGGTAGACTTCTTGCCCGCGATAGATAAAGGTCCCGAGTTCGAGTCTCGGTCCGGCAGACAGTTTTAATCTGCGAGGAGGTTTCAGTTGTGATCTTTTTGATTTCATATGCAAATGCCACACTCACGTGCAATTTAATAATATATTGTAAAATTTCTAACACTACAGCTGCCAGTCCTGTTTTTGTTCTAAATGGACACTTCATTCAGTGGGTGATACAGACGTGTAACGTTTGACAGCGGTCCGCATGCAAGGTGAGTGCAGTGTGTGCTATTAACGCTTGCCATCGCTGTTTCGCCGGTGTGGTGCCACCTCGGCCACGTTTTCTTCGCACAGCCCAAGTTGACAATAGACGCGATGGCTGATGGTAGCGACCGTTAAGACATTTCCCATTTGTGATAGCTTCCATCAATCACAGCGTCGAGTGTCAGCTTGAAGTGTGTGAACAGTAATGAGTTCACTTTGTCGGGTGATATAACACTACTTAGTTTTCGTGCTAGACGTTTCAAATTTACTAACCTACAATATGCTTCGGGGTAACTGCATTGTGCAGTATATTTTTTATAACATGCTTTTCGAGTTGAATTCAGAATGTTGTCGCTCTTCACTCAGCACCTCTGTTACCTCACTTTGTTAGACGTCTTACGTTTCAATAACTGTATGTGACATTATCTAAATAGCAAATAAGACATTTGTTTACGAATGGTTTACAGGTAGTGTAGGAATCACCCTTAATATGGGAGGTCCTGAGCCAGCTTCTAATTCGACAGAGGATGCAGAAGCTAGTGAAAGAGGCCGCCAGTTCCAGGTGAGTACTGTAGCTCTGAGATGGGCTAGTTAGCCTGTTACATCCCGCTGCTGAAGTTGTAATTACGTCTACTGCCACAAAGAAATTTATCCATGTTGGTCTTGACTTGTTCAATTCTAAGAAATTGTTGTAGTTTGATCATAGCACTATACAGTTTGAAAGTTGACTGTAGAAAGACTTGTAAATAAAACCGCCTTGTCCTGTTGTCACTTAATTTACTCATCCCATACGCGTTTCACCTTTTTCTTATTCTAAGGCATAATCAGTGGGATCTATAACGATACAGTTTTGTTAGTTGTAGATTATTAAATAGTTCACGGGGCGATTTTTGTGCAAAAAAGTAATTACTTACGATCTGCATAATGGAGTTGCAATATTTACGTCGTGAAAAGCATTGTTCGAGGAAATAGTTATATCGAGTGGCCAAAGAACAATAGTAACCACAAAAAAAGGAGAAACATGGTCAACAGTGTGAAGAAGGTCAGAACTTAAAGTTGTGCTTGTGTGTCAGTAATAAAGTGGTAGTGCGACCTCCAGACTAGATAAGAAGAAACACAGGTCAGCAAATCGTAAGTAATGAGATTTTTACATAAAAAATCACCCCGTGAGCTGTTTAATAATCTAAAACTAACAAAACTGTATCGTTGTAGATCCCACTGATAATGCCTTAGAATAAGAAAAAGGCGAAATGCGTCTGGGGTAAATAAATTAAATAGCAGCAGAAAAAGGTGGTTTTATTTACAAAACAAGTATTTCTATGCTTGCTGCGGAGGATGGCCCGCAAACAAATCTGGATTCCTTACGAGTTTAGTGGTTCGGCGCTTACATAGAGTGTAACGGATGTAAGTGCAGATATTTTTATACGTACGCACAACAGTGTGTTAGTTGTTTCCCTTGGCAGTCTTCCCACATAAAACTTTACGACCTGAAGTATGCTGCACGGCCGTAACGGCACTGCGAAGTGAACAACGTCTGTCAGTATGGACTATCCTTTTGCCCCTCCAAGCATTCACACTTCCGTACCTGTCCGCCGCCCAGGGTAAAATAAACTTTTGGAAAAAAATTTGTGGTATGTTCCTATGGGACCAAACTGCTGAGGTCATCGGTCCGTAGGCTTACACACTACTTAATCTAACTTACACTGACTTACGCTAAGGACAACACACACACCAATGCCCGAGGGAGGACTCGAACCTCCGACGGGGGGAGCCGCGCGAACCGTGGCAAGGCCCCTAGATAGCGCAGCTACCCCGCGCAGCCAAAATAAACTTTAATGGCTAGCTTTTGCCATGAGTACTACGCAACCTAAAGCACACGACTTGTAATAATCATTAGTCTGCAAATAAAGTAAATTCTGATCTGATGATGTTCAGTACACCTTCCTCAGTCCCCATTAAAAATACCTGCACTTGTAGCCTTTACTCCCTGTACATAGTGCTTGACAGAGAAAGATACTGGTCTGTTCATCGCAGGTGGGCATCTTCGCTCACCCTATCTTCAGTGCAGAAGGGGACTACCCGGCTGTGGTGAGAGTGGACGCCAACAGCGCAGCAGAGGGGAGGCCGAGGTCGAGGTTGCCATCCTTCACACAGGAGGAGGTGAAGTACATCAGGGGTGAGTGGATTAGCGATAGACGTCACCAGCGACTATAGGCGTGCTAAGCAATGTCACGGGATGCACAAAATATACAGTGTGTGTGGTTGCCGATCACACAGTCCATCTATTAAATCTTGATTATCAGACGTTTACCCAGATGGAAGAAATTACTGCCTCTTCATACAATAGCAGGTCAAAGTCATACGTAGAAATAAAAGAAAAAAATTCTTGCATCTTTTATAACACGCAGTATATGTTTTTTCTCTTGCGTTTGTATCGCACACAGCAGTTTCAACACTCATTGTTGGCACAGGAGAAAAAATTACACGTTCTTCTTGTGTGCTATCTAAAACGTCAGTACTCTCAAGCGAGACTGAAACAAAAGTTGTTAAAAAATCGAATATTCCCTTGACATTTCTCTTTAGTTACAAAGATTATTTTAAATTCCTGTCTTTGTCGTCTTCTGCGGTGATATACCAATTTCTTATTACTAATGAGGAAAAGAAAACATTCATATAAACTGACATTGCGAGAAACATAAAAAGGTATTACACAAACCGAATCAATACCTATTTTATAGGAATAATTTTGAAATATTTGTTCTAAGTTATGGATGATTTGTTCGTGCAGGTTACACTAGCTTATTTTAAAAGCTTACGTAAGTTGAGAGTCCTTACATTACTTTTGTTGAAAACAGCAGCAAACACCACTCAAACAATTTTATGGACTAACGGAAACAGGAACTACACAAATTGTTCAAAATGTATTTCGATACAAGAAATACATGGAAATAATGTTATATACACTTTGAAAAATTGACAGTTATGTTATGCGAACTGTTTTTAAACATGAATTCTACGTGATGTCCTTCTTAGACTATAACAAGTTTACTTTAAAAGATTACAAAAGCTTAAGCCAAATCCTTAGACTTATAAAAGCAAGTGCTAGTGATGGTGATAGAGCAACCATCATGGCAATTATTTTGCTGCAACAGAAACCGAAATGCAAACAGATTGCTTGACACATTTTGCAGCACATGAGTTAAGTAGAAATAAATCTACACATACTTTCAAAAATTGTCAGGCACATTATGTGAATGCTATTTCAAAGCATGCACTGCATGTATAATCATTTTTCTGTGGCATTTATTGATGTAAATTAACATTTATTAGGACAAATTATATTAATTATGAACAGTAGCATTTTAATCTTCAGTAGATTGACACACAGAACAAAAACAAAACTCATCTACTACTTCAAGTGTCTCATCTAATTCCATTAGCACCAACTGATTTAGTTTAACTACAGTCCATTCATTATCCTCGTTTTGCTTTTGTGAGCAGAAAGACATGTTATATCCTCCTTTCCGTTCAACTGTTCTTCCAAGTCCTTTGCTGTCTCTGACAGAATTACAATGTCATCGGAAAACCTCAAAGTTTTTATTTCTACTTCCTGGATTTTAATTTCTACTCCAAATTTTTCCTTTGGTGCCTTTATTGCTTGTTCAATAAAGAGATTAAATAACATCGAGGATAGGCTACAACCTCGTCTCACTCCCATCTCAACCACTGCTTCCCTTTGGTGCCTCTCGACTCTTATAATTGCCATCTGGTTTCTGTACAAATTGTAAACAGCCTCTCGCTCCCTGTATTTTACTCCTGCTACTTTTAGGATTTGAAAGAGAGTATTCCAGTCAACATTGTCAAAAGCTTTCTCTAAGTCTAAAAATGCTAGAAACGTAGGTTTGCCTTTCCTTAACGTAACTTCTATGTGAAGTGGTAGGGTCATTATTGCCTCGCGTGTTCCTACATTTCTGTGGAACCCAAACTAATCTTATCCGAGGTCGGGTTCTACCAGTTTTTCCATTCTTTTGTAAGGGATTCGTGTTAGTATTTTGCAGCCATGACTTATTAAACTGAGAGTTCGGTAATTTTTACACCAGTCAGAACCTGCTTTCTTTGGAATTGGAGTTATTATATTCTTCTTGATGTTTGAGGATATTTCACCTGTCTCACACATCTTGCTCACCATATGGAAGAGTTCTGTCATAACTGGCTCTCCTAAGGCTATCAGTTGCTCCAACGGAATGTTGTCTACTCCCGGGACCTTTTTTCGACGTAAGTCTTTCAGTGCTTTGTCAAATTCTTCACGCAGTGTCATATCTCCCTTCCTCTACGTCCTCTTCGCCTTCCATAATGTTGTCCTCAAGTACATATCCCTTGTATAGACCCTCTACACACCCCTTCCACCTTCTTACATCAAGTGTTAGCGATGATTAAATTATGCTCTCTGCAAAATTCTACAAGGCAGCTTCCTATTTCATTCCTTTCCCACAGTCCACATTCACCTACTACTTTTCCTCTCTTCTTTTTCGTACTGTCGAATTGCAGTTCACCATTATTAAATTTTCGTCTCCCTTAAGTACCTCATCATACATTTTTTCAATCACCTCCTCATCTGCGGAGCTAGTTGGCATATAAACGTGTACTACTGTGGGTGGTCTATCTTGGCTACAATAACGTGTTCACCATGCTGTTCATTGTAGCTCATCGATGGTCCTATTTTTTACTCGTTATTAAACCTACTCCTGCATTACCCCTATTTGATTTGTATTTGTAACCATGTATTCACCTGTTCCTTCTGCCACCGAACATCACTAATTCCCACTATATCTAACCTATCCATTTCCCTTTTTAAATTTTCTAACCTATCTACCCGATTAAGGGATTTGACATTCCACGCACCGATTACTAGTTGGGTTGAAAATTTCTACTAATCTAAGGTCATGCCACTGTCGTTTAAAACAAACCAGTCATTGTATTTTGTAATGGACTGATGAGTAGGTGACAAGTGTATAACAGTATCTGCGAATTTGTTCCACAGAATGTCTGTGAATACAATGACGCAAGCATTTGACATTTGCTGAGAAAGTACAGAAATTCTTTGTGTGTTGTTTTGGAAAGCTGTATACATATATTAGCCTAAGAGATGATTCAGATGCTGGGATGTCTGTCAACTACACATTCCTGTGCACTCGGACCTGTGAGCAGAAAGACATATGTACATTGCAGTGGAAAAGAAAATTTTGGATGCCACATTTTGCTGTGGGATTGCAGACGTATTGTTTCTTACGGATGTCTTTGAATTGTTTCCCGATTATGTACAACTTGGTGAGTAAGGAGAGGAGAGCATCATCAAGATTTTTATTCTGGTTTTTGTTTAAGGCTGTCATAAGAGACATGCAATGGTGACTGACCAGACGTGACACACCGCGTCGCCGAGTGATGCAGACTGGCTGGAAGGAATGCCATTGCTGGTATCTGAACTATTCGGTACTTATCTACAAGGTTCTAAGACTTCTGAGCAAGGCTTTGGGACGATTTGATGAGCGAAAGACTCAATAAATGGTTTCAATGTAAGTGTAGTGAGGATCAGATCAGAGTAGAGTGCAAAAGGAAGCTCATCAATCACTCAATAGCAGGAGGACAAGGAGAAAAACCGAGGTGAATCATGGACGGTTATTTTAAGAAGCCACTATTGCCTTTTGGAACAGCAAAACATTATTTAATGATTCCCATTTTCTAAACTGGACTGAGGGCAGACGGTAAAAATTTGAACCAATATTTGTATCAAAGTTCATTACTGTTCTCTTATCTTGGTGATCCTTTGAACTACTGACTTACTTTTTTCTTCATCTGATAACTAACAAGGAATCTCTTGAGTGCGAGATCGCAAAAGGCCAATGATGTTTACGGCATTCGACGCCCCATACATTCTCTACGATGCAACCACAGTATTGGCTACTAATGGTGACAAGGGGCGCGACTGAAGGTATCCAGTGACAAGCACAGCATGAGGCAACGGAGCGTAGTTGAAGTGGTTAGTCGACGAGTAACTGACAATAGTGCCACACTCCTACTGGTGTTGGCACAAAGCAGAGCAATGGCAATGATAAACAAAGCAGACATTGCATTATACACTACTGGCCATTAAAATTGCTACACCACGAAGATGACGTGCTACAGACGCGAAATTTAACCGACAGGAAGAAGATGCTGTGATATGCAAATGATTAACTTTTCAGAGCATTCAAACAAGGTTGGCGCCGGTGGCGACACCTACAACGTGCTGACATGAGGAAAGTTTCCAAACCATTTCTCATACACAAACAGCAGTTGACCGGCGTTGCCTGGTGAAACGCTGTTGTGATGCCTTGTGTAAGGAGGAGAAATGCGTCCATCACGTTTCCGTCTTTGATAAAGGTCGCATTGTAGCCTATCGCGATTGCGGTTTATCGTATCGTGACATTGCTGCTCGCGTTGGTCGAGATCCAATGACTGTTTGCAGAATATGCAATCAGTGGGTTCTGGAGGGTAATACGGAACGCCGTGCTGGATCCCAACGGCCTCGTATCACTAGCAGTCGAGATGACAGGCATCTTATCCGCATGACTGTAACGAATCGTGCAGCCACGTGTCGATCCCTGAGTCAACAGATGAGGACGTTTGCAAGACAACAACCATCTGCACTAACAGTTCGACGACGTTTGCAGCAGCACCGACTATCAGCTCGGAGACCATGGCTGCGGTTACCCTTGAGGCTGCATCACAGACACGAGCGCCTGCGATGGTGTACTCAACGACGAACCTGGGTGCACGAATGGCAAAACTTCATTTTTTCGGATGAATCCAAGTTCTGTTTAGAGCATCATGATGGTCGCATCCGTATTTGGCGATATCGCTGTGAACGCACATTGGAGGCGTGTATTCGTCATCGCCATACTGGCATATCACCCGGCGTAATGTTATGGGGTGCCATTGGTTACACGTCTCGGTCACGTCTTGTTCACATTGACGGCACTTTGAACAGTGGACGTTACATTTCAGATGTGTTTCGACCCGTGGCTCTATCCTTGATTCGATCCCTGCGAAACCCTACATTTCAGCAGGATAATGCACGACCGCATGTTGCAGGTTCTGTACGGGCCTTTCTGGATACAGAAAATGTTAGACTGCTGCCCTGGGCAGCACATTCTTCAGATCTCTCACCAACTAGAACCGTCTGGTCAGTGGTGGCCGAGCAACTGGCTCGTCACAATACGCCAGTCACTACTCTCGATGAACTGTAGTATCGTGTTGAAGCTGCTTGGACAGATGTATCTGTTCACGCCATCCAAGTTCTGTTTGACTCAATGCCCAGGCGTGTGATGGCCGTTTAATACGGCCAGAGGTGGTTGTTCTGGATACTGAATTCTCAGCATCCATGCACCCAAACTGCGTGAAAATGTAATCACATGTCAGTTCTAGTGTCATATATTTGTCCAATGAATATACGTTTGTCATCTGCATTTCTTCTTGGTGTAGCAATTTTAACGGCCAGAAGTGTATCTAAAAAAATAGTTGCCGAAGTTGACGTTTAATAGGAAAGGAACTCTAGGATTTTCACAGAGTGAAAAAGAAGTGGAGATGACATATTAGCGTTTCCGCAAAAGAAGTCAGTGGTACGTGCGGTGTCGTATACGCTCGACTGTGGGGACAATGTACATGAGTAGTACAAAGACTACCATACGTGCTTAACAAGTGAAAATGATACTGGAGCAGGTTTCGAGCCATGCAATTCATCATCTTCGTCGTACAGGGTGATACGTATTCCGTCTCCAGAGAAAAGTAGTAAAGGACAATCATTGTCCAAGGATCGGGTACTAAACGTAATTACGTACATGGAACATCATAGCCAGCGCAGAAAAAAAAACAAAAAAAAAATTATGAACAGATTTCGAATACGTCCGCAGCAATATGGGCGTGTAGTGCATAAGAAAAACTACGGAAATGAGAGCAAGGCGCACCTGTTACAAAAATTGGTGTTTGCGCTTTTCGATACAATTTACAGGATGTGCATGATAATGACCTAATACGCTATGCATATCAAATTGAACCCGACATAGATTACAGTGATTTCAAGAAAAGCAGTGGATGGTTGCATAATTCCAACAGTGCCTTAGAACTGGAAGACGTAACGAAATTTCAAACAAAGCGTCAACTTGACGATACATAGCAAACTGGCGAATCGGCCCGAAAAGTTGAAGCCGACGTAAACAAACTTATCGTTCAGTAAGAAATTTGTTTTCAGCTCCGACCAATCGGGATTTGAAAAGGACAAGCATATGAAAGGAATCCTGGAAATTAGAGATACCAGGAATGCCGATTGTTAATCTGGATAGTAAATTGGCTCAAATGGTTCAAATGGCTCTGAGCACTATGCGACTTAACTTCTGAGGTCATCAGTCGCCTCGAATTTAGAACTAATTAAACCTAACTAACCTAAGGACATCACACACATCCATGCCCGAGGCAGGATTCGAACCTGCGACCGTAGGGGTCACGCGATAGTAAATTGGCTGGAAAGTTATTTACTGTGCTGTGATAAGTTGGAGGTACTGTGCCTCCTACGATTCTTTCGATTGTGCGTGATCTTGTAAGGACAGTAGGAAACATTTACATCACAGCAAGAAAGAGTGGGAAAATGGGTGTAAGAGAACTAGGACTGTGGTATGAGCACTGCTTTCGGCCAATAGCCGGCAAAATAACTTGCTTTTGCTTGATTCCTGGTCTGCGTATAAAAATCATACTCCTTTTGAACAAACTATTCTTCCTGAAAAGCGTGTGACACTGTAATTCGTACCACGTTGAACCACTGGACAAATTCAGACTCTGGGTGTTTTATTTTCGTGCGCATAAAACGTATTATCGCTGTATCTGCAGCTACGCCTTAAACTATAGCCAGTTTCAAGATAAGCTCCACGGCAGACTGTTTCGCATTCGGTTGCACGCCTTCACATTCCATCAGTTCTCATCAGCCCTTCGAACCGATATGATTTTGTATCCGTTCCTTAAGAGTGGATACCTAGCTGAATGTCCTGCACGGTTTGTAACTTCCACGGAGTTCGCCTTCTATCTTGATGGTACGAACCTTCGTTGTCACTGTGGTGCGCCATTTTTCATTCGGTGTTCATGGTGCAAGTTAACAGCTTGTTTTGAACATTTCTTGAATGTCGACAATGTCCGTTTCGTCCCATAGAAGGTTGATCTCTGCACCTCCCGAAAACTCATTTTCTGTCGCCCTCCTGATGCACACGTTACGGCATTGGCAGCTAATATTTTTCCTGTGACAATTGTTAGCACAATACTTTCTAATGAGCCTTAATAAAGACTGAACTTGCGACCTCGCAAAAAACTTTGAAACGCATGCCATTAAAATGTCATTTTATATATCTTAGTTTAAAAAATCAAAGTTTATTTGTATTTCAGTTTCCAGATCCCTGCATGCATGGTTAAATGGACAAGTTGAAGCATGCTGTTACGCAATTCCACCACAGATACACATGAAAAAAATTAACATCTAAGAACAGATTGAAAAAATACAGTTTATGCAGAACTGCTGGAAACTAAAAAGAATAACGTAAGAAGGTGAGTGGTGCTAATTATTGTCATGTGTCTAAGAGATAACTGATCTCATTGTAGTTTCAACAAAATCGATGCAGTGAAAGAGACGAGCAAGAGCCCTTTCAAACAGACTGAGTGCAGGGCGACGACAGAAGTGGGGGAGTAGGAAAGCAAAGAGGTGTACCCGATCAGGTATAAAGCTGCGTTCCTGGTGTGACTGTATCCTGAGTGACAAGCAATTCTCTCTAAAGTTAACGTCGAGGCTCATGAAAAACAGAACTGAAATCACACACAATAGCAGCCACAGGCGAACTCAAACAGAGATACATGTGCAGAGCTCCAGAATATCAGCAGAATACAAACAAATAAGGAGTGGATCCTTACTGACAGTAGTAGAGAAATATCACGTGACTCCATCAATGATCTGCCAAAACCTTTCCTATGAGGTTCTTGACGAAGACGTGACGGTGTAGTTCTGTGCCGGTGCCATTCCGTTAAGTGTGAATCCACTTTTACTGTCTGAAAAGCAATATATAACGTATGAAATTAAGACTAGCTTGATTTCCAATGAGAAGGTAGAAATTTATTTATTTATAGTCAAATTATAGACCTATCACCTGATGTTTTAAAACAAGTCGTACATCTTACAGTTTTAGATTTTCATCGTTCTTAGAGTTCTCTTTTAGTTTCTTTTTATCTGCAGCATTTTACAGAGAATAACACTTTTTAAGATAACAATAAGGTTGAGATATAAGTAAAATTTTGTTGTTTTTTTAAGAAGAATATGAGAAGATGATAGGATAGAGGAAAGATTTGTTAGCGCCATCAACGATTGTGACGGGAGGTGAATACATCGGATTGACTTCTTGAACTGTCGACCGCCAGTCACAACAACAACAGCAACAACAACAACGACAACAAATTTTGTTACTGGTAGAGAAATAGTATTTCTAATCCTATGTATTGGTAGTCCTATGTATTAGCTTTAGGTGCTCATTCGCGTACAGCATTTAGTGCTTATTTACTGTCACATCTTGTCTTCCTCCACCTGTTCCTCTTCAGTGTCTCTGTTTCCGCTGTCTCTGTGAGTGTCGCTGTCCAACCTCTGGAGATCGTTGTTACGTTCCATATAGGCATGTCTGTTACGTCGTGTCCGTCGTGTCCGCAGGTGCTCTTCATGTGTTGTTTTTGAAATACTGTTTGTCAATGCGTTTAGTTGTGCCCATTCTTCTTCGTCTCTTATTGGTGTGTATACACCAATGTCTGTTTCTGTGTAGTCTAAGTGTAGTGTATGTCTATTGTTCGCGTATTGCCCGCAGAAAAAGACAGTGTGTTCTGCGGAACCTCCTTCCCCGCATGTGTATGTATCTGTCTGCCTCAGACTCACGCGGTTTAAGTGTGTGGGACAAGGTCCGTGTCCGGTTAAGAAATGCGCCACACTGCGGCTGCGATCGATATGTTTCATTCACAACCGCTCCCGTGTGTCAAGGAGGAACTCGCACAGTCTACGTCCCTTATCAGTTACATACCCCTCATCTTGCAGTGTATCCAGACGTCAGCTTTTAAGGTGACGTATCGTCTGTATCGGTACACCAGTTACTGTGTGTATCTTGTCGAGTCTCCCCATCTTAATTCAGTACCTCGCAGCTCTGTATTTGATCCTGATGCGTATGGGGCATATTCCGAGTACCACATGCAGTGCTTCCGCTGAGGTGGTGCCGAAGGCTCCAGATTGCCTAAATACACGGTGATTATAATTAAATTTAAACTTTCAAACCGCTGTAGAAATAACAGGGGGGTGGGGAACGTATGGCAGAGGAAAAATAAATACACTCCTGGAAATTGAAATAAGAACACCGTGAATTCATTGTCCCAGGAAGGGGAAACTTTATTGACACATTCCTGGGGTCAGATACATCACATGATCACACTGACAGAACCACAGGCACATAGACACAGGCAACAGAGCATGCACAATGTCGGCACTAGTACAGTGTATATCCACCTTTCGCAGCAATGCAGGCTGCTATTCTCCCATGGAGACGATCGTAGAGATGCTGGATGTTGTCCTGTGGAACGGCTTGCCATGCCATTTCCACCTGGCGCCTCAGTTGGACCAGCGTTCGTGCTGGACGTGCAGACCGCGTGAGACGACGCTTCATCAAGTCCCAAACATGCTCAATGGGGGACAGATCCGGAGATCTTGCTGGCCAGGGTAGTTGACGTACACCTTCTAGAGCACGTTGGGTGGCACGGGATACATGCGGACGTGCATTGTCCTGTTGGAACAGCAAGTTCCCTTGCCGGTCTAGGAATGGTAGAACGATGGGTTCGATGACGGTTTGGATGTACCGTGCACTATTCAGTGTCCCCTCGACGATCACCAGTGGTGTACGGCCAGTGTAGGAGATCGCTCCCCACACCATGATGCCGGGTGTTGGCCCTGTGTGCCTCGGTCGTATGCAGTCCTGATTGTGGCGCTCACCTGCACGGCGCCAAACACGCATACGACCATCATTGGCACCAAGGCAGAAGCGACTCTCATCGCTGAAGACGACACGTCTCCATTTGTCCCTCCATTCACGCCTGTCGCGACACCACTGGAGGCGGGCTGCACGATGTTGGGGCGTGAGCGGAAGACGGCCTAACGGTGTGCGGGACCGTAGCCCAGCTTCATGGAGACGGTTGCGAATGGTCCTCGCCGATACCCCAGGAGCAACAGTGTTCCTAATTTGCTGGGAAGTGGCGGTGCGGTCCCCTACGGCACTGCGTAGGATCCTACGGTCTTGGCGTGCATCCGTGCGTCGCTGCGGTCCGGTCCCAGGTCGACGGGCACGTGCACCTTCCGCCGACCACTGGCGACAACATCGATGTACTGTGGAGACCTCACGCCCCACGTGTTGAGCAATTCGGCGGTACGTCCACCCGGCCTCCCGCATGCCCACTATACGCCCTCGCTCAAAGTCCGTCAACTGCACATACGGTTCACGTCTACGCTGTCGCGGCATGCTACCAGTGTTAAAGACTGCGATGGAGCTCCGTACGCCACGGCAAACTGGCTGACACTGACGGCGGCGGTGCACAAATGCTGCGCAGCTAGCGCCATTCGACGGCCAACACTGCGGTTCCTGGTGTGTCCGCTGTGCCGTGCGTGTGATCATTGCTTGTACAGCCCTCTCGCAGTGTCCGGAGCAAGTATGGTGGGTCTGACACACCGGTGTCAATGTGTTCTTTTTTCCATTTCCAGGAGTGTAGTTACAAAATGTAGCAAGAGATGGCGCTGTTAGCATCATAATTTAGTAGTGGTCGATTACAAATGACAAATGAATCATACAACAATGCCTAAAATGTACGTTCGACGTTAAAAAATGTACTACTCAGAATGAATGGGTGTGCAGGAGTGATACTGTTATTTATGTAAGTCCGTCTACCACGGCAAGGTCATATCACATCGGATGGGAAAAATATGTTTTTAATTGTCCTGAGGCCAAAAACCACATAAAAAGGACCAATCAAAGTCAAATCGGATTATTAATTTCCGTGTGACTGGGGCAAAAAACGTCCTATATGCTGTCCACAGTTTTCTGCAACAAGTTTAAATCGAGAAACAGCATGTTCCACAACTGACCGAAATGTTTCTGGGTTCAGTTCAGATCGTGTTGCGCAATGCGTGCCTTCAATGCAGCTAAGTTTGCAATCGGAACACTGAACACGACCTCTTTCAGATAGCCCCACAGCCAGAAGTGACACAGATTAAGATCAGGTGATCGGGACGGCCCGGCTGTAGGGAAATGGTGGTCGATAATGCTAGCATTTCCGAAATGGCGTTTCAGCAGTTGTTGAACTGGATTTGCAACGTGCGGAGGTGCGCCATCTTGCATAAAAATGACCCCATCCACACATCCATGCTGTTGGAGTGCTGGAAGGACGTGGTTGCACAAAAGACACTCATAGCACTTACCAGTGACGGTACGGGTAACAGGACCGGAAGCACCTATCTCTTCGAAAAAATATGGCGCTATTATAAATGATTCCGTAAACTCACACCACACAGTGACTTTTCAGGATGAAATGGTACTGGTTGATCTGCGTGTGGATTTTCTGTTGCCCATATTCGACAGTTCTGTTCACTGACATATCCTGTTAGATGGAAGTGGGCTTTGTATGTCCACAAAATCTTCCACGGCCTATCATTGTCGACTTTCATGCGAGCAAGAAATTCTGAAGCATAGGTCTCTCTTGCTGGCAGGTCAACAGAAAGCAACTCGTGCACATGGATAATTTTGAATGGATAGCAAAGAAGGATGTTTCGTAGGATTTTACCCACCGTGCACAGGGGTATGTCCAATGTTCGGGCAATTCTTTGTTCACTACACGTTTGCACACCACCATTCGTCTCCTTTTTCATTGCTGTGGCCACTGCTTCCACTGACGTCGAATCAATTTGTTTCCTCCATCTACCAGGTTGGATACAAAAAAAGAGTCTTATCGAATTTATGAATTATTTTCTCCAGACCTACGGCAGTCATCTGACCAACGCATTTTTTCAAACCCTTCAGTGTCCATAACTTCTGCAGAGCGACATGTCCACAGTCATCATTCTTGTAATAAATCCTTACAAGCAAAGCGCGATGCTGCATTGAGACACTCATGGCGAACGTCGTCGACGCGAAAGGAGGAAAATGCGTGTTTATACCAACTTCAATGGGTTGTGCGCATGACGGTTGTTTTCAATTACGTAGTCTGACACATACAGCGCCATCTATTGATCAATTTTCACACTATTTTTTTTCTTCTGCCATGCGTTTTCCCTCTTCTCTGATAATATTCCGTTGCAATTTGACGTCATTCTGACCACTGGTGTTATTTCTACAGCGTTTTGAAAGTTTAATTATAATCATCCTGTACGGGAGGGGGGGGGGGGGGGCGTTCGATTGTGATGTCGCAGAAGATGGGGGCCGCACATCGCCCCTTGAGGACAGCCTTTGGTAATTCTTTTAATTACTTTCCTGCTATCCATCTGGCATTCGACTACTCGGCTGTCACAGTAGCCTGTACACTGGTTGCGGTACCTCCAGATGTCTTCATCTTTGAAACATTGCGGGCCACCAGAGGTTCTCGAATGCCACAGCCACGTCAATCATTATTGTCATGGTGTATTTCTGTGTGTAGTATTAACTATTGGTAGGGCCTGGTTGACGGCATCATCTACTGAGTTGCCAGTTCTAAAGCCGAATTGGTGTTGGTTCACACCCCTGAGGGCGCTTGAAGTGCTTACACAGTAGCTTCTCTTGGACCTTTGCTATGAGCCAGCGGTTGTGGCCGAGCGGTTCTCGGCGCTTCAGTTCGGAACCACGCGGCTGCTACGGTCGCAGGTTCGAATCCTGCCTCGGGCATGGATGTGTGTGATGTCCTTAGGTTAGTTAGGTTTAAGTAGTTCTAAGTCTAGGGGACTGATGACCTCAGATGTTAAGTCCCATAGTGCTTAGAGCCATTTGAGCCTTTGCTAGGGTATTTATTAGGCCTGTAAGTCTTTGGATCTGATGGATCCCTGTCTGCTGACTTCTTAATAATAACTGAATTTGAGATTTTCCATGCTGTAGGTACCCTGCCCAGACGTAAGGCGTCGTTCGGTAACGTTGTTAGGAACGGGGTGATCTGCGGTGCTAGTTTTCTCAGTGTATCCGAGTGGATACCATCTGGTCCAGGTGCTTTCTAGTTTTTGAGCTCTGATATTGCTAGCGCAACCTCTTCTTGCGCCAAAGGACAGCTTACAGTTGGAGTGTTGTATCTTGTGTAGGTCATTATTGGAAATGTCACATGTGTCTCTCTCAAATTTGTCCTCATCTAATTTGTTTGCTTTTATGTCTGGGTTCGATAGTTCTGGTTTTTGTATTGGTTTGTGGCCTGATTGTTTCGGTATCTATTGATTAAAGCTCTACGTATCTGTATATACCTTGTCTTTTTCGTCCAGCATGGAGAGTGCCTCCCGAGACAAACTGAATGGTTTGATGTACTATCCACATTTAAGTATGTCGTAGGGTTTTCCGTGTGATGAAGATTCGGGTTAGGGTGCGTCATATGTGCATGTGACGCGATGTACTTCGGTTGAGTGAAATTGTAAATGAGTATGGCGATTTTATTTGTACATTTTCTTGTGTGCAATATATGTAAGCTCATCTTCCAACTCATCTGTTTTCTGTTGATGTTATGTGGAAGTTTATCTGGTGGTGTAATTGTCTTTTGATTTGCTTTTCCACCTCGTAGTGGATGGACCCATCGGCTGTCGTGTCATCTATATATTCTATTAATACAGCTATCCTGTAACGTCGATGAGTGTGTTAGGGACGGGATGAGATCACTGTCATCGTAATTTTCCGGCATAAGGCTCGTTTGTCTTCTTCAGAAAATTGCTCTTTGGTAGCTTCTCTGTAATGTTGACGGTGATTTGTATTTATGTGTTTTGGGTGATTGGCTTCGGATGTTCGCGTTTCTTGTGTATGTGCTGATTTTAGCTGCCAGTCATGCAACTGTTTATAGGTTTGACAATCACCTCCTTTTGTGCAGACGCGGCCTCTGTATTTACAGGGGATGCAGACGCAAGCCTCGGTGGACATGGATTCAGTGTGATTTAGTCCTTGGTTGCCACACTAGGCACAAGTGACGTCGGCCTTTCTGCAGGTTTTGGTCGTTTGTCCTAGGTCACAACACTTAAAACGCTGCTTTACTACTCTATTGTCTTTCACAGACAGTGATTCGAAGTCTATGTAAACTCTCGTTAGGACTCTGTACACGTGGGTGCTGACCTGCAGTATCTGCTGACTGAAACTCTTCCCTTAGTCCCCGTTTTGAACCTTCTTTTGACTTCCCTGTCGAAGTCTTCTTTCGTGGCGTCACCACTTACATTCTGCTCATAAAGGCTTTCTAGAAACTGCTCGTCGGTAAGTGTATCGGGCGCTTGGTATACTGCCACGAGTGGCTTGCGTTTTTGGGGCCCTTCACAGACAGTGTTGTGCAGGTCTTTAGTTTTTTCTATTATTTTTCAACAATCCTCCTGTGCTGCCGTTTCTACTATAACTGCAGTCCGGATGGTTCTGATCGACTTGGTATGTGGATTCTCTTTCCTAGGATTTATGTTCTTGGTGACTGTCGTACAGCTTTGGCGTCTTGGTTTGCTGTCGATTTGATATATAATGTTGTGACCTGTTTTGTTTTAGCTTGTACTATTCTTCGAGCCTCTTTGATTTTGGGCTCTATTGTTAAAGCGGCATCATATGTCATTGTCGGTGCTTGTGTTTGCGCTTGTTCTTTGACTTTATCAGTTAACTCTCTAAATTTTTTTTGCAAGTCTTGGTCGCTACGCTTTCTCTATTTTCGTCCTCTCGTTCTCGTCCTTCTCTTGCAAATGCTCTCTGTAGTTCAAATTTTAGTGCCTGTTTTCATCTTATAGGCAGGACAGTATAGCTTCAAGGAAATATGGAAAAACTATGAAGGTCAGTTTACAGACAATTTCAAGCAGATAGACAAAAATCTGAACACATAACATGTAATTTTCTTTAAAAGTAGCCATTAATATTGTTGATTAAATAACGAGCTATGTAGGTAAAATTATCACTGTTCAACTGCAACAGCAATACTAATGAGCAAGGTGTCCTTGAGAAGTGCTATCAACTAACGGAACAATAGTCTGGGTAAATACAGAGCTATTACAAATGATTGAAGCGATTTCATAAATTCACTGTAGCTCCATTCATTGACATATGGTCACGACACACTACAGGTACGTAGAAAAACTCATAAAGTTTTGTTCGGCTGAAGCCACACTTCAGGTTTCTGCCGCCAGAGCGCTCGAGAGCGCATTGAGACAAAATGGCGACAGGAGCCGAGAAAGCGTATGTCACGCTTGAAATGCACTCACATCAGTCAGTCATAACAGTGCAACGACACTTCAGGACGAAGTTCAACAAAGATCCACCAACTGCTAACTCCATTCGGCGATGGTATGCGCGGTTTAAAGCTTCTGGATGCCTCTGTAAGGGAAAATCAACGGGTCGGCCTGCAGTGAGCGAAGAAACGGTTGAGCGCGTGCGGGCAAGTTTCATGCGTAGTCCGCGGAAGTCGACGAATAAAGCAAGCAGGGAGCTAAACGTACCACAGCCAACGGTTTGGAAAATCTTACGGAAAAGGCTAAAGCAGAAGCGTTTCTTAAACAGGAGATTGGAAAACCGATGGATCGGTCGTGGTGGAGATCATGATCAGCAATTCATGTCATGGCCTCCACGCTCTCCCGACTCAACCCCATGCGATTTCTTTCTGTGGGGTTATGTGAAAGATTCAGTGTTTAAACCTCCTCTACCAAGAAACGTGCCAGAACTGCGAGCTCGCATCAACGATGCTTTCGAACTCATTGATGGGGACATGCTGCTCCGAGTGTGGGAGGAACCTGATTATCGGCTTGATGTCTGCCGAATCACTAAAGGGGCACATATCGAACATTTGTGAATGCCAAAAAAAACTTTTTGAGTTTTTGTATGTGTGTGCAAAGCATTGTGAAAATATCTCAAATAATAAAGTTATTGTAGAGCTGTGAAATCGCTTCAATCATTCGTAATAACCCTGTATAATCATTGAGCCACTGGCATTAACAAACCACGCCAGCGCAGTCGTAGCACTCGTAGCATTAACAAAAAATTGCTAACACACCGCAGTATGCAGTGTACTTTTCTTTTTATCCGTTTGTTACCATGTACAATATATATTATGTAAATATGTGTGGTTATGTCTTTGTTAACTCTTACTGTCCCATTCCAGTGGTTGAATAGCAAATGCTGCAGAATAACTTGAGCATCATCGCCCGAGTCGCGCATCAATACCGAGACAGGTGCACCAGCGTCGGCCGTCCACAGTTGTGTGGTTCATGATGTAGCGTTCATCTTTGGTACGTCAGTGTGCAAGGTTTCGCAAATTCAGCTAAGTGAAAATTATGTGCAATTCCCAAGTTTATTTATACGAAAAAGCCAACTTCCAAATTTCCCTTTATGTGAGAAGCCATTTGCCAGAAAGGTCCGAGTCCAAATTATAAATTCTGATATTTTACTTTTAGTGTCTTCTTCGCACAATCATTGATTGTGTCAAACTTACGTGTATCGTTACATATTTTTGAACATTTGTGAGTGCCACGAAGAATTCGTACTGCAGTGTTCAGCCAGAAAGTTATGAGCACCGATTTACTAGCGATATAAACGCGTCCAGGCGATAGCAGCCTTACCTGGCGAAGAATGACTGCCAGTCAAACACATGGATGGTGCATGTAGTATCAGTGAGAGTGTGCTGTGCGTGTGTAAAATGGGGAAGTAGCGCGATCTATAGAAGTCTGACCAGAGGCAGACTGTGATGTCCCAGAGGCTCGGCAAGAGCATTTCGGGAACTGCACGACTTGTCGGGTGTTCGAGGAGTGCTGCGGTGAGTTTCTTCAACAACTGGCGAAACCACGGTGAAACCAAGTCCAGGCGTCGTGGGGTTGGGTGGCCTTCCCTCATTACAGATGTCGGACGCCGTAGGCTGGGCAGACTGGTGAAACAGCACAGGCGGCGAACTGTGGCGGAACTAACGTCGGACTTTAATGCTGGGCAGAGTACAGGTGTGCACCGAACACTCCTAACGATGGGCATCCGCGGCCGACGACCCATGCATGTTCCAATGTTGACACCACGGCAACTTCTACCGTAATGGACACGTGGCGGTCGGCATTGGACGTTGGCGCAGAGTCAGGAGGCTGCATGGTGTGATGAACCCGATACTTTCTTCATCATGTCGATGGGAGGGCGCCAATCCGTCTGTTTCCAGCAGAACAGCTCCTTAACACCGGTACTGTGGAGCGGAGACATGTTGGCGGCGGCTCCATTATGCTCTGGCGATCATTCATGTGGGAATCCATGCGTTCAGTGTAGCAATGCACCACGACGGGCAAGGATTATCGTACACTGGTTGCAGGCCACGTACATCAATTCATGACGATCATGTTTCCCTACTGCAGTGGCATTTTTCGACAAGTTAATACGCCATGTTACAAGGCCAAGACACTGTGATGGATGATGTGCTGCGTCCCCCCCCCCCCTCCCCGCCCCACAGCCCAGCTCGGTAGATATGAACCTGATCGAACACATCTGGGATGTGATTGAACGTAGCGACGTGTGTGCAGATATGGTGCCTACTCCCTCCAACGACTTACCAAGGCCTCACTGCCTCCATACCACGACGCGTCGCCGCTGTTATCCATGCCAAAGGTGGACATCCAGGCCATTAGGAAGGTGGTCATTGACTGATCAGTGTATATCGTAAATAGTAAACATTATTTCGGCTTTTTAGGCACTTTTAGCAACAATACTCGTTCAGATACAATCGTTCCGTATACTTACGTGTAGCAAAGCTATATTTTTGAAAACTTCCGGACAATTACAGACGTATATTTTTCGGAATTTTTTATGTTACGAGTGATATGCATAGCTTAATTCTCAGTAAATCAGCGTTTTCTGTTTACAGACACTGTGAATATCTAAGATTCTGTGTCACATTAGCCCTCTCTTTTAACAGTAGTTTATATTGTCTGCGTTTATCATAAGTTAAGGCTGCTGTGAAACTTGTTAGCACTGGCAACCTCAGGAACGTTTCCGACAAACAACAATTTCTACACCAAGTTTTTCTGTTGTCTCTGTAGATATCTCGTTTAAACTATTAATCGCTTCTCTTCTAAAAGGTTACAGGTAACATTTGTAGCGTATCAGACCCATAAACCAAAAAGAGATTCATCAAGCTTAGTTTAAAATTATTTATTTACTGTTCTGTAAAATACTGCACCGGCCTCAAGGCATCTCGGTTGTGTACGCTGTTCTACGTCACAGGAGAATTAGTTTCTGTTCGTAAACAGCTGGAAATCTCTCTGGCCACTGTCAAGCGACTGGAAGCTGCTGCGAATGGGAAGGCTACCAGGATTTGTGTACCAGGGATTTCAAAGGTACCTTCTCTCCTTTGGATTCTGTCTCTTCTGTAGCTTGTACAGGATCTATCACTAGTCTTCCACTTCACTGTGCGTGGCAGTGCGTCAGTGGTACGGCTAGGCAGACTGGGAGAAGGAATAGGGAGACAGGGATCCCTCTAACCAACGAGTTCGAGGTGCTATCTTCCACTACAACTGAAACAGAGCCAGTGAGATTCACTTCATTTGTGAGGAAATGTCATATGTCCCTGTCAAGACGACGCAGACACGAAATGGGTCTATTACCTATCGAAAAATTGTTCCCCTTAACGAAATGGCAGAAAGGACTGGGAATGAAGGCCATGTGCACTCACCAGAGATGGAAAAAACCGCTTCAGTTGTAACTTTTTCATTTTTCATTTTTAATGCTTACACCACAAGTGGTTTCGGGTTATTACATGCCCATCATCAGGTGTGATATTGAAAATAAACAAGAGACTGACGCTAATAATAATTTTAGACGCAGTAGTACACATGCGAAAACAAAAAAGACGTACCATTCAACATTTTGGGAAACAGCGGTCGGGCTATGTGCGGTGAAACGTAAGTCCATGCCAGAGCGACACCAGACGATACCCGAGCGCCGCGTTGGGGAGAACAGGACGCGGTGTGCCGCCAGCGAGCGCAGGGCACCAGAGTAGCGCACACGAAGGAGGAAGCAAACTGATAAACCAAAGTGGCCAAAGTACTGGCATCTGTTGACGAGAAGGACGAGGCGTGACCAACTAAACCGCCGCCCACAATCTGAATTACTGATTTACATACAAAAGGAAAGAAAGAACTTTACAAGAAAATTGCATGAAAAGCGTTAAGACTACATTAAGACCGGTAAAGAATCATATTGAAAGATAGACATTACATGACTAGCAAAACTCCGAACTGGACGCCGGCGACTTAAAGCTTTTGCATAAACCGTAAAACACAATTAATTTTTTTCCTACTTTTATGTAACGGTACTGATGCCCAGCTGCAACTTTTTCTACGAGATTTTAAGGAAATGCACTCTAAGATTCAGTGTACGACAGAATACCACTGTAGCTTTACGCTCTCTTTTTGGATTTGGAAATTACGTTACGGGACAATGAAGTTCACTTTTATATGTTTAGGAAACCAGCGATGTCCACTTCTAATACTCATTGCTCTTCAGTTCATCCAGAACAGCATAAAATGGCTGCTCTTCGTGCAGTGATTTACCGCGCAATTAGAGGTCCGCTGTCAAAACAAAGATAAGAGGGTGAGTTGGATATCGTTAAATTTACAGCAGTTGCTAGTGTTTATCAGCCAAACATTGATGCGTTTTCTCCAACAAATGCAATCGAGAGTCGCATTTAACAATCGGTACCAGATTATCCTATCATCTACTAGTAACGACAATTTAAAAAGAAATTACACTACGCCATATGTAGATATTATATCCGATAGGATTGGTAAATACCTTAGAAAGGATGGGGTTACACCCGCCTTCCCTGCCGGCCGGAGTGGCCGAGCGGTTCTAGGCGCTACAGTCTGGAACCGCGCGACCGCTACGGTCGCAGGTTCGAATCCTGCCTCGGGCATGGATGTGTGTGATGTCCTTAGGTTACTTAGGTTTAAGTAGTTCTAAGTTCTAGGGGACTGATGACCTCAGAAGTTAAGTCCCATAGTGCTCAGAGCCATTTGAACCATTTTGAACCGCCTTCCCTTCTGCCAGTAAGATCGGACCCTAATGAAGCACCATGAAACTACAGAAGCCATTCGCTACGCGCAGTCTGGTATCTATCTCATCCAATGTAGTGAGTATCATTCCGTCTACATAGGCCAAACTGGCCGCTCATTTAGCATATTCTTAATCTGCCCTCACCAATCACCTGAAAGATCATAATCGTTCCATATCGGATATGAACACAGATTGCAGCATTTTACACATTCAGCATACGGGTCCTGTTTCAAATACTTTAGAAGAAATCGAACCGTGAACCGTTAACCATGAACCGTCGTGCATTTTGAACGAACAAACTTCGCTTAAGCACACAGCCCTCTTGAATAACTTTTTCTTTTTTGAAGCAGTGTCCAGCCTCATTCCCTTCTCCTTCTGGTTTCTGATTATTCTGCGGTACACATGTATACTTCTTAACTTGGCCAGTCTTTTCGCCAGTGCTTTGATGGCGCTGTGTTAGGGTTAGCTACTAAACGGTATATTCCTGCTTCCCAAAGTGAGGACTTCAATGTCCTCCCAGTTTCCATCTAGCATAGCTGTAAAATGTCCTCTTTCAACAGAACTTTGCATATTTTTAATTCGTTGATTGATCTGTGGGAAGGGACCAAACAGTGAGGTCACCGTCCCACATTTTTATTTTTTAGCGTGTGACTACGTTGCGCTCTTGTGCATCATTATTTTTCCTGTCATCCATGACGTTAAATTTGCCTCACGTCTTACCTTGCGTAGGCCTTGTTGAGTCATCAGCTTTTGGTTGTATTACCTTGATGTTTTGCTCCTGTTTTCAATGTGTCTGTTCATTCCACGTCGTCAAATGCGTCCCAGCTGCATTAAAATTTGAATGCCACTTACGGAAAAAGGTCATTATGTTTTACGGTTTATGCATACGTTTCCATTTAGGAGTTTTATCACAGTTCTGTACTGCCCCTGTTTCAATAAGTTCCTTTACCGCTCATAATGCCCCATTAACGCTTTTCATACAATTTTTTGGAATGTTTTCTTTTTTTCCATTTTTCATGTAAATCACTAACTCACGAGCAGCTACTATTTTCTTAGATTTTTGTACCGTTGTGACCCCTGTTTCATCAATGTTCCATATTCGAGAAGCATTAAACTGATATTTTTGGAGAAGTCGTTGATATATTGCAAAGAATGAATTAACGTTAGTCTTATTGAACGACGTCGCTCGACTTAAAGACGTCGCTTCTGGTGTCCTTAAAGATAACTGTGGATTTCTGCGCATAAAATTTTGGAACCAGTCAGTACCAGCCATGTTATTTTGATGCCAAGAAGGAGGAATGTTTTTAGCACTAAGCTGCACACCGCATTGGTAAGCTAGTTTCCTTACTTGTACAGGAAGTAGTCCAAAATATATTTCGACGCACTTGAGTAGGTAGGAAGCCATCTTACCCTCTTCTCCTGCAGTAAATAGATGTCTAGGCTTAACATAACCAACTCTTGAACATTCATTATTCTTCTTTTTCTTTATGTATCTATAAAGACAGACGTGACATGATCCGAAAGTCTGACTAGCTTTCCGAACACTACATCTTTTTTCTACAACTTCAGCTGCCGCTAACTCGTACAGTTCTTGGCTTTGCGTTGCCCGCTCTGACTTTCTTTTATACACCCTCATTCTAGAAGAAAGGAAAAAAAAGTAGGTATCTACATCATAATGTGGGGCATGTTGTAACACGTTACAACAAGCCCCGGGATTTTGTTACAACTAACCCCATGGTATGATTTTTAACGTTTATCAAGATAACTACACTCCTGGAAATGGAAAAAAGAACACATTGACACCGGTGTGTCAGACCCACCATACTTGCTCCGGACACTGCGAGAGGGCTGTACAAGCAATGATCACACGCACGGCACAGCGGACACACCAGGAACCGCGGTGTTGGCCGTCGAATGGCGCTAGCTGCGCAGCATTTGTGCACCGCCGCCGTCAGTGTCAGCCAGTTTGCCGTGGCATACGGAGCTCCATCGCAGTCTTTAACACTGGTAGCATGCCGCGACAGCGTGGACGTGAACCGTATGTGCAGTTGACGGACTTTGAGCGAGGGCGTATAGTGGGCATGCGGGAGGCCGGGTGGACGTACCGCCGAATTGCTCAACACGTGGGGCGTGAGGTCTCCACAGTACATCGATGTTGTCGCCAGTGGTCGGCGGAAGGTGCACGTGCCCGTCGACCTGGGACCGGACCGCAGCGACGCACGGATGCACGCCAAGACCGTAGGATCCTACGCAGTGCCGTAGGGGACCGCACCGCCACTTCCCAGCAAATTAGGGACACTGTTGCTCCTGGGGTATCGGCGAGGACCATTCGCAACCGTCTCCATGAAGCTGGGCTACGGTCCCGCACACCGTTAGGCCGTCTTCCGCTCACGCCCCAACATCGTGCAGCCCGCCTCCAGTGGTGTCGCGACAGGCGTGAATGGAGGGACGAATGGAGACGTGTCGTCTTCAGCGATGAGAGTCGCTTCTGCCTTGGTGCCAATGATGGTCGTATGCGTGTTTGGCGCCGTGCAGGTGAGCGCCACAATCAGGACTGCATATGACCGAGGCACACAGGGCCAACACCCGGCATCATGGTGTGGGGAGCGATCTCCTACACTGGCCGTACATCACTGGTGATCGTCGAGGGGACACTGAATAGTGCACGGTACATCCAAACCGTCATCGAACCCATCGTTCTACCATTCCTAGACCGGCAAGGGAACTTGCTGTTCCAACAGGACAATGCACGTCCGCATGTATCCCGTGCCACCCAACGTGCTCTAGAAGGTTTAAGTCAACTACCCTGGCCAGCAAGATCTCCGGATCTGTCCCCCATTGAGCATGTTTGGGACTGGATGAAGCGTCGTCTCACGCGGTCTGCACGTCCAGCACGAACGCTGGACCAACTGAGGCGGCAGGTGGAAATGGCATGGCAAGCCGTTCCACAGGACTACATCCAGCATCTCTACGATCGTCTCCATGGGAGAATAGCAGCCTGCATTGCTGCGAAAGGTGGATATACACTGTACAAGTGCCGACATTGTGCATGCTCTGTTGCCTGTGTCTATGTGCCTGTGGTTCTGTCAGTGTGATCATGTGATGTATCTGACCCCAGGAATGTGTCAATAAAGTTTCCCCTTCCTGGGACAATGAATTCACGGTGTTCTTATTTCAATTTCCAGGAGTGTATTTAAACAATTTAGCGATCTGAAAAAGTGTTACACATTATCAGAGATAGATAAATTTGAATTTAAATAAGATATAGAAAGTTTGCAATTAGTCGATAATAATAACGCAAACCAAAATGTTACGACAGTACAATTTTATATTACCCGGCAAAAGTGAAGCGCGTGCACACTTCCGCTCACTGCGCCGACCGGCGGGACACTGGCTATGGCAGCATGATGAGGCGCGGTTTATAAGTTAAATCGAGTCAAAGAAATACACTAATAAAGTTTAAGGTCCTAGTGAAAAGAGCCTGTTATTACTTACCCCTGTTACAACAAGCCCCTCCCTCCCTCCCTGGAGACCCAGGAGTATCAATGTAACGTCCGAACATACACTCCTGGAAATTGAAATAAGAACACCGTGAATTCATTGTCCCAGGCAGGGGAAACTTTATTGACACATTCCTGGGGTCAGATACATCACATGATCACACTGTCAGAACCACAGGCACATAGACACAGGCAACAGAGCATGCACAATGTCGGCACTAGTACAGTGTATATCCACCTTTCGCAGCAATGCAGGCTGCTATTCTCCCATGGAGACGATCGTAGAGATGCTGGATGTAGTCCTGTGGAACGGCTTGCCATGCCATTTCCACCTGCCGCCTCAGTTGGACCAGCGTTCGTGCTGGACGTGCAGACCGCGTGAGACGACGCTTCATCCAGTCCCAAACATGCTCAATGGGGGACAGATCCGGAGATCTTGCTGGCCAGGGTAGTTGACTTACACCTTCTAGAGCACGTTGGGTGGCACGGGATACATGCGGACGTGCATTGTCCTGTTGGAACAGCAAGTTCCCTTGCCGGTCTAGGAATGGTAGAACGATGGGTTCGATGACGGTTTGGATGTACCGTGCACTATTCAGTGTCCCCTCGACGATCACCAGTGGCGTACGGCCAGTGTAGGAGATCGCTCCCCACACCATGATGCCGGGTGTTGGCCCTGTGTGCCTCGGTCGTATGCAGTCCTGATTGTGGCGCTCATCTGCACGGCGCCAAACACGCATACGACCATCATTGGCACCAAGGCAGAAGCGACTCTCATCGCTGAAGACGACACGTCTCCATTCGTCCCTCCATTCACGCCTGTCGCGACACCACTGGAGGCGGGCTGCACGATGTTGGGGCGTGAGCGGAAGACGGCCTAACGGTGTGCGGGACCGTAGCCCAGCTTCATGGAGACGGTTGCGAATGGTCCTCGCCGATACCCCAGGAGCAACAGTGTCCCTAATTTAATGGGAAGTGGCGGTGCGGTCCCCTACGGCACTGCGTAGGATCCTACGGTCTTGGCGTGCATCCGTGCGTCGCTGCGGTCCGGTCCCAGGTCGACGGGCACGTGCACCTTCCGCCGACCACTGGCGACAACATCGATGTACTGTGGAGACCTCACGCCCCACGTGTTGAGCAATTCGGCGATACGTCCACCCGGCCTCCCGCATGCCCACTATACGCCCTCGCTCAAAGTCCGTCAACTGCACATACGGTTCACGTCCACGCTGTCGCGGCATGCTACCAGTGTTAAAGACTGCGATGGAGCTCCGTATGCCACGGCAAACTGGCTGACACTGACGGCGGCGGTGCACAAATGCTGCGCAGCTAGCGCCATTCGACGGCCAACACCGCGGTTCCTGGTGTGTCCGCTGTGCCGTGCGTGTGATCATTGCTTGTACAGCCCTCTCGCAGTGTCCGGAGCAAGTATGGTGGGTCTGACACACCGGTGTCAATGTGTTCTTTTTTCCATTTCCAGGAGTGTATTTCCTTCACAGGTCAGAGTATTAAACTCCTAGCCTTTAACTGCCGAAGCATTCGCAACAATATGCCGGTGTTTGAGGAACTCATAAAAAGAACACCTAATACGACGTACGGAAAGCTTGTTAAAACTGCAAAATCGACAGCAGTGAGATTTTTGAGGAAAATTTAAGCACGTATCGAACGGACAGGCTAATGAAAAGTGGTGGCGTTGTATTCGTCGTAGTAGACAAGAAACTCAAATCCGTCTAGATAGAAATTGAAGCTGCATGTGAAATTGTTTGTGCAAGACTCAGTATCAGGGGTGGGCATACGATTGTAACTGGATCCTTCTATCGACGACCAATTTCACCTCCTGATGTACCAGAAGTCTTTAGAGAAAACCTCAGATCGCTAGTACGCAAATTCGCCAATCGTACTGTAATGATTGGAGGAGACTTCAATCATCTACAATCAACTGCGATAATTACAGCTTCGTTAGTAGTGTCATGACAGGAGATCCTGCTTTCTCTGAAAAACATTCCACTCTTCCCACTCGTGATGGAAATATGTTGAATCCAATGGGGACAAATAGACCTACTGAGGGCGTCCACAGTTACACTGGTAGCAGTCACCATGAGGCAGTTGTAGCAGCAATGGATACCAAAGTAGAAGGGGCAGCTAAAACAAGTAGAAAGACATACAAGGGTGGACCATTTTAACCCATAATGGGGAATAACTGGGGATGGAGATGAGATACAGCAAAACGTTTTAGATTAAAGCTGTAGCTGGTACGCATTGAACGTGGTTTTGAAGGTGATCTGGACGATAAAGTAATTCAATATTTGAAAAGAGCGGCAAATTTCGCCTATAAAATGATACATTAATCAAGGTCATGACTGGTACAATGAAGGTCAAATAACGAAATATGTTTCTAGTTCTAGTGGGGATTAACTTAGAATACATCTACATCTATAATCCGCAAGCCACCCAACGGTGTGTGGCGGAGAGTACTTTGCGTTCCACTGTCATTACCTCCCTTTCCTGTTCGAGTCGCGTATGGTTCGCGGGAAGAACGACTGCCGGAAAGCCTCCGTGCCCGCTCGAATCTCTCTAATTTTACATTCGTGATCTCCACGGGAGGTATAAGTAGGGGGAAGCAATATATTCGAGACCTCATCCAGAAACACACCCTCCCGCAACCTGGACAGGAAGCTACACCGCTATACAGAGCGCCTCTCTTGCAGAGTCTGCCACTTGAGTTTGCTAAACATCTCCGTAACGCTATCACGCTTACCAAATAACCCTGTGACGAAACGCGCCGCTCTTCTTTGGATCTTCTCTATCTCCTCCGTCAATCCGACCTGGTACGGTTCCCACACTGATGAGCAAATACTCAAGTATAGGTCGAACGAGTGTTTTGTAAGCCACCTCCTTTGTTGATGGACTACATTTCCTAAGGACTCTCCCAATGAATCTCAACCTGGTACCCGCCTTATCAATAATTAATTTTATATGATCATTCCACTTCAAATCATTCCGCACGCATACTCCCAGATATTTTACAGAAGTAAGTGCTACCAGTGTTTGTTCCGCTATAATATAATCATACAATAAAGGATCCTTCTTTCTATGTATCACATTTGTTTATGTTAAGAGTCAGTTGCCACTCCTTGCACCAAGTGCCTATCCGCTGCAGATCTTCCTGCATTTCGCTGCAATTTTCTAATGCTGCAACTTCTCTGTATACTACAGCATCATCCGCGAAAAGCCGCATGGAACTTCCGACACTATCTACTAGGTCATTTATATATATTGTGAATAGAGAATAGAGGAGAGGTACAGCAAAATACAATGTTAAACAGTGGAAACTCCAGGTAGGAACATCAACACTGTAGGAAGAGACAGATCGCTACTCACCGTTAAGAAGAGTCATCAAATTGCAGACAGGCACAATTAAAAGACACTTACATAAAGCTTTCGGCCACAGCCTTCGTCAGTAAAAAGGACACAGAGCATTCACACACACGTGCAAGCACACCTCACGTACATCCGACCCCCAACTCCAGCATCTCGCGCCGGAATGCCTTTTTAATTGTGCCTCTCTGCAACTTGACGTGTCTTCTTTACGGTAAGCAGTAATCTGTCTCTTCCTACAGTGTTAAGGTACAATATTGGATACCAATTGAAAGGGCCATCCCGAGGAATGAGAGGCGAGGGGACTCCTTCAACGACTTGTAAATTAGTTGTCTACATTTCATTTATGTTTGTTCTGTCCTGCAAACAATAACATTTATACTCTGTGATGTAATTATTTTTGCCAATAAACAGTTAACTAAAACTTAAAGTTCAAATGTATGTTTGCTCTTTCCAAATTCGACGGGAGAAATAGGGGTTTCCAACCATCGAAAGACCTTCGATAATTACCTCTAAAATTACAGTCACTGGTAATGATACGAGAGCCCTCATGCCCCTCCCAATCTGCATCCAACGTTGTATTTTGCTGTGTCTCTCTTCTAGTCCGAGTTAATCCCTACTAGAACTAAAAACATATTTTCTTATTTCGCCTTGATTGCACCTTGTCATGACCTGGAATAACTTATCATTTTATACGTAACATTTGCCGTTCTTTTCTAATCGTAAATCAAATATTAGGATTCCTGTTTAAAAAAATCACTTTACCCTGCAAATCACCTTGAAAATCACGTTCAAGGTCACGGCCATTAGTAGCAATGCGTGACCGTCTCTGCCACTTGCAACTTTTATCTAAAACATTTTGCTGTATCTCATCTCCACCCCCAGTTATTGCCCTTTATGAATTAAAATGGTCCGCCCTGTATATTTAGTAAACTAGACAAACAAGCAGTTGTGTCGTATCCGAATCAGGAACCTGGAACTTTTAGCTCAGGACAGTGGCATGTAGAAAAGAAATGGCTCTGAGCACTATGGGACTTAACATCTATGGTCATCAGTCCCCTAGAACTTAGAACTACTTAAACCTAACTAACCTAAGGACATCACACAACACCCAGACATCACGAGGCAGAGAAAATCCCTGACCCCGCCGGGAATCGAACCCGGGACCTATGGCTTGACCATGCATTGGACAGACATGTGACTACCAGAACAACAGCTTGTGGTGGATGGGATACTCTATGGTATACAGTCACTGTAAAGAAACTTCCACTTCCAACAAATCCGACTACTGCCTGAGAGGTGTAAAAAAAGATAGGACTAAAGATTCTGAACGTAACGCCTTTTGCTGTCAAGAGAGCAGTGCGTGAAGCCTTCACGACTACCGTAGCAGAATATTATCGAAAGATGTTTCAGAAAACGCCAAGAAATGAACCGCATTTCGTCATATCTGTACATAAGTTATGGCCTTAATTCATATTCTGGAGCGAATTTTATAAATTTGATGATGTATAACAACTACTTCCATTGATGTACGATCGCACCTAGACTAATAGACAGATGGACCAAAGACTTACAAAAATCGATCATGCATTCAGTTCCACACACTCAAGATCGCAAGAAAGGTAAAGTATAGTTTAAAAACGGGGTGTCAGATCGCAATCTGCAGATGTCGTAAAACTCCTCCTTTGACAATAAAATGCGCTATTATTATTGCCAACACTATACAAACACTTACATATTTTTTGCTGAATTTTAATAAACATCTCGTATTCTCCATTAACATGGCAAATTTGTAAACGAAATTACCATAACAAAAAAATTTCAGTTTCAGCTTGCATCCGCGTCACGCGTTGTTTTCCAGTGTCACGCTTTCCGCCACACAGGGGAAGATATAATTTTATCAGAAAACAAACACTTGCAATAGACATGCTTTTTATGTGCTTGTGTGAACGTTACTAGGCCTGTGCAGTGTGCTCATGCGCAATAAATTAGAAATATTGATACTACGAAAATAATTATTTCGACCTGGATAGTCACCCCTGTCAATTCCTATTATTAATTAATTAATCTGTTAATTAATTATTAATTTATTTGTTTGCGTCATCAGTCTTCGGTATGGTTTGATGTGGCTCGCCACAAATTACTTTCCTGTGACAACTTCTTCATCTCACAGTTGCATTTGCACCCCATGTGTCTCTGTTTTTTCCCTACCATTTTTGACTTCTACAGTTCCGTCAAGTATCAAGGAATTTATTACGTCATTACATCAAGGAATATGTCCAGTAATCGTGTACCTTCTTCTTGTCAATGTTTTGCACGTGTTCCTCCCCATTCACGGATTCCTCGGTGCACCTGTTCACTTCTGTCATTCCATCTAATTTTAAACATCCTTCTGCATCTCCACATCTCAAACGCTTCAATTGTCTGTCCCACGCTCAACTTCCTTACGATGCTTCTCAGAAATTACTTCCTTAAATTAAGGCAGATGTCTGATAATACAAAATTTCAGTTTGACAGGAATACCCGCCTTGCCTGCGTTAGTCTGCTTTTTATGTCCTCCTCGATTCGATCGTCATGTGTAATTTTGCTTCACAAGTAGCAACCTTCTTGACTTGTCCTACTTTATGGTTCCTACATTTGAAGTTAAAAAAGGTCAGTTAGGTAAAAACACAAGGCCCAGTGCAAATCCTTGGATCATACACAACATATTCAATTTAACTGATGTAAGGTGAAAATATAAAAATCAACAAATGAATCAGGCAAAATAAAATAAAGAGTTAAAGAGAACCTTTGGAGAAAAGAGAAGCATCTCGAAAACTGCCAGTTAACTCACCACTTTCAATGCTCAGTTTCATATTTCTTCTGTTTTCATTTCTTCACAAAATAGTGGCCGCAGAATTGCTTCATGGATGATTCTTTACCCAGCATCGGCTACAAACATGAGTATCTTTGGAGGTTTAGTCTCTGACGGCGGAGGGCAGCATGCCTTGGGCCCCTTCTGAAAGCGCAGGCCACTCTGCATGCACGCAATGACTTGGTTTCAAACACATTCTGTTCGAACTGTGCTGCTGGCTGGTCTGGTTTGCACGACAGCGAGTCGAGGAGGTTAGGTGTCGCAAGCAGCTTTCGCAGTGTTGCTGTTTAGTGAGAAGATTCACGTTACTGGAGTTATCTGTAGGCACAGCCTATCGGCAGCATTATTTCGCTAATAATTCGTGAGGCGACTGCATTGCATAATTAAATCATTATTGATTCACGTTCCGTAATTGTCAGGAATACCTTGAGTAGACTCCCTTTCCACGTGCCGTTGTTAATCCATTGTGTCTTTGTGAGGTCAGAAGCCACGAGGCCTGATGCAGAATCCGACTTTACTCACTTAATCCGAAGAGTACTGCAGTCGACGCACTCTTCCCTTCACTTTAGCATATTAAGTGCTTTGTATCGTGTATTAAACTTTGTTCAGATGATGATAATGCAATTGGATTTACGTAACATGTGCAGTTTGTGATCCCAGAGTGCATGTATTATTCTGTTGTTTGGTTTAATAATTCAGTTACATGCTGTCGGACATAAACCTTCTCTCTTTGTTTTGTTTTCCATGGACATTTATTTTTTTCTTAACTGCATTAGCTAGACTGATGCAGTGTTTGGCGCATTTGTTAGATCGGCTACTGCTGCTACAATGGCAGGTTATCAAGACGTAAGTGAGTTTGAACGTGGTGGTATAGTCGGCGCACAAGCGATGGGGCACAGCATCTCCGAGGTAGCGAGGAAGTGAGGATTTTCCGGTACGACCATTTCACAAGTGTACCGTGAATGTCAGGACCCGGTAAAATATCAAATCTCCGACATCGCTGCCCCCGGAAAAAGATCTTGCAAGAATGGGACCGACGACGACTGAAGAGAAACATACAACGTGACAAAAGTGCAACCCTTCCGCAAATTGGTGCAGATTTCAATGCTGCGCCATTAACAAGTGCGAACCATTCAATCATACATCATCGATATGCGCGTTCGGAGCCGAAGGCCCACCCGGATACCCTTGATGACTGCACGACACAAAGCTTTACGCCTCGCCTGGGCCCATCATGACCGACGTTGGACTGTTGATGACTGGAAACATGTTGCCTGGTTGAAAGAGTCTCGTGTCAAATTGTATCGAGCGGATGGACGTGTACGGGTATGGAGACAACCTCGTGAATCCATGGACCTTGCATGTCAGCAGGGGACTGTTAAAGATGGTGCAGGCGCTGTAATGGTATGGGGCGTGTGCAAGTGGAATGATATAGGAATCCTGGTACGTCTAGATACGAATCTGACAGGTCGCAAGAATGTAAGCGTCCTGTCTGATCACTTGTATCCATTCATGTCCATTGTGCATTTCGACGGACTTGGGCAATTCCAGCAGGACAATACGACACCCCACACGTCCCGAATTGCTACAGAGTGGTTCCTGGTACTCTCTTCTGAGTTTAAACACATCCGCTGGCCACCAGTCTCCCCAGACATGAACACTATTGAACATAAATGGGATGCCTTTCAACGTGCTGTTCAGAAGAGATCTCCACCCCTCTTACTCTTACGGATTTATGGACAGGATTCATGGTGTCAATACCCTCGAACACTACTTCATATATTGATCTGAGTCCATGCCAGGTAGCTTTGCGGCACTTCTTCGTGCTTGCGGGGGCAGTACACGATATTAGGCAGGTGTACCAATTTCTTTGGCTCTCCACTGTATGGTATAACCTATGGCTGTACTGATTGATTCATTTTACGTTTATCACATACTATTGTCTCATCAAAGACAGCGTCCCGCACTCTGAACATCACGTATGCCGTTTTACGCATGCATTACTGAAAATAAGATGACGCTGATAAAACCTGTAGAGACGCTGTACGTGATTCAGTGGAAGCGTATGTATTCACTCTTTTAATATCTGAAAGTGAAGTTATTTGGTCACTTATAACAGGTGTAGGTGACACCAAGTTAATTTCTGGATGCTATGTGATTTCGCTGTGACAGTTCTAGAGTCATTAAGAGAAAGTCAGTAACGAGTAAATACTCAGATCATGCAAAACTACTTGGACGCAATTTTGGCCTACCAAGTAAAGACTGGAATGTCTATGGATTCATTGCGGGAGGTACAAAAAGACAGTCGTGCGAAATACTTTTAAACACGTTTTGAGCAGCTAGCCAGCAGACAACATGCAGTGGAAATATCTTAGACCTTGTAGTTACAAATATGCCGGAGCTTACCGACAAAGTAAGTATAGAAACAAAATTAGCGATCATTATCTTATTATAGCAACTATGGTTATGACAGTTAAAAAATCAGTTAAGAAGGCTAGGAGAGCGTTTTTGTTCAATAGAGCAGGCAAACAGTTTGTTGGCATCTCACAGAGTGAACGTACGTCATTAGCTCCAGTGAGATGGACGTAGGATTGTTGGCAAAGTTCATGGTCTGGAGAGTTATGTGCCTAGTAAGTAGATGAAGAATGGAAAAGACCTATCATGGTTTAATAACGAAATTCTGAAGACGGTAAGGAAACAGAGGCTGTTACACACTATGTTCAAAAAGGGACGCACAAACGACGACAAGCGAACGTTAGTAGAGATTCGTGAATCTGTGAAAACATCTATGTGCGAAGCATACAACTGCCACCGTCACACCCTAGCAAAAGATCTGGCAGAGAACCCGAGGACATTCTGGTTCTATGTAAGATCGCTAAGGAGGCCTAAGGTTTCCATTCAGTCCCTTGTTAACCAGTCTGGTGGAGCAGTCGAAGATAACAAAACAAAAGCCGAAGTTTTAAATTTCGTGTTCAAGAAATCGCTCACACAATAGAGTTGTACAAACATTCCGTCATTTGACCAACTGACGGACCCGTATGGACTACATAGTAATAAGCATCCCTGGCATAAAGGATCAACGAAAAGATTTCAAAGCAAATACGTCACCAGCTCCGGATGGAATCCCAGTTTGGTTTTACAAAGAGTACTCTAAGGCATTGGCCCCTTGCATTTATCGTTAATCTCTTGCCCAGCTCAAAGTCCCAAGCGATAAGAAAAAAGCGCAGGTGAGTCCTGTATATAAGAAGGGTAAAAGAACGGACCAACAAAACTGCAGACCAATTTGCCTAACTTCTGTTTGCTGCAAAATCCTTGATCATATTCTCAGTTCTAATACAACAAATTTTCTTGAGACTGAGAAGCTTGTGTCCACGAATCAGCATGGTTTTGGAAAGCATCGCTCGAGCGAAACTCGGTTTGCCCTTTTCTCACGTGATATGCTGAGAACTATGGATGAAGGGCAACAGGCGGATTCCATAGTTCTAGATTTCCGGAAAGTGTTTGACAGGCTGTTAACGAAGGTAGAAGGTACGAGCAAATCATATAAGTTCACAGACATGTGAGTGGCTCGAAGATTTCTTAAGTAATATAACCCAGTATGTTTTCCCGACGGCGAGTGTTCATCACAGACAAGGGTATCGTAAGGGGTGCCCCAAAGTCCACTGTTGCTCTCTCTATATGCACAACTTATTTGGCGGACGGGGTGAGCAGCAGTCTGCGGTTGTTTGCTGTTGATGCTGTGGTATACGGTAAGGTATTGAAGTTGAGTGACTGAAGCAGGATACGATACAAGATGATAGCAGCTAGCTCTAAACGTAGAAAAAATGTTAGTTAACGCGGATGTGTAAAAAAAAAATTCGTTACGTTCGGATACAGCATTAATAGCCATCTGTTTGACACAGTCACATCGTTTAACTATCTGGGCGTAACGTTGTAAAGCGATATGTGTTGAACGAGTATGTAAGGACTGTGGTGGGGAAGGCAAATGGTCGACTTCGGTGTATTGGGAGAATCTTAGGAAAGTGTGGTTCATCTGTAAAGGAGACCACATATAGAACACTGGTTCGACCTATACTTGAATACTGCTCGGATTAAAGGAAGACATCGAAGCAGTTCAGAGGTGGGCTGCTGGATTTATTACCAGTAGGTTCGTACAACACGCTAGTATTACGCATATGTTTCGGGAACTCAAATAGAATCCCTGTAGGGAAGGCGGAGTTCTTTTCGAGGAACACTATAGAGAAAATTCAGAGAACCGGCATTTGAAGCTGACTGCACAACGATTCTACTGCCGCCAGCACACATTGCGCGTGAGGACTACGAAGATAAGATACGAGAAATTATGGCTCATACGGAAGCATTCAGGTAGTCGTTTCTCCTTCGCTCAATTTTCGATTGGAACAGGGAAAAAAATGGCTAGTAGTGGTACAGTGTACCCTCCGCCACACACTGTACGGTGGCTTGCGGAGTCTCTATTGCAGATTCAGATGTAGATGTATAATCACAAAACGGGGTTTACATCCCCAGTGCATGGTGACCGACTATGAGTCGAGCTGCTAAAAAACATTCACAATTGTTGAAATATTAGAGATAATTTTTCGTGATCACTTGTGTTGGACGTTCTAATGCTATCCCTGCTAAGTACCATTGCACTATTAATGTAAAGTTGAACTGTACGGATAACATTTTTTAATTAATTATACGAATAATAATTTTGTCTATGGTAGGGCTAAATGGTTCAAATGGCTCTGAGCACTATGGGACTTAACATCTGAGGTCACCAGTCCCCTAGAACTCAGAACTACTTAAACCTAACTAACCTAAGGACATCACACACATCCATGCCCGAGGCAGGATTCTAACCTCGGCCGTAGCAGTAGCGCGGTTCCGGACTGAAGCGCCTAGAACCGCTCGGCCACCGTGGCCGGCCTCTATGGTAGGGCGTGGGTTTCACAAAACAGGGTATGTTAAAAGCTACTTGCTAAAGTAGTCTGATTCTAAACAGAATAGTGTCCTACCAATGTCAAGAGCTTAGATGGCAAGCTAGTAAAAAGCAAATCGGGGAAGGATAAAAGGTGGATGGAAGATGTAAAATTTCTGAACAATGAAAACGAACTTGAAGACAATATTACAGAAAGCGGAAGTAGACGATTATGAGAAGCGATATATGATACTGCAAGAAGGATCTGACAGACCACTGAAAGTCCTAAGTCGAATGAAACCGCTGGATAGATGACAGCTCCACATAATTACTGAGATCCCTGGGAGAGCCAATATTGACAACACTGTTCCACATGATGCGCATGATATATGAGAGAGACGGAACACCGTCATAGTTCAGGAAGAATGTGATAATTCATAACTGTCCTTTTTGTAATTGGAATATTATCAAACTATCAGTTTAATAAGTCATGGTTGCAAAATACTGATAAGAATTGTTTACGTATGAATGATAAGACTAGTAGAAATCGACCTCGAGTAGGTGAGTTTGCCATTGTAAGAGTGAAAGGGTATGAAAAGGGAGCAGCAGTTGAGAATGGAGTGAGCTGAGGTCGTTATGTATCCACAACGTTATTTAATCGGTGTACTGGAGGAACAGCCTGTGAAGGACACCAAGGAGAAATTTGGAAAGGGATCGAATTCAGCTCTGAGATTTTGGAAATTTGTTCTAAGGTCTTATGGGACCAAACTGCTGAGGTCATCGGTACCTAAGCCTACACACTACTTAATCTAACTTAAACTAACTTGCGCTATGGGCAACACACACACCCACGCCCGAGGGAGGACTCCAACCTCCGACGTGTGGAGCCGCACGGGCCGCGTCTAGACGCGGCTACCCCGCGCGGCTCTGAGATTTGCCGATGACATTGCAGTTCAGTGAAAGACTTGGAACAACAGTCGAAAGGAACGGATATGGTCTTGAAAAGAGATTATACGATGAACATTACGGTAGTAAAACAAAGATGATAGGGGTGAAGTCGGATTAAATCAGGCATGATGAGTGGAATTACATTAAGAAGTAATACAGAAGACTAGTAGATGGGTTTTCTAAGGAGTAGATGATGAGCAAAGTAAGTATGATATAATATGTAGACTGCGAATACCAAGTAAAGCGTTTCGGAAAAAGAGAAAACTGTTAACATCGAATATAAATTTAAGTGTTAGGAAGTCTTTTTCCGAAGAGTGAAAAAGAAATATAAGCTTTTGAAATGAGATTTTACGGGAGAATGCTGAAGAGTTGATGGGTGAGTTGGATAACTAAAAAGGATCTATTGAAGAGAACTGGGTAGAAATGAGAGATTCATGGGAAAACACTAAAAGAAGGCATCGCTTGGTACGAAACGTCCTTATGCCTCAAGGAAAAGTGAGTTTGCTAATGGGGGGGGGGGGCAATGCTGAGGTGAGAGGGGGGAAGGGTGGACTGGGGGAGACCAATGATTTAATACAGTAAGCAGGTTAAAGTGGACGTAGGTCACAGTAGTTATGCAGAGATGAAGAGGGTGATTTGACGCAGCCATCCATGACAGGATATTCTGTGTCGTTATTCGGAGTGAAGACTACAACATCAGAACACTTGTTTAAAGAACCCTTGTAAAATTCAGTGTGGAAGTGCTGATATTGCTTGTCGGCACTGTTAATTGATGTATACGCTTATGGAGATTTTCGAAACAGTAAATTAAGTGCGAGGAACGTGAATTACAATGCGAATGTTTGCGGATGACGTGAATAGTAACTTTTTGTGAATGCTAGAGTATCAGAGGTCAAGAAATTCTGTATGTAATGAAATTAAACTACAGAATAAAGAGGAAGCAGCGGAGGCAGCGGACATCAATTGGAAGAGGCGAAGGAAATTGTCGGAGACATGTGTCTGCTTGTATCAAATATTGACGTAACTTTTACGGTAAGGATGTTGATAGAGTTTTTCTCGATCACAGCCCTGTGTGTACACAAAAAGTATGAAGTACGGAGATGTAAGAACTGGAAACGAAATTAACGTGACGGTAGGATGTTGAAAATTAAATTGAGAGGTAAGGCTGGCTAAGTGTTTAAATTGTACTTCCTTAATACGTAAGCAATTTGAAAGTCCTCATAACTCCAGTCAATAGTATTAATGCCACTCTGGACTCGAGAACATATACGTTCAGATGCGTTCAGATGCGTACGTTGTTATGGTCACCTGTGGAACAGAAAAATGTATATCACTCTCACTCATGAGTTATGGAGGAATATATGAACACCGTTCTGAAGAGTACTGTAGCAACTGAGTTGTGTGTACCATTTTCTTGACTCAGTGTGACAGCTCTAAGGTCTTCTTACGCCCCATTAATTATATACATTGTAGAGTCAGTTAGTTCAATATACATATCTGCGTGACAGTGTAACAATGACTGAAGTGCCTCTGATAACAAGGATAGAAATAAAGCATTTGTGTTTCTTCTAATTAGTTTATTTATGCTGTTTTTATATTAAAAAATTACCTCAGTCTTTCAACAGAATTTAGAGTCAAATTTCGCTTACAACTCATTTCACTCTTATACCAATCCATGGGCACTTTCTACTAAATGTACTGTTCTGGAAGCTGCCCGCTTCCGTAGACTTCTGCTATGAAGGCGGCCGAATCCTTGGGGGTTCTCGTTCTGTTTGGACTGCTGAAATCCACCTCGTACACTCAGAGCTTTACCCTGTGTAAAAATATTACAGTATTATGCGACATGCGCTTTTAATACGAGATACACACACACACACACACACACACACACACACACACACGCAGAGAGAGAGAGAGAGAGAGAGAGAGAGAGAGAGAGAGAAATAAACCAAATGTACAGTAAGATTGTCAATACACACATGTCTATTGTTAGCCTTATTTTATCTTCATAAACTCTTCAGCGGAGCGGGGTAGCCGTGCGGTCTAGGGCACCTTGCACGGTTCGCGCGGCTCCCTCCGTCGGAGGTTCGAGTCCTCCCTCGGGCATGGGTGTGTGTGTTGTCCTTAGCGTAAGTTAGTTCAAATTAGATTAAGTAGTGAGTAAGTCTAGAGACCGATGACCTCGGCAGTTTGGTCCCATAGAACTTGGCACAGATTTCCAATTTTTTCCAAACTCCGAAACTATGACAGTAGCTGAAAAGTTTGTGGGAAAAATGTTGCGTGGTACAACTGGAACCATAATATGACGTTGGTTTTTTGTTACTAGGTCGGGTCGCGTCAGAGATATGAGGGTCAATTTTTTTTTTTTTTTTAAGTGGGATGCTATAGTTTGGTATAATTTTCTGAGAGCGGCTATCGAGACGAATCCAGTGATGTGTAGTGAGGTCTTTGAAGGGCAACGAACGTCAAAAAGGTGACATGAAAGTCCATTTGAAGAGATGTGATAAGGAATAACACTCAATCCATGATAAGAAGATTGCACCAGTGCACTGATACCAGTGTTCATCGCTTCAAACACCTTCTGTAAATGACGTTCATGCCACCTTTGTGACCTTCGTTGACCTTCAAATACCTTACTGTTACACATCACTGGATTCGTCTCGATAGCCACTACCAGAAAATAAGTCCCAAACTATAACGTCCCATATAAAAAAACGAAGTTGAACTCCATATCTCTGAAGCGACCCCACCTAGCATACAATGGCCCCCGTTGTACCATGCAACTTTTGTCGGCCAAACTTTTCAGCTACTATCATACTTCCGGAGTTATTCTTGGTGGCAATAGTTTGTGACTCACCCTGTATGTATATATACGTATGAGTTTTTTTGCCACATATTTTTGCTTGACTCTAACCTAGGCAAATGTTTATGTACCATTCCTACTGCCATTCTTTATACACGCTCTGATATATGTACCTGATATGAATCCCGCTCTCCTGAGCAGTATGCAGGTTTATTCACGAGTACTGACGGGTTTTCAGAAGACGACTGTGCGAAAACTGCAAGACGTACAGAAAATAAACACATATCAGTAGATAGCACACCCCTGCCAGTTTTGAACTCACATTACAGTTTCTCGATATGGGCACCGGTTGCGACGTGGAGAAAGCCAATACGTGAGTGCAGTCCATTGATGTCTCTGACACGGATAGGCACAACAGCAGTCTGCATTAGAAATCTGCAGGCTTGAACTAAGTAGATGCGACAGTACGCGACGTAAACTCCGTCCACAGGCCGCAAAGACCGATCTGTACCGAGCGATCGCCGTCTGATCCTCCCTCCGCCAATGGCGTCGCTGGATGTGGTGCGGAGGCCCGTGGGCTCAGCACATCGGTTCCCGGACGTTGTCAGTTTCCGTAACCTGGAGCCGCCACTACTCGACCAAGCAGCTCCTCGACTGGCCTCACAAGGCGTATTATTCCGTTCCAGCCTTCCCCATCAAGGAAAAATCCGTGGCAGTAGCACGAGTCGAACCCGAGTCCTCCACATGGCGGTAAGCTGCACTTAAACGAAGTAAAATAAAATTGGGATTACATTTTATTCCAGTTTTTCCTTTCAAATTTTCGTTTTGTATTTGCTTACTTTTACTTTGTGCTAAGAGTTCGTTTTGCTTGTATTCTGGATGCTTAAGTTTTTGTCTTGTATTTTATCATCCTCTGAGTTTTATTACGAGAGTCCTCTAAACCTGTTTGGTTGGGTCCTTAGTTTGAGACCATTATTTGCTACCATCAACGTCAGTAGGAGGAGGCGGGGGTGGCCGCTGCCTTAGCCGGCAGGGGCGGGATGGCTTTTCTGAGGACCGTCTCCAGGGATATCCGTGGTGTTCGCTAGATCTTCCCTGTAACGTCTGGAAAACGTGGCCTTTCTGCGCTCCTCCCATAGGTACGAGAGGTATTCTATTTTAACTGTGTGTGTCAGTTCTATTACCGACTGTGCAGTTTGCCGCGGAAAAGGTGTTCTATCTCACTGTTTGTGTTCTCTGGGACGGTTCTGTTTACCACTGCTACTATTCTCAGCATGTTTTCCACGTCGTCGCCGCGTCTCCGCACTGGAATCGGTGCTCTGTCGCGGGTGTGACATTTTTTCGAACGGCCTCAGATTTTTGGATACCAGTTTGGCGTTTGGTCGGCGCTATGTTGTTGATGACGTTGTACCACGTCGGTTCTACCTGTTTAGTGAGGGCGCTGTCCTTCAGGTTCAGATGGTTCAAATGGCTCTGAGCACTATGGGACTTAACATCTGAGGTCATCAGTCCCCTTAGAACTACTTAAACCTAACTAACCTAAGGACATCACTCACATCCATTCCCGAGGCAGGATTCGAACCTGTGACCATAGCGGTCGCGTGGTTCCAGACTCAAGCGTCTAGATCCGCTCGGCCACATCGACCGGCACACTTTTGACAGTAACCGTTCATTTATTAGCTTTGCCTTCTACAGGAAATCAATTCTCCGTTCGCATTGGTTCTCGCTAGCCCTCTTGTCGTATATGGTACCGCTTTATAATTATGAGCAGCCATATTCTACAGACACACATACAGTTACTGACCCCTGTGCGGCTCGCGCTCATGCTGTTTACTGCTAGTCATCTTGTTTTTATGGTGCCTCGTTTTTTTCTTTTAATTCGATTTACTGGCATCACTAGGTTGCTGGTTTGCTTGCGCGTGAGTGGCAGCAGCAGCGCTTATCAATAAGTGCACCGGCGTAATATCTCTGGAGCGACTGCTAGTGTTTCCGGGTCTTCGTGTGTCTACAGTTCAGTTGGGAGCTCAGTCGGGGCGCAGCAGCAGTTAATTCGGGGCTGGAGCAGCAGTCGGGACGGAGCGCCTGTGAGGTTAACTTGCCGACCGCTGGCCACACACATGAACCGTCCGACGGAAGGAGATTGGAGCGGGACGACCGCTGGTTGGTCGTTCGGTTGGTCGTCTCATCGGGCGACGTGTATTTGGTCATTTGACTGTTTCTGGGCCTCGTCACTTGGTTATCTTGCCGGACGTGGGTCGGTTCCTTCCTGGTGCGGAGATGTCAGGTGCCCAATGGGCAAGTATTCCCTCTGCTTGGGTGGGTCCAAGCCATTGAGCCCGGGTCGCCGTGTCTCCGAATTCCGAACGGACATGGAGTTAAGTCGGGTTGGAGCTGCAGTCAGCTTCGGACGGCCAAGACTCGCCAGACCGTTGCCGACACACGTAACTTGAGGGGGAACGACCTCGGTTGGTCGTTCGGTCGGTCGTCTCATCGGACAACGTGTATTTGTTCGCCGACCGCTTGTGGAAACTCTCTGTGTGTGAAGCGTGTGTAGCTTCTGTAATTTCCACTGAGCAGATGAATGCTGTCTGCGTTCTGGAGTAGTCAGTCGGTCGGTTGAAATAGAGCAGCGAGCGTTTAGGGTGGAAGGGAATTGATTAGGCTGTTGGTTGTTTCTTCAGCCGTCCCTTGGTCGTGCTGCCACCCGATTGTTTAGTGTTACGCTTGACTGCCTGTCTCACCTAAACTGTGCTTAGAGTTTCCTCCCCAGGCCGACCCTTGGAACACTCCAGAGCACCACCGCTAGTTGTTTGTGATTGTCATTTTATTTGGTCGCAGGTACGGTGCCAGGCCTTCAGCTGTGTATTAATATTGTCTGTTTTATGTTTAGTATATGGCCTTCAGCCGAACTTCATGACAACTATTTTAAGCTTAGGCCTTCACTCGTGTATTATTTAAAATTCTTGTTGCTCTGTATTTAGGCCTTCGGCCGCGTTTCTTTCTGAATCTGTGGCCTTAATATGTAAATACTTGTCCGAAGGTTTCTCTTTAATTATCTTGCATTCTTGAAACGGCCTTCAGCCGTGTTCTGTACTAAATGTTTATCTTAAAGTTGTCTTTAATTATTCTTGAGTAATTACTTGGGCCTTCAGCCGACAAGATGCTTCATGTTTTCTTAAGACGTTTTTCTGTTATACTGTGTAAAAGCTTATCCTTAAAGCCTCTCTTTTATTATCTAAAAAAATTATTGAGCTTTGAGCCGAAGAAAATTGGAATTTCCCATAATGTGGCCTTTAGCCAAAATTGCATTGGCATTGAAACAGAGGATGACACGCATAAAGCTGAAATGCTAAACACCTTTTTCCGAAACTGTTTCACAGAGGAAGACCGCACTGCAGTTCCTTCTCTAAATCCTCGCACGAACGAAAATATGGCTGACATCGAAATAAGTGTCCAAGGAATAGAAAAACAACTGAAATCACTCAACAGAGGAAAGTCCACTGGACCTGACGAGATACAAATTCGATTCTACCCAGAGTACGCGAAAGAACTTGACCCCCCTTCTAACGGCAAAGTACCGCTAGTCTCTAGAGGAACGGAAGGTTCCAAATGATTGGAGAAGAGCGCAGGTAGTTCCAGTTTTCAAGAAGGGTCGTCGAGCAGATGCGTAAGACATGCGTAAACATCGATTTGTTGTAGAATTTTTTGCTCGCATATCATGTCATACCTGGAAACCCAGAATCTACTCTGTAGGAATCAACACGGATTCCGGAAACAGCGATCGTGTGAGACCCAACTCGCTTTATTTGTTCATGAGACCCAGAAAATATTAGATACAGACTCCCAGGTAGATGCCATTTTCCTTCACTTCCGGAAGGCGTTCGATACAGTTCCACACTGTCGCCTGATAAACAAAGTAAGAGCCTACCGAAAATCAGACCAGCTGCGTGGCTGGATTGAAGAGTTTTTAGCAAACAGAACGTTGCATGTTGCTCTCAATGGAGAGACGTCTACTGACGTTAAAGTAACCTCTGGCGTGCCACAGGGGAGTGTTATGGGACCATTGCTTTTCACAATATGTATAAATGATCTAGTAGATAGTGTCGGAAGTTCCATGCAGCTTTTCGCGGATGATGCTGTAGTATACAGAGAAGTTGCAGCATTAGAAAATTGCAGCGAAATGCTGGAAGACATGCAGCGGATAGGCACTTGGTGCAGGGAGTGGCAACTGACCCTTAACATAGACAAATGTAATGTATTGCGAATACATAGAAAGAAGGATCCTTTACTGTATGATTATATGATAGCGGAACGAACACTAGTAGCAGTTACTTCGGTAAAGTATGTGGGAGTATGCATACGGAACGATTTGAAGTGGAAAGATCATATAAAATTAATTGTTGGTAAGGCGGGTACCAGGTTGAGATTCATTGGGAGAGTCCTCAGAAAATGTAGTCCATCAACAAAGGAGGTGGCTTACAAAACACTCGTTCGACCTATACTTGAGTATTGCTCATCAGTGTGTGATCCGTAACAGGTAAGGTTGACAGAGGAGATAGAGAAGATCCAAAGAAGAGCGGCGCGTTTTGTCGCAGGGTTATTAGGTAAGCGTGATAGCGTTACGGAGATGTTTAGCAAACTCAAGTGGCAGACTCTGCAAGAGAGGCGCTCTGCATCGCGGTGTAGCTTCCTGTCCAGGTTTCGGGAGGATGTGTTTCTGGATGAGGTCTCGAATATATTGCTTCCCCCTACTTATACCTCCCGAGGAGATCACGAATGTAAAATTAGAGAGATTCGAGCGCGCACGGAGGCTTTCCGGCAGTCGTTCTTCCCGCGAACCATACGCGACTCGAACAGGAAAGGGAGGTAATGACAGTGGCACGTAAAGAACCCTCCGCCACACACCGTTGGGTGGCTTGCGGAGTATAAATGTAGATGCAGATGTAAATTTGTAAATGCTTGGCTTTTAAAGAAATTCCTTATCTGATCTGAAATATTATTTCGGCCTTTAGCCGAGAAGATATTGCAATTTTACTTGAGGCCTTCAGCCGTTACTCTAAATCCTGGTGTTTTAAAAGGAATCATTTAAACTTATTCTGGAGAAGTTACTCGGGCCCTCAGGCGTGAATTGATCTTTGCTGTTTGAAAGAGAAAACTGTCCATTGGTTTGAGGAATAAAGTTGTGTATTCTTGGTTCAAATGGTTCAAATGGCTCTGAGCACTATGGGACTTAACTGCTGTGGTCATCAGTCCCCTAGAACTTAGAACTACTTAAACCTAACTAACCTAAGGACATCACGCACATCCATGCCCGAGGCAGGATTCGAACCTGCGACCATAGTGGTCGCGCGGTTCCAGACTGTAGCGCCAGAACCGCTCTGCCACTCCGGCCGGCGTGTGTTCTTGAATAACTAACAGTAATTGACCTTGGTTCCTTTCCACAACCTGATCCGCTCTGTCCTGTGAAACCGGATTTCAGTTAGTCATGAATACTTCTGCGTTTCTACTACCATGCACTATCTGCAGTTTTCTGTTAGTATTTTGTTCCCGATCGGTAGCAGAACCACATTCCTCGGATTTAATTTTGCCTCTGCTGCCTGTTCGAATGTTTGCAGAGCTTCTTCTATCCTTTATCTGCCTTTTTCTCGTATAAAGAAGCCCATGTCGTCTGCAGTTTTGCCCAGCAGCGTGATTCCGCTGCTGTTGCTGTGGCTGTGATGCAGAATTGGGTCCAGTGCTATGATGTACAGTGACATAGAAAGCGGGCTGCCTTGTGTCACTGATCTCTGGATCGGTATCGTCGTTCTACTTTCGCCATTTATTGTCGCTTTGGACGTGGCGCTTGTTCGGATATTCTTTATAAGTCGTAGGAAACATTCCTCCGAGTCCGAAGTATTTTCGAGAGCTTTGCACACAAAGTTGTGGCTTACACGGTCACGCGGCTTCTGGAAGTCCATCGACACGGTTGCCGGTTTGACAGGTCACTTCTCTGTACTCGGCTATGGCCTCGAAGATGATCCTGGTGGGTGGGACTCAGATTTGGTGTGGACTTATTATCTTCTCCATCATCGGTTTAATTTTGCCGGCAACGCATATCACTGCTATTTCGTAATCAATGATTAATAGCGTGACCGGTTTGTAATGTTCTACTTTGCGCAGCGTGCCTTTCTACCTTGGGATGAGGAATATATCCCTCTGTAGCGCCGATTACATCACTGACGACATCTGTGACGGTGTAGCCGATAATAGCGCAATATGTGAAGTGAAATTCGGAGGGGAGACCATCTGTTCTGGCAAGTTTCCAGCTGCGCTGGATTTGACGATGTTGCAGGCATTATCATTCTCCGTTATCAGCTACGGAGTCTACTTCATACCACTTCCAACTGTCGAGACTCAATCATTTTGACAATACGGTGGATCGTGTTTAGCTTTTCGTGAAGTCCAGAACTTAATGTCAAGCGTTAGCCGCTACTTTCAAATGGTTCAAATGGCTCTGAGCACTATGGGACTCAACTGCTGAGGTCATAAGTCCCCTAGAACTTAGAACTACTTAAACCTAACTAACCTAAGGACAACACACACATCCATGCCCGAGGCAGGATTCGAACCTGCGACCGTAGCGGTCGCGCGGTTCCAGACTGTAGCGCCAGAACCGCTCGGCCACCAGCGGCCGGCAGCCGCTACTTTTTGCACCTCGGTGTTGTAATGTCCAACTGTTGTTGTTGTTGTGGTCTTCAGTCCTGAGACTGGTTTGATGCAGCTCTCCATGCTAATCTATCCTGTGCAAGCTTCTTCATCTCCCAGTACCTACTGCAGCCTACATCCTTCTGTATCTGTTTAGCGTATTCGTCTCTTGGTCTCCCTCTACGATTTTTACCCTCCTCCCTGCCCTCCAATACTAAATTGGTGATCCCTTGATGTCTCAGAACATGTCCTACCAACCGATCCCTTCTCCTAGTCAAGTTGTGCCACAAACTTCTCTTCTCCCCAGTCCTATTCAGTACCTCCTCATTAGTTATGTGATCTACCCATCTAATCTTCAGCATTCTTCTGTAGCACCAAATTTCAAAGGCTTCTATTCTCTTCTTGTCCAAACTATTTATCGTCCATGTTTCACTTCCATACATGGCTACACTCCATACAAATACTTTCAGAAACGACTTCCTGACATTTAAATCTATACTCGATGTTAACAAATTTCTTTTCTTCAGAAACGCTTTCCTTACTATTGCCAGTCTACATTTTATATCCTCTCTACTTCGACCATCATCAGTTACTTTTCTCCCCAAATAGCAAAACTCCTTTACTATTTTAAGTGTCTCATTTCCTAATCTAATTCCCTCAGCATCGCCCGACTTAATTCGACTACATTTCATTATTCTCGTTTTGCTTTTGTTGATGTCATCTTATATCCTCCCTTCGAGACACTGTCCATTCCGTTCAATTGCTCTTCCAAGTCCTTTGCTGTCTCTGACAGAATTACAATGTCATCGGCGAACCTCAAGGTTTTTATTTCTTCTCCATGGATTTTAATACCTACTCCGAATTTTTCTTTTGTTTCCTTTACTGCTTGCTCAATATACAGATTGAATAACATCGGGGAGAGGCTACAACCCTTTCTAACTCCGTTCCCAACCACTGCTTCCCTTTCATGTCCCTCGACTCTTATAACTGCCATCTGCTTTCTGTACAAATTGTAAATAGCCTTTCGCTCCCTGTATTTTACCCCTGCCACCTCCAGAATTTGAAAGAGATTATTCCAGTCAACATTGTCAAAAGCTTTCTCCAAGTCTACAAATGCTAGAAACGTAGGTTTGCCTTGTCTTAATCTACCTTCTAAGATAAGTCGTAGGGTCAGTCTTCCCTCACATGTTCCCATATTTCTACGGAATCCAAACTGATCTTCCCCGAGGTCGGCTTCTACAAGTTTTTCCATTCGTTTGTACAGAATTCGCGTTAGTTTTTTGCAGCCGTTACTTATTAAACTGATAGTTCGGTAATTTTCACATCTGTCAACACCTGCTTTCTTTGGGATTGGAATTATTATATTCTTCTTGAAGTCTGAGGGTGTTTCGCCTGTCTCATACATTTTGCTCACCAGATGGTAGAGTTTTGTCAGGACTGGCTCTCCCAAGGCTGTCAGTAGTTCTAATGGAATGTTGTCTACTCCCGGGGCCTTGTTTCGACTTAGGTCTTTCAGTGCTCTATCAAATTCTTCACGCAGTATCATATCTCCCATTTCATCTTCATCTACATCCTCTTCCATTTCCATAATATTGTCCTCAAGAACATCGCCCTTGTATAGTCCCTCTATATACTCCTTCTACCTTTCTGCTTTCTCTTCTTTGCTTAGAACTGGGTTTCCATCTGAGCCCTTGATATTCATACAAGTGGTTCTCTTTTCTCCAAAGGTCTCTTTAATTTTCCTGTAGGCAGTATCTATCTTACCCCTAGTGAGGTAAGCCTCTACATCCTTACATTTGTTCTCTAGCCATCCCTGCTTAGCCATTTTGCACTTCCTGTCGATCTCATTTTTGAGACGTTTGTATTCTTTTTTGCCTGCTTCGTTTACTGCAGTTTTATATTTTCTCCTTTCATCAATTAAAGTCAGTATTTCTTCTGTCACCCAAGGATTTCTACTAGCCCTCGTCTTTTTACCTACTTTATCCTCTGCTGCCTTCACCACTTCATCCCTCAAAGCTATCCATTCTTCTTCTACAGTATTTCCTTCCCCCATTCTTGTCAATTGTTCCTTTATGCTCTTCCTGAAACTCTCTACAACCTCTAGTTCTTTCAGTTTATCCAGGTCCCATCTCCTCAAATTCCCACCTTTTTGCAGTTTCTTCAGTTTTAATCTGCAGTTCATAACCAACAGATTGTGGTCAGAGTCCACATCTGCCCCTGGAAATGTCTTACCATTTAAAACCTGGTTCCTAAATCTCTGTCTTACCATTATATAACCTATCTGAAACCTGTCAGTATCTCCAGCCTTCTTTCATATATACAACCTTCTTTTATGATTCTTGAACCAAGTGGTAGCTATGATTAAGTTGTGCTCTGTGCAAAATTCTACCAGACAGCTTCCTCTTTCATTTCTTAGCCCCAATCCATATTCACCTACTACGTTTCCTTCTCTCCCTTTTCCTATTACCGAATTCCAGTCACCCATGACTATTAAATTTTCGCCTCCCTTCACTATCTGAATAATTTCTTTTATTTCATCATACATTTCTTCAATTTCTTCGTCATCTGCAGAGCTAGTTGGCATATAAACTTGTACTATTGTAGTAGGCGTGGGCTTCGTGTCTATCTTGGCCACAATAATGCGTTCACTATGCTGTTTGTAGTAGCTTACCCGCACTCCTATTTTTTTAATTCATTATTAAACCTACTCCTGCATTACCCCTATTTGATTTTGTATTTATAACCCTGTATTTACCTGACCAGAAGTCTTGTTCCTCCTGCCACCGAACTTCACTAATTCCCACTATATCTAACTTTAACCTATCCATTTCCCTTTTTAAATTTTCTAACCTACCTGCCCGATTAAGGGATCTGACATTCCACGCTCCGATCCGTAGAACGCCAGTTTTCTTTCTCCTGATAACGACGTCCTCCTGAGTAGCCCCCGCCCTGAGATCCGAATGGGGGACTATTTTACCTCCGGAATATTTCACCCAAGAGGACGCCATCATCATTTAACCATACAGTAAAGCTGCATGCCCTCGGGAAAAATTACGACAGTAGTTTCCCCTTGCCTTCAGCCGTTCGCAGTACCAGCACAGCAAGGCCGTTTTGGTTATTGTTACAAGGCCAGATCAGTCAATCATCCAGACTGTTGCCCCTGCAACTACTGAAAAGGCTGCTGCCCCTCTTCAGGAACGACACGTTTGTCTGGCCTCTCAACAGATACCTCTCCGTTGTGGTTGCATCTACGGTACGGCTATCTGCATCACTGAGGCACGCAAGCCTCCCCACCAATGTCAAGGTCCATGGTTCTTGGGGGGTAATTTTTTGTTATCACTTTCTCATAGGCAACATCATCATCTCCAAAATGTCAGAGCTTGCAATCTAATGTTTTTACTAAGACAAAGTTACATACATCCTGTCACATACGAGAAACTACTCCTGTGTCTTTGGATAAGCCCACAGTAAAGTTACTGCGTTCTGTGTGTCCATTACTAGCAAATCTTCCTAGAGATCAGGGACACTTTAAGGCACAAGCATCGGCTTGGGGCGCCCAGCTGAGGGGGACGCCAGCCTGACAGGAGCAGCAAGAGCCGACCAAGGGCAAAATTCGTGTACAGGGTAGGTCATAGTCAGTAGCGAAACCTCGGATTATAGGATAACAGAAGTAAATACTTTCGCCAAACATTTCTTGGGAATAACTGATAAAAATTATTGACGTATCACGTTTTAAACATTCGTGGCAAAATACAGATGTCCTAACGGACTTTGAACTGTGAAAACTAGCCTTCCCAACAGCGAAGTACCAAAGCTTCTTGCTCCATCTTTAAAATTTTTAATTTTGTTTCCAGAATACGTCGGACGTCATTAACGAGAATGTACAAATGTCGTCATATGTGCCACCTTTTCCGTTACCGCTAGCAAGCAGCTATTTTACAGGTAGGGTCTTGTGTTCCTGATAGATATCATAATAATCATATATAGATAATAGATAATAATAGTAGTTGATAATAATAATAGTTGAACATCGTGAAATAAATGTAACTGTTATTTCCAAAATAATCGAACGACACACTTGACAAAAATATACATCTATTTTTACGAGAGACTTTCTTTCGATTCAGACAATAGGCCAAAGGAAGATTGTTATATCAGATGGAACAGACAGTGTCCAATGGTCAAAATTATTCGGTGCATGCAAGTATAAGGATTACTTACGTGAATCCTAAATTCCATTCCAGGTTGTCCATGAGAGATCACGTTGTGTATCCGATCACTGGAACTCTGTCCGTGTTCACAGCTTCCAGGAGAGCTTGTAACGGAACTGAAATGATGGTGGGCTGACAGTAATTTGGAGCCCGCGCGTCGGAAATGGGCGCGCTGGTGTGAGACTGCCAGGGAGGGCACCCTGATGCCATCTATTGGCGAAACTGGGAATTAGCGCTGCCCGTCAGACAATGCACTAAGCTCTCGGAGTCAAATGTATTCTTTTTCTTGGTAATTATAAGTTATTACTGTATGATTTAATGTTATAAAGCGCTAGTAGTAAATTATTATGACTGGTACGAACTCCAGGGTAATAAATATAAATATTCTTAAATACTAAATGATTTCGGTGAAAAGGTGGTAGGGGAACGCCCCCACTCTTGGTGATACGAGCGTAGCTAGAGGTAGCTGGAGACACAGGGACTGAACAATAAAATGGCCTGGGGAGTGTTGGCGTGATCGGACGTGCGTAACTGTGTTCACGCAAAAGTGATTGTGCAACAGCGAAGAGGCGAATATCGTCGCCGTTTGTGGAGTAGAACGCGACGAATGGTTGTCGAAGCCATCTCTATGCCACTGGGGCTGATTGTAAGAGTTCCTGCGCCCAGATTTTATGGCGGACGTGCAGTAGCTTATACGAGTGCTACAGCTCGTAGTTCCAGCCGCCATTGAGGGCATGAGGCGTGAAGAGCTGCGTTAGCCACATGCATCTCACCACCAGCACCGACACGTCTACCCAAGGCAAGACTGCTTGCAATTGTTAAGTTGAACTTTGTATACATGTAAAAGGAGAATACCAGTTTTCTTTTGTGCAAGTGCAGAAGACAGAATATAGTAATGAGTAAAATTACGACGCATGTTGTTCATTGTAAAGTGTAGTAACCTGAAACATAGTGTAGTGAAATCAGACTGAGGCCACCATCGCCTCTTTCATTTACAATTCTTTTGGGTGTAGAATACTTTAGCGTATAAGAATGTTGAAAACAGCAATGGTCACACCAGAATGAGTCGCCTATTTATAGTTACTTAAATTTTTCTGAGTAACCTTTCAAGTAAAGTCACTTAACTAATTCTATATCAATTGTCCAAAGAGTAATATCCAAAATCATTAAATAAGTTGAAGGATAGAATTTTGTTAACCTAAGTTGCATAAGTTGTCTTGGTGGTAATTACCAAGCCAACTCACAGAAATTGAGAGAGTATTTGCTTTGTAGAATCACCTAGAATGATCAGAAATAGTAATATTCAGAATTAAGTTTAAATTCAACTCAAGCCGTTTCACTTTGAAACGAGCCAAAAAACTGATTTATTCTTTTGCTCCTTCAGAGCTGGCGACCGTAGTTATAAGTATTTTCAGGAGGATTCGACGGTAAGTCTGCTGCTCTCGTCGTGCTGATAGGATTACCCACTGCTGCTAGCAGTGGTGATTGGATACATAAGCTCACTACCAAGTTAAGTGGGTCAGGTAGGCAGTGTTACCGTGTGAACTGTAGGGCACTGTAGGCCGTGGATCGAACCCGTTCAATCATCACAGCTCTTTGGGAAATAGTCTGGTTAGGAGTGTACTAATCATTAGGTAAATACTGGCGAGTAACGGTCAAAAATGTATACGCAAGTGAATTTAGCAAGGTCCATGTAGCACCTAGTTAATGTGGTGCAATGGCGAGGGTAGGAGTGGAGTAAAAGTGAGCTGAGCTTGTGGCAGCTGTGCTGTCTTCAAAGATTAATAACGTGAATTCACTACTACCTCTTACCATTAGGACTGAGCTATTTACGGTTAAAATACGTAGCAGTAAGCGCAAAGGCGTGACAGCTACAAGTCCGTATCGGCTTTATACATACGGAAGTAGGAAGCGGGTCATTCTGTCAGTGGAGGGGGTTAAAACAACCGAGTCAGTTGGGAACATACCCCATTTACTGATGGAAAGATTCGGCGGTTCGGTCGCATGTGGCGACCGTGACAGGACTTACCAAGTTTGTAGAATAATGGCTGCAATAAAAGTGTTTTATATAAACTTGTAGTTTCAAGAAAATTTTAAATTTAAAATTCTGTTGTGGACAAATATACCACAATTGTAAGTTCAAGACGATAACCTGCAAAGGAGCAAAAGAAAGTCCAATAGTAAGAGTTAAACAAGTAATACTTGGTTTAATAAACATTTCTATTAGGCACGAAATACAGCAGCTTAAGATGGAGTCGAATAGTAACAAGCAAGACGAAAACATTACAAGGTCAGACCCAGAATTAGGGACCATAGATACTGTTGTAGGGTTGGAAAATCTTATAGATGAATCCACACCCACAAGACAGGAGGAACGGGAAGTGAAACCAATGGTAGTGAAAAGTGAACCCAATGTATCTGTGGATGCAAGTCACAAGGGAGAGGATATGGAATTAACAAGTTTGTTAAATAGGATGATGGCGCAAATTCGAGAAGGGAATGCTAGTTTGAAAGCAGAAATGGCTAGTCATATATCCCAACTGGATGAAAACCTATCTGGTAAAATAAAAGCCAATTTAGATATTTTGAATACGCAAAGCCAGCGTATCACAGAGGTAAACAAATCAGTAAATAGCATTAGGGCTGAAATAACAAATGTTCAGAGAAAAGTCACAGAAATAGAGAAAAGATTTGATACCGAAATTCAGAGAATAGAGAAATCAGTGGAACCTTTGGTTAGTGAAAAATTAGAACCGATAATTGAAAGTAAATTACAGGTGATAGTACCAGTTGTAAAGAAAGAGATTGTTAAAGAAACAGCAGCTGATATTGAAACACTGCACAATACCATGTTGAGTTTTCATGCATGTGTGCAGGAGCAGGAAAATACACTGCGTAATGAGATAAAATTGTTAAGTCAGCAAGTTCAGAATCAGACGTTTCTTAACTGTAGTGGTATCCCACTGGTAACGCAAAAATCGGAAATACTGAGTAGGGAGGAAAAATACGATCCTCAAAAGAAACAAGGTGGATGGCATCCAATGGATTTTATAAAAAATTGTGAACGTGTCTTACCAACAGACATGTCGGATAAGGAAAAAATTAATTTAGTAATAGACGCTTTAGCAGGTCATGCTAAACGTTGGGGATTGAATTTGGATATCGACAATTTGAAGTTTACAGACTTCAAAGAAAAGTTCCTTGAGGAATTCTGGAGCACACAACAGAGAGATAGGTTGTGGAGAGAATTCGTTGTCGCCAGAATGCCAGAACATGGGCGTGGGCTCATGAAAGAATACTGTGAAGGATGGTTCAAGCGTTTGGAGTATCTTAAAGATCGTAGATCAGAATCGGAGATAGTGTGGGAGTTGTGGAAAAAGCTACCTGACGATTCAAAGCGGTATGTAGGAGGCACTCATCGAACATTCGATGAATTTTTAGAAAAAATCGAGAATGAAGATAGGTGGCGTGAAACTAGAGAGTTTCGAGGTTTCAGAAATCAGAATGGAATAGTAAAAGGTGGTAGGAATGAACCGCAAATTAACATGATGAGAGGAAGAGGTCGAGGAGGTAACTCTCAGCGAGGGAGAGGACACTATCAGGGAAACGGGATGCATTATCAAAATCAGGAAAACTAAATACCGCGCAGGTCAAGGGCCTAACGCGCGCGGAAAGAAAGAAATGGCCCAAATATAGGGAAGATTGGAGTAGTCAGTACTATAGTAGGATAGTGCGTCGTTCGCCTGAAGAGCAGTTACATAAACGAAACTTTGCGAAGTATAATGCAGGGATACAAACAGAGGAGAGAGAGCAGAGAGGAATTATTAAGGGAAATGAAGTAGGAAAAGAATATCGGTCGGATGTGAAGGCTCACGTGAATGAAATAAGTACAATTCGAGGTCAGAGTGACGAATTGATGAAGGAAGAGTCAGAGAAGGCGTTGTTTGTCTGTAGGGATGGCAACTGTCCAGAGAGGCAGGGGCAAGGTAGGAGTGATGTGACTTATGGTAAAAGGTTCGTACGAATAGTCGACGAATCGCATCGAGAAGTAATTAAAGAGGGAAGGGTGGATAAGAAAAAGGGGCATAGTGCAGAGACGCATGCCGATTCAGAAATTACCTCGTATGCAGAATATGTACATCAGCTCAAAAGCCAGCCAGCACAATTAGAAAGATCTTCCACTCAAGTGATTAGTTTGGACCCGAATATGACAGTGTTAGAGAGCCATACCGATTATGATGTGTACCTAGTGACAGCAAGAGTACATGACTGTGATGAAGATTCTTTTAGAGAAATTAGAGAAAGTGTATCTAACCAAGAGAAAGAGTGTTGTGATCCCTGTAGTACCGAAGCAAATGAGTTGAGTGAGACTGGAATTCCATTAGTAGGGGAAAATAATGAAAGTAAGAGTGGCGAATGCACATCCAACAAAGGGAAAATAGAGAAATGGATTATAATTTGCGAGAATTATTTGAATCCGAAGAATGTCATATTTCTAAGGAGGAGGAATTATCGTCAGAATCATCAGAAAGCATCCAAGGAGAAAAGGAAGTAGAGGAAGTTTACGATCCCGCAACCGAGAGTTCAGGCATGACAGATTCGAATGAGAACGAGATGGCATTAAAGAGCCTAGACGAAGGACTATTGGAAAAAGTGGTGAAAGAATTTAGGATGAAAAGGAGAAAGAAACCTCCAGATGGAATGGTCAGTATAAAAACCGGAGAAATAATATGGCAAGACTTGGCGGTGGAAAAGGATTTATTATGGGAAGATGAAGAAAGTATGAAAGAGGACAATAGGATGCAAACAATCCTGCCCATTAATGTATGTGGGTACGATTTATATGTATTGTTGGATACGGGTGCTCAAATAAGTGCTATTTCGCACGCATTTTTTGAGATGATCAAAGAGCAACGAGGAGTAGTCATGATGCCAGTAACAGGTGTTAAAGTGATAGGGGCGACAGGGAAATGTAGTAAACCTGTTAAACATCAAGTGATGATGGAATTTAAGATAAAAAACAAGCAATTTTCGAATGCATTTTTAGTAGTTCCAGAGCTCAGTGCCGAGATCATTTTAGGCATTGACTGGTTAATAAAACAGAAAGTAATTATAGATTGTGACAAAGGGATAATAGTTTGTAAAGTTGATAGTGCGGTATTAGAAATACCATTTGAATCATCTAGAGTAGTGGAAGAGAACCAGCTGAGATGGGTAGAATTTAGAGATGATCATGATTCAGGAATAGGTCAAAAATTCGATTGGTTTCTCGTGAGGCAGATAGTTGAAGATGGAAATAAGGAGACACTCCTTCGAAATGTAGTGGATAAAACGGAAGGATTATCTGATGCCCAAAGGGAGGATCTATGGCAAATTCTGAAAGAAAATCGGGAGGTATTTTCGGACAGACCGGGACGAGTGATAAATTATGAGTACTGCATGGAGGTAGAGGAGCATGAACCTTTCTTCAAACCACCATATAATGTACCCGTGTCTAAGAAAGAAGCAGTTCAAAAAGAAATAGATAAAATGGTTTCATGTGGGGTCATTGAACGGAGTTCTAGCCCATATAATAACCCACTGGTGATAGTAGGTAAGAAGGATGGAAGTGTACGAATAGTGATAGATGCTCGTACTCTGAATAAAGTAGTGAAGAGGGAGTTGGATCGTCCAGAGAACATAGATAATTTATTGCAGAAGTTTAATGGTGTAAAGTACATGACTAGTTTAGACCTAACTGCAGGATACTGGCAAATCCCATTAAGTGAGGAGTCTAGGAAGTACACGGCATTTTTATTCAATGGCAAATGCTACCATTTCACAGTGGTACCATTTGGCCTAAATACTTCCGTTTCAGTGTTCATTCGGGCTTTAGACAAAATTTTAGGAAGTGAACTTAGTTCGCTAATCACGGTTTATGTAGATGATCTGTTAATTGCTACAAGGACATGGGAAGAGCACATGGAGTTATGCGACAGGGTGTTCAAAGCTTTAATTAAAGGAGGAATGACCCTGAACCTGAAAAAATGCGAGTTTGTGAAGAAAGAAATAAAGTTTTTAGGTCACATAGTAACACCAGAGGGAATTGAAAAGGATCCCGATAAAGTCAAAGCAATAAGAAATTGTCCGGCTCCCAAGAATAAAAAACAACTAAAGTCGTTTATAGGACTTTGTTCCTTTTATCGTAAGTATGTGGATGATCAGGTGTTCAATAGCCCACATCTGAACAACCTACTTAAGAAGAACAGTGTGTATATATGGACTGAGGAATGTGAAAAAGCATTCAACCGGCTAAAAGACGATTTGGCTAAAAACATAAAGTTATGGCACCCTGACCTGTGTGAACCATTCCACATGGCAACAGATAATTCAGATTATGGATTGGGAGTATCCATATTTCAGGAGGTAATGATAGATGGGGAAAAAACTCATAGACAAATAGCATTTGCGAGTAGTACCATGTCTAAGTACGAAAGAAACTATACGGTTTCAGAGAAGGAGGCTTTAGCTATAGTATGGGGTTTTAGGAAATTTCAACTTTTCTTATGGGGACATAAGACTGTGGTCCATACAGACCACAAAGCTTTAATATTTTTGAAGGACTGCAGATTGTTACATAACAGGTTGACCAGATGGGCGCTGTTTTTACAACAATTTGATATAGAGATCAGGTATGTTAAAGGGAAAGAACATGCAGTACCGGATGCTTTGTCGAGATGACCGGAAGGATGTGAGACACTAGAAAGTGCAAAGAATAGGGAAGATGTTTTTGAGGTGAATTACTTCAAAAAAGCGGAAGGAAGAGAAAAAATTAGGGAAATATGTCGGAATATGCGAAGATATCAAAGTGATGATGATGCACTCAAGTCGGTAAAGGTCAAGTTTGACAATCCGGACGCAACTAACATAAGGGCTTCATATAAAATACACAAAGGTGTACTGTATCTTCAAAGATTAAATAATCCAGGGAAGTGGAGAGTATGTTGGCCGGAACAACACACTGAAGTGCTGATAGATTATGTTCACTTGGCATATGGCCATTGTGGTGCATGGAAGTGTACCGATAAGTTAGATGAATGCATTACCTTTAACAACATGGCACGAAGGGTAGCACAGAGGATAAGATCTTGTGATCTATGCCAAAAGGCGAAAGTAACAAATGCAACTAATCAAGGGCCCATGCAATCAATAAAACCTGATGAAGTATTAGAAATAGTAGCAGTAGATATCTTTGGACCATTGCCGAAAACCATGGGGGGTTTTGTGTACATATTTGTAGCAGTTGAACTTTTCTCAAAGTATATAAAGCTATATCCCTTGAGAAAAGCTACTGCCAGAGCTGTGTATGATAAAATGGTGTGTGATTATTTTGTGAAAGTAGGGAAGCCAAAGAGAATACTATCAGATAATGGTGTTCAGTTTTGCTCAAAAATGTGGAAGGATGGGATAACTGAGAAACAGGTAGAAGTGGTACATATCTCAGCTTATCACCCATCAAGCAATCCAGCAGAAAGATATATGCGTGAGATAGGTCGGTTATTTAGGACGTACTGCCATAGCAACCACAAGAAGTGGGGCATGTATGTGAGTGAATTCGAAGAAATCATGAATTCATTAACAAACGAGAGCACTGGATTTACTCCAGAAGAAATCCTGAAAAAGACGAGAAGTAAAAGTCTAGTAGAAGACCTACTAGAATTTCCATATAGAGTTGAATTAGATTATGATAGTAAAAAGAACTTAGTAAAAGACAAGATGAGAAAACAAGCAGATGCGAGAATTCGTCGTCATGACGAAAAAGTAAGGAATCCTAAATTCAAAATAGGTGATCTCGTTCTTGTAAAAACACATGAAAAGTCAAGTGAAATTAATAACGAGATCAGCAAATTTAAATATATATATAATGGACCATTTAAAATAGTGTCCATACCCAATGTGAATGCTTATTATTTAGAGTACCCATTAACAGGCAAACATCTGGGAGTAAGAAACATAGTGGATCTCAAAAGGTATGAACCACGAATTCTACCAGATTGAAAATAAATATATAAATAAATATTAAAGTAAACCAATATGTAAATAGTTTTGTTTCTTTTGTTCTATGTGAAAGGTAAATGTTCACTAAAATATGTTGCAGTATTCTAATGAAACTTCTAGTTTAAGTAGAGACTAAACAGACTGGGAAAGACTGAGCTTCTAAGAAAGCCTTAATAGATGTGTAAATAAGTGTTGTGGAAGAGGTAGAAAAGTGAGGAGGTAAAGTGAAAAGGATAGGCTCTAAAGTAATAGGCGCATAACGTGTGTTTTACTTGCCTGAGATAAAAGAAGTGTATTTAAAATTTTTGTAAAAAAGATGTTTAAAGTGTACTGTGTTTAGAAGTAAGAAAATTGGAAAGAATATATGTAAATCATTTATGTAATGCTTAGCAGGAAAGATAGAAAGAATTGGTGTTTAATTTTAAATAAGTAATATAAGTACCAAGGTGTATCAGTAAGAAAGAGAAAACCCTTGGTAAAAAGCTTAACGAAAATTTCAGATTCATTATAGGAGAGACTTCTTTTTGAATTATCACTGTTAGATACTTCAATAAGAAGTGGGGCATGTGTAACGGAACTGAAATGATGGTGGGCTGACAGTAATTTGGAGCCCGCGCGTCGGAAACGGGCGCGCTGGTGTGAGACTGCCAGGGAGTGCACCCTGATGCCATCTATTGGCGAAACTGGGAATTAGCGCTGCCCGTCAGACAATGCACTAAGCTCTCGGAGTCAAATGTATTCTTTTTCTTGGTAATTATAAGTTATTGCTGTATGATTTAATGTTATAAAGCGCTAGTAGTAAATTATTATGACTGGTATGAACTCCAGGGTAATAAATATAAATATTCTTAAATACTAAATGATTTCGGTGAAAAGGTGGTAGGGGAACGCCCCCACTCTTGGTGATATGAGCGTAGCTAGAGGTAGCTGGAGACACAGGGACTGAACAATAAAATGGCCTGGGGAGTGTTGGCGTGATCGGACGTGCGTAACTGTGTTCACGCAAAAGTGATTGTGCAACAGCGAAGAGGCGAATATCGGCGCCGTTTGTGGAGTAGAACGCGACGAATGGTTGTCGAAGCCGTCTCTATGCCACTGGGGCTGATTGTAAGAGTTCCTGCGCCCAGATTTTATGGCGGACGTGCAGTAGCTTATACGAGTGCTACAGCTCGTAGTTCCTGCCGCCATTGAGGGCATGAGGCGTGAAGAGCTGCGTTAGCCACATGCATCTCACCACCAGCACCGACACGTCTACCCAAGGCAAGACTGCTTGCAATTGTTAAGTCGAACTTTGTATACATGTAAAAGGAGAATACCAGTTTTCTTTTGTGCAAGTGCAGAAGACAGAATATAGTAATGAGTAAAATTACGACGCATGTTGTTCATTGTAAAGTGTAGTAACCTGAAACATAGTGTAGTGAAATCAGACTGAGGCCACCATCGCCTCTTTCATTTACAATTCTTTTGGGTGTAGAATACTTTAGCGTATAAGAATGTTGAAAACAGCAATGGTCACACCAGAATGAGTCGCCTATTTATAGTTACTTAAATTTTTCTGAGTAACCTTTCAAGTAAAGTCACTTAACTAATTCTATATCAATTGTCCAAAGAGTAATATCCAAAATCATTAAATAAGTTGAAGGATAGAATTTTGTTAACCTAAGTTGCATAAGTTGTCTTGGTGGTAATTACCAAGCCAACTCACAGAAATTGAGAGAGTATTTGCTTTGTAGAATCACCTAGAATGATCAGAAATAGTAATATTCGGAATTAAGTTTAAATTCAACTCAAGCCGTTTCACTTTGAAACGAGCCAAAAAACTGATTTATTCTTTTGCTCCTTCAGAGCTGGCGACCGTAGTTATAAGTATTTTCAGGAGGATTCGACGGTAAGTCTGCTGCTCTCGTCGTGCTGATAGGATTACCCACTGCTGCTAGCAGTGGTGATTGGATACATAAGCTCACTACCAAGTTAAGTGGGTCAGGTAGGCAGTGTTACCGTGTGAACTGTAGGGCACTGTAGGCCGTGGATCGAACCCGTTCAATCATCACAGCTCTTTGGGAAATAGTCCGGTTAGGAGTGTACTAATCATTAGGTAAATACTGGCGAGTAACGGTCAAAAATGTATACGCAAGTGAATTTAGCAAGGTCCATGTAGCACCTAGTTAATGTGGTGCAATGGCGAGGGTAGGAGTGGAGTAAAAGTGAGCTGAGCTTGTGGCAGCTGTGCTGTCTTCAAAGATTAATAACGTGAATTCACTACTACCTCTTACCATTAGGACTGAGCTATTTACGGTTAAAATACGTAGCAGTAAGCGCAAAGGCGTGACAGCTACAAGTCCGTATCGGCTTTATACATACGGAAGTAGGAAGCGGGTCATTCTGTCAATGGAGGGGGTTAAAACAACCGAGTCAGTTGGGAACATACCCCATTTACTGATGGAAAGATTCGGCGGTTCGGTCGCAAGCTCCCAAGAAACCCTGTAAAGAGAAAAAAGCAATTAATATGAGTTCGTGGATGGTAAAATCTAAAAATAAGTTGGTCTACGGCTCAGGGCAGTGAGTGTTACGTACGATATAGTAATCGATCCTGTCAGTATCATTGCGTCCTCCTTTATCCTTCCATCCATTCTCAGTTATAATTATCGGGTATCCAGCGTATTCGTTAGCAATCCAGTTCAATAAACTTCGGAATGCCGAGGGCGATGCCTGAAAGAACAAGATGTTTTATTTATCAGTCCTCAATATACAAGTCACATTATCTGCTAATTTTGTCCTATGGATCAGAGAGTTGGACAAAGAAAGATCTAGGCAGAGTACAAGCAACAGAGATGCGCTTTCTACGACGGATCCCGGGTAAGACGAGAACGGACAGAATAAGGAATGAAACAATACGAAACATCCTGAAGATCAAGCCCCTGAAAGAAACTATGGAGAGAATCGGCTTATTGGGGGGGGGGGGGGGGGGGGGGAGGGGGGAGGATGTCAAACGGGCTGACTTGGAGCAGGAGAAGGACCACAGAACATTTCCACTGTCTATACTTTTACAAATAAATACATAAAACTTTGTCAGCATGACCAGGAAGGATTCAGGGTTCACACTCATAGCAGTGTAAGTTCAAAAACATAACAAAATAATTTTTTAATCTGAAATTTCATCATTTTTTCACTTATTATTGAGTGCATTTGTTACCATAGTTACACTTTTTTTTTCATAAGTAAGAGGGATTCTTCGATGAATTTTGCACAGCATACAAACCATAATTACAGGCGTACGAAACTCTAAAGCTTATTTAATTTATGAAAACAAGAATGAGTTGTTACATTTTAAACTTCATGTTTAGAAAAAACTCAGATTTTTTAGTTAATTATCTCAATTTTACCATAGTTTTTAATAGCGTTGGAAAATTCTAGAGTTTCATATCTCGGTTGATCCACGGTTCAGAGCATTATCATTGAAAACTATTACATGTCCCCCATCATACCGTCACTTAGGGAAAACCTCGGTTCGATATCTGGAAACTTTCTGGAAATATACGCAGGATGATTCTTATTAACGTTTAAAAGACCCCGAAGCGACGTAGATGTCGCTGAGACGAGTAATTTAATGTAATGGGGCCGCAAATGTCGGGAAATACCACAAAAGTGGATGACAAATGTTGGTGACTTCACCATTTGACGTGCTTCGTACGGTTGGTTTTTGTTGTACTGTACTTTGAAACAAACCATCGGAGGCCGTGAGACTGGTAAATAAAATATTACCTCAGAGTAAACACACAATTGTCTATGCAATGCAAAGAAAAAAAAATGGTGCCTGCCAGACGCAAGAATCGAACGCTGAGCCCCACGCGATGAAGTCGCACACGTTGGCCTAGAGCCACAGCGATGTGGTCACTTGAGTTGCGTTGGGAGGACCAGGTGGGAGAGACCAATAGGCTCAACCGCTGCACGTGCGCCGAAGTACTTCATCTGCTGACGTCACATGTTCAGCGTCCACGTCCGAGGTATTTCCCGACACCTGTGGCCCAATTTGTCTTATGTTACTTGCCTCGGCGACATCTAGGTGGCTTCAGGGGTTTTTAAACTTTAATACGAATCGTCGTATACTATCAGTCCATTCTCCGAAAATCGCACATCAACAGCACATCCGCAAATATTGCGGAAATGGAAAGTACTATTGATGTGTTATTTTCACATAATGGACTGACAACCAGTGGCTCGTATTGTTAACCAAATAACAGATTGTGACAATACTTAGAAAGTGTATTTTTTGTGCAAACATACACTTTTAAACGGAACTACGCCTGTTGACATTAACAGAATAGAAGTAGAGTAAATTAGAATGTCAGTGGAGTGCGTAGCAGGATTCTAGTGCGAGTCGTTTACGAAATATCGCATTTTGAAAAGTTTCCACTCCGACACTTGTTTCTGCCACTGAACCTGCCTGCCTGATAGGTACGATGTTGTTATGTTTGCCTACAGTGTGCTTGTGTGTAACTCCAGTACAGTGCGACTTGCTAGTCAGTTAGCGTGTGACAGTCCAGGCGGTAGGTCGCGTGTGGACGAAGGGACTTACGAATGCAGAAAAAGGCGTCAAGCGTATCGTGTATGGAGAGTGTAGAAAGAATCAAGTTGGTTCTGGTACAATGTATGCGGATAGGTATTCCAAAAGGCGTCAACCATCTCGGCAATTATTTATCAACCTCTTCAGCTTGTTACGTGAAAGTGGTAATGTAACACCCATCAACGTAATACAAGCAAAAATGTGACGACAGAAGAGGCAGAAATAAGTGTTCTTGCTACTGATGCAGTTGATCCGCACGTTAGCTCCCTCACAATCGCACGAGGAATTGGCATGAGTCAGGCAAGAATCCTACGCATTCTCCATCGACGTAGGTTATATTCCTATCATATCTGGCGAAGAGTTCTCGGGCTTCCAGCCGGGTGGCGGTGTCTTCAAACTGCGACGTCTCGACGAGTAACATACTCATCATCTTCTGGCGAAGTGCCGAGACTTTGCGGATGCTGGTCCCTTTATACCTGCGGTGTGCCCCCCACCACCTGGCCGCGGGAGGCTGGGTCCAGAGGAACCGGTGGGCGGGGTGGAGGGGGAAGCGGGTGCGCCGTTCGTGTCTCCGTCTGAGCATTCTGATCGCGTCTCGTGAGCTGGACGGTTCTTGTTGCGTTCCTGACCAACAAGAACCGTCCAGCTCACGAGACGCGATCAGAATGCTCTGACGGAGACATGAACGGCGCACCCGCTTCCCCCTCCACCCCGCCCGCCGGCTCCTCTGGACCCAGCCTCCCGCGGCCAGGTGGTGGGGGGCACATCGCAGGTATAAAGGGACCGCATCCGCAAAGTCTCGGCACTTCGCCAGAAGATGATGAGTATGTCACTCGTCGAAACGTCGCAGTTTGAAGACACCGCCACCCGGCTGGAAGCCCGAGAACTCTTCGCCAGCTGTATACGCCGGGAAATCATACATTCACATTTCCTATCATATCTCTCTCCAACAGCAGCTGCGACGAAACGATTAGGATAATCCTGTGGCCGGCCGAAGTGGCCGTGCGGTTAAAGGCGCTGCAGTCTGGAACCGCAAGACCGCTACGGTCGCAGGTTCGAATCCTGCCTCGGGCATGGATGTTTGTGGTGTCCTTAGGTTAGTTAGGTTTAACTAGTTCTAAGTTCTAGGGGACTAATGACCTCAGCAGTTGAGTCCCATAGTGCTCAGAGCCATTTGAACCATTTTTTTTGATAATCCTGTTAACTTCTGTACATGGCTATTAAGACAGGATTCTCTAGATGTATCGTGTATCTTGTTTGGCGATGAGGACACATTTACCAATCACAGCCAAGTAAACTGCTGAAACATGCAATATTGGTCTGTTGACAATCCCCGTTTGCTTTGTGAGGTGTAACGTCAGCGTCCATGGAGTGTAAACGTGTGGTGTGGCGCAGTGAACCATCAGCTGATAGCCCATGTTTCGTAGACAGGACACTGAACATGCACAAGTATCGCACGGATGGTAGAAAACGTTCCTCTTCAGACTAGAAGAAGCCTGTGGTATCAACATGGTTGCATCCAAATCGTTAATTTGATGCAGAGGACATGTACCTTGACCGCCCAGTTCCCAGGATTTGGCGACAGTAGAGTTATTTCTGTGGGTAAAGCTGAAAGACGTGTCTACAGCTACACCCGATGATGTGCAACGACGTACTACTGCAGCCTGCTCGGACATCTCCTCTGAAATGCGTGTATTGCCGCTGCCGGTGGTCATTTTGAACACAACCTCTGATGGTCAACTGTCTCGTTACCGGTCACACTCCACATAACTAGTGTGTGGACTTGTGTTGTTCTTTATGTGTACTACAACAGGCATTGTACAAGCGTCGGTGTAGGAACTTTTCAAAATATATCTCGTAAACGACTCGCACTAGAATCCTACAACAAACACCATTGACATTCTAATACACCCTACTTTTAGTTTCTTAATGTCAATAGGCAATGTTCCATTTAAAAAAGTGTATGTTTTCACAAAAAAATATGCTTTCTAAGTACTATTGCAATTCGTTGATTGGCTAGCAGTACAGGCCACTGACTACCAATCCATTCTGTGAAAACCGCATATCAATATCACCTTCCATTTCCGCAATATCTGCAGTGCAAGTTCTCTCTCTATATGTAAAATTTTTGGTGTGTGAGACACTGCTAGGCAATCCAGAAGAGCTGACTGCGAACTTGGCCGAAGCTACAGCCATTATTCGCGAAACACCCGATTATTTTGAGCGTGTTAGAGAAATAATTAGCACACAGACGCCAGTTATGCAATAATGTAAATAGGCAACATTTTTAGCAACATTTATAAAACAAAAGTTAAAGTCTTCTGTGGTATTAAGCCGCGTCATATTTGCTCTAAAATAACCGACGTTTCGACCACTCTGCTGGGATCTTCTTCAGGATGTTCCGGTGTCCACTATTGCTAGAACACTGTCAGAGACCAGTGGCGCGTTCTCTTATAAAGATAAGTTTTCCCGCGTTTGTGCTGGAGACGTAGCAGTATTGGTTAAAATTCTTGTGGCTACCATAGTCTCGCACTGATGCAGAAGAAGGGGCGTGATTGGCTAAACATGTGGACACTACTGGTGGCCCATCGTCGTTGGATAGAATGGAACTGTTCCACACTTACGCTGGAAAGGGTTATTGGTTGAAATTCCTCCTACTGCTATTGTTTGGCCGTCATCATTGGTTAGATTCGAAACGGACAGACCAAGAGAGGGGGAATGTTTACCAAAATATCATTGTCCGTTGAGGTGACTTGCAGCGCATTGTGTTTCTCGCACGCCGCGGCCGCATATTCGCTTGTGCTCCTGTGACATTATTGTCACGTAAAAAAGGTTTTTTTTTATCTTCTCCAAGTACATTCAAAAATTTTATACTTTTTTTGAACGGTGTATGCACGCAGTACTCCCTTTATCTCGACTACCCCAAATAACTTTTTAACCAGTGTCAAGCAAATGTTGGTTAGCTAGAAGGGGACATTAAGCAGCATAATTGCCTTTCTTGTAACTTAGTTGGCTACAAACGTTTAAACAGCTGTATGTCTATTTTAAATAGTATCGCATGTTTTTTTGATAACCCATTTCCACTCCTCAAGATCTCTTCATAAACGTATTACACTGTACCAATCATGTAAAAATGTTATTAAAAACGAAATACAAAACGCCGAACCACATATTGGCAAGGTTATTTCCATTGCATTGCAGAAGATTCATTGGGGAGCCCTTTCACATCTTCCGTATAGTCACGATAGTTTATCAAAGGGTGAGTCACCAAACATTACCACTGGAAACTCCTTCCAAACCACAACAAACACTGAATAACGAATTCCACAATCCGAAAGTGAGGGGCTGGTGGAACTGGTTAATACAAACCATTCAGAAATCCACGGAAGTATGATTTTCAACACATACTTATTTTTTTAATGGAAAGCTGTTATGATTTTTCGCACAAGTGAAAATAGAAACAAATGCTTAATCAATGCCGTTCGTTACATTGTGAAATGTTGAGTACATCCGGAGTAATTTGTAACGTAAAGGTGATGCTTCAGTAACTCCTCTGCAGTTCAATCATGTGTATCGGAGAGAACTGAATTAATTAGGGACACAAAAAGAACAGTGATGTAACGTAGGTACAGAAGACTCATCAACAGCACGTTACGTCCATATGCTAACATTTTTATTAGTTTTTTCTGTGAAGAATACTGTATGGCACTGATTTGTTAGAAGAATATATACATTAACATGAGAATGTAGTTAAACTTACAAATCTGTTTTTTATTTTCAATTACAGAATGTAAAAAGAGTGTGTCCTGGCACTTCAGGCCAATAAATGTTCAACGTGGTGACCATTATTTGCTGCACACATTTGCAGTCTACCGCGTAATGAATGTCTTACACGACGCAGTACGTCTGGTGTAATGTAGACACAGGCTCACGCAATACGATGTTTCACATCCTCTGGGGTTGTAGGGACATCACGGTACATGTTCTCCTTTAACGAACCCCACAGAAAGAAGTCTTAAAAACCAGGAGAACGGGCTGGCCAGTTTATGCGTACGCCACGTCCTGTGAAACGCCCGTCGAACATTCTGTCAAGGATCAGCCTAGTCTTCATTGCACAATGTGCAGGAGCACCATCATGTTGATACCTCATACGTCTACGCGTTTCCAGCGGGACATTTTCTAGCAATGTTGGCAGATAATTTTGTAGATGGTTCAAATGGCTCTGAGCACTATGGGACTTAACTTCTAAGGTCAGCAGTCCCTATAACTTAGAACTACTTAAACCTAACTAACCTAAGGACATCACACACATCCATGCCCGAGGCAGGATTCGAACCTGCGACCGTAGCGGTCACGCGGTTCCAGACTGTAGCGCCTCTAACCGCTTGGCCAACCCGGCCGGCCTAATTTTGTAGAAACTCGATGTAATTTTCAGCTGTTTGGGTGCCTTCAATGAAGTGAGGACCAATGAGATGGTCGCCAATTACTCCGCACCATACATTTACATTCAACGGTCGCTGTCGCTGTCGCTCTACCTGTCGAAGCCAGCGAGGATTGTCCACGGATCAGTAATGCGTTTCTCGTAAATTCACTGCACCGTGGTTTGTGAAACCTGATTCATCAGTAAACAAGTAGAACTGAAACGCATTATTTCCAATGGTTCAAATGGTTCAAATGGCTCTAAGCACTATGGGACTTAACATCTGAGGTCATCAGTCCCCTAGACTTAGAGCTACTTAAACCTTACTAAGCGCCTAGAACCGCTCGGCTACAGCTGTCGGCCAGAAGAAGGGAAGTAACCTTTCGAAGAATGCGAGATCCATAGGGACTTTAGAAAATCTTTCACTGCGGAAGTAAATAAACATGAACTTATTTCTAATGATACAGATGAGGCTAGTATACGGAATTATGTAGCGGCATTACAGAAGAGAAACGCTCGAATAAAAAACATGTGCATCAAATTACAATTAAAGATGTTTGAAGTCAGCTGTCATAAACGGTACGACGTTCTCGCAATGAAGAAAGTAATAAAAAATGCACATGTGTCTCTTGAGATTAATCGAATACTGGGCAAAATATTTTCACCCAATTGAATCAGAAGTTTGTTACAGGAGTCAAAACGGGTTCTGTGGATCACAAAGGATATTATTTTGGATGTCAGATTTCTTTGCGCAGTACTGCACAGAAAAATTACCTCTTCACGGGGAAAAATTCGGATATCCCCTACCTTGCGTTCTTGGATAAAAGGCAGTTTCTGTTGCCACCAGGTATTCTGAGGGATGTCCTCTAGCCAGATTACCTTATTCAGATACTTTCTACAAATAACGCACTTGTATAATTTCTTCAGTGAAAACGACAATGTCTACCTGTTAGTCAGAGGTCCTTTAAACTTGCGGTACATACACAATGAAAATGAGAGTTACGTAGATGTCGTTAAAACTGTTCTCATAGCCAACTGAGAAAACTGCAAGATCGTTTCGAACATGTATTTTGTCAGAAAACTCCAAACGACAGACCACACTTTGCGCTGCTTTTGATTCGATAAATGCTTGAACTTTTTTAAAATCAGCAGTGTCTGTTTAAATGTGGTTATGTTACTGGATGTAGAGGTGACATTCTACCAATGTCAAAATTTCAGTCAACATTTCATTAGCTCGGTAGAAACTAAAATGTTGCACAAATACATCGCATAAGTACGTGGCGCACGTGTCATAGCGCTCTTCAGACGCCGTTCCTCAGACACGTGACAGCAGCAGCCAATACCAACAAAGAACGCCTGCTGCCCAGTCTTATTTTTCTAAGGACCCTGGTTCGTGGCAGCCAGTCAGCAAATGCCTTCTGCGTACGGACGCAGCATCGCTTCGGAGTGCAGCGCACACCGCTGTGAGCCTATTCCGGTGAAATCGAAGTGACTTTGAAATTATACCGGTTTGTGGGGATCTTAAGTTTCATTCTGTTCAGACTTACGCCTCCCAGAGGCAGCGCGGACTTCGAGATTTCCGAGCGTTCAGTCAAGTGGGAGGACAGTATCATATGATAAAGAATATTTTTTGGGCGTTCCAGTTACAGAAGGATTATATTATCACGCATTGAGTGGGCTTTCCATTTACTCTAAAAAAAATTTCAGGTTATTTTTTGCAATTTTTTGCGATGAGCTGGTATGTCATTCTCGTCACAGTTTCCTCCTCAAAAAGGAAAAGTCCATAAACTATGTGAACGGAAATGGCACAAAACACGTCTGGTTTCAATGAGTCTCTTTTATGCTCGACGACGCCAGCATTTTGAGACTCCCAAATTCTTACAGTGTGTCGTTTTACTTTACCCGGTAGTTGAAGCGTCGATTCGTTCGAAAAGACGAGTCGTTCGGAAAAAAAAGTGTCTTCTCCCGTATCCCGAAGGACTGAAATGCGAAATTTGTACCTTTTGCTCTGGTCACGGGGACGCAGTTGGCGCAGTAACCGCAACTTTTAAGGCTTCATACGCAAATCTCGTTTCAGAACGCGAAACATCGTTGTTTGAGGCCGTTGGCCTGCCCGTCTTGTGACTTCCGATACGCCGATACGCTCGACATTTTCGTCAGACGTGCGTGGCCTGCGAGCCCTCTTTCCTTCGCATATGAACCAACTTCCAAGAATTTTGCGTGCCATTCATACAGGGTGACATATATTGAACTGTATGAAAGGAAACGTAAGCTACTTACGAACTACGGCGTGCACACACTTTATTCAACGTGTAAATATCACTACAGATATTCGGATTTAGGTTATGACACGTTCAATATGCTTGCCATCGTTGGCGATGATGTGGCGCAGACGAATAGCGAAATTCTGCATGATCCACTGAAGTGTCGGAACATTGATGCTGTCGATGACCTCTCGAATGACTGTTTTCAGCTCAGTAATTCTTTTGGGTTCAAATGGCTCTGAGCACTATGGGACTCAACTGCTGAGGTCATTAGTCCCCTAGAACTTAGAACTAGTTAAACCTAACTAACCTAAGGACATCACACACATCCATGCCCGAGGCAGGATTCGAACCTGCGACCGTAGCGGTCTCGCGGTTCCACACTACAGCGCCTAGAACCGCACGGCTACTTCGGCCGGCAATTCTTTTGGGGTTATTGCTGTACACCTTACTGTTAATGTAACCCCACATAAACGATCGCGTGTGCTTAGATCCGGAGAATATGACGCCCAATCGAGGCCCATGCCCGTGGCGGATACCCCAGAGCCAGAATGCGGTCCCCAAAGCGCTCCTCCAGGACATCAGACACTCTCCTGCTTCGATGGGGTCGAGCTTCGTCTTGCGTGAACCACATCTTGTCGAAATCAGGGTCACTTTGGGTAACAGGGATAGAATCATCTTCCAAAGATTGCACGTACCATTCGGAAGTCAACGTGCTATCAAGAAATATCGCACCGATTATTTCGTGACTGGACATTGGACACCACACAGTCACCTGTTGAGGGTGAAGAGACTTCTCGACCGTGAAGTGCGAATTCGCAGTTTCCCAAACGCGCCAACTTTGCTCATTGACGAACCCATTTCAGGTGCAAATTGCCGACTGCAAAATGGTTCAAATGGGTCTGAGCACATTGAGATTAACATCGGAGGTTATCAGTCCCCTAGAATTTAGAACTACTTAAACCTAACTAACCTAAGGACATCACACACATCCATGCCCGAGGCAGGTTTCGAACCTGCGACCTTAGCAGTCGCGTGGTTCCAGACTCAAGCGCCTAGAACCTTTCGGTCCCAGAGACCGGCTGCCGACAGCAACAAGGCTCGTGCGCATGAGCATACTAATTCCTATTATGCCTCGCGGCCAACAGTGCAATTCGAACGTCCTAACGCAAAACGTTCAGAAGTTATGACGATTTTATTTTATGTAGTTCAATAATTGTCACCCTGTAAATCTGCTTGTACAGAGGTGGCTTTTTGCGGAATCGACGGCAGAATGTACGTTGCACGTAAACAATGAATTGACTTCGCCAAAATTTTAACACTCGAAATGATTTCTCTTGTGTTGTGGTTGTATTGTTGCTACAAACAAAGCAACAGCGCAACTGTGTCAAAACAGTGAACCTTCCTCTATTCAGTGTTTCTATCTTTTATAGTTTCTCTCTAATGGAGAACCGTAATTTGTTCTTTCTTTTTGAATCACCCTGTTTATATGTTCTTCCCTATTGTAATTTATCTGTAACAAACGAAAGAAAATTACTACTTTTGCTCTTGCGAACTTATATACTCAGTCCTGTTGTTAACTATGTCATTTAACGATTTAAGTATTTTTTCTTGTGATACCGGACTGTGCAATTGAGTGTGGTGTCACAAGTTTACAAGTGCTAAATTTCGCTACATCTCTCTTAAATTCTGTCACAGAAAACAAACGCTAACGACGATTTTAAATTCAGAATGATGCTCCAGTGATAGTAGGATTAATCTGTAAATTATTTCTTCTGATAAAATGCTCTTCTCCAAAACAGTTCTATAAATCTATTGAAGGAAGACTGCTTGACGCTTTTCGTCGCAGTCGACATGGAAGGCTTCAGGCAGCATCAGCGTGGATAGTCGTGTGTGGCGGAAGAACGGTTCTTGGCATTGCTGAGGGGGCCACCCCCATACTTGTGGTGCCAAATGATGCTCGTCTGTTTCTGAACAACACTTATTTTTTTGTGGTTGTGTGTCACATTTGATGAACTGTCTTGGTTTGGAGCTGTCACGTAACACGACTACCGACGACTGCAGCAGCTTACCTCGTTACGGGAGGTGACGACGCCGGAGTCGCGGCTTTTAGACGGCGATGTGCCTTTCTCACCCGACGTCACGAAGTCTGTGCTGTAGTGGTTCAGTCCGATAAGTCTGCCAGCCTGCAACACAGTCATTCGTCGCAGCTCCTTCATACGCATATAAACTACTTTATAATACAGCATAAAGAGTTTACAATACGATGTAGAATTACTTCAGGTTGCCTAACGATCTTCCCTACAAAATATGCTGTCTCTAAAAAGATTGTTTTGAGAAATATTCTTACAGTAACTTTTTCTCTGTACAGAATAATAAAATCATCCTGTGCCAAATACTATAATTTGTATGCGGAAGTGGACGTGTGAATCCAATACGTAACAGGGTAAGCTATCCAAGTGAAAATATAAACATAATTGTACACAGCAAAAAAATGAGATTTCCTGTGAGCAAACTTGCGTAACATGCCGAATGCACCGCTGAGGATTTCGGATCACGTTGTCTTCAGCGATGAGTGTCACATATGCCTTCAACCAGACAATCGTCGGAGACGTGTTTGGAGGCAACGCGGTCAGGCTGAACGCCTTAGACACACCGTCCAGCGAGTGCAAAAAGGTCCAGGTTCCCTGTTGCGGTGGCATTATGTGGGGCCGACGTAAGCCGCTGGTGGTCATGGAAGGCGCCATAACGGATGTACGATACGTGAATGCCATCCTCCGACCGTTAGTTTAATCATATCGGCAGCATACTGGCGAGGCATTCGTCTTGACAATTCGCGCCCCCATCGTGCACATCTTGTGAATTACTTCCTTCAGGATAACGACATCACTCGACTAGAGTGGCCAGCATGTTCTCCAGACATGAACCCTATCGAACATGCCTCCTTCGATAGATTGAAAAGATCTGTTTATGGACGACGTGACCCACTAACCACTCTGAGGGATCTACGCCGTTTCGCCGTTGAGGAGTGGGTCAGTCTGAACCAACAGTGCCTTGATGAACTTGTGGATAGTATGCCACGACGAATACAGGCATGCATCAATGCTACTTCGTATTGAAGGTACTGGTGTGTACAGCATACTGGACCTCCTGGTACAACAGGCAAAGTGTGGTTTTCATGAGCAATAAAAAGGGCGGAAATGATGTTTATGTTGACCTCTATTCCAAATTTCTGTACAGGATCCGGAACTCTCGAAACCGGGGTAATGGAAAACTTTTTTGGATGTGAGTAGTATCTACCTGGCGCGCCGGCGCCCAAGGGTTTCCCGAGGTCATTTCTGTTGCGGTTCTCCCCCTGCTACGTGCAACGGTAGTTCGCAGCAACACGAGAATTGAAGATCCGTACATATTGAGCCTTTCTTCTTTCTTGTTGAAGCTACTGTCATGTTCATGCATTTCTGTACCTTCTCTGAACTAACGAGTGCGATAGTTCTTTACAGCAAGAACTGCAGCGTCGGCGAATTCTACTATGTGCAGTGTGCGATTTGTGGTTTTACGAGTGGGGAAGATGTCTTAGGGGGTTAGTATAATTATATATGTTACTAGCGTGGACCGTGGCGTTACCCATGGTTAAATAGTTATTTATAAATAGATTTTAATGCCGAAACTCACTATTCACGCGTATGCACTATCAGAAAAGCCATCCCTTGTATCTTTAAAAGTACGTTATAGGTAAAGCTTATTTACGAAATCATCTACATACAGGTATACGAGGGGAATTAAAAAAGTAAAGGCACATTTGTGAAAAGCTGTATTTATTCTGATGATAGAAAACTGAAACATGCGTTATTTTTCTACGTGACCTCCCTGGATTTCAATGCAGTTTTCCCAACGTTTTACGAGTTTTTTTATTTCATGAGATAATACGTTTATCGGTTACATCTGTAACCAATTTTGTACCGCAGCAATGACGTCTTCATCACTTTCAAATCTTCTTCCCTGTAGTGCTTCCGTTAACGGTCGAAGCATGGGAAAATCGCTTGGAGCCAGGTCTGGACTGTATGGTGGATGTTCCAGCACCTCGAACCTGAACTCCTTCATTGCGTAGGCTGTCCGTTTGGCAGAATGTGGGCGAGCGTTATCTTGCTGCAGGATGACACCTCTTCACAGTTTTCCACGACGTTTGGATCTGATTGCAGGTTTTAGTTTCGTACGCAACACATCACATCCACCATACAATACAGATCTGGCTCTAAAGCCTCGTTTACGCTGGGGCGGCGTCTTGCAACATTGTGGCATGCTACGGAAATGTGGCGTGCGTCGTCTTGTCATTTAGTTCTAAATGTTTTGAAATGCTTAACTACTACATAACACTTTTTCAAAATTAATAAACAAACATATTAATAGTATTAATAGTAAACTTTCAGTGTTCGGCTCCACAAATTTAAATTATATGTAAAGTGCCAACCTGCAATGCCGCTTATCTTCATTGATCCTGGTGTTGACTGGTCGTCCAATCATTTCATCACATACTTTTTCGCATGTATATGGTATGCAGTATATTCCTGACATGCAAGTGGGTCCCGTTTCTCCTTTGCCGATCTGAGACACTCTTTGATTTTCTTTGTCGTTTTGTAAATAGTCTTTAGGTCGTGTTTGCGCAATATACGGCCAGTTCTGTGCGTTACTCTGGAAATGTATAGCCGAAAGTTCGCACCCGACGTGTCACTTTTCCAAGTGTTTTGTTCTGTGGCACTTCTTATGTAACTGAATAGTGCAGTCTTGCCATGCACGATATATTTTAATCGCGGTGGCACACGAACAGTTTATAGACATAGCCTTGACCCGAAAGCCAATGATCATACCTTTTGAACGTCAAATATATCTCTGTCTTTCCACATTACGACAACCACTGCATTGTCTTCCTCGACCCCCCGACATGCTTTGTATATCCTCCATTGCTAGTATTGTCCACCTGCCCACTGTGAGTGAATGTTGTACGTTGCCGTCGAAAGCATTCGACGGTAACGTTAATGTGACTGGACCTTGTCAGTTCACACAGACCGCAGATCTGCTCCCTCTGAGGATATGAGACAATATGGTGGGAGTCAGAACAATGGATTTAGAAAAACAGATTGCAATACTATCAGTGACAATTTTCCAATAATGTTCATTACATATTAAAAGCTTGTTGAGCATGTATTTGTAAATGGATCGGTTATCTGCAGTTTGCAGACATGTGCCATATTCTTAATATCTTGCTGAATTTTGGGCTGCGACGTGAAGCAGTGGTCATTTCATATGCATTGATGGAAGTTGTAGATTTAGTCCACACTCCTACAATTTCGAAATTGACAAGGCTGCACCGTTGCGAGGAACTAGGATGAAATTCTAACGTGCAAACACTATGTTGCCTGTTGGAGGGATGCAGTTTCAAATCTTCAATAATGAAGAATGCTTGACTTCCGTTGTCTAACATATCGAGTAAGTTTATTTAGTCCTGTTAGTCCTACGACGCGCGGCTGAGCAGTTTTTAAGAATGTGAAGCTTGGCGTAGTTTCGTCTGTTTCACTAGCGGAAGTAACTTTCTTCTCCACTCCGGAGATCTTACATGTAATTTCGATGCATATCGAATTTGAAACGGTTTTTTATATTTAGCACAAAACGTCCTACCCATTTTCCCACCATATTATACATTATGTCCTCTATTTGGGCATAAAGAAGGCCGGTTAGTATTTCTTACTTTCTGTTTTCGTTTAGCGACGTCAGTAATTTTATTACATCCATGGATCCAATGGGGTCATTCTTCGCAAAAGACGCAATGGACTGTAATTTTTTTTGCCTTTACGTAACTCTTCTGTTTAGCTCTAACTTCTGCAGTCCGCCATATTGCACAGAACAAAACATTGTGAGTAGCGTTAGTGTATTACTGCGTTATTCGCCAAATTGTAAATTTGTGAAAAAAATAGTTACTCGTGTCGCCTACAAATGCACAAACAGAAACGGGAAGTTGACTGTTACCTTATTCAGGTAAAAACTTAAGCTAAATTTATTCTTCTAGTTTAACCGTGTCCAATTCGTTTCGTTGTTTACGCTCACTGGCTTCGAACTGTTAAGTTTATAATACATAGGGTCATGAAGGACAACGCAGGGAAAAGCGTCTATATCAAGCCATTGATGGGTGACAAACAAAATATAGCAAAGCAAGTCCTGAGGCATTCTGTAAAAATGACACCGATCGAGCTTCGTCGTCAAACATTCAAATCACAGACAGCGCAGTGCCTGGGATTTTTTGATAAATGCAGAACGTAAAAGTTGCGCTAATGATTGTAATGTTTCAGTGTATGACAACTATTTATTTAACAGAATTTGACGTCAGACCTATTTTTCTCTGCTGTTGCCAGCTGAGATCCACGCATGGTGTATTTTGCTTAGCTGTACACGTCTGAGAGAATCCAGTGAGTGGATGTTGTGATAAGGCAACAAATCATTCAACTAAAATTTTCGTTACATCAGTTCCTTTTTTTTTTTTACATTTGCAGATTGTTGTGCTGAGAGATTTTTTTCATTTATGAAACTGCTTGTTCCAGTCACACTATCTCATGATACTGCAGTTCACGTCAAGGGAAAGCGAAACTGTGTGTGAAGTAAACATGCAGCACAGGAAGAAAACCACACTACTTCTGCAGACAAACTGTCGTCGCAAACAGTGGAATGGTAACTTGAATGATGTTGTAAAAGCCTTGGAGAAGAAGAACTGCATAGATGCCGAGACTATTTCAATGCTTAAGAATCTATCAGATGTACAAGTAAATAAAGAGTTGTCATTTCAGTTTTCCAAGACAACATATTGTGTAGTTCCTGCGAAATATGGTTCAGCATCGTGGTCTTTTGCATTACCAGTTGTTAACTTTTATTCTACAAGTGCATCTGGTTATGTCAGGGCTATACGTAGCACCAAAGTTTGGATTAAGCACCACATTTCACAAGTGGTGCAATATTTACGTCCACAGCATTTGTGATATACCTTACTTTGGTTTGGCCATAAAGTATACGTCACTTAATAAGTATCGAAACACTGTGCGGGGCAAAGATGCAATATAAACATACCCGCGCCAAAATAAATAAATAAAAGAGAGATGTACGAGAAGAAAGACGAACCTATGTATTCTAATGTTTCCTTAAACCGATATCAATATTTTCACTCTTCAACTGTCTGTCTCTTCCCGTCCATGGTTCTGGGTGGATGTGTTGCGTGTGTGTGGGGCCGCTATTTGTATTTGCGTAAAAGTTTTTTTACAATATATCTTATGGAAAGGGAGACAATTTCTTTCATTTCTAAATCGCGCATCCTGCAAATGATACCTGGATACACCGTAGCCTGAAATCTTCGCATATAGTGCGGTAGCGTTCTAGCTTCCCACGCCCGGGTTCCCGGGTTCGATTCCCGGCGGGGTCAGGGATTTTCTCTGCCTCGTGATGGCTGGGTGTTGTGTGCTGTCCTTAGGTTAGTTAGGTTTAAGTAGTTCTAAGTTCTAGGGGACTGATGACCGTAGCAGTTAAGTCCCATAGTGCTCAGAGCCATTTGAACTTCGCATATAACGGTTACTTGATTTATAATTGTATTATACTGTGTATGGACAGAGTTTCCTTTTCTTCATGAAAGAAGAGGTAAGTATCATTCTGTTCAAAGAAGAGTTAATACATCAGCCAATTTAGACTGTTTAAGTAGTAATCGTGGTGAGAGACTATGAAGGTGAGAACTTAGACGCGTGAAAGTATCCGCCAGCCACATATCTCGAAATAATCCACATTATTCGCACCTTTCTTACGGCGCCACTATTTAAATACTAGTATACATTCCATTGATTTAATTTTTACTGAAGATCTGTTTGTAAACAAGACTTCATTTTCGAACTTTGAGTGGTCGCATGAGACATCAATGACACTTTATCATCACTTGGTATTACTAATAAATACCATTACCAAAAAATGGTTCAAATGGCTCTGAGCACTATGGGACTTCAAATCTGAGGTCATCAGTCCCCTAGAACTTAGAACTACTTAAACCTAAGTAACCTAAGGACATCACACACATCCATGCCCAAGGCAGGATTCGAAACTGCGATCGTAGCGGTCGCGCGGTTCCTAGAACCGCTCGGCCACTCCGGCCGGCAATACCATTACAGTCTGTTATGTCTCATGTAGTGACAATGCTGAAAATCTTTGCTCAGAGAAACAAAGCCTGATGCAGAACATGGACCTAGTTGTCTTTGAAAGATTGTGGACTAGGTTTGTGATAAAATACATTGGTTAATAAGTTTCAAGTCTGTTTTGTTTGAAAAAATGAAATAATGATTTAAATTCACAAAGCAGTGGAATACTGTTTTGTTGTAAATAAAATATTAATTAAGTATGCAGCTTATTTGTTATTAAAATATCTTTTTAAGGACGTCATGACTGAATGTATTTATTACAGTGATTCTAAAGGTAAGTTAAATATCATAACTGAAATACCGGGTGATTATAATTAAATTTTCACTATTTAACACGTTATAACACTGAAACCAAGTAGTGTACGAGTACCAGACTAGGTAGCATTAATGTCCAGATTAAGGGGGGCATGATTTCCAGGCGTCACAGCACCACCGTCCAGTTCCAACTATTACTATGGCCAGCAGGTGTCGTGATCAGACATCGTATTTCATAGTCTCACACACCGGACCAGTCGCAGTGCAGTTGTTGACGTGTCAACATGAGCCTCGGACAAAGGCGGCAGGCCATTATTGATGAAGCTCTATTATCAAAACAACAGTAATGCTGCAGCTGCACTTTGAGAATACCGCCGTCTGAAAGGATTACGGGATGGTCTTCTTTTTCTACCTGCTATGCGGAACATGATGAAAAAGTTCGGATCAACTGGAGAACTGAGCGTCGCTCGGGGAAGCGGCCGACGACGTGTTGCAACACAGGTGATTGATGAAGTCACTGTTGCTAGGGCAGACAACATTGCGCACAATTCCCGATCGTCAGGCAATGCGCACGCTGTGTCACGATAGTCGAACAGCCCATGGTCCACTGTACGGAACGTGCTTCGAACCCTTATCAAATGGTATCCGTACAAGATCCATATCACACAGCAGCTTGCACCACAGAACGAACAATCACGTGTTGACTTCGCTCTCCACTTTCTCGCAAGGACTGAAGTTGACGAGGGCTGGCCCCGGACCGTCCTATGGACAGACGAAGCTCATTTTTCTATGACGGGTAAGATGAACACACAGAACTGCCGAGTGTGGGGATCTACATCTCCAGTCACTGTGCATGAAGTTCCTCTTTATAGTGAAGATGTCAACGTATTGTGTGGCTTCACGGCTACGTTCATCATCGGCCAATTCTTTTTTGAACAGGTTGGCGCTGAAGGACCAAAGACGTGCAGTGTGACTAGGCAGCGTTACTGCGACATGCTTCACCAGCATGTGGTACCTGTCCTACAGGAGAGAGACGCACTGAACTCAACAGTTTTCATGCGAGATGGGGCACACCGGACATCGCTCGTGAAGTTTACCTGCTTCTTCAAAACACATTTCGAATCGATCGAATTGTCAGCCGATCGTTTCCAAGTGCTTGACCGGCACGATCACCAGATCTCACTCTCTGTGATTTCTGGTTGTGGGGCTACCTGAAGGGCGCGGGTTTAGCTGATCTGAAGCGTAGGAACTCAAGAGAGGTAGCCAGCATACGTACGGGCATGCTTCGTTCTGTTACCCAGAATGCAATCCTGCGCTGTCAGACTCTTCTGGACACTGATGGGTGCCATATTGAGCCCCTTTTGTAGCCTTAATGGTACCGTATGTAATGGTATGATGTACCGCAGCCGGCCGCTGTGGCCGAGCGGTTCTAGGCGCTTCAGTCCGGAACCGCGCTGCTACTATGGTCGCAGGTTCGAATCCTGCCTCGAGGGGACTGGTGACCTCAGATGTTAAGTTCCATAGTGCTCACAGCCATTTGAACAATTTTTGATGTACCGTAGCAGCACATTAAAAGTGCTCCACTGGAATTGATTCTGCATTATTTATCTTCCCCGTCTCCTTGAAATTAATGCTACCAAGTTTGGTACTCGTACGATTATTAGTTTCTTTGTTATAACGAGTGAAATAGGGAAAGTTTAATTATAACCACCCGGTATATATTCCTGATTGCGCAAAACTGTCAAACGAAATTCATAGTTTGCAGAATGATACGAACGTTATTAGAAGGGAGAAAATAAGTAAGTGGGACAAAGGCCTTACGTGACATTAAGTGCACGTTTTTCATTTTAAAGGGACTGCTTAAGGCGCATGAGCTCAAACAACTTTACACGACGTTGTCGTGTCGTAAACTTTAGTGCTGACCTTCTGAAAATCGTTCATTTTTTTAGCGAAATGATTAGAAGGCTCCTGCACTATGGACTAATACAGCTAACAGACTTGAAATAAAACGATCGGCTGTTTTGCCGCGATGTAGTCAACGCTCAGCGAATAAAATTTCACATCAACAAAAGTTCTCAACTGTGTAATCATCAGTATTCCTCCACGAAAGTATATCGTATCTCAGTGCATACTCAGATGTGCCTGTCAGTTCAGTGGCTGTAAGTAGACAGGGGAAGTTTCACATAGGGTTTCAATGGAGAAACCCATGTTTTGATCTATCTCCGCAAGATGGAAGATCTGTCTGTTCTCAGTATACGAGGTTGCCTACAGTACGCTTGTCCGTCCTCTGCCAGAGTATTGCTGTGCGGTAGAGGGTTCTTACCAGAGAGGATCGAAAAAGTTCCAAGAAGGCAGCTCGTTTTGTATTATCGGCATATAGGGGAGAAAATGTCACGGATATGGCACCCGAGTTGGGGTGGTACTCGGCGTTATTTCCTACAGCGAGATCTTTTAGCGAAATTTCTGTCTCCAACGTTCTCCTCCGAAAGCGAAAACTTTTTATTGATGCGCACACACGTGCGAAGAAATGATCATTCTAATAAAGTGAGAGAAATCAGAGCATGTATGGAAAAATTGAAGTGTTGGTTTTTCCCGAGCGGTGTTGGAGAGTGGAACAGGAGAGATATAGTGTGAAACCGATTCGACGAGCCCTCTGCCAGGCTCTTAAGTGTGAATTGCAGAGTAACATGGCGACCCTCCTTCTCTGGGGAAACAGTTGGTATTGAAGAACACCATATTTGTGCCACCAGATGCATAACACACTCCTGGAAATGGAAAAAAGAACACATTGACACCGGTGTGTCAGACCCACCATACTTGCTCCGGACACTGCGAGAGGGCTGTACAAGCAATGATCACACGCACGGCACAGCGGACACACCAGGAACCGCGGTGTTGGCCGTCGAATGGCGTTAACGGTGCAGTGAAAAGTGTCGTATCGTTAATTTGAGATATATCTGTGAAAGTATTGTCTCTTCCTCAAGCCACAGGAAAAGAGGTAGTGGCCCCACCTTAAAAAGTGAATCTCGTGAGATCGTGTATAATGTGCGAGGGTGTATTGAAAAGCAATGCAACCAATTTTTTGTGAAAACTCTAAGAAATTTTTAACTGGAACAAATGTTATTAACATTCTACATCATTATTCTTCGTGTCGACATATCTGTAGCCCTCTGCCGCTAGAGGGCTCCTAATTGTAGCGTGTAACACGGCGGTGTGTAACGTAACTATGTCGGTGCGTGAGGAACAGCGTGAAGAAAACAGCGAGGGAGAAGTGTGCTGGACGTCTACAGGAACAAGCTGCTGCTCTTTCGACTCCAGGAAAAACCAAACTGCGTGCTGTAAAGACGGATCTCAATTATTTCCAATTGGATGCAATTGAGCGACATATATATGACTATTACGCACGGAAAGAATATCCCACCTTGAACAAGTTGCTTCTCTCATTCCGAGGTAGTGAGTTGTTTTCGGAGGGAAAACAGCCTTTCAGTAATACGATAGAAGATATGACTGCGATGGAAGACTGTTTCTGGATGAAGAGTTCCGCTTAAACGGCGTGGAGTCGTGCCTAGAAATGAGGTTTTCTGAGGAAATACGTAAGTGCAAAACTCACTAAATCGTTTGGTTGGACAAAACTTCTTTGAATACTCGTTATTCCAGACTGCCTGCCTGCAATGATCCCACTGCACGAGGAACAATAAACCTCTAGTAGGGGAAAACAGTCGGCCCACGCTTGTAGGTGCCGGAAGAGTCTGGGTGGGGGATTGTTCCAAATGCTTTGTTGTTGTTTACAACGAGGAAACCTGGTGACAGCAACGAAATCTAAAGAGCTGTTCCTACGCCCCTTGCTTCCAAACACAGAAAATAACTCTACTAAAACAATCGATAACGCACCATCTCACTCCGTTCAGTGAAGCAAAGTCCCTATACGCAGCAGCAGTAAAACTGTCATAGTGCAAGCCCTACAGAAAAGTGACATAGATTCGTTTGACAGGGAAATGAAAAAGTCAGAACTGATGAACATACTAAAACAGCAAAAATCATGAAATACCATTCACGACGTAGGCCAAATTGCAGGAGAAGGCTGTCAGTGTGTTGTGCCTTCCATACAATTCAATGTCATTTGCATACAATACGACTACTACGGAATCGAGAGAAATCGTATGTTGCAGACAGAAATAAAATTTTTAAGTTAAAACACATCCACTTTGGAGTGCATGACACACTGGGCAATATCACTCGCACAAAATGGAACAATATTGCCCAACAAATGTGGCACACCTTGGTACAGACATAGCATCGAGAAGCTGCACTGGAACAAAGTGTGGAAGAGTCAATAATTAGATTAGAGGACGAGAGCAGCAGCAGTGGACGTAGTGACAAGTGAAATAGGAAATGTAGATGTAGATGATGATGACATTATCTTTGAAGACAATGAAGTCTACGCTCATCCATGAGATGCAGGTAAGAGACGCATCTATGAATTAAAATACCTGTTAAACTACCGAAATATCTTTGGGCTGTCGTCGCCATCTTCGTCGACTACAGCCAGCGCAACGCTACGTGGCAGAAACACGGCATCTTTGTATCTCTTGCCGGCATGAAGCGCGCTCCCATCTTCCCCTTTCTCCGTGCAGACACGTCTCCAGAGGACGCAAATCCACTTGACTTATGAACAGTAGTATGGAAGATTGCAGTGAGGAACATTACATCGAAGTAGCAAGATGCTACTAAGTACCATTAATATTCAGAGACTTTTATACATACTTAAATCAACATTTAAGACTATTTGTTATAATCAAGAACATTACTATCATTTGTATATAAGACAGCTTCACTGAAGTGCCTACGGCGTACAGAGCTGTGTGTAACTCAAGTACTTAAGCGCGCATAGTGTAAATAATCGCGTTGATCTGTAACCCTCTGGTGATGTCTACTTGTACTTACTGGCCAATTTGGCCAATACAACAATCTTTACTTTATCTCGACATGTATTTCCAACCGTTTTCTTCTTAATTGCGAAGAGAGTGTGATTCGATCCCGCGAGTTTATTAGCACTTTCTCACACTTCCGTGGTGCTGCATGGCAACGGTTCTTCAGTTTTCTGGTGAGATATTCGTTGCCGGGCGACTGACATCGCGTAACAAAAAAGAGCCATGTAGTGATATTGGCAACATAGCCACCAACTGTCACAGGCTTTCTTTTAGCTTCATGACTATAATGTACAAAAATAACGTAAAATTTCTTAAGTTCATGAACGGTATTTATCTATATCGTGTGTCGCTAATGCCATTACTTCGACAACTGCCATTGCTCATGGTAAAGCAGGCGAAACTAAAGGCTACATCCGTCCCCTACTGCCTCGGCTCACTGAGAAGACACAGGTACGACGCTTTGCACAGTGGAAGAGGCCACACAGGGGGACCCAACAGTGCCGGCACGGCTCCCGCTGGTGTACGGGTGGAGCGAGCAGACCAGCTCGCTAGCTGACGAATGACAGCTTGTTTGAATCGGACTATGCATACAGCGAACCACTTAGGATCGATTGACCCTAGGCTGTACCTTGAACAAACCCTTCCACAGAATACTTACTGACAATGAATCCACAGAAATTATTTATTGAGCAAGATTGGAATTAGCAGCAGATAACAGCATTTAACGTTTATTATTTAATCATATAAAATACTACTATAAATTTTCCGATTTAATGAATTGATGACGTTAAAAGCTGTTCTCCTTTTTGTGGATATTAACTTGTATTTTGTTGTGATTCATAATATTTACCATACCTTCAAATACATATAAAAAAAACTCTTATTACAGTAACAGCTACTTTGTTTCTACGTTGTCGCATTTCACCTACAACAACCACCACGGCAGTTCTCTGTACAATATTGCGGTATGATAGCATGTACAAACGACGCGTTGGAGTTGTTTTCCATTGGTAGCGGCACAGTTAATACGACAAAGAAAACTATTTTTAGAAAAATACATATTTACGTTCTTAAATACATCTGTTTATTTAACTTTTGAATTTCTGGTATGGCTTCACGAGTCATTAATCTTTAGGTCGGATGATACGGGTCTTAAGACATTGTAGTGTCAATTGCCCAACTACCCTAACAGTACATTTTTATATTTTCTTACCCAATTCCTACTAAGAAAATACAAATCGATCTTTTATCTGTGTTAATCCAGAGTGTCTTCTCTACATTAATGAACCTTTCGCATCTTTCAACTTTTCTTTTCTCATCAGCGTCTGTTTGTTTTTAACTTCAGCTAGACAATAGTCTATAATCTCTCTCTCTCTGTCTTGGTAGCGTTGCTTGAAGTTAGATTTATGGTCGAAATAATTTGCTCTCATTGTTGTAATATTTACATTAATAGAGTAAAGCAGCGCTATTTGTCACCGTTGTTACTGCAGAATCGATACGATGTGAAATTATTGTTATTGTATATAAGTCAATTTATGTTTGGATAAAATTAGGTAAACTGCCGACTTCCTGTTTTCATTTGGAATCATAGAACCGCCATTGATCACACTACTAATGTGTTTAAATAAAATAAATTCTGGCATCCCATGCAAATGGGGACCACTTGCAGCGAGTAAGTCTGATATGGTCCACCAACAGTAAGAAAAAATACATCAGTCATACAATTAAATCCTAATTGATATATTTAAAAATTTATATCTTTTCCATTTATTTTGAATAAAAAATGCTTTTAATTACGAAATATTAGAGTGGCGATCAATGTTCATGACATTGTTGTAGTTACAAATGAATTAGGCACAAACAGCGATATAAAAATGTTTTTCTACAAGTATCGTATTTTTATTTCAAGTAAATGTAGAAACGAGTGTTATACAAATACTAGCTTCCAATGGAAACGGCAAGCCAAGAGTAACGTTAAAATTAAGAGATGCTGAATGTGAGCAGAAATGACGTATCTCGCTGGACACTAAAACAAGTCGGAGATTTTCTCTTTTCCCTCAGTACGTTGGTTTCTGCACGGAGCTGATTACTTTCAGTTAATTCCTTTCCAAATTTATCCACATTCAGTAAGTAGTTACATTTATGAGGCAAAATTTCAATTAAGCAGCAATGATTTTATTAAAGCATCTAATAGCGGACGAAATGCGTATCAAGCTCTTCAAAGCAGAGTGCTGTTAAACAGATTTTATTCAAGCAAGCAGCCATCACAGTTAAAGCCAAAATGGCTTAGTGTTCTTGAAATTAACTGTTTAACCTATTCCAGTATTTTAATTATTTTTGTGTGAATTTTTGACGTAGTAACTGAACGTAACTGACACTCATCAGTCAGAATTTACTGCTGTTGATGATGTCAAAGAAATATTTTCCAAATTAGAGACTTTAATTTTTGCTATGTCGATGGTATCGAACTGCATATATCATATTTCGAATGTGCGATAGCGATGAACAACTTCTCAAGCCTATGCTGATGCTGAGCTTGCAACTAAAATGGAAAATATTGCCAGAGACGAGGAAAGAACAACTCAACACCATCAAAAACTAGATGATGAAATGGCATAGTAGTCCGAACAAATTATCAACATCATGAAGGGAAAATTTACGTAGTTCAGAGAGGAGACTGACAAATGTCTTGGTAAAATAATTAACAGAAGATAAACCAACATTGAAAAGGACCAGGATGCCAAAATGGGCAACCAGAATGAAAAGATAGTTGAAGTCAAAAATTCCGTCACGTCAGAAACCAAAGAGGGGTGGAATTTAACAGACTGAGAGATTACAATGGTAACGTAACACATAAACAAAATTATGCTGGAAACCGAAACAGAGAGCTCATATGCAAGCTGCAAATTAAATAATATGTACTACAACCAGGATCTAGCTCACAGTCAAGCCCCAGCCTTGTGTGGTGTGGCCGCTGTTCCTGTGCTGGCCAACACATTTATGGAGGAAAACTTTATCGTACATAGATAATTTGGTCTATTTATATTTGATAAGAAAACTGCCCACCCTCTCACGTTTATTTGCCCCTACACTGGAATACTGCTTCACTCTTGGAGCAACGTGCAAAAACATTAGATTTGTCAGCGGATTTATGCGAGGTGGGCCATAAAGGCAGCTGAACAATGTGCAACATGTGAGGAATTTGAATAGTCGTTCCCCACAAATACTGGTTGCAGAATTCCTCCGCAAAGAGGTATTTGAGGGAAGACGCTACAATGCAGACATGTCCGAAGGAACGGACTTCATACGTATAAAAAATATATGCGCCTCTACAGCAAACAATGATACCTTTAGTGTTTGACCTCTTGCGAGATTCAGGTGAGGCTGCGAGCAATGAGGATAATGGACAGGGCACACTATGTATGTAGTGTGTGACATACGGGAATTAGGGTTGGATAGGAAGTGTTCTCGGGTTTTCTAAGTGGTTAAGGCAACCGCTCACGATAACCGGGGAATCCAGGTTCCAGTCCCGGTCCGGCGCAAATTTCCACTTGTCACCACTGGATTTATTTCAGCCCCTGATTGCAGCTGATGGAATTCGTCGAGTGGCAGGGAAGTCTAAGAAAATACTTTGAACAATACGTGAACGAAACCAAGTATTGGGGTGAATCAGTAACAAACTGAGACATAATTCACTCACTGAAAGCTAAATTGCGTATGTATGTGCCAAATAAATTGATAAACACAACAGAGAATGATCCTAATGGACTCATGTTAGGATTAGATAATATTGATTTAATACTTCAATATGGGTGTGTCAACCACCCTGATAACAGACACTGACAGCAACGGCATAAGATATGATATTCATCTTCTATGAACACGACAGCAGCAAGCAACCAACAGGTCAAGATACAGTAAGTAAGGATGACCATAATGGAGGTTCTCCCTGAGCAAAAGAGGCAGAATCCGGAATATTAAGACTGACCAGAACGTGCCCCACAGACACAATCAAAGAGGACACGAAAATCATGATGGAGGCAGGACTTGACACGCATGACGCATTAAGTGTTGAGCATCAAGACTGTGCCAAGAAACTGAGGATGAGGTACAATCTGCCATCGAAACAACAGTGACTAGACTACTAGTTTTTGTTATCTTGCACAGTTAAATGCGATCTCAGTGAGTACTTGTGAAAGGATCTGAGAGCTCCGACACTTTCCGTAAGTGGATCTAATATTATGGGAGTGGTCTGCCACAGATCGAAAGCTGTCAAGATGCAGGCCTTACTGAAATCGATTTCCAGAAAATTATGTTGGAACACACGTGCCTTGTGGTCGGTGGTCTCACAGCTGGATGTATAATTGGCATGCACATACGGAGCGAGAGGGAGACAGTAACTGACCCCTTGGCTGGTCAGCTATGAATGAAAGCAGATCGCAAGACTTAACCACTGCTTTAGCTGGTACTGAAGCAGGCCGTGGGAAATAATGTCTGGAAGTAATGATTAGATGTGTAGCTGAGCTTGTAGGTGATGGCCAATCAAAACACCACAGTGGCTCCAATGTGCACAATGCTATTATCGAGAAGGCTGAAGAACCAGCCTGTCTTGATGCCATACGGAAATATGAATTAAAACCAGTCCTACAACACCTTGAAACTGTATTCTAAGACCATCCTGAGTTGGTCGATAGGTACGACTGTCGATATCTGTTTGCATGAAATATACTGCCACCTCTTGTATAGTGTTCTCTGGGCCAAGAGATCAGTGGTCACCAAGAAAATCCGAAAAATGCTCGACAGGGTCATATAGAACCTTCCAAGACCCCATATAGCAGTCTGTTACTCGCAGTTTCTAAATAAGGTGGTAATGTTCGTTTTGTACTACATGCCAGAGCCATTAACACAAATTCCTGTTCCGATAAAAAATAGGCCAGACAATCTACCACTGGAAATCCAGAGTTTGTATGGAGTGATGTATTTTAACAGTATTGATTTCAGATTATCATACTGGCAAATTCTACTGGTGAAAGAGTCACGAAAGTACATTACATATCTGTTTGCAGGTCGCAGTGTTCAGTTTACAGTGTTGCCATTTGGAGTCAATGTAAGCTCTGGAGTTTTCATCCCAGCTCTTGACTTAGCACTGGCACGAGAATCGTTAGATCAAGTCATTCTATTTGTAGGTGACTTGCTCATTGCTACCTCCAACTGATCTGAACAAATTTTTAAAGAATGTTCTCCAAAAATCCAGGAAAGATTTAGTATTACATTCTTGGATCATATAATCACTCCCGAAGGTATTAAGGGTGAAGGAAGCAAAACTGAGTGCAGTAAAGAACTTTCATAGCCTCAGGTCCCAAAAGCAGCTCAAATTGTGCCTTGGACTAGTATCCTTCTATCACAATTTATGTCAAATCAGTTATTATTCAGCATAGTATTCTCTCACATGCTTAAAAAAACACGCCCAATGGCACTGGTCGAAGAGGTGTCAAAGATACTCTGATGCAAAGCTTTTATATTAGCCTGACAAGTGTGACGATTTTTATTCTTCAGTTGATGGGTCAAGCACTGGCTTAGGAGTATGTCTGTTTCAAATCCAGAAGATAGATGAAAGACTGTTTGTATTTTTGGCTTTGCAAGCAGGTTTTTCACAAAATCTGAACGATCTTTACTGCAGAGCTTGAAGCCCTGACTGTTGTGCATATATTTATACACTTTCATTGTTACTTGTTCGAAAACCACATGAATGTTTACCACACATCTAGCTCTTGGTAAACTGCAACAATCTGTTACATGCCAGGGTAGCGAGATGGTAGTTAGTATTGCAAACCTATGGCTTCAAAATAATGTTGTGGCCAATGCCTTGTCACACCTACCAGAAGGCTTAGATTTGATTTCTATGTATCATGACCAATAAGGCGACACCATTGTAGGTTTGATGAAAAACGACTTAAATCGTATCTACTTCTTGAACTTATGTAGGAACATAGGTACAATGCAATAAACTGATGTATGGTGACAAGAAATCAAAGAAGAGCTAGTAGAGATTCCCACCAAACAGTTAACAAAGCACTATAAGATACATAATGAATACAATGGAGTATTGTTTTATTGAAGACGCCCAGAATTAAATGCAGACGAAGTCCAATACACGTTAATTTGGTGCACAAATCATATATTGGTGAGGTAGGATGCACCAAAAATCTTGGAAAGTAGGTACTGCAATTTTATAGAAATGTACAAGAAACTACAAAAACTACCAGAGACTCGTTTGGTTCGCCACGCGTACAACCCACCAGAGCGCAAATATGTAGGCATAACGCCCCAAAGTGATATGGAAAGGAACGAACATATAGGACTGTAGTAGGAAAGGCGAGTGGTCGACTTAGGTTTATTGGCAGAATTTTAGGAAAATGTGGTTCATCCATAAAGGACCAGGCGTATAGAACAACAGCGCTACCCATCGTTGTGTACCGCTCGGGATCTCCATCATGTCAGGCTAAAGGAGGACGTTGAAGAAATTCCGAGGTGGACTGCTAGATTTGTTACCGGTGGGCTCAACCAACAAGAAAGTATTACGGAGATGTTTCGGTAACTCAAATGGAAATCCCTGGAAGGAAGATCACGTTGTTTTCGAGAAATGCTATTGAGAGAATTTAGGGAACTGGCATTAGAAGGTAACTGCAGAACGCTTCTACTGCCTCCAACGTACATTTCGCGTAAGTATGACAATGATAACATATGAGAAGTTGGGGCTAGTAGGAAGGCATAGCGAACTCGTTTTTCACTCGCTCTGTGAGGGAGTGGAAATGACTAGCAGTGATGCAGGGTACCGTCCTCCAGCACCAGACGGTGACGTGCCGAGTACGTAGATGCAGATGTAGATGTAGATTTAGAACAAAGGTACTAAGCCGATAAACATGAATAAAGCGTCCAAAGAAGAAAAAAATCATGTGCAAAGAGAAAACAAATAACTAAAATCCTAATAGCGATGATACATACCAATGCAATCAATGAAGAACCTGAACACGTAATAAATCCTATTTCAAATATTGTTTTGTTGATATCGAGAGCGATGTAACGGTGGCTAGTAGCGGAATTGCAAAAAACTCATTTACAGTAAAACTGATGCGTTTTTCAAATGTTCTCTTCAATCTATATTTGAAAATTATCACACCAATGAAATTTGCACGAACTAGTTAGGTATTTGTAAGTGTAAGTATACATGTCTATAGTATAAGTGCGTTAAGTATCTATCCGAAGAGTCAAATGGTTCTGAGCACTATGGGACTTAACATCTGAGGTCATCAGTCCCCTAGAATTTTTTTTTTTTTTTTTTATTTTATTTATTTTTTTTTTTTTTTTTTTTTTTTTTTTTTTTTTTTTAAATCAGTCTACTGACTGGTTTGATGCGGCCCGCCACGAATTCCTTTCCTGTGCTAACCTCTCCATCTCAGAGTAGCACTTGCAACCCACGTCCTCAATTATTTGCTTGACGTATTCCAATCTCCGTCTTCCTCTACAGTTTTTGCCCTCTACGGCTCCCTCTAGTACCATGGAAGTCATTCCCTCATGTCTTAGCAGATGTCCTATCATATTGTCCCTTCTCCTTATTAGTGTTTTCCACATATTCCTTTCCTCTCCGATTCTGCGTAGAACCTCCTCATTCCTTACCTTATCAGTCCACCTAATTTTCAACATTCGTCTCTAGCACCACATCTCAAATGCTTCGATTCTCTTCTGTTCCGGTTTTCCCACAGTCCATGTTTCACTACCATACAATGCTGTACTCCAGACGTACATCCTCAGAAATTTCTTCCTCAAATTAAGGCCGGTATTTGATATTAGTAGACTTCTCTTAACCAGAAATGCCATTTTTGCCTTAGCGAGTCTGCTTTTGATGCCCTCCTTGCTCCGTCCGTCATTGGTTATTTTACTGCCTACGTAGCAGAATTCCTTAACTTCATTGACTTCGTGACCATCAATCCTGATGTTAAGTTTCTCGCTGTTTTCATTTCTACTACTTCTCATTACCTTCGTCTTTCTCCGATCTACTCTCAAACCATACTGTGTACTCATTAGACTGTTCATTCCGTTCAGCAGATCATTTAATTCTTCTTCACTTTCACTCAGGATAGCAATGTCATCAGCGAATCGTATCATTGATATCCTTTCACCTTGTATTTTAATTCCACTCCTGAACCTTTCTTTTATTTCCATCATTGCTTCCTCGATGTACAGATTGAAGAGTAGGGGCGAAAGGCTACAGCCTTGTCTTACACCCTTCTTAATACGAGCACTTCGTTCTTGATCGTCCACTCTTATTATTCCCTCTTGGTTGTTGTAATATTGTATATGACCCGTCTCTCCCTATAGCTTACCCCTACTTTTTTCAGAATCTCGAACAGCTTGCACCAATTTACACTCCTGGAAATGAAAAAAAGAACACATTGACACCGGTGTGTCAGACCCACCATACTTGCTCCGGACACTGCGAGAGGGCTGTACAAGCAATGATCACACGCACGGCACAGCGGACACACCAGGAACCGCGGTGTTGGCCGTCGAATGGCGCTAGCTGCGCAGCATTTGTGCACCGCCGCCGTCAGTGTCAGCCAGTTGGCCGTGGCATACGGAGCTCCATCGCAGTCTTTAACACTGGTAGCATGCCGCGACAGCGTGGACGTGAACCGTATGTGCAGTTGACGGACTTTGAGCGAGGGCGTATAGTGGGCATGCGGGAGGCCGGGTGGACGTACCGCCGAATTGCTCAACACGTGGGGCGTGAGGTCTCCACAGTACATCGATGTTGTCGCCAGTGGTCGGCGGAAGGTGCACGTGCCCGTCGACCTGGGACCGGACCGCAGCGACTCATGGATGCACGCCAAGACCGTAGGATCCTACGCAGTGCCGTAGGGGACCGCACCGCCACTTCCCAGCAAATTAGGGACACTGTTGCTCCTGGGGTATCGGCGAGGACCATTCGCAACCGTCTCCATGAAGCTGGGCTACGGTCCCGCACACCGTTAGGCCGTCTTCCGCTCACGCCCCAACATCGTGCAGCCCGCCTCCAGTGGTGTCGCGACAGGCGTGAATGGAGGGACGAATGGAGACGTGTCGTCTTCAGCGATGAGAGTCGCTTCTGCCTTGGTGCCAATGATGGTCGTATGCGTGTTTGGCGCCGTGCAGGTGAGCGCCACAATCAGGACTGCATACGACCGAGGCACACAGGGCCAACACCCGGCATCATGGTGTGGGGAGCGATCTCCTACACTGGCCGTACACCACTGGTGATCGTCGAGGGGACACTGAATAGTGCACGGTACATCCAAACCGTCATCGAACCCATCGTTCTACCATTCCTAGACCGGCAAGGGAACTTGCTGTCCCAACAGGACAATGCACGTCCGCATGTATCCCGTGCCACCCAACGTGCTCTAGAAGGTGTAAGTCAACTACCCTGGCCAGCAAGATCTCCGGATCTGTCCCCCATTGAGCATGTTTGGGACTGGATGAAGCGTCGTCTCACGCGGTCTGCACGTCCAGCACGAACGCTGGTCCAACTGAGGCGCCAGGTGGAAATGGCATGGCAAGCCGTTCCACAGGACTACATCCAGCATCTCTACGATCGTCTCCATGGGAGAATAGCAGCCTGCATTGCTGCGAAAGGTGGATATACACTGTACTAGTGCCGACATTGTGCATGCTCTGTAGCCTGTGTCTATGTGCCTGTGGTTCTGTCAGTGTGATCATGTGATGTATCTGACCCCAGGAATGTGTCAATAAAGTTTCCCCTTCCTGGGACAATGAATTCACGGTGTTCTTATTTCAATTTCCAGGAGTGTATATTGTCGAACGCTTTTTCAAGGTCGACAAATCCTATGAAAGTGTCTTGATTTTTCTTTAGCCTTGCTTCCATAATTAGCCGTAACGTCAGAATTGCCTCTCTCGTCCCTTTACTTTTCCTAAAGCCAAACTGATCGTCACCTAGCGCATTCTCAATTTTCTTTTCCATTCTTCTGTATATTATTCTTGTAAGCAGCTTCGATGCATGAGCTGTTAAGCTTATTGTGTGATAATTCTCGCACTTGTCAGCTCTTGCCGTTTTCGGAATTGTGTGGATGATGCTTTTCCGAAAGTCAGATGGTATATCGCCAGACTCATATATTCTACACACCAACGTGAATCGTCGTTTTGTTGCCACTTCCCCCAATGATTTTAGAAATTCTGGTGGAATGTTATTTATCCCTTCTGCGTTATTTGACCGTAAGTCCTCCAAAGCTCTTTTAAATTCCGATTCTAATACTGGATCCCCTATCTCTTCTAAATCGACTCCTGTTTCTTCTTCTATCACATCAGACAAATCTTCACCCTCATAGAGGCTTTAATGTATTCTTTCCACCTATCTGCTCTCTCCTCTGCATTTAACAGTTGAATTCCCGTTGCACTCTTAATGTTACCACCGTTGCTTTTAATGTCACCAAAGGTTGTTTTGACTTTCCTGTATGCTGAGTCTGTCCTTCCGACAATCATATCTTTTTCGATATCTTCACATTTTTCCTGCAGCCATTTCGTCTTAGCTTCCCTGCACTTCCTATTTATTTCATTCCTCAGCGACTTGTATTTCTGTATTCCTGATTTTCCCGGAACATGTTTGTACTTCCTCCTTTCATCAATCAACTGAAGTATTTCTTCTGTTACCCATGGTTTCTTCGCAGCTCCCTTCTTTGTACCATGTTTTCCTTCCCAACGTCCGTGATGGCCCTTTTTAGAGATGTCCATTCCTCTTCAATTGTACTGCCTACTGCGCTATTCCTTATTGCTACGTATCTCGTCATTACTTAGTACTTCCGTATCCCACTTCTTTGCGTATTGATTCATCCTGACTAATGTCTTGAACTTCAGCCTACTCTTCATCACTACTATATTGTGATCTGAGTCTATATCTGCTCCTGGGTACGCCTTACAATTCAGTATCTGATTTCGGAATCTCTGTCTGACCATGATGTAATCTAATTGAAATCTTCCCGTATCTCTCGGCCTTTTCCAAGTATACCTCCTCCTCTTGTGATTCTTGAACAGGGTATTCGCTATTACTAGCTGAAACTTGTTACAGAACTCTATTAGTCTTTCTCCTCTTTCATTCCTAGTCCCAAGCCCATATTCTCCTGTAACCTTTTCTTCTACTCCTTCCCCTACAACTGCATTCCAGTCGCCCATGACTATTAGATTTTCGTCCCCCTTTACATACTGCATTACCCTTTCAATATCCTCATACACTTTCTCTATCTGTTCATCTTCAGCTTGCGACGTCGGCATGTATACCTGAACTATCGTTGTCGGTGTTGGTCTACTGTCGATTCTGATTAGAACAACCCGGTCACTGAACTGTTCACAGTAACACACCCTCTGCTCTACCTTCCTATTCATAACGAATCCTACACCTGTTATACCATTTTCTGCTGCTGTTGATATTACCCGATACTCATCTGACCAGGAATCCTTGTCTTCCTTCCAATTCACTTCACTGACCCATACTATATCTAGATTGAGCCTTTGCATTTCCCTTTCAGAATTTCTAGTTTACCTACCACATTCAAGCTTCTGACATTCCACGCCCCGACTCGTAGAACGTTATCCTTTCGTTGATTATTCAATCTTATTCTCATGGTAACCTCCCGCTTGGCAGTCCTCTCCCGGAGATCCGAATGGGGGACTATTCCGGAATCTTTTGCCAATGGAGAGATCATCATGACACTTCTTCAATTACAGGCCACATGTCCTGTGGATACACGTTACGTGTCTTTAATGCAGTGGTTTCCGTTGCCTTCTGCATCCTCATGTCGTTGATTCTTCCGCCTTTAGGGGCAATTTCCCACCCCTAGGACAAGAGAGTGCCCTGAACCTCTATCCGCTCCTCCGTCCTCTTTGACAAGGCCGTTGGCAGAATGAGGCTGACTTCTTATGCCGGAAGTCTTCGGCCGCCAATGCTGATTACTATCAAAATTTAGGCAGTGGCGGGGATCGAACCCGGGAGCGAAGGCGTTTTGATTATGAATCAAAGACGCTACCCCCTTTTTTTTTTTTTTTTTTTTTTAATTTCGTTTTGTTTCCTTTTGTTCGTTGCATCTGCTCGGGGCGGACGTCGTAAGACAGCCGTTTAGTTCGTTGTTGATCGATTAGCTCAGTTTTTTTATTACAGAGGGCTGCTATCCCTCTGACCGAACACGCTGAGCTACCGTGCCCCTAGACTACGGCTAGAACTTAGAACAGCTAAACCTTACTAACCTAATGACATCACACATATCCATGCCCGAGGCAGGATTCGAGCCTGCGACCGTAGTAGTCGCGCGGTTCCCGGGCTGAAGCGCCTAGAACCTCTCGGCCACCGCGGCCGGTTCCGAAGAGTCGCCAGGAGGATTGCAGATGTTTGAAATTTCATATGACGCAGAATGTCAACAGAGGGTCCAGTTTGCTTCCCATTACAAACAAAAGTTTTTAAATCGGAATTTTGCGTGGCCATTCAAAAGAGTGCTCCCAAATTATATTTAGATATCTTTATATTATGTATAGAACATAAAGCGCTACCCGTTAAACTGTATCAGAGTTAAGTATCACGTTATAACATGCTTTTAATAAAAGTCGTTGTTTATTTCTTACTGTGTTGCTACTTTTGTGTTAGAGTGTCACCCTGTCAAACAAATGTTTAATTAGCAAGCAAGCAGTCGCCCACCTTTGAGGAATTATAGCAAGGAAACACTTTTCTGCTACCATGGATGTTTGGGCTGATAATTCAGCAGCATTCAGTTACTACATTGACAGCACTTATATCAACAGATGAAATCAGCACCACTATCAGCCGACTTGTGGAACCGATGTGATGTGAAACTATCATTGCTGCAGCAAGTTAATTCACATATAAACAAAATATGGTAAATTACTGATTTCCTGTTCGTATTTTTAGTCATTGAACCAGCTATTGGTGACATTATATCGATGTTAATAAAATATATTCTGGTATGCCATGCAAACTGAGGGGGATTGCAGAGAGTAATAAGTCTGATACGGTCCACCAGCAGTAAGCAAAAAGCACAAAAGTTATAGCATTACATCATCTAACTGAAATACGAGGGTTGGAACTTTGATAGCGGCAACTATTTATTTACAGCTCGTACAAAATAGATACGTGTTTCAAAGTTTTACTGACCTTCAAAGTAGTCACCAGCATTGTGTATAACCCGTTGCCAGCGATACTCTAGGCAGTGCCAGTTCTGTTGACAGTTCGAGCGGCGCGGTCTATTGCCCGACGAATTTGTAGCAGCTCTGAAGCGAATGCTGTGAAGTGTTTCCTTCAGTTTAGAAATCGAGTTGAACTCACGAGGGCTTAAGTCAGGGGAGTGCAGTGGGTGGTATAGCACTTAGCAGCCCCATCAGTAACGTGCTTGAGCATTGTCCTGCAAAATGATGCTATCATCACTTCTGTCTCTATGCTATTCATTTTTGGAATACAACCTACGACCAGCCGGACAATAGACCGCCCCGCTCGAACTGTCAACACAACTGGCACTGCTAAGAGTATCCTACGACATCTTCATTGCTAGCGCCGCGCAGAGTGGCCGTGAGGTTTAGGGCGTCATGTCACGGACTGCGCGGCCCCTCCCACCGCAGGTTCGAGTCCTCCCTCGGGCATGGGTGTGTGTGTTGTTCTTAGCATAAGTTAGTTTAAGTAGTGTGTAAGTCTAGGGACCGATGATCTAAGCAGTTTGCCGGCCGAAGTGGCCGTGCGGTTAAAGGCGCTGCAGTCTGGAACCGCAAGACCGCTACGGTCGCAGGTTCGAATCCTGCCTTCGGCATGGATGTTTGTGATGTCCTTAGGTTAGTTAGGTTTAAGTAGTTCTAAGTTCTAGGGGACTAATGACCCCAGCAGTTGAGTCCCATAGTGCTCAGAGCCATTTGAACCATCTAAGCAGTTTGGTCCCTTAAGAATTCACACACATTTGAACATTTCCACATCGCTGGCAACGGGTTATACACAATACTGGTGACTATTTCGAAGATCAGTAAAACTTTGAAAAACGTATCTATTTTGTACGAGCTGCAAATAAATAGTTGCCACTATTAAACTTCGAACTCTCGTATTTAAAAATATGTACATCTATCCATTCATTTTTACAAAAGGTGTTATTATGGAATATTAGAACATCTCATACGTTTCTCGCAGAATTTCAGCTACTGAAGTTATCAGAAAATGGTAGTCCACAGCTTCAGGATCTCAAGAATCCGTGTCTGACAATAGAAAATAAAGAATTTTATGAGTCCTGGTTGGGATGAAGAGAACTGTGGAATAAATTTGTTGGCACGGAAATGAAACTTAGTTCCGACTCACGAAGTTCAAATGGTTCAAATGGCTCTGAGCACTATGGGACTTAACTTCTGAGGTCATCAGTCTCCTAGAACTTAGAAATAATGAAACCTAACTAACCTAAGGACATCACACACATCCATGCCCAAGGTAGAATTCGAACCTGCGCCCGTATCAGCAGCGCGGTTCCGGACTGAAACGGGTTTCAGAGTTAACTTGAAATGAGTGATCCACTAAAAAATTCCAGAATGCTCCCTCAGAAAATAAATACGTCTATGCCTTTTACGATTGTAAGAGGTCGGGCGTTACAGTGTTAAAAGTAAGACTTTTTTAATTTAAATACACTCCTGGAAATGGAAAAAAGAACACATTGACACCGGTGTGTCAGACCCACCATACTTGCTCCGGACACTGCGAGAGGGCTGTACAAGCAATGATCACACGCACGGCACAGCGGACACACCAGGAACCGCGGTGTTGGCCGTCGAATGGCGCTAGCTGCGCAGCATTTGTGCACCGCCGCCGTCAGTGTCAGCCAGTTTGCCGTGGCATACGGAGCTCCATCGCAGTCTTTAACACTGGTAGCATGCCGCGACAGCGTGGACGTGAACCGTATGTGCAGTTGACGGACTTTGAGCGAGGGCGTATAGTGGGCATGCGGGAGGCCAGGTGGACGTACCGCCGAATTGCTCAACACGTGGGGCGTGAGGTCTCCACAGTACATCGATGTTGCCGCCAGTGGTCGGCGGAAGGTGCACGTGCCCGTCGACCTGGGACCGGACCGCAGCGATGCACGGATGCACGCCAAGACTGTAGGATCCTACGCAGTGCCGTAGGGACCGCACCGCCACTTCCCAGCAAATTAGGGACACTGTTGCTCCTGGGGTATCGGCGAGGACCATTCGCAACCGTCTCCATGAAGCTGGGCTACGGTCCCGCACACCGTTAGGCCGTCTTCCGCTCACGCCCCAACATCGTGCAGCCCGCCTCCAGTGGTGTCGCGACAGGCGTGAATGGAGGGACGAATGGAGACGTTTCGTCTTCAGCGATGAGAGTCGCTTCTGCCTTGGTGCCAATGATGGTCGTATGCGTGTTTGGCGCCGTGCAGGTGAGCGCCACAATCAGGACTGCATACGACCGAGGCACACAGGGCCAACACCCGGCATCATGGTGTGGGGAGCGATCTCCTACACTGGCTGTACACCACTGGTGATCGTCGAGGGGACACTGAATAGTGCACGGTACATCCAAACCGTCATCGAGCCCATCGTTCTACCATTCCTAGACCGGCAAGGGAACTTGCTGTTCCAACAGGACAATGCACGTCCGCATGTAGCCCGTGCCACCCAACGTGCTCTAGAAGGTGTAAGTCAACTACTCTGGCCAGCAAGATCTCCGGATCTGTCCCCCATTGAGCATGTTTGGGACTGGCTGAAGCGTCGTCTCACGCGGTCTGCACGTCCAGCACGAACGCTGGTCCAACTGAGGCGCCAGGTGGAAATGGCATGGCAAGCCGTTCCACAGGACTACATCCAGCATCTCTACGATCGTCTCCATGGGAGAATAGCAGCCTGCATTGCTACGAAAGGTGGATATACACTGTACTAGTGCCGACATTGTGCATGGTCTGTTGCCTGTGTCTATGTGCCTGTGGTTCTGTCAGTGTGATCATGTGATGTATCTGACCCCAGGAATGTGTCAATAAAGTTTCCCCTTCCTGGGACAATGAATTCACGGTGTTCTTATTTCAATTTCCAGGAGTGTATTTGCTGTGGGACCGCTCTGTGGTGGACCCTAGACAGCCCGCAGTGTGGAGACGGCCCTGTACCGTAAATCAAAATAGAGGACGCGTAGAGGTGTGCGGTAGAGTGACGACTGGAAGGATGCGAGGGCGCGCTGGCCACTCACCGTTCTGTGTCGCTCTGTACTGCTCGTCGTACAGGTGCCAGACGCGCGCATGCGCCTTGATCACCGTGTGGGTGGACAGGTAGCCGCCGATGCCGGAGGCGTTCTGCGACGGCGCGAAGCCGACGCTCGCGTAGGCATTGGAGAAGTAGGCCGGTTCGTTGAACGTGATCCACCACTTCACCTATAGAAAGAGTCACTGTCACAAAAGTAAAATAATAATAATAATAATACTGTCGCTCTAAGAGTATCCGAGACTCACCCTGTCTCCGAAATTTTCAAACAGTATCCTGGCGTACTCCACAAAGTAGTCGGCCATCAACTCATTGGGCCAGCCTCCGAGGTACTGCAGCGCTTGAGGCAGGTCCCAGTGGTACATCGTCACCTGCACAATGCGACACACCACACAATCAGATCTCTCTGTATCCTGGTAACAACTGTGCTGTATATACATACAGGATGTAATGTACGGATCAAAATAAGAGCAAAATGTTAATTAAAAGTTTTGTCTGAAACTGCTTTATTTCCTTGTTACGACGCATACTGTCATTTGTGGTAGGCATTACATCATGGGACAATACAGGCTTTTGGCGTGTGGTGTTCAGCTCTCAGAGAGCTCGTGTATGGTGTAGCAATTGAGAATGTAGCACAACTATAGCAGCGAACTGAAAATAGCTGTGCAACCGTGCAGACTGAGATTAATGGAGCCTCTAGCATACCAAGAGCGGAAATAAGTCGAGCACTTCACTGTCTTCGTCTACATGGACATCATTTTGTTTATGTACTCGCGTAAATGTACAGTACCTACTTGCGTTGCATTTCAGGTTCTTTCATGCCCTTGCTTTCGAATTAATTTTCTTTTGCTTTTGTGATCCCTACTCTATTGCGTGACTCTGAAATGAAGCAATTTCAGAAAAAATTTTACTAAACGTTTCACTCTTATTTTGATGCATATGTTACACCCACACTCTGTGTCTACAATTACTTTTGCGTCGCCCTATATATTCAACGTGTCCCATTTATCTTGACCACCCTAAATAACTGTTTGTCAAGATGCAAATTACAAAATGTTTCAAGCAAATGTTCTTTAGCCGTCAGGAGGACATCAATCAGCATGATTGCCTTCGTCGAAATTTTGTTTTTTACAAAGATATGAACAGCGGCATGACTTTTTTTAAATGGCAGCCTGTATTTTTTATTCGGTAATTCATTTCCTCTCCTAAAGACCTATTCAAAAATGTATCGCAGTGTACCATTCACTCAAACACAACGTTATTAATTACATAACACAACAATGACTTTGGAGACCGAGATCACAAACTCGTCCACTTGCTGGAATTGTCAGGAAACAAATGAAAATCAAGTAAAAACATAACACAAAATTGACTTTGAGTCTCCTGTACCACTGTCCAGGAGTAGAACATTCAAAGGTGCTCAAAGTGGAGACCATGGACACCGATACACTGGTGCACTCGTTGAATGAAAGAATTATTTACTGCTTCCAGTGTTGCCTGCTGAAAAGAATTACAAGCAAGCACGATACGTTCCTACATGTCCTCTGGAGTTGGAATATCGCGACAGAGAACGTCTTTGATGCATCCCAAAGAAAAAAGTCCAGTGGATTTAAATGAGGCGACCTAGCAGGCCACCTAACTGTTCCTCCTCTACCAATCCATCTGCCAGAATACCTTCGGTTCAGAACACGACGTGCACGCGAGGCATTATGTGCTGGACATCCATCATGTTGATACAACATAAGCATTCTGGTTCTTAGCGGCACTTCTTCCAAAAGAGGAGGAAGAATTCGTCTGAGGAAGTTGGCATACGCTGAGCCGTTTAGACTACCATTGATGAAACAAGGGCCAATAATTGTATTACCAAGCATCCAACACCAGGCGTTAACTCTCCATTGACGCTGATGTTCCACCTGTCTAAGTCATCGTGGGTTGTCGCTGGACCAATAATGCATGTTCCTTGTATATTTACCTGTCCTTTGTTTCAGAAGGTTCATTGGCAAATAGAACATTGGAGAAGAAGTTCGGGTTGGCGAGGATTTGCTGCTGTGCCCACTGACAGAACTGTACACGATTCAGGAAATCATTCCCATGCAAAAAATGGTTCAAATGGCTCTGAGAACTATGGGACTTAACTACTGTGGTCATCAATCCCCTAGAACTTAGAATTACTTAAACCTAACTAACCTAAGGACATCACACACATCCATGCCCGAGGCAGGATTCGAACCTGCGACCGTAGCAGTCGCGCGGTTCCAGACTGCGCGCCTAGAACCGCTAGACCACCGCGGCCGGCATTTCCATGCAATTCCTGATGTAGGTGTACGTGGTAAGAATGGATCCAGTGACATGTAAGAATACGATGTACACTGGTTTTAGGAATGCCAATCTTCTGTTCAAGCTGTCGTGTGTTCACATGTGGATTCATAGCAACGGAAGCGAGAACAATAACTTCGGCAGCTTCGTCTGTGCGAATGCTACGAACATTGCGTTGTCGAGGGTTGAAACTTCCCGTTTCCTAAAGCGTCGCAACAAGACGAGAGAACGTCCGTCGGTAAGGTAGGTTCTTGTCAGGATATCGCTCTCTGTACAGCTCCGCTGCATGCGTAGCATTTCGCTACCTTCAACAACAACAACAATAAAAGAAACGTTATGTTGACGCAGTTTGTAGGAAGGACAGACTTTATTGTATGCCTACTCTACACAACAGTATTTAAAAGGATTAAACTACTGTACTAAATGTGCCCTACACGTACATAAGGAAACAGTATTGCAGTTACTGTTCTGCTAACTTACATTCCCCATATATGAGTAGCATTTCTACCTTGTCTTCGTTGGTGTACATTCTACTCACACCAACTGACGATGGTTGACAGAATGACGGGTGTGCATTCTATTTATGTTTACATTTGTCCTCTGTCGACGTCAGCATGTGGATGTGTTCCATTACCCCGAGAAACCGGTCTTTAATACATTAATTTTACAGTTGTCATAATGTATGTTTATAAAATTATCTTTGTTGTAATTACTACCCAAACTAATCATCACTGACGACAAGATAGATACCACGTTTAAATTCCATTCGATGGCTCTTTCATTTTTTAACTCGCTAGAAGCGTCAGCGTCAATGACGTGCTATGTAGTTAATAACGTTGTGTTTCAGTGAATGGTACAATGTGGTACATTTTTGAATAGGCCTTTAGGAGAGGAAATGAATTACCGAATAAAAATACAGGGTGCTATTTAAGAAAGTCATACCGCTGTTCATATCTTTGTAAGAAACAAAGCTACAACGAAGGCAATCATGCTGATTGATGCCCGCTGCCGGCTAAAGAACATTTGCTTGAAACATTTTGTGATTTGCATTTGGACAAACAGTTATTTAGAGTGGCCCGGCCGGAGTGGCCGAGCGGTTCTAGGTGCTACAGCCTTGAGCCGCGCGACCGCTACGGTCGCAGGTTCGGATCCTGCCTCGGGCATGGATGTGTGTGATGTCCTTAGGTTAGTTAGGTTTAAGGAGTTCTAAGTTCTATGGGACTGATGACCTCAGATGTTTGGTCCGACAGTGCTCAGAGCCATTTAGAGTGGTCAAGATAAATGGGACACTCTATGTATACAGGCTGATGCAAAAGTAATTGTAGACACACATCGTGGGTGTAATGTATGCATGAATATAAGAGTGAAACATTTAAAAAAGAGGGAATGTCCTGTCTGACTGACTCATCATCACCCAGCCCAAACCACTATGGATACAAACTTGAAATTTGGAGAGGGTGTTGTTGACCTTGTAGGCATCGATTAAGAAGGGATTTTTCAAAATTCCACCCCTAAGGAGGTGAAATACGGGACGAAAGGTTTTCCGAAAATATGTCGCTATTAAGGAAATTTTGAAGCTAGAACTACAAAGACTGGTATTTGGTTTTTCGGTCATAAATAAAGTAATACGTATTTCAGGATCTTTCGAAATTCAGCTTCTGAGGGAATGAAATAGTGCTGAATTTTTTTAAAATAAGTCATTATTGAAGAATTACTGAAATATTTTCAAAGCTACGTCTATGAGAATTGGTATTTAACTTCGCAGTCTTAAAGAAAAAAACCTTTTTAAGTGTTTCTGGACATTCAATCCCTAAGGGGTAAAGTACGGCATAAAAAGATGGACGAAAATATGTTGTTATGAAACACAATGCGGTTTTGATCAGAAGTTCATTCGAAGAAGACTATTCTTCTATGTCCTTAATCGGCTTGAAAAGTTTAGAAGGTGTCAACTAAGTCAAAGAAAGCTGTTTAACAGTCATAATGTAAAATAGGTTTTGTCAGAACTGCATAAAAAAGAAATCTGTCTTTACTACATTTATTCATACAGTTGTCTTAATGCATGTTTATAAAATTATCTTTTTTGTAATTACTACCCAAACTAATTATCACTGATGACATCATAGATACCACGTTTAAATTCCATTCGATGTACTGGAATATCCGTTTGAGATGAGAGAGTTCAACACCGGGTGTAAGACTGGCGCTAACGATTGTATAACCTCTTGTCCTATTTGGCTCTTTATTTTCTTAACTCGCTATATGAAATTAAATTCAACCCGTTGGAAGACTTCAATTATGAAAGACTGGCAGCCGTATAAAAGGTCATTAACTCATTTGTAGTGTGTAAATTTACACGTGAGCAGTAGACATAATAACATGCAAATTCGGTTAACGAAAAACAAAAAAAATCTGTGCGAACCATACAGCGTACGCGAGCGAAGCAGTTGTCTTTGGTATTAGGTCCGGATCTAGGGCGGGCAGGAGGGGGTTCAAATTTCAGGAGCCCCAAATTCATACTCTTGAAGGAAATAAGCCTCATTTCACAAAGCGCCTAGCATCCAGTGCACGTTGGTCATCAATTGTTCATATGATTTTGAAAAGCATCCCTGTTCGTTTTTGAAAATTTTTACACATTCTAAGTTGATTTCTGAACGGATCATAAATTAATTTTTGAATGCGTGCATAGTGTACGTGACATCTGTGCCAGGGGAATCCTTCTCGCATCTAGAAATAAAAAAAAAAAAAAAAAACTTTACTGCAGACAAAAGGGGACGGGGCTATACGAGCTTCGCCGAATAAATTCTACGGGTGAAAGCCAACCGCTGTTTGTTTATGTGGTTGATTCGGTGCGTCAATGATAAGCGTTCTTATAATAACTAGCGAAATCCCTAGATTCAGACTACCGGAGTGGAAATAAATGACTAACAGGAATAACAGGTAAGTAAGATTGCATACTATCTTCTCGGTGTATCTAACAAAATGAAATTTTTGCAGAAAATATTTCCCAGAACGCTATGCTACTAATGGTCAGTTGTACCGTCCCCGGTTAGCAGCCGCCTATAAAAGTTCTATTCTCGGAATAGCGTAGAAAACGCGTTGTACGAACACGTAAGAACGCGTAGACGGAGACTAAACGAGGGATAACTGAACCGATGATTCTGGCAGGCTTAAGATCGTTTGTTAGAACGCGGAAGGAGAAGAAACAGGGACATCACACAAAATATATGGAAGAGTTTGACAATTCCAAATTTGTATTAAAATTTATTACTACTACTACATTTCGATCTCATGCTTGAGAAACTGGAGCATATGAATGAAATGTGAAACTATTTCCTAACAAAACTTCTTGTTGTAGTAGACCTGATGGGTATTTGATATTGGTACTTCGTGAATTATATTCTGTCGTATTATGTATGTAAATGAAGTAGATAAAAATGATCATTTGTGCCAAAACATTATCGCTTATTTGGCGTCAGTTACAATTGCTGCAATATTAGAAAGGCCTATTCCGTCTCATCTAGCAGACAGTGACAAAACAGACGTATTCAAATCGAGAAACCACACCAGTCTTGATTTCTATTCGCATTAACAGTTGTTGTTGTTGTGGTCTTCAGTCCTGAGACTGGTTTGATGCAGCTCTCCATGCTACTCTATCCTGTGCAAGCTTCTTCATCTCCCAGTAACTACTGCAACCTACATCCTTCTGAATCTGCTTAGTGTATTCATCTTTTGGTCTCCCTCTACGATTTTTACCCTCCACGCTGCCCTCCAATACTAAATTGATGATCCCTTGATGCCTCAGAACATGTCCTACCAACGGATCCCTTCTTCTAGTCAAGTTGTGTCACAAATTTCTCTTCTCCCCAATCCTATTCAATACTTCCTCATTAGTTATGTGATCTACCCATCTAATCTTCAGCATTCTTCTGTAGCACCACATTTCAAAGGCTTCTATTCTCTTCTTGTCCAAACTATTTATCGTCCATCTTTCACTTCCATTCATGGCTACACTCCATACAAATACTTTCAGAAACGACTTCCTGACACTTAAATCTATACTCGATGTTAACAAATTTATCTTCTTCAGAAACGCTTTCCTTGCCATTGCCAGTCTACATTTTATATCCTCTCTACTTCGACCATCATCAGTTATTTTGCTCTCTAAATAGCAAAACTCCTTTACTACTTTAAGTGTCTCATTTCCTAATCTAATTCCCTTTAGCATCACCCGACTTAATTCGACTACATTCCATTATCCTCGTTTTGCTTTTGTTGATGTTCATCTTATATCCTCCTTTCAAGACACTATCCATTCCGTTCAACTGCTCTTCCAAGTCCTTTGCTGTCTCTGATAGAATTACAATGTCATCGTCGAACCTCAAAGTTTTTATTTCTTCTCCATAGATTTTAATACCTACTCCGAATTTTTCTTTTGTTTCATTTACTGCTTGCTCAATATACAGATTGAGTAACATCGGGGAGAGGCTACAACCCTGTCTCACTCCCTTCCCAACCACTGCTTCCCTTTCGTGTCCCTCGACTCTTATAAGTGCCATCTGGTTTCTGTACAAATTGTAAATAGCCATTCGCTCCCTGTATTTTACCCCTGCCACCTTCAGAATTTGAAAGAGAGTATTCCAGTCAACATTGTCTAAAGCTTTCTCTAGGTCTACAAATGCTAGAAACGTAGGTTTGCCTTTCCTTAATCTAGCTTCTAAGATAAGTCGTAGGGTCAGTATTGCCTAACGTGTTCCAATATTTCTACGGAATCCGAACTGATCTTCCCCGAGGTCGGCTTCTACTAGTTTCTCCATTCGTCTGTAAAGAATTCACGTTAGTAGTTTGCAGCCGTGACTTATTAAACTGATAGTTCGGTAATTTTCACATCTACTAAACATTTTATGCCAACGAAAAACTTGAGCTCTTGACATAACCTCCTCTCAAACAGCCTTCTGAAGCTTACCGTAAGCTTGGGATTGGAATTATTATATTCTTCTTGAGGTCTGAGGGTATTTCACCTGTCTCATATATCTTGCTCACCAGATGATAGAGTTTTGTCAGGACTGGCTCTCCCAAGGCTGTCAGTAGCTGTAATGGAATGTTGTGTACTCCCGGGGCCTTGTTTCGACTCAGGTCTTTCAGTGCTCTGTCAAACTCTTCACGCAGTATCATATCTTCGATTTCATCTTCATTTACATCCTCTTCCATTTCCATAATATTCTCCTCAAGTACATCGCCCTTGTATAGACCTTCTATATACTCCTCCCACCTTTCTGCTTTCCCTTCTTTGCTTAGAACTGGGTTTCCATCTGAGCTCTTGACATTCATACAAGTGGTTCTCTTTTCTACAAAGGTCTCTTTAATTTTCCTGTAGGCAGTATCTATCTTACCCCTGGTGAGACAAGCCTCTACATCCTTACATTTGTCCTCTAGCCATCCCTGCTTAGCCATTTTGCACTTCCTGTCGATCTCATTTTTGAGACGTTTGTATTCCTTTTTGCGTGCTTCATTTACTGCATTTTTATATTTTCTCCTTTCATCAATTAAGTTCAATATTTCTTCTGTTACCAAAGGATTTCTAGCAGCCCTCTACTTTTTACCTACTTTATCCTCTGCTGCCTTCACTAATTCATCCCTCAAAGCTACCCATTCTTCTTCTACTGTATTTCTTTCCCCCATTCCTGTCAATTGTTGCCTTATGCTCTCCTTGAAACTGTGTACAATCTCTGGTTCTTTCAGTTTATCCAGGTTCCATCCACTTAAATTCCCACCTTTTTGCAGTTTCTTCAGTTTTAATCTACTAAAGCTGCATGCCCTCGGGAAAAATTACGGCCGTAGTTTCCCCTTGCTTTCAGCCGTTCGCAGTACCAGCACAGCAAGGCCGTTTTGGTTATGTTACAAGGCCAGATCAGTCAATCATCCAGACTGTTGCCCCTGCAACTACTGAAAAGGCTGCTGCCCCTCTTCAGGAACCACACGTTTGTCTGGCCTCTCAACAGATACCCCTCCGTTGTGGTTGCACCTACGGTACGGCTATCTGCATCGCTGAGGCACGCAAGCCTCCCCACCAACGGTAAGGTACATGGTTCATGCGGGGGGGGGGGGGGGGGGGGGGAACAGCTTAACAGCTTTTTCGGAATTAGACAACATTTTGATTTTTCATGTAACAAAATGTTTGACGAGCTTTGGCGATGTAATAGATTCTTTCGGAGAAAGGGAAGCACGTCTTGAAAAACTGTAGTCAGTCTAGAGAGAAAGAATTCTGGGACCTTAGGATAAAAGAAATCTGTTCTTGTCTCTTGCCTTACTGCTTTTATATCACAAAAAAGAAAAAGTTATTAGCTAATAGCCAATAAAGAGTGTAATTTTCCGAAGAGTTCTTATTCTTACGGTCACAAATAATCCCACCCATTAATAACTGAGTTTTTTTGTGGGGGGGGGGGGGGCTAGGATGTCAAACTGGCCGACTGAGAGTAGGAGAGGCACCACAGAACGTTTTAATTTCCACTGAATACGGGTTTGATGGGTTCCATTGTAAAATACACACGTTAGAATTGGACAGAATGAAATGTAGTCATATGTGATAGAGGAGTGCTGTATGAAGAGATGTGCCACTGCACTTTGGAGCACTTAAGGCCAAATAACATCTCTTACATTTCCTCGAACGACATATTGTGTGTATCTAACTCTTCAGAAAGCTATGCGCAACAAAATGAAAATATTTCTGAAAAATCGATTTTTTTTTTAATTTTTGACATCCTGTCTAAAACGCTCGAGGAGTAAGGTGGGGGACACCACTATCAAGTTTTTGCACAGGTTCGGAAATATCGTAGATCCAGAGCTGTTTGGTATCAACTGTACATTCAATTGAAAAAAAAAATTATCACACAGAACGACAGCACAGATGTTAAGAAGCATAGACATGTCGCCACATCCATGTCGCGTAAGAGGTGAAAGTTAAGAGGAACCGACGTATTATTAACATGATTGCATAAGTTATGCTATTTTATTACCTAGGTCGCATCTCTTTCAGCGACTCACATTCCGCTTGAGTGCAAAATTCCAGCTTTTACTTTAATAAGAAACATTAAATGCGCAAATTATACCATCTTTCAGTACAATGGCAACTTGTTCGCTTCCCTGCTATGTCTGAACGATTCGTCTTCGCAGTTACGTGCAATATGGAACGTAGCAACCACAATTATTGCCTCTTAAATAAAAAATACCAACATATGCAACTCCTATACAGCAACATATTATTTGGAATTACTGCTACTTTGCTATAATTTCAATTAATTATCGAAAGGGAATCACGTCTTGCCATATATTTATCTGAAAATAGCATTGCGCTGCTCACAACACTTGTCGAATGTTTGTTTTCCACTTTTTACGTTGCTTTTCATCATCAAGTATAGAGTTCACTCCCTGCATTACACATAGCAAGTTAATCGCTAAACACATACAAGAAAATATGAAGAAATATCTGAAATTGTGGCAGTTCAAAGAATTGTCTGCCCTGTCAGACAACATACGAGGAGGGACTGAAAAGTAACTGGGATTACTTTCCTGTGTGTAGGTGCGAGGTAACTGAAGTGCATTTGTTACACATTGTTTTTAATTAGTTGAGCATCCACCCATCAGTTTATAAGCGTTAGTTATGTCGCAACGCTAGTTTTCTCAGAGACCGTTTCACGCTTCTAGCGAGTTTTCGGCTGTGTAAATGACAAATAATTGTGGTAACATCCGCTATTGTCACTCATTCAATTATAGATTTTGCGGTGAGCACAAATAAGTCAGCGTATTTCTAAGATATATGCTCAGCGTCTCCATAGGACTGAAAATATGAAATTTGTATCACAGTATAAACCAGTAGCCACCCAATTGGATTTTTGCATGATATACATGGAAAAATTTTAGCACTCACACTTGTTTGATAATTTCTCTGAGCTGTGATGGTGTCTCAGCTAGAACTTTTCGAAATTATACACTATCGGAGCGTGTTTGAGTGATGTAAATAAGTGAAACGATAGATGTTACATTGAAATAAACTCCCGCAGGAGTGTCCACGGTCTTTAGTTCCCGTCTCGCTGCAGAGTCATTACAAACATTTCTATCCCTCTCTCTTCTCCCACTCCTTTTCAGTTCCTATTACAGACCTGGCAGAAATTTAGCATTTAACTCCGAACTCGGCTCATAACTTGGTGGCCAAGAAAACACACCCCAACTGACGAAAAACTGAGCCACATGCATGGGAGTGGGCCTCCGAATCGGCTAAGTGCCAATAGGGACCGACATAAACATGGTGCGCAAGGCTTTAGGACGAAAGTAACTTCCGCAAAATGTGTCACTGCCAAGTAATAGAGCTCGATGAAGCTTGGGCCAAAAGAACTGCTACAGATTAGTAGAGAAGATGTAACTGAAAGTTAGGGTCTCAAGAGGGGGCATTTTCCCCCTCCTGAAGTCTGTGGTAGATTTTCTATTAGTTTCAAAATTGCGACGTGCTTCTAGAAGCGATTGTCTCAGATGCTACTCAGCCGGATGCACAGAACAACACAGTGGCTTTAATAAAGGCTACGTTCCTTGGTTGTAAAGTAGTTCACAGAAAATTACATTGTTTTCTTGCCACGGAAGCGGTTTCGGCGTTATTCGCAATCTTCGGGAATGTCAATCGTTAGAGAAAATTGCCGGATTAGAGTACCTACTCATTTCCCTGTCGTTTCCTTGTACAGCTCCTAACGTGCTACAGAAAGGGGCAATTCCGACGCCTAGAACAGTATAAACATTGCTACCTTATACCCCTCCCCAATTTCCACAAGAACGGCTGCATGGCTTGTACACATCTTAATCTCAGCAATAAGTCTGTATTTGACCCCTCAAAGCTAACTGAGATTTTATTCAGTTTTAGATGATAGAGCCATTACAGTAGAGTGTAAAGGACACGGTCATGCTATACTGAAAGTGTATTCACCCATACTTCAAATACATAAAATATACTAATTTTTGCGTTGATGAGAGGAGAAAATGGTCGAAAAGGTGCTTGGATCTTCTTAAACCATATGGCTCTTTAACTATATTGCGTGCAACTCTGCGTGACAACCAGAGATTGAGTTATCAGTTCTATAATCCATGTGTACATAATAACATACCAAATCAGGAAGACTAGGATTATTTTGGTTGAGTCTTAATCTGTTAAGAGTTGGTTCTACTGATCAATTTGAAAATTGTTTTCGAAGGTTTCCTATATCCAGTTTACATTAATAATATGAAAAGATGAATCTATGTTCAAAGAAATATTGACTGAATAACTGCGATACGTTGACGATACAAGCTTTGTGTACTTCCCGTCAGATTTGTTTATTGGGACACGGCACTCTCTCAGACTCACTTAATTGGCTGTATCGAGAATGGAACATCAGCGGTCTTGCTCCCTCTTGCATGAATTTCTGCGGACGCCCATGATTATTGACAGTGCGTGTGATCACCAGGCTGTTCTTGTGGCAGTATGTTCCGTCCCTCCACCAGCGCAGCTGACAACTGCTGGGTGGGCGTGCAGCAGGACGGCCCCCCAGAGCATCCGACACGTGCTCGATGTGATTTAAGTCAGGGAAACAGTGGAAAGCCAGACGTTCGCCGACTCCTCTCGTGCCAACAGCTCCTCCACGTGCGCTGTTCGATGCGGTCGCTCATTTTCATCCGTAAAAATCAAGCTGTCGTGAATGCACCCCTGAAAAGACGCACATGGGATAGGAGTACAGTGTCAACAGAAGGCACCGTATCACTTGGGCCACCAAAACAATCATGTTCGACCACGTTCCTGTCCCCAACTCTCGTCATATGGGGGTACGCCTAGAATTGCTGCCCAGACTAAATCTGCTCTCATTCAAGAAGAGCGAGCGACTCCACTCCTCGTTGGTCCAGCCCCTAAGCTTTTGGCACAATCGTGGATGGTGCCACCGTTTGCGAGTGTCAACAGAAGGCAACACGACGAACTGGTCGACGGCAATAAAAGAACCCCCCCCCCCCCCTTTCCCCTCTCATGCAGTCTCCGTGCCACTGCGGAGAGTGAGATTTGCAGTCCTGTTAAAAGTGGTTACAGTTGCACCTGCTGTTTGATGCGCGTCCCTTCTTGCTTGTTGCACATTGTAGCGGTCATCAGCTGCTGTAGTTGGCCGTGGTCGGCCGCGTTGTCTCCTTCGCATGACTGTGGTCAGGACCCAACCTTGGCACGAGAAGCAAGGTTACGAGTAATAACAAACTTCTGTGCTGCGCTCGCCACGCTACAAGCTTCTCCCACATTCTCGGCGATTCTTCTCCGTGTTAAGTCACCCATATTTTGTCTCGGGGCCATGTTGTAACGAAGAGTAACACCTCAGTGCACCGAAACTGCTCACTGATTGATGCAAATAGTCTCTTGCCGTTTCTTCAACAGCCTGTGTGTTGCAGGGACAGTCCCATTTAGCGCTACAATCACGCTGACTTTACACCATGTGACGTCGAGTTTTCTGTGCACGATTGAGAAACCTCTGTCAACATGCTACTGCACTTTCATTCATTATATGCCAACGGCCTTGCCGCAGTGGTAACACCGGTTCCCGTCAGATTACCGAATTTAAGCGCTGTCGGGCTGGGCTAGCACTTGGATGGTCGACCATCCGGTCTGCCGAGCGCTGTTGGCAAGAGGGGTGCACTCGGCCCTTGTGAGGCAAAACTGAGGAGCTACTTGATTGAAAAGCAGCGTCTCCGGTCTCGGAAACTGACATACGGCCTGGAGAGCGGTATGCTGACCACATTCCCCTCCATTTCCTCATCCAGGGTCGCCTATGGTCTGAGGATGACACGGCGGCCGGTCGGGCTGGGCCTTCATGGCCTAGAGGTTTATATATATATATATATATATATATATATATATATATATATATATATATATATATGAGAGTGATTTTTTCTATGATGTACAAACTCTAGGGATTGACTGATGAGAGGATACGGAACGCAAAAAAATCTCATGAAGCTATGTCTGCAAACGCTTGGTTTCCCTGCTAGAGAACATTTGTTCAATAATTCCTTGTTACAGAGATGTGCTCCAATACGCGCTATACCACTCAGCCTCAGTTACAGTATGCATGGTTTCCTCCTAAAGGCTGCTACTGTTCCTCATGCGTAATGCCCTAGCGCCCTCTCCTGCCATAGTAACTGGTAATGTTGTGTCCGATTCACTTCTCTTGCTGACTTCAGCTTCTAGTGAATGTGATACATCGTTGTACACAAAGGTTCCGAAGAGAGAGCTTGCCGAGATCGTGTTTACTTACAGAAAGGCAAATGGCAACGGGCGGCGGGCAGCAAGGGTTATCAGGAGACTAGTTTCAGGTGTGTTCGCTGTTCTTCAATACTGGATGAGGCTGTTAAAATGTCATCGAGGTAAGTAAACACAAAATCTAGCCCAAACATCATTAATGAATCGCGGAATGTTGAAGGTGCATTCCGCAGGCCAAAGCTCATGTCATTAAATTCATACAGTCCAAATGGTGTGATTACAGCTGTTTTGTGCTTATCTCCTTCAGCAATAGGTATTTGATAATAGGCCTTAAAGAGATCGATTTTAGAAAATATGTTTTTGCCTTGAAGAATACAATGGAAAACTTCTATTCTAGATACAGGACAACGGTCTGGAATTGTTCTTTCATTTAACCGTCTATAATCTCCACACCGACGTATTAAGCCATCCTTCTTAGGTACAATATGGAGAGGACTCGCCCATGCAGATTTAGATGGTCTAATGATGCCATTGTCTAACATGAATTTAAATTCTTGTTTTGCCATCGCCATGCGCCTTGGGTCTAATTGTCTTGCCCTAGAAAACACAGGCGGGCCTTCAGTGGTAATTTAGTGTTTGACATCATGTTTAATTTCGCTAGGTACCAAATTAGGTTAAGCTATGTGTGGATACTGTAATAGTAGATCTGTAAATTTTGTGTTTTGGCTCATGGTGCTCAGGACGTTTTCCTCTGAGATTGACATAACTTTACCCTCAGCATTGAGCTTGGTTACATCATCTATTAATCTTTTATTATGGACATCTACTAATAATTGAAATTTATTCAAAAAATCGGCACCCAATATAGCTTTATTGATCTTCGCAACTATAAATGGCCATTGAAATTGACGTCGCAGTCCCAGATCAATAGTACGAAGTTCGATTCCGTATGTAGGAATTTCGGTACCATTTGCAGCATACAATTTATATGGTGACTCACCATTAACATTTGGGTGAGCGGGAATTACAGAAACATCTGCCCCACTGTCGACTAAATATTGCAATCCCCTTTTTTGTCGGTTACAAATAAGCGGGTTTTGCGGCAATGGACTTGGGCAGCAGAACTTGCCGCTAATTTAGCTGCTGGGTCGCGTTTCCCTTTTAGTCCAGCTACATGGAGGTGTGCATTTTTCAGGCTCGCAGTTCTGCCCAAAGCGAAAGTGGTAAACAGTACTTGCCCTTGGGGTTGTATTTATTTCGAGACTTACTACGACTTCTTTTACATTGACGCTCACAGCTTCTGTTAAGACCTGCCTCGATAACCAGTTGACAGCGCGGCCATTTGTTGCTCTAGCCCCGAAATTCTTGTCATCAAGTCACTCGTTGTTATCGAAACATCCTGTTGGCTACAAGCACCACTTTTTGTGACGAACAATTCGTTACGGAGCTTTTTTTCTGTTATTCTATCACCCATTGTAGCCACCTTTTCGAGTCCCTCGTCACTGACAATTAGAGTGTTCCTTATAGAATCCGGAAGTTTTTCTAGCCAAAGTGTCTTTAGGACTTTTTCTGACACATCTACACATGCTAAAGCTTGCATTTTGCGTAATAACTGACTAGGTGTTTGGTCTCCCAAATCAATTCCAGTAACTAATCTCTTAATACGCTTATCTTCACTTTCTTTGAAAATATTCGGTAGACGTTCCTTAGCCAACGAATATTTATTCGCATCTGTGCCGCAAATAATGTCCCAAATATTGTCGATGTATTTTGGTTCTCATTGTGACACTAGGTGGTTAAATTTAGCTTCTTCTGTGACAATTTTGCAAATGCTGAACTGTGCTTCTACTTGATAGAACCAAATTTCGGGTTTTTCACTCCAAAAAGGCGGAATTTTGATGCTAACCTTGTTTGCTTCTAGGCGATCTTCGGAAACGCTCCCGTTTGTCGTTATATCTTCTTATTATCACGTCGGGGTCACCAAATATAACTGCCGTAACGTAATATTAGCGGCACTTCACAAAAGATGTTGCTTGAGGATATTTAGTCTAATTTTAAATCACCAAGAACACACGCCACTTTGCCTGGTTAAGACTTCTTTATTGAATCCTGCTTAGCAGCCTTCTCAGAATAATCACATCTTTGCTACCAAAGAATAAACAAAAAATAAATAAAATTTTAAAGATATTACATCATGTTATCAGTAATGAACTATAACTATTAACGGTCTTGGCAACTTCATAAAATATAAAAATTCCATTTAGATTCATCACTGTTGCCTTTACAAGACCTATCCCCAACGACAATACCACAGCCTTCAATGTTTGCAACAGTGTTTCGCCGTTTGTCTGAGACAAGGTCGTTTCAGAAAGCAGGAAATCATGAAGGACGTGCCGGAAATGTTCGGATGCAGACTAGGAGGAAAACATGATTAACTCTGTGGAAGGTGATCGCCGTGTCAGTACGAGGCAGTTGGCCCGCCAGTACAGGGTAAGCCAGACGGCCGTGTGGAACATTCTCCATCACAGTTGTTACTACCCGTAGCGTTTACAGCGTGTGCAGGGCTTACTAGAGACAGACTTTCCACGTCGTGTGCAGTTGTGTCACTGGTTTCCTCAACAGACAACTACGATTCCGGGATTTGTGTCATCCACCCTACTCACAGATGAGGCCGTCTTTACGCGAAGTGGTATCTTCAACCTTCATAACGGTCGTCTATGGAATAGTATGCAGAACCCCCATGGTATGGTGACAGCGAATCATCACCATCAGCGCAGCCGGAATGTGTGCCACGGGATAGCTGGCGACCACGTCGCCTAACAGCGCTCTATCGTCGTTTCTTGAGGGTGACTTTGCCTCCTCTACTGGAAGAAGTGCCACTGATGATTGGAGGGGTTGTGTGGCTGCCAAATGATGGTACTCCAGCCCACTTCGCCGTTAACGTCCGGACGCTTCTCAGTGGTACGTTGCCTGGTCGATGGATCGGGGCAGGGAGTCTAGTTGCGTGACCTGCCCGTTCGCCAGATCTCAACCCGTGCGATTTCTGGTTATGGAGCTACCTGGAAAGTATCATGTATGCCGAGCCCATTGCAGATGTAGAGACTCCGGAGCAGTGTATTCGTGCTGCCTTTGACACTATTCGGAAGCAGCCTGGCCGATGTGAACGTGTGAGACAAAACATGCTACGGCGCGTATATACATGAGCTGAGTCACATGGAAACCATTACCAACACATACCGTAAATGTGGCTGCATGGTACAGTGTGCATTAGACCGCAGTCTCTGTAACAAAGTATGATTGAATAAATGATCTCTAGCATGGAAACCATGCATTTCCGCAAATAATTTCATTAGACCTTCGTTGTTCCGTTTCTTCTCATCTATCAGTCAGGTTGGTGGAAAAAATCACCATGTATATGTACGGCCACTATTCGCATATTCATGCGCACATTGCTAAAATAAATTTTTGGCTCAAATTTAAAAACAGTATGGTTTAGCTTACATTATTATCAAACACGATACCATTTAAGTATTACACTCTTGTTCAATTATTTATTTATTACACGCTTTATTAATTTTCGCTAAATTGTGTCTCTGCTATTAAAAGGTTTCATGATCAAATTTCTTAGGGTGTGGGCTTAACAGCGACGGTGCACCTGATGTCCACGAACGATACTTCAGTCTTAAGAAGCGCTAAGAAGCGCATTGCCGACGTCACTCAGACTGTCCAGTCGCAATGGAGATGTGAAATTTTAAGACAATGGCAAGTTACGGTACACATGAATGAGAATGTCTGTTTTAGCATTCCCGGTGGTCACTAGTGACTCTTATGCGACATCCATGCCCACGTTTACTACATTTTTTGTTGTTTTGATGCACAGAATAGGAAGAAGAGGTTAGAGAGTAGGTGGGATCACAAGTCAGACATCGACTGACGCGCCAGATGGCCTCTTAGCGTGAGAACGGCCGGACAAGCAAGTACGTTTTTGTACTGGAGCAGGGAAAGACGACGTTGGGCACCAAGCAGTAAACTTTGTATTATTTATATTCGCTGTTAAAATATTAATGTGCATCTCTAACCGTGCTAACGGCGTTACTCGCACTGACAAATTGTTAATAAGAAATTCTATATCACTCAGATCATCGGGGAATGCTAATTACAAATTTTAGCTACTGTCTGTCGTTGCTTACAGATGGAAATGATGGACCAATCACAAGTGCACCTTGAAAGGGCAGGCGCCAAACTGCCAAGACAGCTCATCACTAGTCTACGATCGATTTCCGAGGAGGTAATACATGAATCTGTTTATAAAATCTGATCTCATGCAAAGACGGAACAGTTTGTTGAAAAACTGCTTTCGATTATGTACTTGAGCGATCTTGTGTTAATCCAAGGCAGTCAACGACAGATTTTCGAGGTGGCAATACGCGAACTAGTGCGTGAAGTGCAACTTGGCGTAAAGGCGGAATTAATTGTTAAATCTGTCTCGGAAAATTTATTTGTGCGACCTCATGTGGATTCTAACATCGTGTTCAAATGGTTCAAATGGTTCTGAGCACTATGGGACTTAACTTCTGAGGTCATCAGCCCCCTAGAACTTAGAACTACTTAAACCTAACATCACACACATCCATGCCCGAGGCAGGATTCGAACCTGCGACCGTAGCAGACTATAGGGCCTAGAACCGCTCGGCCACCCCGGCCGGCTAAGATCGTGTGAAGCATTTTGTGACTTTTGCGATGCTCTGGAATTAATGATTAGTGACCGGGAATCTTGTTATAAATATTAACGATAGAGTGGTTCTAGAAATCGTTTTACTCGATTTTTGATTGGTGAAATAAAACAAAATTAGTTGGCATCCTAATATTTTACATTCTTATGCATTGTTTTTGACACAAGCGTTAGAGTTCGCGACCGACGCAGCAGAAACCAACTGGGGCAAAATACACTCCTGGAAATTGAAATAAGAACACCGTGAATTCATTGTCCCAGGAAAGAGAAACTTTATTGACACATTCCTGGGGTCAGATACATCACATGATCACACTGACAGAACCACAGGCACATAGACACAGGCAACAGAGCATGCACAATGTCGGCACTAGTACAGTGTATATCCACCTTTCGCAGCAATGCAGGCTGCTATTCTCCCATGGAGACGATCGTAGAGATGCTGGATGTAGTCCTGTGGAACGGCTTGCCATGCCATTTCCACCTGGCGCCTCAGTTGGACCAGCGTTCGTGCTGGACGTGCAGACCGCGTGAGACGACGCTTCATCCAGTCCCAAACATGCTCAATGGGGGACAGATCCGGAGATCTTGCTGGCCAGGGTAGTTGACTTACACCTTCTAGAGCACGTTGGGTGGCACGGGATACATGCGGACGTGCACTGTCCTGTTGGAACAGCACGTTCCCTTGCCGGTCTAGGAATGGTAGAACGATGGGTTCGATGACGGTTTGGATGTACCGTGCACTATTCAGTGTCCCCTCGACGATCACCAGTGGTGTACGGCCAGTGTAGGAGATCGCTCCCCACACCATGATGCCGGGTGTTGGCCCTGTGTGCCTCGGTCGTATGCAGTCCTGATTGTGGCGCTCACCTGCACGGCGCCAAACACGCATACGACCATCATTGGCACCAAGGCAGAAGCGACTCTCATCGCTGAAGACGACACGTCTCCATTCGTCCCTCCATTCACGCCTGTCGCGACACCACTGGAGGCGGGCTGCACGATGTTGGGGCGTGAGCGGAAGACGGCCTAACGGTGTGCGGGACCGTAGCCCAGCTTCATGGAGACGGTTGCGAATGGTCCTCGCCGATACCCCAGGAGCAACAGTGTCCCTAATTTGCTGGGAAGTGGCGGTGCGGTCCCCTACGGCACTGCGTAGGATCCTACGGTCTTGGCGTGCATCCGTGCGTCGCTGCGGTCCGGTCCCAGGTCGACGGGCACGTGCACCTTCCGCCGACCACTGGCGACAACATCGATGTACTGTGGAGACCTCACGCCCCACGTGTTGAGCAATTCGGCGGTACGTCCACCCGGGCTCCCGCATGCCCACTATACGCCCTCGCTCAAAGTCCGTCAACTGCACATACCGTTCACGTCCACGCTGTCGCGGCATGCTACCAGTGTTAAAGACTGCGATGGAGCTCCGTATGCCACGGCAAACTGGCTGACACTGACGGCGGCGGTGCACAAATGCTGCGCAGCTAGCGCCATTCGACGGCCAACACCGCGGTTCCTGGTGTGTCCGCTGTGCCGTGCGTGTGATCATTGCTTGTACAGCCCTCTCGCAGTGTCCGGAGCAAGTATGGTGGGTCTGACACACCGGTGTCAATGTGTTCTTTTTTCCATTTCCAGGAGTGTATATGAGATGCAAGGTTAGCACTACAACAGCACTGATGTTACTTGCACTGACAACTTGTTAATAATAATTTCAATATCACTCAGACCACCAGGAAATGGTAGTTACAGATTTTATTTACTGGCATTGGTTACTGATGAGGAGTAGGGAGCCAACGCAACAGACTTTCATCTGTAAACCACACATAGCATCACTGTGCGTGCGCCCCCGTGTGCATGACGAGCATGCAGCTTCCACGATAACAGCAGTCGCATTCACACGGATTCATCCATACATTCCTGGTGTGACGAACATGTGGGTTTCCGTATCCCAACGCCACATAGAAAATGACAGGGACTATTTTGGACAGTGTGTGATACTTAGCTGTCAATATCCTAGCAACGTGGTAGATCTAGGGGATCTAAGCATCAATGACTGGCTTCATCTAGACATCGCGTACCTACAGAAATTTGACGCTCTTCTTCGCCCAGCTGAGGGCATTATCAAGGCTAGGGGTTGTGTTACACAGTATTGCTCAGAGTGATAAATTTTTGGTCTGTTGCGCTCATCAACACCTCTGATACCGCATGGATTTTATACATTATGACTGAAAACATACACAACACTTGTGTAATATTCTACAATATTTATTATTTATTTCACTAACCGGTTTTCAGGGACAAAGATATTTAGGAAATGAATCACTAGATGTAACCAGAAAACTTAAACCCATGAACTTAAAAACATCATTTTATGTGGTCAACAATGTTGGACGCTTTTTGCCCAATGGTAAAGACAGAGCTCCAACATTGGAAAACTCTGAAACACATAAACGTAATTGTAATGGTAGCAAATGCTGTATAGGTCAGTCTGAAAGGCAATATACACCTGCTTGAAGGAATACGGCAGAAGTTGGAAACGTAGGAAAGGAGACTGTACTTTTGCAGACTACCTACTTAGAGAAAGCCATGGATGAGGTGCAACATGATCACGCCCATAGGGGAAAGAAGATGAACTATCTCCAAAGAATAAACAAACACCATCCGAACAGGTCATGAAGCCTAATGGTGCCGATACGGAGGGACATGTGGCCAGCACACCGTTCTCCCGGCCGTTGTCAGTTTTCGTGACCGGAGCCGCTACTTCTCAGTCAAGTGGCTCCTCAATTGGCCTCTCAAGGGCTGAGTGCACCCCGCTTCCCAACAGGGCTCGGCAGACTCAGACGGTGTCCCAACCAAGGGCTAGCAAAGCCCGACAGCGCTTAACTTCGGTGATCTGACCCGAACCGGTATTAGCATTGCAGCAAGGCCTTTGACATCTTGAAATAATGGACATTAATAAAGATATGTCCATCTGTTCAAACTTAATACTTACCTTTCACCTCTAACTGCAGATAGTTCAAATGGCTCTGAGCACTATGGGACTCAACTGCTGTGGTCATCAGTCCCCTAGAACTTAGAATTACTTAAACCTAACTAACCTAAGGAGATCACACACATCCATGCCCGAGGCAGGATTCGAACCTGAAACCGTAGCAGTCGCACGGTTCCTGACTGCGCGCCTAGAACCGCGAGACCACCGCGGCCGGCTCTAACTGCAGATACTTCTCATAATCCCATCCAGGCAATGTTGTAAATTGACCCTATCACTCATGTGCCTCATTTTGCCTTTCTTTCAGTTACTATAATTTCTCTTGCCATGTTGAAAAATATGACTTCGTAGAAGGGGTTAAGCTCGCAGATTGGATACCGGCAAAAATGCGAGCTCTAAGTGATTAGGGGACGCGAAGCCATGTTAAAACTGTGCGTCGAAGAAATAAAGCAGTAGACTTGTCCCGAACATCAACGAGGTTCAAATCTCACATCAGCCCGGCGTCTCGCCTTAGCCTCATAGCGCTTCCGAGAAGTAGTTTTTCACCAAATAAACTTGCCCAATAATCGCTGTAGCTTTCTGGACATCGTCGCAAGAAGGAGAAAAATTTGAGCAACAAAATAGGTTTTACTCAAGGTAAAGGTGCGAATCTTATGAAGTAACGAGAGGGAACGACGCTCATGTTCAAGGTTTGCTCCTTACATCCCGTCACTGACACACTTAAATTTAACGCAGCCATCTTCATCGGACAGCGATCAATTATAACGCCCAACGATCTATGGTGGGCGACTGCCACACCATGCAATCTCATTCCCCTCAAATCCCCGCAAATTGAGTAACCGACACTTCGGCCCGTTAATTTGTGTTCCCATAAGACGACAAAATGCATACAAAACATCCTTGAGCACGGGTACGTCGTCATGAGGCCGAAGAAGTACCATAACCTCATCGGCATATGCGGGAACGATGAAATTCTCCGCCAGTTACGACCAGCCACCCAATCGAGCAGCTACGGATCGCAGTAAGGGTTCCAGAAATATTTCTGTGACACTCTCTCCCATATTTCGCGATAATACAAAAAGTGCTGCCCTTCTTTGAACTTTTTCCGTGTACTCCGTTAGTCCTATATGGTAAGGACCCCACACCGCTCAGCAGTATTCTAAAAGAGGAGGGACAAGCGTAGTGTAGGCAGTCTCCTTAGTACATCTGTTACATTTTCTAAGTGTCCTGCCAATGAAACGCAGTCTTTGGTTAGCATTCCCCACAACATTTTCTATGTGGTCCCTCCAATTTCAGTTGTTCGTAATAGTAATACCTAGGTATTTAGTTGAATTTACGGCTTTTAGATTAGACTGGTTTTAGTTATTTACGGTCAACTGCCAATTTTCGCACCATTCAGATATCTTTTCTAAATCGTTTTGCAGTTTGTTTTAATCTTATGATGACTTTATTAGTCGATAAACGACAGCGTCATCTGCAAACAACCGAAGACAGCTGCTCAGATTGTCTCCCAAATCGTTTATATAGATAAGCAAAAGCAAAAGGTCTATAACACGACCTTGGTTAACGCCAGAAATCACTTCTGTTTTACTCGATGACTTTCAGTCAATTGCTACGAACTGTGACCTCTCTGACAGAAAATCACAAATCTAGTCACATAACTGAGACGATATTCCATAAGCACGCAATTTCACTACGATCGGCTTGTGTGGTACAGTGTCAAAAGCCTTCCGGAAATCCAGAAATACGGAATCGATCTGAAATCCCTTGTCAATAGCACTCAACACTTCATGTGAATAAAGAGCTAGTTGTGTTTCACAGGAACGATGTTACCTAAGCCCAAATTGACCGTGTGTCAATAGGCAGTTTTCTTCGAGGTAATTCATAATGTTCGAACACAATATATGTTCTAAAATCCTGCTGCATATCGACGTTAACGATATGGGCCTGTAATTTAGTGGATTACTCCTACTACCTTTCTTGAATATTGGTGTGACCTGTGCAACTTTCCAGTCTTTGGGTACGGTTATATATGATTGATAAATATGGAGCCAATGCATCAGCATACTCCGAAAGGAACATAATTGGAATACAGTCTGGATCAGAAGACTTGCTTTTATTAAGTGGTTTAATTTGCTTCAGTACTTCGAGAATATTTACGTCTACGTTACTCATGTTGGCAGCTAATCTCGATTCGAATTCTGGAATATTTATTTCGTCTTCTTTTGTGAAGGCATTTCGAAAGGCTGTGTGCTGCTTTGGCGGCACTGTCTTCGATAATATCTCCATTGCTATCACGCAGCGAGGGCACTGATTGTTTCTTGCCACTAACATACTTCACATACGACCAGAATCTCTTTGGATTTTCTGCCAGGTTTCCAGACAAAGTTTCGCTATGGAAATTGTTATAAGCATCTCGCATTGAAGTCCGCTCTAAAATTCGAGCTTATGTAAAAGATCACCAATCTTCGGGATTTTGCGGTTGTTTAAATTTGGCATGATTGTTTCGTTGTTTTTGCAACAGTGTTCTAACTCGTTTTGTGTACCAAGGAGGATCATCTCCGTCGTTTGTTAATTTATTTGGTAGAAATCTCTCAACTGCTGCCGATACTATTTCTTTGAATTCAAGCCACATCTAGTTTACACTTATACACTCCTGGAAATGGAAAAAAGAACACATTGACACCGGTGTGTCAGACCCACCATACTTGCTCCGGACACTGCGAGAGGGCTGTACAAGCAATGATCACACGCAGGGCACAGCGGACACACCAGGAACTGCGGTGTTGGCCGTCGAATGGTGCTAGCTGCGCAGCATTTGTGCACCGCCGCCGTCAGTGTCAGCCAGTTTGCCGTGGCATACGGAGCTCCATCGCAGTCTTTAACACTGGTAGCATGCCGCGACAGCGTGGACGTGAACCGTATGTGCTGTTGACGGACTTTGAGCGAGGGCGTATAGTGGGCATGCGGGAGGCCGGGTGGACGTACCGCCGAATTGCTCAACACGTGGGGCGTGAGGTCTCCACAGTACATCGATGTTGTCGCCAGTGGTCGGCGGAAGGTGCACGTGCCCGTCGACCTGGGACCGGACCGCAGCGACGCACGGATGCACGCCAAGACCGTAGGATCCTACGCAGTGCCGTAGGGGACCGCACCGCCACTTCCCAGCAAATTAGGGACACTGTTGCTCCTGAGGTATCGGCGAGGACCATTCGCAACCGTCTCCATGAAGCTGGGCTACGGTCCCGCACACCGTTAGGCCGTCTTCCGCTCACGCCCCAACATCGTGCAGCCCGCCTCCAGTGGTGTCGCGACAGGCGTGAATGGAGGGACGAATGGAGACGTGTCGTCTTCAGCGATGAGAGTCGCTTCTGCCTTGGTGCCAATGATGGTCGTATGTGTGTTTGGCGCCGTGCAGGTGAGCGCCACAATCAGGACTGCATACGACCGAGGCACACAGGGCCAACACCCGGCATCATGGTGTGGGGAGCGATCTCCTACACTGGCCGTACACCACTGGTGATCGTCGAGGGGACACTGAATAGTGCACGGTACATCCAAACCGTCATCGAACCCATCGTTCTACCATTCCTAGACCGGCAAGGGAACTTGCTGTTCCAACAGGACAATGCACGTCCGCATGTATCCCGTGCCACCCAACGTGCTCTAGAAGGTGTAAGTCAACTACCCTGGCCAGCAAGATCTCCGGATCTGTCCCCCATTGAGCATGTTTGGGACTGGATGAAGCGTCGTCTCACGCGGTCTGCACGTCCAGCACGAACGCTGGTCCAACTGAGGCGCCAGGTGGAAATGGCATGGCAAGCCGTTCCACAGGACTACATCCAGCATCTCTACGATCGTCTCCATGGGAGAATAGCAGCCTGCATTGCTGCCAAAGGTGGATATACACTGTACTAGTGCCGACATTGTGCATGCTCTGCTGCCTGTGTCTATGTGCCTGTGGTTCTGTCAGTGTGATCATGTGATGTATCTGACCCCAGGAATGTGTCAATAAAGTTTCCCCTTCCTGGGACAATGAATTCACGGTGTTCTTATTTCAATTTCCAGGAGTGTATTATTTGAGCATTAGACTCCTTTAACTGCTGATCGTTTCGTACACGTCATAGTACTCAATCTTACAAGGAACTGATTGCAGAACTCAAGCACATGCTCTTGTGCAGCCTTATTTCAAGACGAAATGCCTTCTGATTCGATAATCCAAAACCTTGCTGATCACAGAAAACGGATGCGATTCTAAACCATCCCAACCATGATCTGAGACGTGTTCAAAATAATCGAGATCAGGAAGTACAACACTTCGCAAAACTTGACTTTAATGTGCGTATTATTGCGAGGCTGACCGCGGATCGCTCGAAGCGGTCCCCCTTTCGGGGAGCTCTCACAAACCACTGTCACAGGCAACCACATAAACACTGTGCGGGACATTTCGATGTCTTGCGTGACGTGCTATGTCATGCAGGATCGCTAAAACTGCTGTCTCTGCCGCGCAGAATGCCAGCCAGCACTGCCGTAAATCGGGACACACACAGCCAAGTGAGTCGTGTGAAGTTAGCACCCCTTTTTCGAGAAATATACATTTTTTTCACAGTTCTTGTTAGATGTGCCATAGTTCTAGAGTTCTTTGCACAAAATTTCAATAGTTCTGCAAAATGTAACGAAGAAAACAACAATACTCGAAAAAATTTTCGTATCGGAAACATTCTTTGGCAATTTCCGCATAATGTAAGTACAACGGTTCTGAGCACCGTTCTGAACTCCAAGAGTTCTATCGAAAATCCAAGTAACATTTTTTTGTGCAGCTAATAGTTTACGAGATAATTGGAATTTGAGGAGAAAATCTTTTCACTTACTGTGATGTTGGCACCCTTTTTTTCAGAAATGTATATTTTTTTCAGAGTTCTTGATAGATATGCCATAGTTCTAGAGTTCTTTGTACAAAATTTCAATAGTTCTGCAGAATTTAGCGAGGAGAACAACAATATTCGAAAAAATTTTCGTATCGAAAAAAATTCTTTGTCAATTTTTGCAAATTGTAAATAAGTACAACAGTTTTGAGCACAATTCTGAACAGAACTCCAAGAGTTCTATCGAAAACCCAAGTAACATTTTTTTGTCCAGCTAATAGTTTACGAGATAATTGCAATTTAAGGAAAAAATCTTTTCACTTACTGTGAAGTTGGCACCCTTTTTTTCAGAAATGTATATTTTTTTCAGAGTTCTTGATAGATATGCCATAGTTCTAGAGTTCTTTGCACAAAATTTCAATAGTTCTGCAGAATTTAGTGAAGAAAACAATAATACTCGAAAAAATTTTCGTATCGAAAACATTTTTTGTCAATTTTCGCAAAAATTAAACTTGTACAACAGTTCTAATGACAGTTCTGGACACCACGTGAAGAGTTCTATCGAAAATACTAGTAGAATTTTCTGTGCAGGTAATAGTTTAAGAGGTAATTGTAACTTAATTAAGAACCCCATAAGAGCTCCTACTGTGAAGCTGGCACCCTTTTTTTCAGAAATACATATTTTTTTCAGAGTTCTTGATAGATAAGTCATAGTTCTAGAGTTCTCTGTACAAAATTTCAATAGTTCTGCAGAATTTAGCGAAGAAAACAACAATGTATAACATAGCTGATTCCGGAACCCTTTCCTTCTGATACAATTCTTACTGTTGCCACAATGAATCACTTGTGCATAGATTACAACTGTACTGATCATTACAAAAATATAACCATTGACCAGCGGGGCACATTTCTTGCAGCGTTGTACAAAGCATTCGGCTTATCCGCTGTGAAAATACCACACTTAACGCTATTGTAAAATTTGCGATGAATGGCTTCCGTTTATCTACAGTGTCAGCATGTATAGAATTATCTTCATGCAAACGTGATGCCTGGATCACACACTTCCCCCTTTTAGGTACGGAGGAAACTAGAGTTCAGTCTTGTGGAAGCCAAAAAAGGAAATGTGGGCAGCCCTTCTTTTACTGATAGCAAACTCTAGAGAAATCTCACGCTTGTTTTTCTTCATCATGCCAACAAAAGAAAAATTCTCCCTTCATAGTTCTATTATCATTCCAGTACTAGTAAACCAGTTATCCGCTTTCACATTTTGACATTTACACATTCACAGAACAACATCAAAATGTTTATTGCTCAGTTGGTAAATCCTTCTGGTTACAACACAGCGTATATTTCCAAATTGTACAGGTAAAATACTTGAGAATCCACACTTAAGAATCCATACTCGTTTGTTTTGATAGGTACATATTGGCGAATACTGTACCTTCCACAGAATCCTTCCAGCTTCTTGTCTACTGTAACATTTTCTGCAAGGGTGTAAGATTTGTGGTAGTTGCGTACAAACACAGTAAATATTTACCGAATAGCTGTTAGCATGTCTAATTGTCTCCTTTCATCACGAATAGCGCGACTGTAAAATTAAGGCACTCCACAATAAATTTAAAATGTTTTATGTTCATTTGCGAGGTGAAATTTTTCAATGCCATTACCATCAATTCCACACAAATCTTCCAGGCTTTACTGTTACTTTTGTTAACAACAATTAAAAACAAGAGACTGATGAATGCTTTCAATTCAATAACATCTATTGATTTTATCCCTCTCTCACGCTGAAATGAAGCTTTGATGCTCTCAAAATTCTGATTGGAATACAAAACTACAATAGACAAATATTGTCATCTATGAGGTAATTACAGCATCACAAAGGCTGCTTTGGCTACACCTATTGGTCCAGGTAAATTTCGAATAATATTATCCTCTTCCTACAATTTGCTTTGGATTTCTTCAACATGGTTTAGTTCAAAAATGGTTCAAATGGCTCTGAGCACTATGGGACTTAATATCTTAGGTCATCAGTCACCTAGAACTTAGAACTACTTAAACCTAACTAACCTAAGGACATCACACACATCCATGCCCGAGGCAGGATTCGAACCTGCGACCGTAGCAGTCCCGCGGTTCCGGACTGCAGCGCCTAGAACCGCACGGCCACCGCGGCCGGCAACAACATGATCTAGTACTTCCCACGTAAAATAATAAAATTCCTATAAAATAACGCAACCAGGAGCAGTGTATTAATCTGATATTTGACGTTCAGACAGCGGACACTGACGATTAAACAGTTCAAACAGAATTTAAGTGCAGTTTACATTCTGGATCAGCTTTGTACTACTTACTACGTTGATAAACAAATAAATTAATTGCTGAAATGAAATACGAAAGGGCACAGTGGATAAAAACGAGCAATCGGCTCATATCTCATCAAGAGAGCATTAGCGTCGATACTGAATCATACAACAATGAGGGGCATACAGAGAAAGGAAGCTATAACGAGAAGGCGCCAGTGCTGCCAATTGTTGACAAGTAATTTACAGATTCACACAACAATGAAAAGCATACGGAGAAGGGAAGCTGTTAACGAAGCAGCACCAATACTGCAAATTGTTGAAAAGTAAAAGAAAATTTCGACATGTGTCAATCTGAACAGCTGCGCCCGATGGAAGGACAATGAAAACTATAATACGTCCCTGAGACCTCTCAAGACCAAAAAATAATAAAGAAAGCACAGCAACAATGCAAAAGTCGTGGCACTACATCAGGAAACAATGAACACGTGAACTGCGTCTTTTAAACACTCGGCAAATGACGTCAGTGCAGTAGTTACAATAGAGGTAGCATCAAAGCTTCTCGCGGTAGCATCAAAGCTAATGGCAACAGTTGCACTTTTTGGGTGGCGCGCGCCGCGTCGTGTGAAGCCGCCCGCCAGAGCTGCATTTCGCTCCTTGATCTCTCCCTAATGACTAAACGTACAAAAAACCGCTCATTCTCATACGAATAATCATTACGCTCGTTCAGTCAGAGCTCTTGTGCAGTCGGTGCCCGTTGTGCAGTCGGTGCTGTTGTGTAAGTGATATTTATGAACCGTAATACCCATAAAAATGTACAATCTACCAGAATTGAATCGTCTTCTCAGCATGGAAGAATTTAAAGTAATCGATGATAGAGGCATTCAGTTCAATCCGCCTCATCCGGTCTTCCATAAACTGTCCGATGCCATGGTCGACATCGGCTCGAAAATGTCTTCAAAACATATTTACACAGCAATTAAAGAAGATCGCCATGATCTGCTTACTTTTGTTAGAAACACTTCCAGGCTGGAATGTTTCATTGAAGAAAAAGACGACGACAGCAAAGATGAGTCGTGGAATGTTTTTGGTTCTTTGTGCAACAAGGACATGACAAAGCAATTCGACTTACTACCGTCAGCAGAAAAATGGTCTACCATAAAACCAACAAAGAGGAAACTTTACTTCTGCCAGTACCTCGCCTCCTACCTTCCAAACTTTACAGAAGCTCTCCTGCGAACCATGCAGAACTAGCACTCCTGAAAGAAAGGATATTGCGGAGACATGGCTTAGCCACAGCCTGGGGGATGTTTCCAGAATGAGAAGCTGTGAGTACCGGATGTGAGTCGTGCTTCGGTAGCTCAGATGGTAGAGCACTTGCTCGTGAAAGGCAAAGGTCCCGAGTTCGAGTCTCGGTCGGGAACACAGTTTTAATCTGCCAGGAAGTTTCATATCAGCGCCCACTCCGCTGCAGAGTGAAAATCTCATTCTGGAAACATCCCCCAGGCTGTGGCTAAGACATGTCTCCGCAATATCCTTTCTTTCAGGAGTGATAGTTCTGCAAGGTTCGCAGGAGAGCTTCTGTAAAGTTTGGAAGGTAGGAGACTAGGTACTGGCAGAAGTAAAGCTGTGAGTACCGGACGTGAGTCGTGCTTCGGTAGCTCAGATGGTAAAGCACTTGCCCGCAAAAGGCAAAGGTCCCGAGTTCAAGTCTCGGTCGGGCACACAGTTTTAATCTGCTAGGAAGTTTCATATCAGCGCACACTCCGCTGCAGAGTGAAAATCTCATTCTGAAAATTTTTAGTAGTTTTGAATACAGATTTTCTCCTACTTCGAGCGCACTTGTTATGAATGCGGAGAACAAGTCTCTCAGTGTGTTTTTTCAGCGCTCTTCAGATAATAATTTACTGCCGAATTTGGACTCTAAAGAGATATGTCATTCCACAAAAGACTATCGAAAATCATGCTTCACCAGAGATGTCAATGAAATTTCATCCTGTGGTTCGAAAACAGAAGAAAACCGAGAGACCTGTAACAATAAAATGGAGGAGAGTGCAATGCTGAAAAAGCTTCAAAATGAAATCATTGTCACATCGATCATGCAAACTAAGAGCAAGAAAAACTATTTAGATGATTACCCAAACTGGAATTCGACTAAGAAATTCATAGACATAATTTGCCTCTTTTCCCAAATGGGTCCCCAAGCAAATTCAAATCTACTTGAAGGGAACGTGCGGTTTCGATTCTTTGATAACCTTATTAATGCAAGCAATATCACTCAGTGATGATTTCAAAAGTACCATTCAAATGGTGAGCCATCCATTTTTGGACAAAAAAATTATAAACTCCCAGCATTTTAAGCAGAGATTTGATATTTTATATGTGATACCGTTCCTAAAAAGAGGAGTAATCTCTCGAAAAATATTGTCTCTGAATGCAGAGTCGAATGTTGGGGAATTATACGAGACAATATTAAAAGATAACCCGATTTGTGCAACAAAAAGATATCGTGTCTGACGTGCCTAAATTCACGCTATGTTAAACTACATTATATTTCCGTTGATACGTATTTGCTTTTCAGACTTGGTTATAATTTCATGCAAGAGGCTGTAGATGCAACAAATGGAGGTCTAAAGACTATCATAAAATGCAAGAAATGTAAGGAAGAAGCAGTCGAAGAAAAGAAATTCGGATGCTACTTGATGATGGATACTAGTATAACAACTCGTCCACTAACTGAAGATCAGTTTCCTCCGAATCAAAGGAAGAAATGTGTGTTGCAAACGATCACGAAAGAAATCGTAGTCGACAATCAAGAGTACACTCTCGTTGGTGCCATTCATTATAATAACTCCATCAAACACTACACGGCGTATGTCTTTGATGGAACCTACTGGAAGCAGTACGATAACCTGTATAAAGATGTACAGAGAGTTTCAAAAGAAACGAAAATTTCTCCACACCTGTTCATGCATGTCAACACAGAAAAATTTTCAAATGGCAGCTACAAGACCGACGAGACGAAACAAGTAGTTCCTACATAGGAACTTTACTTTATAAGGTAAGCAATTGCTAAAAGTTGATATCTAAATATTACAAATACAGCTCTTATGTTAGTTCTTCGTATCTTTGTTTCTGGAACCACAGCCCTCCTGTTTTAGTTACTAGAATAAGAGCATTTTATGCCCTAAATTTCACGTATATATTTTTTGTACTTATTTTTCATAGTTGTTTCACACCTCATAAATTCTATGCTTATTTATTACTGAATTCCCTACATATGTATTTCCTTCTGGGTTTTAGTGTATCCTGAAGAAGAGCTGTTAAGGGGACCTGTATATCACGGCCTGTAGTTTTTCCTGGTACTTTGAAATTTAATAATGCAAGACTGTCAATAGATTCAGGAATGAAACTTTTATCAAAGAATTGGTATATTGTGAGCTCTAGGTGAAATACATTATAAATCTGTGAAATACATTGTGTAGTGAATATTGATGTTTTTCTTACATACAGAATACACGTAATTGTTATTTTAGGTTCAATGTACTTACACGCTATTCCAAATAAAAGATAAAAAAACAAATTTTATTCTTTGAATTTTTACCTTGTTGAAACAGCAAACTAGTAATATTTTTCAGTTTCATGTTTTGATTATTTTAAAAACAATATATTTTAAGAGAAAATTTTTTCTCCTAATAATTGAAGAACACAATATGACATACTGCAGCTTAAAATATTTAATCTATTGTTGAATAATGTGGTTCAGTGTGTAGGCAAGCACTATATTATTATTCATCCATAGCTTTGTTTAGATAGCTTTAATAGTGGACGAGATACCGGTAACAGTATCTCTGTATGCAAACACATTGATTGGAGAAAATTGAAACTAAAGATCCGTATGTCATTTTCTTCTCAATGACGACATTGCAAACCATTCCTGCACCATAATCCTATTGATACTTTTCATGTCCTTTTCATTTTCTTTAGTTTTGCTTCTTTTATTTGTTATTCTGGCCTCCTTTTTCATGCTTTTAGCAGCTTTTTCAGTTTATGTGACATGTTGCCTGTCCGCCCATACCAGCACAATTTTCATGTTGTTCCTAGTTTTGATGCCTGTTCTGCTCATTGTTTTTAATCTTTACTCCATCAGACTGGCCGGAGTGGGCGAGCAGTTCTAGGCGCTACAGTCTGGAACAGCGCGACCGCTCCGGTCGCAGGTTCGAATCCTGCCTCGGGCATGGATGAGTGTGAGTGATGTCCTTAGGTTAGTTAGGTTTAAGTAGTTCTAAGTTCTCGTGGACTGATGACCTCAGAAGTTAAGTGCCATAGTGCTCAGAGCCATGTGAACCATTTTTACTCCACCATTAAAACGTATTGCAACTGTTGTAACGCATTCTGATTTTGTTTTATGCCATGTAAACATTTTTCCTGCACATACGACAGTCGACAGTTTCTTCAAACGTATTTCATAAACGAGGTTCTACGGAAACTGCGGCGCCCAAATTATATGATCAAATGTGTGTGAAATCTTATGGGACTTAACTGCTAAGGTCATCAGTCCCTAAGCTTACACACTGCTTAACATAAATTATCCTAAGAACAAACACACACACCCATGCCCAGGGGAGGACTCGAACCTCCGCCAGGACCAGCCACACAGTCCATGACTGCAGCGCCTCAGACCGCTCGGCTAACCTGGCGCGGCACGCCAAATTAAACAAAATGACGTTTAAGCACGAGAATTACGAGGCACTGTACATGAAGCGTGTATTTTTAGAATGAGGAAGAACCAAATGAATTTTATTACGTAAAATAGTAATTGTTTTGAGCTCTCATGACAGCCAGGACCCACTAACACCTAAAAATATGCCCAGGACCTTCATGGATGAAAGTTATGTGGCAATATCACCAGACGCTAGGATACATAAAAATTTGCGCCGTGTATAACGAATAAATATGAAATTGCTGTCGTTAATATTGTTGCAAACATTTGTTCTAGTTAGAAAGGAAGTGTGGAAGTTTGATGAGTTACACTACAGCGAGAGTCAAAAGTCTTTACGATGTATAGAAATGTGTGTACATTTAAATGAATATATTGTACAAATGAACTAAGTAGTATGTTTAAATCCTAATTCAATACATGAGTGATAGAGGTGTTATTATGTTGAGGGGATACAGTATTAACGTTAATAAGGAGTTCGAAATTTGGAAACAGGAACCTCGTTTATTTGGTCCTCAGTAATCCGGATTTCCGGTTTATCCGGATTCATATTTTGTGTCCCTTGGTATTTTTCTCTTTTTTTCTTATAACACGAAGATGTGTAGTCGGTGAGGTACATAGGCTGCTTATCACAAGGCCGGTAATTTAGTCTAGTACTGAGTGATAAGGAACTCAGAGTGTGTGAATGACATTGTTTCTCAAGTATTGTACATTAATATAACGGTGTATTGGTGCCCATCAAGTAGGCTGCATTGAAACCACGCCAACAGCACTCCACCACAGCTCATTGTACCTCTGGTGCGATTCTCGAAAGGTGTGACACCATCTGGTTAGTGGCGCGTGTGAAAGTATCTGCTGTCTCAGGCATCTGTTTGTTTTGCACTGACGAGCCTTCTCTCCTTGAATCATTTAAGCGTGTACATCCCACGCTTCTACCTACAGTTACTACAGTCATTTGTATAGTGCTGAACATTTAGACTTTTTGTATTTAGTATAATATACATCCGGGTTTTCGGTTTTCGGTTTTCCAAAATAAAAGTGAGAATTTACGATCCTCCTCATAGCTGTACTTCCAGCAGTACCTCATCTCCTGCGTTCCCAATTTCGTAGAAGTTGTCCTACGAAAATTGCGGAAGTAGCACTCCTGGACGGAAGGATATTGTGACGATATTCCTTCGTCATAGCCTGGGGTTAGAGACCCGGTCCGGCACACAGTTTTTATCTGCCAGTAAGTTTCATATCGGCGCACACCCACTGCAGAGTGAACACACAATTTATTTCATAATCTACTGGCACCATAAAAATGTTATGAGGGTTTTTAAAAGAACTCTTTCGGTGCTATCCAGAACTGTCAGCAAAAGGGTTGTGCCAATTTATTGTAATGTAGGCCAAATGGGTCTCTCGAAAATGCTATTATCTCATTAACAGTTATCCCCACAAAAAATGTTATTACAGTTTTCGGTAGAACTCTTAGGGCCCTATTAAGAAATGCCATCAGACCTTTCGTACGAATTTATTACTTTTACATGACAAAAGTGAGTCCCACATTAATTATCTCATATAATGTCATCGTCACAAATAATGTTATTATAGAATTTGGTAGAACTCTGTGGGTGCTATTCAGAACCGTCATCAGAACTATTCTAAGAATTTTGCTATCGTAGAGAAAGTGAATATCAGATTAAAACAATTATCGTATAAACTATTATCGCCACAAAAATGTTCTTATCATTTTCGATACAACTCTTCAGATGCTTTCCAGAACTGTCAACAGAACTGTTATACAAATTTATTTTTTTCCAAACTGACAAATAATTTTTTGCCATATCAAAATTTTGCCGAGTTATTGTTTTCTTCCCGAAATTCTGCAGAACTATTCGTGTTTTGAGCAGGGAAATCTAGAACTATTGCATATATATGAAGAACTATGAAAAAAAAGTATATTTCTGGTAAAAGGGGTTCAAACTTCACGGGAAATGCTCATAAGCATTCCTTATTAAATGCAGTTACTACGTAAACAATTACCTGCACAGAATATGTTACTAGTATTTTCGATAGAACTCTTACAATGCTATCCAGAGCTGTCATCACAACATACGAATAGTTTTTTGTAGAGTAAGTGAGCCCCACAATTAATCAATTACCTTACAAACTATTATAACCACAGAAAATGTTATTATGTTTATCGATAGAAGTCTTGGGGTGTTAACCAGAACTGTTCATCAAAACTGTTGTACGAATTTACTTTTTTCTATGGAGACAGTGGGTCTAACATCAAAGCAGTTACCGTATAAACTATCATCGCCACAAAAAGATATTATTAGGATTTTCGATAGAGCTGTTGGTGTTCTGTTCAGAACTGTTGTACAAATTTACTTTTTGCGAAAATTGACAAAGAATGTATTCGATACGAAAATTTTTTCGAGTATTGTTGTTTTCTCCGATAAATTCCGCAGAACTATTCAAATTTTGTACAAAGAACTCTAGAAGTATGCCATATCTATCAAGAACTCTGAAAAAATATACATTTCTGAAAAAAAGGGTAAGTGAAAAGATTTTCTCATTAAAATGCAGTTATCTCGTAAAATATTAGCTGCAGTAAAAAATGTTACTTGGATTTTCGAAAGAACTCTTGGAGCTCTGTTCAGAACTGTGCTCATAACTCTTGTACTTATTTACATTATGCGGAAATTGACAAAGAATGTTTTCGATACGAAATTTTTTCGAGTATTGTTGTTTTCATCGCTAAATTCAGCAGAACTATTGAAATTTTGTACAGAGAACACTAGAACTATGGTACATCTATCGAGAACTGTGAAAAAAATGTATATTTCTCGAAAAAGGGGTACTAACTTCACACGACTCAGCAAGTGTGCGTGCAAAGGAAACGAAAGGTAAATTCTGTTGCACAGATATCTCGAGAAAATGGAAATAAGTATGATCCCTGAATCTGAATCCGTGTCCATTTCTCCTGGCAGTCCATCCAGGAAGCGTGTACGAAAGCGACGTAACGGCACAGCTAAACGCTCAGTAAAATCTTGACTCATTCTAATCAGCCTTCCACTAATAGATGCACTGCTAAGCGCTTCATCAGTCACAATTCAGACAAAGATAATCTTCCGCTAGTCAGAGTGGATAGTTACTTCAAAGGACTAATCACAAGCTTTTCATTTCTATGCAGATTTGCAAACAGTTTCTAGCATATCAGTTAGCTGTTGGTGCTTCAGACAAGCTGACTAATCAACATATTTATGAGCAATTGGGACGCCATCAACTCCAAAATCATAACCGCTCCTCACGGCCCACAACGGCAAAAGTGTCTCTGTTCTCGGAACGTGCAACTCACGAGCTAAATACAGAAATATACTACGAGAAAGAGGGAGGAAAAAAAAGTAAAACAAAGCGACAAAGCACGAAGGAATGATCCTAATAGGACGGAAAGCAAGGATTACAATTTCAGAAAAATTGACTAACTTGTTCAAGAGAAAGCACTTCACAAACTAAGCATGTCAATAATGCATTAGTCCACCTCTGGTCATTGTGCAAACAGCTATTCGGTTTAGCATTGATTGATAGAGTTGTTGGTTGCTCTCTTGTCGGATATCGTGCCAAATTCTATCCAATTGGCGCATCAAATCGTAGAAATTCCTAGCTGGTTGGGGGGGGGGGGGGGGGGGGGGGGTCCTGCCCATAATGCCATAATCATTCTCAATTGAGGAGAGATCCGGCCCCCTTGCTGGCCAAGGTATGATTTGGAAAGCAGCAACACTGGCAGTAGAAACTCTAGCACGTGAGCACGGGCATTATCTTGCTGAAATGTAAATCCAGGAGGCGTGCCGTGAAGGGCAGCAAAACAGGCCCTGGGATGTCGACGTGCCTCTGGGCTGTAAAGGTGCCGCAGATGACAACCGATGGAGTCCTGCTATGACCAAAAAAAATGGCATCCCAGATCATCAGTCCCGGTTGTCGACAGCCAGGTTAGTACCCCACCGCTGTCTGGGCTATCTCCAGACACGTCTTCGGCCTGGAATCTCATTGACTATAGTAGTTTTTAGTGATGAGCCTCGCTTCGAACTGAGTCCCGGTCACCAGTCAATACATTCGTGGAGACGCCCAAGATAGCGGTGGGATACCAGCTTGACAGTTGCTCGCAGCCGGCCGGAGTGGCCGAGCGGTTCAGGGCGCTACAGTCTGGAACCGCGCGATCGCTACGGTCGCAGGTTCGAATCCTGCCTCGGGCATGGATGTGTGTGATGTCCTTAGGTTAGTTAGGTTTAAGTAGTTCTACGTTATAGGGGACTGATGACCTCAGAAGTTAAGTCCCATAGTGCTCAGAGCCATTTGAACCAGTTGCTCGCCGTACTGCCCGACAACGAGGAGTGCTTATCTGGGGTGCTATTTATTTCCATAGAACGACTCCTTTGGTTGTCATGCGTGGCACCCTTACAGCACAGCGATACGTCGACTATATTCTACGCCTCGTTTTGTTGCACTTCACGGCGAACCGTCCTGGGCTTACATATCAGGTAGATAATGCCTGCCTGCACACGACAAAAGTTTCTGCTGCTCGTCTTTGTGATTGCCAGACCCTACCTTGGCCAGCAAGGTCACCGGATCTCCCCCTATTGGAGAACGTATGCGGCATTATGGGCAGGGCCTCCAACAAGCTCAGGATTTTGACAAGCTAATGCGCCAATTGGACAGAATTTGGCAGGACACCCCTCAGGAAGACATCTCAAACGGTGAAAAACCGAATAACTGCTTGCATAAGGGTCACAGGTGTATCAACACGGTATTGACTTGATAAGTTTCTGAAGCCATTTCTCTTGAATAAATTATCAAATTTTTCTGAATCATTTGTTTGTACATTAACATTACATCCATCGATTTCCGGCCCGTTCGGATAATTCCTCGTGGGTACGCTAGATTCCAACCTAATCTAACTTGCTTTATTCTGCCCAAAGCCGACGAAGGACGTGGGAATCGCTGCGGCCTCGCTGTCGGTCGATGTAACGGGGCGACATCTGGCGACGACATCTGCCGACCGATGTCGGTGCCCACTCTACATCTACATCCATACTCCGCAAGCCACCCGACGGTGTGTGGCGGAGGGTACCTTTAGTACGTCTATCTGTTCTCCCTTCTATTCCAGTCTCGTATTGTTCGTGGAAAGAAGGATTGTCGGTATGCTTCTGTGTGGGCTCTGATCTCTCTGATTTTATCCTCATGGTCTCTTCGCGAGATATACGTAGGAGGGAGCAATATACTGCTTGACTCTTTGGTGAAGGTATGTTCTCGAAACTTTAACAAAAGCTCGTACCGAACTACTGAGCGTCTCTCCTGCGGAGTCTTCCACTGGAGTTTATCTATCATCTCCCTAACGCTTTCGCGATTACTAAATGATTCTGTAATGAAGCGCGCTGCTCTCCGTTGGATCTTCTCTATCTCTTCTATCAACCCTATCTGGTACGGATCCCACACTGCTGAGCAGTATTCAAGCAGTGGGCGAACAAGCGTACTGTAACCTACTTCCTTTGTTTTCGGATTGTATTTCCTTAGGATTCTTCCAATGAATCTCAGTCTGGCATCTGCTTTACCGACGATCAACTTTAAATGATCATTCCATTTTAAATCACTGCTAATGCGTACTCCCAGATAATTTATGGAATTAACTGCTTCCAGTTGCTGACCTGCTACATTGTAGCTAAATGATAAGGGATCTATCTTTCTATGTATTCGCAGCACATTACAGTTGTCTACATTGAGATTCAATTGCCGTTCCCTGCACCATGCGTCAATTCGCTGCAGATCCTCCCGCATTTCAGTACAATTTTCCATTGTTACTGTTGTGTCTAGACAAGACAGCCTAGACACAATGAGAGGAAGCCGAAAGGCACGCGCTAAGCTAAAGCAGGATGGCGTGAGGTCTGAAACAGGATACGCAATGAATGCTATAAAGAAAAGTACGTAGCTTCTGGAATACTTAACTTTAATCCATCCTTTTGGTACATCTGGAGATTGTGGCGATACAAGTGAGACTCTTTAGATACATGCAATGTTATTAATGGCGCATTGCTAGGTCGTAGCCATGGACTTAGCTGAAGACTATTCTAACTATCTGCTCGGCAAAGGAGCGAGGCTTCGTCCATGTAGTCGCTAGCAAAGTCGTCCGTACAACTGGGCGAGTGCTAGTCCGTATCTCGAGACCTGCCTTGTGGTGGCGCTCGGTCTGCGATCACACAGTGGCGACACGCGGGTCCGACATGTACTAATGGACCGCGGCCGATTTAAAGCTACCACCTAGCAAGTGTGGTGTCTGGCGGTGACACCACAGTTGCAACCTCTCGATACACCACAGCATCATCCGCAAAAAGCCTCAGTGAACTTCCGATGTCATCCACAAGGTCATTTATGTATACTGTAAATAGCCCACAGTGTGAACGCAGCCTCTGCCGCTTCCGCTGGCGCGCTGTTCAACGCCTGGCGCTCTCCCACGATTTCTCAACAAGCTCACAGAACGGTGAGTCTTAAGATTTCTCAAAAACGCTCGAGGAGCGCAGCATACGGAAGCGCCGTTTGTTACCTCTAAGTACTCATACGTACTGTACCTGTGCTAAAGACGAGCGAAAGCGATGACCCGTTGGGGGGGGGGGGGGGGGGGGGTATTATTTCCTTATGAGAAGACAAAAGAGCATTAAAACCGATGCAAATTAATATTTATTTCTGCGGTGTAAGGCTGTAGAGGATGTCTACTGCAGCATTAATGCTGAAATGAAGAAAAGGCACGTAGAAGAAGAAGGAGCAAATCTCCCGCAAAAATTCATATCCAAAATAGCAGGAGAACCTAAACGGAACTGATGTGTGATACACGAACAATTTTCAAACCATTTGCCTTCGAGCTTATCCTGTTTGAAATAAAAAGAAAGAAAACTGTTTACTGCAACTCACCAGAGGCTGAATTCCGTTGCCGAGCAACTCGTTGATGAGGTTGTTGTAGTAGTCGATACCCGGCTGGTTGATGACGTCAAGGTCCCCAGTTGGAAGGATGCGTGGCCAGGAAATCGAGAAGCGGTACACGTTCGCCTGTTTGTTGCAAAACGATGTGTAAATAACGAGTGCGAGTAACATCGTAAAATCCACTTATTTTTTATTTAGCTGATATTCTTAAAATTTTATCAGTGATAGATACAATTTCCTGCTCATTATTGTAAAGCCAAGAAAAAGAGCCTCGTCACCTAATCGGTATAGTGATCAGCAGGTAGAAAAAAATTGCAACTTCTTCTGAAGACATATTCACTCGATACTGATTCCAGAATCATTGTTATTATTATTACTATTATTATTATTATCGTATGCCATTAAAGAGTATACACAATATATTTACACGTTCGTGTTCAACTCTGGCAACCACTGTGTCACTTCATCAGCTTCTTTCATACTTCCTTCAATAATATGGACACTCCTCCTCCGTCTTTCCCTCCACACCAGAGTCACATGCAATACTTCCACAATAACACCGCTTTTTCAAGATATGGCCGCCTGTCTCTTATCACATTCGAATGCTGTCGAATCCGGATCATTTCCCACAAGGAAGGCGAAGTACTCCTGTGCAGTG